>NC_061473.1:6250000-7500000 GCF_022581195.2 Helicoverpa zea | reverse complement strand
CTTTGATGAAAGGAGGAGGAACAGTAGTTGAGAGTCTCTATTGATGGATTCTATTCTATGTTAAGGTGTTTGTTTGTGTTTTGTCGTTTCACTGAATGTCACAGCTACAGATTACAAAGCTGATGACACCTGTCAAAGCGCGTTTCGTTGCACGACGTAGTTGTTAACTAAAATCCTAAAATCTGATAAGTTGAACGTAACTATAAAGCAACGGCTTTATAGGTGCCTACGTTATAATCGTAACGTACACATAGCACTAAAGTTAAATTTGTAGAATTGCGCCCCTGGACACTCATGAACGCTCGAAGCTTAGGTATATCAGAATTCTTTTAGAGAGTGTATCTGCAGAAGCATGCAAGTGCCAGCGCTGATCCATACGGTTGAAAACCAGATTACTTGTTGCAATGCTGAGATAAGGAATAAAGCTTTGAAATATTCCACTCTCAATTAATAAAAGGAAACTGTCACCAAAATTAGTTGAGTTTGATTCATATTATGCTTTAAGCATTTGCTATTAATTTCATTTGTAATAATTTAAATAATTTTGCAATGGGGTGTCAAATTAGATGTGAACGGTGGCTGGTCTAAGCGATCTGTAACTATGTAAACATGATTGCTAGGTAGGTTGGTTCCGAGTCTGATAGGAATACCTACCTTAACACATTAGTAGTGCACTAAACTGTTAGTGCTCTGTTGTCATCGAGATTAAATGTAATTCCCCTAGTAGTACAATTTTTAGAATAGTTAACGATACAACATGAGTAAACGAGATATCTTTTCCGTCAGGAGAGCTGCGTTTCGACCGTTTAAGTTTTAAACATTGTAGGTATAATAGGTATACTGGCACCTAGACACGTTGAAAAGCAGATTGGAAATACAAAGGTATTTCATTTGTAGACACAATTTACCACTTAGGTACAACCGTATAAATTATTGTGTTATGTTGTTATCAATAAAAAAAACTTCTGAACTATAATTCTACTTTTAGTCATTATGTATGTGTAGGTACTGGCAGAAATCTGCTAGTTCACGGGCCCACTGCGGAAGTCAACCGGGTATGTACGTTTGTGTGATCATAATTACTATGTATTTATGTACATGTTTGAAAAACTAGAGATCGTACGGCAGTACTAAATAGTAGAACTATTATATTTGTATTCGTAAAGCTTTGCGAGGCACGTTCCACTGTTGCTAACAGTAAGGTCCGTGAGAAATCGTAAAGTTGCGCGAAAGTATTAAATAGTAGAACTATTATATTTATATTCGTAAAGCTTTGCGAGGCACGTTCCACTGTTGCTAACAGTAAGGTCCGTGAGAAATCGTAAAGTTGCGCGAAAGTATTAAATAGTAGAACTATTATATTTATATTCGTAAAGCTTTGCGAGGCATGTTCCACTGTTGCTAACAGTAAGGTCCGTGAGAAATCGTAAGGTTGCGCGAAAGTATTAGATAGTAAAACTATCATATGTACCTATATGCCTGAGAGGCGAGAACTTGTACAGCTTTACGAGGTGCGACCAGCAAGGTTCGCGAGGATTCGTATATGTTGTGTGCAAGTCTTGTACAGCTTTACGAGGTGTGAACAGCAAGGTTCGCGAGGATTCGTATATGTTGTGTGCAAGTCTTGTACAGCTTTACGAGGTGCGAACAGCAAGGTTCGCGAGGATTCGTATATGTTGTGTGCAAGTCTTGTACAGCTTTACGAGGTGCGAACAGCAAGGTTCACGAGGATTCGTATATGTTGTGTGCAAGTCTTGTACAGCTTTACGAGGTGTGAACAGCAAGGTTCGCGAGGATTCGTATATGTTGTGTGCAAGTCTTGTACAGCTTTACGAGGTGCGAACAGCAAGGTTCGCGAGGATTCGTATATGTTGTGTGCAAGTATAAAATGGCAGGGCCTGGCATGGACTTAAAAGTCACGTTCCACTGTCGTGGAGTCCTTGAGTAACACTCAAAGGTTGCTTTAAACGGCGCGGCGGTAACTTGTTGGTAAGGTTATTGAAAGTGGTAATGGTAAGGTAATGTGTGAGTAAAAGGTAAAGGTAATAATTTCCATAAATCGTCAGTGTAAAACGATTCGACTGTAGTGACATTTCAAAGTTGTCCGGTTGTTTATAAAACACTAGCAAACGCTACGCTAGTAAAATGCACGTAAAAGTCATTACGGGGCTTTAATCGCAAGTACGAAGCGTCAGGAAAAACTTCATTTCATCATTATTGTTTCAACTCTGAAGCTAGAAATAAAATTCTTACATTGGGACAATGCATTCTGAAACTGTTTTACAAGTAAGTGAAGTAAAATTATTCAGTCAAAGCCCGACAAGGGCAAAGGCAATACTTGGTCATTTGAAGGAAAAGGGAAAGGAGTAGGTAGCTAGAGTAAAATGTGAGGAAACCACTGGGAGTATGAAGATTTATTATATTCCATTAATAGGCAGGTACAGTTTGGTTTTATCTATTTTTATATTCATTTTGATTTTGCCGCTAGTGCAAGATGAGTGCTCGTTGGCTGAACGTGCAGCAATATTTGAGACTGTTTGATTCCACATGGACTAACAGGCGGGATATCGGTGTCCATCGACTGATCACCAGACTGGTTATTGATGTCGGCAAAGTGACGGAGTTTAATTTGTTTTTACTAAACAAAGGAAGGGATGTAGTGTACTGTATTATCACCGATATCTGTCGTCTCGTTGTCGCATAGACGCGGAGAGTGCACACTATACTCTATGGCCAGTTGGCGGGAAACCGGGAGAGTGTGTGGCACGGGAGTAAGACGTTATGTGGGCAAGCGAGCCGATATCCTAATTATCGGATGGTAATTACAGAGACACAGGTAGGGCGAACACTACAGCTCGATATCCGATAACTGTATATTATTTAATACTAGGGACATTAACTAGCGGCACGCGAGCGACGCGGGCGTCCGTACAACAACTGATAGTGCAGTCATTGAAGCGAAAAATACGGTCTAACCTCCGAATTTTTTTACTGTGAACCGATTTGCATGAAATTTTGGTATTAGGTTCATCTTACCCTTAACTTCAAAAGTGAATATGATTTGAACTCCGCCACCCCCCCTGGGGGCGGTTGACACCCCTTCTTTGGGGTGAATATTTTTTTTGCAAAATAATCTCGGATATCGATAGAAGACCTAATTTTAAGCTAAAGTTGTCTTTAAAGTTTAAAAAAAAATCCAATACTTTTCAAGTTATTGGCAATTGAAAATTCCCAATTTTTCACGTTTTTCATCGGTTTTTTGCAAATATCTCCAAAAATATAGGTTTTATCGAAAATTTATAAAGAACAAAATTGTAGCAGGTAAAACAACGAAGAATTTGTTTTTTTATAAAAGGTCCTAAGTGCAATATTAAGCTAGATATTAAAGATCAAAGCCGTTTTTTATTTTGTCTGAAATTTAATCGACGTAGTTTATGCCATCTATTATTTTAGTAAGTTGATCAATTTACCAGTTTTATTATTTTCCGGTGACATATATACACATTACAATAGTTGTGACTCTTTATTATACTGCCTACTTTCACATTGCTCCAAATATTGACACTCCGAAGTTTTCAGTTACTAAGTAGAAAAAAATATGACAAGTTTTTGGACCGTAACTCCTTCAATTTTCATGCTATCACAATTTATAAAAAACCACTGTAAAAGTAATTAAGAGAGCTACAACATCCATCATTGCAATATATAGTAAAGAACTTTTTTCTAAAACGGTGAAGGGTTAAAGTGCTTAAGAGAGGCTGTGATTGCGCTGCCACGCGCTCTTTAAACAATCATATCTCCGTCAATTTTTGTTCGACAGAAAAAACAAACAAACCAAATTGTTTGTCAGAAAAATACCTAATTTTTTTATCAGTACACTTTTATACGTATCTGTCGTAATTTTTGAGATATTATGAAAAACAAGTGGGTTTTTCTTTAATTTGAAATTTTGTTCTTTTCGTTAATCGTGACTTTTTTGAAAAATAAATAATAATGAAAATTTTGAAGCAGCCAAACTGATACTATCTATCAAACTCTTCATAATAAAGTTAATCCTAGGCGGAATACGATTAATTTTAATTTTGGTGGAAATGGCACTTATGAAACCCATTGATTTAAAAGAAAAAATATAAGATGCTCCCCTTATTTGCAATACAGCTCACTTATTTTACGTGCAAAAGACTTTTAATAGTACTCATCTTAAAGCTTATTTCAAGCACTACAAAACCCATTTGTATTCGAATGCATAAAATGCATCTACTCGCCGCTACATGGCATTGACCACAACGATTAAATTTCAGACAAAATAAAAAACGGCTTTGATCTTTAATATCTAGCTTAATATTGCACTTAGGACCTTTTATAAAAAAACAAATTGTTCGTTGTTTTACCTGCTACAATTTTGTTCTTTATAAATTTTCGATAAAACCTATATTTTTGGAGATATTTGCAAAAAAACCGATGAAAAACGTGAAAAAATTGCGAATTTTCAATTGCCAATAACTTGAAAAGTATTGGGTTTTTTTTTTAAACTTTAAAGACAACTTTAGCTTAAAATTAGGTCTTCTATCGATATCCGAGATTATTTTGCAAAAAAAATATTCACCCCAAAGAAGGGGTGTCAACCACCCCCAGGGGGGGTGGCGGAGTTCAAATCATATTCACTTTTGAAGTTAAGGGTAAGATGAACCTAATTCCAAAATTTCATGCAAATCGGTTCACAGTAAAAAAAATCGTAGCAATAATGCTTCAATGACTGCACTATGAGTGCCTAGTGCGAGTTGAACAAAATTTTGCGAATGACTTCACTGTCGAGTTTAGCGAGTCAACTTCAAACGAACCGAATGCAATATTTAAGCGAGTGCGAGTTGCCATCTCACAAATTACTCGCATCACGTTTCCTCACGGCGAATAGCGATGATCATTTTTGTTAGGTTGGTGTTCCGTTCGCTTGGTGGGATAAACCTACCAAATTTAGAAAGACGTCATTTTAGCATGTAATCGTATGGGACGACTGTCTTTCAAAATTGTTGGGGTTATTGTTTGGATGTTTTGTTTATGTTTGAGGCGACGCCCGAAAAAAGTTTTTAGTTGTTTTAAATTAATTAATTTAAAATGAAGACAAGTTCTTGTCTAGCACCTGGAGTGCTAGGAAAGCTTATATATTTCTATGAGTCAGAACCTCAGTTACTTGTTCTAAATACACACTGCACATTTTTTGGGATACGTGCTTTGCTTCTCTAATTGGCCTTTGATAGGATCCAGTGGCAAAAAAGAATAAAGCGGTAAGCACCTGCAAATAAAAGAAGGAGAAAGTTTCTTCAATCATATACATACCTAGTTTTGTTTTGGATATTTATATTGTAACTTACATGAATTGATAAATGGGTACCTTATGTTCCAAGGAAACACGTAGAGTGGATTTTAGATTTGTGCTTTGTCTCAGTTAACTGCACAAGAACTTAAAAATCTTCTTGGACAATCTATATCTATGTCTAAATTGCGTCTCCGTGAGGTGAACTAACGAATTAAAAAATGCGCAAGCCCTTGCCCCAATTCTGGCGCTTTTGTTGCGTTCATCTTGGGCCTTTGCGGCCGCAAACATCCTCCGAGCAAAGAAAAAGCGTCCTGCCATATTTTTGGTATTATTTTCACTAAATAAAAACTTAATTGTTGATATACGAATATCTCCTCACTTCACTTTCACCACAAAAATCTTCGTGAGAACTTTTTGGTTAAATTCGATCGCGTTTGTATTTATTTACTATTCGATCTGTCAAAATCTGAATCTCGCACTCGCATCACGGCAGAAATAAACCAATCCCGTGCCTGTCACGTTCACTTGAGAGTCCGAGCGATTCGATTTCGAAAATTTGTAAACTGGCACTCGCTACTTTAGGTTCCAATTTTTGACACTAGGCGGAGCTGTTTTTGTTCCATACAAATCTTAGTATACGCGCTCTCATGTGAGTCCGTAAATAAATTCACGAAAACTCGCACTAAGCACTCAGAGCTCATGCGTCGTGCTTCGCGGTTCATCGGTCACTCTCGACTCTCCGCGCTACAAGTTATGAATAGTATTTTATATAAATACACACAAAAAAAATATGTGTATAAAGAAAAATTGCACACAATATAGATAGATAACGTAGATGAGTGTAAAGAGTATTTCATAAGTTATGAAGTGTATTTTATATAAATACACTCAAAAAATGTTATCTATCTATATTGTGTATATTTTTTTTTTATAATATCATTACTCAATAAACCACAATAAAATACTTACAAGGTGTGAAAGTCGGATGGTGGTACCAGTGGCGTAGCGTGCCATCTTGGCGCCTGGGGCGGAGACCCATTTTGCCGCCCCCATTCTATAGGTGCTTAATTAAAATTAAATCAGTAAATACCAACTGTAGGCCTGTTCACTAACCCTTTTTTACAGCTGTTGTAAGTGATCCAACAAAAAATCATAAGGGGATTCTACGGGCCTTATGAGCAGCGAAGTCAGAAATAACTTTGTTATAATCTATGTTAGCAGCTAATTCTTGCTTGATCGACAATATAGCCAAGTTTGATAGTCTAGCTGAGCTCATTGTAGATCTTAGGTAATTTTTAATTAGCTTCAACTTCGAAAAACTTCTTTCACAACTTGCAACACTAATCGCCAAAGTCAAATATATACTAATTAATATAACTATATTTGGAACCGAAATTCCAAGATTCAATTTTTGGATGAACTGGAGGAGCTCCAGCGGTCCTTTTTCACTTCTTTTAATTTTTTTTATTTTAATTTACAAAGGTATTATATTTTCCTCTGATTTAGAATAGGAAACAAACTGCTGGAGACGCTTCCGTTCCATCTGAAACTCGTCCTTGTCGATGTCTTCAAGTATGTGAGAAAATTCACACTCGAACTGGCTGTTCAAGAGTTTCGCTGGCATTAAAAACCCGAACTTGTCCGATATTTCTTGAAGTTGTTTGAAACGAGTCGTCATTTCTTGAATAATCTTGTCAAATGATGCGAACCCCTCTCGACGGATTTCCTGTTCGTGAGACAAAGCTGCATCTTCAGAAGTTTCATCACCATGCATGCGTTTTTTCCTGCGAATTCTTCTTGTTTTAAGTTCGATTTCTAGTTTTTCGCAGAGACTCCTAGCAAAGTTAGGTGGTACAGTTGCCTATGTACCACGGTAGTACATAGGCAACTGTTACTCCTGGACTCTCAGGTTGAGAGAGCTGCCTATCTTTCTGGCTGGGTTCAACATACTCTATAAATTCCTCTTGATTTTCCACATCAAAAGGCTGTGGAATTCTCACAGGATGACTTGTTTGACTGGAGGTTGATGGAATTGGTTCATTGATCTGAAAATAAATAATTTTTAATTAACAAATGAAACACAAGAGGATTAGATTTGATGACATTAACTTCCTTTAAAGTAATTGATCCAAAAAAAAGTTAAGGATAAAATTGTGATTCACTAATAATTCAAAGACCATAAAGGCTGGCACCTGTTTGGCGATCACCAAACCCAATTCCCATTATTGACAGTATTTTCAACTGCCATTGGGACAGTTGGGGTGCCGTCAATGGACCACCTCCAGTCGCTGAAGCCAACCTCCGAGAATCAGCAGCAGTTTTCTTTGCGAGATGTTTGCGATCAAACTATACCTGCAAAATATAAAAGCATGAGTTATTTATGTAACTATATTATTATATGTTTGTTATGGAGAAAACACTAGGTACCTTTTGCCACTGTTGAACCGTTTTAGTGCAACCACCCATCGAATTAAGAATGTTACACAATTCTTCCCGCAGCCTCTGCCTGGGCATTCCCGTCACTACCTCTCAATCTCCCGCGAGCTAAATCTCTATGTTCGTCCAGGAAATTGTGAAGGGTTTCTATTTGCTCAATAGTTGCCATATGTGGAGCTTGTCTCCTGAATAAGATTGTCCACATTTGTAGCATCTGGCATTTGATCGGCAAACATTTTGTACTTGGCCAAACCTAAGAAATTTCCTGCACTAAATGGTCGGAAGCTGGTATATCTCCACTACCAAAGAGGTATAAAATGCGAAAATTTTCTTGGGTAGGGATTGACCCTCAAATGTTAGTACAACAGACTGTGTGGGTAGCCAAGAAGGTGAGCCGTCATCTTTTTTAACCTTTCTATTTAGTCGCCGAGCTTTCGCTATCTTACCATATCCATCTTTATATTCCGTGGCACTCACAAATTCGTCCATTATCCACTCTGTTGGGACACCACGAACCAAACCCAATCGGGAAACATTGTAAGAGCGAATTTCGGCTTTAAGTTTGTGTTTGACTAATATTTCGTGGTCTAGAAACTCATTAGACGCCTTAGCAGAGCTAAACTCTACCAACAACCTATTACGACCTAATTTGATACCATCTTTTTTGTCATTTTTAACCGACTTCCCAAAAAGGAGGAGGTTCTCAATTCGGCCGGTATGTTTTTTTTTTTCTATGTATGTACATCTATTACTCCGAGGTTTATGGACCGATTTACGCGATTCTTTTTTTGTTCGACGCGGAATAGCTGCCAATTGGTCCCATAGTCATCAGGATCTGATGATGGAAACCCTGAGAAATCGAGGGCAACCTTCGAAAGTTGTAGGCATACATAAGGTAAAAACTTGACACTCAGGCGTATGCCTGAAAGCACTATTCAACAGTTAAGGTTTGGAGCTGACCTGATGATGGAGACCAGAGAGGGTCGAGGGAACTCAATAACTGAATATGTAAACTACCTCGTGTTTGGGCGTATATTATTTGTATTGACTAGACCTTTGCAACAGTGAAGGTTTGGAGCTGACATGATGATGGAGACCAGAGAAGGTCGAGGGAACTCGACAGCTGAATATGTAAAATACCTCGTATTTGGGCTTATATTTTTTATATTGATGATAACTTTTCACTTATATGGATAGTGACAACTATTCGTATCACTGAAAAGCTGTAAGTAAAAAACTTTTTTATAAAAAAATTAAACCGACTTCCAAAAACACTAAAAAGCAAAAAATAATTTTATCGTAGTTAGAAACTTTGTTCATTTGTGAGGTTTTATTCGTTAGATATTTTTGATACTGACCGGGCAATCATTTCAAATGTATTCGATTTGTTCCATAGAATAAGTTTTTTATATTGAAGTGTGTCACTTCACCTCTCGAGCCCAAGCAATAAACGTCGTGATATCGAATCAGTTTTTCATTTTGAGCAAGATAATTGGTCCTGGTATAACAATTTGGTGGAGGCGCCGTCGCCGAAGCCCCTAAAAATACAAAGTACTAAGTTTTAGATCACGCGAAAAAAATTGGCTTGGTGACAGATATTGAAGAAAAAGCGGAGGTGTCGAGTCGAGAAGGGTAACGTATACTACGCGACGGAGCCAGCGAACTACAGACAAGTTAAGTAAAATCATATTTATCACTATAACGATGGCGCAAACCATTAATTTTTTCACGGGTACAGATGACGTGAATTTCGATGAATTTCTGGTCCAATTTAAACTAATTGCCGCAATTAATAAATGGGCGGAGAATGATCTCGCACTAATATTAGGTGCATATTTGCAAGGGCCTGCATTGTCCTTCTTTAAAAATCTATACATAGAAGGCATTGCTTTCAAGACTATTTGTGACAAAATAAAGGAAGAATTTCCATCCATAACTAATTGCGTGGAGAAATTCTATAGTTCTCGGCAAAATAAAGGCGAGGACCTTATAATGTTTTATTATCGATTAAACGATTTGAGTATGAAGGCCCAAATAAATGACGAAAGTATTTTCATCAAGACATATCTAAAGGGGCTGACAAACGAAAATTTACAAAAGCTGGGAACGCGTGTATATAATACGAAGGAAGATGAAGATAACCAATGTGGTCAAGCTTGTGTTATTTTTATAAGTTTTTTTACATTGCTCTGTAAATCTGATCCCAAAATTATTATCTGATTTGGTTTTGAAAAAAAAAAATATTTGGATGGTGAATTGAGGTTGAGATCAACTTCGCAATAAGGGGCATAGCCTCGCGAAGAGTGTTTGCTTGACACAGTGGTTTCTGCCGAAGATTTATGATCCCTATATTTGATTTATTTATTATTTAATATTCCAAAATTGTAAAAAATAATTATTGGGTAAGATGTTTAATTATATCACGTTAGGTGAGAAACTTTGATAACGGTGACTTATCCCTTCATCTGACACGTTAGCGTCCGGCGAAGTTGTAAGTTGTCAATACAAAGTTTTTCTTCGCTTGAAAAGTAATCCCTTCAGGACGGGTGCTCACTTTGAATATCCTTTGCTACTAGAGGCATGTTTCGGGGCTTTTTGCGTGGTTTTGCCTCGAAAAAGTTCACGATAACATGTTTTCTTACAGTGCAGATTGGCACACTTAAGTAAACAACTTAAATGTTCCCGTTGTAAGGGACGTGTTTTTAATTTCCACGCATAGGTAAATTTTAAGTTAGGTTGTTTAGGTAGGGACATTTAATATGACTGCCAGCCTACAGTTGCGCTTTTGTGATAAAGTTTCGACTTTATCTTAAGGGCGTAGCTCGTGTAACGTAGTTAGAAACTTTTTCATTTGTGAGGTTTTATTCGTTAGATATTTTTGATACTGACCGGGCAATCATTTCAAATGTATTCGATTTGTTCCATAGAATAAGTTTTTTATATTGAAGTGTGTCACTTCACCTCTCGAGCCCAAGCAATAAACGTCGTGATATCGAATCAGAAATGGTAATAGATTTGTGATTGTAGCCGTGGAATATGTTTCTAAGTATGCGATATGTAAGGCAGTTCCTAGAGCGACGGCGCAGAGTGTGAGTGAATTTCTGATTGAAGAAATATTTTGTCGACTATAGTTCGGCCATTCAGAGAATGCGTTCCTGACACGTCGCGATTGAACTGACGACGTAATAACATTCATTGATTATTGATATAATAATGTTGTTTTAATGCTCCTCAATTGTTAAAACGGTAAACAACCAGCAAAAATATTTTTATCGTAACTGCAACGCCATTGCAAAGTTACGTCGTCAGTTCAATCGCGACGTGTCAGGAACGCATTCTCTGAATGGCCGAACTATAGGAGGCGTGAAAGAAGTTATTTATTGTTGACAATGAGTACCCCAGGTCCGAGTTGTACCTGCTTCCATGCCTGGAATAAATGGCATTTCCATGCTATAGAAAGAAATACCTTGTTTATCGGTGGGTTGTGTAGCCCCTTTACTGTCAACCTGGTCATCTCATCAAACAAATAATGGTGCATAAGTGCAAATTGTGCAGGACTTAGGCATTCATTCCATTTGGTGGCATCCTCTGTACCTTGACATATTACAGCTGCGACACCAGTACCCATTCTTGTGCTTTCCATGTTATTGGTAATCTTAGCTTTCTTTTCTTCACCTCCTATAGATATAGTTGAACCGGGGATCCTTTTTGCAAGTTCAAGGTGGAACAGTTCAACAATGTATAATAAAGGTCTCAATAGCATGGTTGCTGATGCAATAGCTCTCCTGTCCTTTTTCCCCCTTTCCTTGTGTTTGATATAGGATGCAAATTGGCACACAAGGTCAGCCATCTTCTTCTTAACATTTAATTCACCTTTAATCAATTTATCCACCATTTTCTTGGATTTGGTTTTCGTGGTTATCTTCTGATGGGTCTCAGGATCATAGATAGTTCTCGTTACCTCTATCTCAGTGGCTTCTCTAACCTTTAACTCTGTTTTTTCAAAGCAACTCAACGTGGCACTTATCCAATCCAACATGCTACAGATTGGAGTGTCTGTATTCACCTCTAGAAAATTCAAGGCTTCTTCGTAAGCTTGAGAGGCTGTTACACTTTGCCTTTTAAAAGGACAAAATGTTTGCCTGCCTTGGGTCAGTGTGTCAGCATTACTTTCCTTCACTTTCAACATTATGGCTTCTACAGTGGCATCTATTTGAGGGCCATGATTTCTTAGAAAATCTGTACACATCTCTCTCAATACGGTAGTTACATAGTTAGAATGAACTTGATCATGGGGAAAAGGTCCATCCCTGTCAAAGTTCCACATCGTACGGCTTATATCAATCCCTCCTATAGTTATTGATTTATTCTCTTTTTTCCTATTATATTCTTCTGTCCTGATCACTGTTTCCGCCACCTTAGGGGCTTGGGTTCCATAGCCATGCGGAGGTGTTCCCGTATAAATGTATAGGCAACTGACCCCTGTCAAGTTTTGGGTGGCCTCAGGATTAAATTTTCTTTTGTAACCTACTTTCAGTGATTTGTCAGTTGTAACATTAGGCTGCAAATATTCATGAATAAAGCTATTTGGTCTCTTCCCATCTTACCCAATAATTATTTTTTTTACAATTTTGGAATATTAAATAATAAATAAATCAAATATAGGGATCATAAATCTTCGGCAGAAACCATTGTGTCAAGCAAACACTCTTCGCGAGGCTATGCCCCTTATTGCGAAGTTGATCTCAACCTCAATTCACCATCCAAATATTTTTTTTTCAAAACCAAATCAGATAATAATTTTGGGATCAGATTTACAGAGCAATGTAAAAAAAACTTATAAAAATAACACAAGCTTGACCACATTGGTTATCTTCATCTTCCTTCGTACTGAAGATGAAGTAGCTCTGCCGTGGACATCATCTTCTCACAAAGATGAAGTAGCTCACCTTCTTATCCCTTCACCGGCAATGCTCGTACAACTCGTTCCAGGTAACATGTAATAATAAAATAAATTTAAGAAAAACCATACTATAATAATCAAGACAATTATTTATAACCTAGCATTAAATGGTTTTAATCTATTTACATTATCAATGCGCCTAGGTGTAAAAACCATTACCAGTTGATTTGGACTAAAACGCCTAGTCTTTGCCTTTCTATCATATACTATTTTCTGTTTTAATTGAGCCTTCCTAATATTATTCAAGGCTTTCCGGCATAACATATTATGTATATTATGTCTTCTACTAAAATCAACCTCACTACTCCTATCATCATTTACTCTTATATCTGTCTGAAATAATAGTTCTTTAGCGTACATAATCATATAGGGCGATATTTTAGTACTAGCATGCTTACTAGTGTTGTACGCATAACAAACTAACGGTATATAATAACACCAATTACGCTGATCCCCAGAAACATACATTGACAACATTTGTGTTAATGATCTGTTAAATCTCTCAACTAAACCATTAGAGGCTGGGTGAAAAGCTGTCGTGAAACATGACTTCGCTCCAAAATAATTAATAGTGTCCCTAACTAAATGTGACGTAAAAACCGAACCCCTATCCGAAATAACTTCTTTCACGCCTCCTAGTCGACAAAATATTTCTTCAATCAGAAATTCACTCACACTCTGCGCTGTCGCTCTAGGAACTGCCTTACATATCGCATACTTAGAAACATATTCCACGGCTACAATCACAAATCTATTACCATTTCTCGACTTCCTAAAAGGACCTAGTATGTCTATACCTATCTTTTCCATCAAATGGTTTACCACTACTGGCTGTAATTGTGCAACACCTTTCACCTTCTTTCGTTCCTGACAAACCATGCAACTCTTAACATATCTTTCAACCTCCTTTTCCGCATCTTTTATAAAATATTTAGTGCAAAATTTCGTCAAAGTCTTTGCTAGTCCTAAATGTCCCCCTGACCATGGGTCATCATGTAATTCTTGTAGTATACTTGGTAATATTTGTTTTGGTACCACAATCAAATTCTTTATTTCATTAAACCTCCTCGCTTTCTTGCATAGCACATCATTGACAAGTCTGAAGCTCTTATACTCTCCTCCATCATTCTCACTGATTTTATCTGAAATTTGTCTACAGAAGCTATCCTGCCTTTGCTCGTCTTTCAATCTGACTACCTCTATCTTATATAAGTGCATACCATCTTCTTGCATATCACCTATCGTTTCTTTATCGCTATCCTCCTGACTTAATGGATTCCTACTCAAAAAGTCCGCAATTACATTCTCTCTCCCTGCACAATGAACAATATCAAACTCATACGATTGAATGCACAAAGACCATCTCGCCAATCTTCCGTTCATATCCTTTCTATCTCTCAGCCAACACAACGCCTTATGATCTGTCATCACCTGAAATTTCATTCCCCATAGGAAATGTTTGAAATAGTTCAGAGCCCATACTAACGCCAAGCATTCCTTCTCAGTTGTAGAATATTTTCTTTCACTCTCACTCAGTTTCCTAGAAGCATATGCCACTGGATGCATAATTTCCTTACCTTGCATCAAACAGCAGCCCAACGCCTCTCCACTTGCATCTACATAAAGGCGAGTCAAGATATCTTTATTAACTGAATAAAACTTCAGAATCGGTGGGTTGGACATATATTTTATGATGGTGTCGAAAGCTTCTTGCTGCTCCTGCGCCCAACTAAATTTGACACCTTTCTTTAATAATTTAGTTAATGGAAGAACTATGTCAGCAAAATGGTTAATAAATTTACGATAATATGAAAATAATCCTAAGATAGATTTGACTTGTTTCGTATTAACCGGTGGTTTTACCGACATCAATGCCTGCAACTTTTTCTTATCAGGCCTAATCCCTACTCCCGATATCTCATGCCCTAATACGCTTACAACATTATAACCAAAGCTACATTTATTAGGTTTTAACGTAAGATTCGCTCTTTTAAGTCGTTCTAATACTTCTGTGAGTGCAGTTTTGAACTCGACAAAATTTTTACCCCAGATCAGGATATTATCAACATAACATATAGCATTTTTATATTTGATTCCCGCTAAGACTTTATCCATCGTCCTCTGAAATATGGCCTGACTTGTTTTAAGTCCAAATGGTAATACATTGAATTCATATAATCCGGAAGGCGTTACAAAAGCAGTCTTGTGTTTATCTTTTTCCGATAGCCTTTGCTGCCAATATCCTGAATTTAAATCTAAATCTGCAAAAAATTTTGCTCCCGACAAATAAATAACAATATCTTCAATTATCGGTAGTGGATAACTATCTGTTATAACTTTTTTATTCAATTTTCGGTAATCAATGCAAAATCTCCATGTGTGATCGGGTTTTTGTACTAATACCACGGGTGATGCATAGGCGCTTTTTGACTCTCTAATAACCCCATTTTTTAACATCTCATCTACTTGTGTGTTTATAATCTCTAATTGTTTCGGTGAAACCCTATAAGGAGGTCGGTGAACCGGTATTTCGTCAGTAGTTTTTATTTCAATATTTACTAAATCACAATTTCCTAACTCTGACGTGGAAAAAGCAAAACATTTTCTATATGAAAGGAACAAATTCTTCAATTCTGTTTTTTCTTCAACACGCAGGTCTGGGTTTATGTTAATAGTATCTATTAAAGACTTATCATCTTGTGTTCTTAATGAATGTGAAACATATTTAGAACCTAACACATAATCGTCATTATCCCTAATCTTTTCTGAAAAATAAATATAGTCTGATTTTGACAATGTTTTCAAACTACCTGATGTCATTATGGCATTATGATGACAATAAACTAATGTATTTGATTCTGAAGCAATATCTCGGGAGACTTTGTGAAACGGAACATACACACATCAAAAGTGTCTAGGGATCAACATATATTTTTGCAATAACTTTTCTCCTGATTGATATTAATTAAAATTTTCTTTAAGGATTCATCAAATAAAGTGTTTTCGTTTGTCACAGTAACGATAAACCAAGTCACCTTTGCACTAATAAAGAAATTTGCCATTTTCCTAATAAAGGGATTTTTGACATTTGAAACACTAACACAAAAGTTCGAAAAAAAAGACTGAAATAACAGTTTTCTTTAAAAGTTTATTGGGTAACTTAAACAATTAATAATCCGTGTTTCTACCGCGAACACTAACAACACAAGAACATCGGTTTGGCATACTCAAAATGAGTTCATCCAAATCACGATGTGGAATGGCCGCCCATGTTCGTTGCAACAACAAAAAAAGGTCTTCTTGCGACTGGATACCCTCCATATTCGGCAGAGCTCTTCTCTGTAGCATATCCCATGCATGCTCAATCGGGTTCAAGTCTGGCGACTGAGCAGGCCAGGGCAGGACATTGATGTTAGCTGCCGCGAGAGTCTGTCTTACAACTCTTGCGGTGTGCGGTCGTGCATTATCATGCATTAACTGAAATAAGGGACCGATTTGCACTTGTAGAGGAACGATGACGTCTGATACAATCGTCTCAGCATAAATTTGAGCGTTGAGGTTGCTTCTGATCCAAATCAACTCAGTTCTTCCGCCGATCCAAATACCCGCCCATACCATGATGGTTCCACCACTATAAGGATGGACTTCCTGGCAGGATTTTAATCGCTGTTGGCGTCCAGGGGTTCTCCAGTGTCGTATACGTCTTGTATCCGGTCTCATACCAAAACGAGACTCATCAGAAAAGCACACGAAACGCCATTGTTCTTCTGCCCAATTTCTGTGTTCAAGAGCCCATTGATATCGAATCCTACGATTGTGCATTGCTATAGGTGGTACCCGTAGCGGTCTTCGGGAATGAAGGTTCACTTCATGCAAGCGGTTTCTGACTGTTTGGTCGCTAATTAAGTTCCCTGAAGAGTGATGAAGCCTCACGGCTAACATCATGGCGGTTATTGTTGGAGCTCTTCGAGTTAAGATTTGAATGTATCGGTCTTGTCTCCGTGTGGTGCAGCGATACCGTCCTCCATGGCGCTCAGCTACGGTACCAGTGCTTCGGTAACGTGTCCAAAGTCGACTGATAACACTCTGACTTGTATTCAGAGCTAAAGCCACAGTACGTTGCCGGGAACCAGCTTCTATCATTCCCACGGCTCTGAGCATTTCTTCCCTGCTTAAATGACGTCGCCGCTCCATAATAACGTTGGTTTTAATCAGTAGTAGGGAAACAGTAGCACTAATAATGTCTTCAATGCGTTGTATGTGTTTATAGGGAAAATATTGACAGCTGATTTTCATCTTTTACTCGAATTTGATTCACAGTTCCTGATTCAAATTATGAAATGCACCAAAAAGGATCCATATAAATTTATAAAATCATAAATTTATTACAAAGCCACATCTCAATCTCAAGAAATCCGCATAAAAATGCTTGATCCCTAGACACTTTTGATGTGTGTATATGCGATTCATTACAACTAAACGTTCGTTACTAAAGTCTATCAATGCTTTATTCTTATATAGAAAGTCTTGACCGAGTATCACATCTTGACTTATGTCTTTAATGATGATGAGTTCGTTCTTGAAGAGATATGAATCCAATATTATATTGACCATAGCAGATCCAACAATCTTCAAACAAGAGCCGGAGATGGACTTGATGCAATACTTCGTTTCGTCATGAGTGAAATTAATGTTTAATTTTAATGCCAGCTGTTCAGACATGCAGGAGATTGAAGCTCCAGTGTCTATCAGCGCAAGAATGTTTTGATGGCTGATGGAAATGTTTATTAAAGGAACAGACTGACCGGTTTTATTGTTTTCATCTGGGAGTTTATTTTCTTCGGACGCAGCTCGCAACTCCCCTGTCATTTTCTCTTTTTCTAATGTCTGCGTCCTTGGTAGTTTGGGTTATCATCACGACTTCTTGGGCTAGAAAAGAACCGAGCGTTATTGCTGTTCGTATTTGTAAACCTAAATCTAGGTCTCAAGTTGTATCTAGGCGTATGAAATGTTTCCGTATTTCGTGGTTCCATTGGTCGGGGTGTCGAGGTTGATGGTGATGGTGTTGGACTCTGTGCCCTCGGTGTCGTTGTGGATGGTGATCTCGTAATTTCGAAGGGGTGGTCAAACCTAACTTTCGACAAAATCCCTCGCGGGGGTTGGATGGGCAAATTTATTGACGATTTCTGATCTTGACCAAATAATTCTTTTATTTGTATTAATGTCATTCTCAACTCTGCTTTCGAATTATATACACGCGTTCCCAGCTTTTGTAAATTTTCGTTTGTCAGCCCCTTTAGATATGTCTTGATGAAAATACTTTCGTCATTTATTTGGGCCTTCATACTCAAATCGTTTAATCGATAATAAAACATTATAAGGTCCTCGCCTTTATTTTGCCGAGAACTATAGAATTTCTCCACGTAATTAGTTATGGATGGAAATTCTTCCTTTATTTTGTCACAAATAGTCTTGAAAGCAATGCCTTCTGTGTATAGATTTTTAAAGAAGGACAATGCAGGCCCTTGCAAATATGCACCTAATATTAGTGCGAGATCCTACTTCATCTTCGTGAGAAGATGATGTCCACGGCAGAGCTACTTCATCTTCAATATGAAGGAAGATGAGGATAACCAATGTAGTCAAGCCTGTGTTATTTTTATAAGTTTTTTTTTTACATTGCTCTGTAAATCTGATCCCAAAATTATTATCTGATTTGGTTTTGAAAAAAAAAAATATTTGGATGGTGAATTGAGGTTGAGATCAACTTCGCAATAAGGGGCATAGCCTCGCGAAGAGTGTTTGCTTGACACAGTGGTTTCTGCCGAAGATTTATGATCCCTATATTTGATTTATTTATTATTTAATATTCCAAAATTGTAAAAAATAATTATTGGGTAAGATGTTTAATTATATCACGTTAGGTGAGAAACTTTGATAACGGTGACTTATCCCTTCATCTGACACGTTAGCGTCCGGCGAAGTTGTAAGTTGTCAATACAAAGTTTTTCTTCGCTTGAAAAGTAATCCCTTCAGGACGGGTGCTCACTTTGAATATCCTTTGCTACTAGAGGCATGTTTCGGGGCTTTTTGCGTGGTTTTGCCTCGAAAAAGTTCACGATAACATGTTTTCTTACAGTGCAGATTGGCACACTTAAGTAAACAACTTAAATGTTCCCGTTGTAAGGGACGTGTTTTTAATTTCCACGCATAGGTAAATTTTAAGTTAGGTTGTTTAGGTAGGGACATTTAATATGACTGCCAGCCTACAGTTGCGCTTTTGTGATAAAGTTTCGACTTTATCTTAAGGGCGTAGCTCGTGTAACGTAGTTAGAAACTTTTTCATTTGTGAGGTTTTATTCGTTAGATATTTTTGATACTGACCGGGCAATCATTTCAAATGTATTCGATTTGTTCCATAGAATAAGTTTTTTATATTGAAGTGTGTCACTTCACCTCTCGAGCCCAAGCAATAAACGTCGTGATATCGAATCAGAAATGGTAATAGATTTGTGATTGTAGCCGTGGAATATGTTTCTAAGTATGCGATATGTAAGGCAGTTCCTAGAGCGACGGCGCAGAGTGTGAGTGAATTTCTGATTGAAGAAATATTTTGTCGACTATAGTTCGGCCATTCAGAGAATGCGTTCCTGACACGTCGCGATTGAACTGACGACGTAATAACATTCATTGATTATTGATATAATAATGTTGTTTTAATGCTCCTCAATTGTTAAAACGGTAAACAACCAGCAAAAATATTTTTATCGTAACTGCAACGCCATTGCAAAGTTACGTCGTCAGTTCAATCGCGACGTGTCAGGAACGCATTCTCTGAATGGCCGAACTATAGGAGGCGTGAAAGAAGTTATTTATTGTTGACAATGAGTACCCCAGGTCCGAGTTGTACCTGCTTCCATGCCTGGAATAAATGGCATTTCCATGCTATAGAAAGAAATACCTTGTTTATCGGTGGGTTGTGTAGCCCCTTTACTGTCAACCTGGTCATCTCATCAAACAAATAATGGTGCATAAGTGCAAATTGTGCAGGACTTAGGCATTCATTCCATTTGGTGGCATCCTCTGTACCTTGACATATTACAGCTGCGACACCAGTACCCATTCTTGTGCTTTCCATGTTATTGGTAATCTTAGCTTTCTTTTCTTCACCTCCTATAGATATAGTTGAACCGGGGATCCTTTTTGCAAGTTCAAGGTGGAACAGTTCAACAATGTATAATAAAGGTCTCAATAGCATGGTTGCTGATGAAATAGCTCTCCTGTCCTTTTTCCCCCTTTCCTTGTGTTTGATATAGGATGCAAATTGGCACACAAGGTCAGCCATCTTCTTCTTAACATTTAATTCACCTTTAATCAATTTATCCACCATTTTCTTGGATTTGGTTTTCGTGGTTATCTTCTGATGGGTCTCAGGATCATAGATAGTTCTCGTTACCTCTATCTCAGTGGCTTCTCTAACCTTTAACTCTGTTTTTTCAAAGCAACTCAACGTGGCACTTATCCAATCCAACATGCTACAGATTGGAGTGTCTGTATTCACCTCTAGAAAATTCAAGGCTTCTTCGTAAGCTTGAGAGGCTGTTACACTTTGCCTTTTAAAAGGACAAAATGTTTGCCTGCCTTGGGTCAGTGTGTCAGCATTACTTTCCTTCACTTTCAACATTATGGCTTCTACAGTGGCATCTATTTGAGGGCCATGATTTCTTAGAAAATCTGTACACATCTCTCTCAATACGGTAGTTACATAGTTAGAATGAACTTGATCATGGGGAAAAGGTCCATCCCTGTCAAAGTTCCACATCGTACGGCTTATATCAATCCCTCCTATAGTTATTGATTTATTCTCTTTTTTCCTATTATATTCTTCTGTCCTGATCACTGTTTCCGCCACCTTAGGGGCTTGGGTTCCATAGCCATGCGGAGGTGTTCCCGTATAAATGTATAGGCAACTGACCCCTGTCAAGTTTTGGGTGGCCTCAGGATTAAATTTTCTTTTGTAACCTACTTTCAGTGATTTGTCAGTTGTAACATTAGGCTGCAAATATTCATGAATAAAGCTATTTGGTCTCTTCCCATCTTACCCAATAATTATTTTTTTTACAATTTTGGAATATTAAATAATAAATAAATCAAATATAGGGATCATAAATCTTCGGCAGAAACCATTGTGTCAAGCAAACACTCTTCGCGAGGCTATGCCCCTTATTGCGAAGTTGATCTCAACCTCAATTCACCATCCAAATATTTTTTTTTCAAAACCAAATCAGATAATAATTTTGGGATCAGATTTACAGAGCAATGTAAAAAAAACTTATAAAAATAACACAAGCTTGACCACATTGGTTATCTTCATCTTCCTTCGTACTGAAGATGAAGTAGCTCTGCCGTGGACATCATCTTCTCACGAAGATGAAGTAGCTCACCTTCTTATCCCTTCACCGGCAATGCTCGTACAACTCGTTCCAGGTAACATGTAATAATAAAATAAATTTAAGAAAAACCATACTATAATAATCAAGACAATTATTTATAACCTAGCATTAAATGGTTTTAATCTATTTACATTACCAATGCGCCTAGGTGTAAAAACCATTACCAGTTGATTTGGACTAAAACGCCTAGTCTTTGCCTTTCTATCATATACTATTTTCTGTTTTAATTGAGCCTTCCTAATATTATTCAAGGCTTTCCGGCATAACATATTATGTATATTATGTCTTCTACTAAAATCAACCTCACTACTCCTATCATCATTTACTCTTATATCTGTCTGAAATAATGGTTCTTTAGCGTACATAATCATATAGGGCGATATTTTAGTACTAGCATGCTTACTAGTGTTGTACGCATAACAAACTAACGGTATATAATAACACCAATTACGCTGATCCCCAGAAACATACATTGACAACATTTGTGTTAATGATCTGTTAAATCTCTCAACTAAACCATTAGAGGCTGGGTGAAAAGCTGTCGTGAAACATGACTTCGCTCCAAAATAATTAATAGTGTCCCTAACTAAATGTGACGTAAAAACCGAACCCCTATCCGAAATAACTTCTTTCACGCCTCCTAGTCGACAAAATATTTCTTCAATCAGAAATTCACTCACACTCTGCGCTGTCGCTCTAGGAACTGCCTTACATATCGCATACTTAGAAACATATTCCACGGCTACAATCACAAATCTATTACCATTTCTCGACTTCCTAAAAGGACCTAGTATGTCTATACCTATCTTTTCCATCAAATGGTTTACCACTACTGGCTGTAATTGTGCAACACCTTTCACCTTCTTTCGTTCCTGACAAACCATGCAACTCTTAACATATCTTTCAACCTCCTTTTCCGCATCTTTTATAAAATATTTAGTGCAAAATTTCGTCAAAGTCTTTGCTAGTCCTAAATGTCCCCCTGACCATGGGTCATCATGTAATTCTTGTAGTATACTTGGTAATATTTGTTTTGGTACCACAATCAAATTCTTTATTTCATTAAACCTCCTCGCTTTCTTGCATAGCACATCATTGACAAGTCTGAAGCTCTTATACTCTCCTCCATCATTCTCACTGATTTTATCTGAAATTTGTCTACAGAAGCTATCCTGCCTTTGCTCGTCTTTCAATCTGACTACCTCTATCTTATATAAGTGCATACCATCTTCTTGCATATCACCTATCGTTTCTTTATCGCTATCCTCCTGACTTAATGGATTCCTACTCAAAAGTCCGCAATTACATTCTCTCTCCCTGCACAATGAACAATATCAAACTCATACGATTGAATGCACAAAGACCATCTCGCCAATCTTCCGTTCATATCCTTTCTATCTCTCAGCCAACACAACGCCTTATGATCTGTCATCACCTGAAATTTCATTCCCCATAGGAAATGTTTGAAATAGTTCAGAGCCCATACTAACGCCAAGCATTCCTTCTCAGTTGTAGAATATTTTCTTTCACTCTCACTCAGTTTCCTAGAAGCATATGCCACTGGATGCATAATTTCCTTACCTTGCATCAAACAGCAGCCCAACGCCTCTCCACTTGCATCTACATAAAGGCGAGTCAAGATATCTTTATTAACTGAATAAAACTTCAGAATCGGTGGGTTGGACATATATTTTATGATGGTGTCGAAAGCTTCTTGCTGCTCCTGCGCCCAACTAAATTTGACACCTTTCTTTAATAATTTAGTTAATGGAAGAACTATGTCAGCAAAATGGTTAATAAATTTACGATAATATGAAAATAATCCTAAGATAGATTTGACTTGTTTCGTATTAACCGGTGGTTTTACCGACATCAATGCCTGCAACTTTTTCTTATCAGGCCTAATCCCTACTCCCGATATCTCATGCCCTAATACGCTTACAACATTATAACCAAAGCTACATTTATTAGGTTTTAACGTAAGATTCGCTCTTTTAAGTCGTTCTAATACTTCTGTGAGTGCAGTTTTGAACTCGACAAAATTTTTACCCCAGATCAGGATATTATCAACATAACATATAGCATTTTTATATTTGATTCCCGCTAAGACTTTATCCATCGTCCTCTGAAATATGGCCTGACTTGTTTTAAGTCCAAATGGTAATACATTGAATTCATATAATCCGGAAGGCGTTACAAAAGCAGTCTTGTGTTTATCTTTTTCCGATAGCCTTTGCTGCCAATATCCTGAATTTAAATCTAAATCTGCAAAAAATTTTGCTCCCGACAAATAAATAACAATATCTTCAATTATCGGTAGTGGATAACTATCTGTTATAACTTTTTTATTCAATTTTCGGTAATCAATGCAAAATCTCCATGTGTGATCGGGTTTTTGTACTAATACCACGGGTGATGCATAGGCGCTTTTTGACTCTCTAATAACCCCATTTTTTAACATCTCATCTACTTGTGTGTTTATAATCTCTAATTGTTTCGGTGAAACCCTATAAGGAGGTCGGTGAACCGGTATTTCGTCAGTAGTTTTTATTTCAATATTTACTAAATCACAATTTCCTAACTCTGACGTGGAAAAAGCAAAACATTTTCTATATGAAAGGAACAAATTCTTCAATTCTGTTTTTTCTTCAACACGCAGGTCTGGGTTTATGTTAATAGTATCTATTAAAGACTTATCATCTTGTGTTCTTAATGAATGTGAAACATATTTAGAACCTAACACATAATCGTCATTATCCCTAATCTTTTCTGAAAAATAAATATAGTCTGATTTTGACAATGTTTTCAAACTACCTGATGTCATTATGGCATTATGATGACAATAAACTAATGTATTTGATTCTGAAGCAATATCTCGGGAGACTTTGTGAAACGGAACATACACACATCAAAAGTGTCTAGGGATCAACATATATTTTTGCAATAACTTTTCTCCTGATTGATATTAATTAAAATTTTCTTTAAGGATTCATCAAATAAAGTGTTTTCGTTTGTCACAGTAACGATAAACCAAGTCACCTTTGCACTAATAAAGAAATTTGCCATTTTCCTAATAAAGGGATTTTTGACATTTGAAACACTAACACAAAAGTTCGAAAAAAAAGACTGAAATAACAGTTTTCTTTAAAAGTTTATTGGGTAACTTAAACAATTAATAATCCGTGTTTCTACCGCGAACACTAACAACACAAGAACATCGGTTTGGCATACTCAAAATGAGTTCATCCAAATCACGATGTGGAATGGCCGCCCATGTTCGTTGCAACAACAAAAAAAGGTCTTCTTGCGACTGGATACCCTCCATATTCGGCAGAGCTCTTCTCTGTAGCATATCCCATGCATGCTCAATCGGGTTCAAGTCTGGCGACTGAGCAGGCCAGGGCAGGACATTGATGTTAGCTGCCGCGAGAGTCTGTCTTACAACTCTTGCGGTGTGCGGTCGTGCATTATCATGCATTAACTGAAATAAGGGACCGATTTGCACTTGTAGAGGAACGATGACGTCTGATACAATCGTCTCAGCATAAATTTGAGCGTTGAGGTTGCTTCTGATCCAAATCAACTCAGTTCTTCCGCCGATCCAAATACCCGCCCATACCATGATGGTTCCACCACTATAAGGATGGACTTCCTGGCAGGATTTTAATCGCTGTTGGCGTCCAGGGGTTCTCCAGTGTCGTATACGTCTTGTATCCGGTCTCATACCAAAACGAGACTCATCAGAAAAGCACACGAAACGCCATTGTTCTTCTGCCCAATTTCTGTGTTCAAGAGCCCATTGATATCGAATCCTACGATTGTGCATTGCTATAGGTGGTACCCGTAGCGGTCGTCGGGAATGAAGGTTCACTTCATGCAAGCGGTTTCTGACTGTTTGGTCGCTAATTAAGTTCCCTGAAGAGTGATGAAGCCTCACGGCTAACATCATGGCGGTTATTGTTGGAGCTCTTCGAGTTAGATTTGAATGTATCGGTCTTGTCTCCGTGTGGTGCAGCGATACCGTCCTCCATGGCGCTCAGCTACGGTACCAGTGCTTCGGTAACGTGTCCAAAGTCGACTGATAACACTCTGACTTGTATTCAGAGCTAAAGCCACAGTACGTTGCCGGGAACCAGCTTCTATCATTCCCACGGCTCTGAGCATTTCTTCCCTGCTTAAATGACGTCGCCGCTCCATAATAACGTTGGTTTTAATCAGTAGTAGGGAAACAGTAGCACTAATAATGTCTTCAATGCGTTGTATGTGTTTATAGGGAAAATATTGACAGCTGATTTTCATCTTTACTAGAATTTGATTCACAGTTCCTGATTCAAATTATGAAATGCACCAAAAAGGATCCATATAAATTTATAAAATCATAAATTTATTACAAAGCCACATCTCAATCTCAAGAAATCCGCATAAAAATGCTTGATCCCTAGACACTTTTGATGTGTGTATATGCGATTCATTACAACTAAACGTTCGTTACTAAAGTCTATCAATGCTTTATTCTTATATAGAAAGTCTTGACCGAGTATCACATCTTGACTTATGTCTTTAATGATGATGAGTTCGTTCTTGAAGAGATATGAATCCAATATTATATTGACCATAGCAGATCCAACAATCTTCAAACAAGAGCCGGAGATGGACTTGATGCAATACTTCGTTTCGTCATGAGTGAAATTAATGTTTAATTTTAATGCCAGCTGTTCAGACATGCAGGAGATTGAAGCTCCAGTGTCTATCAGCGCAAGAATGTTTTGATGGCTGATGGAAATGTTTATTAAAGGAACAGACTGACCGGTTTTATTGTTTTCATCTGGGAGTTTATTTTCTTCGGACGCAGCTCGCAACTCCCCTGTCATTTTCTCTTTTTCTAATGTCTGCGTCCTTGGTAGTTTGGGTTATCATCACGACTTCTTGGGCTAGAAAAGAACCGAGCGTTATTGCTGTTCGTATTTGTAAACCTAAATCTAGGTCTCAAGTTGTATCTAGGCGTATGAAATGGTTCCGTATTTCGTGGTTCCATTGGTCGGGGGTGTCGAGGTTGATGGTGATGGTGTTGGACTCTGTGCCCTCGGTGTCGTTGTGGATGGTGATCTCGTAATTTCGAAGGGGTGGTCAAACCTAACTTTCGACAAAATCCCTCGCGGGGGTTGGATGGGCAAATTTATTGACGATTTCTGATCTTGACCAAATATTCTTTTATTTGTATTAATGTCATTCTCAACTCTGCTTTCGAATTATATACACGCGTTCCCAGCTTTTGTAAATTTTCGTTTGTCAGCCCCTTTAGATATGTCTTGATGAAAATACTTTCGTCATTTATTTGGGCCTTCATACTCAAATCGTTAATCGATAATAAAACATTATAAGGTCCTCGCCTTTATTTTGCCGAGAACTATAGAATTTCTCCACGTAATTAGTTATGGATGGAAATTCTTCCTTATTTTGTCACAAATAGTCTTGAAAGCAATGCCTTCTGTGTATAGATTTTTAAAGAAGGACAATGCAGGCCCTTGCAAATATGCACCTAATATTAGTGCGAGATCCTACTTCATCTTCGTGAGAAGATGATGTCCACGGCAGAGCTACTTCATCTTCAATATGAAGGAAGATGAGGATAACCAATGTAGTCAAGCCTGTGTTATTTTTATAAGTTTTTTTTTTACATGCTCTGTAAATCTGATCCCAAAATTATTATCTGATTTGGTTTTGAAAAAAAAAATATTTGGATGGTGAATTGAGGTTGAGATCAACTTCGCAATAAGGGGCATAGCCTCGCGAAGAGTGTTTGCTTGACACAGTGGTTTCTGCCGAAGATTTATGATCCCTATATTTGATTTATTTATTATTTAATATTCCAAAATTGTAAAAAATAATTATTGGGTAAGATGTTTAATTATATCACGTTAGGTGAGAAACTTTGATAACGGTGACTTATCCCTTCATCTGACACGTTAGCGTCCGGCGAAGTTGTAAGTTGTCAATACAAAGTTTTTCTTCGCTTGAAAAGTAATCCCTTCAGGACGGGTGCTCACTTTGAATATCCTTTGCTACTAGAGGCATGTTTCGGGGCTTTTTGCGTGGTTTTGCCTCGAAAAAGTTCACGATAACATGTTTTCTTACAGTGCAGATTGGCACACTTAAGTAAACAACTTAAATGTTCCCGTTGTAAGGGACGTGTTTTTAATTTCCACGCATAGGTAAATTTTAAGTTAGGTTGTTTAGGTAGGGACATTTAATATGACTGCCAGCCTACAGTTGCGCTTTTGTGATAAAGTTTCGACTTTATCTTAAGGGCGTAGCTCGTGTAACGTAGTTAGAAACTTTTTCATTTGTGAGGTTTTATTCGTTAGATATTTTTGATACTGACCGGGCAATCATTTCAAATGTATTCGATTTGTTCCATAGAATAAGTTTTTTATATTGAAGTGTGTCACTTCACCTCTCGAGCCCAAGCAATAAACGTCGTGATATCGAATCAGAAATGGTAATAGATTTGTGATTGTAGCCGTGGAATATGTTTCTAAGTATGCGATATGTAAGGCAGTTCCTAGAGCGACGGCGCAGAGTGTGAGTGAATTTCTGATTGAAGAAATATTTTGTCGACTATAGTTCGGCCATTCAGAGAATGCGTTCCTGACACGTCGCGATTGAACTGACGACGTAATAACATTCATTGATTATTGATATAATAATGTTGTTTTAATGCTCCTCAATTGTTTAAAACGGTAAACAACCAGCAAAAATATTTTTATCGTAACTGCAACGCCATTGCAAAGTTACGTCGTCAGTTCAATCGCGACGTGTCAGGAACGCATTCTCTGAATGGCCGAACTATAGGAGGCGTGAAAGAAGTTATTTATTGTTGACAATGAGTACCCCAGGTCCGAGTTGTACCTGCTTCCATGCCTGGAATAAATGGCATTTCCATGCTATAGAAAGAAATACCTTGTTTATCGGTGGGTTGTGTAGCCCCTTTACTGTCAACCTGGTCATCTCATCAAACAAATAATGGTGCATAAGTGCAAATTGTGCAGGACTTAGGCATTCATTCCATTTGGTGGCATCCTCTGTACCTTGACATATTACAGCTGCGACACCAGTACCCATTCTTGTGCTTTCCATGTTATTGGTAATCTTAGCTTTCTTTTCTTCACCTCCTATAGATATAGTTGAACCGGGGATCCTTTTTGCAAGTTCAAGGTGGAACAGTTCAACAATGTATAATAAAGGTCTCAATAGCATGGTTGCTGATGAAATAGCTCTCCTGTCCTTTTTCCCCCTTTCCTTGTGTTTGATATAGGATGCAAATTGGCACACAAGGTCAGCCATCTTCTTCTTAACATTTAATTCACCTTTAATCAATTTATCCACCATTTTCTTGGATTTGGTTTTCGTGGTTATCTTCTGATGGGTCTCAGGATCATAGATAGTTCTCGTTACCTCTATCTCAGTGGCTTCTCTAACCTTTAACTCTGTTTTTTCAAAGCAACTCAACGTGGCACTTATCCAATCCAACATGCTACAGATTGGAGTGTCTGTATTCACCTCTAGAAAATTCAAGGCTTCTTCGTAAGCTTGAGAGGCTGTTACACTTTGCCTTTTAAAAGGACAAAATGTTTGCCTGCCTTGGGTCAGTGTGTCAGCATTACTTTCCTTCACTTTCAACATTATGGCTTCTACAGTGGCATCTATTTGAGGGCCATGATTTCTTAGAAAATCTGTACACATCTCTCTCAATACGGTAGTTACATAGTTAGAATGAACTTGATCATGGGGAAAAGGTCCATCCCTGTCAAAGTTCCACATCGTACGGCTTATATCAATCCCTCCTATAGTTATTGATTTATTCTCTTTTTTCCTATTATATTCTTCTGTCCTGATCACTGTTTCCGCCACCTTAGGGGCTTGGGTTCCATAGCCATGCGGAGGTGTTCCCGTATAAATGTATAGGCAACTGACCCCTGTCAAGTTTTGGGTGGCCTCAGGATTAAATTTTCTTTTGTAACCTACTTTCAGTGATTTGTCAGTTGTAACATTAGGCTGCAAATATTCATGAATAAAGCTATTTGGTCTCTTCCCATCTTACCCAATAATTATTTTTTTTACAATTTTGGAATATTAAATAATAAATAAATCAAATATAGGGATCATAAATCTTCGGCAGAAACCATTGTGTCAAGCAAACACTCTTCGCGAGGCTATGCCCCTTATTGCGAAGTTGATCTCAACCTCAATTCACCATCCAAATATTTTTTTTTCAAAACCAAATCAGATAATAATTTTGGGATCAGATTTACAGAGCAATGTAAAAAAAACTTATAAAAATAACACAAGCTTGACCACATTGGTTATCTTCATCTTCCTTCGTACTGAAGATGAAGTAGCTCTGCCGTGGACATCATCTTCTCACGAAGATGAAGTAGCTCACCTTCTTATCCCTTCACCGGCAATGCTCGTACAACTCGTTCCAGGTAACATGTAATAATAAAATAAATTTAAGAAAAACCATACTATAATAATCAAGACAATTATTTATAACCTAGCATTAAATGGTTTTAATCTATTTACATTACCAATGCGCCTAGGTGTAAAAACCATTACCAGTTGATTTGGACTAAAACGCCTAGTCTTTGCCTTTCTATCATATACTATTTTCTGTTTTAATTGAGCCTTCCTAATATTATTCAAGGCTTTCCGGCATAACATATTATGTATATTATGTCTTCTACTAAAATCAACCTCACTACTCCTATCATCATTTACTCTTATATCTGTCTGAAATAATGGTTCTTTAGCGTACATAATCATATAGGGCGATATTTTAGTACTAGCATGCTTACTAGTGTTGTACGCATAACAAACTAACGGTATATAATAACACCAATTACGCTGATCCCCAGAAACATACATTGACAACATTTGTGTTAATGATCTGTTAAATCTCTCAACTAAACCATTAGAGGCTGGGTGAAAAGCTGTCGTGAAACATGACTTCGCTCCAAAATAATTAATAGTGTCCCTAACTAAATGTGACGTAAAAACCGAACCCCTATCCGAAATAACTTCTTTCACGCCTCCTAGTCGACAAAATATTTCTTCAATCAGAAATTCACTCACACTCTGCGCTGTCGCTCTAGGAACTGCCTTACATATCGCATACTTAGAAACATATTCCACGGCTACAATCACAAATCTATTACCATTTCTCGACTTCCTAAAAGGACCTAGTATGTCTATACCTATCTTTTCCATCAAATGGTTTACCACTACTGGCTGTAATTGTGCAACACCTTTCACCTTCTTTCGTTCCTGACAAACCATGCAACTCTTAACATATCTTTCAACCTCCTTTTCCGCATCTTTTATAAAATATTTAGTGCAAAATTTCGTCAAAGTCTTTGCTAGTCCTAAATGTCCCCCTGACCATGGGTCATCATGTAATTCTTGTAGTATACTTGGTAATATTTGTTTTGGTACCACAATCAAATTCTTTATTTCATTAAACCTCCTCGCTTTCTTGCATAGCACATCATTGACAAGTCTGAAGCTCTTATACTCTCCTCCATCATTCTCACTGATTTTATCTGAAATTTGTCTACAGAAGCTATCCTGCCTTTGCTCGTCTTTCAATCTGACTACCTCTATCTTATATAAGTGCATACCATCTTCTTGCATATCACCTATCGTTTCTTTATCGCTATCCTCCTGACTTAATGGATTCCTACTCAAAAAGTCCGCAATTACATTCTCTCTCCCTGCACAATGAACAATATCAAACTCATACGATTGAATGCACAAAGACCATCTCGCCAATCTTCCGTTCATATCCTTTCTATCTCTCAGCCAACACAACGCCTTATGATCTGTCATCACCTGAAATTTCATTCCCCATAGGAAATGTTTGAAATAGTTCAGAGCCCATACTAACGCCAAGCATTCCTTCTCAGTTGTAGAATATTTTCTTTCACTCTCACTCAGTTTCCTAGAAGCATATGCCACTGGATGCATAATTTCCTTACCTTGCATCAAACAGCAGCCCAACGCCTCTCCACTTGCATCTACATAAAGGCGAGTCAAGATATCTTTATTAACTGAATAAAACTTCAGAATCGGTGGGTTGGACATATATTTTATGATGGTGTCGAAAGCTTCTTGCTGCTCCTGCGCCCAACTAAATTTGACACCTTTCTTTAATAATTTAGTTAATGGAAGAACTATGTCAGCAAAATGGTTAATAAATTTACGATAATATGAAAATAATCCTAAGATAGATTTGACTTGTTTCGTATTAACCGGTGGTTTTACCGACATCAATGCCTGCAACTTTTTCTTATCAGGCCTAATCCCTACTCCCGATATCTCATGCCCTAATACGCTTACAACATTATAACCAAAGCTACATTTATTAGGTTTTAACGTAAGATTCGCTCTTTTAAGTCGTTCTAATACTTCTGTGAGTGCAGTTTTGAACTCGACAAAATTTTTACCCCAGATCAGGATATTATCAACATAACATATAGCATTTTTATATTTGATTCCCGCTAAGACTTTATCCATCGTCCTCTGAAATATGGCCTGACTTGTTTTAAGTCCAAATGGTAATACATTGAATTCATATAATCCGGAAGGCGTTACAAAAGCAGTCTTGTGTTTATCTTTTTCCGATAGCCTTTGCTGCCAATATCCTGAATTTAAATCTAAATCTGCAAAAAATTTTGCTCCCGACAAATAAATAACAATATCTTCAATTATCGGTAGTGGATAACTATCTGTTATAACTTTTTTATTCAATTTTCGGTAATCAATGCAAAATCTCCATGTGTGATCGGGTTTTTGTACTAATACCACGGGTGATGCATAGGCGCTTTTTGACTCTCTAATAACCCCATTTTTTAACATCTCATCTACTTGTGTGTTTATAATCTCTAATTGTTTCGGTGAAACCCTATAAGGAGGTCGGTGAACCGGTATTTCGTCAGTAGTTTTTATTTCAATATTTACTAAATCACAATTTCCTAACTCTGACGTGGAAAAAGCAAAACATTTTCTATATGAAAGGAACAAATTCTTCAATTCTGTTTTTTCTTCAACACGCAGGTCTGGGTTTATGTTAATAGTATCTATTAAAGACTTATCATCTTGTGTTCTTAATGAATGTGAAACATATTTAGAACCTAACACATAATCGTCATTATCCCTAATCTTTTCTGAAAAATAAATATAGTCTGATTTTGACAATGTTTTCAAACTACCTGATGTCATTATGGCATTATGATGACAATAAACTAATGTATTTGATTCTGAAGCAATATCTCGGGAGACTTTGTGAAACGGAACATACACACATCAAAAGTGTCTAGGGATCAACATATATTTTTGCAATAACTTTTCTCCTGATTGATATTAATTAAAATTTTCTTTAAGGATTCATCAAATAAAGTGTTTTCGTTTGTCACAGTAACGATAAACCAAGTCACCTTTGCACTAATAAAGAAATTTGCCATTTTCCTAATAAAGGGATTTTTGACATTTGAAACACTAACACAAAAGTTCGAAAAAAAAGACTGAAATAACAGTTTTCTTTAAAAGTTTATTGGGTAACTTAAACAATTAATAATCCGTGTTTCTACCGCGAACACTAACAACACAAGAACATCGGTTTGGCATACTCAAAATGAGTTCATCCAAATCACGATGTGGAATGGCCGCCCATGTTCGTTGCAACAACAAAAAAAGGTCTTCTTGCGACTGGATACCCTCCATATTCGGCAGAGCTCTTCTCTGTAGCATATCCCATGCATGCTCAATCGGGTTCAAGTCTGGCGACTGAGCAGGCCAGGGCAGGACATTGATGTTAGCTGCCGCGAGAGTCTGTCTTACAACTCTTGCGGTGTGCGGTCGTGCATTATCATGCATTAACTGAAATAAGGGACCGATTTGCACTTGTAGAGGAACGATGACGTCTGATACAATCGTCTCAGCATAAATTTGAGCGTTGAGGTTGCTTCTGATCCAAATCAACTCAGTTCTTCCGCCGATCCAAATACCCGCCCATACCATGATGGTTCCACCACTATAAGGATGGACTTCCTGGCAGGATTTTAATCGCTGTTGGCGTCCAGGGGTTCTCCAGTGTCGTATACGTCTTGTATCCGGTCTCATACCAAAACGAGACTCATCAGAAAAGCACACGAAACGCCATTGTTCTTCTGCCCAATTTCTGTGTTCAAGAGCCCATTGATATCGAATCCTACGATTGTGCATTGCTATAGGTGGTACCCGTAGCGGTCTTCGGGAATGAAGGTTCACTTCATGCAAGCGGTTTCTGACTGTTTGGTCGCTAATTAAGTTCCCTGAAGAGTGATGAAGCCTCACGGCTAACATCATGGCGGTTATTGTTGGAGCTCTTCGAGTTAAGATTTGAATGTATCGGTCTTGTCTCCGTGTGGTGCAGCGATACCGTCCTCCATGGCGCTCAGCTACGGTACCAGTGCTTCGGTAACGTGTCCAAAGTCGACTGATAACACTCTGACTTGTATTCAGAGCTAAAGCCACAGTACGTTGCCGGGAACCAGCTTCTATCATTCCCACGGCTCTGAGCATTTCTTCCCTGCTTAAATGACGTCGCCGCTCCATAATAACGTTGGTTTTAATCAGTAGTAGGGAAACAGTAGCACTAATAATGTCTTCAATGCGTTGTATGTGTTTATAGGGAAAATATTGACAGCTGATTTTCATCTTTTACTCGAATTTGATTCACAGTTCCTGATTCAAATTATGAAATGCACCAAAAAGGATCCATATAAATTTATAAAATCATAAATTTATTACAAAGCCACATCTCAATCTCAAGAAATCCGCATAAAAATGCTTGATCCCTAGACACTTTTGATGTGTGTATATGCGATTCATTACAACTAAACGTTCGTTACTAAAGTCTATCAATGCTTTATTCTTATATAGAAAGTCTTGACCGAGTATCACATCTTGACTTATGTCTTTAATGATGATGAGTTCGTTCTTGAAGAGATATGAATCCAATATTATATTGACCATAGCAGATCCAACAATCTTCAAACAAGAGCCGGAGATGGACTTGATGCAATACTTCGTTTCGTCATGAGTGAAATTAATGTTTAATTTTAATGCCAGCTGTTCAGACATGCAGGAGATTGAAGCTCCAGTGTCTATCAGCGCAAGAATGTTTTGATGGCTGATGGAAATGTTTATTAAAGGAACAGACTGACCGGTTTTATTGTTTTCATCTGGGAGTTTATTTTCTTCGGACGCAGCTCGCAACTCCCCTGTCATTTTCTCTTTTTCTAATGTCTGCGTCCTTGGTAGTTTGGGTTATCATCACGACTTCTTGGGCTAGAAAAGAACCGAGCGTTATTGCTGTTCGTATTTGTAAACCTAAATCTAGGTCTCAAGTTGTATCTAGGCGTATGAAATGTTTCCGTATTTCGTGGTTCCATTGGTCGGGGTGTCGAGGTTGATGGTGATGGTGTTGGACTCTGTGCCCTCGGTGTCGTTGTGGATGGTGATCTCGTAATTTCGAAGGGGTGGTCAAACCTAACTTTCGACAAAATCCCTCGCGGGGGTTGGATGGGCAAATTTATTGACGATTTCTGATCTTGACCAAATAATTCTTTTATTTGTATTAATGTCATTCTCAACTCTGCTTTCGAATTATATACACGCGTTCCCAGCTTTTGTAAATTTTCGTTTGTCAGCCCCTTTAGATATGTCTTGATGAAAATACTTTCGTCATTTATTTGGGCCTTCATACTCAAATCGTTTAATCGATAATAAAACATTATAAGGTCCTCGTCTTTATTTTGCCGAGAACTATAGAATTTCTCCACGTAATTAGTTATGGATGGAAATTCTTCCTTTATTTTGTCACAAATAGTCTTGAAAGCAATGCCTTCTGTGTATAGATTTTTAAAGAAGGACAATGCAGGCCCTTGCAAATATGCACCTAATATTAGTGCGAGATCCTACTTCATCTTCGTGAGAAGATGATGTCCACGGCAGAGCTACTTCATCTTCAATATGAAGGAAGATGAGGATAACCAATGTAGTCAAGCCTGTGTTATTTTTATAAGTTTTTTTTTTACATTGCTCTGTAAATCTGATCCCAAAATTATTATCTGATTTGGTTTTGAAAAAAAAAAATATTTGGATGGTGAATTGAGGTTGAGATCAACTTCGCAATAAGGGGCATAGCCTCGCGAAGAGTGTTTGCTTGACACAGTGGTTTCTGCCGAAGATTTATGATCCCTATATTTGATTTATTTATTATTTAATATTCCAAAATTGTAAAAAATAATTATTGGGTAAGATGTTTAATTATATCACGTTAGGTGAGAAACTTTGATAACGGTGACTTATCCCTTCATCTGACACGTTAGCGTCCGGCGAAGTTGTAAGTTGTCAATACAAAGTTTTTCTTCGCTTGAAAAGTAATCCCTTCAGGACGGGTGCTCACTTTGAATATCCTTTGCTACTAGAGGCATGTTTCGGGGCTTTTTGCGTGGTTTTGCCTCGAAAAAGTTCACGATAACATGTTTTCTTACAGTGCAGATTGGCACACTTAAGTAAACAACTTAAATGTTATTGTAAACTATCCCGTTGTAAGGGACGTGTTTTTAATTTCCACGCATAGGTAAATTTTAAGTTAGGTTGTTTAGGTAGGGACATTTAATATGATTGCCAGCCTACAGTTGCGCTTTTGTGATAAAGTTTCGACTTTATCTTAAGGGCGTAGCTCGTGTAACGTAGTTAGAAACTTTTTCATTTGTGAGGTTTTATTCGTTAGATATTTTTGATACTGACCGGGCAATCATTTCAAATGTATTCGATTTGTTCCATAGAATAAGTTTTTTATATTGAAGTGTGTCACTTCACCTCTCGAGCCCAAGCAATAAACGTCGTGATATCGAATCAGAAATGGTAATAGATTTGTGATTGTAGCCGTGGAATATGTTTCTAAGTATGCGATATGTAAGGCAGTTCCTAGAGCGACGGCGCAGAGTGTGAGTGAATTTCTGATTGAAGAAATATTTTGTCGACTAGGAGGCGTGAAAGAAGTTATTTATTGTTGACAATGAGTACCCCAGGTCCGAGTTGTACCTGCTTCCATGCCTGGAATAAATGGCATTTCCATGCTATAGAAAGAAATACCTTGTTTATCGGTGGGTTGTGTAGCCCCTTTACTGTCAACCTGGTCATCTCATCAAACAAATAATGGTGCATAAGTGCAAATTGTGCAGGACTTAGGCATTCATTCCATTTGGTGGCATCCTCTGTACCTTGACATATTACAGCTGCGACACCAGTACCCATTCTTGTGCTTTCCATGTTATTGGTAATCTTAGCTTTCTTTTCTTCACCTCCTATAGATATAGTTGAACCGGGGATCCTTTTTGCAAGTTCAAGGTGGAACAGTTCAACAATGTATAATAAAGGTCTCAATAGCATGGTTGCTGATGCAATAGCTCTCCTGTCCTTTTTCCCCCTTTCCTTGTGTTTGATATAGGATGCAAATTGGCACACAAGGTCAGCCATCTTCTTCTTAACATTTAATTCACCTTTAATCAATTTATCCACCATTTTCTTGGATTTGGTTTTCGTGGTTATCTTCTGATGGGTCTCAGGATCATAGATAGTTCTCGTTACCTCTATCTCAGTGGCTTCTCTAACCTTTAACTCTGTTTTTTCAAAGCAACTCAACGTGGCACTTATCCAATCCAACATGCTACAGATTGGACTGTCTGTATTCACCTCTAGAAAATTCAAGGCTTCTTCGTAAGCTTGAGAGGCTGTTACACTTTGCCTTTTAAAAGGACAAAATGTTTGCCTGCCTTGGGTCAGTGTGTCAGCATTACTTTCCTTCACTTTCAACATTATGGCTTCTACAGTGGCATCTATTTGAGGGCCATGATTTCTTAGAAAATCTGTACACATCTCTCTCAATACGGTAGTTACATAGTTAGAATGAACTTGATCATGGGGAAAAGGTCCATCCCTGTCAAAGTTCCACATCGTACGGCTTATATCAATCCCTCCTATAGTTATTGATTTATTCTCTTTTTTCCTATTATATTCTTCTGTCCTGATCACTGTTTCCGCCACCTTAGGGGCTTGGGTTCCATAGCCATGCGGAGGTGTTCCCGTATAAATGTATAGGCAACTGACCCCTGTCAAGTTTTGGGTGGCCTCAGGATTAAATTTTCTTTTGTAACCTACTTTCAGTGATTTGTCAGTTGTAACATTAGGCTGCAAATATTCATGAATAAAGCTATTTGGTCTCTTCCCATCTTACCCAATAATTATTTTTTTTACAATTTTGGAATATTAAATAATAAATAAATCAAATATAGGGATCATAAATCTTCGGCAGAAACCATTGTGTCAAGCAAACACTCTTCGCGAGGCTATGCCCCTTATTGCGAAGTTGATCTCAACCTCAATTCACCATCCAAATATTTTTTTTTCAAAACCAAATCAGATAATAATTTTGGGATCAGATTTACAGAGCAATGTAAAAAAAACTTATAAAAATAACACAAGCTTGACCACATTGGTTATCTTCATCTTCCTTCGTACTGAAGATGAAGTAGCTCTGCCGTGGACATCATCTTCTCACGAAGATGAAGTAGCTCACCTTCTTATCCCTTCACCGGCAATGCTCGTACAACTCGTTCCAGGTAACATGTAATAATAAAATAAATTTAAGAAAAACCATACTATAATAATCAAGACAATTATTTATAACCTAGCATTAAATGGTTTTAATCTATTTACATTACCAATGCGCCTAGGTGTAAAAACCATTACCAGTTGATTTGGACTAAAACGCCTAGTCTTTGCCTTTCTATCATATACTATTTTCTGTTTTAATTGAGCCTTCCTAATATTATTCAAGGCTTTCCGGCATAACATATTATGTATATTATGTCTTCTACTAAAATCAACCTCACTACTCCTATCATCATTTACTCTTATATCTGTCTGAAATAATGGTTCTTTAGCGTACATAATCATATAGGGCGATATTTTAGTACTAGCATGCTTACTAGTGTTGTACGCATAACAAACTAACGGTATATAATAACACCAATTACGCTGATCCCCAGAAACATACATTGACAACATTTGTGTTAATGATCTGTTAAATCTCTCAACTAAACCATTAGAGGCTGGGTGAAAAGCTGTCGTGAAACATGACTTCGCTCCAAAATAATTAATAGTGTCCCTAACTAAATGTGACGTAAAAACCGAACCCCTATCCGAAATAACTTCTTTCACGCCTCCTAGTCGACAAAATATTTCTTCAATCAGAAATTCACTCACACTCTGCGCTGTCGCTCTAGGAACTGCCTTACATATCGCATACTTAGAAACATATTCCACGGCTACAATCACAAATCTATTACCATTTCTCGACTTCCTAAAAGGACCTAGTATGTCTATACCTATCTTTTCCATCAAATGGTTTACCACTACTGGCTGTAATTGTGCAACACCTTTCACCTTCTTTCGTTCCTGACAAACCATGCAACTCTTAACATATCTTTCAACCTCCTTTTCCGCATCTTTTATAAAATATTTAGTGCAAAATTTCGTCAAAGTCTTTGCTAGTCCTAAATGTCCCCCTGACCATGGGTCATCATGTAATTCTTGTAGTATACTTGGTAATATTTGTTTTGGTACCACAATCAAATTCTTTATTTCATTAAACCTCCTCGCTTTCTTGCATAGCACATCATTGACAAGTCTGAAGCTCTTATACTCTCCTCCATCATTCTCACTGATTTTATCTGAAATTTGTCTACAGAAGCTATCCTGCCTTTGCTCGTCTTTCAATCTGACTACCTCTATCTTATATAAGTGCATACCATCTTCTTGCATATCACCTATCGTTTCTTTATCGCTATCCTCCTGACTTAATGGATTCCTACTCAAAAAGTCCGCAATTACATTCTCTCTCCCTGCACAATGAACAATATCAAACTCATACGATTGAATGCACAAAGACCATCTCGCCAATCTTCCGTTCATATCCTTTCTATCTCTCAGCCAACACAACGCCTTATGATCTGTCATCACCTGAAATTTCATTCCCCATAGGAAATGTTTGAAATAGTTCAGAGCCCATACTAACGCCAAGCATTCCTTCTCAGTTGTAGAATATTTTCTTTCACTCTCACTCAGTTTCCTAGAAGCATATGCCACTGGATGCATAATTTCCTTACCTTGCATCAAACAGCAGCCCAACGCCTCTCCACTTGCATCTACATAAAGGCGAGTCAAGATATCTTTATTAACTGAATAAAACTTCAGAATCGGTGGGTTGGACATATATTTTATGATGGTGTCGAAAGCTTCTTGCTGCTCCTGCGCCCAACTAAATTTGACACCTTTCTTTAATAATTTAGTTAATGGAAGAACTATGTCAGCAAAATGGTTAATAAATTTACGATAATATGAAAATAATCCTAAGATAGATTTGACTTGTTTCGTATTAACCGGTGGTTTTACCGACATCAATGCCTGCAACTTTTTCTTATCAGGCCTAATCCCTACTCCCGATATCTCATGCCCTAATACGCTTACAACATTATAACCAAAGCTACATTTATTAGGTTTTAACGTAAGATTCGCTCTTTTAAGTCGTTCTAATACTTCTGTGAGTGCAGTTTTGAACTCGACAAAATTTTTACCCCAGATCAGGATATTATCAACATAACATATAGCATTTTTATATTTGATTCCCGCTAAGACTTTATCCATCGTCCTCTGAAATATGGCCTGACTTGTTTTAAGTCCAAATGGTAATACATTGAATTCATATAATCCGGAAGGCGTTACAAAAGCAGTCTTGTGTTTATCTTTTTCCGATAGCCTTTGCTGCCAATATCCTGAATTTAAATCTAAATCTGCAAAAAATTTTGCTCCCGACAAATAAATAACAATATCTTCAATTATCGGTAGTGGATAACTATCTGTTATAACTTTTTTATTCAATTTTCGGTAATCAATGCAAAATCTCCATGTGTGATCGGGTTTTTGTACTAATACCACGGGTGATGCATAGGCGCTTTTTGACTCTCTAATAACCCCATTTTTTAACATCTCATCTACTTGTGTGTTTATAATCTCTAATTGTTTCGGTGAAACCCTATAAGGAGGTCGGTGAACCGGTATTTCGTCAGTAGTTTTTATTTCAATATTTACTAAATCACAATTTCCTAACTCTGACGTGGAAAAAGCAAAACATTTTCTATATGAAAGGAACAAATTCTTCAATTCTGTTTTTTCTTCAACACGCAGGTCTGGGTTTATGTTAATAGTATCTATTAAAGACTTATCATCTTGTGTTCTTAATGAATGTGAAACATATTTAGAACCTAACACATAATCGTCATTATCCCTAATCTTTTCTGAAAAATAAATATAGTCTGATTTTGACAATGTTTTCAAACTACCTGATGTCATTATGGCATTATGATGACAATAAACTAATGTATTTGATTCTGAAGCAATATCTCGGGAGACTTTGTGAAACGGAACATATATGCGATTCATTACAACTAAACGTTCGTTACTAAAGTCTATCAATGCTTTATTCTTATATAGAAAGTCTTGACCGAGTATCACATCTTGACTTATGTCTTTAATGATGATGAGTTCGTTCTTGAAGAGATATGAATCCAATATTATATTGACCATAGCGGATCCAACAATCTTCAAACAAGAGCCGGAGATGGACTTGATGCAATACTTCGTTTCGTCATGAGTGAAATTAATGTTTAATTTTAATGCCAGCTGTTCAGACATGCAGGAGATTGAAGCTCCAGTGTCTATCAGCGCAAGAATGTTTTGATGGCTGATGGAAATGTTTATTAAAGGAACAGACTGACCGGTTTTATTGTTTTCATCTGGGAGTTTATTTTCTTCGGACGCAGCTCGCAACTCCCCTGTCATTTTCTCTTTTTCTAATGTCTGCGTCCTTGGTAGTTTGGGTTATCATCACGACTTCTTGGGCTAGAAAAGAACCGAGCGTTATTGCTGTTCGTATTTGTAAACCTAAATCTAGGTCTCAAGTTGTATCTAGGCGTATGAAATGTTTCCGTATTTCGTGGTTCCATTGGTCGGGGTGTCGAGGTTGATGGTGATGGTGTTGGACTCTGTGCCCTCGGTGTCGTTGTGGATGGTGATCTCGTAATTTCGAAGGGGTGGTCAAACCTAACTTTCGACAAAATCCCTCGCGGGGGTTGGATGGGCAAATTTATTGACGATTTCTGATCTTGACCAAATAATTCTTTTATTTGTATTAATGTCATTCTCAACTCTGCTTTCGAATTATATACACGCGTTCCCAGCTTTTGTAAATTTTCGTTTGTCAGCCCCTTTAGATATGTCTTGATGAAAATACTTTCGTCATTTATTTGGGCCTTCATACTCAAATCGTTTAATCGATAATAAAACATTATAAGGTCCTCGTCTTTATTTTGCCGAGAACTATAGAATTTCTCCACGTAATTAGTTATGGATGGAAATTCTTCCTTTATTTTGTCACAAATAGTCTTGAAAGCAATGCCTTCTGTGTATAGATTTTTAAAGAAGGACAATGCAGGCCCTTGCAAATATGCACCTAATATTAGTGCGAGATCCTACTTCATCTTCGTGAGAAGATGATGTCCACGGCAGAGCTACTTCATCTTCAATATGAAGGAAGATGAGGATAACCAATGTAGTCAAGCCTGTGTTATTTTTATAAGTTTTTTTTTTACATTGCTCTGTAAATCTGATCCCAAAATTATTATCTGATTTGGTTTTGAAAAAAAAAAAATATTTGGATGGTGAATTGAGGTTGAGATCAACTTCGCAATAAGGGGCATAGCCTCGCGAAGAGTGTTTGCTTGACACAGTGGTTTCTGCCGAAGATTTATGATCCCTATATTTGATTTATTTATTATTTAATATTCCAAAATTGTAAAAAAAATAATTATTGGGTAAGATGTTTAGTTGTATCACGTTAGGTGAGAAACTTTGATAACGGTGACTTATCCCTTCATCTGACACGTTAGCGTCCGGCGAAGTTGTAAGTTGTCAATACAGAGTTTTTCTTCGCTTGAAAAGTAATCCCTTCAGGACGGGTGTTCACTTTGAATATCCTTTGCTATTAGAAGCACGTTTCGAGGCTTTTTGCGTGGTTTTGCCGCGAAAAAGTTCACGATAACATGTTTTCTTACAGTGCAGTTTGGCACACTTAAGTAAACAACTCACATGTTATTGTAAACTATCCCGTTGTGAGGGACATGTTTTTAATTTCCACGCATAGGTAAATTTTAAGTTAGGTTGTTTAGGTAGGGACATTTAATATGATTGCCAGCCTACAGTTGCGCTTTTGTGATAAAGTTTCGACTTTATCTTAAAAGCGCATCTCTACATCAGGGCGTAGCTGATGTAGAGATGTAGTACTGAAGTAGATTAGAAGTAGGTTTTATTAATTGTAATTGATACTGGCCGGACAATGATATAAATAGAAATAGAATAGTTTTTATATATTGAAGTATGTCACTTCACCCCCGAGTCAGCGAATAAACGCAAAGTTAAAGTTATTATTGAATGTTTTAATTTAATATCCTGAAGATCCCCGGTTCCTAGCGCACCACGCGCTACAATTGGACCAATTATCTTGCTCAAAATGAAAAACTGATTCGATATCACGACGTTTATTGCTTGGGCTCGAGAGGTGAAGTATACGTTACCCTTCTCGACTCGACACCTCCGCTTTTTCTTCAATATCTGTCACCAAGCCAATTTTTTTCGCGTGATCTAAAACTTAGTACTTTGTATTTTTAGGGGCTTCGGCGACGGCGCCTCCACCAAATTGTTATACCAGGACCAATTATCTTGCTCAAAATGAAAAACTGATTCGATATCACGACGTTTATTGCTTGGGCTCGAGAGGTGAAGTATACGTTACCCTTCTCGACTCAAATTGTTATACCAGGACCAATTATCTTGCTCAAAATGAAAAACTGATTCGATATCACGACGTTTATTGCTTGGGCTCGAGAGGTGAAGTGACACACTTCAATATAAAAAACTTATTCTATGGAACAAATCGAATACATTTGAAATGATTGCTTTTTTGCTTTTTAGTGTTTTTGGAAGTCGGTTTAATTTTTTTGTAAAAAAGTTTTTTTTAACACCACCTTCCACCAGAAACGATCCTAATCTTATGGGTTTTAGGCTCACACCAGAATTCGGGGAGTCAGCAATACGGGACACATGCACAATAAAAGGGCCAGAGTCGACATTGTATTTACGATTTATACTCTCGAGAGATGGGTGTTTGTAAATATTTAATACTGATCCAAGACCACTCTCTGGATCAGTAATGGTTCGCTTGGACACTGGCGCGGTATTCACATTGACAGCAGTCCTTTTACGAGAAAATGTTTGTGAAGCTGCAGAGGCCTGAGAACCTTCAGACTCCATCACACATTCGTACTCACCACCTCCCTTATCAGGGAGCTTTAAGCGCTCGTCTCCATCCATGGTCGCAGTGGCCAACAATAGAACAAGGTTCGAACCTACGCGAAGCTAAAATTAACCACCACCACACAAAAATATAAGGGAGTAATTGGATTCACGGGAAGAACACCTCAAAACGAATAAATCCGCCACGCAATCAACCGCGCGATTATTTCCGTACCACGCGTGAATACGTTTACATAACCCATTGGAGAAATATACTTCAAGACAAACCTTGACAGTGACACTCCATTTAAAGCAATAAACTTCAAGTAAAAAGGCAAATACAGTATAGATAACATACAGTTAGAACCAGTGCCCAGAGAGCAATTGCCAGTAAGTCGAGAGAAGAAAAAAGATTTGCTGGATCTATTACCTCTAATACAGTGTTTCCCAAAATGGGCGATAACGCACCCTTGTGGGCGCTGCAGGTCTCAAGGGGGGCGGTAAGAGACCCAGAAAGAAAATGGGGGCGTTGCGTAGAGGCCTGGGGGGTTATTTGTAATTTTATTTAGCTAGGAGGCCTCTTCGGCAACGACTTCATGAGCTCTCGACTTTCAACAACAACTTGTGAACATCAACTAATATGAATTAAATGATTGCTCAAACTCGGTTCTATATTTCTCTCCGCGTAGTTCATATATCTGTCCTATTTTTTAGAATACAGAAAAAAATAAAATCATGTCAATGTCAATCGGTCGCTCCGTTTCGTAATTAAAGTAGACACAAACAAATAAAAAGGCAACAGACACACTTTCGAAGAAGTTATAGTGGTAAATAGGTGGTTTAAATAGGTGAAAAACCGGCCAAGTGCGAGTCGGATTCGCGCACGAAGGGTTCCGTACCAGAGTAAAAATGAGCAAAAAAAACATGTTTGTTGTATGGGAGCCCCCCAAAATATTTATTTTATTCTAGTTTTCAGTATTTTTTGTTATAGCGGCAACAGAAATACATCATTTGTGAAAAATTCAATTCTCTAACTATCACGATTCATGAGATACAGCCTGGTGACAGACGGACGGACGGAGGGACAGAGGAGCGAAAACAATAGGGTCCCGTTTTACCCTTTGGGTACGGAACCCTAAAAAATGGGGGCGCTAAAAAATATTTATTCTCAAAGTGGGCAGTAGACAAAACAAGTTTGGGAACCACTGCTCTAATAGATCCAGTATTTCATGAATTTTATAGAAATATAAAAACGGATAATGATACAGAAAATATCGACCTCAATCTTGACGAAGAAGATCCTGATAAAAAAGAAACCACAGAAATTGTTTTTTCTTGACATTTGGTTAAATTTCATAAAAATGGATCTTAATTTGTTTCTGCGATTAAACTTTGTTATTACTTCATTCAAAATCACGGCTGCATTGACATTCTGACCATTTCCCTCCATTCCAGATAGATCAGCCTGGTGAAACTAGGAACAAAAAATATTTTCTATGGTCTTTACGTGGCAAATAAGCCCGGCCGCAGACATTCGGTTTCCGGATACGGTTTCCTGATCAGGAATTCAGATTCGGGATTCCGTGACACTAGCGCACACATTCGGTTTTTTTCATTCAGAATTTACATGGCCAGTACGTATAGAGACACTTAAGTGAAAACACGCATCATGGAGGATGACGAGTTAATCGCGATTGCACTCTTACTTTTGTTAAAAAAGAAAAAAATTAAGCGGCGTTACTGGGTAGACCCGTTAAATATACACGGAGATTGGCTGAAAGTCAATTCTACATTAAAAGAGCCATGTTACGGCGTACCCCGAAGAATTTTTTAACTACTATCGGATGTCTATCAAATCATTTGATGAACTCCATGAAGCCATTCGAGATAAAATAATAAAAAAGAATACTCACATGAGACTGTGTTAATTAACAATAACATTGAGGTATGTATTTATTTAAAATCAGCGTCTTATAATTAATACACTCTCCAGGATACATTATTTTAGGTTATTAAAGGAGATGACCAAATTTTCATAGTAAAAAAACCCAGAATCGACAGCAACGAAATGGGTACCAATGGGTTCATTATTATAGACCTTTGATGGTGCCAAAAAATCCTGCCTGAAATCCATTGGGTATAGGAGCTATATCATATTTTCACAAAAATAGGTTATGTTGAATTTATGTTGATTTTTAAGGTAGTAGTTAGTTGAATAGTAATATCCCCATAGTTACAGTTTGTCTGGAGATTAAAAGATCTTGATTTTGACCCCTACCCATTGCACTATTGATATGAACCACTCCAGAAACGATTAAACACCGACCTTATCTACTTGGAGAGGTTTCCCAGCTATGTGAAACCTTCATAAACAAAGGTAAATAGTAAAAAAAAAAAAAAAAATAGGTGCATCGGCCCAGAAGTCAGTGTTTTTACACTTAAGTGACAAGTATAGTTGTCACTATCCGCATTAGTGGAAAGTTCTCGTCAATACGAATAATATAAGCCCAAACACGAGGTAGTTTACATATTCAGTCATCGAGTTTCCTCGATCTTCTCTGCTCTCCATCATCAAGTCAACTTTAAACATCCACTCTTGTATAGTGCTAATAGACATACAGCTGAGTGTCAAGTTTTTACCTTATGCCCGCCTATTAATTTCGTAAGTTGCCTTCGATTTCTCAGGGTTTCCATCATCAGATCCTGACCTGATGACTATGGGAACATCTGGGAAGCATCAAACGTCTAAAGAACAGCAAATAGTAAAGGCAAACGTTTTCATAACCAAAATTCTTGATCGAAAACCCGTTATAAACCGAGAGGTTTTCGGATGATAATATGAAATACTTTTTTAAATCCACACATTATACTGAATCCAATGATACATGTGAAGTTTCTGTCGACTCTGGGTTTTTTTTTTTGGCCATCTCCTTTTAAATATTTTTTAATATTTTCCTTTCGGGAATCTTCAGATTGTAGAATTAAAAATTGTGAACCTTGACTATCTTCAACAGCATTTTCTGGTATGGATATTTTGGGGTAGTCTTGTGTGGAATTTTGTTGGATGACGGTGTTGGAGGAGGAAGATGCAAGATTGGTAATGGAGCGGATAACAATTTTAGGCTGAGAGGCACTCGCACTGTTGATAGGTTGCTGGGAGGATGAATGAAAATAACTTGGTTGTGAGTGCAAAGGAGATGGACGTTTCAAATATCGGGTGTGTCGTTCATAATCACATTAACACTAGAAAGACCAGAGTGGTCAAATGACCCCAATGAAGTTTTTGATCAATCATATTTTCAAAACCAAAGAATTGAAATCACTGTGGTTTTATGACTTAATATTTCGTCATTCTTTACATTATTCTGATGTGTCGATACCGATATCAAGATAAATACGAATTAAAAATGATCATCTACCTAGAAAGACCGCAGTGGTCATTTGACACCACTACGTGCGTGCTTTGTATATTCGTTGAATATACTCGTATTGTGGGTAGTTAAATTAAAATATTTGTATTGATGTTGATTCAAAGTGCTTGTGTAATGGTTTCCCATATTAGGAAACGGGTGTACTACGCCCAATCGAATAACAAATAATCGAATGCCAATTGGTCGACCACTATAAATCGAAATTCTAAATACTCGAACATTCATAATATCGAATGGTTATTAAATCGAACATTCAATACATCGCGCAGTCAATACATCGAGTGTTCAAAATATCGAATGTTTGTTTGATCGAGCGTTAAATGCATCGCATATTCATCCTATCGAAAATCTATATTTTTTATGAATACAAGAAAAACTCAAAATTTTGTAATAAATTACATTTTAATCTTTCACCAATTCTTGTCGCCAATTCTATAATAATATATATAATTATAGAATTTAAACTAGAAAATTATACAAAACAAAAAACACTTCTTATTAAAATTAAAACTAAACTTGTTGCAATAAATAACACATAAACTTATTAGAACAATAACAACTCGGAGGATGATGATGACATTTTAAAAGTGTGAATTGCAATTGCACGCAGAAACTCAAATATATCCATGTTGTTTTTATTATTTATTACTTTTTCAATTGCATTATCGTCCCTTTTGCCTCTTTTTTGGGAAGTAGGTCTTCCCAATCCCGCGTTTACCTTTTCAATCGTCCTGTTTGTAATGGCTTGCTCCTTAACTAAAAATTCTATTGTTGCATAGAGACCCCGTTTGTTCTTATCAAGTAACGTGTTCCACCTTCTGTGCCATCCTTCGATGCTGTTCTGGGTTCTAGGAAAACCCAGGGTATTATTTTGAAACACAGACCACAGTGAAGGTGGAAACATAGGAGATAAGCGTGCTATAAGTAATTTATTATTTCCCGTGTCGTGAGAATTAATATTTCCCCACACATAATATTTTGAAAACCAGTTGGTAATATCGTTCGCCTCATTAGGTAGTACTTCTCTCAATTTATCAAAAGCTTCTGGTATCTCTTCGTGGGGTAAATACGCGAGTGCGATAATCTGTCTCAACTTGACTGCAAACTCAGCATCCTGACCATATTTACTTTGCAAACCATTTTGTTGAATTTGACGCCATACATTTTGACCTAGGTGGAATAGACAACACTTGTGTTGCGCACCGGGAAATTCTTGTTTTACACCATTAATGACTGCCATCTCGAAATCCGTCATTATTACTCGTGGATTTAATTCGATTCCATATTCTAAAGCGTACGACTTCAGTGCTTGAAAAAAATGCAGGTAACAATTTAGCGTTTTCTTCGTAGGAAACGCATATACTAATGGCACGAAATAACGGTCTGTACCCGTGTCCACCAAACCATGTACACTATATATTTGTCTGAAAAGTATAGGACATGTTTCAAATGTACCATCCATCAGCCAAAGTTGAGATTTATTTAAAAGTATTAAATTTGATTTAGTCGCAAATAACATTATAAAGTTTTCATCAAACTTAATCTGACGCCCTAAAAATCTTTCACCGTCAACTTTCTGCAATCTATCGGGGACGTTTATATCATCCAAAGTAGTTGGTTCCTTCGGCATTTCTTTTCTTCTTGCTCGACGTATAATTTGCGATGCTGCTTTTTTGTTTGGAAGAGCACACGCACTTGATTTAGAAATTTTAGCCTCATTTCTCTGAATAATTTGACTCGGTCTGTCAAGCGAGCTGGTAGCATCACTTTTTAGGCAATTTCTAAAACGTAGTTCGTCCACCTTACCAGGATCTGGTGCGTGATTATGCTTTGAAGCATAGCTTTCCAACAGATGCTCCTCTTTGCCGTGCAATTTTGTTATTGCAGTGCTATTACAACTGTATTTATTTTTGTAGGAACAATGCCAGTAAAACTTGTTGTTAATATTTTTGTTTATTGCCATTACATAGCCATCCAAAAGTATGAGCGGCTTGTTTTTTTGAGATAACTCAGGCTTATAATATGACCCTACCGACATTTTTCACAAAATTCTCTACAAGTACTACGTAGGAACAATGCTTTTTGTGAATTTGCAATAAATGACGTTAGCCTGAAATAAATATGACTTACCTAATGGTTGCGTTCAGAAAGTCAATAAAATTATACATTTAATTATTTAATTTATCAGTGTTTAACTTGCAATATAATCATCATTGTCTTAAAAAAGGGGTACTTACAAATTATGAATTATAAGAAAAAGTAATAAATAATAAAAACAACATGGATTGTTGCAATTCTCACTAAACATTAAAATGTACCTTATAAGAATTAAAGATTAAAATGTAATTTATTACAAAATTTTGAGTTTTTCTTGTATTCATAAAAAATTTAGATTTTCGATAGGATGAATATGCGATGCATTTAACGCTCGATCAAACAAACATTCGATATTTTGAACACTCGATGCATCGATCGACTGCGCGATGTATTGAATGTTCGATTTAATAACCATTCGATATTATGAATGTTCGAGTATTTAGAATTTCGATTTATAGTGGTCGACCAATTGGCATTCGATTATTTGTTATTCGATTGGGCGTAGTACACCCTTAGGAAACATATTAGTGGTGGTTAGGAAGAGATGAAGGTCATCCACAAAATCAAAGTTTAGGCGAGTGCGTTGTATTGCGACTAATGGACTCATACTTGAATAGTGGTCGAAATATAACAACTGATATTTTGAAAAACATACATCAATATTTGGTACTGTAAACAAAACACGAAGAGATATTCTAGCTACTATAAAAAAATGCAACCCTCATTTTATATGAAATACATATTCACAACTCTGAAACCTGCGCACTTACAGTTTATCAAGGAAAAGCTATAAAATCAGTTAAGATTCTTAGTTCACTTCACTCTTATGTATTTGTTGATCCAGAAGAAGCAAAAAAGAAGCCGAACGCGGTGAAGTTTTACAATGCTACGAAATTTGGAGTACCTGGACGTTATTGATAAAATGACCAAGAAATATAGTGTCAAAGCACCTTCTGCTCGTTGGCCCTTACAAGTGTTTCATGATATTATGAATTTGGCAGCAATCAATTCTTGGATTTTATACAAAAATCAGAGAAAAAAGGCCATTCTTGACTTGGCAAGGGAGTTTATCGCCCGAGATACCCACTCCCTGATGACGCCGTCCAGGTACTTCACAGCCCGATAAAAGCATACCCCAGACCCTGAAGAAAAACGTAGCGAAAAGAGAAAACGGTTTCACGTCATTGTTACGTGCAAAAATGCATGCAAAACCAACAAATCTTGTATTAATTGTAAAAAGCCTTTGTGTGGTTCTTGTAATGTAAACAAGGAGCTAAAACATCAAAAATGTGCCTAATTTTTTTATTTTTATATCACGTAATGGATGTTTAATTACTATTAAGTTCTTATTAGACGTTAATCAATAAAAAATAAAACCATAATACACGAATAAAACATTACAAGCCATGAATGAGTCATTTGACCCCACTTGGTCTTTGTAGGTAGTTCAAAATTTCGGTCTTTCTAGTGTTAAATGAAATGTGTTAATATACTGGTTAATATATGTCGATTCTCTCTTCTCTTCTGGTCGTTCCCTCAATGCTGAGGATCGTGACTTATGTCAATCTTCTCCACTCGGTCCGGTTCAGCGCCATATGTACCGCTCCCTGTATCTGGCCTCCCGTCACCTCTTTGAGGTGGTCCACCCATCTAGCTGGTGCTCTTCCTCTAGCGCGCTTCCCCTCCATTTGTCCGAGAATGATGAGTCTCTCCAGGCTATGCAATGGAGATCGCATTATGTGCCCAAAGAAACTCCGGATCCTTTCCTGGCACGTAGTCAGCAGACGCTTGGCAACCTTCAGCTCTTCGAGGATGGAGACATTGGTCCTCATAGCTGTCCAAGGAATGCGTAGCAGCTTTCTCCAGCACCACATTTCAAAGGCATGGATCTTTTTGCGGTCCTTTTTCCTGATACACCAAGTCTCCCCCCCGTACAGGAAAATAGAGAAGACCAACGTACGAACCAAACGTATCTTAGTTACTCGGCGAATATTACGGTCTTTCCAGATTTTATCGAGGCTAGTCATGGCACTTTTAGCCATCCCGATACGGCGTCCGATTCCTTTCTCGCAGTTACCACTGTTAGAGATCAGCGACCCCAAGTATATAAATTCCTCCACTTTCTCATAATCCTTGAGCGCATTTGATCGACTTAAAACTTGAGCTCTGTCCACCGTCATCACTTTGGTCTTAGGCCGCTGCCTCGAATTTTGCGGGCAGCGGGGCGGCAGCGGTGGCGGCGCGGGAGCGGCAGGATCTAACGCGTATAATCCAATGGACCGGCCTTCGAATACAGCGGCGCGGGAGCGGGGCGGGCGCGGGCAACGAGCGGTGCGCGGGCAGCGAGCGGTGCGCTCCGGCTCCAGTCAAGCGGTGACCGCCGACACCGCGTTGCGCGTCCACATTGTAGTTGTACATTTTTTTAGTGACGTAGGTACCTGTCAAAATGTCTTCGGACGTGCAAGAACAACTTATTTTTTTAATCTTTGAGAGGACACCCATATGGAACAGCAAAGATGTGAACCATAAAAATAGAAGAATAATCAACCAATTATGGGAAGAAATAAAAAACGAACTGAATATTGAAGGTAAATATAATGATTTATTATGTCAAATAGGTACAATACTTATTATGTTTTACAAATTAATTAGTAACTAATGCGATTATTTACAAAATATTCTTTGAATTTTTCACGTACATATTGTGCTTGATGAGACGTCCGGGCGTTTGTTCGTAAGCGTGTTTGTATTCTTTGTTGATTCGTATTGACAGTAATATAGGCAATATCATTATTACCGTCCTTATCTCGTATAATATTATGCAACAAACAGCAAGTTTTGATGAGTAATCTTGCGTGACATCTGTTTGTCTCTATGGGTGATCTGAAAATATGCCACTTGGATCTCAAAATTCCGAAAGCACACTCAATAGTCTTTCGAGCCCGCGATAATCGCTTATTAAATAACTCATTTTGTGCATTAAGTACGCTTTGAGGATAAGGTCGCATCAAATAGGTTTTGAGTGGATATCCTTCATCTCCAATAAAAACCATTGGTAGAATGATATCTGATCTGGGTAGGTATCGTGGACGGGGTACATTGAAGTTATTACTTTGAATTAAATGGTTCAAATTAGAGTAATGGAATGTCCCTGCATCGCTTTGTTTTCCTCTTCCTCCAACTTCTATACAAATGAATCTTTTGTCAGCATCCGCGACCGCTTGCAAGTGCATCGAAAAGAAATGTTTATAATTATAATGCGATGATCCAGCAAACTTAGGATTTTTTAATCGACAATGTTTGCCATCTATAGCTCCGATACAATTAGGAAATTGCCATTTTTCATAGTATTTTTCCGTTACTTTTTTCAATAGTTCTTCTGTCGGTTTTGGCATATGTAAATGTACCAAATTTTTCCATATAGCTCTACAAGTGCTATAAACTATGTTGGTCACCGTTGTTTTTCCCATTCTGAATGTCAACGACAGTCTTTTGAAAGGCTGCCCACTCGCCAAAAACCTGAAAATTAAAGCATAGGTATTTATTTATTTATTAGGTTCACCAACGAATGTTTACACTAATGCATGAGTACTTATAACTATTAACAAACAGAATAGAGTGCAACACTCACATATAGGTAAACACCACAAACACAATATTATTTTCTCTAGTAATCTAATCAGACTAATGTACTTATATTATAACTAACTTGTATAACTATGTACATATATGCAAATAAATCTATCTTATAAGAATACAGTTATGTATGTAATAAATAGTCTGTTCATTCTTTTGTTTCAGTGACCGATTTAAAGAAAAAATGGAAAAATATAAAAGATCACTATAGAAAGGAATTTAAAAAAAATCCTACTCCTAGATCAGGAGATGCCGGAAATATTAATCTACCCTCGAATTGGCAATATTTTTCTCAATTGAGGTTTTTGCATGATGAAATTGTACCAAATATTACTGAGGGTAATTTAACCAGTACTGAAGTAAGTAATCAGATAAGTAATGATTCTTTTGAGATAGAAGACATCTCTGAAGAAAGCTCTCAAGAAAATACAACCGGTCATGACGAAGAATCTTCTATTTATTCACAACAAACTTCTACATCATCGCAAGAAACTTCTACGGCTTCAAGAGAAGCGTCTACTTCACAACGATCAAGAAAAAATAAAACAGCGAATGACATAAGAACTGAATTTTTAGAATTGGAAAGGAAAAAGATAAGACTGCTGGAAAATGATTTATCAAATCAAAGTAGAAACGAGGCTTCTAGACATGAGAATAAGTCAGAAGACTACTACTTTTTTATGAGTTTGCTTCCACACATGGAAAAATTCACACCAGTGCAAAAGTTAAGAGTAAGACAAAAAATTAATCAAGCTCTTTTAGATGAGTTAAGTGTGCCCTTCTAATGAATCATATATGTATGGGTATAGTACTCAACACTAGGTATATCAATCTTATAATAAAAATACTGTCAATAAATAACAAAACTGTGATTCAAATAACAAATCATCGTACAAATGAGAACTGTGATTTTAGAGATAAATGACTGTAGGTAACTGTGTTTTTTTTTTTGTTATTAGATTAGAATATGTGTGGAATAATACTGTACACTAGGTATGTCAACCTTATAATAAAAATACTGTCAATGAGTAAGAAAACTGTGATTGTAGAAATAATTAATCATCATATAAATGAGAACTGTGATTTTAGAGATAAATGACTGTAGGTAACTGTGTTTTTTTTTGTTATAAGATTAGAATATGTGTGGAACAATACTGTACACTAGGTATGTCAACCTTATAATAAAAATACTGTCAATGAGTAAGAAAACTGTGATTGTAGAAATAATTATTCATCGTACAAATGAAAACTGTGATTTTAGAGATAAATGACTGTAGGTAACTGTGTTTTTTTTTGTTATAAGATTAGAATATGTGTGGAACAATACTGTACACTAGGTATGTCAACCTTATAATAAAAATACTGTCAATGAGTAAGAAAACTGTGATTGTAGAAATAATTATTCATCGTACAAATGAAAACTGTGATTTTAGAGATAAATGACTGTAGGTAACTGTGTTTTTTTTTGTTATAAGATTAGAATATGTGTGGAACAATACTGTACACTAGGTATGTCAACCTTATAATAAAAATACTGTCAATGAGTAAGAAAACTGTGATTGTAGAAATAATTATTCATCGTACAAATGAAAACTGTGATTTTAAAAATAAATGACAAACTGTTATGTTACCTACTTATTTCATACGAAACGTTTTTATATAATAGATGTTTTCGTCAAAGATAAATAATTAAGGCTGATTAGTGTGTAGTAGGTATTTAATTAAAATGATTGTATCTGTCTTAAGACTGATGCCAAACTATTTACTAAATTAGTGCAACACAATTTCCTTTTTGAAACTATCAATAAATACCTACAATTACAAATTACAATTTCGTTGTTTTACTTACCCAAGCGTCAAGTATAATTTTTCTGCTGGAGATATACCTCTAAATCGTTTTGGATTAATTCCAGACTCTAAATCACTCTTGACAGTTTCAAGAATATAATCAAAAGTTTCTACACTCATTCTGGTGTAGTCGTAGAATTTGTCGGGATTTTGTCTCTGTTCTTCATAATTTCGATAAAACTCGCCATTTATTTTCCTTGCCCTATAGTAGGGATCCATTTCTTCTTTTGCCCACAATAAATCGAGCGTTAGGAATAAATTGGAATCAAAAAGATGTCGCCGTTTTTCAGACATTTCGTTCGCGAATAAAATATCTCGAAACACAACCACGAACACAACACTACACCGCTATAGTGCCGCGCGATCTGCCCGCTCGTTTCGAGAACAGGTATGCGCTGCCCGCCCCGCTGCCGCGCCGCCGCCGCTGCCGCCCCGCTGCCCGCAAAATTCGAGGCAGCGGCCTTAGAGCGGTTTATGTGCAGGCCAAATTCAAGGCTCACTCTTTCTATTCGCTCCAAGACCGCAGCCATCTCGGACTCGCTGGCTGCAAGGATTGTTGTATCATCGGCATATCTTAGGTTCGTGATCTTCGTGCCGCCCACCGTGACGCCGCCATCCCAGCCATCAAGCGCCTAATATACTCGCCGTAGAGGTTAAACAGCTTCGGAGAAAGTATGCATCCTTGACGGACTCCTCGTTCTGTATGGAATGTTTCAGATTGTGATTCATCCAATTTCACAAAGCTCGACCCTTCAAGGTACAACCTCTGGACAAGGAAAATAAGATGTGATGGCACGCCCATTTCCGACATTATCCTGAACATGGAATTCCAATTTACGCAGTCAAATGCTTTGGCATAGTCTATAAAGCACAACACAAGAGGTTTATTGAATTCGCGACATTTTTCAATGAGTAGGCGTACGTTCAGTATCTGTTCTCGATTAACACAAAGAAAAAAGAAAAATACGTAAAAATAAAAAATGCATTTTTCAAACAAAGTAAATAGAATAAAAATGTGCGAAAATTAGAACACCATATAGAAGTCAGTCATTACAAACAGCTGAAATTCTCCCTTGAAAACTGACAGCTGTCAACTGATCAAAACATTCGATACTCCTAACTTTATCTCTGCTTTACACATGATGTTGAAAATTATGAAAACGAAAAATGAGTCCTGTGGCTAAACCACTGAATGGATTACGTTATTTTTTTTACAATTCGCTATAGAATATCATGAAGTACATGTCTTGTGATAGAATTTAATGTGATTATGAACGACACACCCGATATATTGGTGAACTTTGCGGTACATATACACTCGGTGTCACAAAAATCGCACCTCTTCAATAATAAGTTTAAAGCATATCCCGCCAGCAATGAATACATTAAACCCAATTAATATTAGTATCAATTGAAAGCGTGTTTAATGACCTTTAAATTAACAACAGTTAGAATTCCTAAACATAACAGATCTCATTGGCACGTAACGTTAAAAAAATGTTGTCAAAATACGCATTACAACGGCCACTAATTGAGCCTCCCTACAAGGGTATAAAACGAGCGACCCAGGTTAAATGTGGGTCATTCGCTATTCAGCCTTTGAAGTGAACACACGTGAACAGTTACAACAAGAAAAATACCCCAGAAGATGGATACTACTGCAGCTGAAGCCTCTCAAGTCATTGCACTACTGCAATCAGGGATGCGGCAGTGTGATGTTGCTCGGCAACTGAACTTGAGTCGTTTTGCCGTTCGACGAGTGTTCCAACGCTTCCAAGACACTGGTGGCTATATCCGAAGACGTGGATCTGGAAGACAACGGTGCACATCCGAAAGAGACGATCGCTTCATTGTTACGACGTCTTTACGTAATCGGTTCTCCAATGCTGTTGAGCTGCAACAACAACTGCGATCAGCTCGCAGAACTTCTGTAAGCGTCTCCACGATTAGAAGAAGGCTGCAGGAGAAGAAAATTGGAGCTCATAGGGCTGCTACAGGGCCAAAATTGACTATACAGCATAGGAGAGACCGGTTACAATTTGCCCGTGACCATGTGGATTGGACAATAGATCAATGGAGGGCTGTGCTCTTCTCGGATGAGACAAGGGTGTGTCTTTTCTGCAACGACAGGCGTCGAAGAGTGCATAGGAGGCAAGGGGAACGATTCGCACAAGCCTGTATTCAAGAGACAATGGAATATGGGGGTGGCTCGTGTATGTTCTGGGGCGGCATGTCAATCGACGGCAAAACGAACCTTGTGTGTGTTTCTCGGACTGGAGTGCTCGCGGGCAAGGGTCGCTGACTGCTGCTCGGTACATAACAGAGATCTTAGAGGAGCAGGTTGTCCCTTATGCGGATTTTGTTGGCAGTGGGTTCACGTTAATGCACGATAACGCCCGCTGTCACACCGCTTTAATTGTAAGAGACTACCTGCAAGAACTTGGAATCCCTGTTATGCGCTGGCCGGCGCGAAGTCCAGACCTGAACCCTATTGAGCATCTTTGGGATGAACTGAAACGGCGAGAACGGGCACGTGATCCTGCCCCTACCACTCTTCAAGACAACATTCCGCAAGAAACTGTTGTCACGTTAATCAGGTCAATGAGAGAACGCATGGAAGCAGTAATCAGGGCCAGGGGGGGTAACACTAGGTTTTAAGTTGTTTTAAAGGACTTTGTTGTAATTTTTACTGATAAAATAAAAATTTCCTTTTTAATCATTTGCATTAGCTTGCTTTTTTATATCCATGTTAACAAATAACCGCATCTATTGATTTATTCTGAAATTTAAATTAATTGCCTTTCCAATGATACCTCATAATCATATGTCTACCATTGATTAATAGGGTAAAAATGACTTTGAAGGGAATTTATAAAGAGGTGCGATTTTTGTGACGCCGAGTGTATATTTCGTTGCATACTCGAAATATAAGTTGATGAGGGAGCTGAATTATAATAGCAACTTTGCGGGGCGGGATTATATGATTGGCCAGAATGTGTACTGGACTCTGACCCTGACGAATTATCATTGTACGAAGATGGTTCATTTCCAATAGTGACTTTTTTACCAGTTGGAGCATACCCAGTTGAAAATTATTTTTTTGTTGAGGATTCATTTTTTTCATGTGGCTTCTGAAACTAAGTAAAAAATTTGTATCGTCGTCTTCGTCAGTACTGCTTATCTTTGAAGTTGCTTTCTGTCTCTGTTGCAATATATATAATATTTGAGATGGAATATCTTTCTTTCTCTTCTGATTAAGTGAATGAAACCTGTAGAGCTATTTGGGAAGTGTACCAACCCTTAGAAATGAAGCAACCATCATCAAAGGAACGTTGGATGGAAATTGGGAACAATTCTATGCAAAATCCAACTTTCCTAAGGGCTATATTTCACCGGGACACCATGGCGGCGCAACCAGTCGCCGCTGCCAACAAAATGTATACAGCTCTATAGAGAGTTACTCACCTGGTGTCCGTTTAGTTGCGCAACCAATTTGGCGGCGCGACCAACTCGGACGCGTGCATAGAATGTTACTGGTTGCGCCGCCACGCTGGTCGCGCCACCACTAACTACTATAGCGCGATATGGTGTCTCACTCACTCGGCCGCCAGTCCGGCCGCCAGTGACGCTCCCACCTCTTTGCATGCAGCACGTGTCGCAGTTATGTTTTATTTTTTAACTGCTTATTTTAATATCTGAGTAGTTTGTTAACTGCATACGATGGATAATTTCGATACAGAAAGGTTTATTATCGAAATTCAAAGTAGACCATCAATTTGGGATAATTCCTCGTCAGATTATTCCGATAGAGATTTGAAAAAGAAATGTTGGGAGGAAGTTGTAGATTTATTTGGAGAACAGGAGCAAACCGTTGAACAAAAAAAGAGCTTTGGTAAGTAAACAACATTTATTTTTCTGAATGAATTTGTCAATCAATAAATTTTGTCATGATGCTTCTGGTGTAACATGGAAAGCCAAAAGCTCGTTGTAAGTTGTGTATGTATTTATTAATGAATATAATTATTTTGCCATGGAAGTGGGTTTTCGTTTACAAAATAATGTGTAAAATTATCTCGAGTGGTAGTAGCAGCACGCCCTCCTCTATTGAAATTTTGCTGTGTTGTTGTTTGAAAGCCCATTATTGTGAGAGTATCATCATATGAATATCCATCTCTAGAACGTACAAAATTGTGTAACACACAACATGTTCTCACAATGGATTTTGCTAATTCTGTGTGGACATTTAATGGTCTGTGGAAAATTCTCCATTTATTTGTTAAGATGCCAAATGTGCACTCGATGTAACGGCGAGCTCTCGATAGTCTGTAGTTAAAAATTTTCTTTTCGGCACTGAGGTTGTTTCCTCCGTATGGACGCATAATATTTGTGCTCAACCCGAATGCTTCATCGCCTATAAATACGTAAGGGAAAAGCGTTGGGTTATTTTCTGAAATTTGTAGGGGCTCTGGAATATTTAAAGTATTACTTATGAGTTTCTTATACAATTCAGTTTCTTGGAAAATTGCTGAATCGCTACTTTTCCCATAGGCACCGACGTATATATAAATGAAATTATAATTAGCGTCACATGCAGCCATCAGCACCAATGAAAAAAAGTGTTTATAGTTATAATACATCGAACCAGAATCAGCAGGTTGAATCAGTCTTATGTGCTTTCCATCGATACTACCGATGCAGTGTGGAAAGTTGGCATGTTTTTCGAAACCATCTGCTATTTTCATCCAGTCATTTGCAGTAGCCGGAAGTGATAAACATGTTTGCAACTTATCCCAAATCACAGTACACACTTCTTTTATTATTGTGCTTAATGTTGTTTGTCCTAGACGAAAGCTATAATGCAATTCTCTCATCGTACATCCACTTGCGAGGTACCTGTAATTAACAAAAAGTAATAAGTGTTATAATTTTATTTCCAGGGTTAGTGTTGCAAAAAAGGTGGAAAAGCATCAGATCATGCTATGCGCGGGAAGTCAAACGCCAAAGAAATGTTAAGTCCGGGTCTGGAGCCACTAACCGCAAAAGCGAATATATATATTTTAAGCAGTTACAGTTTCTACAAAAAGTAGTAGCTAACAGAGAAGAAGGTGAAGAAGAAAAAAATTCGGAGAGCACTGAAGTAGGCGAGCGACCAAAAAAAGTTACAAACAAACGTAAACATTAAGGAAAACAACAATGTTGATCGAAACTCTAGTGAATACCTTTTATTTACAGCATCTTTAGGATTGCTACCAGCACATGTGTTTCCCACTAGGCTTGGTAATTGTCTCGATCACATTTTAATAAAGACGGACACAACTGTAAATACAATAGTACTTGAGACCCATATCACAGACCATTTACCTGTCATTCTATGTCTGAGGTATCACAATAAAATGTACAATAATGCTCAAAAATTTATAACGCGTTTAGACTATGCTTCTATTAAGGAAGATATTGACAAATATGATTTCAATTCGATCATGAATGAAACTGATGCAAACAAAGCTGCTGATAAATTGATTTTGGACATTCAAAATGTGGTTTCTAAGTACACAACACAGAAAAAAACCAGTAGGCGCGCGCGCATTTTGAAACCATGGATCACTGAAGGAATGCTTCGTTGTATCAGAAACCGAGATAAAATGCATCTTAATGTTAAAAAAAATATCAATAACAGCATTCTTCTCAGCACATATAAAAGATACCGCAATTTTTGTAATACCCTTCTTAGAAAATTAAAACGTGAGTATGAAAAAAATCAATTCTGTAAAGCTCAGAATAATCCAAAAGCAATGTGGGACGTTATAAATTCTATCTCAGGCAGGAAATGTCAGTCACCGTCAGCAACAGAGCTCTTGCGACTGGAGGCTAGTGCGAAACTCTCTGCGAACCGGGTCAATCAATATTTAGTTAATATTGGAAGAGACCTGGCTTCCAAGCTGGTTCCTCCTGGTTCCTCGACCACTAACAACCTAGGGGTAATAGCTTCACAATGCAACTCACTTGGAATTGAATCGGTTAGCGAAGATCAAGTGTCAGCGATCATTGCATCGCTTCGGAGTAACTGTGGTGTGTAACGGAGTAACTGGCATATCGACTGAGGATGCAGTAACAAACTTCAGTAATGCAGTAGTTGATAGACTGGATAAAGGATACAAATGCTATGGTATATTTTTAGATATATCGAAAGCATTTGATACGGTTTTTGCACCAATACTTTTATCTAAATTAGAGCTTATCGGTGTTCGCGGTCCATCTCTAGATATATTTAGGGACTACCTATCCAATCGCTCTCAGATAGTTAAAATTGATGATGTTATTAGTGAGGAAGAACAAATCGAATACGGAGTTCCACAGGGAAGTATCCTCGGCCCTACACTATTCATAATTTATGTCAATGACCTGTGCAAGATGAAGCTTGATAGTTGCGATATTTTTACATACGCCGATGATACAGCCTTATTAGTCTATGCGAAGACCTGGTTAGAAGCCAAATCCTTAGCTGAGGCTAACCTGAGAAAAGTAATGTTATGGATGTCTTCAAACTTACTTACTTTGAACATAGACAAAACTAAATTCATACGATTCTATCTCCCAAATTCTCCTACACCACCAATTGAAACCACAACAATCACGGCTCACTATTGCAACAAAATGTCAGCAACGATCTGTTCTTGTCCGCCTTTAGCAAATGCTCCCTGCATTAGATATCTAGGTGTTATGATTGACGAAAGATTAAATTGGCGCACCCAAATTGAAACTCTTACCGGGCGTGTTAGAAGACTACTTTATATCTTTAAGAATCTTCGTCATTCTGCTGATCTATCCGTAATGCACACAGTCTATGTCGCCCTGTGTCAATCTATTCTCAGTTATTGTATTCCTGCATGGGGTGGTACTTATAAAACTCTGTTTCTGCAATTAGAAAGGGCCCAAAGATACCTCATCAAAGTTATACACTGCAAACCTCGTCGCTACTCAACTACAGATCTGTATAAGGAATGCCAGTTATTGACTGTAAGACAATTATTCGTCCTCCGCACCATACTGCGGCGACATTCACAACTACCCCTTAATAATCAGATTTTACAAAAAAGGCGGGGAGCTCTTGTATGTTCTCCTGTCGGATGTAGGACCAGTTTCGCATTACGTCAATATAACGCACTGAGTTCTAGAATGTATAACAAAATTAATAATAAAATCTCACTGTATACACTAAATAAACATAACTTGAAGATTAAATTAACCAATTGGCTTAAGTCTTTAAATTATAATGAAACAGAGGAACTCATAGTAATTCTGAAGTAAAATATAAGTACGTAAATAGATCAACTATAAGTAATCAATATTGCACAAAACTTGATGACATTGAAATTGTAATAGCATTAGAGAGGAGAGCCGCCGATTCCCGAAATACGAGCTCGTCTCAGTTTAGGAATCAGTGTGCTATTTTTAATAACCCCACTGTACAATTAATATAGGTACTTATCTTTGTGTTGTGTTGATTTGCTTATTGTACTTTTTGAAAGAAATAAATTATTATTATTATTATTAATTATTATTATACCAAATTTCAATCAAATCGGTCCAGCCGTTTTTGCGTGATTGAATAACAAACATACATCCATACATTCTCACAAACTTTCACATTTATAATATAAGTAGGATTTAACCAAGAAACATGATTTAATTTTGATTTAAAAATATTTTCAGATGCACACAGTGGGTCAAGTTTGTGGGCAAAGAAGATTTAATATATGTTCCCATTGAAAAGTTGCATACATTAAAGTAAATATGTATGTGGAAACCACTTTGATAAAAGAGCGTTTAATAAAAAATAAAATGGGCATATATGTAATCAAAAAATTTGAAAGCTGATCCACTTCCTGATGAAATGTTACTTGAATTTCCATGTCACATTTATTCAAACGTTGAAGTTACAACAACAAACACTAAAGGGATTATTGACAATGAAGCTTCATTATTTTAGGCCGGACCCAGTACCTCAGGTAAAATCTCTTTTTCCCAACTTTGCTTAGCACCTGAACTTTTTAGAACTTTAAGATTGAAAGGATTTGGTTTCTATTTTCTATTTCTAATATTTTTTGAGAGAAATTGAAAATTCAAAACCCGCGTGATTTGAAAACCAGTCTCCTGAAAATAATTTTAAAGCAACATGCTGAAATTCCCGTTTTACACCTACCCGGAGTTGATGATGCGGAACTTATTTACATGGAAAACAACCTGTTCGAATCATTTGAAAAGCAGCCGGCTGTATATCTCAACTTTGTACCTAATGGTGCTAAAAAAACTGCGGTGGCAATGTGAGAATTGTGAGCATAGCTTAAAAATAAAAGACCCAGAACGATGTCAGTCATCAATGTATAGCTACATAAAACTTCGTGAGTGGTGGCAAGATATAAAGAGTCTTACCTCCAAACTCAGAGACATTTAATGATTACTTGTCACTCCTTAGTGACGGAATGCCATACAAATCCTTCACTAAGGAATGGCTTAAGTGACCATTAAATGTCTCTGAGTGGGGAGGTTACATATCCCACATTAAATCTGTGCAAATTAGTCGACAGTGTTACATCATGCTTTGAAGTTCAAGGTTCTTCATAAAAGACATATTTCTCAGGCAGCTGTTACAATGATGTTGTCAAAATGTGACTATTTGTTGTGGATATGTAATAACCACAAAGATCGTCTGCTCCAAATGTTACTGGTTCGGCTGAGGGGTTGGCTTTAGTATCGTTTGGCAGGCGGACGGCGCTAAAAGTGGTTAAATCTGGTAGAGGGTGGGTCCCCGATTATAACGCTACCCCTCTTGTTACAAGGTAATGGATATTTTTCGAGAAATTTACAAAAAATGTTTCTAACCTCAAATCAGATAAAACGCGTAATGTCAACGTTATTCGGTGAAACGGAACGTTAAAATGGGCGATCGACATCCGAATGTGTTTTAGTATATTGTCTGTGATGTACAAATCCGTGAAAAAAAACGCAAAAAAAATGTCTCTGGTATTTGCGTTGTGTCATTTGTTCATTCTCATTGAGTTGCGTGAATGTTCTCTCTGTGCTTCGTGGTGTGTTTTTGTGGATTTTTTCGACGACTTTGGCTTATACTCTGGACTTTGATTGATTGCTTGCGACTGACCTACGCTCGTACACTGGACATCGATTTTTCTGCCTCATCGACTGACTCTTGCGGAACCATGGCGGAGTTTCCGTCAAGCCGTTCTGCGGCTGAGGGCGAAGCTCAACAACCGACGACCCGTTCCATGATCGAGGACGAACCTCGGCCATCCACGAGTCGTTCCGTGGTTGACGACGAACCTCGGCCATCCACGAGCTGTTCCGTGCCAGAGGACGAACCGAGGCCACCTACAAGTTGTTCGGACAGTTCAGAGGACGAACCACCTTTCAAGCGAGGGTTAGATGTGGCGGAAGTGCGTGCAATGTGGAACTTAGTCAAAGTCTATCAAAGGCTAGGCACTCGTGAACAAGCTGTGGCATTTGCCGAGGAAAGAGGCATGATAAAAAAAGAAAGAATGTGTAACTATCACAAAAAAACTATGAATACTCAACAAATAAAACGGTGGGCTTTTTTGTATGTAATAGAGGGCCATGCCGATCCAAATCTAAAGTGAGCCGAGGCAAAGGCACTTGGTTTGACAATATTAAAATAACGATGCCACAGGTATTTTACCTTATGTATGCCTATGCAAACAAATTCAGCTATGATCGCACTAAAAAAGAAGACTACACAGAAGGAGAACACTGCCTCTCTAGCGCAACGATAAATGACTGGTTTAACTACTGCAGAGAGGCAGTTGTTAGCTACCAAAAAAATAGAGAAGCACTTGCCGGGAAGATTGGAGGTCTAGGCAAAATTGTGCAAATTGACGAAAGTAAAGGACCATGCCCATCTGTGCCCCAGTAACGCCCAGAGAAAGTATATTACAAGATAGCCCTATTAAATAAAAACTTTAAAAAATAAAAAAAATAAGACATTCTTGTTGATATTGCAGTACATGACATCGTTTCAATCATGCTTTATTTATTACGGTCTGTAATCTCGTCCTTTGGCCCATGTATATATTCATTTACTGTATACAATATATTCAAATAACTGACATGTTTATCTAATAACATACAATTAAGTCATGAATTCATGATGATCATGAAGTTCTTAGTGAAAAACTAATAGCAATGCTGTCTATAAACGATAAAATGTATAAAAAACCAGTGGGAATTTATCATGTTTAATGTCCAATATCTTTTGAATCGGTGCTTTATATAATATTAAATCTAGATATCTTACAAATATGGCTGTACAGCTATCGTATGACATAGAACTGGAATTTGGGCATTGCATGGCGTTGCTGACTTTTGACTCCATACTAATATGGGCATGATCCTTTGGGAAACGGAAATATAATAAAGGCATGACTAAACAAATTAACAATGACATTGTATTCTGTTCATGGCATAATTATGCAACCATACTAAATCTGTTTTTTTTAACTTACAGGTCGTCGAATTGAAGGCTACTGGATCTAAGGAATGATCCAGGATGGGAGTGAAGATCTACGCCTGGAAGTCTGCCCAGACAATCTTCGCTCCACAGAAATTCTGGTGCCACTCATACAGAAACATGTTGCTGAGGGCACAATAATTCATGCTGATTATTGGCGGGCCTATGATTGTCTGGGTGACCATGGATACATTCACCACAAGGTGAATCACAGTCATCCAGATAACCCCTTTGTTGCTGAGGATGGGACACATACGCAGCGGATTGAATCACAGTGGCGCGTCTTAAAACGGTTTTTTAGTAAAGACAATTTTAATAATCGTTCAAATATTGGTGATTTGCTCTATGAATTTTAATGGAGAAGAGAAGTAGAAAAGAAAAATGGTGATTCATTTGAAGAATTAATAAATGTTGTGAATTTTTCATTTAATAAATGAAAAATGTTAATATTCATGTATATTATTACATTTTCAAAAAGATCATTCATGTACACCACAACCAACAAAAACTATAGTGACTATCGAAATCGAAAAGCTGAAAGAAACTGTAAAGACAAGTAGTGAACCCATACCTAAATTATATCAAGAGGCTTGCGGAAGCATCCAGAATACGGAAATCGATTTAATTGCTAAAATTCCTGCTTTAAGTAGCATTCAACACTGTTTGTACGATATCCGAAATAGATCTTTAGAAGTAAAAAAGACAACATTTAAAAATTTCAGCGAAATCATCATACCACCAAAATTTTCAGATTTTTTGTTAGCTAATTATTATGATGGAATTAAGCTCAGTATGGGATACATGGACTTCTTCCCAAGCATATCCAGGGACATCTTATGCCGCAACTAAAAATGGTTGGATGGAGACAGGAGTATTTGAAGCTTTTTTTTTTAAAAAAAAATCCTGCTGTCCAAGACCAACGCCCGGTGCTTCTTATATACCTACGACGGACACTCTACACACGTAGGGCTAAATGTTATTGAAGAGGCTCGCAAAGACAATATAACAATTTTGAAATTGCCGCCGCACACTAGTCATATTTTACAACCATCAGATATTGCAGTTATGAAGTCGTTTAAAGACCCATGGGATCCCTTGTTGGTTCGTTGGCAGCGGTTGAACGTCGGGTGTGTTATGCCAAAAAGTGAGTTTGCAAGAATAAAAAATACTGTCCTGTTTAAAATAAAAAATAATATACATTGGGCCTGAACCACCCTGTAAATTAATGCTGTGGCTAACTCATTAATTTCATTAAAATTTACAGAACCGTCAACTTCAAGACCCCAGTTGTCTGACCATGATTATTGCACAAAAAAGGAGATACCTAGCTGCTAGCCTGCTTTCACCTAAAAGAAAAAAACAATCAAGCCCTTACGATACTTAATTCTATGCATTTTCGTACAAAAAAGATATGTTGTGGCGGCAATATTTTAAGCTCGTACGGCGCACCTATCCTAGATATAAATGTTTCTTTTTGCTTTTTGACGAGCTTTTATCGAAAAGAACAGCGTCGATGATGAGCAGGGTCCGTGGTAGCACCAACACTGTCCTCAGAACGTTAGCGTACAAAGTAGACAATCCCTTTAACGTGTTTTGGGCAAACGTTCACCTGCTTAGAAATAGGAAATAGACTCCAGTAATTTTTTGTGTACACTGTTTTGTTTTGTTTACTAACAAAGTACTAACACCTTATCATTAGGCTTTATTTTTGTGTATACCTACTAACAACCCTACTAACGTTTTTTGTGTAAAAAACTATGGACTAAATGTCTGAAATAAAAATAATTTAATTTAATTTTTATTTGGAATTACCGTGATGACCACAGTATGTGACCAAGGGCCCACAAATATTGGCAGTTTAAAACTTAAGAATTGGTGTAGCATCCCAAGTACATCCAATTATTTCTTATTAAATGTTATGAAGGTATATAGAATGTTTGATATTCCACATTTATTTAAAGAAATAATTTCCATAATGGGGTAGAAATTGGGTAAAAATTAACGGAAAAAAAGGAAAGTGGTCTCACTTGCTTGATGTGGCAGAAAAAAATCAAACTAGTTTACATTTAAAAAAATTGACAGCCCTACACGTGAATCCTACCAATGGGAAGTCGTGGTGGCCTAGTGGGCAAAGAACCAACCTCTCGAGTATGACGGCGCGGGTTCGATTCCAGGTCAGGCAAGTACCAATGCAACTTTTCCAAGTTTGTATGTATTTTCTAAGTATATCTTAGACACCAATGACTGTATTTCGGATGGCACGTTAAACTGTAGGTCCCGGCTGTCATTGAACATCCTTGGCAGTCGTTACGGGTAGTCAGAAGCCAAAGCCAGTAAGTCTGACACCAGTCTAACCAAATGGTATCGGGTTGCCCGGGTAATTGGGTTGAGGAGGTCAGATAGGCAGTCGCTTCTTGTAAAGCACTGGTACTCAGCTGAATCCGATTAGACTGGAAGCCGACCCCAACATAGTTTGGGAAAAGGCTCGGAGGATGATGACACGTGAATCCTACATTTAAAAGTAAAATGAAGGTCAAGCTGGCTGCTCAAGTTGCTGCCATCCTAAAACTTATGGCTGAAAAGTACGGAGATAGTGTCAAAGCCAAAGAAATCTTAGAGACTGCACAAATTATAGAAAGCCTTGATCGACTTTTCGATTGTCCCAATGGTCCCTCCTCCAGAAAAGACATAATCAGGAACAGAAGAGAAAATGTCTCCAAGAAAACTAACCACGTTGAATTGTGGAGAAATTACAAAAAAAAAAAAATATGAGTACAATGTATTTTTTAAAATCTGATAGCTTTCTGAGACTGAAAAATGTAAGATGCGTCCAGGGATACGTTACTTCGCTGTCATCCTTGGAAGATATTTGGAAATATGTTGAGTCGAAAGGGTTCAAATACTTAAATCTTCAGCAGTTGAATCAAGATTGTTTGGAAAATCTTTTTGGAATCATACGACAACACTGTCCGACAAACAATAACCCGACGTGTCATCATTTCACAGCTGCTTTAAAATCGAACATATTGACGAAATTAAGCTCGCGAGATGGTAGAGGGGCAAACTGTGAAGAAGATAATTGTGAAGCAATTATTTATTTCGAAGATTTTTTGAGAGAAATTGAAAATTCAAAACCCGTGCGATTTGAAAACCTGTCTCCTGAAAATAATTTTAGAGCAACATGCTGAAATTTTCGTTTTACTCCTACCCGAAGTTGATGATACTGTCCTGCCTGACGATTTCGAATTTCCAGAGGATGATGCGGAACTTATTTACATGGAAAACAACTTGTTCGAATCGTTTGAAAAGCAGCCGACTGTATATCTCAACTTTGTACCTAATGGTGCTAAAAAAACTGCGGTGGCAATGTGAGAATTGTGAGCTTAGCTTAAAAATAAAAGACCCACAACGATGTGAGTCATCAATGTATAGCTACATAAAACTTCGTGAGTGGTGGCAAGATAAAAAGAGTCTTACATATCCCACATTAAATCTGTGCAAATTAGTCGACAGTGTTACATCAATGCTTTGAAGTTCAATTTAAACCGATTCTTCATGAAAGACATATTTCTCAGCAAGCTGTTACGATGATGCTGTCAAAATGTGACAATTTGTTGTGGATATGTGATAACCACAAAGAACGTCTGCTCCAAATGTTACTGGTTCGGCTGAGTAATCTTTTGATAAGGAACGAATGTCATCAAATAAATCTTTCGTTTGCTAAAGCGGAAGATTCCACTGCTGACATTATTAAAAGATCACAGCAACAGGGTATCGCAAAATAATAATAAAAATTGAAAAATGAACAGTTTTTTTACTCTTCAAATTAGTTAGTTAACAATGACTGTCAAAGGGTTTTTCATAGTGTCGACGTCGAAAGTAGTTGAAAATATATTGTAACAGAGTAATTTTGCCTAATGCAGCAGTTACCGATAAAGACTATCTTACAATCAATTTAGACCGCCATCTAAATCCCTGTCCTTACTTGGGGTATCTATTTGCATCTTACCTCAGCCGCATCTCGTTACCCAGTTCGACGATAGATATATGAGGAAACGTTGCATAAACTTCAATGTTAAATTGGCTAAAGAGTTACGAGCAAGGCTTCCATCAAATTACTTGATACTGGAGAAAATGACACTCTTGAGCGTTGAAAGTACGCTGCGCCAAGGCAAAGGCTGAATCTGAAGGCTGAATGAATGTTCACTGGCTGAATTAGCTCAGGAATTAGGGTACGACGATAACCAAATCGATAAAATTCTGCAACAATGGCAGAATATTAATTTTATCAGGTGGGAAAACACCACTGATGTGGTTAAATTTTGGGCAGAGGTAAAAAAATATAAAGATGCTTCGGGAACAAACACATTTGAGGTTTCATGCCGAGCGGCTATGCCGCCGTTTTTTTTGTTTGGTTGGTTGGTTGGTTGCAAAGCTTCTTTGTGGCTTTGTATGGCCACCGCCCAAGCCGCCGTGCACCCAGCGCACAGTGATTCACTCATAGGCCATAAATCGAAAAATGTCATTGGCTTACCCTCATTAGATTTACTTACTAAGTGATTAATAAGTTAACAGGCTTCCAAAAACTCTAAATACCCGGGTCATAAGGTGAACTTATTATTCACTTTTGTGCATCGGAAGTTAGCGCATCTCGAGTGTTATTATCGGAACGTGTTTTTCATCTTCTTTTCATTCATCAAAATTTAATCACTTTGTTTTTGAGTGTCACTATTTCAAATCAAGTGTTTACGTATAGTGATAGTATGGAGGTCCAAGACCAAGGTATGTACTTCTATTATCGACTACATTTTGATTTTTTTTTAATGCGTTTAATATTTTTTTTTATTTTTTTATTTAAGGTAGCGTTTTTGTAAATTTTTTTAGTATACTTTGATTTCATTTAGACCTATAACTTTTTGCTGCTCAGTGCTGCACTTGAGACAAATGTTTTTCGAATAAAGAGGGTGTTCTTATAAAACCATGGAAGTTTCATCTGCATCTTTCTGCCCCTTCTTAGGTTAAAGGAGTGTCAAAGTATGCATGTCCATAGTAAAGAAAATAATGTATATTTTAAGTTCAGCTTTCATCTTGTTTTAGGTAAAGTTTTCAAATGTTCCGTTTCGAGGACGACTATTTTTGACATTTGGCACTCTAAAGAGGGTAGTCCAAATAAAAAAATGCAACATGTCCTGAATACTTTGACCGAAACATCGTGCCTTTGGGATGACGTCGAAAATATCTACCTAGAGACTTTAAGTCATAAAATTATGAATATATGTAAACGAATTTCTCATTATTGGGCAAAATCAAATCGTAGTAGGTCTAAGTTTATAAGAAATATTCAGATTGGCTGAATGTAGTTGAAAATATTGATGTAGAGCGAATTGAGTTACATGTATCTCAGCAGTCTGACAAAGATGAACCATCAACTTCTTCATCGCGTGGCCGTCCGAAAATTAATTTTGACGAGAGCAGTAAACGTACAAAAAGGAGAAGGTTAGCTAGTTTGTCTAATAATGATCCTTCTCTTGTAAATTCACTGCTCAATGCTTCTGATAGCTCATTAATTTTTCCTAAAATTGATTCTAGCGAAGTTTTATCGCTCATTGTTGAAGCTCAGTTAACTCGACATCAATATTTATTAGTAAAGAAATTTATAGATAATAAGGTTTCAAAAAACATTTTACCATGTTACCAAAGTATCGTGGAATCTAAAAAACACTGTTATCCTTCAGATATAACTGTTACTGAATCATCCGTAGAAGTGGAACTTCAAAGTTTATTAGATCATACTGCCAGTCGAATTCTCCAGTCTCAAAAAGATGTTTTGGATAGGGTACCTAATGAATCACTAGATAAGATATCCTTGATGGGAAAATGGGGTTTTGATGGCAGTACAGGACATTTTGAATATAAGCAGTGTTTTTCTGACCCCACTCTTGAAGACAGTAGCCTGTTTCTTACTTCATATGTGCCACTACGACTTGTTTTGAAATCAGGTAATGAAGAAAATCCCTTAATATTGTGGAAAAATCCACGTCCTTCATCAACTCGATACTGTCGGCCTATTCGCTTTCAATATTTAAAGGAATCTACTGCAGTGTCGGTTGAGGAAGAAACATATTTTAAAGAGAAAATAAGTAACTTGCAGCCTACTGTTTTCAAGGAAAAAGATCGCGAATATCGCATTTCTCATTGTTTGCAATTTACCATGGTAGATGGCAAAGTTTGTAACGCACTTAGCAGTGTTTCTTCATCAAAATGTTATATTTGTAATGCATTGCCCAGCGAGATGAACAAAATTGACAGATGTCTAAATAAGGAAGTCGATGAAAGTAAATATGAATTTGGCTTATCACCTCTGCACGCGTTAATACGTTTCTTTGAATATTTTATTCATGTCGCGTACAAGTTAGATATTAAGAAATGGCAAGCTAGGTCTACTAATGACCAGATGCTTGTTACTGCAAAAAAGAAATATGTTCAAACCCAATTTAGAGAAAGGTTAGGTCTGATAATAGACAAGCCTAAAAGTGGCGGAAGCGGGACATCTAACGATGGCAATACAGCTAGGCGGTTTTTCTCGAACTCAGAAATTTCAGCGGAAATTACTGGGATCAAGAAAAATCTCCTAAATCGTTGCTGGACCATACTTCAGTGTTTAAATTCAGGATATAACATTAACAAGACGAAATTCGAAGAGTTCGCTTTAGAGACGGCTCGGCAATTAGTTGCCGAGTATCCATGGTATTACATGCCTGCTTCCGTACACAAAGTTTTACTTCATGGTGCTAATGTTATAGATCATGCTTTGTTGTCAATCGGTGAGTTGTCTGAAGAAGCAGCTGAAGCAACTAACAGACATCTCAAATCATTTAGGCGAAATCACACGCGAAAAATGAGTCGCGTTTTGACCAATACAGATTTAGTTAATAGACTCCTTCTTCATTCAGATCCCTTAATAACTGGTTTACGAAAGTTACCTGTCAAAAAGAAAGATGTACTATCAAAATCTGTATTAGATTTGTTATCTGTTTGTAGTTAATTATTTTGAGCTACATATTCTGGTATATTTAGTGTTTTGTATCTAAAAAAGGTTTTTCATGTATTTTTGCTGTTTTATTTTATTTCTTTATGGTTGTTTTTAATGTAAATGACCATTATTTATACAGTTTTTTCATTAAAAGTCGCAGTATGACATGTATTAGGTTTATCGTCTAAACAAAATTACTGCGAGACATTTTTACACCTAAATATGTAGTATATTTTTTTTTAATGAATGCGGTTATGTTATAATTTTAATAATTTACACTCATTTTAACATATTTCAACGTGTAAAATGCATTAACATAAAATATTTCTCAGTTTCGTATTTATGGCCGCCTTTGTAAGGAACGTGAATCACTGTGCAGCGGCCCTGTCGCCGGCATTGTGTGTAGTAAGCCTTAAGACTTTGAAATTATGGTGACAGAAAGCATTGAAAAAGCTAAGAATAAATTGTTATGAACATACGTAAATCTACACTACTAAATCGTCTTTGTCAGCAACATGGCTAAACAAGCAAAGGTAGAAGATATTATGATACCTATTTTTGATGGAGCAAACTATTCAAGTTGGAAAATCTAGACGCCGGCGCCGAAGGCAAAAAGAAGGATCTAAAAGCAAGAACTATAATAACGACTACAATCTCAGATAAACAACTGGAGTATATTACTGAATGCAAAACAGCATATGAAATGATACAAAAGTTCGATAAAATGTATTTTGAGTCAACAGCTATGCAAATAATATGTAGAGGACAAATTGAATAGATAATTGAATAGACAATTACAACACAGTGGAAGAATGTTTTGTTGATTTTGAGAAAACGATAAATAAGTTCAAAAATGCCGGAGGAAAAATAGATGAACCTGAAAAGTTAAGATACCTACTATATAAGAGCTCTTCCACCAAGCTACAGTTATATTGGAGATTTTCTTGACGTGATTCCAGAACAACAAAGAAGAGTTGATTATGTATGTTCAAAAATAAAAGAGAAAAATATGGCCGCTAGTGACTCAGACAAGAAAAACGATGTGAGTACATTCGCTTCCAAATCTTTAACTCAATGTTTTTTGTGTGAAAAGACTGGTCATCTCAAGAAGGACTGCTGGCATGGTTAGAAATATAATAAAGGACAACCAAGAATTCGAGGTCAACAAGAACAACAGAGGTGGAGCATACAGAGGTCATAGCCGAGGAAGAGGTCAATACGATTTCAGAAGTCATAGCCGTGGCACAGGTCAAAATCATTTTGGAGGTCAAAGTCAGTTCAGTGGCGAATCAACAAACAACTGCTCATGGAGACGTGGATGGCTACAATATGTATTCAGGGGGTCTACTCTAATTCAACGAAATGAAACTTCGATAACGAAATTCAAACGGAGTTTCGTTAGTGACCCTACTCTATTTCATTTTCGGATGCGCATACGAAGTTTGGAACCATAGACAATTTTCTTGAACGAATGGAATCTATAATATTGTGTGGGGCTTTTATGATGTCGACTAAACTAAGTTACGGTTTTTAGTTTAACTTAAAATTATTAAACTTTTCAGCTTTACTTATTCATGTGACATTATAAATGAGTTGATAAATTTCAAACTGCCATAAGTCCACTATATGCAAAATTTGGGAAACTAACGTTTTTAGTTTCACATTAGTGTTATGGAAAATTGTAATAACAGTGTTATAAAATGTGTACTATCGACTGTTTCTAAGGATTTTAATGATCCAATTTAGCAATAACATTCATAGATACTATGAAACAGATAAAAATAGTTTGGACTTATTGCTGATTGATATGCCTGTACTGGACTTATGATATATTGATAAATATTGATATGATTAATATGGACTTATAGTGGTTTGAAAAATACTAACCTCTGTTGTAGAATATGGGCCGAACTCAAGAAGTAGTATAGTTAGCTTATTTAATTTACCATTGTAGGGGTACCTACTACATGGATATTTCAATGTTCATAAAATAAATCAAAATAAACATCAAATAGAAAAAATATTTATTCCATACATAATTATTACAAAATAAGTCATACACAAATTACACAAAATCTAACACCTCATCCATCATGCATTCTTCGGTATTACTATTTATAATGTCACTTTCGTCTTCTTGCACTTCGGCAATAACTTCACCTTCTTCTGATAAAACTTTCTTATAGTAGTCTAAGGAGTCCATATCTCTCCAGCTTTCACCATAATGTTTCTTTAATAATGAATCTACGTCTTTAAGTTTTTCTCTCTTTACTTGAACTCTGTTGCTTGCTGGTTCTGGTTGCAATGATAAAATAGTTTTGTTTTTTTTTCATTACACCCTTGTGAGTACCGACATCATTTCTGTAGGATATCTCACCTCGTACGGTAATGCTGCGGGAGAACGTTTTATTATAATTCGCTGGCGTCAGTTGAAAATGCCAAGTCTGAGTACCCTTAAGGTTTTTTTTGGGTACCGATTTCCAATCAAGTACTTGTATATCTTTGACCACTATTTCACAATATTCATCTGGTCGAATGATACATTCCTTCTCCCGTATTTTTTTCTCAGTCAATGCAAAGACGCGGTCCGGCGGTATAAATGAATGGCCTGTCACGGGAAATATTAATTGTACTTCTGATATCGACGGATCTGATTGTTGTAACCATTTCATCGCCATTGCTACGATCATTGAATTTTTATTCTGGCCACCACAGCCATCGGCAACCGTTCGAACAATTTTTTTTCCTTCGAGATTCAAGGAGTTTAGACAGCCGTTCGAGCCTTTGCTGGATTGATCCTCAGTCCATACGTAGCCGTGTACGTTTTTTGGGGTCTGTGGATCGTGTGAAGTTCCAACCACTACTGTAAAATTATACAACGTTATTTTTTGTTTATGCGAAACCTGATACACCTATCTAGTATTTTTATGTAAAGAGTCTATGTACGAAATTTCAAAACCGTATCATGAAAAATCACAAAGTTATAAGCTTGTTAAGTTACGGGACTATCCGTAAAAATACATAATCACCACAAAACGCACACATGCCGCGCAACGCGATAGCACTGTGCGCTCGCGCCCGCTATGAACTCGCCGTGACCTTTGTTGTGCGAGAATAAATACCTATTTGTGGTGTCCAACATTCAAAGTTTTTTAGATAATTTTGGGAAAAAATATAACATGGTGTAAAAACTATTGGAATCGATTCAGTTACTGATTCTGAACAAACTATATTCAGGTTCCGCACAAACAAAAATTAACGTTGTATATACAGTATGTATATTTAAAGGAGGGGCTTATTCAAACCCCCAATAGTTTAGGCATAAACTTCACCAATAAACATATAAACAATAGAAAACCCCTGATTAATGACGAAAAAATTTCGCAGCTTTTCGACACCCTTGCGCTTATCGCAAAACATACCTATGCGCGGTCAATGGCCGACGCCGACGTAGGTATGAATGCATTTTCCCTTCATACTTTAAATCTGGCGTAGGTCAGGCAAAAATATCTAGGTACATCAAACAATAAACATTCTGCAATGCAATTTTTCATAAGACGCGTGCACCATCGTATTTTTGACGTATTTAAAAAATGAAATCACATCTATTTACAACGATTAATAATTTGAGCATTTACGACGATTTTGCACTTTAGGAAGTAATTAGACCTTAAAAATTGTTCGAAATGTGCACCTCCCCGCGTTATGCACAGTTCGGCACGCTTTCGCATATTGTCTTTTAACACGGTTAAGGAAGCACGGATCACTTCTCACACTGTTAAATGCTGTTCTGCTGTAATGCTGTTCGTTATTCGTTCCTTCGATTTTCGCGATTGGAGTACTCCGTAGACTAAACATTATTTTTACCTCACTCTACAAATAAAAGTCTAGCGGAGTGAGATCTTGCGAGCGTGCGGGCCATGGCACGGGCCCGCCACGACCTATCCACTTGTGAACTTGTCACCAAAATGAATGTTTAGGTACTCACGTACGCGCACCTGATAGTGCGGGGGTGCTCCGTCATGTTGGTATGTTCATTTCTCTGTACAAATTAATGGCAGCTCGCACAAGATCATTAAATGAATCAAATTTTGATAACGCGTAGGCACGAACCATATCCCAATATTTTTCATTTGAATACCGGGACGACATTATTACACTACACACACTACCTAACACTGGGAAATGCACTTTACGTAAATTTGGTAAACGGGGATGTTTACGCAATGCGGAAGCGGCGCGGCGGCGGCGGGTTCGCATAGACTGGCGGTCAGCAGAGCGGGGGCGCGGCAGGGTGCGCACGAGCCGATGGTACATCTTCGGAACCAGTCGGCTACATAACAAAGGAAAGGGGCGGGGCTTGCGCGCTCGCTTCCTTATCAACAGGAGCGGCACGTGTTTGGCGCGTGATTATGTAGGCTATTTACTATTTCCGAGTTCGCTTTGCGCTCTGTATCCACGAATACTGTATTTTATCGGACAATTAGATGAAAAATTAAGGTCGTAGTTTTTTTACATATTTGGGACGAGAATCGAACACTGACCACCCTCCTTCAATAAGTCCCTCGTCTAAATATACATGTAATATTTATTGAGGATTAAATGAAACGAATTTGTTTCTCTGAAACAATCAAAGTTTTTTTGTTTTATTTACGCACATTTTTACAAAACATAGTTTAAATAAGACAATTTCTTACCTGAAACAATCAAAGAAACGACATTTAAGTTTATAACATCGTCTCCTCAATAATCCTTTTCTATATTAGTTTAATTTTATCCATAAAATTCACACAGCAAAATTAGTAGAAAGACATCGTCCGCCATTATATGGCGTCACTCGCCACAGACAACTTATAAACGCGCGAAGCGCGGCAAGTTTAAATTAAATAAAGTAATTAATGAAATTACATTTCATTACATCTCCCCCCTAAGAACGAAAATAGTAAATAATGTATGTTTATAGTGTACATATCAGTTATCTTCATATTAGTTTTCTTCTTCTACTTTATCTTCTGCATCCTCTGTGGTGACAGGTTGTAATTTTGTTATGTGAAATAAAGTTGATTCTGTTTTTCTGTTTCCAGTGTCAATCCTATAAATGGAGTTTGATATTTTCTCTACTATCTTAAAAGGGCCTATTTTTAGTTCATCTAATTTCTTTCTATTCATTCTATTCCCATTTTCTACGTACACACTGTCTCCTACATTAAACTCTTTTATTTTTCTATTTCTATCAAATATTTTCTTGTTGTACTTGTGGGATTTTATTGTATTTTCTAATGCCAATCTTCTATCCGCAATCCACTTGTCTTCCTTTTCTATTGTTTTAAATTCGTTAGGCAGAATATTAACATTTGTACCGTCTAATAAATATCTTGGTGCAAAGCCTGTAACGGAGTGTTCTGTTTCATTATACTTTTGTATACATTCCCTTGCTACCGTTGTCCATGTTTTGTTGTTATTTCTCTCATTAATTTTACATCGTATTTTATTTACTATTGTTTGATTTAATCTTTCATTCAAGCCGTTAGAGAATGGTGTATTCACAGCTGTAAAAATTAGTTTGATACTATTTTCTTGCAAATATTGCTTAAATTCTCTTGAATTGATTCCTGGATATTGATCTGTCAAAATTATTCCAATCTCATCTGTCTCTAATATTTTTTTTACTAATTTTATAAAGTCACTTGCATTCTGTGTTTTTGAGGTCTCAATAAATGCATATCTTGTGTAGTGGTCAACTAAAAGGTGAAGGTATTTTTTTGTTGACCTAGATCCTCCGAAGCCACCAATAGTGTCTAGTGACATTATTTCAAATGGTTTTGTTGCTGGTCCCAGTTGTGACATTAATCCAAATTTGGCTTGGCATCTTGATTTATTTTTTATACATATTTCACATGTTTTACAAACATTTATAATATTTTTTGTTAAGTTTTTAGCTGTATATATTGAACTTATTTTTTTCTGTAATTGTCTTATTCCAATGTGAAAATAATCTTCATGCACCTTTTTTATAAATTTTTGACTAAACTCTTCCGATAGGATAATCTTTTCATGTTTCTTTATTTTCTTTTGTTCTATCTGCAAGTCTTCATTTTGAGTTAATTTAAATTTCTGTATTATATCCAAACCGATTATAAAATCTTCAAAATCATCATTTTCTACTACATAAACGTCAATCTTCTCTTCTATATCAAATATTTTTATTTTTATTGTTATCAAGCCATCTGTCTTCTTCACACCATTAACCGTTTTCATATATGCTATGTTCTCATTGTCTTTCTTTTCTCTTACTTTAATCAGTCTTGAATTTATTAAAGAGATCTGTGAACCTGAATCATAGATTCCACTCACTTCTAGTTTATCTTCTAATAAAAGCTTGATTTTGATTAATGGTGTACTTACTCGTTTTTTTTATCCGTATTCATATCAACTTCAATAATGGAATTATTGTTTACATTTTTGGCTTTAAATGCCTTTTCAGATTCAATTTTGTTTTTCTTGAACCAACACGACTCCTCTGGATGATATCTAATTCCTTTGTCCAAAGACTTACAATTGTTACATGGCTTCTTCTCATCACTTTTATTCTTATAAATAAATGTGCCACTCTTTGTTGTAGTTAAATTTTTCTTGTACATCATACCTTCATATTTTCTTATCTCGTTGAACAAGTCAGTAGAGCTGTCGAGTTCATCCCTGTTTAACTTATTTAAGATGAACCCAGGTAAACCTGTTGCAATTAGATCTATCATAGTTTTGGGGTCTATTGATTTGTTAACATCTAGTATAAGCCGTTCCTTTTTTATAGCATAATCAATTAACAGTCCTTCTTTGTACCTGAATGTGAGTGCACTTGTGACTATATCCCATCCTCGGTTTTTAAAAGTTTCTAAAAATTTGTCTTTCCATTCATTCCATTCAGAATGTACTGTTAGTTTTATCATCATAGATCTATACCAATCCAAACAAGACTTTTCTAAAAATAGTCTCAATATATCAATTTTGGTTTCATCTTTTGTAATATTAAAGCGCTCACACACTTTTTCAAAGTCCTCTATCCATTGCATAGCATTTGAATTCTTACTTGTGAATTTTTCAATAATAAACTTCTCAGAAATATGTTTTAGGTTGTGTTGATTTTCTTTCTTCGTAGTAGTTTCTATTAATTTTTCCAAGATATTTTGCAAACTGTCATCTTTGTCTCTTGGTTGTTTTGTGCTCATTTCTTCTAGGTACTGATCTGAAAACTGCATATTACCTTCCTCATCTATATATATTTTCTTTTGGTCTTCATCCAATTTTATCCATATTTTTCTACTTTGATGCCTTTTCTTTATGCTGTTTTTAATTTTTGAGAAAGTGTTCATTTTAATAATACTTGTATGATGAATCACTGGCTTCAATTCTTCAGGTAAAACATAACATTTTCCTTCCTCAGTGGTTATAGAGGTTATGGCTAACACGTTCGATTTGCCATCATTTGAAGATATCATAGTGAATTCGAACTGCAACCGGTCCATCTTCATTTTAAATAAACGAAAATGTAGTTTTGTAATATTTATTGAGGATTAAATGAAACGAATTTGTTTCTCTGAAACAATCAAAGTTTTTTTGTTTTATTTACGCACATTTTTACAAAACATAGTTTAAATAAGACAATTTCTTACCTGAAACAATCAAAGAAACGACATTTAAGTTTATAACATCGTCTCCTCAATAATCCTTTTCTATATTAGTTTAATTTTATCCATAAAATTCACACAGCAAAATTAGTAGAAAGACATCGTCCGCCATTATATGGCGTCACTCGCCACAGACAACTTATAAACGCGCGAAGCGCGGCAAGTTTAAATTAAATAAAGTAATTAATGAAATTACATTTCATTACATACATATTGTATATAATTGCCGCGAATAATAGGCCGATTTATCCGGGATCTTGGGCAGTGGCAAATTCTTTTGGCAATCAAATGAAATAATTTGAACTTCAGGGTTATCGTTTCGTAAAAAAGTAAAAAAGGCTTTTGCCCTCAATTTGTGGATTCGATATTGAATCCGAAGGTTTTGTTTCAGGTTTTCGTTAGCGGTCATTTTAAGGCGTTCAAGTAATTCGAGGCATGTAGAGCATACGTCGGTACGAGGGGATCCGGGTGAAACCGCTAGCAGAAGCTAGTATTCCATAATAACTTGATTTTTTAACGAATCCACGATGAAGAAGAAGATTGAAATGCGATGACAATGTAGCACGAATCAATAAACTAATGACTACTTTTGGAAGATGAATTCCATGTTTTTTTAATAAAATTAATTTGAAATTACAATTCTTAGCCAAACAAAAAATATTATGATTTGAAATGGCCATTACCGCAGAACGGCAATTTCATAGGTAAAGACCTAATATATAAGTTCTGCATAACAGAAGTTTAGTAGTCGAGAAACATTCTTAGAATGGAGTGAGGCCAATATATTCAATGGCGATATTGGCGATGCACGGATTCTAACTAGCGCTTCTAGAGTCAAAATTGTGAAGCTGTCTAAGAACGACACTTTGAAAGATTTCGTTACAGTTAACGTCAAGGAAAACATATTTTATTAAATACAAATCAGATTTATGTGGCATTTTGGTGTTTAAGACAATAATTATGTTGTCAGTACTCGATGTAATTAGTGCGTCTGCAGGATTCACAAAACCAATGCGTTCTGGTGAAGAATTATTACGGAGTGGAATGGTTATTTCGGTTGGAAAAAAAGAGAAAAATAATAACATAATACACGTACTGGTGCTGCGCACGTCGGGGTTAAATTCCAAACATCCAGCCATTTTAAACTGGGGATAGATGTATCTCAAGAATATAGAAATAGATTAGTTGGTGATAGTGAACGAGAAGTAACAAAGGTCTGCGATTGCCCTACTGGAGCTTCAGAGAAACACATAAACTCTTTTGCAAACAAAAAAAGCGAGCACCTATGCGAAATCATGGTTTTAAGGACTTTACATGTGTTTCAAATGGTTTTAAGCTCTAGTATGTATGTTACTAGCACAGAACATATATACCCTAAAGGGAAGAATAACGACTCCGTACAAATTTTATGAGGAAATTTTTCCTTACCGGCCGGCGCCATCTATATTCCGCCCACGAAAACTAGAGAGTAGAAGCTAGGGCGGGAGTTTCAAACTACAGTATATTCTATAGGTCATTTTTATTGCATTTTATGCACAAGTACAGGGGCCCGATTATGGCTGAGCAAGATTATCACATTTTGCTCAGCAATAATCGACATGAAACACAGTGTACTTGTGCATAAATTGCTAATATTTATCTTTATAGAGCAGTGCAGCAGTGTAATAAAAGGAAGATTACAGTACAAGAGTTTTTTATTTAGCATGTTAATAATTATAATTTATTTCCAGAAATAGGGTACAAAAGGTGTTCATAAATCACAAGTATGTGCACCTATGTAATGAATTTTAAAATACATGAATTTAATCAATTTAGGTAGGTATTTCAGACATTTTCGTCCAAAATAACAAGTATGGATGGGCCTATTGCATACAATTTCAACATCAAAACATAAACAAACAAAAATTCTAGTTAGTTTTAAAGTGTTACTATTATAAAAAACAAGACTATGTTATTATACAATAAAGAATACTATCGATTTGTTTAACAAACAACAAGTTTACAGACATGGTTTAAATTATTCTATCATATTGTGTAATAAACGTTGGTGTTATTTCTTCTTTATTATAGAAATGATTAGGAAGAGAAAGACACTAGACCAATTATATTTTGATATTTACAAACATTTACTACACAACAAAAGCTATATATCAATGTATTTCGTTCCGGGCTGAAACAAATTTTTGAAAAACGATCTTGCCAAGTTTTAACATTAACACATACACACATACACACATATAATATTAGTTAAGATATTTATTTATGCATAATTATGTTCATTTTTCTTTTTAGTGCAGATTTACATGCATCTTCGGAATAAATTTTGTTTTTTATTATGCAATATCTCTTTATATTAATATGGAAGACACTATTTATTATATAATTTATATTTAATTCTTTGTGCTCCATACAATTTTCGAGGAAGACATAATTTATAGAGTCCTTTAGTAATTGTGTTATTTTTTTTTTTATATTCTCTTTATACGCCTCTTTTTCTAAAAAAATATTAATTATGTTTGCACTTTTTTCTACACAATCTATTAAATTTTTAGAGGCGTATGTAAGAGAATTTTTTACCGAATCATAATTTTTAAACTCTATAAAATTATGCACTTCTTCTGGTGTTTCGGAGACTAAAATATTTTTACAGTTCTTACAAATATTTTTATATTTTTTAATTATGAAGCCACAGACATAAGCACATGCTTGTAGTTCGCTACTTCCTTCCTCCAAATTTTGTTCCAGGGAGGAAATAATATTTTCTTCAATTTCATTTTCTATAACAGACTCCGATTGTTCAGTTTCAGTGTGCATGTCTGTGGCTGGTGTCAATAATTTTTTAAAATTGGTAATTATGGCACTGTTGCTATCCAGCTCACAATTACCTGAGCTAGTATGTGCCATGTTGCTTATTACAGCTGTTTTTAATCCAGCAACGAATTGTGCAACTGTTGGGTTGCTATTGGATCCACAGTTGAATCGAATGCATCCAAATAAATTTTCAAGAGGATCCTGCTGGAATCTTCTCGTGGATAAACTTTTAACTGTAGTATGTTTGGCACTTAGAATTTTCCAAACCATTTCTAACCCATTGAGGGTCCAAATCCAGCCATCTTTTGATGGGGGATTACCCCTGCATCCCAAGAATTCCAGGGTTTTAAAAAAAAATTTCATTTTATCGAACATTTGGAGATGTCCTGTATTGTGTTTTATATTTGTGGAAAATATTTTTCCTCTCCTTAAGTCTGGTGTCGACGCGTTTACACCATCAAACAAATCGTCCATGCTTGAAATTAAATTAGCCGTTGCCAAGGCTTCAGTCGGCATGTCTCCTGAAAATTCACAATAAACAAATCAAATCAATATGAGTAAGCATATTACTAACTAGCTTAATAACTTCGGATATACTGGCAGCAAATGTACACATAATATACATTTATTTTATACTTTACTTTTTATAAATTGTGAAGTTTCGGCTAGTTACTTGCTCAATACAGGATTAAGTAATAATGTTAAAAGCACAATATAATTATTTGTTGGTTTTATCCTTTATCAAAGACACAACCCCAGATAACCATACTGTTGAAACAAATATAAGTATCATGCAACTATGATCTGAGGAATAAATCAGGTTTCTTACCTCCAGCTATTTTAGTATATAGTTCTGCTGCAACTGAGTGGCTTAAAACTTGTGCCGCAAGTTTTACCCTCATTTTTTGTTTGGAATTAGGCTCAAGGTGTTGTTTACTTAGGCATGGTGCAAACACAAAATTGGGATTATTATTGTCCAATTCATAAAATTGCTTGATGTGGCTCCATTTAGCGACTCCTGTAAAGTAATTATTAATAGTGTTATAATTAACTATTTTATTTATTCGTCACAAGTCAATTAAAACATAAAGTACAAAATAAATATCCAAAATTAAATATAAAGTCAACTATTCTAAGAAAATAACCCGCCTCTTATCGTTCCCGGTGTTATAATTACTTGTACAAAAAAATATTATGCTTTAAATGTACATATTTATTATTAAACAATTATTTTTCTAAAACTAAATAACAAATGACTTACCAATTCCTTGTTGGTGGTCTGATGTTATATTGGTCCTAAATCTTACATGATATTTCATGAAAAGATTTCTGAAGCACTTCAGCAGGTGTGGTGTGTCAAATAGAGTGACAATTTTGTGATTGCTCACTTCTATGAAGGGATTCTCAACAGAAGCTCCTAATTGACATAGAGCTCTCTTGTTGACTCCATCCAAGTCACAGACTGAAGCGCATATGTTTATCCCAGCATCAAAGCAACAATTTAAAACCTGAAAGTATTATAAGGGAGATTAGCAACAAATAAACTAACATCATAGTTCAGCAAAGAGTTAAATCAGCATGATCATCATTGAATATGAAGAAGCAATGCATACCTCCTTAATCAAAGCTGAAAGTCTGTCAGCTGTGACAGAACCGCTTGATAAATAATAAGCCACTGGCTGCTTAAAATGTTTCCTGACTCCAACTATCATAAATACAAGGGCATATGAAGCTGGCTGTGGAGATCTACCTTGTGTAGCATGGTCTTGAAACCCTTCAATTAAATCCGTCTTCGAATTGTACCATAAATTTTTTCTTAAGGACATTTCATCCCACAACAATATGTACTCACGTTCAGAGGGGACAAAGTGTTTTGTCGTGTTTTTTAAAATTGTGAGTATTGTTTTGTGTGTCCCCACATTCATCTTAAATTTACTTAAGAGGGATTTTAATGTGCTGGGTGCTGGTAAACAAATCATTCTCCTTAGCAATTTGTAGCTAGTTGGTGACCTCTTGTAGAGCCTCAATGCTATTATTTTAGCCTCCATGTTCCACCTGCGACCAGGCTTCTTCCTCTTATAATTCTGCAGTTCTCCTTGCAGTAACAGTGCAAATGTCGAACTCATTTTTGTATTGAGGATTTCTCGGACTGTCTCATTGTTACAAATAACATTTAAAAAAGATTCGTTTTTTAAATGTTTTACAGTTTTTTGTAATCTATACACCTTGTTCATACTACTTTTCAGTTTCCTCAACATTTTGCTTTTCTGGTCACTTTCTTGTTTTGAAGACTTGCACACAAACATTCCTGAATTGGTCGGAGTGATAATGTTTACATTATGTTCTGTTAAAGGATTCATTCTGGATGGACCGGCAACAGGTTCAAATATGGCAGATTGATCTGGCACATTAGAAGTTGTTGTATCCTGTAAATTGAAAGTTGATTATTTTAAATAAATTTAAAGATAACTCTTTAAATTTATTAGTCATAGATGAGGTAAATGTAAAAAAACATATATACAGTGTTATGGAAAAAACCAACAACCTCTTAAGAGGTCATTGTACTCATCATATATTTAATTTTTTAAATTTATATCTTGCAATTGGTTGGATAACCATTAGCAGATTTTTTGTGGGAATTCATTTATGCGAAAGTTCATTCTTCCAGTAAAGAATCTGCCTTCATATATAATTCTTACTCTGCTCTACTCAAATTCCCAATTTGGTGGCGCATAGAGCCCATGTACCTCCATAATCTTTGGGTCCAGGCCTTGTCTATGTCATTCAGAAATAGCTTTGCATAGTACAATGAACACTGAACATAATGTCTGTATTTCTGTGCTATATAAGACAGGTGTTTTAAATACACTTTCAAAATGATAATGGTACTAACCTTTTGGCATTGAACATCAGGTACAGCTGTTCTGAACAACTTCTTCTCATTAAAGCATGTGCTTTTGAAATGTTTGCTGCATAGCATCTTATGTTGTTTATGGAGTGCGTCCTGGAATTTTGGTGAAGACCAGGCTTCGTTTGGGAAGCAATACTTTGCCCATAATTCACAACTGAAAATTAAAAATATCAAAATTACACACTCATCATCAGCCTTCTAATGTTCCCACTGCTGGGACACAGCCTCCTCTCTAGGAGAGGGCTTGGGCCATAATCCACCCCGCGGGCCCAGTGCGGATTGGTGGATGTCACACGTCTTCGAATTTTTTTTTGGTTCTAGGACATGCTGGTTTCCTCACGATGTTTTCCTTCACCGTTTTGAGAGCAGTAGTGACGAAATAAATTACACAAAGTTATGCGCCAGATCGGGTTTGAACCCGCGACCTACCACTCGTAAGTTGGGGCAGTTACCACTCGGCCACCACTGCTCTCAAATTACACACTATTTTAATCATTTTCCGAGTTAAGATATTATTATATCATGTCAGTGGGTAGTCTTCGCTTTGATTGAAAGAGATGTTATATTAGATACGGGAATGGTGTAAGCAAGAAAACTTTTTATAGTAAGTACCTAATGATTTTTGGCAAGGAAAGTTGGGACTTAAGTATATAGGTATATATGTTACGTGAGTTTGTGGTAGTTAGAAGCGGAATTAACAATAAATGTGGTATTCTATGTCGTCTAAGACGAATAGCATGGAGTGTACATACCGCAGAGCATTTTTAGTGCCAGGCTTTGGAAACCGATGCAAAGTGATGCTGGGATCTTTAGAAGGTGAAGATCCACACAAGCAGCAGATTCTTGTGTTTTCTTTTTGTGAACTCATCGCGAATTAAACACAAAACAAAATCAAACAAGTCACTGTCTCAACACCGAGTCTATATCTCACAAATACACACTTAATTTCACCAAAACACAGCAACGGAGGAGCAAGCTCGACTCAACGTTATCAATGTATGTAGAATTAAATGGAAGTAGTTTATTTATTACAAATAAACATTAGTACAAGATAAAATGGTGCGCAACCGGCCGCAGACATTTTTCTTGTGACGTCAACAATGTCAAAACCAATATGGCGTCCGGACATTAGTGTTGCCACACATAATCCCCCATATATATTTTCTAATAAGTAATATTAAATTTTATATCTAATATTTCTCAACTAAGTATATTTTTTGGCATTAGAATAATAGCTAAAAGTATCTTCAAGGGTAATTTACTTTAAAAATCAATTTATACGCTCATTATTAGGGAGAATACGAAATTGTATTTTTGGTGGCAACATTATATATTTATCTCTTTTACTCTGATGTCGTTGACTCTCTCTTGTTTTCAAGCCCACCTTAATGCAATTCGTAGAACAAACTTGACAGACCCTGGTTACTAGTATCAAAAGGGTTGGCCAAGCATGCGTGAGAGTGTATTCTAAATTTGAATTTTGTACACTTGCTAAGAAACTGGTTGAACCTTGTTTTGGACTAATTCCTGGTACAAAGTTCGTCGGCGTTTTGAAAAGTTTTTAACGTGATTTTCAAAAACTGATAATGCAGTTTTAATTAATGATTAATGCACCTTTCTGTTACATCAAAACATTTTTGAAAAACTATGCGTAACTGATAAAATTTTTCCCTGCTCTAAATGGTCTGTGCTGATGATTAATGGCAATGTTAAGAGTTTCGGTATTTTTGTGTAAAGCTTTCTATTGTTTAAATATTGTACCTTTACGGTTTAAAATATCCCTTTCTCATAAATAAACACAGTTAAGAGGAGTATCAGTGCTTTCAGCTGCGACAAAACAAATTTCAAGTTAGCAGAGCCTGATCACAACTCGTCTCTTATCATACCATTTTATTAACAGGGTCCATAATATGTACCTAGCTTTAAGTCCCTTGTAACATCATTGTAACATTATGGTATGCAAATAAATATGAATAAAGATTGAAATTTTCTTAGAAATATTGAGATTAAGACATTAAAGGAAGGAACTCGTTTAACTGCAGATGAACTTATAGAAATGAATGCAATTCCTATATGGTAGACTTTATTGTTATTTGAAGTATTTACATTAATTTTAAAAATTATAAATAAACTTATATATCGACTGCAAGCAAGCAATACCTCCTATCTGACTCCGGGTGGATTTTAAAGGGGAACAATAAAACTTAATAAAATCCTTATTCCGAGGTAGGTATAATGAGATACTGAAAATCCAAGTTTTCTTTATTTACGCATAGTATTGATTAATAAAGTTTTTTGTTTTTATTTTGAATCTTAACCTTTTCACCGCCACGCCATATCGGTATTCCTATGCCCTGTACGCCAAGCCCGAAAATCTTAATTAAATATCTACTAAAAAATAGGGATTTCAACATTATATCGATACCCATTATTATTATTTTTTTTATCAATACTTGCCAGATAAATGGTCGATCATTAATATGTTAAAAAGAACATTCCAATATTAAATATTTTACAACGTTCCACTCAAGTAGTTCCGAAGTTGTTAATAACATAAAAACAATGATTAAGACACACAACAGTTAAAATGAAAATAACTCTAGGTACAGCACTATTCTCAGTACTGATGTACCTCACTGTCGGGAATAGCCGACATTGGCGCCGTCGACGAGTCTTTTATAAGACATCGTTGCATGTACATTAGAGTTGTACCATAGTGTCATACAGTTTATCGCTGTTAGTATCTAATTAAATTCAAAGGCCACAGTAGTTTGTTTTTATTATTCTTGAAATTTACACTTATTGCAACAATTCGGGTTGTTAATGGATTGAATGCAAATAAAACTATTTATTTACCAATCATTTAGTTTAATTATTGAGTTATATTATTAATAATTACTTTGAGATCATATTACTTACATGTCACTTATGAATAATATTATCACGTGATATTATTACATAGCAACAATTTTTATAACAGGAACTTTCTAATATTCTCACTAATCAGATTAATTATATGTATAAAATAAATCAAAATTTTCGTATGAAATTGCGTAGTATATACGTAACGATTTTTAAGTATAACGATATTTATATTCTTAAAATAGATACATTATTTAGTTTCTCGTATCTAACCTAATTAAACATTAAAGGATCAACAATCAACAATTATAAATGCTCACTGATCAGTGTTCAAAAACTACAAAACTCACTAAAAATACTTATAAAATATCAACAATAGTACATAATTAGGTATAGTGTAATAGTGTTGCAATAATAGAAATATCTCTTAAAATGAAATACTGAAAATAAAATTTACTAAACCATTTTTTAAATTAGTCCTAAATCTCGTAAAAATCTATAAAAATTCAAAACATACAAATGTCAGTTATATTAATTATCATAGGTACTCAATAGTCGTCTTGTAACGATAAAATGACACAGAAAAATAATAATATTCTTATAATAATCAACAATTGTATATAGATAATTTTAAATATCACAGATCAACATTAAAATCACATATTTTGTTAAAAATCAACATGTTATATAACAATAAAATATCTATTTATTGTGATATTTTTCGAAACATGGTGCAGCACAAAGATAAACGTTACATATTTTACACCAGTAGCGAGTCTCCTTTCGTTTTTTTTTTATTGCACAGAACTTACATCTTTGATGTTTTGCTATGCGACTAGGCATGTGGTCTTTTGCATTGCCGGGTAATATGCTAAGGGGATTGTTAAAACCTCGTCCAGTTCTTATGGGTCTTTCTAAAACGTTACCAGTGTTGTAACAATCTATCATTTGCCGAATTAGGCTCAGTTGGAAGTCGGCAAATGCTAAATTCGGTATACCTTTTATCATTTTAAAACAAAAAAATGCATTTAAAAGGTGCATATCAAATATATGAAAGAATAGTTTTTTGTACGATTTTACTGTTTTTCGTATGCACTGAAGTGACGGTAACAACATGTCTGCAGTATCAACACTACCCATATTTTTAGAGTAGTCTAAAACAGCTTTAGGTTTCATGACTGGTAAACCCGTTCCTCTATTTATTCTAGCTGATGGTTCCATGGAATTATCATGAATGGTTGATAACATGTATATATATTTTTTGTCCCTCCATTTACATGCCATAAGGGATCCAGAATACTGCGTTTCCATTTCATGTAGATTTAGTTTTCTGCTTAAATTAGCCATACACTTTCTATTTTGTTTTACAGTACCGCAAGCATAAATGTTGTTATCATATAAATATTTAAATAATAGTGGACTTGTGTACCAATTATCTACATACAAATGACGGTTTGAGCCAAAAAAGTCTTTCAGTAAAGACGATACAACGGCTCCCCCAACGCCTAAATTTGCTGGATCGTCAATATCTGTAGCTGCACCACAGTAAACTATAAAGTCTATTATTAAACCGGAATGTACATCGCATAAAACAAATAATTTTACCCCAAATCTATTTCTTTTTTTTGGTAAGTATTGTTTAATTGTTAAACGGCCCTTGAAAGGAACAATACTTTCATCTATACACACATCTCTATACGGCGTAATGATACTTTTAAATTTTCCTCTCGCGTGAGCGATACATGCTTCTATTTTAGAAAGAATTGAATTTTCTTCATTTGGCCGGGAAAAATGTAGCATGCCTAAAATCATGCAAAATCTATTTCGTGACATTAATTTAGAAAAAATGGGGGCATTTAATAAAATATCTGTCGACCAATGTTCTTCAATAGTCAAATGACGATTTCGGGTCATCAGCATCATAATTGTTAAAAAACATTGCATTTCTGGGACTGTAACATCATACCATCTATGCAGGCGTGAATGCATTCGTAAGTCTACTTTCAACAGAAAATTGTTGTGAAATTTATTTGTCATTTCGACAATGAATGACATAAAATCATTGTCCATAAAATGTTGAAACACGTCGAGTTCAGTAAAATTTTCAGAGGGAGTAAAATGCAATCCAGATGAAAAGTCATCAAAAGCGGCAACTTCTGATGGCCGTCCTTCTGTAGTCCACTTAAACTGTTCTGTCTCACGATTTCTGTAATGACGATCATGTCCAGAAGTTGAGGGCGTTTCATCAGACAGTTCTTGGTGACCAGCAATCGTCGGCTGTAACGCATAAACCACTAATTAAATATTTGTGATCAAATAACACAACCATATAAATTTAGGAAGTTTGTTTGTTTAATCGTTTAAAATCAAACATTTATAATAAATAAAAATTCACCTAAATATCTAAAAAAGTATTTCAAAAAATCCTGATAGTAATTTTTCTATAGTCTACTGTATTTAATTGTATATTTTTGTATACTGTATTTTATATGAATTGATGGTAAATAAAAAATCTAATCTGGTAATACTGAAACCAGCTAATGACAATTCGCCGAATATTATTTATAAAATTTCGTCTGCGTGAAGTTATATTTGTGTGTCGCAGTTAAATAATTTGGCAAAATAAATATATTGTACTTATATTAGTTTGATTTCACACTGACAATAAATATAACAAGTAGGTAAGTATAATCAAGTACTATTATCATTTATTTACTTATTATAATCATTTATTATCTGAATCATTTGTTTAATTTCAGGATTAAAACAATGTCACAAAAACGACCAGGATCTCCGTCGATACTATCTGGGTATATAAAGTTTCGTTGCAAAGAAGATACAATAAAAAAAGAAGTAGCCACACAAACAGTCAATGAGCCTTACGTGGCTCGTAACAAAAACAATATATTATTTGAACCAGGCGCATTGTCCAGAGTGGACTTCTATAATCAACGCCCTTCAGATGAGAGGAACGAAAATTTCTCCAGATTAATCGCATTTGAAATGGAAAGAGTACCAGAAGATAGGCGTACTAATTTGTACGCGCAAATAATTAATTTAATCAGAATATACCGGGGTGATTCCGATTTATCCGAAAGTGTTGATTTCATACCAGAATGTCCTTCTGACGAAGATGAAAATCCTTTACCATTAAATATACGGTACAAGAAAATTGATTAAATTTTGATTAAGGTTAATTAAGGTTTGATTCAATCAATCAATCAATCAATCAAAAGGTTTGATTATTTGTTTTTAATTATTATTTCATGATTAAGTTCCCAAATAATTTTGTATTGTTACTATTTGATCCTTACAAGACTGATTAGCATAATGCAAATAAACAATTTTCAATTTTTTTTAAGTTAGGTTCGACAAGTAGGAACATGTTTGCCGGCAAACTCGCGTCGAAGCTCATGCGTGATACAATAGGGATTTATTACTTGTTATTGTAGGTAATATTGTAAGTCAACATAAAATATTATTATTAGGTATGCTCATTTTGTAAAAGTTTGTTAAATTAAATAAATTGTAGACATCTATGGTGTTTCATTTCATTTGTTAATAACTACAAATGCATATTTATGTAAACTATTCATAATTGTTTCTGATTTATGAAACACGGTAGATTCACACCGAAGTGGCAGCGCAGCGGCCGGCACTTTTACTGTTAAACGATTTTAAGCTTTATCTCGACTAGGAAATGCGCAGTATCGCTTGAAAATTCAAAAAGGCATGCGGCTCCGCGAGACCTTGAGAGTTCACAGGCGATACTGCGCATTTTGCAGTTGAGGTAAAGCTTAAAATCGTTTGCTAGTAACAGTGCCGGCCGTTTGGTTTGAATTGTGCCATAAGCTAATTTTAATTTGTGGGTAAAAATTGATTGTGGGTAAAAATTGTTTTCGTAATTTCTCAAGCTCAGTTGAATATGATTATATAGGTACCCTTACAAAATGTAAGCGAGTAGGCGAAATAAGAGAGCACTCTTTAGAATATAATAACCAATTAAGTATGTACATACTTACATGTAAAGCAAAACACAACTTTAAATTAAAATTAACTTACCTCTAAATCATCTTCATCTAAAGATTCAGAAAACTCATCGTCTTCAGTACCTTCCAAGATACGTAATAATTGTTCAGTGGTAAATAGGATAAAGGCGGGATAGATGCCGCAGTGGGATAGATGCCCCATTTTTAAAAAACCTAACTTCCCATGCTCGCGATTAAGAAACAACCGTTTAACTAGAAGCCACAAGCACCCCGCACCTAAATTAGCCACGCGCCATCGAGGGATGAGGTCGCGTTTCGCTCGTGTGTGAATTCATCTCCGCGGCGAACTTACAGCGAGCGTAAAATTTTTAAAGGTGAGTATTTGCTGTTGTATAACTTTATAAGTAGATATTAATTCCATCAATTTTTTTATTACGTATGTATATTGTTTCATGAAGTATACATTTTGATGTAAATAGTTGCTCTATTGTATTTATTTATTTAAAAAAAATACTAGGGTATCTAACCCTGTCAAAAAGGATAGTTGCCCTGATTTTTTACGGTATAGGTGCCCCTAGGGGCATCTATCCCTCCATACACCACGTGTACCCTGAATGTATTATAAGTGCTTTGAATATATATTTTTCATGTGTTTATGTATAGGTATTTACACTTTTTATTGATTACGAATGATTTACAGTTCAAACAGTGAAGATGAAGACAATTCACTTAAGAACAAAGTTAAGGAATAGAAAACTAAAGGTTTGCCGGTGAAGAAGACTAAAAGAGATGGGCAGGATGAGCCTAAAGATACAAATAAAAATAACTGCATATAATGCTTTGAAAACTATGAATAAACAAAGTCTAAATCCGACTGGATTCAATGTGTAATGTGTCAGTGCTCGTTACATGAAACCTCTATACTTTTCAGAAATTTTTGCTCGAGATGTAGAAAACTTAAAGCACTGTCCGGTTAAATATTATGATGCTAAGTATATTGTGTTATTTTAGTTTTTAAGAAAAAATGATTTTTATGATTTTGCATGTTGAAACTAAATAATTAATATTTTATAATAAGTGTTTCAAATATAAAATACATTATTTTTGTTGAAAAAATACTTTTAGAATATTATTGTGTTAATTTTAATTAATCTGATAATGAATATAAAAAGATTTTAAAAACTGCAAAATACTTTTCATTTCAAATAAATTAAAGTCAAAAAATATATAAATATTATTAATTTAATATACTTAAACAGTATGAAGGGCATCTATCCCGCACCGTAGGCATCTATCCTCGCTAGTATTTTCAAGGTGGGGCAACTATCCATAGGGGTAGGCATCTATCCCCAAAAATTGAGGTCTACAAAAAGCTAAAATCTGCAAAACGTGTAGTATATAGGTCCAAAAAGACAAATTACAAATAAACATAAAGGATTAAACTAGTTACATTCATAGGTGTTATTAATGTAGAACCAATATTTATTAAATTATAAGCATATTTCAAAAAGTGGGGCATCTATCCCGCCTTTACCCTACTTCTTGTTGTTCCATATTTCCCGCACTAAAATTCACTTTATACGCTTACGACGTCACGAGTCAGTCGACTTCTGCCGACAATGGCGCAGAGGGGACTGCTTATCGAGAGCTTGCTAGGGATGCGCATGATTGGCGATAAGGGAATATCGAAAATGTATTTACGCAACTATGTTTCAGTTTTTAATATAGTAAAACTACTTTTTTCTCAGTGCTTACAATCGTTTATATTTTGTTAGAACAATAAAAACTGTAATGACAAATATTACAATACCTTAAGTTACCTAAATTAATTTAAGAATATAATATACGTCAACATGATACTACATCACTAGCAGTCGGCTCTGCACGACATTGGCGTCATGGGACTTACTTTTTTAACCATAAATTATTTTACTTTTTATCATCAAATATTTAAATGAGGAATATGCATTTTTGTTTACTGTATGCAACTAAATAATGTTTAGACATTCAGCTTTCAAGGTGTATCAATAAAATACATAAAAGTAATGATTTAATAGGTTTATTTTGTATTTTTCTGCGACCTGTTTTTTGTCGAGTATAGCCGTCGTTGGCGCACAGGGCACGCTTGCTCATGTCGGCTATAGCCGACATTGGCGTTCAAAAGGTTAAGCTACCTTAAACCTTTTTGGTAGATACAAGTTTTTTGAAACAAAAATGTCAGATAGGAGGTATTGCTTGCTTGCAGTCGATATATGACTTAAAACTAGTACATTGCATCAAAAAATTGCTCCTCATCGCTGTCACCGGGTAATGTACCCAGAAGGCTGGCAGCATTGCCACGTTGGATGGATAATTCCTATATTAGATAAAAATCAAAATTTGAAAAAAAAAATACTCAGCATTATACTCAAATGCAAGTAGGTATGTTATTGTCAGGTATTACAGAATGTGACAATTTAGTTTACTCTGAAATAGGAAAGGATTTAGCTGTAAGAACAGTTTTATTTTATGAAAATCATTTTTGGAAATTTGTGTATGTCTTGTTAATGTTTATTTTGGGAAATTTCTTCCTAGAATAGTTAGCGAGTATGGATCAAATTATGACTGAATTTGAATAAAAATAAATACAACTTACAATACCCTTCCGATTCATAAGCTTCCCTTGTTTCGCTTTTAGGTATAATTTTTAATAACTACATCACACGTAAGCCTTATCCACACTCACGCCGAGAACACCCGAGAACACCCGAGCAGCGTGAATGTGATCCATTGCTCGCCCATCTCGTTCTCGCGCTCGCCTGTTCTCGGTTCGGTGGCGGTATTTTGACCCGAATCAAAGGATGTCTCGGGCGAGATAGGAGAAGAGTATCACATTCTCGTTCGATCTCTGATCAATGCATGTCTGACTACCGGCAGGTGGTGTGTTCATGTATATTATCTGTGGCTGCTTATGTTACGATCTCAGATCAACGCATGTCTTATCTATTATGTCTTACCGGCCGCGTGTTCATGTGCATTATTGTATCTACTTATGTCACAATTAGTTAGTGCAGCGAGTTATTTTAAATTCCGGTAATTATTCCCATGTAAGAAATGTGGAGTGATTCAAAAATAAGATCACAAATTGATTATGTTACTGGATATGTGCTGCGCAAGTTAAAATAAAGTGCAGTTTGTGCAAAGAATCATTATCCTATATCATATATATATTATTATATAAAGACACAATTAATAGTTCAATAAAATATTTTATTTTATTTAATAGTTCAATTCAGGAAAGGGAATATTCTCATAATAAAAATTGCCTCACATATCCATCACTTCCATTAATAAAGTGTTTTTCTAACATTCAAGATGTGGTCATGAGGATATTAAGAAAAAAACGATTATCGACAATGTAATGCAATACATCAAAACTATATTATCAATAGTTATTGACTACAGCTTTATAAAATGCGAGAAACATAAAATTGAAGTAATTTTAAAAATTGAGCAACTTGTGCTCAATTTATTTGTATATAACTGGTGCAAAAATACAATTAAATTATTAACAGGGCCCAGAACTGATTTTGAACAAAATGATGTAGTCCAAAAATTAGCACTTACATATTGTACAAAACGATAAAAAAAAGATTTTGTATTATTTACTTTGTTTTATTTTAATTTCCTAAATAAAATTCTCAATAAAGGAAAGGTAAAGGTAGAGATGTAAATAACGCGTATGTACTGGTCGATTCAATTTTTAGTACTTTTTACTCCAAAGCTAGGTCTGGAGGATCACGAACTTCTAAACAAAAGATTTGCTTTAAAAGTATTTAGTATTATTCATGAGTCAGATAGTTCATACACCTTATTAGAGTGCCACAAATTTTTCAAAAACATGCTGAAAAATTCCCGTCAACGCAACGAAAGCAAACAAGAACGAATATCTAGAACGAAGAATCGACCAAAAATAAAAGCAATGCGTAAAAAATCGTCTAACGGTGAACAGCCATCTTTACCCATTACTGAAACATCTACATCAGAAATTCGTTTAGAGATATCATTACCCGTTACTGAAACATCTGCATCAGAAAGTGGTAGTGGTAGTGGTATCATTGGGATCATTTTTTTTGTTTTGACTTCTTCTATCTATATTAATAATTTCGTCAAAGGGTACGGTAGACTCGATCGAAACCTTATATGAATAACAAAACATAAAAAAATATTAATTTTAAGTCGACAACATATATCCGCAAAATTCGGATTATGGAGAATTTCGTTAAATTTCAATTGCACTGAATTAGTTAGACATCGTCCGTTTTACGTGTTGCCTCCAAAATTACATAATAGAGAAACGTGTGCCTGTACACGCCATGCAAATATGTTTTATAAATTAACAAAGCTTTACAAACTTGGACTTTTAAAAACAAATAAAATTGAAGAACTTCTGAGAGATATTTCTTGAGATCTAAACCAGAAAAATTGCATGTACGGAGATTGCCAATTATGTGTGAGTAAGAACCAAACATCATTCTCAATGGTGATAAGACTAGTTTTCAAATTTGTCCGAAAGCAGGTAAGGTCGTAGGACCAAAAGGCTGGAAAAACATCTACGAAGTGAAACGAGGCAGTGAAAAGGAAACTATCACTGTTATGATAGTCATCACAGCTGCTGACGAACTTGTACCACCGATCGTAGTTTTTCCATATGTTAAAAAACCTCCTAAAGACGTTGCACTTAGTGTACCGCCGACGATTATGGCAACACCGAGGTGCCCGCCGCGCATCACGCCACCTGCGCGCGAGCCAATCGCAGGCGGCGGTTCGAACTGCGCGCGAACTGCGCCCTGCGTCATCCAACGGGAGGCCGCCACGGTGACGCCGGCGCGCTGGAGAAGGGGCGAGGACGGAGGCGTCGAGAGCGGCGCTCGTCCACTTGCCTTCACGGGCCGTCGAGATCAACAACTTTGCCAATACGTAACGGGTCCAACGCATCTCTGCAATCTAAAGGAGATTGGGCAAGAATGTATGAAGTTTGGTCCAAATGTCCACAGTTGTGCTACGCATTTTTATTTGTCCACGCAAGCGCGCGTACACATGGCTTGAAGAAAAAAAAAGTAAAAAAACCCGTCGTTTTATTTGTTGACTGCCATAAATCACATCGCACTTATCATTTAAGTGAATTTTGTGACGCAAATCAAATAATTCTGTTCACGCATCAACCGCGTGATCATGTCGGCGGACGATGGCGGCGGATGAGGCGCGGGCGCGGGGGAGACAGCCGGCGAGCGGCGGCGGCGCAAAATTAACGTTTACACAACTACCTATTGTACTTACCTTGTTGAAGATTAAACAAAAATTATACAAAATACAGTCCACTCACTATAAACCTACCTGAGCTCCGAACAATTCTGTACGCTTTACCACCAAACACTACGCACATCCTCCAGCCCGCCGATGTAAGTGTTTCGGCCTTTTAAGTCTGAATGGCGAAAAACTATTGAAAGCCTGGCAGGATAAGGAAGGAGGGAAAGCCCTTGAACAAAGTAACGTTTTGTCCATTGTTGCAGAAGGTCTTAGACAAAGATATGTCACAAACAATATGTGTAAAGAAATTAGATTTCTTTCAGTATTTGTCTGTGGATAAAACAGTCCCTGTTTTACCTTCATTATAATTAGACGGTGTTACTGTCAATACTAGTGTCATGGCGGTACAGTGGATAAAGCCGAGGTTTGGTTTTGAAATATGGCGATAGTGAGGCTAAGTGAACGTAAACAATAAATTATTATACTTTGGTGGAAGAGGAATCGACAAGTGAATAATAAACTTTTAATGTCGTTTCTTTGTATTTTCAGGTACGATTGTAAACCTGATTTCTATTGCTTTAGTAGTGGTTAAAAAGTGTTAACTTATGTTAAAATAAATCTTTGTTTTTTCAGAGCAACACAACGTTTAATTTTCCAAGATTCCCACTATAATTGTCTTATATGTACATGTAATTTGCAATATTGTAGGTTATATAGTCTGTGTCATTTCAAAACTTCAAAACCAAAACAAACATTTTGCTCATCTGGATTATATCTTTTTTATCTAAATACGAGATTTCAAAGCTCCAAATGACTTTAAGCGGTTAAGTGGACTTTAAGAAAAAGTTGTACCCCTACCCAACGGCATTCTACTTGTCCTCTGTTTTAGTTTGGTTCTAAAACTATCGAAAGTAAATACACAGTACGTAACATTTATATTTAAATATACAACACAGATTTTGTGAACTACGTATATTAACCAAAATAATTATCTTTTATTGTCTCGTAACGTACTGTCTTCGTTGAGTCAGCTGGAAGAGCTAGTAAGCTTTTTGGGAAGCAAAGCATGGTTGGTAATTACGGGTCATGGTCGATGATGGGTCTTGCTTCTTACCTCTAAATTATCAATCCTAATATATGGGTGGTTGATGGCATCTACTGCGTACCTTAGACATTGTTCTTGCATTTTCACATAACATTACTTGGTACTTAATAACAACTCGGCTTGATAAATATACTAGTGTTTTATACTGGGTGCAGCCATCCATTTTAGGGGTCGTCCTAAAAGTATGCCGTAAGGGCTTATACGATGACATATCTATAGATGCGTTTTAAGGTAGGCACCTATTACATAAGTCACAGCCCTACAGCTACTTAAATTTTACCTAACCTAAAAGCTTGTGCATTGCATGTTGTTTTGACTTTTGTTTTGATTCACAGGAAGATGAGGTAGAGGGTACTATTGTTAAGAAGAAAGGTGATAGTGGTGGCACAAGTGGCTCTAAGCGGAGTCATAATACTGTTTCAACACGAAAGATTAATACATATTAAAAAAAAAAAACCAGGGTTGAGATTGGAGCGGGGGCATTGACTACTGGTAGTGAAATTGATATTGACTCCCAAGTAAATGATAATATAGATATTGCTTCTACTTCTGCTCAGCATACATCTACAGCTTTAACTGCAACATCATCATCAACTATAACTAGTGGCGGCTTGTCCTTGAACTCTGACTTTGCTTCAGATATTGGAAACTATATTTCTGAAAAAAAAACATGCATGAATTACCTGATGCAACCAACGCTCCACTACTAGAAAAATATTGGGTGCCTTCGCCTAACTATGATTTTCCAAGTTTTGCAAAAACACGGAATAACGTACAGAAAATATGTCTCCTTTATCAACTCTCTTGAAGGCCTAACCTCTATTGAAGGCTTTATTTGTTTATTAGCACTTATTAGATTTACATAGACTAGCCAGCATACAAGTAGGGATGGACAAAGACAGTGAGGCTGAGCGACGCCAGCGAGCGTTACTGGATGCTGAGGAGCTGGAAGCGCTACGAGAACTTAGCCGCGAAGTAGCCCCGTTCACCCCTAGGCAGTCATTGGCCCGTACACCCCCCCCCCCCCCAAAGTCGGCAAAACGTGACGCCAGTCCCCGAGTCATGTCCGGAGCGCACCTCGGCAAGCGAACTCTTGCCAAATGCTGGCGAGAAGCGTCTGCTCAGCTCGCCGGAAGAAGTTCAGGAGGCGGTACGACGGCGGATACTATCAGTCTCGAGACGCAAAGAGGTACCGCCTATTGGGGGTCTGATTGTCGGTCCATCGCCAGCGCCGGCCACCCTCAGGACACCGCCCCCCGTCAGGACCAGGCCGGCAACGTCGCCCCGCTACCAGACCTCGTCAATGCCTCCGTGGAGTGCCTTGCTGGGCTGGCCACTGCCAGTACCCAAGGTATCATGGAGGCTGTCCGGAGCAAGTCCAGCAAGTTAAACAAAGACGACATCGCGTCAATAGGCTATCAGCGGTCATCACGCACCTGACAGTACGTCTGGCCTCCGCTGAAAGTGCAGTGCGGCGCCCAGCAGCAGTCCACGAGGCTATGCCTCCTGCCGGCCCAGTAACGCAGACACTGTCCTGCGACATGGCAGCACCAAACTACGCGGCCGTACTAAAGATGCCAAAGGGTAGGCCACTTGTCGCTTAAAAGAAGGGTCCGGCGGTAATTTTCTACCCAAACACGGACAAGATTAGCTCGTCCGAGGAGACGCTCAAGGAACTGCGGGAAAAGGTAAAGCCAGGCCCAGAAGGCATTAAGGTGCAGGCGGTGCGCCGAGTCGGGAACGCAGGGGTGGTCGTAGAGACTACCTCCAAAGAGGCAGCCATAAAATTAAAAGAAGCGGCTCCAGCAACTTTGAGAACGGCTGACCCCAAGGCACGCAGGCCACTTGTGGCCCTCCGAAATTTGAGCGGCAACCCAGAGGTGGAAACAGTTCTCGAAGATCTGCATAGGGTCAACCTAGCTGAGGACAGCAAATGGCCCAGGGATCGCCTACTTAAGGAAGCTAAGTTCGCCTTCAAAAAAGGACGCCAGGGGGCAAGACTACAACAGTAGTCTTAGAATGCTCGCCGCTGCTGCGCGACAAACTTGTTAGCCTGGGACGGGTATATATAGGATGGGACGCTGTCGAGGTCTGTGACTTCGTCAGGGTCACCTGCTGCTCGAAATGCCAGCAGAACGGGCACCCTGAAAAGCACTGCAGAGCCACCGACACTACGTGCGGCAAGTGTGGTGAGGCCGGGCATCGCAAGGAGGACTGCAAGGCCGAGACTAGCTAGCGGTTAAATTTTTGGACCACCTTAGTAACAACCACTGCGCGGTGGCACACATCAGTGATCATACCTCGAGGATAGACATTTACGTGGTCTCCGTTTACTGCCAGTACAGCCATGACATATCGATTCACTTGGAACACCTGACACAGGTACTGGACCAACTGGCAGGGCAACGCATACTCGTGGCTATGGATAGCAATGCACACTCTCCACTGTGGCACTGTGAAAGTAGACAATATGTAGGTCGAGGACCAGACACCGATTATCGCAAGACCCAGATGGAAGGATTGATCCTAGGACGCGGACTGGTCATTCACAATGTGGAAGGCGAACCGCCGACATTCCACGGACCCAACGGCTACTCAAATGTGGACCTGACCCTCACCAACAGAGGAGTCCCAGTGTCACGGTGGAAAGTTCATGAAGGTGCCAGCCTTAGCGATCATCTGCTGATCACCTTTGAGGTGGGAACATGCGCGGGGCCCGCTTCGACGACTACGACACGGACAGAAGCGACGACAACGTCAGTATCCTTCCGCGAGAAAGGCGTGGACTATGATCGGTTCCGCAACGTGCTCCACAGTAGGATGGGTAGACTCCAGACAAGGAAGCCGGCTCAAGAAATCAGCAAGCAGTACACCGAAATAGTCACGGACGCCGCGGAAACCTGTTTGGGAAGACGCGGGAAGAAGGATACTGGCGGGTACGAATGGTGGACACCAGAACTAGACAAGAAACGCCACACAGTCTACAATGCGCGTAGAGCTTGGCAACATGCCCGCAGGAGCAAGAAACCCAATCAGGGAGAACTACTGGAAGCCCTGCGTACAGTGAGGACTTCATACAAGACTGCAATGAGGGAAGCCGAAGTTGCATACTTTCGTGGCATTGCGGAGTCAGGGAACGACGACCCATGGGGGCTCGCATACAAAGCTGCGTCGGGCAGAGTGCGCCCCCCCCCCCCAATGTCTTGCACGGCATTAGACTTGCAGAAGGGTTCTCTACAACAGCAGAAGGCTCTGCAAACGGCCTACTAAAGGCTTACTTAAGGCCCGGCGACAGTTACCCGGGCAACCCAATACCCCTTGGTTAGACTGGTGTCAGACTTACTGGCTTCTGACTACCCGTAACGACTGCCAAGGATGTTCAATGACAGCCGGGACCTACAGTTTAACGGGACATCCGAAACACAGTCATTGGTGTCTAAGATATACTTAGAAAGTACATACAAACTTAGAAAAGTTGCATTGGTACTTGCCTGATCCTCGAGACCCTCATACTCGAGAGGTTGGTTCTTCGCCCACTAGGCCACCACGACTTTTTTAAGGATAGATTTATCTACTAACAAAAGAAACAACACCACTACTAAAAGCACGAACACCGATCATAGTGACGTCTCCTCTGCAGAAGGAAATTTTCTAGCTGCTTTTGAAATTCAGAATAGATGCAGGCGACTTAGTTCGCAAACGGCATTTATCATCAACAAGTTCTACAGCGACTTACATAAGCAAAACTGTACCACTGACCAAATTTTTCTAAGTTGTTTTTTTTTTAATATAAATTTGGATTATAAAATGTGTACAATATATTATGAACAGGTAATTTATATAACAAGTTAAGGTTTACATACTACTTCTTCTTCTTTAACAATAAATTCTCAACAGAAAATGTATAGTTTAGAAGGGCTAGCCTAAAACATGATTTTTTACGATCTCCTGTTTGGTCAAACACAGTTACTAGCTTGCGACATGGGGCAGCCGATTAGAGCCGCCCGCTAACCTACAAATTGATTCCGAAAAATCCACGTGCTGGAAAAAATGGCTACAACAGTTCGAGTGGTATGCTATTGCTATTCGACATTCATGGCGGTGATAGGCTCAGAGGCGAAATCTACAACAGCTTCAACCTTAGCGATGAAAATAAAAATAACCTAAAAATTATAAAAGAAAGGTTTGGAGAAAATATTTCACGCCCAGAACAAACGTATCATTCGAAAGACACATATTTTTCAAAATTGAACAAGACGAAGATGAAAAATTCAACGAATTTTTAAAGAGAATAAAAACCCAAGCAAGCTAATGCGAATTCGATAAACTGTTTGACGAAATGTTGAAGGGCAAAATAGTTGTTATATATTAGATAATCTGTGCATAAAACCTGTTACCTGTTGTGTACCTGTGACTGACAGATGTACTCTCCCTCTCTCTGGATAGAATAAACACAATGGCTGCTACTTTATAAATGTTTTATTTAAACTCCACCATAACACAACATGGCGCTGCGGAAGTAAAAAAAAAATAACGACAAGGATTCTGTGCTGGTAATAACAATAAAATTAAAGCAGCAAGCAGTTATTTAAAGAAGAAAATTGCAAGATGTCGACGGATGTGTGGCGGTGTTCGGATTAAAACCCCCTTCGCCACTGACCACGTTAACCGCCGAAGCATATAAGAGGTGGATGAAGATCTTCGTATGAGGAGTCCGTCCAAGTGGCTGTGCTACTAAACTGCATGGGGGAGCAGTGTTGAAATTTTTAATACACTAAAACTACACATAGAATTTAAAAAGTTAGCACAATCTTGGTATTTTTATCATAAATTGTCATCTCCAAAGTACCATCAAAGTAATGGCCTGGCTGAACGACATATCCAACAGTCAAAAAAATGTTTAAGAAGTTAACAGAAGAAAATAGAGATATTTATGAAGGATTGTTAATTTATAGAAATGCACATACATTTATAGAAATCTATGCAGATAAACCGATTTGAAGAAATACTTCGACACTTCCATGTGGCTGATAACAACAACCTTTGCCCTAATGATAAAATGGCTAAAGTCCGCCCTCCTTTTAATTTGCTAAATAAGAAGTTTCTGCAATATGCTACGGAGAAGAAGATCAGCATAGATGAATCTATGATACCTTACTATGGTAGACACGGTTGTAAGCAGCATATTAGGGGAAAATAGAAACCGAACCGAACCGCAGATGATGTATCTGCGAGATTAGTATCAACTTGTCCCTACATGTAGTAAAAAGAAACCATTCCCTGTTAGAGAAATGCATTCTGAATTATTTTTCGATTTTGCAAGTTATTTAAAAGGACCACAAAGAAGTTTAACTTATCAGAGTGTGCAGCTTTTAGGTAAATAAAACTCGAATTTCCTCAATTTCATTATAAAATGCATGGCGACGATGAATGGCACATAGTTATTTGCAAAGAAGACGAGAAAAGTCACCTTTACCAAGATTTTTTACCGAATCTATGACGTTAGATAGTAGATGAAAAGTGACCACTGGAATTGATAAAATACAGTCGCCCCACTTTTTTAAAGGCTATAATCGTGACAACTTATTAGTGGGCACTACTGCTGATTCGGATCTGAAAAGATGCAAAGCTTTCAAGCTCAGTGTTTCAGATATATACTCTAAAACAGACTCAAGCAGTTGGAGTGACTCTGATAATGAAACTTTAGCATCAATATCTTAAAAACAATTATATGCCGCTTATTTTGCCTAGTAAATCGTACGTTTCCCAGTCAGTCGGATATATTGCCGGATGTGTCATTCAGTACGTCAGAAAAGAAATGAAATGTGAACATTGCTTGACACATTTGGTATCTTTGGAAAAATACGACTTCCATAAGTTGATTAGCTTAAGAGATAGAGGTTTAATTTTTCCTTCCTGCTAAAATAGTTATACGAAAAATTTTTAAAGAAAACGTTTTAATACAAACTAAAAATGATTATAGGCACGTAACTTCACAGATTTTAAAGAGTTTTATTGGAAATTTATCAATTTTTATAAATCTGGAGGATGCTCATCAATGCTGTGGACTTGATCACAAAGTAAACCTAATAAAAGTTCTGATAGAAAAGTATTTAATGGTACGACTGCACTATATAGCCAAATTAGAAACGAATGCTCGATGTTCAGACGCTAAACGACAATATTATAAGAAATTGGTGCAAAACAAAGGCTGTTAAAGTTTAAAGATAAAGTGAGATACCTACTCGTAACTTCCTAAGACTAAACTAAATATTTTAATAACTATGTTGATTGTTATAATAAATTGTGTATATTTTAAAATTAAAAAATCTATTAATTAAATAGCTTATTAATTTACTGTGTTTAACTACAATATTTGAGAACAATTTAACTGACTAAAAATATGGGAGTATTTCTCAATATCTGTCAACCGTAAACGCACACAGATGCACGTGTCCGTACACGGCGCCGCTTAGCTGCCGCGCACACATTAATAAAACCTGGCGTCACTTTGTTGTTCGCGCACGTTCTATCTGCCTATATTTCCTTGATCTGAGATATAAACTATATAAAACTGCTATTGCGATTTAATTTCTATTAAATTTTGACATTATTAACTTAGGAGAGACGGGCCCCTGTTGGCAAATCAAGCTCTTTTTACTACAAATCAAGACTGAATTGTTATAATTTAACGATATGTAATGCAAACAAGCAAGAAACCACCGGTTTTTTTAGGCCAATAGAGGAGCCATAGACTTGAGGTTCTAAAAACAGATGATGAATTCCTATGCAAAGTCCGATTTCTGGAAACTGTAAAAACTCCCAAATTGAAATTTTTACTACCAAGAAAAAATTGTATTGATTATTGTTCCTGCAGATTCTATCGTAAAAAATAAATAGTGATGCTCTTTCGTCTATGCTGCAGCAGATACCACCATCAGAAACACACTTGTTTCAAGAAGATAAGCTCTCTTTGTTTATTAGAGACAATGGCGGAACGTCTCGCATTTTTCCTTCCCGTTTTGGGAAATTTCCAGAGAAACCGAAGCAGCTTTTTCAGCAGCCACGAAAAAGGTGCCAACCAGTCCCAGGTCGTACGCAGAAGGCCAAAAACCCCACAACAGCGACAACAACGTCGTAAATATTGACGGGAACTTCAGAGGGGGGCAGCTAATTAACTACGAACAGCAGTGGCGTTTACTGGGAGCCTCAGCATCCGTCTTAAAGATAATAACCAACTATGCTCTGCCCTTTGCAAGAAAACCCCTTTCTGTTCCGTTAAGTCCAAAGATGATGTCAGATTTTTCGACAAGGCCCTCAAAACTAATTTTAAAAGAGATATCGACTTTTCTAAATCTAGGTGTAATCGAAAGATCAACGGCCAAGACTGGATTTTTATCAAGGATGTTGTTAATCATCATCCTCCGAGCCTTTTCCCAAACAAAATGGTAAGGTACGACAAATTTTCGACCTTCGGCGGCTAAACCTTTTCTTGAGTTCAAGAAAGTTCCGTCTGGTAAATCAGAACTACGTTCCCAAATTCTTGCAGAAGAACGAGTAGGGGAGCGCGGGGCTGGTTTTAACGGAGGTAGGTATTAACAAGCTTATTCCCGCCAAACGCGAAGTGTCAAAAGTATGGGACTGGATTTAGAATACCCTTTATACACAGCCGAACGTGTCCTGACTTGTCAGTTTTCGACCGGCCGTCGCTAGTGATAGTTGTGCACAGGACCCTCGGATTTACAGGTAAACGAACTTTTCGTACTTCGTAATAAATTGATTTAAGATTTATTTATTCGCTTAATTGAATCAAAGTTTATCCTAAATGAATCTCTATTCTATTGACTTTAAAACTATTATAATTGTTTGTAATTATTTTTACTAGATTTTTTTCTGTAATTAATGAAGTATAAAAAGTGGCCTTGGGGCTAAAATTAACAGATTGAGTATTAACATGTTAATACTTACCCCGCTCAATCTGTTAATTTTCATACGTAGGTTTCTGATATTAAACGATTGTTTTGTGCAATAATTGTGTTTTGTTATAGGATGAGAAATTACAAAAGGAAGAGCACACGAGGTTCGACGTCTCAAGAAGTATTTGAGCTGGCAGCCGAAGAAATTCTGTCAAAAAATAGAAAATTTAGAGATGTTGCTACGGAATATGATATCTGTCATGTAACACTATTTAAATACGTGAAGAAAAAAAAGGAGGGGATTCCCGTTGAAGTGGGTTACAAAAAAAATCGTCTAGTTTTCAATCCTGAGCAAGAAAAAATGATAGCAGATTATTTAGTGAAATGTTCTAATATCTATTTTGGATTGCTACCAGATGATGTCAAAAAATTAGCTTATGAGCTTGCCATTGCATACAAAATAGATAATATTCCAGATTCTTGGAAAAGAGACGGAAAGGCTGGCAAAGATTGGTTCGCTGGTTTTATGAAGCGCAACGCATCCTTGTCTATTCGGAGTCCTGAGGCGACAAGCTTAAGCAGAGCAACATCATTTAACCGTACAAATGTTCATTCATTTTTTGAAAAATATCGAGAAGTTCTTCAACGATACAATATATCTCCGAGTAGAATCTGGAACGTAGATGAAACGGGAGTGACGACGGTGCAGAAACCCAAGAAAGTGGTAGCTCAACGAGGTTCCAAGCAGGTAGGAGCTGTCACATCTGCAGAACGGGGTACTCTCGTCACAATTGCGGCAGCAGCAAATGCTATTGGTAATTTCATACCATGTATGTTCATTTTTCCACGCATTAGATATAGTGATTTATTCATCCAAAATGGGCCGCCCGGGTGTGTAGGTCTAGGAAATAGTTCCGGCTGGATGTCTGAAAAAGAATTTTCGAAATTTATTGACCACTTTCTGAAACATGTTAAAACATCAGAGCAGGAACCAGTTTTATTGTTGTTGGATAACCATCATTCTCATGTCAATGTGGAGGTCGTCACGAAGGCAAAGAACAACCATATCATTCTTTTGTCTTTCCCTCCACATTGTTCCCATAATCTTCAACCACTGGATGTCGGTGTGTATGGACCGTTTAAGAATTATATTAGCCGACAGCAAACGAACTGGATGGTTAATCATCCTGGGAAGACAATGACGATCTACGATCTCCCTGGAATTGTGAAAGAAGCATTTCCTCTGGCATTCACTCAAAACAATATCATCAACTCATTTAAAAAAGCTGGCATTTGGCCGTGCAATGAAGATGTATTTCAAGACTGTGACTTTGCGCCATCATTTGTAACTGATCGTCCCGATCCAAACACTGCTTTGATGGAAAACCAGGGATCACTTCAGCCAGGAGATAGTTCTGTCAATCTAGAAGAAGTATCACTCAATCTAGAATCTTCAATTCAAAATGAAATTTTAGATAACATGCCTGATATACACATAAGTGTTTCAGAGGTTATTGATCAGCTATCGCAAGTTCCATCGAATGAGCCGGGACCATCAAATGAGCAGCGACTGTTGAGTGAACCAGGGTCGTCAAATGAATCAGCACCGCCAAATGAACCAGGACCGTCAAATGAACCAGCACCGTGGAATGGACCAGAACTGTCAAATGATCCAGGACCATCAAATACGAAGCCTACAGAGAAATTTAATATAGAAACAGTAAGACCTTTTCCAAAAGCTCCTCCACGTGTCGAATCTAAACGAAAGCGTTCAAGGAAATCCACTATTCTCACTGATACTCCCGAAAAAATGGCCTTAGAGGAAGAAGCAAAATTAAAATCATCTAAAAAGATAAAAACCAGTCAGACTGAAACTAAAAATAAGGGTAAAGGGAAAGGGACAGGTAAAGGGAAAGGTAAAGGTAAATCAACCCGGAGAGTAGAAGTAGAAAAGGTGAAGAAGCATATTCTTCAGGATGACAGTGAAGAAGATACCTGCTGTTGTTTAGTTTGCGCCGAGTCTTATAATGACGATACATCTGGACTTGATTGGATACAATGTATTTTATGCAAAGGATGGGCTCACATCACCTGTATTAAGGGTGATATCATAAAATACATATGCCTCAACTGTATCTCAGATGATGAGTATTCTGATTAATTTTTTACAAAAACAAACTAGACAGGTATATATTTTCTGTCTACTTTTAAGTACAAATTAGATAAAGATCATTTAAACTAGTGTAACTTAAAGACTGTCTGATACTAAAAAGTATTAATTAACGCTGTGAGAATTGTTGATAAATGTAGATTTAAATAGTTTATTGTTTAAGGTAACTCATTGTGATTCTTTAAAACTGTTGATACAAAAACTTTATGGGACTGATTACGTAATACTTAATTATTAAGTTTAAACTATTTTAACAAATGTTTGAAGGCTTAAAAGCTCAAATACTCAGTAGATATAGTGGTTAATTAGTATTGATTTATAAAAACTTTAAAGATTGTTGATTATGAAAAGTTTAGTAACTTTAAAACGTTGTTTAAATTGTGTGTTAACTTGTTTAGGCTTAATATATATATATATGTATAACTATACATCTATAATAAAACATTTTTATTCGTGTAAATGATGTTTTATTTAAGTATTTCATAAAAAAATTGTCTCTGTTAATAATTGCCCCTTAAGTTAATACGTACCCCAGCTCCGTTAATATTTGCCCCAAATGCGGGGCATGTATTAACAAATGACTTCTTTGGTTTTCAAGGCTCTCTTTCTGAAAGCACTTACATACCGGATGTATTTTGATACTAATATCGTAGCTGAATAACCAAAGCATGTTGTTAATAAAAAAATAAACAAAAAAGTTCATTATCAAAGAAAATATAAACTATTATACAAAATTTGTTAGTACCAGCCCCGCGTTCCCCTACATGGGAAAGATAGACATCTCTCAAGCATACTTCCATATCCCGATAAGAGACAGTCATCGGAATCGCTTTCGAGATTTCGCTTACTGGCAGGGGCGGCAATGAAAGATTTATTGTGGTGGATGGAGAACCTATCTCGACCGGGAAGAATTTTCATACCCGAACCAAAATTATTTGTCACCACGGAGGCGTCCAACATAGGATGGGGAGTACAGGTAGGAAATCTCCACGTCTCACAGCAATGGACCAAGGATCAACTAAATTGGCATATAAATCGAAAAGAGTATGCAGTTTTAATGGCTCTGGTCAAATTTCCAGATGTGCTAAGGGGAACCATAATCGACTGTCGGTTATGGTTCAGTCGGACAACCGTACAGTTGTAGCATACACGCAGAGAAATTGGTGACAAACAGAAGTACTGAATCGAATAGTAAAATGAAGTTACAAAGTTTCTAGTTTGAAATACTTGACCCTTGTTATCTTTACGACTAATTACTCATTCCTACTAATCGTATGTTTCATTATATTATTTGATTAATGTAGCTTACAAAAAAATATAATTGAACAAAAACATCAATAATTTATGTATCATGAACAAGAATTCTGTTAATATTTATATAATGTATTGTAAGTAATAAGAAACAGAGATTCGCAATTACTAAATGATCCAATTACGGTTAATGATTTACAATGTTACTGGTAGACTACGAGTGTGTTTGTAATCAAAACAATAATATTTTTATTACAACTACATTATTGTTTGCAGTACATATCGTTCGTAGCGTCACTTAAAAATCGTTTAGTTTGGTTTACCCTTTATGTAGTGTTAGGCCTTAACAAGACTATTATAGTAAAAACCGCACCGGAAACAGTAAACGGTACAATGCATGTATTACTCCGTGCTATTTGTTAGTGTGTTTTAAAATATTATAAAATAATAATGTTACAATAACAATCGAGGTGGTATTCATAGCAAAGTATCTTGTACTGTTTATCGAAAACTGTGTTTTTGTAAACAAACTCGCGCGCTCGCATCCCGCCCCGCCACCGCCACCCGCACCCGAGCCGGCGTCCGGCTTGGCGGCCATTGTTTTTGACCAGCGAGCGAGCGCAGTATTGCAGATTGAATTTGAAGTGTTTTTCGCCTTTTTGGGTTATTATTACAAAACCAGTGACGAGATGGATGATGACATTGACCAAGACGTCCCTCAGTTATTAAAGCAGTGGGGTTTACCCCAATATATTCATACTTTTCAAGGTAAGTTGTACCATTGTCTTAGTATCAGGATGCCATGTGTTCTATGAATTTTATTGTAACAACTGTACATTTACCATGGTTCGCTTGGTTCGCATTAAAGTATTCTATTTTATTTAAATAAGCGATTTGATCGATTGTTGTTCCGGCTGTTTTTGGCCACGCAGTAAGAGTGTTGGCGTTCTTGTATTCGCATAATGGCTGATGTAGGTCTTCTTATTGTTGTAGTATTCATATTCAATTTATACAAGTATATTCTATACTAGCTTCTGCCCGCGACTTCGTACGCGGATCCTGTCCCTTATGCCAGCGACTACGGGGTCAGCAAAATCAAAGATCTGAATAGTCTGATATTTAATTTTAAGGGCCCGTTGACTTGGAAACAACGGAATACGCATAACCATTAGAAACGTTTCATATATTTAACTTTTGTACTTTAACGGCAAAAGCACAGCAGACTAAACAAAACACTGAGAACTGAACCGCAATAGACGTGACCATAGGGATAAAAGTGGTGATTCTAATTAGTCCGCATTTAAGTTGTGAGTGGCAAAAATATTAGGTACACGTATTATTACGTAAAAAAACATTAAATAGATGACAAAGTCGTGGTGACTTAGTGGAAGTCGTGGTGGTTTAGTGGGTAGAGAACCAATCTCTCAAGTATGAGCGTGCGGCTTTGATTCCAGGTCTGGCAAGTGCCTGCCAATGCAACTTTTCTAAGTTCGTATGTACTTTCTACGTATATTTTGGATACCAATGACCGTTATTTGGAGGGGATGTTAAACTGTAGGTTCCGGCTGTCATTGAACATTCTTGGCAGTCGTTATGGGTAGTCAGAAGCCAGTAAGTCTTACCGAGGGGTGTTGGGTTGAGCGGGTAACCGGGTTGTGGAGGTCAGATAGGCAGTCGCTCCTTGTAAAACACTGGTACTCAGTTGCATCGTGACTGGAAGTCGACCCTAACATAATTGGGACAAAGGCTCTTGAGATAATAACGACAATAATAATGAGATACAGGCACCGCAGGACATCTGAGGCTGATGACGGGGAGTAGCGACCCCGCGGGGCTATATATACTGAGTTCTCCAGGGAGAGTATACTGTCCCCCATCTCCGGCCGGTCGGAGTGAACTATGACGGGGGTAGGTCTCACGCCTCTGGCTTGGCTTGGCCGTCCAGAGTGGAGTCGCTAGAGCAGGATTAGTAGCCCTGCTCGGAGGGTAGGTGCCTCATGGTAAGCACAGGGAGCGCGTAATCATCGTTTAAAGCCCACCGAGGTATCCTCACCCTACAGCCGCTCATGTACCTGTTGCCCTCTTGTTGCTATTCAGTGACTGGTTCCCGGGGGCCCAGTAAGTGAGGTGGCAAGTCTCCACCTGCCATTTTTACATGTACCTAATACATTGTCATCTACTAACATCCCATCACAATAGCCCAAGTACTTTTCCTCCATAGTTAGCAATAGTTTAGCACAGAACCGGGGATTGTCTTTTTTTAACGACGTCCACCGGGGATTGTCCTTGGGTTCATTTCTATAGTGCATAAAGGGATAATCGTCGGTTTTGTGTCACCATTTCATTAAAGTTGTCTCAAAAGGGCTTCAGCGTGTTGGCTTCGGCCCCACGTTTGCCTCCCAAAAATTCGGAACTCTGTAATCCCGAGGTCTGGAAGAGACATACAAAATAATAATGAGATATAACGCAACAAAGTCGGAGAGTGGGGGCTCGTGACGCCACGTCTAGGTATGTAAAATTTGTACTAAGCAGTGACTTAACACAAAATTCAAGCGTGTTGTATCTTCGTTATTATTTGTTTGTGAGAGAGAGAAAAGAAAAATACGTGTCCATTATTTAAGGGTTATCTAAAAGACGGACTAATTACTTTTTTTTGATTCGCCATACCTATTTCATAACATTCATTTCTATACATTTCAAGTGTAGTATTGCTCTTGAAGTTCCACATCAGGTGTTCCAGATCTTCGTTGTTTATACGTCAATAGAGAGTGCTTATCAGATTGAACCACTTTTGCTAAAACGTCATATCTTCATATGCTATAGTCTAGCTGGGCCCCTGGAGTTCCACATCAGGTGTTTTAGATCTTCAATGTGTATAAGTCAATAGAAAGTGCTTATCAAATTGAACAACTTTTGCTAAAACATCATACCTGTATATGGTACAGAGAAGCTGGGCCCTTGGGGTTCCACATCAGGTGTTCCAGATCTTCAAATTTATTATCTCAGCTAAAAATGCTCATCACATGAAACAATTTTTGCCATGGCACCATTTTTGTATGTCTTATAGTTTTGTTGGTCTGTTGGAGTTCTGCATCAGGTCTTCAAGTTTCGAAGATAAATTATAGCCTATATGTTGACCAGGCTTAATACTGATACAACAAAGAAAAAATCATTGAAATCCGTTCAGTAGTTCGGAAGATTAGCGTGTACAAACAAACAGACATACAGACATACAGACATGCAGACATACAGACATACAGACAGAATTTTTTTTTTGGATTTGTGCTCCATTACTGTTTCTAAACCCCACCCAATTATTATTTTTTTAATATATTCAATGTACAGACACAGTTTTTTTACAGATTTATTATATGTATAGATAAGCTATTATTCAATTTAAACAAGTAAGTGGTGTAACTATATAATGACTTTATAAGTTTACAACAAAAAGTCTTAAAGTTATTCATGGAATTTCATTATATACTTACGCGATAAAATTAGTTGATACACAGTCATCTCATCTTAAACTTAATGGGTTTGGCACACAGGACACCCAGAGTCAGCTCAGCTTCAAAACATGCGAAAAGGATAACTAGTCAATAGGCTTGTTTTATACAATCTAGGTTCCCAAGCCAAGTATTCGATTCCCCTAGACCAGAAAATTATGCCTTAGGCGTTGGGACTTTCTTGTGTAAGTTATACAATTATGTTTTTTTATGATTTTTCAGTAAATGATATAACAATATCAACCCTGTCAATGATAGACAGAGGTCTCGCCAAGGAACTAATCCCGTCCATTGGGGATCGGGCCAAATTCTTAAAAAATTTAGATAACTGGATCAAAATAACAAACCCAGAATGCCCAGAATTCAGCAGCTGCAGCTCTGTAAGTAGCTTCTATTTTTTTAACATGTTTTTATTGGCTTCACCTGAAACTATACTATATGTATGTAATGTAATGTACTATCAGCTGCAAAATTGCATGGAGAAATTATGAATGAATTCATTAATAAATTCGCCATGCAATTTTGCAGCTGATAGTACCTAATCTGTTATATTGTCCTATTGATTAAAAAATGTACAAATGTATTAATAACAATACAACAATTTGGTTTTATCGAGCTGATCTGATGATGTTAGGAGATGGAGGGTTAATCTCTTCAACGGTTACTAGTAAACCCTTCAAGTTTAGGCTCATTTGATTTGTATTTATGAGTAGGCATCTATACGTAATAATAAAGTAAATAAGCCCCGCAGGGCATCTGAGGCGGATGACGGGGAGTAGCGACCCCGCGGGGCTATATATCCGAGTGCTCCAGGGAGAGTATACTGTCCCCCATCTCCGGCCTGCCGGAGTGAAGCATGACGGGGGATAGGTCTCCCGCCTCTTGGCTTGCCTTCATCGGCCGGTCAGAGTGGAGTCGCTAGAGCAGGGTTAACAGCCCACTCGGAGGGTAGGTGCCTCGTGGTAAGTGGCGAGTGGGCCGGTGATGCTGGACCCACAGGGAGCGCGTGATCTGCGTTTAAAGTCCGCCGAGGTATCCTCACCCTTCAGCCGCTCATGTACCTGTTGCCCCCTTGTTGCGATTTAGCGACTGATTCCCGGGGGCCCAGTAAGTGAGTTGGCGAGTCTCCACCTGCCATTTTTACGTGTATTTATTACATTGTTATCGGCAGGTGCCATAGTTCCCGTAGTTTCCCCATTCCTAGTCCACTAGCATCCCATCACAATAGCCCAAGTAGTTTTCATCCATAGTTAGCAATAGTTTAGCACAGAACCGGGGACTGTCCTTGGGTACATTTCTATAGTGTATACAGGGATAATCGTCGGTTTTGTGTCACCATTTCATTAAAGTTGTCTCAAAAGGGCTTCAGCGTGTTGGCTTCGGCCCCACGTTCGCCTCCCAAAAATCCGGGACTCTATAGTCCCGAGGTCTGGTAGAGACATACAAGTAAATAATAAATATTATTCAACGACCGGTCTGGCTCAGTCAGTAGTGACCCTGCTTACTGAGCCGATGGTCCCGGGTTCGAATCCCGGTAAGGGCATTTATTTGTGTGATGAACACGGATATTTGTTCCTGAGTCATGGATGTTTTCTATGTATATAAGTATGTATATCGTCGCCTAGTACCCATAGTACAAGCTTTGCTTAGTTTGGGGCTGGGTTGATCTGTGTAAGATGTCCCCCAATATTTATTTATTTATTTATAAGACAATCTTAGACAAATCGACTTAGCCCCACAGAAAGCACATTAGATAGGTAAGGTTTGTGTTGTGGGTACCAGACTACAATATATATAATAGATATTATATAGGTGAATACTTATATACATACATGGCCATAACTCGGGAACAAATATTTGTTATAAACACACAAATAAATGCCTGTACCAGGATTCGAACCTGGGACCTCCAGCTTCAAATAGGCTATGGAGGCTGTTAATTCTTATACCTATATATATGTAGTACCTATTTAAATAGTAGGTAATTTTATTTTATTTTGCAGCCCCCTACAGTTTTTGTAGATATGCTTAATCCCAAACACAAACAAATAAAGAGTGTGAGTGAATTTATAGCCCCTTTGAACAAGAATAATACCTCTACCCAACTAAATGATTCCAATTCCATTATACCTCCTACCATTGGTGAGAATGAGGAGGCTTGCTCTAGTGTGGATCTGGATATGACCATTTGTAATGAAGATGAATGTCCGGTAAGATGAATACTGATAATTTAACTATTAGGTCCTTACCTATGAAATTGGTGTTTTTCATTACAACTATTTGGCTTCTAGTATGACTTAATCTTTTTTTAAACACCGGTATCCTTATTTTTTAAATAAAGACTATGTTTGCTACAAATTTGTGTACCAACAGTCAAATTAATTTAAGTATTTTTTTAATTTTCTATATACACTTCAGACCACTTTGATGCACCCATCGGCCGGCCCACTTTTTTTTAAATTCTACATCTACATTTTATGTTAGATAAAATTTTGATACCTCAATTTATGCGTGGATATTGCTTGCGTTTACCTTGAAAACTTTATTTCATTTGGATTACAGGTTTTTAAAATATTCCAAAAAATATTTGTATGGAGAAATCAATTTTCTTAAAATTCTTCATACAAAACACCAATTTCATAGGTAGAGACCTAATATTTGACCTCAAAATAAAACATAAAAAATGTTAGAACTAAATTAAATATATGCTTTTAAAAAACTATCATAATAATCCGTTTCTATAGTTTTATTTCATGAGTAACTATCGCGCTAACCGAAGACAATATTATATCATAATAACCTACTCAATTATTTTAATAATTAATTTTATTTTTGTGTATTTCAGCCGTTGAAAAATCTACTCTTAAAATCGAATGAAGGACAAGGCCTGCTAAATTTATATTCAGAACAAGGCAAATTATCAAATAATGGGCGAAGAAAAGTTTGCAATATAATAATAAAAGACCTAATGCAATCAGACCCAAATAAAAGAATAGACAGTTCTCTACTTCTTACAAAAGCACAAGACATAACTGAAGTATTCAAAAAGGAAAATATAAGTACTTACTTTATTCCATACATTAATGATACTAAACTTAAAATAAAAAGATGTGCAAAAGGCAAATTATATGACTGTCTACAAAACAGGCGCCGCGAATTAAGGGAGGCTAAGTGCTCGCGCAAGTTTTACATTTTTAATTTCATTAACTATATTGTTTCTAATGCAATTTCTGAACGCATCTTTTCGAACATTTTATACTTCCGCAACCGCAAAGTATGAGTTGGCTATCCTTCCCTTTCCCTCCTATCCCGCTACAATACACCAGAAAGAGAAGGAAGATGCGCCGCGCGCACCAACTCTCGGCGCGACTAGCGCCGCAACGCTCCCGCCGTTGTATTCCGAAAACTTTTCGAATCACCGCGACACCGCTCCGCATTTTATGTAAAAATAAATTAAATAACCGCACCGCTTCATCTCAAACCGCTTAAAATCAGTGTTAGTGTAGCCGGCACACAAGAACTAATCGTGAGTGACAGTGTATTTAACCTACGCGTAGAGGAAACAGCATCGCAGGCCTGCGACAACGTGCTCGTCCACCATCCAGCGCAAGTAAGTCCTTTTTCCTTTCACCAAACCCCTTTAGCTTCACTCATACTGTGTCTCGGTTCGCCTAATCACCGACCAAGCTATTTTCCCGCACCCGCTACGGTCCTTCGATACAGCCCACCATACGGGTATGGTGGTGTAACAACACTGCACCATCATTTTTTCTGGTCCAAATCGACCCGGATCCCAAGAATCAGTGATCTTTTCTCATTATTTTCCCGCATTCTATAGGTCTTTTACCTGGGCTTTAGGTCTAAATACCTAATTTCGTAAAATCGTCATATTGTACGCGTGCATTCTCGAACATTCCCGCTAGGTACTTACCTACTTGTTTGACTGAGAACTACTGTATCAACTTAATACCTACTGCATTGTAATAGCATAGGTAAATACCACTAATATTAGTAAATTCCTTCAGTTAACATAAGTACAAACTTATATTTCAACCGCATTCTTTTGTTTAGTCAACAGCTAAATACCTATTTTACACGCCATCTTTTCTTACTATTCCTTCCTACCTACCAACATGGAGGATATCAAAATAAAAGTTAAAATACTGCAAGCTAAAAACAATGCTATTTACGAACGCTTAACTTCATTGTATGAATCTTCTAAGAAAATAAATATAACTAATATGGAGCTTCGTTCTGCGGAGACATTCATGGCAGACACGGAGATTCTTTCTGTAATCCGCCAGGAATTTAGTTCCAACCTTGATAAACTAAACGCATACCTTTTACAATTAAATCCTGATCATACAGTCGAATATAGTAGCCTCATCTCATTCGACGGTGTTTACACTCGGGTAGAACGAGTTCGTTCTCTTATCATTACTTATCGTTCAAAATCGTCGACAAGCTCAACGTCGCACGAGAGCGCCGCGCAAAATAAAGGTGTAGTCAAACTACCACCGATTCACATTCCTTCCTTTGATGGTAAAATAAATAACTGGCCGGTTTTCTATGAATCATTTAAATCAAATATCCACAATAACTCTAATCTTACAGATTCCCAACGAGTTCAATATTTAGTAGGTAGTCTCAAAGGCAACGCTTTACAAATTACCGCCGGAATTATTCCGTGCGGAGAAAATTACTCAGCTATTTGGGACAGTTTAGTAAAAAAATACCAAGATAAACGGGCACTTGGTTCGCATTATCTTTCTAATATTTTCAATATTAAACCCGCCATTAACAATTCTATTTCATTGAATAATTTAATAGAAAGTTTTCACGCGTCAGTTTCAGCTTTAGAACAATTACAGATCAAAGACCTAAAAGATTTTATTTATTAAATTTAGCTTTGAAAAAATTTGATCCTGCTACAGTACAATTATTTGAAATGCATATGAGAGATGAGGAGATTCCTACTTACACGGATTTCGTTGAATTTATAAAATCGCAAGTTAAAATATTAGATCGCACAACATCATCTCGATACGCTCTAGTGAGTAATCACCCTAATAAAAGTATTTCTCCCGCGCCGCGTACTCAGTCACGTGATACTAGCACGGTACATACTTTCGTTACTTGTGACAATAATAACCAGTCTTGTTTGTATTGCAGTAAACATGATCATTTTAAACTTTATATTTGTCCATCTTTTCAATCGCTTTCACCCAATTCGCGTTTGGATTTTATTAAAACCAAACGGGGATGTGTAAACTGTCTTAGTGCTACGCACACTGCTTCACAGTGTAAATCTATACATACTTGTAAACAGTGTAATAAGAAGCATCATTCACTTTTACATCTTGATAATAATAACTCGCAAACGCAGCCTTCTCGCGCGCCCACGGTTGAGTCGGCCGCCGCTGTCGCTAGTTCCGCGACCTCGCAACAGGTGGCGTTATGTGCATGCGCTAGCGTAGGTAAAACACCGCGTTCTACAATACTTCTTTCGACTGCGCAAGTATACGTGGACACTAAACATAATAAATACATTTCTGTCAGATGTTTAATAGATAATGCTTCTCAAAATAATATAATTACGTCCGCTTGTTGTAAAAAACTGCAATTAGATATTAACCCGCTTTCAAATTCATTTATAAAGGGCGTTGGAACCTCATCGCGTCCTATCTTAGGTTACGTTGATATAACTGTTTCCGCGAAAGATAAAACAGTTTCTTTCAAAATTACCGCGCTTGTTGTCGATTGCATAACAGATAACTTACCATCTCACTTTGTTGACACTTCTACAGTGCAACATTTGTTCGATTTACCGCTCGCTGACCCACTATGGCATATACCTGGTGAGGTGGAATTGCTACTAGGGGCAAAGCTGTTTCCGTATTTATTATTAAATAACAAAATTATCTCACCTACCGCGCCGTCCGCTATTGAAACCGTGTTTGGTTACATTCTTATGGGTGAGGTACCCGCTAGTTTATCTAACAAAAATTATAGTCCCGCATCCAGTGAATTAAATACTGCCTCATATTTTTCTACCGCATTAAACATCGATAATACTCATTGTTTTCTTACTTTAGAAGAATCTTTACATAAATTTTGGAATATCGAAGAAGTACCTTCAAAATCTTTCATGAGCCCTGCCGAACTTGAGTGTGAGCAGTTGTACGCTTCTTCTGTGTCACGCGACGCTAGTGGTAGGTATTGTACCGCGTTACCTTTTTGTAAAAATCCAGATTCACTTGGAAATTCTTATGCTGTCGCTTATCGACGCTTTATTCATTTAGAAAATACTAAACTTCGCGACCCTGCTTTGCGCGATAGTTATAACAAAATAATTAAAGAATATCTCGATCAAAATTATTTAACAGAAATTACGTCTAGTTCCTCTGATAAATCAGTAGGTTATTATATACCGCATCACCCTGTTATTAGAGATGATAAACAAACCACAAAAGTCCGCATTGTCCTTGACGCAAGTGCTAAGTCTCACAATGGCGTGTCATTGAATGATCTGTTGCATACAGGGCCGAATTTACAGGCTGATATATTTTTATTACTTTTAGATTTCCGATTGTTTCCTATAGCAGTTACATCTGATTTAAAACAAATGTATCTTCAAGTGGCTGTTATTGATGAGCATAGAAAATACCAAAAAATATTATTTCGCTTTAATACCGCAGAACCTATTCGCGAGTTTCAATTTAATCGCGTCGCATTTGGTCTGAAGTCCAGTCCCTTTCTAGCCATGCGCACTGTGCGCCAGCTATCAGAGGATGAAAAACATCGTTTCCCTCGCGCGTCCATCGTTGCTTCGCATGATCTTTACATGGATGACCTGGCTTATTCTATTCCTTCACTGGAGGAAGCCAAGGTTCTTTCCGCTGAACTCATCGACTTATTTAAGGCCGGGGGCTTTGACCTTGTGAAGTGGGCAAGTAACTCTCCGGAACTACTTGATGCCGTTCCACATTCTAACCGCTCTTCCATTAACTTCTCTGATGGGGACAATATAAAAATTCTCGGACTCAAATGGATTCCTTCTGAAGATTGTTTCACTTTTACCACATCTGACTTAGATAAACGTTGCACTAAACGTTCCATACTTTCCACGGTTGCTCGTCTGTGGGATGTTCTAGGTTTTGTTGCTCCTGTAGTTTTATTCGCGAAGCTACTTATTAAAGAATTATGGAAATTAAATACGGATTGGGATGAGACTCCGCCCGATTCTATCGTGCATCTCTTCCAGCAATTTAGTGAGCAATTGCCTTTACTTTCTACGCTAAAGATACCGCGTCACGTAGCCGTTTCTATGGGTTGCGTGATTAATATAGTAGGTTTTGCTGACGCCAGTATGAAGGCATATGGCTGCGTCATATACTTACATGTCACTGATACAAATGGTAACACACACGTATCTTTGGTGTGTGCTAAATCCAAAGTCGCACCTGTTAAGGTCGTATCTCTGGCTCGTCTAGAGCTATGTGCCGCTCTTCTTTTGTCAAAATTAATTAAACTAGTTTATGACACTTACCGCTCCCGTACCGGTATTAATAATATATTTGCCTTTTCTGATTCTACTATTACGCTTTCATGGATTCATTCCTCACCGCACAAATGGAACACTTTTGTCAGTAACCGCGTCGCTAAATGTCAAGAAAATCTTGATCCTAAATATTTTTATCACATTAACGGTAAAGAAAATCCTAGTGATTGTCTGTCTCGAGGTCTTCTACCTGAACAGATTTTAAATCACGATTTATGGTGGCATGGCCCTGAGTGGCTTATGCTCCCAACCGCTGAGTGGCCTATCACTCCTTTTGTGTCTTCATGCAACGAACAATTACCTGAATTTAATAGTAAAACTTTAACGTTAGTTACTACCGCTTCTGAAATCAATTTAATATATAACCTTTCTCAAAAAATTTCCTCGCTAAATAAAATATTACACATAATAGTATACATTCTGAGATTTTTGCGCCTTATTCCTTATGACAAATTACAAAAGGTTATTACGGTACGCGAGTTAGCTGCCGCTGAGACTTATTTGATTCGTTGCGTTCAACGACATCACTTTAAACATATCTACGATGAAATTAACAATAAAAAACTTTCCACACAATTTAAAAAACTCGACCTTTTTATAGACGAGCAGGGTATAATTAGAATCGGAGGCAGGCTTTCCAATGCTGATCTTCCCTATGAGGCTCAGCATCCCGCACTCTTGCCAAAAGGCGATAAATTTACACATATTCTAATAGATTATTATCACCGCGTTCATTGCCACACTGGCGCAAATGTTTTGACTTCTCTTTTGCGACAAAAATATTGGATCCTCTCTTCTAGAGGTGTTATAAGAAAGAGATTACATGCTTGTAACTTCTGTTTTAAACTTTCTGCTTCTCACTCCAGCCCAAAAATGGCTGATTTACCCGCTTGTCGTGTACAAGAGACTAAAGCTTTTGTTCATACGGGTGTGGACTATGCTGGTCCCATCAAAATAACTTTATGTAGACGCCGCGGTCAAAAAAGTCAAAAGGCTTACATATGCCTATTCATTTGTTTTGTTACCAAGGCAGTTCATATTGAATTAGTCACAGACTTATCATCTGATACATTTATCTCCGCTTTTAAAAGATTTATTTCCCGCAGAGGACCAGTTTCTTGTCTATATTCAGACAACGGAACAAATTTCGTAGGAGCCAAGGCTCGATTGCAAGAATTATTTGCTGACCGCTACCGCATAGACTGGAAAATGATTCCACCCCGCGCTCCCCACTTTGGAGGGTTGTGGGAATCTAATATAAAATCTATAAAAACTCATTTATACCGCGTTATTGGTTCCCAACTTCTTACCTATGAGGAGCTTTCGACTGTTCTCACCGAGATTGAGGCAGTTCTAAACTCGAGACCGCTTTGTGTCCTGAATGAGGATCCGTATCCAGAACCGCTTACCCCCGCGCATTTTATAATGGCTTCTCCATTAACTTCCTTGCCTGTCGTGGATGTTCCCGACACAACGAAGTCTCTAACTTGCCGCAAGAAATTACTTGACCAAATGATTTGTAGCTACTGGAAACGCTGGCGTATAGAATATTTACATAATCTTCAAGTTAGACAAAAATGGTTGAATGCTGTAGACAATATTAAAATTGGTACAGTGGTTCTCATACATCAAGATGATCTTCCTCCTTTACGTTGGCCAATGGGTGTAATAACCGAAGTTTTTCCCGGCAAGGATGGGACAACCCGCGTAGCCATGGTGAAGACATGCAGTGGCTCTTTTAAGAGACCTGTTGTCAAACTATGTCCTTTACCATCTCAATAATATTACCGCGTAATCCAAACTTAATATTAGCTTTACTTTACTCAGTATAATTACTTTCAATTTCTTTAATTTCCTTTTGAGAATATTACATATCCTCAAAGCCGGGGAGAATGCTCGCGCAAGTTTTACATTTTTAATTTCATTAACTATATTGTTTCTAATGCAATTTCTGAACGCATCTTTTCGAACATTTTATACTTCCGCAACCGCAAAGTATGAGTTGGCTATCCTTCCCTTTCCCTCCTATCCCGCTACAATACACCAGAAAGAGAAGGAAGATGCGCCGCGCGCACCAACTCTCGGCGCGACTAGCGCCGCAACGCTCCCGCCGTTGTATTCCGAAAACTTTTCGAATCACCGCGACACCGCTCCGCATTTTATGTAAAAATAAATTAAATAACCGCACCGCTTCATCTCAAACCGCTTAAAATCAGTGTTAGTGTAGCCGGCACACAAGAACTAATCGTGAGTGACAGTGTATTTAACCTACGCGTAGAGGAAACAGCATCGCAGGCCTGCGACAACGTGCTCGTCCACCATCCAGCGCAAGTAAGTCCTTTTTCCTTTCACCAAACCCCTTTAGCTTCACTCATACTGTGTCTCGGTTCGCCTAATCACCGACCAAGCTATTTTCCCGCACCCGCTACGGTCCTTCGATACAGCCCACCATACGGGTATGGTGGTGTAACAACACTGCACCATCATTTTTTCTGGTCCAAATCGACCCGGATCCCAAGAATCAGTGATCTTTTCTCATTATTTTCCCGCATTCTATAGGTCTTTTACCTGGGCTTTAGGTCTAAATACCTAATTTCGTAAAATCGTCATATTGTACGCGTGCATTCTCGAACATTCCCGCTAGGTACTTACCTACTTGTTTGACTGAGAACTACTGTATCAACTTAATACCTACTGCATTGTAATAGCATAGGTAAATACCACTAATATTAGTAAATTCCTTCAGTTAACATAAGTACAAACTTATATTTCAACCGCATTCTTTTGTTTAGTCAACAGCTAAATACCTATTTTACACGCCATCTTTTCTTACTATTCCTTCCTACCTACCAACATGGAGGATATCAAAATAAAAGTTAAAATACTGCAAGCTAAAAACAATGCTATTTACGAACGCTTAACTTCATTGTATGAATCTTCTAAGAAAATAAATATAACTAATATGGAGCTTCGTTCTGCGGAGACATTCATGGCAGACACGGAGATTCTTTCTGTAATCCGCCAGGAATTTAGTTCCAACCTTGATAAACTAAACGCATACCTTTTACAATTAAATCCTGATCATACAGTCGAATATAGTAGCCTCATCTCATTCGACGGTGTTTACACTCGGGTAGAACGAGTTCGTTCTCTTATCATTACTTATCGTTCAAAATCGTCGACAAGCTCAACGTCGCACGAGAGCGCCGCGCAAAATAAAGGTGTAGTCAAACTACCACCGATTCACATTCCTTCCTTTGATGGTAAAATAAATAACTGGCCGGTTTTCTATGAATCATTTAAATCAAATATCCACAATAACTCTAATCTTACAGATTCCCAACGAGTTCAATATTTAGTAGGTAGTCTCAAAGGCAACGCTTTACAAATTACCGCCGGAATTATTCCGTGCGGAGAAAATTACTCAGCTATTTGGGACAGTTTAGTAAAAAAATACCAAGATAAACGGGCACTTGGTTCGCATTATCTTTCTAATATTTTCAATATTAAACCCGCCATTAACAATTCTATTTCATTGAATAATTTAATAGAAAGTTTTCACGCGTCAGTTTCAGCTTTAGAACAATTACAGATCAAAGACCTAAAAGATTTTATTTATTAAATTTAGCTTTGAAAAAATTTGATCCTGCTACAGTACAATTATTTGAAATGCATATGAGAGATGAGGAGATTCCTACTTACACGGATTTCGTTGAATTTATAAAATCGCAAGTTAAAATATTAGATCGCACAACATCATCTCGATACGCTCTAGTGAGTAATCACCCTAATAAAAGTATTTCTCCCGCGCCGCGTACTCAGTCACGTGATACTAGCACGGTACATACTTTCGTTACTTGTGACAATAATAACCAGTCTTGTTTGTATTGCAGTAAACATGATCATTTTAAACTTTATATTTGTCCATCTTTTCAATCGCTTTCACCCAATTCGCGTTTGGATTTTATTAAAACCAAACGGGGATGTGTAAACTGTCTTAGTGCTACGCACACTGCTTCACAGTGTAAATCTATACATACTTGTAAACAGTGTAATAAGAAGCATCATTCACTTTTACATCTTGATAATAATAACTCGCAAACGCAGCCTTCTCGCGCGCCCACGGTTGAGTCGGCCGCCGCTGTCGCTAGTTCCGCGACCTCGCAACAGGTGGCGTTATGTGCATGCGCTAGCGTAGGTAAAACACCGCGTTCTACAATACTTCTTTCGACTGCGCAAGTATACGTGGACACTAAACATAATAAATACATTTCTGTCAGATGTTTAATAGATAATGCTTCTCAAAATAATATAATTACGTCCGCTTGTTGTAAAAAACTGCAATTAGATATTAACCCGCTTTCAAATTCATTTATAAAGGGCGTTGGAACCTCATCGCGTCCTATCTTAGGTTACGTTGATATAACTGTTTCCGCGAAAGATAAAACAGTTTCTTTCAAAATTACCGCGCTTGTTGTCGATTGCATAACAGATAACTTACCATCTCACTTTGTTGACACTTCTACAGTGCAACATTTGTTCGATTTACCGCTCGCTGACCCACTATGGCATATACCTGGTGAGGTGGAATTGCTACTAGGGGCAAAGCTGTTTCCGTATTTATTATTAAATAACAAAATTATCTCACCTACCGCGCCGTCCGCTATTGAAACCGTGTTTGGTTACATTCTTATGGGTGAGGTACCCGCTAGTTTATCTAACAAAAATTATAGTCCCGCATCCAGTGAATTAAATACTGCCTCATATTTTTCTACCGCATTAAACATCGATAATACTCATTGTTTTCTTACTTTAGAAGAATCTTTACATAAATTTTGGAATATCGAAGAAGTACCTTCAAAATCTTTCATGAGCCCTGCCGAACTTGAGTGTGAGCAGTTGTACGCTTCTTCTGTGTCACGCGACGCTAGTGGTAGGTATTGTACCGCGTTACCTTTTTGTAAAAATCCAGATTCACTTGGAAATTCTTATGCTGTCGCTTATCGACGTTTTATTCATTTAGAAAATACTAAACTTCGCGACCCTGCTTTGCGCGATAGTTATAACAAAATAATTAAAGAATATCTCGATCAAAATTATTTAACAGAAATTACGTCTAGTTCCTCTGATAAATCAGTAGGTTATTATATACCGCATCACCCTGTTATTAGAGATGATAAACAAACCACAAAAGTCCGCATTGTCCTTGACGCAAGTGCTAAGTCTCACAATGGCGTGTCATTGAATGATCTGTTGCATACAGGGCCGAATTTACAGGCTGATATATTTTTATTACTTTTAGATTTCCGATTGTTTCCTATAGCAGTTACATCTGATTTAAAACAAATGTATCTTCAAGTGGCTGTTATTGATGAGCATAGAAAATACCAAAAAATATTATTTCGCTTTAATACCGCAGAACCTATTCGCGAGTTTCAATTTAATCGCGTCGCATTTGGTCTGAAGTCCAGTCCCTTTCTAGCCATGCGCACTGTGCGCCAGCTATCAGAGGATGAAAAACATCGTTTCCCTCGCGCGTCCATCGTTGCTTCGCATGATCTTTACATGGATGACCTGGCTTATTCTATTCCTTCACTGGAGGAAGCCAAGGTTCTTTCCGCTGAACTCATCGACTTATTTAAGGCCGGGGGCTTTGACCTTGTGAAGTGGGCAAGTAACTCTCCGGAACTACTTGATGCCGTTCCACATTCTAACCGCTCTTCCATTAACTTCTCTGATGGGGACAATATAAAAATTCTCGGACTCAAATGGATTCCTTCTGAAGATTGTTTCACTTTTACCACATCTGACTTAGATAAACGTTGCACTAAACGTTCCATACTTTCCACGGTTGCTCGTCTGTGGGATGTTCTAGGTTTTGTTGCTCCTGTAGTTTTATTCGCGAAGCTACTTATTAAAGAATTATGGAAATTAAATACGGATTGGGATGAGACTCCGCCCGATTCTATCGTGCATCTCTTCCAGCAATTTAGTGAGCAATTGCCTTTACTTTCTACGCTAAAGATACCGCGTCACGTAGCCGTTTCTATGGGTTGCGTGATTAATATAGTAGGTTTTGCTGACGCCAGTATGAAGGCATATGGCTGCGTCATATACTTACATGTCACTGATACAAATGGTAACACACACGTATCTTTGGTGTGTGCTAAATCCAAAGTCGCACCTGTTAAGGTCGTATCTCTGGCTCGTCTAGAGCTATGTGCCGCTCTTCTTTTGTCAAAATTAATTAAACTAGTTTATGACACTTACCGCTCCCGTACCGGTATTAATAATATATTTGCCTTTTCTGATTCTACTATTACGCTTTCATGGATTCATTCCTCACCGCACAAATGGAACACTTTTGTCAGTAACCGCGTCGCTAAATGTCAAGAAAATCTTGATCCTAAATATTTTTATCACATTAACGGTAAAGAAAATCCTAGTGATTGTCTGTCTCGAGGTCTTCTACCTGAACAGATTTTAAATCACGATTTATGGTGGCATGGCCCTGAGTGGCTTATGCTCCCAACCGCTGAGTGGCCTATCACTCCTTTTGTGTCTTCATGCAACGAACAATTACCTGAATTTAATAGTAAAACTTTAACGTTAGTTACTACCGCTTCTGAAATCAATTTAATATATAACCTTTCTCAAAAAATTTCCTCGCTAAATAAAATATTACACATAATAGTATACATTCTGAGATTTTTGCGCCTTATTCCTTATGACAAATTACAAAAGGTTATTACGGTACGCGAGTTAGCTGCCGCTGAGACTTATTTGATTCGTTGCGTTCAACGACATCACTTTAAACATATCTACGATGAAATTAACAATAAAAAACTTTCCACACAATTTAAAAAACTCGACCTTTTTATAGACGAGCAGGGTATAATTAGAATCGGAGGCAGGCTTTCCAATGCTGATCTTCCCTATGAGGCTCAGCATCCCGCACTCTTGCCAAAAGGCGATAAATTTACACATATTCTAATAGATTATTATCACCGCGTTCATTGCCACACTGGCGCAAATGTTTTGACTTCTCTTTTGCGACAAAAATATTGGATCCTCTCTTCTAGAGGTGTTATAAGAAAGAGATTACATGCTTGTAACTTCTGTTTTAAACTTTCTGCTTCTCACTCCAGCCCAAAAATGGCTGATTTACCCGCTTGTCGTGTACAAGAGACTAAAGCTTTTGTTCATACGGGTGTGGACTATGCTGGTCCCATCAAAATAACTTTATGTAGACGCCGCGGTCAAAAAAGTCAAAAGGCTTACATATGCCTATTCATTTGTTTTGTTACCAAGGCAGTTCATATTGAATTAGTCACAGACTTATCATCTGATACATTTATCTCCGCTTTTAAAAGATTTATTTCCCGCAGAGGACCAGTTTCTTGTCTATATTCAGACAACGGAACAAATTTCGTAGGAGCCAAGGCTCAATTGCAAGAATTATTTGCTGACCGCTACCGCATAGACTGGAAAATGATTCCACCCCGCGCTCCCCACTTTGGAGGGTTGTGGGAATCTAATATAAAATCTATAAAAACTCATTTATACCGCGTTATTGGTTCCCAACTTCTTACCTATGAGGAGCTTTCGACTGTTCTCACCGAGATTGAGGCAGTTCTAAACTCGAGACCGCTTTGTGTCCTGAATGAGGATCCGTATCCAGAACCGCTTACCCCCGCGCATTTTATAATGGCTTCTCCATTAACTTCCTTGCCTGTCGTGGATGTTCCCGACACAACGAAGTCTCTAACTTGCCGCAAGAAATTACTTGACCAAATGATTTGTAGCTACTGGAAACGCTGGCGTATAGAATATTTACATAATCTTCAAGTTAGACAAAAATGGTTGAATGCTGTAGACAATATTAAAATTGGTACAGTGGTTCTCATACATCAAGATGATCTTCCTCCTTTACGTTGGCCAATGGGTGTAATAACCGAAGTTTTTCCCGGCAAGGATGGGACAACCCGCGTAGCCATGGTGAAGACATGCAGTGGCTCTTTTAAGAGACCTGTTGTCAAACTATGTCCTTTACCATCTCAATAATATTACCGCGTAATCCAAACTTAATATTAGCTTTACTTTACTCAGTATAATTACTTTCAATTTCTTTAATTTCCTTTTGAGAATATTACATATCCTCAAAGCCGGGGAGAATGCTCGCGCAAGTTTTACATTTTTAATTTCATTAACTATATTGTTTCTAATGCAATTTCTGAACGCATCTTTTCGAACATTTTATACTTCCGCAACCGCAAAGTATGAGTTGGCTATCCTTCCCTTTCCCTCCTATCCCGCTACAATACACCAGAAAGAGAAGGAAGATGCGCCGCGCGCACCAACTCTCGGCGCGACTAGCGCCGCAACGCTCCCGCCGTTGTATTCCGAAAACTTTTCGAATCACCGCGACACCGCTCCGCATTTTATGTAAAAATAAATTAAATAACCGCACCGCTTCATCTCAAACCGCTTAAAATCAGTGTTAGTGTAGCCGGCACACAAGAACTAATCGTGAGTGACAGTGTATTTAACCTACGCGTAGAGGAAACAGCATCGCAGGCCTGCGACAACGTGCTCGTCCACCATCCAGCGCAAGTAAGTCCTTTTTCCTTTCACCAAACCCCTTTAGCTTCACTCATACTGTGTCTCGGTTCGCCTAATCACCGACCAAGCTATTTTCCCGCACCCGCTACGGTCCTTCGATACAGCCCACCATACGGGTATGGTGGTGTAACAACACTGCACCATCATTTTTTCTGGTCCAAATCGACCCGGATCCCAAGAATCAGTGATCTTTTCTCATTATTTTCCCGCATTCTATAGGTCTTTTACCTGGGCTTTAGGTCTAAATACCTAATTTCGTAAAATCGTCATATTGTACGCGTGCATTCTCGAACATTCCCGCTAGGTACTTACCTACTTGTTTGACTGAGAACTACTGTATCAACTTAATACCTACTGCATTGTAATAGCATAGGTAAATACCACTAATATTAGTAAATTCCTTCAGTTAACATAAGTACAAACTTATATTTCAACCGCATTCTTTTGTTTAGTCAACAGCTAAATACCTATTTTACACGCCATCTTTTCTTACTATTCCTTCCTACCTACCAACATGGAGGATATCAAAATAAAAGTTAAAATACTGCAAGCTAAAAACAATGCTATTTACGAACGCTTAACTTCATTGTATGAATCTTCTAAGAAAATAAATATAACTAATATGGAGCTTCGTTCTGCGGAGACATTCATGGCAGACACGGAGATTCTTTCTGTAATCCGCCAGGAATTTAGTTCCAACCTTGATAAACTAAACGCATACCTTTTACAATTAAATCCTGATCATACAGTCGAATATAGTAGCCTCATCTCATTCGACGGTGTTTACACTCGGGTAGAACGAGTTCGTTCTCTTATCATTACTTATCGTTCAAAATCGTCGACAAGCTCAACGTCGCACGAGAGCGCCGCGCAAAATAAAGGTGTAGTCAAACTACCACCGATTCACATTCCTTCCTTTGATGGTAAAATAAATAACTGGCCGGTTTTCTATGAATCATTTAAATCAAATATCCACAATAACTCTAATCTTACAGATTCCCAACGAGTTCAATATTTAGTAGGTAGTCTCAAAGGCAACGCTTTACAAATTACCGCCGGAATTATTCCGTGCGGAGAAAATTACTCAGCTATTTGGGACAGTTTAGTAAAAAAATACCAAGATAAACGGGCACTTGGTTCGCATTATCTTTCTAATATTTTCAATATTAAACCCGCCATTAACAATTCTATTTCATTGAATAATTTAATAGAAAGTTTTCACGCGTCAGTTTCAGCTTTAGAACAATTACAGATCAAAGACCTAAAAGATTTTATTTATTAAATTTAGCTTTGAAAAAATTTGATCCTGCTACAGTACAATTATTTGAAATGCATATGAGAGATGAGGAGATTCCTACTTACACGGATTTCGTTGAATTTATAAAATCGCAAGTTAAAATATTAGATCGCACAACATCATCTCGATACGCTCTAGTGAGTAATCACCCTAATAAAAGTATTTCTCCCGCGCCGCGTACTCAGTCACGTGATACTAGCACGGTACATACTTTCGTTACTTGTGACAATAATAACCAGTCTTGTTTGTATTGCAGTAAACATGATCATTTTAAACTTTATATTTGTCCATCTTTTCAATCGCTTTCACCCAATTCGCGTTTGGATTTTATTAAAACCAAACGGGGATGTGTAAACTGTCTTAGTGCTACGCACACTGCTTCACAGTGTAAATCTATACATACTTGTAAACAGTGTAATAAGAAGCATCATTCACTTTTACATCTTGATAATAATAACTCGCAAACGCAGCCTTCTCGCGCGCCCACGGTTGAGTCGGCCGCCGCTGTCGCTAGTTCCGCGACCTCGCAACAGGTGGCGTTATGTGCATGCGCTAGCGTAGGTAAAACACCGCGTTCTACAATACTTCTTTCGACTGCGCAAGTATACGTGGACACTAAACATAATAAATACATTTCTGTCAGATGTTTAATAGATAATGCTTCTCAAAATAATATAATTACGTCCGCTTGTTGTAAAAAACTGCAATTAGATATTAACCCGCTTTCAAATTCATTTATAAAGGGCGTTGGAACCTCATCGCGTCCTATCTTAGGTTACGTTGATATAACTGTTTCCGCGAAAGATAAAACAGTTTCTTTCAAAATTACCGCGCTTGTTGTCGATTGCATAACAGATAACTTACCATCTCACTTTGTTGACACTTCTACAGTGCAACATTTGTTCGATTTACCGCTCGCTGACCCACTATGGCATATACCTGGTGAGGTGGAATTGCTACTAGGGGCAAAGCTGTTTCCGTATTTATTATTAAATAACAAAATTATCTCACCTACCGCGCCGTCCGCTATTGAAACCGTGTTTGGTTACATTCTTATGGGTGAGGTACCCGCTAGTTTATCTAACAAAAATTATAGTCCCGCATCCAGTGAATTAAATACTGCCTCATATTTTTCTACCGCATTAAACATCGATAATACTCATTGTTTTCTTACTTTAGAAGAATCTTTACATAAATTTTGGAATATCGAAGAAGTACCTTCAAAATCTTTCATGAGCCCTGCCGAACTTGAGTGTGAGCAGTTGTACGCTTCTTCTGTGTCACGCGACGCTAGTGGTAGGTATTGTACCGCGTTACCTTTTTGTAAAAATCCAGATTCACTTGGAAATTCTTATGCTGTCGCTTATCGACGCTTTATTCATTTAGAAAATACTAAACTTCGCGACCCTGCTTTGCGCGATAGTTATAACAAAATAATTAAAGAATATCTCGATCAAAATTATTTAACAGAAATTACGTCTAGTTCCTCTGATAAATCAGTAGGTTATTATATACCGCATCACCCTGTTATTAGAGATGATAAACAAACCACAAAAGTCCGCATTGTCCTTGACGCAAGTGCTAAGTCTCACAATGGCGTGTCATTGAATGATCTGTTGCATACAGGGCCGAATTTACAGGCTGATATATTTTTATTACTTTTAGATTTCCGATTGTTTCCTATAGCAGTTACATCTGATTTAAAACAAATGTATCTTCAAGTGGCTGTTATTGATGAGCATAGAAAATACCAAAAAATATTATTTCGCTTTAATACCGCAGAACCTATTCGCGAGTTTCAATTTAATCGCGTCGCATTTGGTCTGAAGTCCAGTCCCTTTCTAGCCATGCGCACTGTGCGCCAGCTATCAGAGGATGAAAAACATCGTTTCCCTCGCGCGTCCATCGTTGCTTCGCATGATCTTTACATGGATGACCTGGCTTATTCTATTCCTTCACTGGAGGAAGCCAAGGTTCTTTCCGCTGAACTCATCGACTTATTTAAGGCCGGGGGCTTTGACCTTGTGAAGTGGGCAAGTAACTCTCCGGAACTACTTGATGCCGTTCCACATTCTAACCGCTCTTCCATTAACTTCTCTGATGGGGACAATATAAAAATTCTCGGACTCAAATGGATTCCTTCTGAAGATTGTTTCACTTTTACCACATCTGACTTAGATAAACGTTGCACTAAACGTTCCATACTTTCCACGGTTGCTCGTCTGTGGGATGTTCTAGGTTTTGTTGCTCCTGTAGTTTTATTCGCGAAGCTACTTATTAAAGAATTATGGAAATTAAATACGGATTGGGATGAGACTCCGCCCGATTCTATCGTGCATCTCTTCCAGCAATTTAGTGAGCAATTGCCTTTACTTTCTACGCTAAAGATACCGCGTCACGTAGCCGTTTCTATGGGTTGCGTGATTAATATAGTAGGTTTTGCTGACGCCAGTATGAAGGCATATGGCTGCGTCATATACTTACATGTCACTGATACAAATGGTAACACACACGTATCTTTGGTGTGTGCTAAATCCAAAGTCGCACCTGTTAAGGTCGTATCTCTGGCTCGTCTAGAGCTATGTGCCGCTCTTCTTTTGTCAAAATTAATTAAACTAGTTTATGACACTTACCGCTCCCGTACCGGTATTAATAATATATTTGCCTTTTCTGATTCTACTATTACGCTTTCATGGATTCATTCCTCACCGCACAAATGGAACACTTTTGTCAGTAACCGCGTCGCTAAATGTCAAGAAAATCTTGATCCTAAATATTTTTATCACATTAACGGTAAAGAAAATCCTAGTGATTGTCTGTCTCGAGGTCTTCTACCTGAACAGATTTTAAATCACGATTTATGGTGGCATGGCCCTGAGTGGCTTATGCTCCCAACCGCTGAGTGGCCTATCACTCCTTTTGTGTCTTCATGCAACGAACAATTACCTGAATTTAATAGTAAAACTTTAACGTTAGTTACTACCGCTTCTGAAATCAATTTAATATATAACCTTTCTCAAAAAATTTCCTCGCTAAATAAAATATTACACATAATAGTATACATTCTGAGATTTTTGCGCCTTATTCCTTATGACAAATTACAAAAGGTTATTACGGTACGCGAGTTAGCTGCCGCTGAGACTTATTTGATTCGTTGCGTTCAACGACATCACTTTAAACATATCTACGATGAAATTAACAATAAAAAACTTTCCACACAATTTAAAAAACTCGACCTTTTTATAGACGAGCAGGGTATAATTAGAATCGGAGGCAGGCTTTCCAATGCTGATCTTCCCTATGAGGCTCAGCATCCCGCACTCTTGCCAAAAGGCGATAAATTTACACATATTCTAATAGATTATTATCACCGCGTTCATTGCCACACTGGCGCAAATGTTTTGACTTCTCTTTTGCGACAAAAATATTGGATCCTCTCTTCTAGAGGTGTTATAAGAAAGAGATTACATGCTTGTAACTTCTGTTTTAAACTTTCTGCTTCTCACTCCAGCCCAAAAATGGCTGATTTACCCGCTTGTCGTGTACAAGAGACTAAAGCTTTTGTTCATACGGGTGTGGACTATGCTGGTCCCATCAAAATAACTTTATGTAGACGCCGCGGTCAAAAAAGTCAAAAGGCTTACATATGCCTATTCATTTGTTTTGTTACCAAGGCAGTTCATATTGAATTAGTCACAGACTTATCATCTGATACATTTATCTCCGCTTTTAAAAGATTTATTTCCCGCAGAGGACCAGTTTCTTGTCTATATTCAGACAACGGAACAAATTTCGTAGGAGCCAAGGCTCAATTGCAAGAATTATTTGCTGACCGCTACCGCATAGACTGGAAAATGATTCCACCCCGCGCTCCCCACTTTGGAGGGTTGTGGGAATCTAATATAAAATCTATAAAAACTCATTTATACCGCGTTATTGGTTCCCAACTTCTTACCTATGAGGAGCTTTCGACTGTTCTCACCGAGATTGAGGCAGTTCTAAACTCGAGACCGCTTTGTGTCCTGAATGAGGATCCGTATCCAGAACCGCTTACCCCCGCGCATTTTATAATGGCTTCTCCATTAACTTCCTTGCCTGTCGTGGATGTTCCCGACACAACGAAGTCTCTAACTTGCCGCAAGAAATTACTTGACCAAATGATTTGTAGCTACTGGAAACGCTGGCGTATAGAATATTTACATAATCTTCAAGTTAGACAAAAATGGTTGAATGCTGTAGACAATATTAAAATTGGTACAGTGGTTCTCATACATCAAGATGATCTTCCTCCTTTACGTTGGCCAATGGGTGTAATAACCGAAGTTTTTCCCGGCAAGGATGGGACAACCCGCGTAGCCATGGTGAAGACATGCAGTGGCTCTTTTAAGAGACCTGTTGTCAAACTATGTCCTTTACCATCTCAATAATATTACCGCGTAATCCAAACTTAATATTAGCTTTACTTTACTCAGTATAATTACTTTCAATTTCTTTAATTTCCTTTTGAGAATATTACATATCCTCAAAGCCGGGGAGAATGCTCGCGCAAGTTTTACATTTTTAATTTCATTAACTATATTTTTCTAATGCAATTTCTGAACGCATCTTTTCGAACATTTTATACTTCCGCAACCGCAAAGTATGAGTTGGCTATCCTTCCCTTTCCCTCCTATCCCGCTACAATACACCAGAAAGAGAAGGAAGATGCGCCGCGCGCACCAACTCTCGGCGCGACTAGCGCCGCAACGCTCCCGCCGTTGTATTCCGAAAACTTTTCGAATCACCGCGACACCGCTCCGCATTTTATGTAAAAATAAATTAAATAACCGCACCGCTTCATCTCAAACCGCTTAAAATCAGTGTTAGTGTAGCCGGCACACAAGAACTAATCGTGAGTGACAGTGTATTTAACCTACGCGTAGAGGAAACAGCATCGCAGGCCTGCGACAACGTGCTCGTCCACCATCCAGCGCAAGTAAGTCCTTTTTCCTTTCACCAAACCCCTTTAGCTTCACTCATACTGTGTCTCGGTTCGCCTAATCACCGACCAAGCTATTTTCCCGCACCCGCTACGGTCCTTCGATACAGCCCACCATACGGGTATGGTGGTGTAACAACACTGCACCATCACTAAGGTTATTAAAAAGAAAAATGGCAGCAACATCAACAATAACAGCAACGAGCCAGAAGTCGTCGAAGAAGGCAAGTTTTAAGTTATCTACCTGGGTTTTTATTTTTTTTAATAGCCAAATGTGATCCCACTGTTGGATTAGAGCATCTCCCAAATAGGTTATTAAATGTTTTCAATCTTTTTTTTTTTTTTTTAGCGACGTAAAATCATCAAATGACCCCTCCCGCTGTGGGTTAGCAGCGGTGAGGGAGTGTCAGACTTTTACTGACTAAAATCGTCGTGTTCCGTCATAGGCCTTTTATGTACCAGGGCCGCGGTATCTCTTTCGAACAACCCGCAGCCCCGGCAGGCCTTGGCCCTGCTGGGCCCCGCTGGGGTTGCTGACATCTCTTTGAGGAGCGCGTGGAACAACGCGCGCCGTCGACACGGGTCTGTCGTCTAGAAAGACAGAGGGACGATGAGCCACCCGAACTCACCGCCCACAGACCCACGCCTACGGTGGCCGGGAGTCATCTCGCGACACCCGGCGCCCATGGTGTCTACCTGGTCCAGCGCGGCGGCCGGGATGAGAGGTGCGAACTCTCTGGCGTTCCGCCTCCTCCTTCTCGAGCATGACCGCTTCGCAGAAGGAGGCGACGGCATCCCATTCCCTCTCGCCCCGGACCATGGCCTGAACCAGGGCCGGACGCGAGAGGTCGCCGCCGCCCAAAGCCTCGACGAGGACCCGGCGGTACCCCTCCCATGCGGGGCACACCTGGACTGTGTGGTCCACCGTGTCCTCGGGGCTGTCCGCACAATGGTGACACCCGGGCGCCTCCTCACGACCGATGCGGTGCAGGTACCTCCCGAAACAACCGTGTCCGGTGAGGACCTGCGTCATGCGGTACGTGAGGGCGCCGTGACTCCTCCCGAGCCACTCCTCAAAGAGGGGACTTACCGCCACGATGGTGGCGTGCCCTATTGTATTCAAACCTCAAAAGGAAAAAAGGACAACTGTGTTGTTTGTCTGACTGCCTTTCCTTGGCCTCTTTCTAGCAACTTTAATAACTTGCAGTTTCATCATCCTCCTAACGTTTGGCCCACCTTTCTGACACGGTTCAATTGAACCTGGGGTCCGCTTGACAACCTAATCCCATGATTTGGCATGACACTAGTTAATTACATTAATAACTTGCAACTTATTTTACTAAATTAAATTATTTTGAAGTCTTTATTTCATGATTTTTTTATGAGTCCATGTATCTTTCCAGATGGTGGTGCAGATGAAGATATCCAGTGGCTCCAAAACTGTACAGAACCCTGGCATTTAGTGATAGAGAAGTGGCAAAAAACTTCCAAAAATAGATTGAAGGAAATAGAGACTTCAGAAATGACCATCGGAGCATACATTAATAAATATCCAGTGTTAAAAACGCCACGCGGGCATGAGCTTCTTATTGAAGATTTTCAATTTTTATACCCATTGTCAGGGAATAAATTATTTGAAATATTCCCAACAATAAAAAATAATATATTCAAGGTGGCTCTATCTAAAACCCAAGTTACTGAAGTAAAAGAAATACTGGAACAACTACAGCTTCTAAACAAAAGTAAGTAAACCTAGGTTTTATGATTAGTGTCTTAGATATAAAAACGTAAATTACTTACAATTTGTTATATAGTTTCTAATAGGTAATAAAATGTTCGACTTAATTCAAATTACGGTTATCACTACATCATCACTACATAGTATAAAACAAAAACGCTTTTTCTGTTCATATGTCCCTTTGTATGCTTAAATCTTTAAAACTTTGCAACCGATTTTGATGCGGTTTTTTTTAATAGATAGAGTGATTCAAGAGGATGGTTTATATGTAGGTATAGTACCCGTGCAAAGCCGGGGCGGGTCGCTAGTAAAGTTATATTTAAATAACGTAATATTGAAGTAACGTCTTATTTTTTTAGATGATGAACATTATGAGGAAGTTGAGTCAATACTAGCGTTCATGCTGTTGCCGCTGCTCTTGGAAAACCCAACACACAGAACCAAGAAACAAGTGTGGCGGCCATCCAAAGCTGAAGTAAAGGACGGCTTCATTACACACGTGCTGAGACCAATGGCTGTGGGAATGAGGCTAGTGTGAACAGGCTCTAATAGGGCCCCATACTTTACAAGTTGAATGTAGAAATGATAAGTATAAGGGACGTCGACGCTGAAAAGACGCCTGAACGGGTAGCATGATCGCGCGAAAAGTGATAAAACATCTCCCTATCGCACTATTAGTAAGTGCGATAGGGACGGATGTTTTATCGCGCGATCATGCTACCAATGCAGATGTGAGGGGCCGTAATGTGTAAGTGTAATTTCTACGGACCAATGATTGTGATGATTATATTAAAATAAATGTCATTTTTCTCTGTACGTAATATTTTTTATTTTTGATTCCAGGGATCCTAAACATATAGAGCCGTAGCGCGTGGGACGTCGTAAAAAATGCCGATAATCTCAATATCTAACACTTGATGACACTTATGATACAAGATAGTCGGAGTCTTTAGATAATGTATTGAAAAAGGCATTGTTTTACTACGTCACACATACTGCTGGCTCTATATATGAACTGCGTTTTGATGGAGCGCCTGCAATCCAGTGGACTGACAGCACCAACAACGGATCCCTTTTAGGCTTTCAGTGGAGAAAATACAGTTTTATTTACTTATAGACAAATAAAATTGGATTTTCGTCTACTAAAAGCCTGTGAGGACCCGTTAGTAGGTACTATAAGTGCACTAGATTGCAGGTTTCATCTAAACCAGTAGGTACTACATACGAGATAATAGCTATAACAATACCTAGGATGCTAGCATTACAATATGTATTGTACTTGTTACAATAAACATAAAGCTAGCATTGCAATACGAATAGTTATCATTACAGTTCAGGTCGTTATGTTACATAAATTGATTAGTAGATACAGCAAAATATTTAGTAAACCCAAAAAAAAAAAGTGTTTATGTATACAAGATCGCATAGTAGTCCTTACGATCGATTTAGTAATGTAAATTAGTGACGTATGGTTCTAATTACATTGGTATTGTAACAGGCGCGTTATTTGCACTGTATTGAGTACTATGTTGGTTGGTCAGTTAAACTTAACGTCTAGTTGTCCTTAATAAAACGATAGGTAAAAATAATAACAAAACGGTTTTTGTAAAGTCAACAACGAGTCTTGCTGTCACGGTTGCTAACAGAAGTTCTAGTTACAGTAGCATTTTTTCTCGTATAGATAGCCAGATATTTCTCTGCGTGTACATATAAAATCAAGGTGGAATAAGGTCATTGATACTGCTGGACTCGACAAGAGAATTGCTTCTCCTAGCCCACTGTCTAAAAGTAGACCTGCTCACACCTTTTATAGTCAGGTCATTCTATGATGCCCATTGATCGCGATTTTGCCTGATTGAAAGAAAAAGATTGAAATCTGATAAGATATTTACACCTGGTTATTACATCAATCTAATAAAAAATAGTAGAAATATTAATAAATTTGACATAGTTTTCTTCGAGAAAAATTTATGTGACAATCCAGAAGAAGGGAGAACAATCAAAGTCAAAGATTATAAGAAAGTGTTTGAAGAACGAATTAAAGTTTCTGTACCTGGTATATCTACTTGTCGAAAAGTTCTTTTCAGGAAAAATGGTCGGCCTGCGATGACTAACAGTATGACTTCTCATTACATGAAGCCTGTTTCTTTGTATCGCACTGGAATGTCGAGGTTGATAAGGGATGAGCCACAGGATTGCTACAATGTTCCTTTGAAACTAAAACCGGCAAAGGTTGCTGATATTGCCAAACTGTTCGAATTTGTGCCTGAACATTTGAGACATGTCTATGATGACGTATTTGCGGAAAATTCAGAAGTCGCCGAAGACATGGCAATTGAGCAAATCCTAAAAAAACCTAAACTTACTAATTTGTAATTAACTAATTTGTAAGTCCCAGATATTTAATGTCACATTTCTCTTAGAACTTCTTATTTTTATGTGATTCTTAGCTATTATTAAAGAAAATTTTCACAACTACCTACTAAGTGTATATCATTTATTATCCGTTAACCCAATAGTTACATTTCACAAGTAATTATTAACTTTCCTCAGTCCATTACGCAAAAGTAAAATAAAGGACTTGGGGATTTCGACTAGTTATTAACCCTTAATTTGAAAATGTATCTTTAAAGATACAACTTTGAAAAAATCTGTAACATTAAATAATTGTATTTTTTTGAATCGATCGATTTAATTATAAAGTTTGACTCATGACATCACTAGGAAAAGTAAGTCTATTGCATTTTCAACAACTGGACATCCCTATTTACGTCAACCTGAAAAAATGACGGACACGAAGAGCAACAAAGCTGTAAGTTTTATTGATTTTTATTATTTTTTATATGTGATGATGTCAGGTTCTTACTATTTTATGTGTGTAACGTAATATACTAACGATTTAGCTAAAATTATGGCTTAGAAATGTATTTATCGAGCCATGACACGTTGTCAAACCTCAATGTATCTTTAAAGATACTTTGCTCAAATGTCGACTATACAACATTGTATCTTTAAAGACACATTGCCAAAAGTTAACCTTTTATCGCACGTTTAATTTCTCGAAATGTTTACATAAATAAATATTAACTACACGCATGTGAGACCCTACAGCGTGTAAGGTTCCGTAGGATAAAATTAATTTTTATTTAGATTTTTTTTGCATATTTTTTGTCAAAATTTCATATAAACAGTTCAGTGTTCAGTTTGCTTGGGTTTGGTTTGGTTGCATGTGCAATTTTTTTGTTCGTAGGTATTACAACGAGCAAGATCAAAGCGCATTCTAGCGTTGATTCCTGCAGGAAATGCACGATCGGACGATAGTGCCACAACAGACAATGAGGAAGATAACACATCTTTGCCAGTTTATGGAATACAACATTCTCATAAAGGGTGATTTTTTTGCTGGTATCTTTTTGGCAACACTGTCTTTGGCAGATTACGCGTGAATCGTGTCTTGTGTCATTATCAAACTTGTTCAGTTTGGTCTATAATTTAACCATGAATCGACTTACGAACGAACAACGCTTGCAAATTATTGAATTTTGCTATCAAAATGCATGCTCGGTTAAGAGAGTGCATCGCGCACTTCTTCCAATTTATGTTTTTTTTTTTTAAATGGATGAATTGGACATGCCTGACATGTGGTTTCAACAAGACGGTGCCACATACCACACGGCACGCGAAACAATGGCCCAATTGAGAGCCGCCTTCGGTGAACAGTTTATTTCACGTTTTGGGCCCGTCAATTGGCCGCCTAGATCGTGTGATCTAACGCCTTTGGACTATTTCTTGTGGAGCTATGTTAAGGCTCATGTCTACAGGGATAAACCAGCAACGATTGACGCATTTATTCGTAATATACCGGCTGATATGTTGGAGAGAGTGTGCCGAAATTGGGCCTCGCGAATGGGCCATCTAAACCGGAGCCGCGGCCAGCATTTGCATGAAATCATCTTCAAACATTAAATTATATTGATTGTTCTATCGATTCCAATAAAGATTTCATCAAATTTTTCAAATTTTTTGTGTTTTTTTTGAAAATCAAATCCCATACCTCTTAAAAAATCACCCGTTAGTAGTTCCTCAACACCTTCACTGGATTCGGATAAAATGTAATGTGAGATTATGTCTAACTAAACAACGGAACTGTTTTTACGATTTTCATGTAAAAAAATAAATTTTCTTACCAATTAACTATTTTATTTTATAACCCCGATTTGGTAATGTATCCTTTTGGATACATTATCGAAAATCTATACATTCCTCCGTATTTGGCAATGTGTAAAATAAGATACATATTATTTCAGCGCAATTACTGAAAAAAACATTTTTACAATATTTTTCTCTATTTCCTTATATAGTTATCGGCACGAATCTTGAGCTCTGACCCACATCTGCGCAGAAGTGATTTATTAGCAAAGAACCAATCCCGACTGACGGCTTTGATATGATGCACTGCGGGCCAATCACCGCTTTAGCCCGCCCCCACGCCTCACTTCATACCACAAAAGGGACCCAAAAAATTACTTCTGCGCAGGTGAAGGTCAGAGCTCAAGATTCGTGCCGATTACTATACCTCGAATAATTAGACTACAGTACTTTTATTAATAAAATTTTATATCGATTATGCTTGCCAAATTAAGGGTTAAGATTAGTGTTTTTACTTGGTTAATTTTGTTATACTTTTACTGATTGTAATTTGTGATCTCTATTGGAACTTTGTTCCCAATAAACGTTATAATTTTTTTTTAAATTGTGAGTTTTCTTTAATTATACCCTCAAAAATACCAGCAACAAACTTATTTTACATAATCGTTTTCAATGATTACCATAATATCACTACCATTTTTTTTTTTAAATAAAATACTGGTTACACTCCTTTACCCTTATAGTTATTTAAAATTTTACCACAATAAGTCGGTAACTGAACATCACAATCTAACTCTGTAATGAAAATACACGTTTAATAATCCAGTAAAGCAATTCTATGCCTATGATTTTTAAGAAAATTACAAGAATAATTCATTTCATTTCATTTCTGTAATGAAAATACACGTTTAATAATCCAGTAAAGCAATTCTATGCCTATGATTTTTAAGAAAATTACAAGAATAATTCGTTAAGTAAACATTACTGGAATAATATTGATAAGTTAGGACCGTAAGATATCAATACAATAGCTTAAAAGTTATATGAAACCATTTTCGGCAATATGTATTTTCGTGAATAACTAATTCTGTGTATATTTAATACTGACACTTAATACTATAAACTATTCGAGTAAAAATTAAAACGACCTTCGGATTCAGATTCTTCCATTGAATCCAAGAAAAACTGACCGCCGTCTGATTCAATTCAGTCGGTATTTTCGAAGCCTGGATTCGAAACCAACTCCAAACTCTTTTACAATGAGTGTGACAGAGCACCCTTCATTGTTTTTGTGTCCAAAATTGAGCCTGATCCTGCCACTGGTACAACCTTAAAAGTCCTGAAGTTCGCCCAGTTTTTGCACAAAAATAATGTCAAAGGCATCTGTGAAGGTGGAATTAAGTCCCTAGGACGCAATAAACTCGCCATTGACTTCAAGACCGCTTCTGAGGCCAACAGTTTTGTGGAGAGTGATATTCTCATCTCAAATAATTATAGCGCTAAAATCCCTCGCTTCCAAGTTACTCGAATGGGCATTGTCAGGGATATCCCTACCGACTGGACCTTGGAGGACTTAGTGTCAGGGGTAGAAACTCCTCGCAACTGTGGGGAGGTCATCCGGGCTAGACGCCTCAACTTTAAACATGAGAAAGGGGATTCAGTAACATGGTCTCCTTCTTCTACTGTGGTACTGACTTTCTCTGGTCAAACTCTCCCAGAGAGAGTCTACTGTTACAATGCCTCCCTTCCTGTCTCTGTCTATCATCTCCCAACGATTCAATGCCGCAACTGCCTCCGGTTTGGCCACATCCGCTCCCAGTGTACGTCGAAAGCTCGATGCTTTAAATGCGCTCAGCCACATCCTGGCGACAGCTGCAATGTCCCCGACTCGCAGGCAACTTGCATTTTATGTGAAGGTGGTAATCACAAGGCCACAGACGATTAATGTCCTGAGCATTCGCGCCAAAAAAATATAAAAATGGTTATGTCTCAGGAGAACCTCAGCTATAGAAAGGCTTCTGCAAAATTCCCCCCGAGTTAAACGTTTTTACTCCAGCGTCACGGCGAACTCCCCACTAAAAGTTAGCAATTAATTTTTGAGTGTTGGATTGTATAAAGCAAAAACGAATACCCCTACCTTTCGATAACATTGTTCTTTGTTCTATCTGAACAATCTACTGTTAGACGGCCGTATTGCTTCCAAGTATAAAATATAGAATACTTGTTTTTTTTTTATATAACATAAGTATTTCAAAATAAAATAAGTATATTATTTCTTTTAATCCCATACCTCCTATACTGAGTCCTGATGTGCGCTGGTACATTAATGAAGAACAGAGTACCTAAGCTCCCAAGATTAATACTCAAAGAGGATAAAGTCAACAATGAGAAGAACATAGCTACAAATAAATGGCTTGATAACGAACCAGTCACTTTTCTGTTTACTGTACAAACTTCCAACACCTGCCAAAGCCAGTGTAAGCAGAATAAAGTTAATGTTTAAAAAACTTTTTTTTCCTTAAATTATTTTTGTTTGTGACCCACCAGAACTAAAAGATGTTTATGGCCTGTATAAAAACCGGTTGAGTACCACAAAGGACTAGGTCCTATTCTTTTTCAATCAGAGACTGCCAGCCAGATGTAATACATATGATAGAGACTACATGAAGCCAGTACTGAGGCAGGACAAGAAATGAACCTAACAATAACGGTACTGACCAACAACAGTTAGATAAGCAACAAATATTTATCAACCACTAGAATATATTGAGAAGTAAGATAGATATACATATATACTTGGAAAACCTGAAAAGTTTTGTCAAAAATAGCGAAATATGAGACTATATATATAGAATACATATAATAAATATGCCAATAGAAACCAAAACAAAGGTCATGACCTCGAGCCTCTTACGTGAATGCCAGACATGGAAGTTCATCTCTAAACTTGATATTTTCCTTTTTCTTAATGTGTATAACCATAACTCAATCATACTTTAGAAACTAAATAGATGATGATATTACTTTTATTCGTTTTTACCGTCACTTTCCATGATTTTTTGTTCTTTTATATTTTGTTAACTTATTAAGTCCTTCTTTTTCTTCTTGAACTCTTTTTTTTTTTGTAAAAGAAATATGCATCACTAGAGAGGTCAGTTCTATGCTAAGCAACCGTCACATAATAACACAATCAAACAGATAAATTTTCCCAACGACGAAGAATTGCATACTCCACTGGTAGTTGAAGCATGGAGGTTGAAACGCGAGTATCTTGAGCAAGTCACCGAAACACCATACCCTACCCTTCACTTAATTATCTAACAAATAACAAAAAAGACTATGTAACCAGAAAAGAATAACAGCATGCATGCTGCATGCTATTACACGCTATCTTTCGCAACAGTGATTGTCAAAGTCATTGTCAATCGATTGACAACGGACGCTTGACGGACGCGGACCATCGAGATAGGAATATATTAGAAATTCAAAGTCAATGGCATAGACATAATATAGTAAACAGGACTGCGCACTTATACCTTATACTGAGCCGAGTGAAACTAGAACAGATAGAACCGAGTACTAACTGTACGGAGGCCGTCTGTCCCTTTCTAATAGGGTGTCTATGAGATTAAGCTTGTGAGACAAATCCGAATTTGCTAAGATTATTAATCACAGATTGGTATTGAAATTTTAACTTACGCAGTTTGTGACCTTAAAATACTAATATAGGCTTTTATTAATTAGCGGGAATTAGCTGTATAAAAGCAGTAAGATTCGAAGTGCAGTAGCTATAACAATATTAAAACAGTTTTAGAATCCATCACACATATTTTGTCTCATTACAAGAATTCATAGGCACCCTAGTTGTATGATTTACGAAAATGTTATTATTAGCTAACCTGTAGAACGATGTATTGCAATCACCATAGGATTCACTTTTACAAGTATAAACGCAATACTTTTTCACCATTTTAATTGTTGAAAATTTTAAACGCTGATTACGTGCCAAGAATGTTCAGGGTTACCGCTAGAAAATAAAAAAAGCAAAGTAAAAATGTATGTTGTTTATTTTTTAAGAATAAATACAAATAAATTAATGCGATTGTTATTAATTTGTTGACTTACAATTGTTAAAATAAGATAAAAATATAATTGAAATATATTTTTATTATTATATAATTTAATGATTCAATTGTTTTTTTGGGAAGACAAAACTGTTGATCACAACATTTGAACTATTAAAATGGTGAAAAAGTGTTGCGTTTATACTTGTAAAAGTGAATCCTATGGTGGTTGCAATATATCCTTCCACAGGTTAGCTAAAAATAACATTTTCGTAAATCAAACAACTAGGGTGCCCATGAATTCTTGTAATGAGTCAAAAGATGGGTGATGGATTTTAAAACTGTTGTACTATTGTTATAGCTTCCCAAAAAATGAAGAAAGGCGACATAAACGGCTCAGAGTCTATATGTGAAAGAAAAAAAAAACAGTCTTCACTTCGAATCTTACTGCTTTTATACTGCTAATTCCCGCTAATTATTAAAAGCCTATATTCGTTTTTAAGGTCACAAACTGCGTAAGTTAAAATTTCAATACCAATCTGTGTTTAATAATCTTAGCAAATTCGGATTTGTCTCATATAGCTTAATCTCATAGTCACCCTATTAGAAAGGGACAGACGGCCTCCGTACTTACTGTTTCACTCGGCTCGTTTTTTGGGTAAAAGTGTTTACTATATCATGTCTATGGGTTTATCCGACTAGTATATTATTGTGCCATAGCTAAACATGAGCTAAACCGAATGAAACTGACCATAGATTGCTACAGTAGTAATCTATGGTCAGTTTCATTCGGTTTAGCTATGGCATGGCTTAGTTTTAGTTTTACATATTAATCTGTGGTTTATATAAAAATGTACTCTGTGTCTATGGTTTCATTATAAACAAGACTTGAATGAAGCATTGACTGACTTGAAGTCATTGCGGGGATTAGTAGGAAGTAATGATACTGCCAACTACTTAATCAAAATTATGTACTTGGTGAACACCAAATTATCAATTCCCAAGTAGGGTCATTAAATCGCGGAGAATCTTAACACCGCGATTCAGGATTTGCATAAAAATGCACAACGCCATCTATGTTAACATAATGTAACTAAAACACTTAAACTAACATAAAATATTGTACACACACGAACTATGTTATTTCTAAATGATACACACACTAATAAATTCAATTAAGTAGTACAAAGAACAAATTGTTAATGGTATTATTTAAAACAAAATAAGAAGAATGAGAGTGAATTTGTCTGATTTGTTTGTTTACATATTTGAGAGTTTAAGCGCTGTCGCTCGTGCGTAGACAGATATAGCTACTCTACTCTTGACGCGTTCTTTCTCGTTCACTCGCGAGTTTTGATTGGCTGGAACCCGCTCCGTGAGCCGGCTTACCGCTCGCCCTTATGCCGCGAACATCGCGCGGCGCGGCGTGGATGACGTCACGCAAGCGTAGTTTTGTATGGAGGAGGAAGCCGCGGCTTGTTTAGTAGGAGCAAAATGTTTCAAGTAATTTATAGACAATTTTTTTGCGGTGGTAGGCGTTTTGTTATACCTACATATTTAAATTGTGTGGTTTAAATGATTATATTAATTATACCTATATCTATATTATAACTTATACCTATGCTTCTTTCTTGAAATTCGAAAGGGAAGCCGATGGGAATCGGCTTATAAGGACGCCTCGCCACTGCCTATAATTCATAGATTTTTTGTTTGCTCACAGTAATTTATTTTTAAATTTATTGTTTGTCTGCTGTCTACTACTTTTAGGGTAATATAAATTGTCGTTTTATTTACTTTTACCTACCCTACTCTCTTAATTTCACTCAGAAAAAAAGTACGTAGATCTACGTATTTTCTATATGGCAATTTCACATTTCTACATAATTTTCTTTATCTGACCTACGCCTTTTTTAAAATCCGAGTTGGCAACACTGCTTGAAGTCTTGAAGCAAGATTTTATATTATGTATTTCGTTTGTCCTGTGTCGTTTCGTTCGTTTGTTCGTTTCTTTGATTGCAATTGCATTTAATTTTGCGTTTGTCGTTGTGTTCGTATACAAATTACTTACAAATGACGTCTCGGAAGTCAAGGTGAGTTTTGAATACTCTATTATTGTACTATGTTCCGCTCAGTGGGTCATCTTAAGTGCGGATTTTAAACCGGTAATCCAGGGGGAAGAGGCAGAGATAATAATGGAAATACTAGCTGTATTCCCGCAGTTTCACCTGCCTCCCGTGAAGTCCCGTGGTAATTACTCCCCATACTGGGATAAAATATAGCTTGCGGATAATGAAACTTTCTAATGGTGAAAGAATTATTTACATCGGTCCAGCGGGTTTTAGAGTTATTCATTACAAAATCTTTTTTTCCCTTTATTAACGCAGTTACCTTCTTGCGCATTGTATATAATCTCAGTATACATTGTAACATAATCTTATCAGGTTATTATTATTGTTGTAAGTAATCAAGTTTATGTAAACAATATTTTGTTGTGTTTCAAAGTAAAGCCTACAGAGGACTATTTGAAATAAAAAAGTTTTTATTTGTTTCAGGTCTATGTGGAATCGGAGAAAGATCTTCAACACACTACAAACACATGAACAGTTGAACATGCTGTTGCTGAAGAGAGAGAACTCATTTCTTCAGCAAAATAAATGCCTTATTCATCATTTGTCAAAGGGATGATGTTGATTTGTGGAGGTTCAGATGCCAAAAAAACATTTGCCGCCATAAACAAGTATCCTGTTCTGTTGGGAACTGTGTGGTTGAGTTTGAAGATTTGAGTTGAGTTAATTAACACTCTAAAATATGTATACAAAATTAAAGTTGATGTAAAGGGTAATTTGGTCATTTATGAACTTTTTCAGTCAGAAAATTTTGATGGGTAAAAATTATGGCAATTTCTAAGTCAAATGAATCAAAAATTAAATTAATGTATTATTTTTTCAACACATTGAGGAAGTGTTGACTTTTCTTCTCTTTGGTTTGTTTTGGCAGTAAAAACTATTTTTTTGTTGTATTCTATTGGAAAAAAATGTTTCGTTCAGTAAAATTGTAGAATAATGTCAAAAAGTTTTGAGATAATTGTTTAAGTGTTTAAAAAAAGGTTGTTGAAGTAGGAAAAAAGTCAAAAGGACAATTTGGACCTAGCTTAAAAATTCAAAAAATAAAAATATAGATTGGATCTCAATTTTTACAAGGATGTTCCACGTTGCTGTCTGTAGGCATTTCCACATTATCTAATTATTTATATATAAAGTATCTAATTATTTACCTATCTATAAAGTATCTACAATGACGCAATATTCACCATGCCAGACTGCTGAACTGGAGGCCCTGGGTTCAATTCCTGGTTCGGTTGACATTTGTGTGTTGAGCATGCTTATTGGCCGTGGTCTGGGTGTTATAATATGTATTGACTTTAGGTTGTATAGGTCGAGTTTAAGGTTGGGTGGCTGGATAAAATCACTTTACGTAAGAGGACCATTTTTATGTTTCGATTTTGGCCACCGCAACTGTCGTTCCACAATGATAGATATTCAACATTAGGACGCATTACTTTGTTTATAATTTTTTTCAAACAGGAACCAACTTCTTGGGCACCTCTGCCAGCTTGACCCTCAACCCAAACAAAACAATATCCTTTATTTGTAGAAGACACATGAACGCCGCAGTTATAAAACCAGAGTTGTCTTTTATAAAATACCATGTTTGTTGGAATACGTGGTAAAGGCAACATCTTCTCCAGGACAAATGTTAAACACTCAAATGTCTCATCTACTTTTGCCCTTTCAATCTGGAAATTCATTTGGCTTCGTAAGGACTCAGCTAATTTTAAATGCTTTTCTTTTTCTGAAATCAATTGGTTTCTGTCTTCTATTGACAAATCGTTCGGGACTTTTAGTTTTGCTGCAAATGTGTCACATCTATTGCACGTGTCTTTTTTAAGACTTTTGAACCTTAAGTTAAATTCTTTCAGGAAAATCTTCCTGGAAATGGCTAATGAGTCTAAATTCGTCAACATATAAATCATATATCTTTTGCATAGTCAATCCTGGTTGTAGATATATGTAGTGCATCACCAATTTGAGATCTTCTATAGTGGGACTCATATTTTGGTGATTTATTTATAACACTGGTCAACAGTGGTTTTTGTGCCGAAAAGCTGTATTATTTTTTTAATTTAGGACCCTCTAGTAATTACATACATAAATAGCAAAAATATTGATTTTCTACGTGTAGTTTTCTAGATTTTTTTATTAAACAGAAAAAAAACATAATTACACCAAAAACAACATAATTATATTAAATTCTTATGTACACAAAAACTTCCTTTTACGCTATTTTCGTGAATGAGGAGTAGCAGGACAATCACGTTGCATCCCCGCAATGCAGGACAATCAGCAGTAGTCAGCCATCATATTATTATGCTGATCCCATCGGCCTTTGTACCTCTCTTCCATAGTTTTTAGGTCCTGATGAAACCGCTCCCCTTGTTCTTCGCTATAGGAACCAAGATTCTCTGGAAACTGGTCAAGGTGACTGTGGAGATAATGCACTTTGACGGACATGTTACATCCTAAGTTTTTGAAATTCTCTAGCATGTTGTTAACAATTTCAGAGTAGTTATAGGCACGAATCTTGAGCTCTGACCTACATCTGCGCAGAAGTGACTTCATAAAATTTATGAATCTCGTGTATAATAGTTGTAAATCGTATTTTAGACTGCTTATTTCGATGTTTAATATGTTTGTCTTTTCTTAATCTGTGTATTTTTACTCTATATCTATTATTAATACTTTGACGCCTCTGAATTTTCTGTTCATACAACTTTAGCTTGCTTTTAAGATGCATCGTTAATTTCCTAACTTGAATAATCGGCTAGTCATTTGAGAGTCTTGATTATCATTCAAATGTAGCAGTGGATCTTTGTCTTGAATGCTTGTGTTACCCTCATCTTCTTGCTCTATATACTTCTTGGATCGCAGAGTTTTCTTGTTTCTTACTTCTACTATTTCTCTTGTTAATTCTCCATTGTTTTCTTTTCGCTCTCTTTTCTCTTTCAGTCATTTCTGAAATGTTTTTCAGTTTTTTTGGTTTCTCTTCGCTTTTAATAACGCGCTTTTTCTTTATTAAATAACTCATATCGTTTCGGTTTACTAACCCTCTTTCTTTCCTTGCTAATTGACGAACTCACTTTCGGCATTTTTGTGTTGACTGTAAACAAACAGGCAAATATATTATATATAAATAAAAGGAACATGGACCGTAGGACAAAGATAAGGAAAATTAAAAGTATCTTTGACATCGACACACAAACGAATACCACGGATAGGGTACTAGTACATGATTCTGGACCCCCCAGTGATGGAATATTTCGTCGGCCTTTCAGTCATCGTACATGTAACATTTTGATTTTGAATCACAAACTAATTCCTTATTGCTCTTAAGCAAACCAAACGAGTGTAAATTGTCTATTAAGAATTGCATATTCGAGTGTTTTGTGCACGCACAACTCTCACAGTCTTTGATATTAGGAGGTAACACGTACAAGGGGCGGTATTTTTTGAAGGTACTGAAACTTACTGTTCCTACTTCTTCAACATATTTTTTATGTAAGTTCTTTAGTTTATCTAACAAATATCTCTTATGCATGCGGTTATAAATCTACTGCGTTACGTAGCACATACTTTTGTGTTACAATAATACAAATATAAACACAAAAGTGACACAATATATTTGTGTCACAGGCGTATCACAAATGCAACACAAAAACTACATTTTACAACCATTTTAGGTTATATTTCGATAATTTATTACAATTAGACACTAATGGGTGATCTTAAGTATACTTTGGGCCTCGTCGCCAACAAATATTATACTCTAACATTAAAATATCAGGGTAAGGCCGCGAAAATTAGCACAAAATAACACAAATGTAACACGGCGTTTCTCTTGTTGACTCTCAATCTTTTTTACAAATCTTCTGAATGCTCTTTGCAAAGCTGTAATTTTTTTTTCTAGTCGTAAATTTTCATTTTTTTTTTAATTCTGTTCTATTTTACGTTGAACTCTGAGCAAAGCAGCATCCGAAATTGTTCCTTCATCGGGTTTTACTAACACATTTAATTCCTGCGTCAAAGTCTGTGGAGATCTTTTCTTTTTTTCGTCTTCTTTCCATTTTATTTTTAACTCATTTTTTGTTCTTCTGTTAAATTAGCCGTCCGATTTCTATAATTTCTTTGTGTTCTCACATTGTTCTGTTTTTTTTTGGAGCTCAAAGTTTTCAGGATTTGTTTCCTCCAACCTCTTTCTATTTTCAAAATCGAAATCAAATTGTTTTTATTTCAAATAGGCCTTTGCAGGCTCTTATGAAACGTCAAATTAATTGCACGGTTCCAAAAAGTTGCTCTCATGGAGAAGAGCCGGCAAGAAAAGTTTGTTACTTTCAATGTATTTGGTTAATATAATAGTTGTTTCATTTGAAGATAGGCCGAAACCATATTTCTCCATAGTATATAGGCCAGCAGCTAGTCTTTTTTCATTTTCGGCATCGATTTCTGTTGGCCTACCACGTGTGTCTTTAACAACTCCTCGTCTTTGTTTTAGTCGATCTACTATAGTTGTACGCGGTATCCCATATTTTCGTGATGCTTGATACGAATTGAGGACTCCGTTCTTTACTTCTAATACTGCTGTTTTTAATGTTTCTAGAGTGTATTTAGGAATTGTTTTTTTTTTTTTATAATTGCGCACCATCTTCGAATGATTAATATCTGAAAAATAATTAATAAAGCTGTAATATAACTTTGTGCTATTTTTGAATATTACCCAGAATTTTTATGTCGTCATTTACATTGTTAATTAGTACCAAAAACTTTAAAAATAAATGTTAAATGGTTCTAGTATCGTCATAACTTACAAATTATTACAAGAAAAACAATAGTGATTATAAATTTTCATGGCACTATTTGCATTCATCCTCAGTGTAGTGCATGTACAAAGTATAAATAGTACAAGATGGACACCAAAAAAATGAACTTTCTAATTAAAATTAATTTGATTTTGGATATGAATACTCAAATTGCAAGGGCATTAATTTGAGTATTCATATTCAAAATCAAATGAGGAGGTCCAGTTGGTGTCGTATGAGACTGTCCGCATCCGAAACATTCATTAGACCAGATCAAATGTGTTTTATGCCATGGCCAGCTAAGTATCTGCTCTATATAATATTGAAAGTCATTTCTGTCTAAATATTTGTCGATTTCAATGTATCTCAATATAACCATTGTGATCTAAGTTACCTGCCACACAAATTGATAACTACACTGTAATTAATATACTACTTTTTGTAAAAAAAATCATAAAGTCAAATTTAATTCAAACCAAACTGTAAAAACACTTACCCCCTTACTTATAAAATCTCTAATCACCTTCTAAGCAACATTTTAACTAATCACTACTATTTGATTAAAAATGATTTTCCATTTCTTTAGATGGATTACATAGCCATTTCTTATTTTGGTATTCTTTTGCTTTGATATAATCATTATTAATATTGGAAGTTTCATCTGCAAGTGAGGATTTACAAATTGTACATCCTTTTTATAATATTTGAGAAGCATTTTTCAGGACCCATCCACATACATAATTGCTTTGCCCAGCGTCATGTGTCTTTCATGAGTCTGAGCAAAACAAATTTCATTATCAAAATGAATTATTTCTAAGTTTTTAGAAACAATAGGAGTTTCAATTTTTTATTTTAAAAAGAAGTCCAAGTTTTGGAGGCATTCACTTACGTCTTCTTCGCAATTCGCTCCCCGTGAATGGGGAGAGCTATAATAATTTAATAATAAAGCTTTGAATGCCCCTTCAAACCCCACTCTGTTAGGGGCAATGTTTCTTGCCCCGTAACTCTTAATGATTCCAAAAAAAAATTCTAAAGGGTCCTGGTTAAAATTTCTTGTTAACATAAAATCAAATCCATACTTGCGAGACAAAACTTTCCATATAGTTTCTATGCCTTCAATGGTTTTTATTAAATTCATTACAGACGGCTCTACTGTCTCAACCATGCGGATTTTGTCTCCAACTTTTACCTTTTTTATGTATTTAACAGATTTTAAAAGCAATTTTGCGTCTTTCCAAAGACTGTGGTGAGGAGAGTTGCGCTTTAAAAGGAAAAGGAAAGTTTATAAAGGCCCTATACCTTTATAAACTTTACCATTTAGTATAGTCAAATTGCTGACATTGAGCGTATCAAATAAATTATCTAATAAAAGTGTAAAGTCAACAATTTGTTGGCATTCCATTGGAAGGTCTCCTCTTCCTAGCAAATAGTCAGTTGCAACCGCAGCACTGTGGCTAAACAACTGTGTTGCCAGTTTAACCCGCATCTTATGATTTCTTTCTTTATTTATGTCTTCCTCCGTTAGCTTTTGCAGGAGTCGCAACTCTCCTCTTGCCTTATCAGCGTCGTATACCATTTGGTAATAGTCCCACTTTACTGTTTTGCGTTCACTGTTTTTTTTTTTTTTATATTAAATCTTTTGTCATTAAATTGTTTCTAATGCCCTTCATAAAGTGTGAGGAACGTCGTAAAGTGGGACTACGCTGTGGCCCTTAATTTCTATTACTTCATGACGCCATTCTTTGCCTAAACGCATATATAATGTTTTCGTTTCATTCACCATTTCGGTTATAGCACCAACATTAACTGGGCTTTGATCACAAACAGTGTTCAGTACTATAAGTTTATTTTTAAAACAATGTTGAAGGACTGTTGTCAATTTGTTTTTTAAATCTAATTTAGTAAGACCATTGGTAAAATAATACGCAATTGGTTTCTTAAAATTGTTTTTGACGCCTTTTACCATGAAAACTAGAACATGATCAGCAAACACATTTTTAGAGTTACTACTTAGTAGTAAAACCTTGTAATTGATCTTTATGAGCCGCATAAAAAATTTGCGCGTTTATAGACATCTCATCAAAGGTCAGACTACATAGCCTATCTGGAACTTCCTTAGACTCCATCGTGTTTTTAATCTTTATAAAAATAAATTATTTATTCCAGGGGTTCGTTTTATCTGATTCAATAACCTCTTCATCGCTTTACTGGAAGGGAGTGTAAAATATTTATAAAAATGACCATAACCATTGTATGAAAGACTTAAGATCTTCTCATCAAAAGAAAATCGTCTTCCTTTCGGCTTCTTTCTTGCTTGTAATTGCATATTCATAAAAATTTGAGCTGGCTTAGTCATTTTTTTGAGAACTGCTTTAAATGCACCATTTTCTGAAAGATCTGTCGCAATAGCCAGTCGTTCCTTGAATGTTTGTCCCCTTTACAAAGTCCCCTAAACAAAGTTTTCATTGCACAGTTTTTGTAATTTTCTTCTCAAAGATAATAAACCAAGGAAGTAGTAAACCATAATACATCCTTTTCACCTTGCAAAATGTCAAGTGCCTCTGCTATTGGTTTAGGACATTTTAAGTATTCTTGGATATAATGGAATTCCTTTTTTGTAACTGACCACTGCCACTGATTTTTAAAGTTTCATACAGTGGAATGCTTTTATCTTTTATAGCATATATTTGTCCCAGTGCGTCGTAAGTACTATTCCACCTAGTGTCGCCTGGCTTTGATAACGTGTGTCCCAAAACCGTTTAGAATATTTCTGCTGATTTTGGCCGACCAGCGGCATTCCATAGTTTGTTGCATTTATTTATTACTCGCTCATGCGTTTTGCATAGGCTGGTATTTTGATTTCGAAGCACTCCAGCATCTGTGGTTGCACACAAGTTAAGTTTATGAGCAGAACATCTCAGGTGAGCTGGCAGTTCAGGAGACACATGAACATTTTCAATAGATAAGGGAGATAGATAAGGGATCGGTTTCGGACTTGTCATGCGACGTTGTACCACTAACTTCTGATTGAACATCATCTTCTAATGCATTAAAAATGTCTTCAACTTCTGAGTCTTTATCTTCAAATTCAACTATTTGAAATCAAGTTTTTTTGGCAACAGGGCACGGTTTTTTCGTCTTTTAATTGTTCTGTGGTATCTCCTTCTTTGGTCAACTTTTTCTTCGTACGTCTTAAGCCTTCTGGAAGGAGATGCTTTATATATATATTTTAGATGGCCGAATGAAGTTTGCCCGTGTTGAAAGAATTTTTTTTTCAGATGTTATTATTTTAGCATTGGACAAGCTAAATTCGCTTAATTACGTATAATATGTCATTTAGATGTATAATGGCTCATTTACATTAGGTCGGTTTGAGGTCGGTCACCGAAGGCGGCGGCCGCATTCGGTTTAACTGAAACGCTTACCTAAAATGAGTTGTTTACATTGGTCGGTTAACCGTATTCGGCGACTTGATTGATATTGAACAGTCAGGTTGCAAGCATCGTCATGAACAGTCTTGTGTTCGAAGGATTTTTAACTGTGTGCGATGTAATACAAGAAGTTTTGAGGAAAAAATTGAAAAATAGGAGTACAAAGAGAAAGAGAGTGTGGATAACACCTCTATTAAGTCAACGGTCTTTGTTAGGAGCTTCAGTGTTGTTGTGTAATGAATTCAAAACTGACGATGATTTTTTATTATTTTTTAGAATAGATAGAAACCAATTCGAATGGTTACTGAATGAAATATCTCCGATTATAGAAAAACAAGACAGTGCATTTAGAAAGTGTCTAAACCCTAGAATAAAACTACAAATAACTTTACGTTTTTTAGCAACAGGCGATTCTTACAAAAGTCTTGAGTTCTTTTTTAGAGTTTCTGACAGTGCTATAAGTTTATTTATTACAGAAGTATGCAATGCCATTTCTGAGACGTTAAAGTCATTTATCGAGGTAAGTGGTTTATGTAGTAATTAGTTTAATGTAAGTAATACAACATTTTTTTTTTACAATTAATATAATTTCAAAATTACGAGACGTGATCTTAAAGCTAATTGATCATGCATTTTGAGAATCTTCTAGGTTCGAAAGAACACCAATCACATTTGAGATAGAATCGTTGCTTGTATTTAGCTCTATGTTTTCAACTGCTATGTTACTTGGGTTACTAGTACTCATGGTAGTACTCGTAGTATAATTGGGTGTGAAATATTCATGTACTGGATAATTACTTGTAGTATGTGATGTTGTACATTCCTCAGATAAAATCCTCAACTCAAATTCTGTAATAGTTAATTATTTATTAACTATTAACCTTAATTGTGTATTTGTTATTAGTCTTTGACGAGTAAAAATTATTGTCCACTAGCTTTTGCCCGCGACTTCGTTCGCGTGGAATAGTGACTTCCGGCAGATTTTTGGTTTAAATAATTTAAAAGAAACGAACTTAAAACTAAATAATTTAAAACGAACTTAGAATTACAGTTTTACTAAACAAACTAACTAACTACTATTAATCGAGATCAAACCTACATCAAACAACAACCAGTTCTACCCAACAAATAAACCTTTTAATCGACAAATACAACGGAACCAATGTAGAATATACGAAACAGGACCAATCCACATAAACGACCATACAACCGACAATACAATTTTTCCACGACGGTACCGAAGCGCTCGGCCGATACCCAACCAAATGCGTGTAACGAAACCATAGCGCGATCTATTTCGATCCCAACGCCATCTATCGAGCATAGTGACAACTCGGATTATTTATCTATACTCCGTTCCACAGAGTACATTACAAGAATAGAGTTATCAGTGGCCAATGCAGTACAGCGCCATCCTTTGTTTATTTTAGGAACTACAACTTGCTATGTATATACCTATAGCTAGCAAAACCATTATATAGCTCTGTTGCACAAAAATCTTACCTAAATCTGAATTCATCTACCGTTTCGTCTGAACTGATGTTTATGATAGTACAGAAAAATATTAATTATCAGTACAGAGAAACGGTAGATGAACACAGTATAAAAGTTCTAAGGGAATAAAAAATAAAACAATCATTATTATGATTTGATAATGTGTCTTTTATTATAATAAGTAATAGCCCGTTCTTTAATGCTATCATCTTCATCTTTTTCTGTCCTGGTGCCATTTAATAACAAATTTACATCCCGGCACCAGTTATTTATAAAAAATCTTGAAGAAAAGTCAAATAAAAAATCTGTCAACTCGCTTTTGTGGTCTGGGCAAGTCAAAAAACTAAAATCTATGACTGTGTACAAAATTGTCTTTATATAATTTTTTATGCGAGGCATATCACTTTTTCTTTTTAAAATATAAGTGACTACGTCTTGGATTGCAGAGAATAGTTTTGTTGTGTTTTCGGAAGGGTAGGCGAGTGATTTAAACGAAGAGTACTCTCTTATTTTTATATATTCATTTATTTCTTGTTCTTCTTCTTCATTACAATATAAAATTGCTTTACAATTTTTGCAATTTTTAAATACATTTTTTTTTGCCTGTTTTATTACATAGCCGGTTACGTAGCTGAGTTGGCTTATAATTTTTGGATTACTTTTTTTTTCATTAAAATCTATAATTTCGCAATTAATATCATCGATATCTATTTCATTTATTTCTGTGAGTTCATTAATATCCTCCTTTTTTAATAAGTAGTCCATTGATTGAAAAATTTTACAGTCATCTTCTTCACAATTTGACCCTACAGAATGACTACTTGATAAATTATTTATTAATAAGCTTGCAAAAGCTGACTCAAAGCCAGATGGGGTTGGTGATATATTTCTGTATCCATGAGACCGTATACAGCCAAAAAAATTCTCTAATGGATCTTGATTTAAGTGTCTCATCCAGAATGATTTTATATTATATTCATTGAATGCCTTATTTTTTAAAACTTCAATATTTTCCAGCGTACGTAACCAGTTTGTAATTGATGGCACACTACCTTCCCTTCCTCCTCTACCAATAAACTTCATAGATTTTAAAACTTTTTTTGCCCTCGCCCATACCTTACTGTGATCAGATTTTGGGGTGACTGATTTTAACAGCACTTTACCGCTTCTTTTTTTTGAATTTTCAAAACTGCCATTCATAGAGTCGAAAAGTTGATCGAAAAACATCAATACGTCTGCGGTATCTTTGCACTCCGAAGGAAGTATTCTTTTATCTGAAAAGTAGAAATAAAATTAATTTAATTTAAATGATCCCTAAGAAACTTTGTATTGCATATTACTAGTGATCAGGTAATTGGTGCTTTATGAAACTTCGAAATCATGTTTGGTATAATGACTACTAGCTGTCCGCCCGCGATTTCACCAGCGTCGTGAGGGAACTGATAAAAACTATCATTATGTTATTCCTCGGATTTAAATCTATGTCTATACAAATTTTAATCTCAATTGGATCACTAATTTTTGAGTTTACTCAACACACAAAAATACAAATCTTTCCTTATTATATTAGAAACCTCATTTGGAACCTCGATTGGGATTAAACTTGGCAGTAATATAGCCTTCATCGGAAAAACATATAGTAGTTCCCTCAAGAAGCTGGTGAAACCGCTGACGAAAGCTAGTTTTCTATAAACAAACACATTATCAAGTTTTAGTAAATACTTTAGGCTCAGGAAAGTGTATAATTACCACTTATCTGTACAAATTTTATTATAGGTATCGGGACAGATCTTGAACGCTCGGCGTAGAGTGGGGGCGCTTTTCGCATTGTAAACTCAGTATAACCCAAAATTTCGCATGTGCGCAGCTGAAGGTCAGCATTCAAGACCCGTGCCAGTACTTTGCGTGTATTACTACTCACCTGCTAGGTATCCCATACTGGTAGCGACTGTTTGACTAAATATTTGAGTTGCCATCTTAACCTTCATCTTGGGGATTTTCTTTGGATCAATGTGGGCTTCTGTAAGATTTTTAATTAATCGTATACCTTTATAAGAAGGATTTTCCTCATGAAGTTTAATTAGGTGGTCCCACTTCGCAATTTTAACTTCATCTTCTATAATGCACTTCAAATTCTTGGTAATTAAATTATTCCTAATCCCTTTTATTAAGTGGGGGGTGTCAAAAATAGGTATTATTTCCTTGCCATTGACTTCAAATATTTGATGCTTAAAATTTAGATTTTTTCTTATATAATCAACTCTTCTTTCTTCTATCAATTCGTTTATAGCGCTAACATTTGTAGTCCCTTGGTCACAGACCGTTGCAAGCACATAAAACCCACACTGTTGCAATTCGGAAATAATATTTTTTATTAAAAGTTTCAAATCTCCTTTGGAAGTTGTTCCTTTGCAAAATGTGTAAGCCAATGGTTGTTTGTAATTATTTACAAACCCTCTTAACATAAAAACAAGTGCATGATCCGCTATGTTCCTGTTTGTTTGTTTTCCATTATTAATAAATCCCGTAATGGCATCTCGTTTTCTATTATAGTCATAATGGGGTGTAATAGATATTTCATCGAACAGAAGAATGCATAACTTTTCATTTTCTGTCATTTTTTGGGCTCTTTTCTTCAACTGGTTAAATATCCTTTTGTTGATTCCTGGTCTTAGACCAGCACAGGAAATCAGACGACTCAGAGTGATAGGAGATGGTAAAATAAATATTTTACTGAGCCATCTATATGCTTTTGGGCCCTGTTTGTACAAACTGAGAGCCATGATTTTTTCGTCCTTTGTGAACCTTCTTCCCATTTTTCCTTTTGAAATTTCGCGAAATTGCATGACTGTAAACAAGGCTGCCAAAGTCGAAAATTTTTGTAAGCACTTCTGAAAAGTGGTATTTTCAGAAAGTCTTAAGGCTCTTTTCAGTCGTGTGGCGTAACTTTCTTTCTTTTGTTGTAACTTCTTGATTGTTTTTTGCAGATTCGCTAAGTTTGGTACTGAAAAAAAAAAACCTGTTAAAAGGTAGGTCAATTATCTCTTTCATAGAAATTGAAAACTTAACTTATTCAAGTGCGACTTTGACATAATGAGATTTTCAATTAATTATTTTGGAGGAAAATCTACTTCAGCCCAATCTTCCTCTCTATGTGACCAAAAACTCTATTCTCTATTTTTGAAATTCTTACTGCAATATACAGTGTAGCGATAATGTTATCAGTATCACATAAAATAGTACACAGTTAACTATTGATCTAATAATTGTATTAAATAAATAAACAATTTCCCTAGTGATAACCTTATCGCCACATAGTATACTAATACAATCTATGAAATAAATATTTACCATTTTTTGTCATTGCAGCTGCTTGTTTTAGGGAAATATGTTTTACTCCTGAAGTCTTTACAGGTTTGCCTAAATCTGAAAAATTAAATTAATGCATTTATGTATAAACATAATAAAATATATATATATACACTGCTGAAGAACCAGCAGGTATGGTATACATTACCTAGGCAAAGTATTTAATGGACAATCAAATTTGCAATTTTTCATACATTGTTTAACCCTAAACACCCCAAGTATTCTATAAATTGCCTAGGTATTGTATAGAATACTTGAATAATACACATTGATGGTAGAAAATAAATATATCTACCATACCTATCAACTGATTTTAATCCAAACTAATATAATAAATGCGAAAGTAACTCTGTCTGTCTGTTACGCTTTCCCGCTTAATCCTCGCAACCGATTTTGATGAAATTTGGTACAGACAATCTTTAGACCCCGAGACAGAACATAGGCTACTTTTTATTTCGAAAAAAAGGGATGAAGGGGTTGAAATAGAGGTTGAAAGTTTGTATGGGATTTCTTAATTTTAAAAGATAAAACCATGAAACTTTATATTTAAGCACTTGATAAGAAATCATTAAACATTTTTTCTAGCATTTTTGAAATTTCGACCAGCTGGGGGGTGAAATAAGGGTTGAAAGTTAGTACACAAGTTCATCAAATATCACGTCATAAGAAACAAAAAATCGTTTGTTCATTTTGAAAGTTATTTTTTTTACCAGTGTGGGGGTGAAATAGGGGTTAAATCCCTACTTCCCTACTAATATTATAAATGCGAAAGTAACTCTGTCTGTCTGTCTGTCTGTTACGCTTTCACGTCTAAACCACTGAACGGAATTAAATAAAATTTGGTACAGAGATAGAGTTGACATTGAGAAAGAACGTAGGATAGTTTTTATCCCGGACTTTTGGAGAGTTCTCTTGGAAACGCGATATAACCGAACTGGACGCGGGCGAAGCCGCGGTCGGAAGCTAGTTAAAACTATAAGTGTTTTAAGAAATTTACCTGCTTCTGCTAGCTTCTCAAGTTCACTGGTCTTGATAGATATTGGTTCACCAGAATGAAGTGGACCTGCCAAAATAAGTTAACCAGTTCTGAAGAAAAAATCACAAATAATTTACAAAATATTTTTTATACCAATGTTAAGTCAAGTGCAACAATCATATATTAACTCTATCAAATAAAAAAACTTACTACTTTAAAAATAAAGTTGATGTGACAATTAAACTTTTTCACTTTACTGAATAACACTAACATGCTTTCAAGATTACCTCAGTAACAAAATTATGGCTTACCTGCTGTGGATGTTGAAGGTTGAGCAAATATTGGATTGTAACTGGTCACATTGGTAACATCTGATAATGGTCTTTTACAAGGTATGCCTGTAAATGAAATACATATACTTTTAGAAACTTTTGATAAAGCACTTATTCTTTTTTTTTTAATAAATTGTGCCTGTTTTTAATCTTTGACGAAGGAAGGTTATTTAACTTTAAAAATTCTCTCGAAAACAACTTCCTTTTGCATGTAGTGTCAGTCACATTTATATTTTACTAAATAAATGATATTTCAAAATATCCTTGGTTGGCATTTTTTCTCTATAGAATAATTGTTGAAACTGCTACAAAGCCATGTTTAAATTGAAACTAAAAACATAGTACTAATTGTAATAATTACGCAAAACAAAATGTAAATCGTGTCAAATGTGGAGTCGGTCACATATTTAATTGCCAACTTTTTACTGCAGTAAAATTTCTCATTCCCAAATAAATAGAAAGTGTTTTGAGCAGTAATGCTTATTCAAATTACGTTCACAGGCATAGCGCTAGTCTACATCTACACTAATATTGTAAAGAGGATAACTTTGTTTGTTTGTTTGTAATGGATAAACTCAAACACTACTGGAAAATTTTTAAAAATTCTGTCACCATTAAATATTTATATTATCTGGGAGTGACATAGGCTATATTTTATCCAGGTATGGGGAGAAGTTCCCCCGGGACACGGGTGAAGCTGCAGAAAACAGCTACGTACAGTCCACCCACGGTTTCACCTACATCCCAAGGGAACTACTTCTCATATTCAAATAAAAACTATCCTATGCATGACAGTATTTATCCAGCAACAACTTGTCTCACTTGTTTCCCAAGTAGATACACCAGTAGTTTTTGAGTTAAATCTTTCCTGTTAATATTATACTAGCTGTCTGCCTGCGGTTTCACCCGCATCCTGAAAAATCCTGGGTGTCAATCCAAGTCTTTCACCGGGTTTTAATCTATGTCCATACCAAATTTTATCTCAATCGGTTTAGTAGTTTAGAAGCCTATTCAATACAAACAATCAAGTCTTTCCTCTTTATAATATTAGTATAGTATAGATAGTTACCTATATAGTAATAGTATAGATAAAAATCTATAGTTGTACTCAGGCAAAAACACATTTCAAGTACCTTTTAAATGCAAAGTAGGAACTGCATTAGCACTTAATCTTGAACTTCTTGTATGGTATTTACTTTCGAAGTGCTTGTGGCATATTTTTCTGTTTTTGAATACAAATTGGTTATCCAAAACCAGAATATCTCCCCCAATTGAGTAGACCCAAGATCTAAATCTGTCCTCTTCCTTATCGGGGTTGGGAAATGAATGCAAAATAACATTGCAATCATCACCTGTAAATGAAGACATATTATTATTGTTCTACGGTATCTCCTATAATACTGTACTGTATATACTTATAATGGGAAAGTCCACATTAAAATAGTATATTTAAAACTTACTGCGAGTTGTAGTGCAATAACGAACACAACATCTGAACGGAGATCCCATATCGTCAAATCCAAATCGTAAAGAGAAAACTCGGAGTCCAAAGTAGTGCGCACAGGTGTAAAATTAAAGCGGAGATTTCGGTGTCCTTTGGAAAGCAAACGTTGTCGGAAAAGCCACAAATATACGGAAAAACAGGAGAACGCACCACACAACACAATCAACAACTTTTAAAGCAAAGGGTACCGGCCGGACGCCATGACATATATGCGTTCCATTACACACAAAAATTTACAAAACCACTTGGAAAAAACCAAAGCGATTTTCTACCTTAATAAATATCAAGTAACAACAAGTAAGTGTAGATCACATGTGTAGACATATTTTGTTTATGATTTAGATGCTTTGAAGTTTGCATTCCTCTTTTTTTTCTGAAGAAAAAGCTTATTTCAAAGTTAGAGACGTAAGTATTTTGCGTATAAAGAACTGACAAACAGTCGATAGCAACACCACATTATAATGTTGCTAACGAAAAAAAATATACAAAATTGAACAAAGCGCCACCTCTCGTTAATTTTCAAAACTAAATATCTTAACCAGCCTCCGTACATAGTTTTTCTATACGAACTGTTACGACCGTGCTCCGTTCGTGCATTTTCTTTGTACTAAAAGTAGTATTATATTGTTATTATTTTTTTCATACCTTTTTACTATTTATTTACTTTTTTCCGATGAATTAAAACAACATGAACCGAACTCGTGTAACGATCGACACCATTGCGCGTATTACTAATAGAATTATCTATACTCCGTTAGAGCATTTTCTTTGTAGTAAAACTTTTATTATATTAATATTAATTTTTTTACACCTTTTTACTGTTTATTTACATTTTTCTGATGGATTTTCCGATGAATTAAAACAATAACATGAACCGAACACGTGTAATGACACCATTGCGCGATTAACGCCATCTATCTACGGAGCATAGGAACAGCTCGACATTTGACCATAACAGTTTCATAGTTAATCGCATTAGACCTGTCTTGGCTCGTAATGGCGCTGCCATAATCTTCCAGCACAACAGTATCATAGTTAGTCACATAAGACCTATTTTGACTTGTAATTGTGCTTGATTCATACGCACGCCTTGAAAATTTATTTCTCAATAGTTTTGATTCATACTTTTGAACTTTCGCAAACATTTCTGATTTGGCATCAAATAAATCATAAGGGTGCAACTCTTTTGTTGAATGTCTTGCTTCTGTCTCTTTTTTTCATCTTCATAAACTCCCATTAAAATATTTTTGATTGTATTTGAGGAATTTGGCAATTTTGTATAACCTCCTTTACTTGAGCTTTTTTAAGTCCTCAGATGTGCAAAACAGCCTAAAAACAAAGTTGATTGTTTGAAAATCTTAACTGTGTATTTAAAAAATATATTCAAATTGACGCCACTATTTTAAAAATATTAAAAAACAAATAACATTTTGGGGTTATTTATCCTTATAATAATGTCTTTGAGTGTGAGATAATTAGAAAACTTATTTTTATTTATTTATTTATTTATTCATCTCCAAGTTACTATGCCTTTACAGACTTAAATCTAATGCGACTTAGTACCTACTTACAATTAATATCTCCTTAACTATATCTTAACTACACAGTAAAAAATAACTACTAATCCTTACATACTACACAGTAAGTGGCCCTTGTGAACTCGCTCAGTGTACAGTTAAATATGTCGATGTGCTCAGCCACCGTGTTGAGAGTGCGCAGCGCGCGAGTGAGCGGAGCGCGCTGCAGCAAGTTAGTGCGCGCACGCGGCACCACCAGCAGCCGCGGCCTGCGCCGCCGCCCCACGTACTCGTCCGGTACACAAAAACCTATCTCTGTTAGAAGACCCGAATTTTTTATGTCACCTCTCAGAACTCTTAACAGGTAAGTCGCCAAAGCCACTTCACGTCTGACTTCCAATCTGTAGTAACCTACCATACCGAGGCAGAATAAGGTGGGGTACAGTAATGGATATCCCGGATATATCTTATACATTTTCATATACATAAAACGTATAAACGTATGGCTCGCACGCCGCACGCGCTAGCAATAGAGTGTTGCAAGTCACTCCGCTATAAATATTTTTTTCTTGGTGTTACAAGAGCTATACGAATAAAATATTACACTTAAGCGTTGGCGCAAGAGTTAATAATAGTGTTAGTGATAAAATATCTTCGAAAATTTAAACTAATACGAAGAAAGAAGCAAATTATATTGAATACAAACATTACAAGTGTAAAAGACAGTGAGTCACGGCCGCGCGAGCAGCTCCTATTCGTCGATTGGTGGTGAGTCAGAACGCACGAAGTGGCCCGATGCGCTACCTAATATGGTCATAAATCTAACCACAAGCTTCGCTTACTAAGACGCAAGTACGGAACAGATCGCCTAATTCGCTACCATCCTGCAAGAATATTTGGCCTAGTGGAGCATTACTTGGATCCGCGTACACAGAGGCGTGGCTTCGAATCTGATATATAATTCTCTTTTTGCAACTTCTATATACTGCTTGACCTCTTTTTTTGGAAGCTTTTTTTAATATTTCCATTATTCATGCATATATTTTATTATAATATATGAACAAATTTTGTATATTGCCTATTGTAATACAACAACAGGATACAAGAAACTTTAGATATGACTGATGTTTCTCCCACAAACAAGACCGACACCACAACTCTGCGTAATGTTTCGACCACCAGAGGGAACAAAAGACAAGCTCTTAGCTCTCCACCTCAGGTGGCTACTGAAGAAAAGCTTTCGCGAGATAATGTTCGTCAAATAATTCAGGAAGTAATGAAAACTGAACTGTCGCAAATGCTGTTAAAAATTAATGAAAGTACTAATAACATCCTAAACAGAGAGTTACAGCCTATTCATGAGAAAATTGCAGTCATGACTGACTCTATGACATTCATGAATAGTCAGTATGAGGATCTACTAAAGGAGCACGCCGCATCTAAAGAGATTATAAAAGACTTGCAAAGGGTAAATATGGATATGAAAAATAATATTGGCGACTTAAAAGAACGTATAAATCAGCTGGAACAACAAACAAGATCCAATAATATCGAAATTCAGTGCTTACCAGAGAAGAAGCAGGAAAATTTGTTTCATATTGTGGCAGCATTGTCTAAGGTGGTTGGATGTACTATGGAGGATAGAGATATCTTGCATTGCACCAGAGTTGCTAAACTCAATCCCAAAAATACCCGCCCACGTTCAATAGTAGTACAGCTCGCATCTCCTAGGATTCGCGACCAACTCCTTGCATCTTCTATTAGTTTCAATAAAAATAACTCAGAAAATAAGCTGAATACTACACATCTCGGCTACTCAGGACCAAAGACTGCAATTTATATTATGGAACACCTCTCCTCTACGAACAAGTCTCTGCATGCTGCTGCGAGGATTAAGGCTAAGGAACTTGGCTATAAATATGTCTGGGTCAGAGGAGGTCGCGTATTCATGCGTAAAGTTCAAGAATCCGAGCACATCCTAATTAGAAACAAGGACATCTTAGATAAATTAGCTTGATTTAGATTTTATCGTTACCTATTCCGAAGTATTGGCATTTTGATTATCAATTAAAATTCGCAGAAATTAATATATATTACCAGAACACAAGAGGTTTGCGAACAAAAACTCACAATTTTTGTCATCAACTATCTTTAGAAAACTACGACATTGTAATTTTAACTGAGACATGGCTGAATAGTTCTGTCTTAAGCACAGAGCTATTTGATAACAGATACATAGTGTACAGAAGAGATAGAGACGGTAGGAAAAAGGATGGGGGAGGAGTATTGATCGCTGTATTAAAGACAATAAAATCGAAACGTATGGTTCACTGGGAGAGTCAATGCGAGGATCTCTGGATAACTATTGAGCTACCTTTTATGAAATCTAATCGTCAAATGGCTCTGTGCGCAGTCTATCTACCACCGCCTGTGCTGCGAACAAATTTAGAAAATTTCTTAGATTCTTGTAATGCCATCCTTGAGCGGACAGGCCTAGATGCCTGCATTATTGGTGATTTTAATTTAAGCATCATTAATTGGAACTTGGTAAGTGACTCAGCGAACACTTATACTCCGCCTGGTATCAGTCATATATTGTTGGACTTTACTCACATGCACAAATTTGCGCAACTCAATAGCATTACAAATGTGTCCGGGCGGATATTGGATCTTGTATTAACCAACCTACCTTCTGTGGGTGTCACTGCTGCTCCAAACCCCCTTAGCATTGTTGATTCTCTGCACCCCCCAATCGAAATTCTATTAAAAGCAAATATAGATCAAAGACTACCCTACAATCCTCAAAATACGAAACCTAATTTTTTTAAACTAGATTACGAGAACATTTGCAAAGTCCTTAACGAAGTAAACTAGAATAAAATATTTGAGGGCGTTTCTGATGTAAATGAAATGCTTCGTATTTTTTATGATAAAATTATGAATGTTATACAATTGCATGGACCTTCTAAGCCTTCATCTAGACGTAAAAAATATCCCCCTTGGTTTGATAAAAATCTGATAAGAGCCTTAAGAGAAAAAGAAAAGATAAGAAATCGTCACAAAATATATAAAAATCCAATGGACAAAATTGAATTCAATTTGTTGAGCAAGAGGTGCGCTAATATGGCAACTTGTTGTTATAATAATTATATAAAAAATATCGAAAATGAAATCTCTAGGAATCCGAATCGCTTCTGGGCATACATTAAGGATAAAAGAGGTGGTTCTAGTTCATTCCCCGTCACAATGACTAACGGTACTACAGTGTCATCAGATGGTTTTAAAATTTGCGAAATGTTTGCCTCTTATTTTTCATCGGTTTTTAGCGATGCAAAAACGACCAATTGCACTCCTGTCTCAGAGTATCTACATAATATGAAGAACAACAGTCTACCTCTGACGGCACCCGTGATTGATCAAGAGAGCCTTTTAAATAAGCTGAAGTCACTGGATATTCGAAAAGGCGCTGGTCCTGATGGCATACCCCCTATATTTATTTCCACATGCGCGTCCGCCTTAGTACCCCCATTACTAATAATTTTTAACAAATCTCTCTCCACTGGCGTTTTTCCAGACTCTTGGAAAAGAGCAAAGGTCGTGCCGATCTATAAAAGTGATGATAATGATAACATAGTTAACTATAGACCCATCTCTATCTTATCTACTCTCGCAAAGGTTTTTGAATCCATGATTTGTCCCTACATCCAGTCTCACTTTAAACTTTATTTAAACGCTTCTCAACATGGGTTTGTAGGTTCAAGATCAACTTGTACAAATTTAGTTACTTTTACGGAAATGTTAGTGGATGCCGTTGACAGCGGCAAACAATTTGACGTAATATACACAGATTTTAGTAAAGCTTTCGATCGTGTACCCCACAGCATACTTTTGTACAAGTTATCGGCATATGGAATTACCGGCACCCTTTATAATTGGTTAAAATCTTATCTGGAAAACCGTCTTTTCTTTGTCGCTGTTAATGGTTACCAATCTGAGACTTACAAGACCACCTCAGGGGTTCCACAAGGCTCTCACATCGGTCCGGTTCTATTTAATATGTTCGTTAACGATATCCCTAACTACCTTCAGTTCTCTGAATGTTACATGTATGCAGACGATCTAAAATTTTGCAGATTAATCGAATCAAATGATGATACTGCATTACTTCAGAGAGATATCGACTCGTTAGCTCAATGGTGTACGGATAATGACATGGAATTAAACGTAAAAAAGTGCTACCATATGAAATACACTAGGAAAAAGAAATTCGTACCATCGGAGTATCGCGTGGGTCCTGTTGTTATCCAGGAAGTTAACCAAATTAGAGACTTAGGAGTCACCTTTGATAAAGAACTCACATTTGTACCTCATATTGAGAATATCATAAAAAAAGCTTCAAGGATGTTGGGATTTGTTATTAGGAACGTTGCTGGATTCAGGCGCAGTAGCACAAAGATTCTGCTATACAATTGCATTGTACGTAACGTTCTAGAATACTGCAGTACAGTCTGGAGACCTCACTATGCCACACATAACCTAAGGCTGGAACGAATACAAAAAAGATTCCTTTGGCATCTGGCGTTTTCATCCGGAGTTGCAAAAAAGAAACGCTCATATGAAGCCAGACTTGCTCATTTTAAGATAATTTCATTGGAGAGACGTAGGAAAATCACAGATGCAGTTTTCTTATACAAACTACTCCGGTGCAAAATAGACTGTCCACAGTTACTTAGCAAGTTTAAATTCAGAGTTCCCGCTAGATACCCTCGTGCTCCTATCACTCCCTTGCATCCCCCACTCCGTAGAACAGTTCTTGGCGCAAGCTCCATCATTCCCCGGCTGTGTAAGCTATTGAATAGCTACAGTGATCTTGTTGATGTGCATTCCGACTCACTTGGCAAGTTCCATAAAATAACCTTCAACACTGTATAAATTTTTCAATTATCTTTCTTTTTTCTTCATTTCTTTAGTGTTAAATTACTAACTTTAAAACATGCAAATATTTATAATTATTTGGCATTTGATCCATTTTTAGCCCACATTAAGGACCACAATTTAGTGCATGTGGCAAAATAAATTATTGTGATACATCGCATGCTGTGCTTACCTGTAAGAAATTGTTACACTTAGTTTATTTATAGTATAATTAATTTTGTAATATTATGAGTGTACACAATTGTTGGCGAGCCAATAAAGAAAAAATAAATAAAATAAATAAAAATATATATTATCTTTTTTCAATACTTGATAATTATATTATAAAATAGGAGGGATGTTTCTAATATATTTTTATCAGATTATAGTTAAGAGGGTATAAAAAACACATGTTCTATTTTATGTATCTGTTATGGACCAAGTGATAAATTGGGCAGTATACATAATGCCCGGTCATTATGAGAAATGCCCAATATGAGAGTGCAATTTGATAATAATTATTCAAATAATCAAATTGACCGGGCACTATACATATTGCCCGTGACCTTTTGGGCAAAGTAATACAAACATATTTAATTTCATTTTTTTAACATAACACATCCCATATTAATTGACCCAGCTTGGAAGTAAGCATGCAACATGCAGCAAGCATGGCTTCTGTCACGCCGCCTCGCCCCTCCGCGCCTACGCGGTTTTGAATTGCACTCTAGGGGTAGGGCAGACAAGACTACGTGGAGTCGGTTTTGCAGCGATTCGTTTTCGTCACTAAGTTCAATTTTTAATACAATGTTTTGAATCCAAATTAAATTCGACCATAAAAAAAACGAGCCAAGAAAAATGAGATCAAGAAAAACGAGGCCGAGTAAGTAAATCAGATGACAATTGCCCAATTAATAATTTTGTGGCTAGACTTGTAATTTTCCATTAAAATAGAACATATAATTTAAAACAATAATCATAAAATATGTAGCAAGTAACAGGATTTATTTATTAGAACAACTGCCACCCTCGCACCGCATAAAATATAGCTTTATTATCAAATTGCCCAACTATCATGTACCAATATAATAATGCCCGTACAATGTGATAAATAATGAAGTTAAGATAGTTATTAATCACTTGGCCCGATAAAGCTAGACATTATGCATAATGCTCGGGCATTATAAATAATTATAAATAAAGCTGGTGAACAAGGTTTTTGGTTTTTCCAAACTGTTTTGTCTTCTATCAGGTAAAGATTAATATTCTTTTGGCTGTAATGTCAAGTAGACTTTGCAGAGTAATTTTAGCCGAAGAATCAGAGTTCTCTGGTGGGTAACATTCTTTCTTCTCTTTTTGCATTTGGTAATGCGAATGCCTTCTCGTATAGCTGTCTCTCTCAATGTCATGTATTGCCATTTTGACAGCTTCAGAGATAGGAATAAACCAAGAGCCTTCTGAGGTGTAAATATTTTCTTGGTGAATGGTTGTTTCACCATGACGTCTTGAAAGGGGAATGCCAAGTCGCCATAGTAATTTAGGCCCTCTGTGCACACAAATATAAAATAATGATAATAATAGGGAGCAATTCTTACAATTAATTAGTAAAAGAAATGGTTTACAAAAAACTTAGCATTTCAAAGTTATTTAAGATTCTTATATTCCATCAATACTGTTTATATTAATGAATATAATAAACTGGGAGTCAAATAATACAAAATCCATTGTAGTTTTTACATCTTTATTCATTTTGTTCATCATCATATGTCACTAAAACATCATCCAAAAAAGTGTGCCGGTGGAAGAATATTATTCTGATGCCGTGCCCACGCTAAGTACGCTCATTTTATTATGTTAATCGACTCGCCAAAGCACCACCACACAGGTCGACAGTCTGACAACGACCGACTCCCCACCGCTCGATCCGGTATTTATAACCGAGTGACGTATGCGCACGAGGCGTCATAATAATGACATAACCTATACAATGATGCACATGTACCTGCATACACTACATCTCTCCCTTGTTGTTTTGATTTTAACCTTGTTTCAAAAAGTCCAACAATCAAACTCATAAATATTTTGGTAATTTCTTAAAGATCTATCAAACACCTGCAGCACAACAAAACCACGCTATCAGATCAGTCCACCGATCACACTGCCATCAAACTGATTTACTTTGTTCCGTTTCCATTTCATTTCCCTTTCCATTTAAGGAGACGACAGATATCGGTGATACTGCAGGACACTACATCCCTTCCCTTGTGAAATAAACATAAATAAAAATCCGTCCCTTTGCAGACGGTAACATACCAGCATCTGCTTCAGGCTCAACAAGACAAATTCGTAGCAGTGATATCAGGCCGGCAAGTTTAACTTCAGGTTTTGTAGCCGCTGTTCCGGCCCTGTATTATATCTACACTAGAGATGATCCGTCCATTTGGCAGACATCCCGCCAATCAGTCCATGTGAAATCAAGCAAGTCTGAAATATTGCTGTGCCTTCAGATAATGAGCACTCATCTTGCTTGGTTCGACTTCACTTAAAACTGATACAGAATGCATTGTTCCAAGGTAAAAGATCGGCATTAGGGTACCTCATCAATGCTTTTCACTCATTCAAAACCGTACGAGCCGTACGAGGAAAGTAATCACATAAGATCGTCCCAATTGAATGGTGACCTAGATGGACTGTTTCCAATTTGATGATGACCATATACTTTGTCATCCATCTAATGGCGACCACATACTTTGTCTCCAATTTAATGGTGACTCTATACTTTGTCACCCATTTAATGGTGACCACATACTTTGTCTCCAATTTAATGGTGACTCCATACTTTGTCACCCATTTAATGGTGACCACATACTTTGTCTCCAATTTAATGGCGACCACATATTTTGTCACCAATTTAATGGTTTAAATTGTAGTTCTATGTACGAGTTAAGTACTTTGTGTGCCTTGTAAGCAAGAGAATGCTAACTCAACTAATTTTGGTAATATGTAGTTTTTAATTTGAGAGTGGAATATCAAAGCCTATCATTATCTCAGCAATGTAACAAACAATCTGGTCTTCAACCCTATTGATCAGCGCTAGTACTTTGCACGTTTCTGCTAGTACACTCGCTGAAATTCTGATATAGGCTTTAAATACCCTACATCAATGTATGTCCAATATCTAGTCAAGAAACTGTAAGCTTCTTAGCATTCAACACCCAACATATGAATACCTTACTGCATATAATAGTTGGAAGCGACCTGCATCCAGCGTCTTCCGGTGACCTTTATAAGGTCGTCTTTATAAGGTATCTGTGGAGATCAAAGGGGGAGGCCTATGTTCAGCAGTGGACGTCCTATGCCTGAGATGATGATGATGATGATGATGATATAATAGTGCGATAGGAATACTTATATTTCGGTTAGGCATCCAAGAACACTATTATCACCAGACATTGCATTCTGTAATGTTTGTTTGCTTTTATTAATGTGGTTTTCAAAAATTAAAGTAGTCAAAGAATTATTATGCTTTGATGGTAAGCTTTTTAGTGTCATGGTTACATATTGATTATAACGAAGGTGTAAAGTAACATTACGAATCAGATTTTAACTAATTAGAACCATATTATGTAACGAACGCACTTTAACAGGTGTCACTAACTTTGCACTATATATTTTGAAGCTGTGACATTCTGCATCACCATAAAATAGAAGAGTCCCTGACCCTCAACTCATGCTCTTCTTCCTTTCAACAAGGTGACAGCAGCTCACAAACAGTTTTCTAGTCGATGCAATTTTCCTTTTGCAAAACAACCGCTAAACTTTCTAAAACATTTGTCTACACATAGATAAATGTGGGTGGGTGGGTGTGGGTGGTGATATTACTGTCATAATATGGGCACAGCATCCTACAGTGCGGCGGCCGGCAATACAGTTACAGCAGTACTGCTGTATTGCTGCCCGGCCTGTGTTAGCAGTGCTGACTAAAACATACACGAAGTATACATACTTTCCGACTAACATCACGACTAGCGATTCTGGCCCTGACCAGTAAACAGTTATGTCCAAATATATTGCCATTCATAATTCTATTTCTAGCATTAGTGCATACTTCAATACAATACATTCCATTAAATCTTATGTGCTCACCATAATATGAGCGAGCTTGCTTAAGTTGGTAAGTCCCACATGCAATCAATATTAAATCACTAACATTTAAAGCAGGGAATTCAGTTAGATTTTCATTACTAACAGTTATGTTGCGAAAGTCTGCCCTACTCGTATTAAGATTTTGATTCCGAACATAATCAGACAGATCATTATTTTTATTCATATTTTGATTTACTATTTGTAGAATTTCAGCAGCATCTTCCCTGTCCTGTACTCTCAAATGGTACTTATTAATAAGTGCACCAGCCACAGAGAAATCTATCATAATATGCTTAGAAGCCCTATTAAAAAATGCTTGCCTAAATAATTTAAACTTAGTTTTAAAAATGCCATTAACCACTTCCACCACCCATCGACATAAAGTGACTGCTCTTGTCTTGTTAGCGTCTCTTGTGGTAAGTTGTGTCTCACCCTCTTCTAGAGACAAAGGCACATGCACATTGTACCCACAACTCTCTAGTAGTTCCAATGAGTCCCTAAAACCTCTGTCCAAAATAAAAATCCCCTGGTTGAAAAAATTGCCGACAAGGGCTATTTTCATCTGAAAACTCTTAATTAATTATATTAGCATCCGTGGTTGTTGCAGGATAGGGGCCCAATATATCGATTATATAACCATCACTACATACAAATAAAAATGGTTTTTTCCAAATTGCGGTATTTATGTAGCGAGTAAGTCTTTTTTTGATACAGGTAATTGGAGCTTTTTTCTATCAGCCCCTCCAAAAAGGCCACTTGGAATCAGAAGATTCCTTCTAGAGATATCTTCCCTTGTGATATGATTTATACCGAGGTTTCTTGGAACAAAGTCCTGGTGCAATATTTCACGAGCTGTATTCATTAATGTTTCTAGTGTGCTCCTGGGCACTCGCAACAAAGCTGCAATACGCTCGTTACTATCCCCTGTTCTTAATTTCATTAAATAGGCTGCAAGCGCAAATGTTCCTCTATGCCTGCCTGATAACCAGTTTAAATTGAAGGTAAGATTTTCTTGTTATTTATTTATTTTCAAGCATATAAGAAGGTAAGATTTATTATTATTTACAAGAGATGTTCGAACTGTCGTCCTTCAGCAGCAATACATGCACGACATCGTCTTAAAAAAGATCTACATATTTGTCGGGCGTATCTCCTATTATTTATGCATTCGGCTGCCTCCGCTATTCTCTGCCGAAGCTCCTCTACATTTTAAATCGGCTTGGAATAAACTTTTTCTTTTAGTGCTCCCCAGTAAAAAAATCTATTGGATTTAAATCTGGTGAGCGGGCTGGCCACGATATTGTACCAGACCGTCCTATCCATCTGTTTGGAAATTCTTGATTTAAATATTCCCTAACTGGGAGAGCATAATGAGCTGGGCAGCCGTCTTGCTGGAACCACATTTCTCTAAAAAAACTAAGTGGCACGTCATCAGGCAGTAGACCAGGCAAATGATTTTGTAAAAAATCTAAATAATTCACAGCATTTAATGCTTCTGGTAACTCATAAGGTCCTACGATTCTTCCATTTAAAAGCCCGGTCCACATGTTTACTTTAAAACGGTGTTGAGATCTATCTTGTCGCATTAAATTCGGATTTTCTACGTGCCACTCATGTAGATTCATCTGACCATATTTTTTTTTCTAAAAATCGTGGGTCCTCCCGGTGTCTTTGTAACATGGTTCGGCAAAATGCAACCCGAGGTTCATAGTCACTAGGTAATAAAGTTTGAACACGCTGCACATGATATGGATGGAGATTATGTTTCTGTAGTATGCGATGGGCTGTACTTTTAGGAACTCCTGTGTTTTCTTCAATGGTAAGAACCGAAGTACTCGGATCTTCTTCAACGGCTTGAAGTACAATGTCCTCGATAGGTAAGGAAATTCGTCCTTCACCATGCACTTGGTTTGGCAATCGTCCCTCCGTGGTCAATAGACGATGAACGTTCGTAAAAACTCGATGATCTGGATAACGATCTGCACCAGGGAATCTCTCCCGAAACATTCTAGCAGCAGCACTAGCGTTACATCTGCATTATAGCTTGTTTTATTTGGTAGATCCCACATGCAATTAATATTAAATCATCCATTGTTAATCGTGGGAAGTCAGTTAAATTGCCAGAACCAACGGTAATGTTAACAAATTGAGCCCTTCTGCGATTTAAATGATATAGATTTATATAATCTGCTAAAGTATTATGGATATACATTATCTGATTAATTACTGATAATATTTGAGCAGCATCCGGTCTATCTAATATCCTTGGATGAAACCTATTAATTAATGCTGCAAAATCTTGCATCATGTGAGTAGATGCCCGATTGAAAAATTCTTGCCGAAACGATTTAAATGTTTGTTTAAATACAGCATTTATGACCTCAACAACCCAGCGACAAATAGTCACTTTCCTGGAGTTATTAGATCTCCTCAATAGTGCATTGTGTGAACTGAATTAATTTTTAAGAATCTCGGCATCTGATGTTGTTGCGGGATAGGGCCATATCCATCACAACATGTTAAATTGTTGTAAAATGGTTTCATCAAATTCGTAAACTTGTGCAGAGAGTATGTTTGTTTTTGATATAAAAGTTTGAGCTTTTTTGAATGTACACATAAGTTCCATCCATGATTACAATAGGTTTAACTTGACATGTGCTTCCAAATAAGGGTGCTTTCCATTAGGGATTATTCAATTCCTCTGAGCAATGTTTTCTCTAGTTACATGCTGCAGGCCTAAGTTTTGTGGTACAAAATCTTAGGTAAGAAGTCCTCGCAGTATTCATGTAGAAAGCCTTTGATCTGAATCACCAGTTCTTAACCTCTTCCAATGTTCTTCTAAATTGATGTTTAGACATACCAAGCCAATAATAAACTAAATGATCATCGCTATCTTCAATATTTGCAAAATCGATATTATTGCCTATTTGGTTTTTTAGTTATGATAGTTAGCAAATCTTCAATGAATGCAGCGGTGAAGGTATGGTTTCCACTATCCCATGTACGATTTGTCAGGTGAAAGTTACAGATACGGCAGTTTTAAGGAACATGGAAAGATAAATCACATAGCAATCTCACACGAATTGAGTAGGAATATGCATTCTTTCAGTTTCATGGCAGTCTGGAAAAATACAACATCTTTCTGTATTTGCAGCCCTCGTATAACTGGGCAGAATTATTTCTAATTCAGTTGTTGATGCTGATTCTTGTACAAAATGTATAGCGGCTCTGTCCGCTCTCTGCCAGCAACGATGACAAATGCGACTTAATGATGAAACCTAAAAAGTATAATGTATTATTATTGTTAGTATCTGTGGTACATTTATATTTCTTCTGTATTAAAAATTATGGTAACACTGTGTAGTTTTGTCAAGGTTTCTCTCTTCACCACGTTTTCTTTGTGTCCTATGTATCGTGGTTGCAAAAAATAGAAAAAAATGGCTTCGAAAAATTGCGATATAAATATTCCTATTATCGATGGCACGGATTACAGTAACTGGAAAATACGAATTCTCAAGTTTCTGCAATTCAAGAAATGTAAGGATGTCATTATGAGAGCGAAAACTGAAGCCGACAAAGTTGAGTGGGACGACAAAGATGTCCAAGCAACAAATTACATAGCAGTTTTTTTTGTCAGGGGGGAAAATCCTCATGGACTGTACTCCACCTGGGGTAGGTGGAGGGGTGTGCCGGACTCTTACCGGCTAAAAACCCTTCCTGGTGTTGCCTCCAATTACCTGTTGTCGAGGGCACGGGTATCGCCAAAGCATTCTTCCGCACCCCCGACAGGTATTGGCCCGCCAGATGTTCGAAGGCGGCGGATGTTCACCCTCTGTGGCCGTCACCCAGCGGCCACAGTAACTCCACTGAGAGAGGCGCGCGCAACACAACGCCACCGTCTCGAGGCCAGTTTCTGATCGGACGACAGACGCCCCTAGTCTATCGTCCGCAGGCCGCGCCCTATGGTGGCCGGAGATCAGCCACCCTGCGACGCCCCCTACGTCTGCTGCGGGTGGGGAGAGAGGTAGCAGATTCTCTCACCCTTTCCGCCGCCTCCTTTAAAACCATCACCTCCTCGCAAAAGGAGGCGACGGCATTCCACTCTTCTTCGCTGCTGACCATGCAAGACACGACGGCCGGCAGCGAAAGATTTCCCGCAGCATCCAGTACCGCAGTTAAATCACGGCGCTGCGTTGCCCATGCTGGGCACTCCGCCAACGTATGCAACGCCGAATCTTCGTTGCCGGTGCCACAATGGTGGCATTCGGGCGTGGGCTCCCGGCCTATGCGACACAGGAACTTTCCGAAACAACCATGTCCGGTGAGAACCTGTGTCAGCCGGAAGCTGAGGGCGCCAAGCAACAAGCAGTTGGAATATGTAAGTTGATCTTGATTCAGTCTACGAAATAATAAAGAAATTCAACAAGATGTATTTTAAGAAATCAACAGCGTTACAAATAGTGTGCAAATATAATCTCGAAAGTATCAAATTGAAAAATTACTCTGAAGTGTCTCTATTTTTCGATGCATTTGAAAAAGCTGTAAACGAGTTAAAACAAGCAGTTGCAGTGGTATCTGAAACAGAAAAGCTGAATTACATGTTGAAGGCACTACCAGCGAGTTACAGCTATATAGGCGATCTGATTGACGTCTTGCCGGAGGGTGAAAAGACAGTTGACTATTTAAAAAGTAAAATAAAGTTGAAACATACAGAAAACGTAAGTGAAGTTACAAATGATACATCAAATACTTTTAAGGCAGAAACCAAGCCATCATATAATTGCTTTAATTGTGGAAAACCTGGCCACCTAAGCCGAGACTGTAGGTCTGGCAAGGTAAACCGTGGTCGAGGACATAGTTTTTACCATAACCGAGGACGTGGTGTTTCAAATTATAGAGGACGTGGTTTGCCAAATTATCGTGGACATATAATCATAGAAGACGAGGGTCAAGAAATTATCACCAGAATAATCCGGAAAGTCCAGGTAACAGCTTTCACACTACTATTGTACACAATACTTGCACAACGGAGGAGGAGAATAAGCCCGAGAATGGTCAAATAACTTGGTTATTGGATAGTGGCTGCACAGACCATATTATTAATAGCGATAAGTACTTCAACACTTATGAGACATTAACTTAAAGTTAAAATTGAGGATGGAACAATATTAGAGGCTACAAAAATTAAAGATAACATTAAAGTTTATTTTTTAGTCTATGGACAGAAATCTGAAGTGATTTTGACAAATGTATTTGTAAAAGAAATGAAAGCAAATTTTTTGAGTTATTCTAAAATTACTGATAAATATTCAATTACATCAAAAGGAAAGTTGACAAAAATTTACAACAATTTTGGGAAGGTTTAGCAATTGCAATTAATGATGAAAGACTATATAAGATGAAAAGTTATATAATATGACTAAAAAGGATATGACAATAAAAGAAAAACTACATCGTACTTTGGGCCATACAAATTTAAATAATTTGGAGTTAATGTGTAAAAATGAATCATTAGAAGGATTACCTAAAGAGATTGAATATGAATATTTAAAATGTGCATATTGAAAATAAAATGCATAACTTACCATTTCAAAATAATCGCCGTGTTACGTCCGACTTTTCCTGTGATTGTGCTTTTAATAATTTTTCTAGCGCTGCTGTACTGGTCTTAAAATGTCGGACGATAGTTTTAATGTGTCCAAAGACTAAAGGCAGATTCTTTCAGATTAAATAACTTGGCAGCTACATCTGTCCATTCGGCTGCTGCATCAACTTCAAAGGGTGACTTAAAAAACAGAGATAGCTTGCCCATCTCTGCAAAGTCTTGGAATCTTGTGGCAAATTCGTTGCTAAGATCGGCCAAAAATTTTATAAACACTGCAATGTCTTCTTCAGAGTTCTCCTGTATTCCAGAATTGTCGGAAAATGAACAAATTCTTGTGTTTTTTCAAAGATATCCAGCTTACGACGAAAAGCAGACACGCTTTGTAATAACATCAAATCATACACTAATACATACATATTTTACATAAACAACTTAAAACTAATGCACACGAAGTGTCGGCGTCGTGGTAAAACTGCGAGGTGTCGCATAGCCGATCACATATTAATTTTCCATTTCTTTGAGCGCATTTAGATATTTCAAAATATCTTTTAGAAAAGCCACAACCAACATATTGTGCTTATTTGTTACGAACTCAAGGAGCTTCTTAGCGGCCTGCGTATCTAAGTTTTGCAAGAAGAAGGCTACTTCTTTTATTGACCAAAAACGTTCAATAACTCGACCTTTACTTAGCCTTATTGTTGTGTTGCAGAAAGTCAGAATACGCTGAATCACATTCAAAAAGAAACTCCCTGAAATGTCGGTGCTGAAGAGCGGAATGAGATCTTATAAAATTTATTTACTTCTTCATGTATCGCTAAGTTTTCCACAAAAGGCTATCTGGTGGATTGTGCACTGATATGACATTAGGCCTGAATTTGTATCCCTGATTCTCTTGACGACACCCTTTTCTTTGCCAATCATTGCTGGAGCCCCGTCAGTAGAAAGAGACACCATTTTGTCGTAACCGATGTTAGATTTAGTAGATAATAAATTGATCCATTAGAGTCTGGCCAACGAAAGCTGTCAAAAAGGGCGGCAAAATTTAAAAAATCAAGAGCTGCTAACCCCGGGTATACGCTGCTTTCATACTTATTATTATTCTAAACTAATAAGCGTTATTCATATCAGTGAGTAATAAATAACATTATTTATAAATGCCATAGCATAGCCAGGGTATGGCATTTTTTGACTTCTGCATGCATTGAAGTCCACAGCTCAACTTCCCGGGCACGACATTTTATCGAAGAGATGAATTAAAAGAAAAGTTATTACTAAACGTTTATTTGAATAGATAGCACCGATACAATTAAATCAACACAATAAAGGAGTTAGGAGTCATAATTGAAATCGGAATCCAAGTACTCTACACCTGATATTATAGAATTGGCTTCACTGCTTTCTTCACGGCTACTGCTAGTGCCTCCAACATGTATGTTCAAGTTCCGGTATCAATAAGACAATCCCTTAATTTGTACTGCTCTTCAACATGAAGCACATGATCGGTGTACTTCTTCCAGTCATTAGCCGTTATTGATGCAAAACATTCTTTTATAAAATTTTGCATTTCGGACCCCGGTATTCCTATATTTCTACTTGCCACTTTTCTCTTCGCCTGACTCCATAAAAGCTCAATAGCGTTGAGGTCGCTATCGCAACGATACGGTGGCAGCCACAAAATTTCGTGATTTAAGATATGAATGTACCTATTTTTTTAGGACTTCTGCTTCATAAACAACTGCAGCTCTGTTATCTTTCATTAGACACATTAGTTCTGATTTCGTATGATATTCTTCAAAATTAATATTATTCTCTCGAAGCCATATACGGAGATTAGATTTAGAATCAGACATAATAGGAGGTATGTTCGCTTGTTTTACATGATACCTTGCATTGTCCATCACAAGTACGCTGGGTTTCGTGAGATTTGGTAGTCAGCTGATTTGGATTTGTACTAAATACCAATAATGCGCCTGGCACAAATCCTTCCTCCGATCCTGCATGCACAATGATATGCCTTTTACCTGATGAAATTTTAGTAGTGACACCACTTGTTGAAGGTCCTAGAAACTGTTGCTGAATGTGGACGTTTTTTCCCTGGAATATTCCACTGCCCACAAAATTAGATATACAATTATCAAATCCCCTGACTTTAGTAGTACCTACTATGCAAGCATTTAGTACACAGAGCTGTAGATTCCTCTGGTATATATTTAGAAAAAAAGTACCGTCAAGAAGTCCAAGACGCGGTAGTGAAATCGTCGATGTACTTGAGCCCTGAGACTGCAACTCTTGATTCAATGAATCATTATTGTCCGTGTCCGAAATATTAATTGACGTTGACGACATATTACTATAGTCATCTTCATCCATAACTAATAAGTTTTTAAGAAGTTATAGAAATATCCGTAAAATATGAATTGTTCAAATCACTTGTACATTCAAAATCAAAACGCACTGAATGACGTGACTCGTGCTGTGAATTGCTCTGCGTGAGTGCGCGTCACAATCAAGTTGCGACACGTACAGCGCGGCCGTCTGCGATCAGTGTACCGTAGATTACATTTTGCCTCGCAACAGAAGTTTTAAACCCTTCGACAATCACACTCTGTTCCATGCTGGTCGAAGATCCAGAATGATTTTTATAACAGTCGTGTTTTATAACGGGCACACCTTTGAGCGCTGCTCGGGAACAAACGATACAATATAACAACTTTCCCTGTTCTGTACCCAATAATAGCAGCGACGCCCGACGGAGCCGAGTAGTTGGTTTTGTAGGATCTTTTTGACCAACAGCAGTCAGCAACAACAGTAATAATGGGACTACCGTCTTTGACCTCACCACATGCTTCATCAGCTTCTTCCTTCGCAGCCACTTGCATACTTTCTTCAGCTGCAGCTTTCCACCATGTTGCTACTTCATCATGACAATCAGCATACACTTTTTGTTCCAGTATAGGTAGATCTACGGAAGCTAATAATTCATTTAAGTTAGATCTTCCACATCCAATCATCATTGCTCCGGTCACAGCACTGATTTACCCTCATGTTGCCGTAAAACCAGGCAACTTTGCCACTTTGTGTTAGCAAAAAAAAGTTGAAGAGACAATCAATCAGCTAAATAGTAATTTTATGCATCATTGAAATAAAATCTAAAATCTATTGTTTTCTCATTCAGTAAAGATAATTTAGTACAAAGAACTTATATGGCAAAGTCGACGTTCACGTAGGGTAAGATTGCCTTAGCAAAATTATAGCTAATATTAATCGAATTATCATAAATAATGATAGTCATCAGTACCACATCTTATTTACAGTTACAACATACATATAATTGTATAATATTCTGCACTTTTATTAGAAATTTCTACAATGTGGCAAATTCGCCCGCCCCGTTTGGATTTTTTCGAACTAAATAGAAATAGCTGTTAGGGTTGTCGCAAAGTTGAAACATTTAATTTTTCTTACAAAATATTTATTAAAATCCAAACTTTAAAACAAACATATTAAAATAAATTAGGTCATAGTGCCTGTGGTTATCAATTTTACCAATCAATATAACAATGTTTAGGAACATAAAATCTTTGAACTTAACGAGTCTTAAAAAACGTTTTACACAATTGAGAGATCGACTTAAATCAGTATAATTACTTATACAATAATTATGTTAAAACTTTTTTGTGAGATCAACATTACAATCTTTTAAAATAAACTCAAATTATTTAGCTTCTTAGAATCAATCAACATTGGGTAGTTGTAGTACGACTAGGTAATTAGAGTGCCGATTCCGAGTTTTACAAATTGCGGCCGTTGGTAGGCCTGGTAGTCAGGCTGGCCGACAGGTAGGTAGGTAGGGGTCCAAATAAAGTGCACAATTTGGTAGAAATTGAGACTTTATTTAAGCCAACTTCTGTTGCCCTAACCACGAATAGATCTCGAGGTAGAAGGTACACTGGGAACACTGGCCTGAACCGTGGTGTAGCTCCGACGACGGCCCAGCTCCTTCCCAGGTTGCACTTCCAGGTCTCCAGCAGGACCCAGGTAGTTCCAGACAGGATCAGGTCTAGTCTTTCACTCGCCGCCAGGTAGAACGTTGCGTAGCGAGGGTTTAAAGTAGAATGTAAAAACTCGAACGTAGAAAATCCAACGTAGAAATCCAACGTAGAAATAAATCCTGGAAGCGCAGAGACAAGGCTAGCATTAGCAGAGCTTGGGCCACGTTGCCGGGTCCAAAGGTCACAGTGTCCCAGCAAACAAAGTGAACAAAGAACAGCTGCTTTAGATAGAAATTTAGCAAGAAGAACACCTTACAATAGTATTTAAGCAATGCATGGAAACTTACCCCAGCGGGATTTCCGATTATAATTTGTCTAGCACAAATAAGTAGAAATTAGACAGGTACGCAATACTATAATATTATATTAATAATAATATAATATTATATTTAATATTATATATTTTTATTTAAATTACATTACAGCATGAATTACATTGAGTCTTAAATATAAGCTTATATCCGAGTCTTACGTGCCTGAACTAGGATATCCTGTGTTTCAGGCGAGAAGAGCTAAAATAATTTAAAATTAACAAATAAACAAAAGGATTCTAAAGCACATTTAAATGTGTAAACTATCTGTATTGTGGACAAGTTGTATTTTACTACTACAGTATTACCATATCTTAACATCTAGTTTCTTAATTAACAAGTCATTTAAAATAAATAATATTTATCAAAAATTGTATAAAAATAAAATATTAACAAAATTAATTTTATAAACCACTTAAAAATATATAATATTAGTCAAAAACTTGTATAAAAACAAAATAAACAATAAACAAAGTCACTTTAGCACAGTCAATAAATTCTCTGTATCATCGTAGGACATTTTTTGAAGAGTTTCTTTCAGTACTTTTTTACAGTTTACTTGATTCAAGTCATAAATGTTTGCTTTCGCGTTCAATCTATTGTAAAGTAGAGGACCAAGAAACAGGTAAAATTTTGATGTGAAAGCATGTTTGGTGTGATTTTGAGGACAGACTATATCTTTACGTCTTTTGTTAGTAACTTCCGTGCTATATGTTAGCTCTGAGTGCTGTTTTAATACAATGCCCATTATAAATAACTGACGGACGGTTAGTACTTCACACTTTTTGTATAGCAGGTTAGTGGGAAAAAGGAAGGGCCGGAAAGTAGACACCTTGAGAATTGCTCTCTGGGCTCTCTCAATAATTAACAACAATGTTTTACTCGCTCCACCCCATGTGGTAATACAGTTAGTTAATATCGATTGACATAGAGCAAAGTAGACTTGTCTAATTATTTTTGGGTCTGCAATGTAACGTAATTTTTTGAAAACAAATATCAATTTACGAATCCTATTATTTACAGTTTCAATGTGATCTTTAAACGAAAGTGTGTCATCTATAATAATTCCGAGGTACTTTACTGTACGTGACATTTTAATACTGGGACAAGCGCACTGGTTATTTGTGCAAGTTGTGCAGTTATGATAATGTGCATATAATGTTGTGTTAGTGCCAATTAGTTTTTGCTTGCGCATCGAAAACTTGACGTAGTTTGTCTTGTCAGCATTTAAAGTTAGTGAGTTATTTTGAAGCCATTTATTAATAACATTGAATCCGTTTTGCGCATACTTGTAGACATTTTCTACTGAGTCAGCTGAAAACAAAAGAGCCGTATCGTCTGCATAACAAACGATATGGCCGTGATCTAAATTTAGATTACAGAGATCGTTTATGTATATTAGGAAGAGTGAAGGGCCCAAAATACTTCCTTGGGGAATACCGAAATCGGTGCTTTTTTCATCATCGCTAACAACATTTCCAATCTTGACACATTGCGTTCGTTCTTCTAGGTAGCTTTTAAAAAGTTTCAGCTGAATATCTCTGATACCTATGGCTTCAAGCTTGCGCAACAGGATGGGAATAGAAACCGTGTCAAAAGCTTTTGCTAGGTCGAGGAATATACCTACTGTGTGGTTACCTTTATCAAGTTCTTGTGCTAGATAGGCGGTTAGATGGTGTACGGCATCATCAGTGGACATTTTAGGTCTAAATCCAAACTGCTGCGTAGAGAGAATAGATTTATCCTCCAGATATTTATAAAGCCTATTGTTTATAATCTTTTCCAATATTTTGGACATAGAGGGCAGTAAGGAAATAGGTCTATAATTTGTCACTTGGTCTTTACTCCCCGATTTGTAAACTGGGACAACAACAGCTTTTTTTAAACACTTAGGGAAAACTCCTGTATTTAAACATTTATTAAAGATGACCGTTAAGGGCGGTACTAAAAGGTCTTTAAATTGCTTTAGAATTTTGTTAGATATGTTATCCCAGCCTACTGCAGAGTCGACTTTTAGACCCATAATAATCCTTTCAATTTCCGCTTCGTCAGTATCTAGTAACACAAAAGATGATAAGGTAGTGTTGGGTGCATGCAATGAGCTTGTTAGGCACTGCGATTGTCCCCGATTTTTTTCAGCTAAGCGCTTGCCTACGTTAACAAAGAAATTATTTGCAATATTCGCCGCTGTTAACTGTGATGAATGTGCATTTAATAAACCTGAAGAAGACTGATTCTGTTTTGTATTGTACGTCACATTTTTAACAATTTTCCAGATCTTTTTGTTATCTCCACCAGCCTCTTTCAGTGCAGTATTATCATAATTGCGTTTTACTTTTTTTAGGAGGTCGTTACAAAAGTTACGATATCGCTTATATGACACTTGCAATATTAAATTATTCGGATTACCTTTAGCCTTTGTATGCAGTTTATCTCTATTTTTCATACAACGTATAAGACCGGTCGTGATCCAAGGCTTGATGTTGTAGTTTTTGTTATTTAATCTAGATATGACTGTGTTCTTTTGAATTGCATGTTGCACTTTTTTAATTAGGTACAACATACAAAACTGCGGATCAGCGGATTTGTACACTGGGTCAAAATCAATATTGCCTAAGTCTTCTTCAAGTTTATGTATCTTTAATTTAGATACTGTGCGAGGGGCGACCTTAGGAAATTTACAGTTAAGAATAAGCAGGGTAGCGCTGTGATCTGTTATTGTGGAATTAGTTACAAGGGTAAGTGCAGGGAAGTTGGTTTTAAGCATTATGTGATCCAAGCAGGAGCCACTTTGATGTGTAGGGTGCGTGTGAGCGGGTAGCAACCCATGGAAGGCGCATAGGTTCATATATTCCTCTGCCGAAGCATCTGTTTTTCCCGGAAGAATATTGATATTAATATCTCCAGTTAAAATTATATTTTTAAAGGATGATAGGCTTTGCAAGGTGTCGTTTAAAGAGTACGTGAAATTGTTTACATTTGTAACGGACGGAGATCGATACACAGCCAATATCGCAAAATCAGCTCCAATTTTAACCAACAATCTGCTGCAGTCGTTCATTTTTGGTTCAATGATAGACACATTTAGATGATCTCGAGCATAAACTATCACGCCATCGTTCTGATTGGTAGTTGAGTTACTCTTGTACATGCAATATCCCGGTATTTGTGGTATGTTATATTGCTTAGCAAGCCAACATTCGGTTAGGACAATGATGTCACAATTTATGTCCAAACGTTTTAGAAAAATGCTTAAGTTATCAAAATTCTTAAAAACACTGCGAATGTTTTGGGTTAGTATGGTTAGTGGGCTAGTGTAAGAGGACAGATATTGTTTGCAGTGTTCAACATCACACACTCCCGATTGAGATACAGAGAAATTATCTATGTCACTAATAATATTATGAAACATACTTAAAATAGTATAAAAATAACAAATAAGGCCTGAAGAATCGTAATTTACGGCGCTCCTAGGCGCCTCCATAATCTATTGAATTTATGTACCTATTTTCTGCCATAATTTTCGCCGGACAGTCCGCAGCACCTGTCTTATGATTGCTTGGCTTTTTGAAGTGCAAGCAAGTAGCGCATTTTGGTTCCTCTTCTTTCTTGGTGCATTCTTTGATGGAATGACCCAATTCACCACAGTGCCCACATATGTAGGTGGTCTCCCGACATGATTTAGCCGCATGTCCGTACTGCTGACATTTGTAACATCGTGTCACTAGAGTGAAGTCTCTTACAGGGCAGGACGACCAGTTAATGAATGCTCGGTCTTTGCACATGAGGGCTTTACGTATTTGTGCAGATACTTCTATTATAAAGTTACAGGTATCAGCATCCTTCTTACCTGATTTGTGGCTCAGCTTAACAGAGGACAAAAACGTCTCTAGGCTACAGTCCTGTAGTTTGTCGGCTAGGTTTTGGTTGTACAAACACGTAAATACTTCCTTATCTTGCATCGATGAGGGCACTCCACAAATTACAACTCTAGGTTTTCTTTTATGGGGTTCGCCGACTATTAGGCCTGTATTTGTTGACTGCATCGATTTCTTAACTTTCTCAATGTCGTCTTTGGTTTCAGTGCTGATGATTACACCGCCGTTTCTAGTCTTGCGTAGTCCTCTCACTTGTAGTTTCATCTGTTCAGGGCATATGATTTTTTGTACAAGTGACTTTGTCTCCTCACTGGATTTTAATTTGTCGTTAGGATAGATGGCCACTGAGCTTAAATTTAAGGGCTGTATAAATTTGTTGGAACTTTTTTTAACCATATCAGCAAAAGAAGGTCCGGTGTTTGGCTTGTTAGATGCTCCAATTGTCAACTTCAATTGTTGTAGTTGCTCCGACAAATTAAGTTGTTCTTCCATTTGTTCTTCCAGTCTTTCGACGGTAGAGGTAGCCATAACTGCTTTCATCTTGATGGACTGGTACTGAACAGCCATTTGAGATGTGCCGTGGCTAATTTTCATGCATAAACTACTTATGCGCATTTTTTGGTCTGAGTTTAATTTGCCCTCTGTAGCAATAGTGCACACTTCACCTAGATACTGGTCGATAATCTTCATCCAGTTTTGGATTTCTGGCGTCGAGATCACCTCCACCTCGTTTTTTTGCGTAGGCGTCTGAGGGGGTGCATGTGCAGGCACGGGTGTAGGTCTAGCTGCGGCCACGGGTGTAGGAGGCGGACTCCGGGCACACCGGTCACCCCGGCTAAAGGGGCTGCTCGCCATTGTGTCACAGATATTGGCTTGGTAACACTTTACACATTTTATTTTGCTTGACAATAATAAGCAAAAGTATTGTTTACGTTTCACAGAGTGATTCGGTCAGTATGTAAAAACTAACTAGGTCACGATTCAGCGAGTTTTTATTTATTAATTTTATAAATATTCGAGACGTCCGTTCACAACAAAGTACAAACAACAGAAAAGGAATACAGCAATACTGAAGGTCAAGTAAAAAAACGTGTGACACAGCCGTCACGTCTGATGCAATTTGGTCGTCTCCTGCGTCTCGGCCCCGAATGCACTCGAGGCACCACCGTCGCGCGCGGCGAAACCAGTTCACCCGTTTAGAGATGCGTAGGCGCAATAGTTACGAGGACCTTTGTGTAAATAATTAATATTGGGTTCCGTATATGAATTATGTTAATTTTAATATATTATAATTTTTTATTTCATTTATTTTAGTTTACTTTAGGTGTTTTATTAATTTTAGAATAAATCTATTGTAATTATTTGTATTTTTTTTTTAAATTTCTAACCTATTCTTAGAGCTAGGAAAGTACAACGTTACAAAATAAACGTGCTCAATGCGTAAACATTACTCGCCCGAATAAAAGAGTCGTATATAACACCACGTGTTCATAATATTTGCATTCCGAAACTTTTGTCGGATTTTAACGTTCACTCTCTCGCAAGTGACAGCGTTTAATAGTACGACCAAAAACCATTGACTGCTTGAATTGAGTAAACAGTTCTCAACGTTTATGCTACGAAATTACGTCGTATAATAATTAAGCTATTGAGCACTTTTATTTGTAAAACTCGGAATAGGCACTCAGACGTGAAACAGCCTTTATTGAACATTATATTTCGAAAAGTCAATACAGTCAAATTTTAAGGTACCTCTACGACCCTCACGGGGGTCTCCTAATAAAATTTCCATGTCACTTTTTAATATAAAACTAACGTCATCTATATCTGGCCAATAAAATTCTTCCTTTCTTTTCCTCATAAATTTAATAACCATACTAGAATCATCGTTCATCTCCAAAACTTTTCCAACATAGTATTTCTCAGTTTTAAGCCCACAAAATTTTACCAAAACGTAGCTGTTAACCCGGATGAACGAATTTTCACATTTTTCCACTGTTTCTTGTTGAGTAATTTCTTCATTATCTTCAAATGTTTCGGAGCCAGACGGTACAAAGCATTCATCTTCAGAACTATCTCTTAAGGAGTAAGTGTCGGCTTCACTATAACTATCGTCACTTCTCTTGTCTTCAATTATCTTTTTAATTGTATTATTTGGTTTAAATTTAATAAAATTATCTGCAGATGTTGATGGTACTGGGTTTTCATAATCTATGTACTCAAGTTCTTCTTCCTCAGGATGAACGATAGGCAGATTTTCTTTATCGATAAGCGATTATCTTAAGGAGTAAGTGTCGGCTTCACTATAACTATCGTCACTTCTCTTGTCTTCAATTATCTTTTTAATTGTATTATTTGGTTTAAATTTAATAAAATTATCTGCAGATGTTGATGGTACTGGGTTTTCATAATCTATGTACTCAAGTTCTTCCTCAGGATGAACGATGGGCAGATTTTCTTTATCGATAAGCGATTCAAAAATGTCGAGGTTTTTATCTATTTTACTAAGATTTTTTAAATTACCGTAAGCACGATTGTACGGACTTAATTTAACATCTGCCAATATAGTAACTTTTTGTTTTCGATTGGGATAAGGCGCATCGGTCACTGCTGGCTCTGCTCCAAGGTTTTCTTCAGGCTGCTGATCTTCGGATTGATCTTGATTGATTGTTTGCTTACGTAACTTCGATTTTTTTCTAGATGTTAATAATTGTACCTCCTGGGATGAAATAGATTTGCCAGGTGCGATATTTAGTTTCTTATTCCTTACCTTTTGTGCTGGTTTTGATGTCCGATAACTTTTTAAGTAATCTAACAGTGCTTTGTCAATAGAATAATTATTTTGCTCTTCGTAATCCGGGAGCTTTTTTAATATTTTCTGAGGATTAAAAGGTACTATACCTGTCGCCTTAAATCCAGAGCAAATATTTGCTTTATTAGTTATGTCTATATCTTCTAATAACGATTTTAGTAACATCGGAAAATGTGCCTTATTGATTTGTGTTTCTGTTGGATTATTTATTTTATCCTGTGTCAAAATCTGGCGCCATTTTTTTTTTAGGGGTGCGAAGAACGCCACGTCCAACGGCTGAGATATATGAGTTGAGTTAGGAGGTAAGAATGTAAATCTTATATTCCGTGCTTCACATTTACGCACTATATCAACATTCAGATGGCTGGAAAGATTGTCGCCTATAATAAGTTTAGGGCCATCTAGTTTGTCTGCCCATGGTATGATTATTGAATCAAACCAGTCTTGAAAGACTGTCGAGTCGAACCAACCCAATTTTACTGAAGTTCGCCAATTCTTAAGGCATTTAAAAGGTCTTATAACAACAAACACATTGTTGGTTATAGAAAGTTTATTGTAATTCGAATACAGACATGGTAATTAGTTACATAGGTAGTTCACAAACACACGTCGTACTTAACTACATAGCCACGGTCGCGAGAGTTAACACATCGTGCGAAATACATGGCGTCGTGCGCCGGACTGGCGACTCAGCGAGCGTCCCCACTCGTGAGAGTAGGCCCTCGCTCCCCGCACCCCTCTGCCGGCCGGCCACGTATTGGTCGGCTCGGTGATCACGCGATGGCCATATATGGCCATGGACTCGACCACGAAAGGTAGGCGCGCGTTACACACTCCCCCTTTAGACCAGGGAGGGTCCCCCGACTGGTCGAACAACAGTAACGCGAGGCTCTAAGTTACATCACAAGGTAAGTAACATTATAAGTTAAACATTGCAAGGTAAGCAAGCCTATATAGCCTATAAGGTAAATAACAATACAGTAGACTTAAAAGGTAAACAATACAAGATATGTAAACTTGAAAGGTAACCAATACAAGGTAGGTAAACTTATAAGGTAAACAACCCAAGGTAAGTAAACTTATAAGGTAAACAACACAAGGTAAGTAAACTTATAAGGAAAACAACACAAGGTAAGTAAACTTATAAGGAAAACAACACAAGGTAAGTAAACTTATAAGGTAAACAACACAAGGTAAGTAAACTTATAAGGAAAACAACACAAGGTAAGTAACAACTCAGCTGAACAACCACCTAAGGTAAGTAATATAGTTAGGTAACACCCTTCCGCGGTCTACCCCTACCACGCTTAGGCACCATCGGCTCAGGACACTCACCTTCCCTCGCACGATATGGGCGTAAGTCAGACACATGGTACTTACCAAAAACTTCCCCCGTCTTACTATGAGCTAGGAGGTAAGTGGTAGGACTCACCTTCTTAGATATAACGTAGGGTCCGTCCCGTTTCGGAGTGAACTTGGACGTGATACCTTTAGCAGTGCTGCTGAGGACATGAGTCTTCATCAACACCAAGTCACCCTCAAGAAACTTTACAGGCGAAGACCGAGTTTTATCAGCGTATGCTTTACGTACATCCTGATGACGTTCGAGGTTCTCCTTGGCTGTCGAGATGGTATCCGCGAGTTTCCGCAGGTAAGGTGTGATTTGTGGTACAAAGTTTTCAGTTTCGACCACAGTTCTCAGGTCAGCTTGAACTGTCAGAGGAGACCGCAGCTCACGACCGAAGGTAAGATAAGCAGGGGTGTGCTCGGTAGACCGGGTAACGGAACTATTAAAAGCAAACCGTACAAAAGGTAATACCTCGGGCCAATTCTGGTGACGACCTTCCACCAAGATGGCGAGCTGAGCCTTGAGGTCTCGGTTCTTCCTCTCAACTGGATTAGCTTCAGGGTGGTAGAGAGGCACAAGGCTTTGCTTTATACCTAAGACAAACATAGCCTTCTGCATAACATCTGCTACGAACTGCACTCCGTTGTCTGAGATAATACGCCTAGGAAGACCAAACCTCATAAAGACTTCATTAACCAAAGTTTTGGCACATGTCTCCGCTGTAGCTTCAGTAAGAGCGAAAACCTCCACCCATTTACTAGTGGTATCCTCCACTATCAGGATCCATCTCTCACCTTGAGGACCTTTAGGCAACGGACCGAAGAGGTCGGTTGCAACAGTTTCAAACCTCTGAGCTGGAACTGGAGTTTGTAGCAGACCAGCAGGCTTGACATTCGACGGCTTGAATCGTTGACATTCGACACACGTCTTCAAATAGTCAGTAACAAACCTTCTCATCCCGGGGAAATAGAACCTTTGCGAGATACGATGTAAAGTCCTATCAATTCCACCATGAGCGGCGGTGGGCGAGTCATGGCACTCGAACATGACTGTGCTCCGCAGGCTCTCCGGGACAACGAGCTGAGGCTCCTCCGAATCAGTATCCGGGACGTACCGATACAAAACACCTTGATTCAATAGGTAACCTCGCTCGGACCAACGAGTAACAGAAAGGTCATCCTTACCTTCCAAGTCCAGGATGATCTTGGCGACTTCAGCATCTGCTAACTGCGCCTCCCGAGTTGAGGTGGCATCCCAGCGTGGAACATCGACGACAACTGGGCAGATGTCACACTCAGATGCAGAACCATCTTCCAACACGGGGCGGCTAAGCGTGTCGGCAATAACATTAACTTTACCTGGTGCATACTCGACACGTAGATCAAAAGCTTGTAGCTTCATGGCCCAGCGAACTAACCTTCCACTAGGTGACTTGAGAGAAAAGAGCCACTTCAGGGGTTGGTGATCAGACATCACGTGGACCTGATGACCATCAATGTAACCGCGGAACCGTTCCACAGCCCAGACAACGGCGAGAGCCTCTCTCTCCGTAGTAGAATAATTCTGCTCGGCTGGCGTGAGCAGACGGCTGGCATACTCGATCGGATGTTCTTGATGCGGTGACTCCCCCTGGAGTAAGGCAGCGCCTAAGGCATAATTACTGGCATCGGTTCGCAATATGAATGGCCTCGTGTAGTCAGCTTGCACTAGTATAGGTGCCGTAGTTAACAACTTCTTAAGAGTATCAAAAGCCTTACCTTGCTCTAGACTCCATTGCCACGCCTGTGATTTCTTAGTGAGGCGGGTTAGCGGCTCGGCCACCTTCGCAAACTCTGGTATGAACTTACGGAACCAGGAGCATGTTTGAAGGAAGGTGCGCAGCTGTTGGAGGCAGGTAGGTTCCCTCATACTAAGTACAGCATGTACTTTGTCTTCATCCGGTGATATACCTTCCTGGGAGATCACGTGACCTAAGTACTTAACCTTTTCTCTGGCGAATACACACTTGTCTCGATTCGCACGGAGCTTAAACACTCGGAGACGGTCAAATACTGCACGGAGATCTGAAAGGTGACGAGTATAGGACTCTGATATCACTAGGATGTCATCTAAATATGTCAGTACGGTGACGTCATTAAGTGACGACCCCGCACGGAACCGGTCAATAAGCCTCTGGAACGTAGCCGGTGCATTCTTGAGTCCAAAGGGCATACGTAAGAATCGGTACGTACCAAACGGCGTGACAAACGCGGTTTTATCCTTATCCTTGACCTTGCATTGCCAATAGCCACTCCGAAGGTCACAGGTGCTCATCACACAACCTCTCTTAGTGGACTGCAGCAGCTCATCAATACGCGGCATAGGATACGCGTCTGTCTTAGTGACAGCGTTGAGTCTCCTGTAATCTACACAAAACCTATACCCACCGTTAGACTTCGGTACCAAAACAGTAGGTGCGGACCAGGCAGACTCGCACTCCTCGATGACACCTTCTGCGAGCATCTTGTCCAGTTCTATTCGCAAGACCTCCTTCTTCGCCGGCGTGACCCTGTATGGAGGCACGGCGATAGGAGGATGGTCACCGGTGTCGATGTGATGCTCGGCAAATGGCGTTGGTTCCCCCACCTGATCAAAAATATCAGAATACTCACCCAATAAATTTTCAAGGTCAGAACGCTGATCCAAGGTCAATAGTGTGCCCTCGTCCTCCCGTAGCAGGTTGACCGAAGCACATTCCACCGCCTCGCGTGAACTCTCTGTGAGCAGGGGGTGAATGACCTGAGGCCGATCAGCTGTGAACCACGTCATATTACTAAAATTTAAAACAATCTTAGACTGCCTAATAAAATCTATTCCCAAAAGGGTTTCGTTATTACATGCATCGGGGAACACAATAAATTCAATAGGTATACACAGTGACATACATTTTACATTCACACATGTAAACAAAACGGTACTATTTCTAATAGTACCATCAGCCAGTTTCACCGACATGGTTTTTGAAACAAATGTATTACCCAATCGTAAAAGTAAGGCATACAGGGTCGAACCCGCGATACTACGTCGGGCGGCGGTATCAATAAGCGCTGAGCCACTGTGCCCTAGAATCTCAATATTTAAAATCGGTCGGCCTTGGCTGATAATAATATTATTCTTACTCTCACAGCTTACATTACACTCACTGAGTACCGTGTTAAGTGAGTAGAAAACATTTTGTTGTGGTTGTGAAACTGAGTTATTAACATCAACATTACAAGTCGAAACATTTTTACACGACGGACAATTTGATCTAACAAACCCTTTCTCGCCACAACCATAACAGAATAAGTCTTTAGAGTCTCTTTTTGGGCAAGACTCACGCGTATGACCACGACACTTACAATACACGCAAAACGACTTTTTGTTTACACTATCACTCGCGGCACTAACACTCGGCGAAGTATTACGCTGGAGCTGCGACGACGACGGCTGTGCCCCCGCGCCGCTGGACAGCGCTGGCGGCTTCGACGCGCCCTTCCCCGCCGAATACGGCGTCTGCATCGGAGCGGCCGCGTGCTGAGCCCGCAAGCCGGCCGCGCTGGGTCGTGCTGGCGCTGCTCGTGCGAGCTGTGACTGCGTGTTATTGTTACTCGAACTTGACGACGTTGTCATCTCTTTTTCGGAGAGCGAATCTTCGACGGCTCTCGACTTTTCGATTAATTGATCGATGTCCTCAATAGACTCGCGCGTTACGCGTTTACGAATGCGTTTGTTTAACAAACCGTAAACTATGTCGAGCTTGATTCGTTCGTCTAGACTGTAAGGTAACCTGCTCATATGTGCGCGGAGACGACCGACGAACACCTCCGTCCGTTCTTCACTTTGTTCCGCGGCGAACATATCCCGGAATACCTTATGTGGCGGACGAGGAACACCAAACATCGCCCGCAGCTTGGCAAGGGCGTCATCCCACGACGTAAGCGATGCCTTGACGCCGCGGAACCACACAGCTGCCTCGCCATGTAGAAGCATCGGGAGACCACGGAGTGCCAGGTCATCGGAGACAGATGCACACTCTTTGTAGATTTCCACGGAGTCGATAAACGCTTCTACGACTTCTGGATCTCTGCTATGCCCGTCGAAGCGTGCCGTACACTTGGACATGTTGCCGGTCTTGCATGTCGACGAGGGCGTCGGTGAGGGTCGCGCTGATCCTATCGCGTGCGATGCCATGAGGGATTCGACGAGCTGCCGGTTCGCTTCCGCCTGAGATTTCGCGAAGGCGGTAAGGAAAGAGGCCAACTGGTCCCCAGACATGAGCGTTGGCGACGGTCTCGGTGCTTCTTCATCCGAGCTGGATTGCGCGTCCTCCACATTAGCGTCGGTACGTACTTTGCGTGGCGGCATTTTCAGCGACGCAGGTATAAACGCGAACACTAATGTCCTAAGTCGATCGGCAAAGAACCGGTTTAAACTGGCTAGCGGATTCACGGCCACTAGTTGGAAGCGCCACTTATAACAACAAACACATTGTTGGTTATAGAAAGTTTATTGTAATTCGAATACAGACATGGTAATTAGTTACATAGGTAGTTCACAAACACACGTCGTACTTAACTACATAGCCACGGTCGCGAGAGTTAACACATCGTGCGAAATACATGGCGTCGTGCGCCGGACTGGCGACTCAGCGAGCGTCCCCGCTCGTGAGAGTAGGCCCTCGCTCCCCGCACCCCTCTGCCGGCCGGCCACGTATTGGTCGGCTCGGTGATCACGCGATGGCCATATATGGCCATGGACTCGACCACGAAAGGTAGGCGCGCGTTACAGTCTTTAAAAGTTGTGCTACCTTGTTGTCGCATATTTTCGATTAATTCTATAAACAAGAAAGAGCGCCATAAGAGTGTTGCTGGGATAAACCTAGCGGGTTGATCAAACACTTGATTTCTTCTCACAGGAGGTAACTGCATTAAGTCCCCAAACACACAAATATTTATACCACCAAAGAGGAATTCGTTGTTTTTGAGTTGTCTAAGTCGGGAATTTACCATCATTTCATATTTCATTCAGCATGCAATTTAGGTATTGCATGCTGAATGAAATATTTAAAAAAAAAATTGCCGTATACAACTTCACACTTTTTGAAATGGGTTCAAAAACTGGTAAATGCTACATGTGACAAAACCGGAATTGCATCGTGTTTTTCATGTATTTACACGTAGCCAAAAAGCTTAAGATCAAAATCAGTCACAAAGAAGATGGATCAAAATTGCCCCACGTCCTATAACAATGTGACGTATCTCAAAAAAAAGATAAAAATCTTTAAAAAAATATGGCATACTCTCTAATTTATTTTTTTTACACCTTCATATGAAAAAAATGCTTTAAAAATTGTTCAGGCGCCGTTATGAAAACATCGTTCATAGGACTATTTATGGACTATTTTACTAAATTATTTTTTTGTTTGATAGGGTATACCTCACAGGTGGTCCCATAATCGTCAGGTCAGGATCTGATGATGGGAACCCTGAGAAATCCAGGGCAACTTTTGAAAGTTGTAGCCATGCGCAGGATAAAAACTTGACTATAAGGTGTATGTCTTATAACACTATGCAACAGTATAGATTTGGAGCTGACCTGATGATGGAGACGAAAGAAGGTCGAGGGAACTCGACAACCGAATATGTAAACTACCTCCTGTTTGTGCTTATATTGTTTGTATTGAATAGACCTTTGCAACAGTGAAGGTTTGAAGCTGATTTGATGATGGAGACCAGATAAGGGCGAGGGAACTTGACAGCTGAATATGTGAACTACCTCGTGTTTGCGCTTATATTATTCGTATTGATGAGAACTTTCCACTTATGCGGATAGTGACAATTGTGCTTGTCACTGAAAATCCAAAAAAAATACTTTTTACAATAAAATAAAACCGACTCCCAAAATCACTGAAAAGTAAAAAAAAAACTATTCTTAGGAGCATCGGCCTAGAAGTCGGTGGGAAAATAAACTTAGGTACGTCCATTAGACACCGACTTCTGAGGTAGTTCACATATTTTATTGTCGAGTTCCCTCGACCTTCTCTGGTCTCCATCATCGGGTCAGCTCCAAACCTTCACTGTTGCAAAGGTCTATTCAATACAAACAATATAAGCCCTAACACGAAGTAGTTTACATATTCGGTTGTCGAGTTCCCTCGACCTTCTTTCGTCTCCATCATCAGGTCAGCTCCAAATCTTCACTGTTGCATAGTGTTATAAGACATACACCTTATAGTCAAGTTTTTATCCTGCGCATGGCTACAACTTTCAAAAGTTGCCCTGGATTTCTCAGGGTTCCCATCATCAGATCCTGACCTGACGATTATGGGACCACCTGTGAGGTATACCCTATCAAACAAAAAAATAATTTAGTAAAATAGTCCATAAATAGTCCTATGAACGATGTTTTCATAACGGCGCCTGAACAATTTTTAAAGCATTTTTTTCATATGAAGGTGTAAAAAAAAAAATTAGAGAGTATGCCATATTTTTTTTAATATTTTTATCTTTTTTTTGAGATACGTCACATTGTTATAGGACGTGGGGCAATTTTGTATGGATTGTGATCCATCTTCTTTATGGAGGTAGGTCATACCCAAAATGAGGGCGAATCTGTTCATGCTAACATTGAACGATCTGCCAAACGAAAACTTATTTACACTCCGAACGAATGGTATACCCTCCTGCGTTGGAGCAAAACTAATGAGCCGTCATATGAAGTCTACGAGTTACAGCAAAATGAAGTATATGATTTCAAAGCACATTTGGACACAAAGGAATGGAGTAAAAACACAGAAAATGAAAAAATATCCTGGACAGATATTAAAGAAATATTTGTAGATTACACATAAGATGGACATGACCATACTGAAGATATAATTTATTATAAAAACCGTTTGAGCCAAGAGAGATACAAGATTTTGGATTGTGGTATCCAAAATTGTACGCGGGTCATACGGAATACACAATCCGCATCAATAACATGTGAAGAGGTGTTAGTTCCAGCCTATAATAAACCATTACCATTGCCTGCATTAAAGGTCCGAGATCTTCAATATTCGATTCTTGTGTATCTCTTTTGTAACGATGATACCATCGCTTGTATAATTATACTCTCTAGCTTGTAGAATTATCTCTTATCTTTAGAAGAATATGATTAATTAATAAAAAACACAGTTATCATTAGTTTTGAAACATTGTTTTTTTTTCTCATTTTAATGTTATTTATGCGATAATTCTTGGAGTAAATAGGTATAGAAGATTAATCAATGTGATATTTTAACATATAAGGTAAAAAAGTAAATACTTTTTTACCTTATATGTTACAACATATTGTTAAAACAATATGTAAAGGTGCTCCTTTTTGCTCTCTGATTCCGTCATTAAGACTGAGTTTTAGTAAAACGTTTGTGAAATACATAATTAAGTACATTTTTTAAAATATATAACACATTAATTATATGTTTTATTTTATTTAGTACTTCCTACATGATTATTAAGTTAATAAAACGAATACGGTTCTATCTACAAAATGTGTCAAATTTCTAATATTATATATTTTTACAGAATCATAATGCAACTATCAATTAAATTAAAAATGGTGCGTTATTACAAAATAAAAATTAATCAAAGTAATTGATTTAAATTCGATGACTTAACTCACACATAGAATCTTTTACAGTAAGTCGAACATTATTTTTACTCAGTATAATATTGTAACACCCGTATTTATAAAGATGTAATTACTTGTTGCTAAGTAATTTCTTAATTAAGTCATTACTTATGGTTAGAATTCTTAAATACAAAATCTCATTCTATAGTTGAGTAACACGTGTTACTTACTTGAGCAAATGCTTAAGAGGGCTATCACAAATTTTCGCGAATTTAAACGTTTTATACGAGTTTTGATGTTTTGGATATAGTCACAATAAAAAAAAAACAAAAATAAGATTAAGAAAGTTTGATCATTTATCTTGAAGGTGTTTTAAATAAATATTTTAATTTGTCCACGTACATCAGTAAAATCTTTGTCTCTGCAAAGGATGTTTCATAAAATGTTGCTTTTGGGTATCTTTTGATGCTTTGGTACTCAGAGGATATAGCAATTTAACCATTTATAAAAATGTTCAAGATACAACTATATCTTGTACTTTGAAGTGCTTAAATCAATTTATTACAATTCATACAGTATTACACCATTTTTTTTTGTCAGGGGGGAAAATCCTCATGGACTGTACTCCACCTGGGGTAGGTGGAGGGGTGTGCCGGACTCTTACCGGCTAAAAACCCTACCTGGTGTTGCCTCCAATTACCTGTTGTCGAGGGCACGGGTATCGCCAAAGCATTCTTCCGCACCCCCGACAGGTATTGGCCCGCCAGATGTTCGAAGGCAGGCCCCGTCACCCTCTGTGGCCGTCACCCAGCGGCCACAGTAACTCCACTGAGAGAGGCGCGCGCAACACAACGCCACCGTCTCGAGGCCTGTTTCTGATCGGACGACAGACGCCCCTAGTCTGTCGTCCGCAGGCCGCGCCCTATGGTGGCCGGAGATCAGCCACCCTGCGACGCCCCCTACGTCTGCTGCGGGTGGGGAGAGAGGTAGCAGATTCTCTCACCCTTTCCGCCGCCTCCTTTAAAACCATCACCTCCTCGCAAAAGGAGGCGACGGCATTCCACTCTTCTTCGCTGCTGACCATGCAAGACACGACGGCCGGCAGCGAAAGATTTCCCGCAGCATCCAGTACCGCAGTTAAATCACGGCGCTGCGTTGCCCATGCTGGGCACTCCGCCAACGTATGCAACGCCGAATCTTCGTTGCCGGTGCCACAATGGTGGCATTCGGGCGTGAAATATTAAGTTACTGACAATTATATTTTTTATCTATGAAAGTATAATCCAAATTCAAATAAAAAACATTTAATAATTAAGGTGGTATTGTTATAAAGCTTGAAAAAAAAATTGGTCTATTTAAAAGTAAAACAATATTTTAAAATATTTTTTGTTTGCAATGCAAAAATCAATATAAATCTTGTGACGCGCGGTGTTCAACTTTAGTCAGCGCCAAGCGCTTACCGAGGAAGGACGTATCGCTCGCTGTTGCGCCGCGTAAACTCGCCGGAGGTCGAAAAATATAGCGCAACCTGCGCAACTAACACGTTTTGATACTAGTGAGTTTTTATTTTATTTATTAGTTATAATGATCTGATTGAAATGTAATATACATAAGTATTAGCCCATGATATTCTAATGCGAAAATGTTATAGATAGGCTTCTCTTTTTTTGATGTTGGTTATAAAGAAATATGTACGTAAATGTCATCGTCGTTAGTTTCGCTGTTGCATAATAATGTAATTGGACTTCTTTGATTCTTGCAGGATAATGAAAGCATATTTAATTCAGACTATCAGACCCAATTGAATACCAGTACAAATAATATGGTAAGTATTTTTTGTCACCCGCAAAAGGTATACGTGACATATTTGTTTTAACAAACTATCTACATTCCTAGTTTTCATTGTTGCAGGAAAATGAAGATACAATACATGGAAGACGAATTATAGATTTAGTATTTTTATAAATCAATTACTTATAATTGATAAACATGGTGAAAAGTTTGGTTGTCGACTAAATAATTTAAAAATTGTAAACGATTACTTGTTTATTGTAACTCAATCGAGCTATTCTAGGTTATAAAATTCATCGGTACAAATAATATTTCATAAACTATAAAAACAATAAATTATTTCGGAAAAAAGTGGCAAAGTCTCAAGTTTGTTTGTGCCGCGTGGCGGTCCGCAGGTGTGCGTTGCGTATTTCACTAGACGCACACATGCGCAAGTGCTGCCAGCTATCGTCTAATTTACCTACAACTGAGCAATTCGATTTTGTAATAGCGCTCTTAAGCTCGACGCTTGATGGTTGTTTCTGTGTGGCAACACTTCGTGACCACGTTTCGTTGCATAAAATAGCAAACATAAGGTCTAGATTACTTGTACAAAACCTTTCAATAATATTTTTATATTACATTATTTTACATTCATAATAACGATAGCGTTGTATAAAGAAGTTTGAATTGTAAAAAGTATATTATTGTCATATAATTTTGTTGGTACAAAAACAGGAATGCTTGGAGAAACAAAACGTTTGACATGGTATAACCCTACTAAATTTAAATGTTTACTTTTGACACACGGATTATATGCCGACTCGTGAACTTTTACTTAGACAGATAATACGTTCAATTCTGTCAAATAGTACCGGTCATTGTATAAACTTATACAAGGCTTTATTTTACTCTGTGTATTTATTTTGTGAATTTCAAAATATGAATGAAGTAGACAGGAAGAAACCGTTCTCGAGTTTGGAAAAGGATTTATTTTTGAATATCATACAAAAATATGATACAATCCTAACCTGCAAACAAACAAACGCTACGAGTGCTTTAAAAAAGAAGCAGTCATGGGAGAATATAGCGAGGGAATTCAATGAATCCTGTATTGTTACTGAAAAGGTAAATATAATATGCTTTGTATACTTTTATTATTTACAAATATGTAGAGTTTCATTTGTGTACCATGGTCTTTTCCTGTGTCATTTTAGTATTATGCAGCTACTTTTCTAATTCCATACGTTTCATTGTTTCAGGCATCTACAAAACAAATAATAAAGCTATGGTATAACATGAAGGCAAAGGCAAGGGAGTCTAAAACAAAAGAAAATATTCGCCACTTAACAGGAGGTGGGCCATCTGTTATGGATATGGATCCTATTGATTCCAAAGTCATGGATATAGATAAAAATATCCTAACTAACATTGCTGTGGATATTGACAGCGATATTGATGGTAAGAGATTAAACATTATAAATAACGTAATATTTAAATGTATAAATGCCTTTTTATTAATAGTCAGAAAACTTTGCAAACATGCCTACAACAACTGCCCAAAATTTCTTTTGAATTGGTTTCTATGTCTTACAGCATAAATAACCATATCACAATAATATAAATGCAATAGGGGTAACTTATAAACTGGATTAACACAGGTTACTTTGGAACCCAGAAAAGTGCAGTGGAATGCAAGCAAAAGCTAGTAGTAGAACATGCATTTATCATTTTATTCTGTGACAATTATTTTCTGTTTTTCAGGGAGCGTAGTCATATTAGGGGATACCAATAATGAAGCTTGGTGTAAAACAGCAGAAGCAACAATGCAAGTTACTCAAGAGGAAAAGGAAATAGAGTTCAATACTCCTAGCAAAAAGAGTTATGAAAATTTGAGAATTAATAAAATAGATTTACTGAAGTGTAAAATATTGGAAGAAGAATTAGAATTTAAGAAAAAAATGCATGAGAAGAACTCAAGATTAAAGTTTTAGAGAGGGTTCACAAAGAAAATTTGTTTAAAATTGAAATAAAAATAAAACAAAAAGAATTAGAAAAATATGACAAAGAATCAATATGAAACCCTGTCATGTACTTTGGATTTTTCTTGTAAATAAATAAAATATAATGTAAGTGAAAATATTGGTTTTATTTTAAAATTCATTTAAAATGTGTAATAGCGTGAAATTATATTCGCTCGAAGTACCAAACCATCACTGGTACCTGTTGTGCTTGTCGTTGTTGTGTTAGAAGGCTGATGTGCATTATTGTCCACGGTGTCATCAAATTCAAATATGTCATTTACTTCTACTGCAATGTTGTGGAGCACTGCACAAGCCATTATGATATTGGCTGTTGATGAAAGTTTGGTTGCTAAACCGATTTGTAAGCATGGAAAACGTCTTTTCCAAACTCCAAATAAACGTTCTACTGAATTTCTTGATTTTATTTGCACTTTATTATATCTCTCCTCTTGTGCAGTTCTAGGATTTGAAACTGGAGTCAGTAAATGTCTGAAATAAAGAATGCTTTATTGTTAACAAATGAGCGGTATTGTAGTGAGGTATTTATGATACTTTGATGACCACATGGCACATAGTATTCATACAGTTATAAACTAATATTGTTATGGGATATCTTCCATGATTGTTTTTTTTTTATTTTGAGTAAGTAATAACAATATTAGTTTAAAGTTCAAACCATGAAAGCTTAAAACAGTTTCATACAGTTTTAGTTTTATTGTTTATGAATAATAATAAAATATTACTATACTATTATTTACCTACCTAGTGCAAGGATATCCTCCATCAGCAAGTAACACCCCATCAATTTCATTATTGCATAACCTTATATTTAAACGCGAGTTTCTATAAATTCGGCTATCATGTGTACTGCCAGCCCAACGTACTACTATATTATATCATCAAATTAGGGCCACCAACTACTTGCACATTCAATGAAAAATATCCTTTTCTGTTCCGGTACTGCTCTGTATGAAGAATACCTCTAGGCTTGGTGATTTTAATGTGGGTGCAATCGATTGCTCCTACAATATTTTTCAGTCCAGGTGCTCTGCCAATGCAACCAAGGTTTTCGAAATCATCCTTTGTTTTCCTCAAATTTGCAGGAAACTTAATAAAATCTGGCATTAGCAATGCCAATGCTCTACTAACTCTCTTCACTATATTACACACTGTCGATTGAGAAATATGCATGATATCTCCACATACAATCTGAAAGCCAGTGGCATAAAAACGTAAAGCAGTTACTGACACAGTGGAGTTAAAGGAAGCCCTCTTTGTGTCTCTGATTGTAAAGTGTCTTCAATTCTCGGTAAAATAACATGTCTCACAACACTTTTGGTGAAACGAAATCTCTTTTTAAAACAATCTTCCGAATAGTAATGAAATGGATCCACATCACGAAAGTAAACTTTGGGATTTCTAGGTTCAGCAACTTCTATCTCCTCTAATATATTATCATCTAGACACACGGCAGTGTGTCCGCCAAGTTCGAGCAAAAAAGCGACACACCGGCCGTGGGTTATATTACACGAACCATTTCGGGCCAAATTCGACCCCCCTGTAACTCAAAATCTATTTTATTTACGCATATCAAATTTCTAGTATCTGTTGAGACCCCCTCACTTATCTAAAATACAAAATTTCATTAATATACCTATTGTAGGTCTTGAGATATTGACGTCAGAAAATCGCTATTTTTACTATACACTTATTCACTTATTCACTGACTCACTCATCAAAAACCTAGACCACTTCCAATGGTCGTATTGACTTGAAATTTGGCATGGAGGTAGGTCTTTATGTCAAGTTAAAGGGAAAAATCTGAAAATGGCCAAGTGTGAGTCGGTTTCAAAATAATGAAGGTGTTTTATACCCGGTGTAAATTTATTCCCCTAAGGAACTAAAACGAACTAAATTTATCTATATTTATATAATATATCTTCGAATGGTACAAAGGTTTGTATTTAGTCAAAGTAAAGTAAAAATCTGAAAACGGCCAAGTGTGAATTACTTTCGAAAATAACGAATGTGTAACTTTGATCCACGAACATAATATATGATAACATGTCATGTCAGTCAGTTGGTAAATCTAGTCCATTTAGTTAATCTAGTTCATTTCTTTGTAAGAAACATAGTGCATATTAAAAAATCTAAAAAATAGTATAAATGAGACATTTCTTTAACTAACTTCATCATAAGAAAAAAATAAAATAAACAACCTTACAAAAATAAATGAAATCCCACCCAAAACAAAAATGTGAAAGACTGCCAAGTTCGATAATATGGGAATGCTTCGCCTATAAAAGAAGTGAGATCTGAATAAGTACCAAGTTCCATACACATACCTCAGTTAAAAATAGTTACTTTTTAATGATGATTACTTGGCAAGTTTTAATAGAAAATTAAATACTTGATTCATTGCGTTTAGTAGGTTTATAACAAGGTGTATGAAAACTTGCCAAGTAACATCATTAAAAAAGTAACTATTTTTAACTGAGGTATGTGTATGGAACTTGGTACTTATTCAGATCTCACTTCTTTTATAGGCGAAGCATTCCCATATTATCGAACTTGGCAGTCTTTCACATTTTTGTTTTGGGTGGGTCTATATTGTCTACAACAGCAAAAACCGCTTCGATACTATCCAAAGTGTCCATTTTTTATTCAAATAACGTCAAAGTAGTGCTTTAGTAAAGGAAATGGTGACTATTACTTGGCTGAGAATTCTAACTTTTGACAGTTCTAAGTTTGAGCAATTACTTAACTATAGAAGACAAATCGTTACTTAAGTAATTACTTTTACTCAAGTACTTACTTTTACTTCTTTATAAATACGGGTGTAAGTCCCAGATAGACCTATATACCTCGTGTGTTCATAAGTTTTGAGACAAAATAAAAGTTGCATATCTTTTTAAATAATAAACTTATATTTATAAAAACAATAGTAAACATTAAGTAAATAGTAAGTAAAAATTAAATATAATTATTATTCAAAATGACCACCCCTGTTTTTAATACATGCCCTTAGACGATTTGGCCAGTCATCAATGGCGGCACGAATCTTTTCCAGAGGAATTCGCTTCGCTTCTCGGACAAGAGCTCGCTTAAGTGACTCCAAGTTTGGGTGGGACTTTCGGCAGGCTCTGAGCTCTAATTCGGTCCATAGAGAATAATCCAGCGTGTTGAGGTCGGGGCTGGAGGAGGGCCATTCATTCGCCGCAATGAAGGCCGGCACATTTTCCTTCAGCCAAGCTTGGGTGGTTTTAGCCTTATGGGACGGCGCCGAGTCTTGCTGGAAAACCCAATACTTGTTATGGAATAGGGTATTAGACAGGGGTTTCACAACAGTCTCTAGAATGTCACTTTGATAATTTTTGGCTTTCACCTTGACGCCTTGTTGGCAGAAATGAAGCTGAGTGACACCTTTGTACGAAACTCCCCACCATACCATGACACTAGCCGGATGATGAGTACGCGAGACATTCCGTGCTGAAGCTGGGACATCCTTGCTACTTTTGGCATACACTTTATTGTTTTGTTGGTTAAACTTTTCTTCGACAGTAAAGATTTTCTCGTCGGTGAAGAGTATCTTCCGCGCATCGTGTCTCCTAAGCAGTACAGGACAACGTTCGCGTCGCAATTGACGAAGGCGATCGTTTAAAAAGTGTACTTTCCTATGGCTATACGCCTTAACCTTGAGATCATGTTTCAGTATTCTGTTGACTGAAACGCGCGAAATATTGGTCTGCAGAGCGAGTTTCTTCTGAGTGCGACATGGATTTCGGCGAAGTCGCTCTCGGATAATTTTAATGTTCGCAGGCGTCCTCACAGAGCGTGGACGACCACTTCTTTGCCGATCTTGTAAAGAACTTGTCTCCTTGTATCGTTTAATAGTGTAATACACGAAGTTACGGCTCACACCAAAACTTTTCAGTTCTCGGAAAATGTCCATAGGTTTTCTTCCCACCTTAAATAGTGAAATGACGGTCGCACGTAATTCTTTTGTTCCCTCCATTACGAGAAAATTTAAATAAAATAATCCGAAATCATAGATATTAAAAGTTAACATTCCAAATTCAAAATTAGAAAAAAAAATATACAGCAGCCAGTAATTTTTATTTTATTTTTATAAGTAAAAAGTTTGTCTCAAAACTTATGAACACACGAGGTACGTAGAATTTATAGAAAAAAATGACCAAGTATAATGTTCTAAGTACCAGATAGAACTGCATACGTGCTTCTTAAAGAAAATTGTAACCAAGTATAATATTCTAACTGGTAGATAGAACCGTATACCCAACAATGAACAAACACTTATACCTTAATCTAGTGGTCTATCTGCATTTTCTCGAAAACTACGATTAAATAAAGTTATATGAAAATCTATAAAATATAATTATAGCCATGTTTGCCAAATTCTAGCTTATTATCTTTAATACGAAAAAAGTTATAAGGATTCTACCTTTGTTATGCTCTACTGTAAAGTTGTCATTTTTCAATTAGAACCATATACGTTGTTGTCGTCGAGATACCTTAAAATTGAATACTGCGCATGCCCTTTCCACTTTTGCCGAGCGATCTATAACCATTGCGTGACCTGTACTATCTATTAATATTTGATTTAGGGGCAATTAGAACCGCCTGCAAGTCTACAATAAAAGCAAGATTTTCTTCGCGTATGTCTTTCGCCTTCTCGGACCTAGCTTCTTCTTTACATGTTCTGAATATATTCTTCTTGGGATTTATTTCCGACTATAGTATAGACATTATTTCGCACTGATCTTTTTCAGGGTGAAACAATCCGAGATTAAGATTGTCAAATTCTTCATAAAATTAACAGATGGATAAACTACATTAGTTTTACACCAATTGGTTGGGCTATATTTTCCCTTCGAACTTCAAACTTTCCACAAATCAAGCATTTCCTGACCATCTGCTGGTGAAAATATAATATCAGATTCCTCAACCTGTTCTTCAGTGTTATTAAAATCTTCAGGACAATCCTGTATTTCTTCTTCAATTTGACGAGACATTGCAAGCGCTATACTCCGTCACCTCGGACAACGGTGCTGATATGCACCGTTGTCCGAGGTGACGGAGTATAGCTGCCGAGGCTCGATCGTAGCGGCTTAAAACCATCAACACTATGTCGTTCAAGAATGCTGCAGTATTTCGATGCTCAAATACACACAAATTACGAAGCTGCAGCTTCTTATCTAAAATGAACTGCATTCCGAGGAATTTTCTTGATTTAACAGACATTTTGATTTGTTAGTTTCGTTATTGTAAGTGTAATACGTGTAAATTGGGTTTTTTTGTTTTACGTCCCATTTAAGCAATGAATAAGCACCACTAACTAGTCCCAATAACAACGAATATGTATCCTTTTGGAACAAGTAATTTTTACTTTTCTGTGTACATGCATATGTACTATGTTGTGATTGCAGGTTTTTGATCAGCTGGTGCATTAAGCTCACCAAAAATGTGATCGGCAATATATGAATTTCTTGCTGCCTCTTGTTCCCTTCGTAAATGAGAAAAACCAAGAAATTGTGGAACTTAATCAGTTAGCAAAATATATTTCTTGCTACAGACATTAATGTATCTAGTTTTTAATATTCTCATAAGAGATATTACTTAACCCTTCCATTAATATAAAAATGATCTCCTCTATGCGTGTGGAAGTAAAGCTGTCTAATTAATTCGGGTGTTGTTTTGAATTTTTGGTTCTGAACATGAGAAGTCTTGAGTGTTTCAATATTTCGACGATTTATTGCAGATAGTCTTATTTATTGTTGCAATTTCCTGAAGATGTTGACGGTCCAGGATTTGACTTGTTTTGCTAAACCTCTTCCGCAGATTCATTTACAGTTTTCAACCGACTTCAAAAAAAGGAGGAGGTTCTCAATTCGGCTGTATTTTTTTTATGTTTGTTACTCGATTTCTCAAAGACGCCTGGACCGATTTCAAAAAATCTTTTTTTATTTGAAAGGGTATGCTTGTCTTTTGGTCCAATCGTCATCAGATACGACGCTCCACATGTCCGTAACCCTTTACTGCCTGAAACGTTGTACACACTGGAGGTATGGGTATGCAACCATCACTATCTTTTAGCCTCAGGCCAATAGAGTCGTCATCAAATTTAATGTAGACAGCTTCCGGTGCTCCTCAAGTTGGTCTCTCCTTAATCATTTTATTTTTTTTATAATGCCCATTGCTCCATTCGCTAACCCTTGAGAGACATCAATGTTACGTCGCAGCATTATCCGTGATTCGATAGAGATTTTTATTGATGACAGACGACCACCACAGTTATTTACGTCTTTGGGAATAACGTTCTCTGGTGGTCTTCTACCATATGTCGTTACCTCGCGAGATTCATCCACTGCATTAACTACATAAGTTTTATGCAACTTGAAATTTTCGTCACTCATTCTGTCGTTGTAAAAATCGACTTGTCGGATTGTATATACGAACGGCGACTCCATCCGCAAATTCACCATCTAAAGGTACATGCCGCCGTTCACATAATAATTGCAGCTGAGCCGTCGTCAGTTCACCTACCCGTAGATTGTTTAATAAATCTATGAAATCGGCGTCATTGCGCTGCCGCATATTTATAGTCAGTTCACAAAATGAAAACTGATGCCATAAGTTAACTTCCGCTGACAACCACGACGACTGTATAAAACACCAGTGCCCCTTTACAGGAGGAAGTTGAAAAATGTCACCGAAAACTAGAATATTCACTCCACCGAATAGCTTTTGGTTATTTTTAAATTCTTGTAACCTAAGGTGTATCATCCTTGGGCTGCGGGTTGTTCGAAAGAGATACCGCGGCCCTGGTACATAAAAGGCCTATGACGGAACACGACGGTTTTTAGTCAGTAAGAGTCTGACACTCCCACAGCGGGAAGGGTCATTTGATGATTTTTAACGTCGGAAAAAAAGGTGTATCATCCTTAGATGCTCATAGGACACCATAGAAATTTCGTCTATGATCAGTCAATTTACGTAGCGCCATTTACGCCTTTCGTTCTCGAGCCTTTGCCCAGTAATTTGCTTGTAAGTCATAGTAAGGTACCTGCGGCAAATAAGGCCCACCTAATTTTAAAACCAAATAACTCAGAAATTGTTGTAAAAAAATTAAAGAAGTCTAGTTCATATGAATGTTTATTTATTTGCGATTAAAATAAAAGGTTAATAGTAATACAAAAAACAGTATGAAAAGAAACATAACCATTTTTAAAAACACTTACCGTGGACCTTATTAAACTACCATAGTAAATTAAGGCCCAAAAATATTTTTTTATTTTCTTATGAAATAATCAACGAAACATAACGTTTATGGCACTTTTCAGCTAATAGAACAAATGAAAATGTTTTCTTCACATAATCTTAAGAGATAATAACAATGGGCCTTTTTATCCCCCAGGGGGTAATAAGGCCACTTATTAAGTTATCACAAAATTTCTTATACTAAGACTAGTAATAACATATTCTAAATCAGGCTTTTGATTAGGAACTGTTGGAATTAAATTAGTTTAGAAGTTATCGTACTTCAACAACTAAGAATTTACCATTATACACACAAATGTTTAGGAAAAAATAGGTACTCCTTTGGGAACTATACTTATTCATCACAGTTTTGACAGTAAAAAAAATCTTTATCATTTTTGGTTAGCCCTAGGCATTCTTCGTGGTACCATATTCTGCATTTAACACACTGTCTCATATCAGACACACGATTTTCATTGCAAGCTGGGCAGAACCAAGATTCCTCTACCGATAGATTGCTTCTTTTTCTTTTATCCCCTTTAGATCGTTTCTTTTTTTCATTTTTAGTCTTCTTTGATTCTTTAGGTTTTCTTTTCTTTGTCAACTTATTTTCTTTCAATGTTTCTTGTTCCTTAAACAGATCTTTGGTGACTCGTTGGCCGTTATAATTGATGGCTTTTCTCCTAGGTTTATTCTTTGTCACAGCGTAGTTTGGCGTTGGCAGTAGTTCTTGAAAAGGAGACCTAAATTTATTGTCTTTGAGGTTCGCCAAAGGTACGTTGTCATCAGAACTAAAATCGTCGCTGTCTTCGATATTTTCTTCAGAACCATATATATTATCCATGGCCAGTGATGATTTGTTTAATGCCAGTTGTGTTATCTGCAATTCAATATTTGTTTCAGAGTCTGTCTCGGATCCTGAGCTGTAAATTATTGGACGACGATATATAGGAGCCCTGTGAAGTCCTGAAGTGGATGGTTTTGGTGACTGGGTCGGAGTAACAATGATTTGTGCCTTCTTTGGTGTTGTTTCTACATCATTCAAGATATTTTCAGATGATTGAATAGTGTCTTCATGCTCTTGGTTAGTTAAGACCGACAAATTATTTAGATCCATGGCGCTTTGAGCAGGACTTTTCTCGGGTAAATCAGGAACCTGCTCCAAATGAGATTGAGAATCATCCTCGTTTCGAAGCTGTTCTTCTGGCTGATTGACAGTATAATTATCTGGATGATCTGTGTTTGAGCCTACTAAAGCGCTGGGTTCTGTTGGTGGAGGCAGCTCTGTTAAAATTGATGGAGCAAATGCCTCGTCAGGTAATATGTCAGGGTTGAAAGGGTACAAGCCCGTAGCTCGAAACCCGTTTACTATATTGTCGTGAGTCAAACACTGTGACCACACCTTTGTGAAAATTGTATTAAAACTGGTTTTCGTTATGCGTCTTTCAGGATTTTGATACATGTATCTTAAAACCTCTTGATCCCAATAATGTTCAAAAGACTTATTCACAGATTTGTCCAGAGGTTGCAGCTCGTGCGTAGTATTACTCGGGAGACAATAAAGGACTATGTCATGCCGGTCTGCTTCCTCAACGATCGTGTAATCTAAGTGCGATGACGCTCCATCGAAGATCAACAAAATTTTTCCTTGAGTCTTATATTTTGCCAAATGTTTAATGAACTCCACGAATAGTTCAGTTGTCATGCTCCCTTTTGCTGACATCTTCACGAAACTCCCCGCGGGTAAATTGTCACTAAATTCAGGTTTCTGCCTCTGTCCTTTAAATATTATCATCGGTGGAATAGAGGTCCCGACAGCATTGACACACATTGCGATCGTGACATTTTGAGCATGCTCTGGCGCTATTAAATGGACTCGTCGAGCTCCTCTTTGTGCTAGAACAGTCTGTTGATTATGAACAGTCAACCGACATCCCTTTTCGTCTATGTTGTAAAGTCTTTGCGGGTGTGTTATAATTTCAAGCTCGTCATAAATTTTTTGGATTTCTGAGAAGTGTTGGCTAACGATTGGTCTGTTTAGCTTTTGCGCCCTAGCTGGATTCATGAACTGTGCCTTTCTCTTTGAAATTTCTGGATGCCGTTTCAAAAACATCTTTAGCCAGTCTTTGCCAGCAAGGCCAATGTCTGCGTTGAAGTTATGTTTTAGCTCATATTTTTCACAAAAAATGAATGCTTGTCTGCGAATAAGCTTTGGAGTAAGTGGCATCCCTATATTTGCAAATCTTATGATTCTGTTGACAAGATCACATTCTTGAGCTTCAGTCATAATTGAACGGCGTCCTAAACATCGCATTGTATTTCCACTTTTCAAGTGGTTCCTTAGCGTACGTCTAGGTATATTATATCGCTCTGCTGCACCACGCTGCGTCAACTGCCCTCGTTGTACGGCTGCCATAGCAGAACGCAAGTTTTCTTGAGTCCACGGAGCTCGACGTGGAGGCATTTTTATTCGATCTGTGAGTAGAAACAAAAATCAAGTTGTATAACAAAGGTCGGTTAATAAGGCCCATGACCTACTGTAGTGGGCCTTATTAGACGCATAACATGCTTTATAAAATCATCAATTTAGAACGAAATTAAACACTTATTTTTGATTAATAGCATAGAAAATAACTAATTTGATGTTTAATGTTTAATAAAATTATGTTACTTTATAGCTTAATAACAATTAAATCAAAATACTTACATTTCTTTATCACCAAATTTTATAAATCCGAGCTGTGCAGCGAACCCTGTCACAAATCGTTCACTACTGGCAAGATGGCGGCGCGCGGCGGCCGCGCGCTACCAACACAGCGAACCTAACGGTCTTGTGCATCTGTGAGTCAAGTTCGAACCGGAATTGAAATATTTTAGCGCGAGTTTTCAAATGTGGGCTTTATTACCCTCCGGGCCTTATTTGCCGCAGGTACCTTATTTCGTTTCTCAATTAGTAATAAGAAAATACTATGAAGCGTTTTGCCGAAAACCTGACGAGCGGCAACCCCAGTCAATGACCCAACTTCCACAAATTTTGGGGTAAGTAGGTCATCTACGGCGGGTGCGTAACAACGCTTGATGTGCTCAACGATTAATTTGAGAAGAAACGTTTTGCCACTACCTGCACCGCCAGAAGTCCTCGATTCCTGCTGAAATGTTTTGGAACAAGTCCTTTTGCTGGATATTTAATCCGCGAATACTGCGGAGGAAAAGCTCGTCGGACATGACGGTTTGCCCAATAAGCACAAAACTGCATTATAAGATGTCAGAAAAAGTAACATCGGTAACTTTAGCATTTATAAACGATTACTACAGTACACTCGAACTGCAACAGCTAAATTGTACGCTTTCACCTGTATATTCTCGCTATTATGCGTCACAGAGACAACAGTCTAATGTTGCAAGCATTAATATAGGTATACAGTTCAGTGTTATGCAGTTTTTAGTATTATGAAACAACATGTGAGCTACTATTATGTACTTAGTTTTTCTGTGACTTTAATTAACAATGATATAATGCGTCTTGCTGAACATAGTTGTACTTTAATATCGTTAGTCTGCTTATTACACGCAATCTTATAATAGCACTTTTATAGCCCATATGATCATTATGGGTGAACTTATATAATGCTAAACTACAGAAAACTGTTATAAATTAGCTCATATGTAACCCATAATCCCTGTTAGAGCTGACGACTCGTACTAACGTTGGCAATTAATCTACTAATGGAGTTAAATAAGATCTTGAAGAGTTCACTGAAGAACTCTTCAATATCTTATTTAGCTATCAGGTATCAGGTTAACTATCAGGTAACCGCTCCCAGCATTACGATATTGTGATATGTGGAAATACAAACGAAGAACTGGCGGAATACGCCGAAAAATTAATGCAGAATACTTGAGGATTCTAAACACAGATACAGGTGACACAGCGTATACTGAACAAGCTGCAATAATGGTTCAAGAGCGAATGGAATTTTAGAACAGGAGGGTTCCGTATCCGATAATGTTAGTGTTAAAAGAAGCAGATGTGCAGATTTGGATGGACAAAGCTCTGCAAGTATACAGCGAATGTTAGAAGATAGTAGTTACGTATCGTGCAGTACCGACACTGAATATAGATGTGCAGACAGATCAAACGATTCTGCAAGTACAGACAGTGACAGTTTATGTAGTGATTACGATAAAAAAGAAATTTTTCGTGAAAATATAAGAAAATGGGCTAATAAAAAAAATATAACACACACAGCTTTAGGTGATCTGTCAAAAATTATCAATGAATTTATTCCAAATACATTACCTTTTGACCCCCGGACTATTTTAGCTACACCCAGACAAGTCACCTTAAAAAAAATCGATGGAGGTGAATACTGGCACAATGGAATATTAATACCTTTGCGAAAAATATTGCTCTGTTGGGAAGAGGCTCCAGAAACAATTTCGTTGAATATAAACATGGATGGCTTACCAATTTTTAAAAGTCCTAAAAAATAATTTTGGCCTATACTTTGCAACGTGTTCGAGAATCCTTGCTTTAGGCCATTTGTTATTGGCATTTATTTTGGAACAGGGAAACCGAAAAATTTGAACGCTTATTTGGAAGATTTTATCAATGAAATGGAAACATTACTTCGGGAAGGCATTTATCTTCAGAATTCGGGAAGAAGATTCACAATTAAGATAAGGTGTTTTATTTGCGACTCACCTGCCAGAGCTTATATAAAAGGTACTTATATGACTACTTCTACTTACACATCAGTCAGTCGAATTTTATCATATTTGCCAACATATTATAAGTATTATACCTACCTATTTCTCTATCTGTTACAGGTGTTTGTAATTTCAACGGGAAGCATGGTTGTCTGAAATGTGTAACAGTTGGAGAGTATTCACACACTTCACATACCGTTGTCTTTCCTGACACCAAATGTGCCGATAAAACTGATGATGGGTTCCGGAAGAAAGCTTATGGTGCGCACCATAGAACTGACTCACCATTGCTAAGACTACCAATTGATATGGTAAAGGACGTCCCAGTCAGCGACTCACTACACCTTATCGATTTAGGGATCATGAAAAGAATGCTTATAGGTTGGCGTGATGGAAATTTTGGAAAATACATCACAAAATGGCGTGCCACTGACATTGAGACAGTAACGAATTTTTTAAACAAATGTAAATTACCATTTGAAATACACCGTTCAGTGCGAAACCTTGATGTCTTAGCGTATTGGAAAGCATCGGAATTCAGATCTTTCTTTTACTACCTTAGCTTAGTTATTCTGCGTGATGTATTGCCATCAAACGCGTTTTTACACTTTTTGATGTTCTACTGCGGAATAACCATTTGTTCCAGTGAAGCTTACCATTATTTATTACCTGTGGCAGAAAAACTTTTGAGACATTATGTTGAACATTTTAAAGATTTCTACGGAGCGGCATATGTAACAAGTAATGTCCACAATTTACTGCATGTTACTTCTGAAGTTAAAATCTACGGAGCACTACATACTTTTAACGCGTATTCATTTGAGAACAAATTACATATGATAAAGCAAATGCTCAGAGTTGGTAAAAATCCATTGTCACAAGTGGCGAAAAGGTTAATTGAAGATAGTGATAACAGTGGAAATAATACTGACCTAGAGATGAAGAAGAATGTTACCTATCCCTTTGTTTCAAAGAGTAAAAAAGACATGCCCATTTTAAATTATCAAGATTTTAGATTATCTTTAAAAGCAGTAGACAAATATTTATTAACAGTGCATAATTACATTTTCGAAGTAAATTCAATTGTTGAAGAACTTAACATTGTCACCTTAGTAGGTTACCGGTTAAATAGCCAAGAGGATGTTTTTGAACATCCTATTAAATCATCTCGTCTTGGTATATACAAAAGCTTACGAATTGGAGATACTTCTACGGTTGTTTTAGATCCCAAAGAAGTTAAATGCAAATTAGTTTGTATTCCCCATGGAGATTATAACTTCTTCATTCCATTAATACATACAATGTAAGAAAATAAAACGCTTGAGGTATGGATTATTTTGTCCTTTTATTTATTGTTTGTGTTCATTCCACATAATATAAAAGATCAAACAAAATCACAAAGTCGTCTGTAACACCTATTTATTCATATTTAAAGGGCAAGTAAGAGCCAATCACTAGTAACTTCTATTTTTCTCAAACTAGAAAGTAAAATTAACATTTTCTTAATCACAAAAATATCTTAAAAAAGATACAACGCGAGATAGTTGGAGATACCCGTTATACACCGCTACTCACAGTAGCAACATCTTCTTCACCAGTTTGAAGTTCTTCTCTATCTTTACTGGCACTGTCTTGTAATTTTTCTCCGTATTTTACATCATTTCCACAATTTCTACTCTTGCGGGTTCGTTTTGTTGATTGGCGTAACCCTTTCATTGCTTTACGTTTTGCAGCATTCCTCACGACTAGCTTCAAAAACTTTTCTGCGTCATCGTCAGTAAACTTCGAGTCCCAAGAATTGACAATTTCAAAGAAAAATTTCCTAAAGTTTTTGTAATTTTTAAGAGGAATTTTAGAAATTTCTCCCTTGCTACCACCGGACCATGAACACTGGCAAAGAAAATCTCTGGAGAAAATTACATCCAGTAGCTTGTATGCGCACGTTGTACCGCCACCCACTGTAGATGAGCACAGCAATGATAAAGTTTTGGAAAACTTCTTTTTTTGGGCCTTATCAGCTAGATTCGCTTCCAACATTTCCATTTGCTGCTGGTTTTCAATGGGCGTTATTGAAAAACTTTCATTTTCTTCCGATCCTAATTGGTCTTGTAGCAATGCAACATTTACTGGTCTTTCTTTTGTTTCCTCTAATTGGATTGCTAAAGAAGCCAGCTTAAGTGCAATTTTTTTTTGATTTTCCACAACTATGTTTAGTTTCTCTAACATTGCGGCTTGATTTGCAAGCATGGAGTGTATATCTCCCGTGGTAATTACTTGAATTGTGTCTTGCTGTAGTACGGTTGCCGTTAATGTGCTGTCGCTTGCTGACGGTTGCGAATTGTCCTGGAAAATGAAGAGAGTAAGTAATAATAATTTTAATTGGAACGCAAAAAAGGCTTTCCATACAAAATAATTGGATATTTGAGCAGATGTTATAGGTTATTCGATTTTCCATCTCGTATCCAACTGTTGTAAAACTATCATTATTGACTAAACTATGAGAATGTAATTAATAATAATAATCTTCCACGCCGATTTCGGCAACGGCGACCACTTCGACCCTAATGGCGTGCGTGTGCTCTCATGTGGCTGGAGTATCCAATTTTGTGCGTGAAAGTCCGCGCACACTGCGGACATGTCAGGGTACCAGCCACAAAGTTGTAGTTGATAGCTACAGGTGGTCGAGCTTTCAACTCATCTCGTTTGGCATCCAACTCAGAAAGTCGGCGTGCTTCAAAGTCAAAGACTTTGGCTTTAACGCGGCTTCTCCAGTCTCTGCGGTTGGATGCCAGATTCTCCCACTGAGACGGGTCAATGGAACAGCTTTTCATGTGACGCTTCAGCACATCCTTGTATCGCAGCAGCTGTCCGCCACGTTTCCGCTTGCCCTCCTGCAACTCGGAGTAGAGGATGCGCTTGGCCACTCTAGTATCCGGCATGCGCAGTACATGCCCGCACCAACGAAGCTGTCTCCTCATGAGGTATGCTTCAATGCCACCTACATTGGCTTTCCTCAACACTTCTGTGTTACGCACACGATCAAACCAACGGATATTTAATATTTTGCGCAGACATTTGAGGTGGAAGCGGTCTAGTTGCTTGATGTGGCGTCGGTACAGTGTCCATGTTTCCGCTGAGTAGAGTAGTATGAGAATGTAATTATTAATACAAAACAAAATGATGGTGTGGTGCCTTTCTTGCTCAGCAATGGATGCATGGTCAATTTAGGTGTGTCAACGGTCAGTCAACGGCTCGCGAACAGTGAGTACCAACTGTAGTATTCACGCAATGTATAGAATAATAGTTTTGTATTTGGCTCGCCAACGCACCACCACGTGATGCCCGGTTGACGGTCGGACACAGACTGATCCCCACTCAGCCGTACATGTGACGTGTGCGCTCGAGCACAGATTACTAAATAGTTACTACGTAACAGATAAATCACTCCATACAAAAAAGTCCATACCTACTGTTATAAGCACCTACAAGTTCCCCAACTACCTACAAATTCCTAGCTGCGTTATAAAATGAACCTTAAAAGCTCGAGCGCTTGATTGTTATTCCAATGCTATAGTGTACAGTTCAATGACCGCAACCGTGCCGTGGCCGTACTTAGGGTTGCTTCTTACAATTTAATATTTAAGTAGGAAAACAAAGATACGCTTATTTTAAGATAGCCTTTTTTTAAACTGAGTTTTTATATAAAAGTAATATCAAGAATATTTTTCTTTAGTTAAGTGCCTACTAAAATGGTGTATGGGTACATATTACTAAATATTAACTAATACGTAAGCATAGGTAAGTAGGTACTTAAGTAAAGCTTTCGTCAAAATCAAAGGCGGTTTCCAACTATTTTTCGAGCACAAGTGCCATACCCCCTGTTACAACTTCGCCGAGTGCTGATACATACCTAAAATTGGTTTCTGCGACACGCGTAATGTTCCGAGTCGTCATTACTGATACATATAGTTATCGGCATGGATATTGAGAACTCGGCGGAAGAGTGGGGATCGCTTTGCGCACTGTACACATAAGGCAATAAACCAATAAATCGCTTCTGCGCAGGTGAAGGTCAGGGCTCAATATCCGTGCCGATACCTAATGATCTCTGTTGTTAAAATCATAAAGTAGATAAGTATTAATTTATAAAAAAAAATAGAATTACTAAATAAGTTCATACATATAAAATGTTTCTAAATACCCATATTTTTTTCTTACAATAGTCGCAAATAAACGAACACAACTCAAAATAATCCATCAGTTTGTTAGGTAGCTTAAAAAACCTAATAAAAACCAACAGCACAACAGGCCACGAAATAAAAATAATAAATATTGGAACGCGCGCGGCGCGTTGTGCGCCCTGAGCCGCGTGGGGCGACCGGCGCGGCCCAGCGAGCGCGCGGTAGGCATTTATCGCGCGCAAGTACGTCGAGTGACAGAGGCCTGGCTTGAGACAAATCATATATTCATATCTACATACACTACACCAACATACTTTTAATGACATATCAATAAAAAATCTTACCATATGTGCCAAATTTTGTGCCATTGCGTCAAAATCTATTTCATCATTGGTTGCAAGATCGGGATGAGACGTCCCCGGCACGCCACAGTTATCGTTGTCGTAGTCAGTATCCGTATTAAGCTCCATTTGATATAATTCTTTGTTCGCTTCTTCGAAAGTCGGGATACAATTTCTTTTCAGCACGCATTTAAATGAGCTCCACTCTGGCCCTGGTCTTGAATTTCCGTCTTTTATTAATTTTGACGCAAATTTAACGGTCTTTGGTGGCCAGCGGACAATACCGTTCGATTCCCACAGCGTGGGAACGACGTTCAGTTTTTGTACACCGTACTCAATTGTCTGTACAATTTTAAAAGACATGTCTCTGAAAATAAAAACGATTGATAATTGGATAAGCACCTAATTTACTTTTAACTTATCTACTATGAACTGGCCCAAAAGCTCCGTGCAAAATAAAAATAGGACGTACCAACTAGACCTAGATACGTTACTATCGATAGAATACGTCTGTGCACGAATTACGATAACGTATGGTTTAATCCGCTACACACATCCGACTGCGAACCGTCGCGCGTCGAGACGATACAATGACTGGCTTAATAGCGAGGCGAGGTGCGTCGATGGCGGGGGAGGTGCTCCCGCGCCTCATACCCCGACTGCACTTATAGCCTTAATAGACGTTCGAATATGGTGCGTTCGAACCGACGGACCGGACGGTGCGCTCGACACGCCACACCACCGCACCGCGTCAAAGACGGTCCAGTGCTTTCCGTGCAGTAGTGATCACGTCGACATGCCTCCAACGTTAACCAAACAAGCCAAAATCGCGTTAGTTGCGGCAACCGTTGTAGCTATTACACCTATCAAAAAGGAGAGAAAAAAAAGAAAAGAATGGGCAAAATTCTATTTAAAAGACAGAGAGTCATACAGTCATATGCGACTTATAAAAACCTTGATGATGAAGATTTTCGTATATATCTTCGCATGAGTTCCGATTCATTTGGTGAATTGCTTGAACTTGTGAAACCATATATAACTAAAACCAATACAGTTATGAGAAAAGCTGTGACAGCTGAAGAGAGATTAGTGGCAACATTAAAATATCTCGCGTCAGGGAGAGAATTCAGAGAACTCAAATTCGGTACAAGTATATCATCGCAACTATTGTCCGACATAATACCAGAGACTTGTGAAGCAATCTGTAAAGTGCTTAAAAATTATATAAAGGTATGTGTTTAAAAATAATAAGACTAATTCCATACAAAATTATTTATTTAGTCTTAAATTTTTAAATTTTATTTATTACATGTCATTTCGGAAAATATTTAATTTTTAAAAATCAAAAACTCTTGTATGACATTTGGTAATAATACTGGACTCAAAGATTGAGAATGTGGGTCTGCTGAATGAATTGTTATCGTATCTGCTGGTGTTCGAGGTAGAGAGGGTGTCGATTGTTGGCATAATGAAGATGAATGTTGTAAGTAGTGAGATGATGATAATGGTTTAGGTGATGTTTGCGAATGTTTAGGTGATTGTGATCTTTGTGAATATTTGGGTGACTGTGATGTTTGTGAATATTGAGATGGAGATGGTTGCGAATATTGAGGAGACGGAGATGGTTGCGGATATTGAGGAGACGGAGATGGTTGCGGATATTGAGGAGACGGAGATGGTTGCGGATATTGAGGAGACGGAGATGGTTGCGGATATTGAGGAGACGGAGATGGTTGCGAATATTGCAAACATGATGAGGACGGTAATGAATGTTGCTGATATAAATGGCTGCTATGTGGTTGAGTGTCGTAGGATTGTGTGCCAGTATGTATGTTTTTATTTAAGTTTATTGAAGTATCTAAAGAGAGTTCTCCTAATTTAGCATAGAACAATAGTTCTCCAATCATTTTTTCTGCTATGTATCGCTGCAGTTTCGGTAATTCTTTTAACTGAAAGCTAACTGAGCGACCAAAAGCATCTGCTGATGTATCTTCATGCGAGCTGCTCTCTTTGATTAACTGTGTCGCGGACTGAATCAATTCTTCTTGTTTCTTGTATAGAGAATTTAGCTGCTTATTTGTAGGTTTTTCTTTTTTTGTTACAGGTTCCTGAAACAGAAAGTGAATGGTTAAAAATAGCAAAAGACTTTGAACAAAAATGGCATTTTAATCATTGTGTGGGTGCAATTGATGGAAAGCATATTCTTATCGAAAAGCCACCGGACTCTGGTTCAACAAATTATAATTACAAGGGAACATTTAGCATAGTTTTGCTTGGCATTGTTAATGCCAATTACGAATTTATTTACGTAAACGCAGGTATAAATGGGAGTATTTCTGATGGTGGAGTATTTAATCATACATCGTTTCATGAAAAGTTGTTGTCTGATCAACTGAATTTACCACGACCATCTGTCTTGCCGTCATCAGATGTAGTTGCTCCATATTGTTTAGTTGCAGACAGTGCATTTGCCATGAATGAAAATCTTATAAAGCCATATCCACAGAAAAACCTGACACATGATAAAAGAATATACAACTATAGACTTTCCAGGGCTAGGAGAATTGTTGAAAATACATTCGGTATATTAGCTGAACGCTTTAGGGTATTCAAAAAACCCATCACTATTAATGTTAAAAATGTACCAATAATAGTAATGGCTTCATGTTTCCTGCACAATTTTCTGCTAAAAAAGTCTGCAAAGTACGTCACGAGGAATTGTGTCGATCAGGAAGATACTACAAATAATACTTTTCGATCAGGAGATTGGCGGAAAAATGACATCTCAGTAAATCTCAATAGAACAGATAGACAACGTACCGCAGATGGTAATGCGGTTAGACAGATATTTACAGAATATTTTAACAATCAAGGCCGTGTTGATTTTCAGGAAAGAATGATTAACGTACTAAATATTTAAGTACTTACTTGGCTATCGATTCCCTCTGATATCGGAATTGTTTTCTCGTGAAGAAAAGTTAAATACGGATAGTACCATAGTGAAGGAGTGTGTACGTCTTTCGACCCAGCACCAGTTGATTTGCTGGCTTCCACCTGCAAATAATTATACACTGTAATATTTATGATAAAAAAGCAAATAGGTAGTCTATTGCATTGATGTTGTAATTTGAAAATTTGGTGTAAAACATGGACTAAGACAGGGTGTGTCGTAAATAGTGGTGCAACGTTGAGGAGTCGATAGAAGAGACCTGTGCCTTTCCCCAAAAAATATGAAAAGTCCTCACAATTTTATTTTTTCAGTTTATATGAAAATATTCTGAAATTCTAAGAATTTTTCATACAAGCTTCAAAAAACTTTTGGTGAAGATTTTTTTATATTTTTTGGAGAAAGGCAAAGGTCTCTACTATCGACTCCTCAACGTTGGACCACTATTTACGACACACCTGTATATCTCTGTAATATTATATTGTTTTCGGAATGAAAAGCATGTAAGGAACTGGATTAGTTAATTTTATTTAGGTATCACAAATAAAATATTAATTTTACTGAGTGTTGTTTGCTTGTAATTTACCTACCTTGTTTCGTTCACGCCTATATGCAGCTCTAAGATGTTCAATTTTTTTCTTGACGTCCTCTATGGTGGCACGTGGGTAACCCGTTTTCCATTTTTGTAAAATTATTTCCCAAGCTTGACTGCGGGCACCTTTGTTACAGTATAGGTCGTGAGACGAATCCCACAAACATGGAAAATCTTTGTACAGTTCCAATACTTCCACAATTAATCTTTTTTCCGTTATATTCACGGCTTCTTCGTCTGACGCCATTGAAAACGTGTAACGTGTTCCTCTCTCGGAGGTACAATTGCGACTGAACCACTAAACGGTGCGGTGGTTCGTCCACACGAGCGAACTAGGTGCGGACCGCACCAAATCCTTTGGAAGAATCATCGAACCGAGCGCACCGTCAATAATAATAATAATGTGCGGCGGACCGCTGAACATACCATCGAATATGATCCGGAGCACACCAAGGTCACAGTACGGAGCGTACCATATTCGAACGTCTATTAAGGCTTTTAGATCGCGCGCGGACTGTAGGTAGGTAACTAAGTTTTTAATTTCCCAATGACCACACTGTTTCAAAGCCCGAGCTTTTAAAAGGTTACAAAGTTTATAATTATTTTTACATTGGTCGTGAAATCTTTGAACTCTTTTTGCACTTTAAACTTAATAGGTGCCTACTTAGAAATATTTAGGTACGACATGCTAATCAAAAAAATAATATTACCACCATAATGTATCTAATGAATGGCCTCAAGATGATGTAGGTAACCAAATAATGTATAAGGGTAGGTAGACATACCTACCAGATGTATAATTTTGTAAAATATATCCACGGATCCCTAAAATTCATGCAGAGTTGAGTGGTTTACTGTTTGATTACCTACAAAATTTGCGTACATGTTACCCACTATCAAGCTATATATGAATCTGTGGCTGACTTGTTTTACACAAGAACTAGCTGTATCAGTTCATTACTAATTTATGTACCATGAGTGAATACATAAACAGCCCATATCATTTAATTGTGATTAATACAGTGCACATTGCTTGTCTGCCATTTTCAGGTTATATTCTATGTAATCTATATTAATAATTTCGTCAAAGGGTACGGTAGACTCGATCGAAACCTTATATGAATAACAAAACATAAAAAAATATTAATTTTGAGTCGACAACATATATCCGCAAAATTCGGATTATGGAGAATTTCGTTAAATTTCAATTGCACTGACAAGCAAACCACAGTCGCCATCTTGGGTAGTTAATAAACGTTGCTTAGATACGCATCGCCAACGTTTAGTGAATCTTATCAAAAAATACTTTTCGTCAGTCGTTGACGTTTCGCGAAAATATTGTTTTTGACACTTTTTTATGATATACTTTTTGTTATGTGTTTTTTCTTTAAACCTAATGGTACGTTCACACACGCGCGTTCAAATCGACATTCAACGGGCACAGTCACGTTCACGAGCGTGTAAACGGTACGCCCGAGCCCGTGAACGCGCCCGTGCCCGTGAACGCCGCGAATCGGTCGAGTGTCGGTTTTTTGGCAAAGTTCAAAGGATGAATGTGCGGGCGCCCGGCGACTGTTTACACGCGCGCGGGCAGTCAGTCTCTCCTGCGCTTTCGTGACGATTAAACGTTCTAAGAAAGTCGCTACGATCGAAGATAACAACATGGCGGAATGGTTAACGTCGTTCATCATTTTGATTATTTTTCCAATAAAAATAAGTTAAGCCAAAGGCTATGACAGCAACAACACCGAGATCCTCGCTGCTCGCCATTCTTGCACTGACTGACACGACGGCGCGCGTGTGAACAGCTTGAATGTCCGCCTGCCCGCGACGGGCTGCACGCCGCGCAGCCCGCCAGGCAGCCCGCCGGGTTGCGCGGCGCGCGTGTGAACGTAGCATAAGATTGGCCGATTGCGATAAAAACCATAGAAAGAAGAATAATAACCATAACCTCAAAGTCGAAGTTTTAGTTCAAATGTCATTTAGTTGTTCAAATGTCATTGTCATTTACTTTGTTTGGATTACACACATCATGCCGAAAATCGTAAGTATTTCATAAAATGTTTCGTTGGTCGTGTCTCTGTCTTCGTTTAGTCTTTTGTTTGATGATACCTATATCATTTTGTTAACAGCCGAATCTCCGTGCATTTGGTAAACATTGTCACAATTGTGGAAAGTGGATGGAGCGAAGGGCTCTTCGTAAAGATGGTGTGTAGTATTTTAGTAGGTATGTAGGCAGGTTGTGTTTTTAAGTGAATTTTGTTTTGTTTTCTTCTTAAAGTGTGGATTGTGAGCCTTCTGCATTTAAAAATGAAATAAGTACTTATTTACTTCCAGTGACATGCAATTTTTGTAATGGCAAAATATTTGCAAGAGATGGCAAACAAAAGCAAATGTGCAGTCGATGTGTGGAATGCGACAACATTATACTCGGTAAGCGGCTCAGTATTTTTTCTCTATAATTCGACAAATAATAATAAATGACCACACGCATAGCCTGTGTTGAGGTGTCATGAACACATACAGAAACAGACACGATTTTTTCACCGTTTTTCTCGATAATGAAATAAACCCCTTCATGCGCAAGTTCCACTTGAACTTGGCTGGCTCTTATTATACAATAGACATTATTAATTGTATAATATATTTTTGCAGATAATTTCAATTATTGCGAGTGCTGTGGCTGTAAAATGAAAAATAATACTTATTACCAGATAGAGATGTGAGGATATACCTACATACATTCACAATAGTTATTATTATTTGAATATTTATCTAATATATTTTCTCCTTTAAGGTCGATAACGAAGAGTTGAATGTTAGAACTTATGAAAATATTATTTACAACTCATTTCGAGAAGCTGCTCAAGCTCCTTTTTGACGATCAAGAATGGGAAAGATGTTTGAATGAAGCAATTGATTTTAAACTTCCTCGGCAATTATTTCGAGTTCGAAGATTCGATGATGTAAAAATTCAAATTATCAATACCACTGAACAAGGCTTGAAAGGTGATAAATATTTATCGAAAAATGTTATATATAGAGAAATTTTGTGATAATCAACCTCTGATGTATAATAGAGAATATTTTTTTATAAGTACCTTTGCCAAATTCTCGGATAAGTACTCATTGTAAAATTACAATTTACATACTTCCTAATATTATTCTTGATTTAGCCAATTTGGATAAAGAACCACAATTTCATATTTTATTTTTAAAATTAGTAAGTACTTATCTACCTGTCAAAGTAAAGAAAAAGACTGAGTGCTTAAAACAAAGAGGTTTACACAGAGTAAACCTTAAAAATTATATGTTTTGTTAATTTGTGTTAGTTTATTTTGAATGTTAATTTGAAATAATAATAATTTGTGTAAAAACTTTTGCAGTTTTTATTTATTATATTTATTAAACATAACGAACGAAGCTATACGAATCTATGCCTTGATTATTCCTTTAATATTCCTTGAGACCCGATGACTACAGAAATTTCTACCTACATTTTGCAACTAGACGTGTATTATGAGTCAAATTTCACCCGAGCGAAGCCGGGTTTTCCACTAGTATAATATAATTACGAACAATTTATCTTTGTTTAACCAACGAAAATAATAACTGTAGCACCACCGAACGCACGCCGCGCTCGCGTGCGCACTCACACTGTGTCGGGACGGGACACAGACGCACACTAGCTCGCCGCGCCACCTTTATAAGGAGCCACCGAGCCATCGATCGGCAGTCTCTGCGCTTAGCGCAACATAAGGCTCACAGTAGCGCAGTGCGCTAGCGCGCCGCTGTATCCACGCATTGGAAAAGCCCGCCTAGCCTGAGCCGCCCCTGCCCGCTCGACCGTGGTGACGTATCCTGCTTGTTTCGAGACGTCACGACACGAACTGGCCGGGACCGTACCGCGCGTCGATCCGTATAGAGTAAGAGTGAGTTGCACCACAGGCGTAGTTAATGCTATAGTTAAGATTAATTTTAGCAGTAACTATAACGATGACCACAGAACTTTACAAATGTTTGTTGCACCATGATTTTTTTGTTAACAGTTAACGCTAATGGGGTTGACAGTATAAAAAGATAAATTATCCCTAAAAACTGACGGGGAAAATTATTTGTTATGACAACACTGTGAGCCTTATGTCAAATTTATTTTCACGACTCTCGTTTCGTGAGGTTAGGTTTGTGTTATTATAATTGTTGTGTTTTTGTTGTGTCCGTCTGTTTGCCGAATCAAGCACGGATATTGTAATAGTAATAATGGATGACTTCAAGACAAAGTGAGTTTAATTTTATGTTAAATTTATTATACCTGATAAAAAGTGCGCCACTACATTAGTACATTATAACTTTTAGCCTATGCAAGTTAAATCAAGCGTGTTTTACTTAGGTCCTATATAAAATAATATCTCAGTCCACACTTTTTATTCATACAACATTGTTTAGAAAATGTTTTATTTAATTGTTCATACAATAAATAAAAAAAAACTATGTGAAATAACATAATTAAACATCCATATGAAAAATTCATGGTATATTCCTTACTGCCTATTGTTATTTACCACATTGAATAAAGTATTTGTTATTTTTACAGGGAAAGAAGTGTCAATTTTACTAAGGAAGAGATTAGTCGATTGCAGATACTTGTAGACAAATATAAAAATGTACTTATGTGTAAAAAAACTGATGGGAGTAGTACAAAACAAAAAGACCATGCATGGCACTGCATCGCAAAGGAATTTAATGCTGTTGGTCAAGTACCTAGAAACATGAAGCAGCTAAAATATAAATTTGAAAATATGAAAAGATCTGCAAAGAAGGTAATTCTACCTACTTTCCGCTGCTTGGAAGTGAACTAATCTCACCTTCTAAAAACATGAATCAATTTATGTCTAATGTTATAACTAGACATCGGATTATATGCACTATCAAAATGCCAAAATATGCATGCAAATATGCACTAAAAAAGAGCGAAATATGCACAAAATATGCACAATCAAAAAACCACTATTAGAATTAACTTTTATTTTCACAACATAAATATTTTTAAATGTACATAGAGGTACCTACTATTAGTTGTAATTCTTGTGACAATAAACAATTACATATTTTTCAAGGTTTTCTGCCGCAAATTTGTGACGTTTGTCACTTAAAATTAATTTATAGGCTGAAAATGACCTTTCGACGTCAACTGACGCTACCGGACAAAACTTGAAATTTGGCGCCATTTCTGCCGAGACCTCTTCAGGTAGAGTTTGTCCGCTGCCATTGATAAATGCGTTAACTTTTTTTATGGCTTCGAGACTCGGGTTTTTATACAAAACAGCATTTAATTTGCCACGAACATTTTCTGAAAGTGAATTCGGAAGGGCGTTACCCTGTTCAATCATTTTGTCTAATATTTCCAAGGATTTGCACAGAGGAAGGTTTTTAGTTTCTAGTCTCTCAATGGCATCGGGTATATTGCTGAAGTGTGTTGCAATAAGAGCAATATTTTGTTTAATTGAAGAATCCTCAAATGCCTGCTGGCTTGAATTAATTGCAATGGCTTCTGAACTGTCAAATTGTGCAACTACTTCTTTTATGGCTTCTAAATTCTCAGCATAAAATAGTACAGCTTTCAACCAAGTTCCCCAACGTGTTAATATTGGTTCTGGAGGTAGTGGTAGGTTTGGCAGTCGCTCCTTATACGCCTGTACTCGCGATGGTGCTTTTAAAAACACTTTTTTTGTAGAAGAAATCAATTTATTGACAATCCCGAACTCTTTTCTGATCTCTTCCGCAACTCGATGTAGCCCGTGGGCTAGACAGGTGATGTGAAGCAAATTTGGGTAGAATACTTTCAGAGCTTGACCAGCTTTCACCATATAAGGCGCAGCATCAGAAACAAAAACACATATTTTTTCGTCCATAGAAGAATCGGTAAAAAGTGACCTGATGGAATCATTTATGAACCGGGCAATAGTCGAATGATTTGTTTTTTCCAGGACCTTGCATGCAACCAAATGGGGAGTAGAGGGATCTTTGGATAATTTCCCAACAATTAGATTCGCTATATATCGTCCACATGAATCTGTCGTTTCATCAGCTGATATCCATAATAGATTGTTCGAAAGATCGGCGCGTATTTCACTTAGTACTTCTTCGTAGATAGTTGACAGATAGTTTTTACGAATTGTGGATTCTTCAGGAATTATCTGGTTAGTACAATACTTCTTGAGGAATTTTCGGCATATTTCGTTATTTAATTGATGAAAAGGAATATTGCAAGCAACGAATAATTCACATAAATCCTTGTTGAATTCCTTTTTCTTTGTAGTGTCTGAATTAGAAGTCGAAACATTAGGCAGCAATTGTTGTCGACTTGTTGTATGTTTTTGTCTTGCAGCTAAATGGGAAGCAGTACTCACGTGTTGATCGATCTGATATTTTTTTGATGAAGGTATTCGCTTTTCACAAATCTTGCAGAAAATCACAGTGCCGTCAGTCGTAAATTGGCCTGGGTAACATTTTATCCAAGATTCCATTAAAGTCTGGGTATTTTTTTTCACTGGCGGCATTATTTCAACAAAAAATTATAAATCAATACAGCGCGCAGCGATACCGAAACAATTAAATTGTGCTTCGATGTCACAGCGGGCCCGGGGCGGCCAACATCACCACAGCAGGGGAGCGCATGCGCGCGGTTGAGAGTGGCGACCAACGCCAGCGCGCCGCGCTCCGGCGCTCGCCTCGTCCATTTCGCCGTGCGCTCGACGGGAACGCACGCGCGCGCACAACAGACACAGACACTACAGACCACCAACGAACGACAGAAAGACATTCCACATTTTCTTTCATTAACTTTATATTTTGTAAATAAGTTATACCTACAACGATTGAACTATTAACTTACACAACAGTCGTCGTGCATCGTTTATCTACTCCAACATTCTGAGCACATATCGAAGCATAAACAACGTCTAACACGTATAAATACTGAAATAAGCACTATCAATGAAAAAGTACCAAAATATGCAATAACGCTAAAATAATAGCATAATATGCATTTGCATATGCAAACATGCAAATGCATATAATCCGATGTCTAGTTATAACAAAGAAATTATATTTTGCAGGTAGCAAGTAGAGAACGTCAGGAAATGAGACGCACAGGTGGAGGAAATCCTCCCTCACTTCCTCCAGATTCAGAAGATGCTACTGATTGGTTAAGATCCATTATGTCTGGATCTATTGATGGAAATGAGGCTATATATGATGATGACATTATTTCCCCAAATTCCATTGTTACAGTGAGTAAATTATTGCAGATTATAAATAAGGTGTAAAGGAGATACTATAAAATATATTCTTTTTTTTTTTTCAGATTCCCATAATTCACAAAGATAAGGATTTTGATGAAATTCCTCCTATACAAAAAGTAATGAGGGTTTGAATTGTTAAAGATAATTTGATTATTTTTAGACCCTGTTATCTACATATCATCACAAATATTTAGTGATTGTGATAAAACTTATAAGTACTAAGCTTGTAGGTTTAAAAATTTAAAAAATAAATAAATTGCACTATTTATTCAAAACTATTTGCCACCAATCTGCTGTTTAGATTTAGTAATAAATTGAAAAGATTAATAATAAAAGCAATGTTTTTACAGAAAGTGAAACTAGACACAAATACTGATAGTGAAATTCAACATGACATGCCCAATATACTCAAGGTATTTATGTATTCCAAATTATTTAATATGTATTTGGATTAGATGCATTAATTAATTATATTAACTTGTTTGCAGGATGTTGTAGTCAACACAATTATTACAGATCAAGACAAAAGTTTTGATAATGTTGAAAATATTGTCCCAGATGAAGTTTTTGATGCTAGTGCCCCACATTCATCACTAAAGAGACCAGTAGCACCACAACTAAGTCGTAAGTATTTTTAAATGACAATCTATAGCCAAACTTTGTACTTACATACATAGATAAATATATAACAAAAACACCAGAGTTCACCACAAGTGTTTTTCCTTGGTGGTGATCGAACCCACACCATCTAGTACATCAGCAGGGTTACCACCGACTGCGCTAATAGGCCATTTAATTATTGAGTGTGTAGCCTAATATTTTATTTCAATTTTAGGTATCATAAAGAAAAAACAAGGGAAGAGTGAAAATATCATAAAACAAGCACTAAGGGAAAAGAAACTGACAGTTTTAGATGGCCTTCATGAGTTGGAGATGGAAAAGATAAAGTTATCTATTAGTCACCAAAATGAATTACACAGCCAGTTACTGAGGCACAATGAAGAAAAACATAAGCTTGAAGTGGATAAACTTAAACTTGAAATAGATATTTTAAGGGAGAAAAAAATAAATTTTTAAGATACATTTTTACTTTTTGTATAGGAGAAATTTCATCAAAATCCTTATCTTTCTGAATTATGGGAATCTGAAAATGCCATGCACTTTTTGTTTTCTACTGAGAAAAAAAATAAAAATGCATTTTTATTTTTGAAGTTTTTTTATTTATTCATTTAAAACATAGTCTATCTTAATGTAATCTATCAAAATAAGTATTTATTAGCATATTCCTATTATGCTCGTCATGCTGGCTAACATATGCAGAGGTCAGGTCATTGTCATCAGAATCTGATGATTCATTATCAGAGTCGTAACATGTTGGCATCGGGTCTCTCAATTTCTTGCAAATATTATATAGGACAGCCATTGCCACTATAGCACATTGGGCTCTTGCTGTATTTGTTCTGAGTTTCCATGACACTGCAGGAAACCTTTTTTTCCAACAACCAAAACTGCGTTCTACAATATTTCTAGTACGAATATGACTTTCATTGTACAGTTTTTCAGCTTCTGTAACAGGATTACGTAGAGGTGTTAGCAAATATGGTTTATTGGCATAACCTTTGTCTCCTAGTAACCAAAAACCATCAAATTCTCCATCTTCTAGGCGTCCCTTAATGACACTGCTGTTGAAAATATGGCTGTCGTGACAGCTTCCAGGCCATCTAGCAACTATATTTGTAATGTACATCTCAGCATTTGTGATTACTTGCACATTAAGAGAAAATACCTGTTTTCTATTTCTATATGTTTCTGCATCTGCACCACCTGGCGATTTGATTGGTATATGTGTGCAGTCTATAGTTCCTATTACTTTAGGAAATGCACATATTTCATAAAATTTTTTGGCCTCAGTTTCCATTTCCTCAATATTTTTAGGCATTGCAATCCAGTCTGTTCTTAGTCCGGCTATAGCTCTGCTCACTCGATGAATTATTCGACAAACAGTAGATTTGTGAACACCTGCAGCATCCCCAATGCAGCGTTGAAAAGAACCACATGCGTAAAATTCCAATGCCATTATTATTTGCTGCTCTGGAGTAACTGCAAAGTTTCTGAAAAGAAAAACAATATTGTTTATGTAGTTATACCTTAGTCATACATAGGACGACTCAAATATTCCCACTATAGTTTTTAAAGCCTTTATTAAACAGGCACTTACTTCATGGTTCTGGTTTGGAGCAATGGTGCTAAATGAGAAGCCAGGGCTCGTGCTAAACCTTTGGAAATCCGAAATCTATCCAAGAACTCCTGCTCATTCCATTTTAGGAATCGATTAACACGTGGTTGATACACTTTTTTCTTTCGAGAATTAGGTAAATCATTATAATTTTCGTCGTCAGAAGAACTAGATTCCCATAAAATATCACGTACTAAAGACATTTTTAATTTTTTTATACTTAAATATGATAAAACAACAGAAAACAACGGACTAGGTTATTATTTTGACAAGATTTTGACATTTGTTAACTTAGCAATAACGATAACCGGCCAAAATTGACTGGTTACGGTTATCGTTAAATATGACGTCATTTTAACCATTGTTAAAATGGTGCAATCCATTATTGACTTAACCAGAGATTTGACCGTTGGTTCGAGTTTTGTTATCGTTAAAGTAAGTTGGTGCAACTCACTCTTAGTGTAGTCATACGAGTGTAGAATTAATGTTTACACATTGGTTAGCAAATAAATTGCCTTGAAGTTTCACCCCAAGTTTTATTGAAGACCTTAACAATCTTACATAACTATATTTGAATAGAAAATGTAATGATTTTATACGTAAACAGCTTATTGTCAAATCAAAAATGTAAAATAAAAAGTTTTTTTTTTAATAATATATGTCGACGCATTTGTTTTAAAGTTTATTCTTATTTCTAATTTATGATTAATTTTAATTCATTTCATTTCTTTGTTCTGATAAATAAATTGATTAATGAACTTGATAATTAATTAGGTAATTCTATAAGAATATTTTGATCAATTAAAAGGTTCAAAAAGCAACGATCATTTTTAAAAGGATTTGAAATATTAGTAGTTGTTACAGCCGCCATTGTTTATCGTTGGTTTTTGAATATCCGTTTTGTTATTACTGTGTTTTAAAAGGTGTTAGTTATTCGACAATTCGTTTAAAATTACTTTATGAATTATGAAAGATCAATTTGAATTATTAGAATTAAAAAGTAAACACGTGTTATTGTAAATTCCCTAAACGTGACGTTCAGCCGCCATGTTGATTTCTTGCATCGTTCACTGAGTTCACTAAGACACTTTGCTTGTGGCGCTTGGACCGAACGGTCGTTTGGTGAGTGCTTTGATACTTATAATTGTTATTGCTGTTGATAATTATTATTGTGTTTATTGATTAATGAGTGTATGAGTGTATTTACTTTTGGCTATAGGTATACCAAAACTGTAGTGATAAAGAGGTTATAAAAATAAAGCTGTTTTGTATTTCTAAATTGTGTTTCGTTTATCTGAGACATCATGAGTGCAAATAATACGGATGGTGACGTCAGCGGTGCTGACGTCACCATCAGACACAGGGCACAGGACTATCTCACATACCTAAGTGTATTAGTTACGGCCCAGGGTGCCAAATTACTGCACCAACCGGTGGTCTATCACATGCATTCACAAGATGAAAAATTTGATAGACTTCATCATCATCATCATCATCATCATCTCAGCCATAGGGCGTCCACTGCTGAACATAGGCCTCCCCCTTTGATCTCCACAGGTAGGGAGGCATTCGGGTCATTTGTTTCATTTTTTATCCTGATAGACTTATTACCGACTTATCTAGTGAGGATCAGATAAACGAGTTAAAAATACTGTTGAACAAGTATACACATTTGTTCATTCGTGGATATCCGCGTACACGGGTGAATTAGAAATCCGTTTAAAAGATCCTAACAGGTATGTAGAGCGTAGGCCGTACAAATTGAGTCCTGTCGAAAGAGAAAAAGTCAGAGAAATCGTGACCGAGTTGTTAGAATATAATATCATTAGAGAGAGTACCTCTGCTTTCTCTAGTCCCATTATATTGGTGAAAAAGAAGAACGGGCAGAATCGCATGTGCGTAGACTACCGGGAGCTGAATAAAAATACTCTTAGGGATCATTACCCTCTACCTATCATTTCTGACCAAATCGATCAACTATCAGGGGGCTTCTACTACTCAACATTTGATATGGCAGCGGGATTTCATCAAATACCGGTGTCCAAAAACTCTATTGAAAAAACTGCCTTCGTAACGCCCGATGGCCTCTATGAGTATTTGGCCATGCCGTTTGGTTTAAGTAACGCTGTTTCTGTATACCAAAGATGTATAAATAGAGCTCTGGGGCCTCTACTTTACGGGCCTAATCCTATATGTCAAGTATACGTAGATGACGTACTCACAAAGTGTAAGGACTTTTCAGAGGGTTTGTCACGCATTGAGAGAATACTCATGACTCTTCAGGAAGCAGGGTTTTCAATCAATGTGGAGAAGACGGCCTTCTTTAAGCGTTCTATTGAGTACCTAGGTAATATCATATCAGACGGACAAGTTAGTCCTAGCCCGACGAAAATACAGGCCCTAACGAAAGCCCCCATTCCCACAACTGTTAAACAAGTACGGCAATTTAACGGGTTAGCGGGGTATTTTAGACGCTTTATACCAAACTTTTCTCGTGTTATGACACCACTATACGAGTTAACTAAAAAGGACGCAAAATGGGAATGGAATACGGCATGATCTGGCTAGGAATTATGTCATCCAACACTTGTCTACTGCGCCTACCCTTTTGATATTCCAGGAAGACGCTCCTATGGAACTGTACACCCACGCCAGCAGCATCGGCTACGGGGCGGTGTTGGTGCAGATAGTTAACGGGCGACATCATCCAGTGGCCTACATGAGCCTGCGTACCACTGAAGTAGAGAGTCGATACCACTCCTACGAACTTGAAACTTTGGCGGTGGTAAAAGCAATCAAACATTTTCGTCAATACCTGTACGGGAGGAAGTTTAAGGTCATCACTGACTGCAATGCGCTTAAAGCGTCCAAATTCAAGAAAGATTTACTTCCACGAATTCATCGCTGGTGGGCGTTTCTCCAAAATTATGATTTCGAAATAGAATATCGTAAGGGTCAGAATCTTCATCATGCCGATTTCTTTAGTAGAAACCCAAATATGGAGAGTACAATCAATACTTTGACCAGAAATACGGAATGGGTTCAGGTAGAGCAGAGACGAGATAGTGACTTACGCTTACTTATTGATGGTGTAGAGAACTATGTCCTGGTGGATGGCGTACTCAAGAAACGTCTTACCGACTCACGATTCGGCAATTATGAAGCTATTGTGGTGCCGAAGTCATTTCAATGGAGCTTAATAAATTCGTATCACACTGCTTTACAACACCCGGGATGGGAGAAGACGCTATGTAAATTCGATCGATTATTGCAGAGGCAAACATGGTCATTTGGTTGCATAAGGGTTGGACCAAATCTGGCAGCACGGATTCTGGAGAAAATGTATGGCACCGAGGCCCGCGACAGTCGCGCGCGGCCAACGAATTTCGTAAGCCGCTTCTACATTTAACTTTTGCACAGTTTTTATATCTCAGAACGGACAAAAATTTCAGCAAAGCTGTCATAGTAAATGTTGTTCTACATAAAAAGGCCTTTCCAATGATATGTATGACATCGCTATTGGTGGGGTATACCAGGTCCCATATATTTGTGCCCATTGTCCTTTATACCAACCTTTCACATTTTTGTTTTGGGTGGGATTACTTATTAATATTAACTAAATATAAACTGCTTAATATATATTATAAATAAGATAATTAATATGGATTATTAATATTTCATTAATATTTCGTCATTGCGCCTCCTGCGTCAATGACTGCGTCGCACCTCGACCTTATTGATTTTACTAAATTATCACACAAGTCCGTTCCTCGAATTGACTCCCAAGCTTCTTGACAGTGGTTTAGTAGTTCTAGTTGGGTTCTCTCCCTTCTATTATCCCACCTTTGGACCATTATACCCCACAAATTTTCAATGGGGTTGAGGTCAGGGGATCGAGATGGCCACCGCAGGGTTTTTATTTCTGGTTGGTTCGCCGACCAGTCCTGCACAATGCGTGCCTGGTGTATGGGACAATTATCCTGAATGAAGAGGAATTCCGGTAGCTCTGCTCTCGGATACACCGTGCGCACCGTTGGCACCAACGTATCCTCAAGTCTCTATAATTTAGGCCATTTGCTCGCCCTGGAAAGTGCACCAGTTCTCCGGGACCATCTGCACTCATCCAGCCCCACATGTTTAGGCAAATTCTGCCCGATTCATTGTTTGCCACGACATTTCGCGGTTCATAGCGCGTATTCACAATGCGCCACAAGTGTTTACGGCCATGCTGACTTGACCGAAAACACTTTTCGTCAGCAAATACAGCATTTGCGAAATTCGCATCCCTGTGCTCTCGTGCAAATCGCACTCGCGCAAGTTTTTGCTCTTCGGTGAGCACAATTTTTCGTGCCGGTTTACGGTGGTGCACTCCCGACCTGTGTAATGCACGGCGAATGGTGTCCGTTGACACGTCATATTCTTCAGCGAACACTCTCGTCGGCGTGAAGGCGTTTTCTTCTTGGTAGATGTCTACCATACGTTGGACGTTATCCTCTGTAAGGACACGAGTTCGTCCTACTCGTGGTCTATGTTCCAAGGAACCCTCCGCTTCATAGCGTCTGATCCACAGCCGGACGGTATTTCTCTAAAAGCAGAAAATAATCACATTATTAGCGGCCTTGTTAGAAAAAATACTACTAATTAAATCAGGTTTGGTGTTTGAAATACTGCTAACACGTCAAACTGACACTTCTCACTAAGTGACACACTACTACAATATGGCATCAGACTCATGACGTCACGGGCACTGGCCAGCATGATTGTCACATTTTCGGAACACACCTCTTACGTAACCAGAACAAAAGTGGTATAGTGAAAATTTGAATTTAGCGGGCAACGCTTGCGCATTCCTCAGAAGTTGTGTTTTTAATGATTGCTTAGTTCTTTATTTGTGTTTTTATCATATTTAAAAGAATTTTCTATTCCTATACGGTATTTTATGATGAATAAATATATCGTTGTAATTTTTTGTTGCTGTTTGTTTATTTAGTTTATAAACCTGATACCTAAATCTTCAAAACAGTGTTTTTGCGAAGTTAAACAAAGAAATCAAAATTACTTTGAGGTGTATATTATTCGTGCGAATGATGTCGTGTGATCCTATCCTGATGTTAACATTATCATATAGGTATACCTATATGCTTTAAAATAAACTACATATGTAGGTAAGTAGGTAGGTAAGTATTTCCAAAAACATGAGAACGCGGGCGGGCGGCGCGTGCGCTTGGCCGGCCGCCAGCGCCGGGCGGTCTAGTCTTATTACAATACAACCAAACAAAAAATGCTCTGCGCTGCGCTTTGCTCTAAGTGCCTCGAACGTAATAATCTCAGTTAAGTATTTCCATCGTAAAAATCGTTTCCTCAAAGCCGTTCATTTTATACCAAAGTAGGCTGTTTCACGTGGTTCCACCCGCATCCCGGGGAACTGCCTACCTACTCCTCGTTCCCGATTAAATATAGCTTTACGAAATACAGGTAAGTAATACAAGAAATTTACGAAACAAGACGCGCGAAAAACATAACCCTTATCTGATAGTCAGGTAAACAATTTTTTCTGACAACATAAAAAAATTAAACAATATTTTTCTTCTTCAAATTGAAATAGACAGCGCATATATCAGTCAGAAAGTAGCCATACCGAGTTAACCGAGTCGGCGCATCACAATAAAGCAATAAACTTGTGACTAAGCCGTTCTTTGCATAATGAGTCATTGCGAATCAATCATTAAACCGCTGCCATATGGTCTAAATTAGCGTTCGCAACAATGGAGACCATGAAACAGATAGTGCGTGTGTGAGCGAGAAAGTAGGCCTACAGAGTTGGTGCATCACAACAAAGCAAGTAGATACAAACATAGATATAATTATGTATATTTTGAACCTGTTTCTAAGCCGTGCTTTGCAAATGTGAGTTCAAATGCATTGTGAATTAATCGTTAAACCGCCGCCGTAAGGTCATCAAAATCATGTCCCCAATGACGAAGACTACTTAAAAATTTGAAAATGTTACATTTTATGATCAGTTTACTTGGTTCCAATTGTTTAAAAAATATTAGTTTTATAGGAAGTAATTCAAATATGTAGCTAGCAAATCACTTCATATCACATATTTCGAATACATTTTAGTAATCATTATCTTAGTATTATTATAACTCTGCAATAACACCAATAGCAATTTAAAGTGGCTTGCGAAAATTATCTTATTGATAAATTCAAAATTTGAAATATTAAACTCACAAAGTTATGAAGCCTAAGTATGAATATTAATGCCTATTCTTTATATACATATATCGATGGATTCACGTTATAGTTCGGCCATTCAGAGAATGCGTTCCTGACACGTCGCGATTGAACTGACGACGTAACTACATTCATTGATTATTGATATAATAATGTTGTTTTAATGCTCCTCAATTGTTAAAACGGTAAACAACCAGCAAAAATATTTTTATCGTAACTGCAACGCCATTGCAAAGTTACGTCGTCAGTTCAATCGCGACGTGTCAGGAACGCATTCTCTGAATGGCCGAACTATAATGGAATTTGTTGTACTTATTTTTTTTAATTACTATGTTATTTTAAACTATATATGTTGCTGTGCCCTAACAGGGTCCATAATTGTACTGTAGTTTTAAGCCTTGTATACCACCTGTTACACACATTATGCAATACAAATAAATGAATATGAATATAAGTCAACTTTCGTTATAACGATGAATAAAAGGTTTCGTATTTTGAAACAAGAAAAATTTATCACAATAATTATTATCAAAATTATTTATGTAGTACTTACGCTCATGTGCAGTTGGTCAGCAATTTGACTAATATTAAATCCTTGTTCATGTAACACTATTATCTGGTTACGCTCTTCATGTAGGAGATTTCTGGAAGACATTTTAACACAAAAATGTTCCAGCACTAGTCAGAATCCAGTATTCACGCACAGGTCAACGTTTAGGCAATCAAGGGTCCAGAAAACAGAGCGAAAGTCGAAATTCAAAAGGTCCAGTAAGCACGCCAAGTTCAAAGAGTTCGTCCGTAAAATCCACAAAAATCATAAAACACGTCACTAAGCTGCGCAGGGCAGTTTGCAACTAATTACATTAACTCTCTCCTAATAGGCGCAACCCTCTTAGGGGGCGTGGTTTTGCGCCGTCGCACAGTAGATCGACGCCATACAAGCGTTGGGACATAGGATATTTAAATATCCAAATGTCAATTTTTGAAAAACGAGTTATGCCATCGTATTTGTCTTCTTATTAGCTGTTAAAAATGTTACTAGCATTTTCTGATTGGACTCTTACATCGAGAGCTATAGCGCAAAATGTGATTTAAATGTATGGGAAGTGACTTAAAAACTGATGTATCTCGAGATTCCCTTCGCCTTTCGACTTGATTTTTTATATGGTAATAGACATATATTTGGCACATTTTCTTCAAACAAACATGGTGCGATAAATGTGCCCGTTTTAAGATACAAGTATAGACCGATTTTTGCAATATCATCTACATATTTATTTATAAGTTTCACATATTTTATCTCTGAATCTCACTTCAGTGGTGACTCACTGATATGGTCAGGCCATAACTCATTGGTGCACCGATAATATAATCTCTGGAAATAATTATATACTACTAATGAGATAATTTGTTAATTTTTGGTAATTTGTTATTACCTAAATTTTAATGAGGTGATTAGCTATTTTTTTGAAAAATTAGCTAATTACTTATAAAAGACCTTTTTATTGTTTACAATAAGAACTCGAATCGATTTTTAACATACCTACCCTCATTAGTGCCAATTTTGGAAACCATATAAATAGGTGCATTACTTGAAGAGCATTAGTTGTAATTTCATCCTCATCCGAGTGTTGTCATTATGTCTTTTCACGGTTTCGGTACTTACCTCGACCTTTACATTTCTCTACGTGAAGGTGGTGATATTCGGGACTATAATCAATTATTTACGTCTCTGAAAACCAATAGTGATTTTCAGTTAAGAGACGCAGTTGAAAAAGAACTTAAAGAATGGTGTCGTAGATTTTGTTATCGGATCTATGCTAAATGGATGAAATCTTCAAGAAATCAAGAAGCATTTATGCGGAAGTATCCTCGTGGTTGCAAGCAGATATCAAATGGCCAGAAAATTGGAAAGAGAATGTTATTATACCCGAAGAAGAAATAGACGAGGCATCTGAAGAACCAACAGCGACAACATCCGATTCTTTCACAAATGTTGTGATGAATCCGGAATGTCGGGTTTCCGACGCATCTACATCTACTTCGATAGAAAGCCGCAAACCTTTTGAAGAATTATCAAACAAACAAAAAAGAAGACGCACAGAATCGAGTTGCAGCTCCTATAGCACGGAAGAAATCGTCTTCTCTGCTCAAACGAGCCTCAAATCATCTGGAAAAAAAGATGTGGCTGAAATCCTGCAGTACCTTTTAGAAAATCCAGAGCAAGTCTCTAAAGTAAAGCAGTTTATTCAATTTGGAGAAATGAAAGAAATATCATCCCAAAAAGCTTTGGCATTATATGTCACTTTAACCCTTTCCCTCCTTACGGTACTTAGAAGTACCTCCACATTTTTCGTCTAATACATTAAGTACGAAAATATTTTATGCAAACTAAAACTGACGATCCTTTAGAGTACCGTTTCCGTAAGCCAATCACAGCGCGTTATTTGAATTACCGCGTGAAGTAGCCACAGAATTTGAAGAGCAAGTTACAACTTGTCGAACATTTGGACACTACGCAGTACAGTGTAATTGGAATTTTTAAAAAAATAGAATATCATAGGTAAGTGCTACATGTTTTTTACTTTTTACGTTGTTTATATCACTGATAACATTTATAAAAGCTGTTATAATGTATTACTAGTTTATTATATTGAATATTTGCTAAAAATCGAAGCGGACTTAAAAGTACCGTCAGGTATCATATTATCATAAATGAATTTACTTTTCTGTATGTATTTTTATCATTGTTCTGATTTATATTCTTATTGTTTTAGCCATCGAGATGGATATTAAAAACAATTCTGCTCTTATTGAAGCCCTATTATTAGAAGATCTTCCCGAATGCGACGAAGAGTCTAATGCAGGAGTGTCCGATGACGAAGAGGAAAATCTTCAACTACCTTCACCAAGAGGCTTTGATGAGATTTTCGAACGAGCTCTAGACAGTGTGTTAGCCGAAGTTTCACCATCTTCGCCGTCAAATGAAGATATTTTAGAGGACCCTATAAATCAGGTACCCACATCTATACCTGGACCTAGTGTTCAGCCTGAACTCTGTCAGTCTGCAAATACGTCTTCACACAGAACTAACCAGCGATTACCCGAACCAAACCGTAAATGGAAAAAGAGGGATCTAAATACAATTTTACCGGAATACTCTGCAGCTACTGGAGTAGTAGAAGACTATTTTGCTCACTGTGCTACACCGACTGATGTATTTTTAGTACTGATTGAAGATATTATTGACAATATCATATACCAAAGTAATCATTATGCTACTCAGAAAGGTAAGATATTGAACCTAAAAAGGGTGGAACTCCTAACATTCATAGGTATGAATTTTTTTATGGGTTATAATACTCGTCCGGCCTGGAGAGACCATTACTCTTCGCAACCTGATCTCAACAATGCACTTGTTTGCAAATCAATGGCAAGAGACAGATTTGCTATAATTTTATCTCATCTGCATTGCAATGATAACTCCCAAATGCCACGAGACTGTAAAGACAAGTTATATAAAATTAGACCAATGATTGATGGACTCAATAAAAAATTTCAAGAGGTTTATCATGGTACTCGCGAACTCAGTGTAGATGAATCAATGATTAAATTCAAGGGTAGGTCTGTCTTGAAACAGTATCTTCCCATGAAGCCCATAAAAAGGGGGTACAAGCTATGGTGTCTTGCTGATCAGAGAGGCTATATAAAAAAGTTTCAAATTTACCAAGGAAAAGACGAAGAACTGAACTCAAAATTTACCGGCTATGGCTTGGGAGAGAAAGTAGTTTTGGAGTTGACGGAACAAGATTGGGGTAAAGGGAAGATTGTTTACTTTGATAATTTTTTTTCGTCGGTTGCTTTACTTGAAAAATTGAAAACGGAAAACACCTATGCATGTGGAACTATCCGAAGTAATAGAAAAGGACTGGCTGGAAATATGCTCGGTGATTCTCAAATGAAAAGGGGCGACAGTGACCATCGATTTTCAAATTTAGACATTGGATATTTTAAATGGAAGGATAACAAAATAGTTCATTTAGTATCTAATTTTCATGGCAATGAAGAGGTAACTGTGTCACGTAAAGAAAAAAATGGATCCAAGTCTGCTGTAACATGTCCAGTTGCTGTCAAAGATTACAATACTTACATGGGCGGCGTAGATACTGCGGATCGTTTGAGAGCCCTATACTGTATAGATCGCAAATCACCGAAATGGTGGCACAGGTTGTTTTGGGGTCTTCTGGATATCGCATTTGTCAATGCATATGTCATTTATGGACTAATAATGGAGCAGACTACCGTAAAAGATTTTCGACGGTCTGTTTCTCAAGGCTTGATGACAATGAAGGATGTAGGTCAGAAAAGGAAGACTTCTTCTGATAATACTGCGCAAAGCGGTCCTTCCAAAAGGCGCAAATCTGACTATTCCACTATAAAAGACGTACGCCTGGGTAACAGAGGCATCCATTGGCCTACATTCGTAGAGAACAGGGGAAGGTGTGAAGTTTGTAGTTTGAAGAAGATTCAGTCGAAACCTCATAGTAAATGTTCACATTGCAACGTGTTTTTGTGTGTCAATGAGAAGAAAAAGTTGAATATCACGAGATTAATCTTTAATGAAAAAACCTATCAATTTAATTAATATGTTAGTAAAATAAGTCAATATTGGATCTCATTACTTTTGTAGTTTCTCTATCAAAGTTCCTAACATTGTGCCATAGAGCAACACGGAGGGGAGTAGCCATTGCGTTTTTTACCGATACAAAACTGTCTGTCATTTTTTGCGGGGGGAAATCACACATTCTCAAATTCTCACACAAAAACATTCTATGTCACTACGAAACGCACACTCTGACAATTGAAAAATACACTAACAATTTCACACACACATTTAAACAATCCGTGTCATAATAGTATAATAATATGACGCAACTACACTAACAAGTCCTTACACCCATAGCTGTACAACTGTCGATACGCATTATCGATAAATTCAAAAACTCGGTTAGGGAAATTAGCTTTAAATTCAAAGGCAGATATTATTATTGACTTTATTTATTATGTATAATCAAATCACATATAACAAATAAAATTACCATTTTTTTTTAATAACATAAAACTAATCCTTTTTAAAAACTACTGATAAGATACTGATACGGAACTATCACTGGTTTTTAAAATGGATTAATTTTCTATAAATATGACGAATACATTTTTGGGGGTTTGTTTTTTTCATTAAGAAAGAAATTCTTGTATCAGCATATTTTTGCATTATTAATCTTGCTAATTCCAAGTTATGATTTGTAAAATCGTTTTCGTGTGAATGGTAACTGATTGAGGGAAACAAGTCTTTGCCAATAAATTGTTTTAAGGAACGTGTCACAACTTCATGTGTGGTACAAGATCGTGTAGGTTTATTGTCGTCACTTAAATGTCTTCTTATGTCTTTTTCACAAATCCGGCATAAAAGTATAACTTCTTTTGAGGCATACAGTAACTTTCCTTTGCTTTTCTGGTGAATTAAACTTTTTTCATCAATCGGCCCAAGCAAACCTTTAATGCACGTATTGCATTTAATTTTTTTTTTTGTTGAGAAAATAACATATCCCGCTATGTACTCCACAACTTTTTCCGCAAAAGGGGATAAAAAAGTTAGAGCTTCAATCTCATCAATTAAATCGTCAGTAAAATTATCAAAATTGTGTTCGTCAGTAGCGTCATTGCTATTGTATTGTCGTACTGTTGAAGCATTAATTTTTTCTAGTGCAGATGTGCAATTCAGTATCGTAATTTTTTCCAATGGAATGCAGTTCGTTCCGTTTCCCGTTTGTGTTAATTCTGTATTAACAAGAATTTTTTTTATAAATTGCTTCAAACTGGGAGCTTGAGGGATTATCGCAATAACCACCATGACTCCTTACTATGGAAAAAAATAGTTCGAGGTGATCTTGGCTTATCCTATGTAGTGGCATATATTTGAGGCCATTTTGTTGGTTTTGTATTAAATCTCGAAAGATAGATTTGGTACTCTCAATGCAGATCAAAAATCCTAAAAAACCCGTGTATCGAGGAGAATCTACTAATTTAATTTTATGCGACTCCCCGTTGCGTTTCTTTACATGGGCTGATAAGCTCAACAAAAGCTTTTGAGCTTCATCCATTTTTCGAAAAGCTTTCTCAAAGTTTTCATGGTTTAATGCTCTTTTATAACCAGTTTGACGTGACCGGGAATCCAATATATCAAAAACGTCGTTTATCAGTGAAATAAACTTCGCAGTTGCAGTTGATCCATTAAACTCCGATAAATGTAATTCTTTTTCACAAAACAAAAGCGCATCAGCAACACTTCCGCTGAACAATTGTGCTGCAAGGCGAACATTCATTATTTTTGTTTTGTAATAAATGTGATTTGCTTTTAATTTGTTAGCCATGTAAAATAATTCTTCTTCCTGTATTTTATGTAATGCTTCCACAAATAACCATTGAATTTTATTTTCATTATCATCGTAAAAACATTTGTAGTCACAAAAAGTGTTTCTAATTAATTTTAACATGTGACTTGGATCTAAAAAAAAGTGAACTCGTTGCCCCGTTGTGGGATCTAATATAGTAGTTTGCAATTTATTTGCAACTAAGCAGCAACCCAGTTCCGTAGCCATCGCTAAATTTGCTTTTGCGCCGTCACACGTTAACGCTTTTATTTCTATTCCGGTTTCATGTACTAATTCAAACGCTTTAGTTACAAGTTGAGCTTTTAACTTAGCACTTGTACCTTTAACTAAAAAATATCCGATTGGGACTTTCCATGGAGTATTAATGCCTACTAATAGAAAAACTAGGACATCTGTAGCTTCATCTGTATTATCAGTTATTAAATCGAAACCATAATCAATATATCCGAATCGTCTGTCACCACTTGGATTGTCATGTGATTGTGTCTTTATTTTCATTTCATCGAAAACTAAAGTACAGTAAATTTTACTATGTGGATTGGCATCGGCTTTATATTTTAAGGCCGCCAAGGCTTCTTTGGTAAAACCGGGCCGTCCATCAATATTACTATACCATTTAGTTAAAGTACGCGGAGCAGGTAAACACGTCCCAAACGTTTTACGAACATACTTGTAAGCTTTGGGGGAATAAAAGTTGAGAGTTAGAGCAAAACACCTCAGTTCTGGTGAATACTTGGCTCGTGAGAGCTTTCCACTTTTACATTTCTTTAATTGACGCTTAATAAGCTCTGCTTCTTCAACGCCTATTTTTTCCAGGACCATCCTTTCCTCTTTATCTATCAAAGCTTTTTCATCTAAACTCTGAAGAATTTCTTCTAGCCCAGCAACTTTTTTCTTTAAGAAAAGATTTTTAGCTTGTAGCCTTTTAATTTTTTTTTTCTGACAATCTAATTGTTGCTGCATTTTTCTTTTTCTTGGTGTAAGTGCAGTAGTGGGAATTGAAGCAGATTTTTTAGATGTTTCCTTTGACTGAGTCTGAAAACAAATGAATAAATAATTATCTCTTATCATATCTTTACATAATTTACTTAATCTCAACAGTAAAATAGAAGGAATGACAAATTTATCAATATGCGATTCTACAATAAACGATTTAAAAACAACTCACATTTTGAGGAGTTGACGATCTACACGGTGATGTCAATGAATTAGGAATAGTCCGAGTGTCATTAATGGGCCCATTAGATGATAACCTCTCATCTGGTATATTTAATGATTGTCGATGATTCTGGAAAATTAGATTAAGTTTAAAAATGTAGGCTTCATTTCACCACTATGACTAACGTCAACGAGGTACATCATGTGGAATGTACTATTCGTTTACCTAAGCTAGTATTATATTATCTATGACCTTGCACATGAATAAAATAAAAACTTACGGAACAAATACAGTTGGCGGTTGGTTTGGCGCCATCGACTAATCTCCTCCTATTGTTCGCCAACACTTGAAAGTCAGAGGTCTTAAAATGATTTGAGCAAATGACACTATTTCTTGTGGGAATCCAGGTTGGTCTGTTATGAGAAAATGTCTTCCATATATTTCTTAAATTTGGATCTTTAGGAAACCTGCAATATATAAATAAAAACACATTATATGTAGTTGACGTTCTCACTCAGTAATTTTTATTTAAATCAGAAAACCTAATCTCAAAACTTTCTCCGATTTGACTTGACCTTTCTCATTTTCATCGATAACTATCTACAAACAAACCGGCAACAACACTCGCTCGGTGACAGCGAATTCTAGGAAAAAGACTCGGATCTGTCGCTCGACCGATCCGCGTTTTGTATGAAGACGCACGGCCTTAGTTGGTAAACAAATCCGAAACAACACGATTGATAATATTGCAGTTTTTAAGTTTATAAGAAGTAAATAGCAATAACGTAATTAAAAATTACTTACATATGAAAGGTAACGCCATCTTTTTGTAAATTTGACGTGGCAGATCTCTTTTTGCAGCAAAAAACAGAACAATTCGGCATTTTTTACGACGACGTCGATTCACTCACGCAACTAGATTTAGTCTAGCGAATAGTTTAGTTGCAACTAGTTTTATTGTACGCATAGGACCATTTGGACTTGTACTTTGACAGAGGGGAACGCCTGTGTATGGCTACTCCCCTCCGGTCCGCCGGTGGCCTGTGTTGCTCTATGCATTGTGCTAACTCGAAGTTCCTGATGGTACTTATAAGTCTAGGTATTGGAATTAGTACTTCTAGGTACAATAAAAATCTGAAAAAAATCTGTGTGTTTCCTTTTACCTACCTTATTATGATAATAAAGTCTAAAGTCTTTCGACTTGATTTTTTTATATGGTAATAAGACATATATTTGGCACATTTTCTTCAAACAAACATGGTGCGATAAATGTGCCCGTTTTAAGATACAAGTATAGACCGATTTTTGCAATATCATCTACATATTTATTTATAAGTTTCACATATTTTATCTCTGAATCTCACTTCAGTGGTGACTCACTGATATGGTCAGGCCATAACTCATTGGTGCACCGATAATATAATCTCTGGAAATAATTATATACTACTAATGAGATAATTTGTTAATTTTTGGTAATTTGTTATTACCTAAATTTTAATGAGGTGATTAGCTATTTTTTTGAAAAATTAGCTAATTACTTATAAAAGACCTTTTTATTGTTTACAATAAGAACTCGAATCGATTTTTAACATACCTACCCTCATTAGTGCCAATTTTGGAAACCATATAAATAGGTGCATTACTTGAAGAGCATTAGTTGTAATTTCATCCTCATCCGAGTGTTGTCATTATGTCTTTTCACGGTTTCGGTACTTACCTCGACCTTTACATTTCTCTACGTGAAGGTGGTGATATTCGGGACTATAATCAATTATTTACGTCTCTGAAAACCAATAGTGATTTTCAGTTAAGAGACGCAGTTGAAAAAGAACTTAAAGAATGGTGTCGTAGATTTTGTTATCGGATCTATGCTAAATGGATGAAATCTTCAAGAAATCAAGAAGCATTTATGCGGAAGTATCCTCCTGGTTGCAAGCAGATATCAAATGGCCAGAAAATTGGAAAGAGAATGTTATTATACCCGAAGAAGAAATAGACGAGGCATCTGAAGAACCAACAGCGACAACATCCGATTCTTTCACAAATGTTGTGATGAATCCGGAATGTCGGGTTTCCGACGCATCTACATCTACTTCGATAGAAAGCCGCAAACCTTTTGAAGAATTATCGAACAAACAAAAAAGAAGACGCACAGAATCGAGTTGCAGCTCCTATAGCACGGAAGAAATCGTCTTCTCTGCTCAAACGAGCCTCAAATCATCTGGAAAAAAAGATGTGGCTGAAATCCTGCAGTACCTTTTAGAAAATCCAGAGCAAGTCTCTAAAGTAAAGCAGTTTATTCAATTTGGAGAAATGAAAGAAATATCATCCCAAAAAGCTTTGGCATTATATGTCACTTTAAGACTATCAAAGTTTCGATACATAACACTAAGAGATTTCAGTGAAAAGGAAGGAATTTGTAAATACCCTAGTTATTATAAACTTCAAGAAGAGAAGAAAAAGTGCTACCCTGACAACAGTGCTGTAACAATAACAGAAACTTCTGTTAAGATTAAACTTCAAACTCTGTTAGATTTAACTGTAAATAGACTTATTCAGTGTTTGGACATAAGTCTTGACAAAGATGAACTCCTGCTAATAAGCAAATGGGGGTTTGATGGAGCCTCAAATCAAAGTGTACATCAACAAAAGTCGGATTGTTCAAATCAAGAACTATAAAGCGTGTTCATGGCGAGTCTTGTGCCATTGAAGCTCACAACTCAAGATGGATGTATTATTTGGCAAAACCAACGGCCTTCATCAACGTCTTTCTGCCGACCCATTATGTGGAAGTTCATGAAAGAAACGGAGTTTAATGTTAAAAACGAAATGACTAATATAGAAACAGAAATAGAAAGTTTAAATCCAACGAAATGTGAAAATGCAACTATCAAGCATAAATTGCTCTTGACAATGATAGATGGAAAAGTGGCATCCTATATCTCTGGCACTTCTACAGCAGTTTGCGATTTGTGTAAGGCGCGTCCGAAGGAAATGAACAATATAGAATTGGTTCAGAAAAAACCAGTGGACGAAGATATGTATAAATATGGATTAAGCAGTCTTCATGCATGGATCCGTGCCATGGAATGTTTGCTTCATATAGCATATAGATTAGACATTAAATCTTGGCAATCAAGAGGAGACGATGCCAAAAAATCTGTAGATGAAAGAAAAAAGAACATTCAAGACAGATTCAGAAAAGAAACTGGTTTATTATTAGACGTTGTAAAACAAGGCAGTGGGACGACAAACAACGGAAACTCAGCTAGAAGGTTCTTTCAAGATCCAGCCAAAACTGCTGATATAACTGGACTAGACGTTGCTTTAGTGCAAAGACTTGGTGTGATCCTACAATGTATTTCTTCTGGTGAAAAAATTATTGTAAACAAATTTAATGAATTCTGTATAGATACTGCAAAAATGTTTACCAATCTTTATCCATGGTATTATATGCCTGTGAGTATTCATAAGTTGCTTATTCATGGAGCTCATATAATTGAGCATTTGTCTATAGTGCCAATCGGTTTTTTGTCAGAAGAAGCATCTGAAGCGAGAAACAAAGATTTTCGTAAATTTAGAGAGTCTCACTCGAGAAAAAGTAGTAGTATTAATTGTAATGAAGATGTACTTCATAACCTGCTTCTCACTTCAGATCCTTTTTTGACAACCATACGACCAAAATTGGATCGTAACGTAAAGAGAAATATGTTTAAAGAAGTTTATGAAATGATAGTCACAGAAGAAAATCAAGTAGAATTTTGTGACGTTATGAATTTAATATCTGATAGCGATTCTGAAGAATCTGAAATAGAATCTGATGATGATATTTTCTGTGACTAACACTTTCTTTTAGACTATTGATTTTTATGATGCTTTATGATGCTGTTCTTCGTTTTGTTTGTTATATTGAATATTTGTTTTTACTGTTTTTATCATGTCTAAATATTAGTGTCAACCAATTTAAAATTTTGTCCTTACTTTATCATTATGAAATTAGTTATTAGTAAATTGTAGTTAAGTACTTCAATAAATATCTTAGTAATAGAATTGTAGGTATATTTTGATGTTTTTACATATTTTATTATTTGTAATTTATTATTTTTTTAGTAACTAAGCGTGACAATAAAATATTTTTTTGTTTTTCATAAAAAACGACTGCTTTTATTTAATTTAATTTCAGTCAACCATGCGCCTATTTATATGGTTTCCAAAATTGGCACTTATGAGGGTAGGTATGTTAAAAATCGATTCGAGTTCTTATTGTAAACAATAAAAAGGTCTTTTATAAGTAATTAGCTAATTTTCCAAAAAAATAGCTAATCACCTCATTAAAATTTAGGTAATAACAAATTACCAAAAATTAACAAATTACCTCATTAGTAGTATATAATTATTTCCAGAGATTATATTATCGGTGCACCAATGAGTTATGGCCTGACCATATCAGTGAGTCACCACTGAAGTGAGATTCAGAGATAAAATATGTGAAACTTATAAATAAATATGTAGATGATATTGCAAAAATCGGTCTATACTTGTATCTTAAAACGGGCACATTTATCGCACCATGTTTGTTTGAAGAAAATGTGCCAAATATATGTCTTATTACCATATAAAAAAATCAAGTCGAAAGGCGAAGGGAATCTCGAGATACATCAGTTTTTAAGTCACTTCCCATACATTTAAATCACATTTTGCGCTATAGCTCTCGATGTAAGAGTCCAATCAGAAAATGCTAGTAACATTTTTAACAGCTAATAAGAAGACAAATACGATGGCATAACTCGTTTTTCAAAAATTGACATTTGGATATTTAAATATCCTATGTCCCAACGCTTGTATGGCGTCGATCTACTGTGCGTCGCAAGATTTAAGCGAAAAAATTTTTAAGTGAGCAGGCACTTCTGCTGATGATCGTACATACATAGAAAACATAAACTTGTTCTTTTGATGGCCACAGCAATTATCAGAATAAAATATGATTTGCAAGTTATTATCATTTATTTCTGACGCCTTCTTTGTCAGGTATCTCCAGACACATGTTGCTATTTCGTTAGCTCCTCTTAATGCCTCGACCTCGCTCCAAACAAAACAATCACAATAGTCTTTTGCTAATTCACTTATTGTAAAATTACAAACATTGAGCTTACATTTGGTATATAAAGTAGACACATCTCCTTTCGAAAGAGGCAGTACTGCTTGGAGGTCATAACAGGCAACAATGTAGTTTTCCTGAACTATTGTTTTGTCGTTTGATTTTTCCCGACGACATAATTCTTTTTCAAGCTGGTGTTGGTCGTATCTGGTCTTTAACTCTTTTATTTTATTAACAGCATTTTTAAAGCTGGTGCATAGTTCGCACTGGTCTTTTTTAGGTGAGTGAACGCCGATGTTGTAATCTACATTGAATACTCTCCTGTAGGTATGAATTTTAGCAGCTTCAACACCATCTTTCAAGCATTATGTTTGATAGTCGGTATAAAGATCTGTAATGCTTTTACCCCCATCAATGAATTCAAAAGCAAAGTTGCGCAAGCTGCCCCCGGTCACGTTTGACCACGTCGACGTCACCAGGTTATTAAAGGACATTACGAGTATGAGGTGTAGCCTGGTCGAGCTGCAGTTGAAGCTGGAAGCATCGCAATCTACCATCAGTGATCTACGCAGTGAAGTAGCAGAATTACGAAACTGTGTAAGTAGGTCACACGCGCCTGCCAACAGCGACAACACACGCCATGTATCAGCGATGCTAAACTGTCCCCCGCCCCCGCGTCTTCTGTCGTCGAGACGCCGATGAATGCAAGCACCTCGAAGCCTAAACGTGTTTACTCGGCTGCCGTAAAAACTATCCCGTTCAACAGCAACCTAAGGCTACTGTGGGAATCCAGTCTCCCCGAAGTAACCCAGGGCATCGTTCATCTTGAACCAAGCAAAGGGACGGCTGATGCAGATGGTTTCATCAAGGTGGAGAGGAAGAAAAAGAAGAAGCCATCTCGCCGAAATCAATACGGAACTGCATTGACGGGTCCGAATATGCTGATGCGCTGATGCGTCCGATACGACGCAGTTGTATGTCTCGCGCTTACATCACTCCACGAAGGTCGAGGAGATCGTGTTATTAAATGCTCTAACGGTTAGAGCATTATTAGCGAATCAGCATACCTAATAGGTTAGAGTCTTACCTATTAGGTATTCTGATTCGCTCAAACTTTCCAGTCCTTCTTTTCAAATTGTACTTAAGCGGTTAACTGGACGATACTTATGACCTGTTTCATCGGTTACTGATAAAGTGTCTGATAGACTATCAGGAACTATACTATAACTTGGCTTCTTCTGTATCGTATATGAAATGAAATGAAATGAAATGAAATGAAATCGTTTATTTTGCAAGTTGGACATAAAATCACTTTTACACGTCATTTTTAAGAACGCTGAGGTCGGCATTTCCTAATGACTGATCCCTGAGAAGAAATGCCGAAACAAATTCAAGGGTCATAGTCTCTTTTAAAGTCCAAACATGTTATAAATCAAATAATATTAGGTGTGAGTGTCACCATGTACGCGGTCTGGAATGGCCTTTTGAGGAAAGAGCCACATCAGGCTGGAGCTGACCAGTCCCAACAGACGGCACGCATGTATCAGTCGTCGTGTAGCTCAACCATATCTTAGGGAGCTCAACGACCTGTCACACGACGATACCAGATCTGCAGAACATTTGCGTAGGCCATTCAAAAATACTCAAACCCGCCAGACAGTATTTATGTTATAAGAATATATAATGTTGCTCGCATACACGATACTCACATTCACAATAATAATAAATAATAAAAAAAAATACAATTATAATATATAAATGTCAAAAAAAAATGTCATTAATAAAATGTTATCTGATGATAATAATATTTAAATGTCAAAAGAACAATACACAGGCATTTGAAAAGATATCACTCACTAAGCGAGCAGCTCATTCCCAAGCTTCTTTATCATTTAAATAATCAGATATTTTGTAATAACCTTTTTTCAAAAGTTTGGATTTTATATGATTTTTAAATTTCTTAATAGGTAAATCACGAACCGCTTTGGGAAGTTTATTGTAAAAGCGTATACATTGACCCATGAACGAGTTGCTTACTCTGTGGAGGCGAGTAGCATGTACAGCAAGATTATGTTTATTCCTAGTATTTATGCTATGAACATCAGATATTTGAACAAAGTTAGAAATGTTTTTACGAACGTACATTAAATTTTCAAAAATATATTGAGAGGCAACAGTCAGAATATTTATTTCTTTGAATTTCTCTCTGAGAGAAACTTTTGGACCCAGATTATAAATGGCTCGAACAGCTCTTTTCTGTAAAATAAATATAGTCTCAACATCTGCACAGTTTCCCCAAAGGAGGATCCCATACGTCATTGAACTATGAAAGTAACTAAAATAAACTATTCTGGCTGTGTCCACATCGGTGATTAGTCGGATCTTTTTAATAGCATAGGCGGCTGAACTAAGCCTTCCTGACAGTTTAACAATATATGGGCCCCATTGGAGTTTGGAATCAACGGTCAAACCAAGAAATACCGTTGACTCAACAGGCTTCAACTCTACTCCATTTAGTTGTACATTGGTTGGTAACTGCCTTACGTTTGGCGTTGAGAATTTAATTAACTTCGTTTTAGACTCATTTAAAAGAAGATTATTGACATTAAACCAATGAACAACCTTAGAGAGTGCATTGTTAACTTCGTCAAAATTGTCGAGTTGGCGCTTGATTTTAAAAACGAGTGAAGTATCATCGGCAAACAACACAATCTTGTGATTATCCCTTATGTGATAAGGAAGGTCATTAATATAAATAAGGAACAAAAAAGGGCCTAGAATTGAACCCTGTGGAACCCCCATGGTGACCGTGGATCCAGAAGACCTCTTACCGTTGACATCCACCCTCTGAATTCTATTATGCAAATAAGAAGTCAGAAGGTCAAGAGCTTTATTTTTGATACCATAGTGGTGAAGTTTCCTGATGAGTATATCATGGTGCACGCAATCAAACGTATAGCTGTATCTAGCAAAAAAAATAAGCAGTCTTTATCTGGCAGATAGCATTAACTATCAGATAACTAACTGAAATTATCGTAACCTAGTAAATACAGGCTTTACTTCAGCGGTATCAGGCTATAATCAAAAATGGCCCCAATCCGTCTCACCGAGGCTTTGCTGATCAACTTAGTAGAATATATTTATTATCTCCTTCTGCTGATTTTGTGCTTTGTATTTTTTCTTTGTGTCAGTTATCAACTATTCAAGTCATTATTATAAACTATTCAATATTCATCGTGGAGTACATACGAGTGAAGAACAACGAGGGTCGAGAAGTTAGAGCCGAGGCACAACACGATCTTTAAATCGTTTGTCGTACATGTGCCGACTCAGCATCTTGACACGTTTCAAGAACAGTTTTGGCCGAAGGGTGTCGTGTTCCGGCGATTCCGCGGGAGGTTACGCGACACCACGCAGTGCAACACGAGCCCGCCTACTCGTGTCAACACCTAGACATTCTGTTGATTATTGTTATTTTGTATGTATTAGTTTATAAGTATTGTGATATAAAATTATGTATGTATTGTATTTTCTATGGGCCCTAGTTGCCTGATGTAAACAAATAAATAAATAAAATTTAACCCAGCCGCTTGACGTTGGCTTTTTCTGTCCGTTTAAGATAGCATGGAGACAAACACTTGAAGACTGGAAAAAAGCCAATTTACGAACTACACAATTTATACCTAAAGAGTCCTTCTCACACCTGTTGAAAAAGGCAATAATGAATATGGACCAAAAACCACCAAAAAATAATGACGATGACTTGTCAGCTGTGAAAAGAAATTTGATAACCATTTTTAAAACAAAGGGTATCGTTCGTTTGGATAGACACAGGGTTTTGAAAAAATTGCCCTCTCAGTCACCTTCACCTGAAATGAAAACTGTTGTCCAAAAATCCTTGACAGAGTTTTTAAGAGAACAAAGGTTCATTAATTCCCATGAATCACAGCCACCAACAAAAAGAACAAGACTGCAAATTGAGCCAGGCAAAAGTATCTCAACAGTAGATTCAACAGTAGTTGAGGTCGAACACACATTGAATGTTCCTGTTATCAGTGAGCCATCCACAAGCTATCAAACTAGTCAAGATGACAACAATCATAATGTGACTGATTGCAATTCAGATACTGAAAATATAGCGACGAATCATGCTAAAAATACTTTAAGCGGTTTCACACAGATTCCTACAACAGAACAATTTATTTTAGCAAAGTTTGAGTCACAGAAGGGGATTTTTTTTTTACAATTTTATAGTTGAAACTAGTGGAAAACCCGGCTTCGCTCGGGTGAAATTTGACTCATAATACACGTCTAGTTGCAAAATGTAGGTAGAAATTTCTGTAGTCATCGGGTCTCAAGGAATATTAAAGGAATAATCAAGGCATAGATTCGTATAGCTTCGTTCGTTATGTTTAGACATCGGATTATATGCATTTGCATGTTTGCATATGCAAATGCATATTATGCTATTATTTTAGCGTTATTGCATATTTTGGTACTTTTTCATTGATAGTGCATATTTCAGTATTTATACGTGATAGACGTGTTGTACTACGCCAAAGAGTATAATAATAATTAGTACGCTCTCCTCAGTGCGCTTTCGCCAAAGAGTATATCTCGGCAGAAATGGCGCCAAATTTCAAGTTCTGTCCGGTAACGTCAGTTGACGTCGAAAGGTCATTTTCAGCCTATAAATTAATTTTAAGTGACAAACGTCACAAATTTGCGGCAGAAAACCTTGAAAAATATGTAATTGTATATTGTCACAAGAATTACAACTAATAGTACCTCTATGTATATTTAAATATATGTTCTGAAAATAAAAGTTAATTCTAATAGTGGTTTTTTAATTGTGCATATTTTGTGCATATTTCGCTCTTTTTTAGTGCATATTTGCATGCATATTTTGGCATTTTGATAGTGCATATAATCCGATGTCTAGTTATGTTTAATAAATATAATAAATAAAAACTGCAAAAGTTTTTACACAAATTATTTTTATTTCAAATTAACATTCAAAATAAACTAACACAAATTAACAAAACATATATGGCCTTACTACAAAAACTTTAACCACTGTTTTACACTTGTCTAAAAAAAATGTGGCACCAAAATGAACCATATGTCAACGTCATAATTTGACATTTTTTTAGACAAGTCTTAAACTGACGTTAAAAAGTTTTTGTGGTAAGACGGATAATTTTTAAGGTTTACTCTGTGTAAACCTCTTTGTTTTAAGCACTCAGTCTTTTTCTTTACTTTGACAGGTAGATAAGTACTTACTAATTTTAAAAATAAAATATGAAATTGTGGTTCTTTATCCAAATTGGCTAAATCAAGAATAATATTAGGAAGTATGTAAATTGTAATTTTACAATGAGTACTTATCCGAGAATTTGGCAAAGGTACTTATAAAAAAATATTCTCTATTATACATCAGAGGTTGATTATCACAAAATTTCTCTATATATAACATTTTTCGATAAATATTTATCACCTTTCAAGCCTTGTTCAGTGGTATTGATAATTTGAATTTTTACATCATCGAATCTTCGAACTCGAAATAATTGCCGAGGAAGTTTAAAATCAATTGCTTCATTCAAACATCTTTCCCATTCTTGATCGTCAAAAAGGAGCCCTCTTGCTTGAGCAGCTTCTCGAAATGAGTTGTAAATAATATTTTTATAAGTTCTAACATTCAACTCTTCGTTATCGACCTTAAAGGAGAAAATATATTAGATAAATATTCAAATAATAATAACTGTTGTGAATGTATGTAGGTATATCCTCACATCTCTATCTGGTAATAAGTATTATTTTTCATTTTACAGCCACAGCACTCGCAATAATTGAAATTATCTGCAAAAATATATTATACAATTAATAATGTCTATTGTATAATAAGAGCCAGCCAAGTTCAAGTGGAACTTGCGCATGAAGGGGTTTATTTCATTATCGAGAAAAACGGTGAAAAAATCGTGTCTGTTTCTGTATGTGTTCATGACACCTCAACACAGGCTATGCGTGTGGTCATTTATTATTATTTGTCGAATTATAGAGAAAAAATATTGAGCCGCTTACCGAGTATAATGTTGTCGCATTCCACACATCGACTGCACATTTGCTTTTGTTTGCCATCTCTTGCAAATATTTTGCCATTACAAAAATTGCATGTCACTGGAAGTAAATAAGTACTTATTTTATTTTTAAATGCAGAAGGCTCACAATCCACACTTTAAGAAGAAAACAAAACAAAATTCACTTAAAAACACAACCTGCCTACATACCTACTAAAATACTACACACCATCTTTACGAAGAGCCCTTCGCTCCATCCACTTTCCACAATTGTGACAATGTTTACCAAATGCACGGAGATTCGGCTGTTAACAAAATGATATAGGTATCATCAAACAAAAGACTAAACGAAGACAGAGACACGACCAACGAAACATTTTATGAAATACTTACGATTTTCGGCATGATGTGTGTAATCCAAACAAAGTAAATGACAATGACATTTGAACAACTAAATGACATTTGAACTAAAACTTCGACTTTGAGGTTATGGTTATTATTCTTCTTTCTATGGTTTTTATCGCAATCGGCCAATCTTATGCTACGTTCACACGCGCGCCGCGCAACCCGGCGGGCTGCCTGGCGGGCTGCGCGGCGTGCAGCCCGTCGCGGGCAGGCGGACATTCAAGCTGTTCACACGCGCGCCGTCGTGTCAGTCAGTGCAAGAATGGCGAGCAGCGAGGATCTCGGTGTTGTTGCTGTCATAGCCTTTGGCTTAACTTATTTTTATTGGAAAAATAATCAAAATGATGAACGACGTTAACCATTCCGCCATGTTGTTATCTTCGATCGTAGCGACTTTCTTAGAACGTTTAATCGTCACGAAAGCGCAGGAGAGACTGACTGCCCGCGCGCGTGTAAACAGTCGCCGGGCGCCCGCACATTCATCCTTTGAACTTTGCCAAAAAACCGACACTCGACCGATTCGCGGCGTTCACGGGCACGGGCGCGTTCACGGGCTCGGGCGTACCGTTTACACGCTCGTGAACGTGACTGTGCCCGTTGAATGTCGATTTGAACGCGCGCGTGTGAACGTACCATTAGGTTTAAAGAAAAAACACATAACAAAAAGTATATCATAAAAAAGTGTCAAAAACAATATTTTCGCGAAACGTCAACGACTGACGAAAAGTATTTTTTGATAAGATTCACTAAACGTTGGCGATGCGTATCTAAGCAACGTTTATTAACTACCCAACATGGCGACTGTGGTTTGCTTGTCAGTGCAATTGAAATTTAACGAAATTCTCCATAATCCGAATTTTGCGGATATATGTTGTCGACTCAAAATTAATATTTTTTTATGTTTTGTTATTCATATAAGGTTTCGATCGAGTCTACCGTACCCTTTGACGAAATTATTAATATAGATTGCAAGCGTAGCGACCATTTTAAATTAAAAATAAAATTAATCAATGTGACCCCGTTTTACGGTACTCATTTAAATCGACTGATGTAAAGGGCAATTTTGTTTTAAATGAAATACTTGTTATGAACCCCTATTATCGTATTTATATAAAACACCTTCGCAAATAATGCATTATTTACGATACATATAAAACATAATATGGACCCAAGACTTGAAGAGCTGGCACTATGGAGTGACTGTTGCGGGGGACAAAACCGTAACATTAAAATAGTTTTAATGCTTAAGGCCTTACTAAACTCACATCCTAGTCTCCAAACCATCACATTCAAATACCTAGAGTCCGGCCACACATTCTTACCGAACGATACCGATTTCTCCAAGATAGAATACCATTTAAAATTCCATGAAAGAATATACACTGCCGAAGATTACATTAACTGCCGGACGGCAAAGAAATTGCACAGGCAAAATTGGACGACTTAACATCAGTGTTCCATCTTATCCCTAAATATTGTCTGGACGTTTACAAGTCGTTAAAAGGAACAGAATCTGAGGAAGATGTGGATGGGTACGGCGGAAGTTTCCGATTTTTAAACAAAATCTAACTTTTGGAGTCAAAGATTTGTGTTGTCGCCAGTAAATAATGTCACCCCCCTTTCTTGGTGACAAGGCATGTTATCTTCACGGCTCCTGTAACGTCTGCCGTATGTGAACGTTCTTTAAGTACAATAAGTGGAATTCACACAAAGAAGCGTAATAGACTGCTGACGGAGCGAGCTGAAAAAATGGCTTTTATTGCTTATAACTGGAATATGGAAAATAGAAATAATGATTATTTGTATATTCACAATAATCAAGAGGACGATATCAATCCACCAACTGAAGATTTACTGTTTGTAGATGCAGATAATGTACAAAATGTTGATGACGAATTCTTTTATGATGATCATGATTCAGATTTGGATTCAGATTAATCACGAGTGACGTAATTATATATGTTTACTAGCTTTTGCCCGCAACTTCGTTCGCGTGGAATAGTGACTACCAGCAGATTTTGATTTGACCGCTATATGTCCGGAATAATTTTATTTTTATTTTTTTTTGTAATAAAAACTATCCTATGTCCTTTCTCAAGTTTCAAACTGTGTCTGTACCAAATTTCACACAAATCGGTTCAGTAGTTTAGGCGTGAAGAAAAGACAGACAGACAGACAGACAGACATACAGACAGACAGACAGAGTTACTTTCGCATTTATAATATTAGTTTGATGTGTAAAATAAACCATTGACCTTAAATCTGTATTAAAATATTCAAATTCAAATTTATTTATTTTGCGAATATGGGTACATACATGTAGATCTTATTTTATTTTACAAAAGGAGCGTTGACCATATCCTACCAATATAAGGCTTGCAAAATTAAACTATTAGATACAAAACAGAAAACAGAAAAAAGGCAAATTATATAGTTCTAATTATTATTCTAATTCTATAATTTATAAAAATTCTCTTACGCTATACACGCCTTTGACAATAACTCTTAAACTCTTAAACATGTTGATCTTGGCAAGTGGTTATAGATCCGAGGTGCCATGCAAAAGATACTTTTATAGAGTAGCGCTGTTTTGTTTTGTGGTAGACTTATATGAAAATTATGCCTTTTACTTTTTAATTTACTAAAATAGTGCATGTTTTTCTTAACAAACATTACAACTTCAAGTATGTATATACAAGGTAGTGTAAGGATTCTATATTTTACAAAAAAGATAACTTTGCACATATGTTTTTTTTTAAACAACATATAAAGCCATTAAATCCTTTGAATTTCAACTTATTATGAACTATATTTTATAAACTATTTCATTTAAACTAATAATTTCGATAAAAAGATATTTTTCAAATTTTCGGAAAATTACCCATCACTTCTGCCATCTAATAGGAAGGTCATTTATGCCTTTGCGATAGAAATCTAAGGATCTAGGCTGCACAAACTATGTGAAAGCATTTTGAACTGCCTCTTGGGAAGAAAACTTCTTGTCACGCAGATAATTGTCCAAAAAAATGGTAGTCCGTTGGAGCAAGGTCTGGCGATACGGAGGATGACGAATGGTTTCCAACTGCAGTTCCTGAAGAGTCAAAATGGGTTCTCGTGCTGTATGAGGTCTCACGTTGTCATGGAGCAATTATTGCTTGACCAGATCGAAGAAAACTATAGTGAATGACACCATGCTGAGACCACCAAACAGTTACCATTACCTTTTTATTGGTAAGTTTTGCTTTAGGACACTGTTGTGGCGTTTGACCTGGGGTCAGCCTTTGCATTTTTCGTTTACGGTTATCATAAAGAATCCCACTTTTCATCACATGTCACAATTCGATCCAATATTCCTTCATTTCTGTACCGATTCAACAAGGCAACATAAGGTTCAACACGCGTTTCTCTCTACAGATCAGTCAAATCTGTTTGGTGGTATATGCGAATCGGTTAGACGAGGAGCTGATCGCATGTCTTTCACTTTGTCTTGCTCATACATGTTTTTTATATCCTCCCACCGAGCAATTTTGTTTTCAAACTCATAATTATAATTCAATAAATTATTTCGAACGCATTTAATAAGGTGAGGCACATCAAATATGTAATATATTTTGTGGCCATCAATCTCAAAGCATGAGCTTTCTTTAGAAACCCCTAATGTTTTTGAAAACGCCAAAAAATCTGATCCTGGATCTGACTCGAAGGCTCGTACTTTAAATCCAAGCTGTAGAAGACGTTTGGCTGTAACAATTATCCATGTTTTTAATTGATCATCTATTTTACTACTGGAAATAAAAGAAAAGCCTATAGGTTGTTTCCAGTTTGATGTGATACCTCGAAGCATTAAGGTAAAAGCATATTCTGCAGCAACCGGTTTCTGCTGCCCATCTACTTCATGTAAGCCTAATATTTTGCCTTCCTTACAGACAGTTTCTTCATCAAAAGTTAAAGCTAAAGTAAAAGTCAAAGTAATGTCTAAAGTTAAAGTAACGGTCAAATTCAATTTTTCTATTAGTTTTGCTGTCACTTTAGCCTTGAAAAAATGAATTTGACCGTTACTTTTACTTTAGACATTACTTTAACTTTAACTTTTGATGAAGAAACTGGCCGTTAGTGTTATAAAATAAGTTTAACTTTAGACTTATCTCATCCATACAAAGCACACATTCTTTTTGAGACGGTGACATATGCTTGATTGTAGCTGTTAAAACGTCCCACATTTGATGGTTGAGCTTAGTTGTCATAGGAAGGTACATCATAGCTAAAGTTGATTTATATGGCAAACAAATTGTCTTTGATAAAAATCGATAAGCGAGTGGGCTTGTGTAATACATATTTAAGCAAAACAATTTAAATTCTCTACTGTATCTATTGTTTTTACAGTGTGGTTTTATGGTGCTCCCACATTACACACAACATTACACACAACAACATGGTCTAACAAATGTTAACAATTGTTGCACTTTGTTAGAAACTGTTACATGTTATAAGTGCTCCTACATTGATGGAAAATGTTTAAACATTTTATAACATCTAGTATTGGCTCGCAGTTTGGTTTCGCCTTCTGAGGGCCGAGGACGTCTACACGAAAATGGAAGAAGATTTGCTCATTGGAATAGCTTTTATTTTTTGTTTAAAAAAGAAGGGAAAAGCGCTCTTATTGGATGCGCCAAACGCTAAAAGCTAGAGGAAAATATAGTGCCACAGACTATCTCAAGGATTTGGGTATTGACGGTTGCTTAAAAGATTTTATAAGAATGAACAGTTCCGAATTTGAATATCTACAAAATTTAATTGGGGCAAAAATAGGCAAACGAGACACTACATTTAGAAAATCTGTAAGTGTGACGGAAAGACTTGCGGTAACGTTAAGATTTTTGGCAACTGGTAGCAGTTATAAATAAATAAATAAATAAAATTCTTTATTTGCATAACTGTTTTACAATATTTGTGAAGCCCTGACACCTGAGCTAGATATATAATACCTGTATTTCAGGAGTCAGTTTCTTCTTCCTAAATACATGGTGCTTTTTTTATGCAATAGTCAGAATTAGATTTATAAATTACAATAAATAATAATAACAATAAATAAAGTTTTAATTGCACATTGTTCGAATATCACTAGTTACCCGTTAGATTACAGAAGATTTTAGAATTATACATTAATAATATTGAACTTAAAATCATTAAATTAAATTATAATCATTAACAAGTTTAAAAATAAATTAAGTTTTTTAGACACGGATCCTAATTAAATTGTGCTAAATGTTTGTAGTAAGGCTTGTGTGATGTGTGAGATTTATGGGGATGTTTGAGTGAATATGTGTTAGAGGGTGAGTGATGTGTAAGAGAGTGTGTGTATGTGATTTTAAGTGTTTTGAATCGAGATGTTGAAATATTGAACCATAGTATGCTTTACGTCCGCTGCAGTAGATTTTCGGTTTTATTATAATCAAGTGTGAGCAGCCATGTTCTAACTTTTTGCTTTGTTTCATGGATTGTGAGAGGATTAATATTAAGCTTTTTGTTTATTTTATTATATAAAAAGATGGCTTGGTGAATGCGTTGTCGCCTAGCAGACGCTGTGTGGCATGGAGCAGTTATAAAAGTCTTGGAAATGTGTTCAAGTTGTCAGACCAAGTGATATCTATTATCGTACCAGAAGTGTGCGAGGCTCTCAATGAGGTTTTAAAGGAATACATACAGGTAAGTCAAACAACATTTTTAATTTTTTTTTATTTACTTTTAATATGATCTAATCTAATCATACTTTAGGTAGGTACCTACCTTACCTTACTAATATTTTTTTAAATAATTAACAAACCAAACATGTATTTTTTAATTTTTGATTGATTCTAACAAATCGTTTAATAATTGGGTCGAATCTTGGCTTGATTCCGATAAATTAGACGGACTCTGTGTTCTTGCGCTGGTACGAGTATGTGTCCTGGAGTTATCCGAAGAACTGGTTTCAAATGAAGCCGAGGGACTCGGTGAAAGATGTTCTAATGATTATAATTCCATAAATACGTACCTATTATAGTCGCGGCTCAAAAGTCCTAACCTGCAAAGTGCAAATACACATAAGAAAATTTAGATTTCGCGGTCTACCACTCACCACCTTAATGATTCACATTGCAATTTCTAATACGTAACTTACAATAAAATAAAAAAAAAATCTTAATTTGTTTAAATAAAAAGTGGCCTCTACAAAATAAAGCGATCAGCCTTCAATCGAAATTCAGTAAACTCATATTTTTTTACATGTTTTGTCTAAAGAAATGCTGTGTTGATTTAGACGTAGATGGTTGGTTTGCATAATGCAAGTTTGTATCATTTTGATCCTTAAAAGTTAAATCTTGTAATATGACAATTCTTTCATTTTTATTCACACTTCTTTTACTTGCGGATAACATCATTACATTTTCCGATTCTTTATAATTATTTTCAGTATTACAGTTTTGCATAATGTCATAGAATCCAAGGTGCTTGCCATGAATGCAACGCTCATCAAAACCACATAAAAAACAGCTTACTTTTCTTAAAGTAAGTTTCGTAGAGAACAAATCCCAAAGAACTTGGTGAACGGAAAAGGTTCCTTTGAAAGCCTTAAGCTTTTTTGGAAGTAGAGTTTCTCTTTCTTTAATAGAATCCTCTTTTACAATAATAATATTTATATTTTCAACGTTGTCTTTTAATACTTCACAAAATGAGTCAAAATCACCAATATCTCGTCCATAGTGAACCATTTTATCGGCAGTTCTCTTCAAAACGGCTCCAACACCGTCAGGTGCACCCTTTCCATGCCCTGCCTCTGTATAATTCCAAGTAATTTTAGAAATGTATTCAAAATCATTTCGAAGCTGTGATATAACATAAAACATGAATTTGTTTCGGTACTGTGAAATGGGCGAGTCCGACAAGAAATGTATTGTTGTAATAAAAGGATTGATTTCTAAAGCTTGTTTTATCAGAGGAATTAAATGCGCCCAAATAGCAGCCACATCATGACGAACACAACTACTAATAGTGCATACAGATATTGGTCGTAATGCTCCTAAAGAAAAGTTATGAGTGTAAATGACTGAGGTATGCAAAGTAACCTGTTGTCTGCTTCCTCCAAAATGAAACGATTGAACTTCCTCAGCATACTTTCGTGAATAACGGCTTCTGATGCTGTTAAATTTTCCTTTAAGTTCTTCATTGTAGTATATTGGACTTCAATATTATGAATATGTACGAAAAATGGACTTATCAACATTTCTAATTCTTTTATTGCTGTTAGTGGTTTTGTAATTATTCGTTCCTTGACCGTTACTACTTGATTCTTTTTAAGTCCCTTTTTCGTCACTACCTCTTTGGTTGCTTTTTTCCAGTTAAAATAAATCAGTTTGGAATCATTCGAAAACTCTTTGTAGTTAATATTCTTATCTCGACAAGCAATGCACTCTCTTAGTAAACATTTTGCGTTCCTGGGTTCACAACATAAATGGGATACTAATTCATGCGAGTTATTTTCGCTTATAATGGATGCATTATACAAAGCTTTAATTAATAATTCTATATTCGTATGTTGAGAACACAAACATGTCTCCCTGCCTGAAGGTTTAGGATAAAGTACCCAAAACGGGCGATGTTTCGTGAAAAATGAATAACTTACTTTAATATTTGCTTCTGATAGTAATTTTTTGTGTAAAACTTTCAGTAGGCTGTAAGGTACCGTTTCTGCATCCTCCTCTTGTTTTTTGTTATAAATTCTTTCTTGCCAGCAGCAATAGTACTTACATCGTCATTGTTGTAAAAATTTTCGATTGATTCTAACACTTGTTGGCGAAGCAAGCGAAATTTTGTGTTCTTTTTGGACCTCAAAAGGGAAATAGCTCTAAAACGATTCTTATTTATACACGTCTTCTCTTTCGTTATCTCTAGGTTGCTATCATCATTCTGGTTTTTTGATATGTCACTCTTGTTATTGAGATTTGCTTTTAGCCTTAAAATTTTCATTCTTTGATTTTTATTAATTTTCCGCAGGTTCTTTATAATATTTACCAATTTAATTCTCTTCTTCAATTCGTGATATCTTATCTTCCTTTCTGCTTTTTGTACGTCTTCTTTTGTAAATAAACCGATAGGGTCTTTTGTAAAATCGGTTTCCGTAAAATGGGGTGAATAGACACAACTTTCAACTTCTACACTGATTTTGTTACATATTTTGTATGACAGCTGTTATCAAAGAATTGTCAAATTGCGAGTCTCGTTTTAATTTATCAAATAGTTATTCTTTAATCATGCATAAATTTGAGAATTATTCGTGAAATAGGAAAAAGTAGACGGTTTCTATTTACCTTGTAACTGGGGTCAAAAGATACGACAGAGACGTTAGGGTTGTCAAAATCAACTTTTATTGTACTTATGTAAATACTAATTTGTTTTTCAGTAAATAACGATCAATAATAATTGAAGAGTTTAATTTTTGTAATTATAATCATAAGATAGCATTAGCAACATTACAAAAGATTATAAATCTTTTTTGTCTGTATCATTTACCTTGTATTATATATTGTTTCAACGGTTTTAGCCAAAGTATTTGCCTAATCCAGAAATAAAATCATCCTAGAGAGCTAGATAGAACAAGTAAAATAAAATAATAACAATAGGTATTTAAAAGTATGATCCAAATTCTAACATAAACAATTAAATGCTTTGGTAAAAATTTAGTATCGTTTGGCAGACGGAGGGGGAGGAAAAGGGGGGGAGGGTGGTGGGGGGCTCCACCCCTATCCTCTGGTACCACTCCCGTTACAAGGTGACGCATAATTTTTGAGAAAAATAGATATTTGTAACCTAACCTCAAAACACTATAATCACCCACTACGGTCGGAAAATTAAGTGCAAGTACTTCTAATCAATACGAACAAAGGCAAAGTCGACGGTCTTGCAGACCCCGCCATCCCCTTCGAACCTAACCTATCCGAGTCGGGGGTGCCCTAAGTCGCGAGCTCGCTTCGCTCGCTCGTGCATACTAAGAGGAATAAGATGTTATTTGAAATAACATCATAGTACATTCACGCAACTCGAAGAGATACGGAATGACACTAATGACAGCTAATCACAAATGACACTTAACGCAAAAACCAGAGACATTTATTTATTTTTTGCGTTCCTTTTCACGGATTTGTACACCACAGACGATATACTAAAACACATTCGGTTGTCGATCGCCCATTTTAACGTTCCGTTTTACCGAATAACGTTGACATTACGCGTTTTATCTGATTTGAGGTTAGAAACATTTTTTGTAAATTTCTCGAAAAATATCCATTACCTTGTAACAAGAGTGGTAGCGTTATAATCGGAGACCCACCCTCTACCAGATTTAACCACTTTTAGCCCCGTCCGCCTGCCAAACGATACTGAAGCCAACCCAATTATTCTCATTCTCATTGTTCTTTACAATGGTTTCAATTTGCTCTATGACATCCAGGTCGTCTTCAAAAATAACAGGCATATTATTTACGTCGTAAGGACTGATGTTGTACGAACAACATGCAACTGTATGATCAACTTGCTGATTTTCATGTTTAGGCGGATCATTTTCTTTGCAATCGGTTTTATTATAAGTTTTCGTATTTTTTCCTTTACCCTTCCCTTTGTTACTTACTCCATCCATACTTTTTTCATTTTTCTGTTTCTTCTTTTCTTTTGGAACTGGCGCATTCTCTTCATTTTCAACAATTGTTTCAATTTGCCCGATGCCATCCAGATCGTCTTCAAAAATAACAGGCATATTGTTTACATCGTAAGGACTGATGTTGTACGAACAACTTGGAACTGCATTATCAAGCTGATTTTCACGTTCAGGTGGATCATTTTCTTTGCAATCGTTTTTTATATTAGATTTTGTTTTTTTTCCTTTGCCCTTCCCTTTAGTGACTCCATCCAATATTTTTTCATTTCTCTGCTTTTTTTTTTCTTTTAGGATTAAAGAAAGTATGTATTCCGGGTCAGTCGTCTCAATATGGTCTTCATCGCTCGATAATAACACACTTTTTCCTGCCTGAACCTGAAGCTTTTTCTTTTTTTTTGGGTTCAACTATACAGGGTGTTTGGCGCATGGACCGACACAATTTTTTGGGGGATTCGTGAGGCCATGTACTAGTTTTCACTCATAGACCCAATGTCCTATATGTCACTGTATTCGAGATACGATTTTTTTTGTTTGTTTTTAAAAATTACCGGAACTATCACCTTTAAAACGCTATAACTTTTCAGTCTGTTGTCGAATTTACACCAAATCACTTTCATTGCGTTCTCTGATGTATTATTATTCCAAATAAAACATAAATTCATAGCACTAGATGGAAAAAAAATACTTGTTGAGCTTCCAAAGTCTTAAAAATGAAAAAACGTATGAAAAATGTCAAATTCAAAATTAATTATAAAAAAAAGTAAAAGCTTTTATGAACTTCATTTAATAAAAAAAAAATGCCTACTTAATACCCTTTCCAACGATATGCCACATGGGTGTGAAATCATTAATAATGTCGTCACAAACCTAAAGGTACACATTAACCAGTGCCAGGGTAATGAAAACACAAAAATGTTTTAAAATGTTTTAATTAAATTTAAGTTATAAATTATGTTCAAAATGACTGCCTCTGTTGCGAATGCATGCACGGCATCTTTTTCTAATTTCTACAGTCGTCGTCCTCAGTCGCATTTCTGCTTTCATAATTTCAAAGGCGCAATTTATTCTTTCGATTAAAATTTCTCTTGTGGGTACTTCAGTCGCATACACAATTTCTTTTGCACGGCCCCAGACATAAAAATCCAAGGGCGTCAGGTCTGGTGAACGTGCAGGCCAAGGAATTGGGCCGCCTCTTCCGATCCATGAATTTGGAAAACAGTTGTCCAAATGTTCTCGCACGTCTCGCTGGTAATGTGCTGGACAGCCATCATTTTGGAAAATAATTGGTTCTCCATCTAATACTGGTAATACCAATTCAGGTAAATCTTCGAGTAAAAAATTCAAATAATTTTCTCCGGTCAGGCGCTCTGGTAAGAAATGTGGACCGATCAGGTGTCTTCCAATAACCCCCGCCCAAACGTTTACACTAAACTTAGTTTGAAAGGAACTTTGTCTTTTCTTGCGGGGATTTTGTCTTTTTTGCGCCCAATGGTGAAGGTTGTGGAGATTCACAATTCCCTCGTGATTAAAATTGGATTCATCAGTCCACAAAATTCTTTTTAAAAAATTTGTATCATCTACGTCCGTATGCATCATAAATCGGCAAAAATCGAGCCGTCTCCTGTGATCATCATCTATGAGACCTAGAACAATCCATTAAAGACTGGTAAAAATTCACTTTTTGAATGGCAAAAACTAACATAAATTTAAAAGATAAAATTAGAAAAAATAAAAGTTACTAGGTATTTATTTGAAAAACGAACCAGTAAAGCTACAAGGATATTTGTAAACGTTTAAAATAAGTGTATGGTTAAAACCATTTTAAAATACAAGTTTTTTGGGTGCAAAATTTCAGCACAATAAGGTCGAAGATAACTGGTTCAAAATTTAGTTTTACGATTTCGCCTGATAAAATAAATTAAGTACTTAACGTACCTTGAACAGAAGTGTAGTGATACGCATGCTTTCCATTTTCCCGAAGAACTGACCAAACTTTCCAAACCGACAAGTGAAGTCTTTCAGCTACAACTCGAATACTTGTCGTTGGATCCTCATCAAAAGCTTGCAAAATGCTTTCATCAATTACAACATTATGTTGCCTCACATTAACGCGAGGCTCTTGGAAATTTATGTTTCCAGTCTCCCTCAGACGTCGATAGGTTGTAGCAAACGTCTCGTGGTGTGGTATACGCCGGTTAGGATAACGCTGCTGGTAAATTCTACGCGCTTCACGAGCGTTACAATTAGCGCTGCCATATGCCAACAACATGTCAGCATACTCTTCGTTGCTGAAGTTAGGCATTGTAACAAGCACGGTGAATACACCAACAGTTTAACAGAAAAGTTCAACAAACAAAACTTAACAAAAACAAACTTTAACAAAAAACAACGAAATAGGAAAACGTGAAATACACGGACACTTCCGATAGCAGAGATAGTCAAATCTCGACTAAACAAGGATCACATAACAAACTCCAACCCAATGATAGACAAAGACAAGAGATATTTTTCATGCGTAAGAAAGAGACAGGCAGTTTACCTGCCAATTACCTGCTTACCATTGTTCTATCAAACGGGTTCGTTGTTAGAGACGTTAGAGTGCGTGTTCGTTCCTGCTCTGATTTTGACGACATTATTAATGATTTCACACCCATGTGGCATATCGTTGGAAAGGGTATTAGGTAGGCAATTTTTTTTTATTAAACGAAGTTCATAAAAGCTTTTACTTTTTTTTATAATTAATTTTGAATTTGACATTTTTCATACGTTTTTTCATTTTTAAGAGTTTGGAAGCTCAACAAGTATTTTTTTTCCATCTAGTGCTATGAATTTATGTTTTATTTGGAATAATAATACATCAGAGAACGCAATGAAAGTGATTTGGTGTAAATTCGACAACAGACTGAAAAGTTATAGCGTTTTAAAGGTGATAGTTCCGGTAATTTTTAAAAACAAACAAAAAAAATCGTATCTCGAATACAGTGACATATAGGACATTGGGTCTATGAGTGAAAACTAGTACATGGCCTCACGAATCCCCCAAAAATTTTTGTCGGTCCATGCGCCAAACACCCTGTATTATTCGTCCCGTATCGCATTTCTTTTAAATAGTCCAAGATTGTCTCATCAACGATTTCGGGCTGTTCAGCTTGATTGTCCCAATCAGGCAATTTTTTTAAAACCGCAGAGGGATCAAAGGGATTTATCCCTGTTTTTCTAAAGCCAGAAATAACATTTGCTGAGCCATTTTCTTTTAAATTTTCCATTAATTTACTAAGTAATTTGGGAAAACAACCTTTAGGAATCGAAGATTGATTTCGACCATCAGTTTTCTTCCACTGTAAAATTATGTTTCTCCATGCTATTTTCATCGGTCGGAAGAACGCAACATCGAGTGGTTGCGTAATATGCGTAGAATTGGCTGGTAAGAAAATAAAATGTATATCCTTTTCGTAGCATTTTCTTATTAAATCAATTGATAGGTGGGATGATAAGTTATCACCTATCAAACATTTTTTACCGGGTTTATTTTCAAAGAACGGAATTATCATACTGGTTACCCAATCCTCAAATATGGTACAATCAAACCAGCCAGATTGACTTCTATTATAACGGGCTCCTTTTGGGCCAGATTGTATCCAAGTATCGAATAAGTTCTGAGCCTTATAAACTACATATGGGGGTAAGATTTCTTCGCAGCCGTACACGCCATCATAATTGATACTGCAGCTTTTGAAGAATTCATCACCCTTTCGGGGTATTTTGTTCCTCTCTTAGTAATGATCTTTTTTCTGCCAATATTGACTTCTGACAATATTTTCGATCGGAACATCACTAATAGAATTTTTTAATTGTTCAAAATACTCTTTAATAACATCTGGAGAGACTGCGGCTCGATTTCTTTTAATATTCTGTGAAACCCTCTGACTTATTATATTGCTGTGCCTTTTCAGAAAACTTCTAGCGAAATCCGGCCCAGGTAGGTTATTTTTAAATCTTTTTTCTGTAACCCCTAATTTATCTAAATAATTTTTTACTAAAATCCTTAAATCAAACAGTTCCATAGGATATCCCCATTCGGCACATACGTTAATGTATTTTATAAATGCTAGTTCAGTCTCTTTTGATAGCACTGTCTGGCCTCCTTGTGTCTTCACATTTTTAATACTGTGTCTATAGAGGACAGATTTATTAATTTGATATTTTTCGGCAACGTTGCTCAAGGAATTGCTCCCCTCGTTATACTCACGAAGAGCCTGCTCGATGAGTTCCTTGCTATACCTTTTATATCTCTTGCCACGAGGATCTGGCTTGTATACCCTCGGCATGATGTTTACGGCGCGATGTGGCGTATCTGTTTAAAATAATCATGAAGAAATATAAGGATAATTAAGTACAAGAAATGATGTAATTCACCTTATGTGAATTAAATAAGATTCGAACACAAAATGCTAATCTTCGCTACCGTCACTTACGCGTACCAGTTAAAATTAAACAAGTAAAAGTAAAGTAGAATTTAGAATAGCTTATATTTAAATTTATTAACGAACATTATAATAAAAATGGGGCATATCGAGAATATGTATTTTTAAGAGTAAGTCTTTCTGCAAATGTACCCACAATTAGGGCATTTTTGGAATGAGGCTAATCGCAAATATACCCTTATACGGTCTTTAATATTTATCTCAGAAATCCAGAAAATGTTAAATTAAATTGACCAAAACCGTTGAAAATAAAAAAATCTAAATTTCAAATTAAAGTGTCACAGAAAAATATTTTAACAATTTTTTTAAAAGAAAACTGTCATACCTAATGAAAAAATGCTCGATTGACAACCCTAAAAATCATGTTTCTATTAACCTCTTTCTCGTTGCTATTAACCCCTCACTCATATCTATTCACCCCTTTCTTCGTTTCTATTGACCCTAAAGGCGTTTCTTATCACCCCTGACTCGGTTCTATTCACCTCGAATTTTGTAAAAAAATACTAAGTCTCGATTTTACTAAAAAATAAGAATAAAATGATGGGATATTGATACTAACCTTTTTATTCCTAATAGATGAGAAACTTAACTATCCAAGTATGCAAATTGACTCCGAGATAACAGTGAAGAACTTGTTTTTTTTTTTAAGTTTTACACGGTCAATAAACACTGTACGCAGACGTTCACTTCAACAGCTTTTTTCTTTATGTCATTAGACTTGACGTAAATTTTAGTGTTGCCAGAATAAAGGAAAAATGTTGCAGTTTTATTAATAGTGGGAATAAAGATATTTTAACAGACTATAGAGCAACTAGAACGACCATAATCAAACTCTCAGATTTGTTTCTATACACCCCGCGATTTCTATTCACCCCATTTTACGGTTCTTCAGAAATTTCATCTGCTTGAACATTAACTACATTTGGAAACTCTGATGGCGCTTCTTTTTGTCGCTGTCTATATTTCTTAGAATTTTCCTTCCACTACTTACGCAATTTTCTTTGTTGACGTGGACTTTTTTCTGTGACGGTGTTTCTTTTCTTCTTTACGTTTCTTGTATTTGGCTCGTTGTTTTTCTTTTTCTAAGGCATATAGTTCGGGGTCATTTTTTATTTCTAAATACTTGCGTCTTTTGCATAGCCTTTGCTGAGCTAAACGTTCTGCTTTCGTTTTAGCCATAGCTGTCTCATCTGAGTAATGAAATAGAGTAAACAAGTTAGTTTAAAACTATTAATTTACATCTAAATGTTCTATTGTCCAGTAATAAAATTTAGAAGAACCTAATTATATAAATATACAGTTCTGGACACATCTATTGGCCCACCTTAGAGTTTAGGTTTTGATGGCCCCTACCGAAATATGATTGCTAGATTGAACAAAAACTGATGATGCAGTTTTAAAACTGATACATTTTACCTTCTTTTTGGATCGTATTGTTTTAAATTTGAATTCAGAATACCATACGACATGGAGCTACGCCTAACAAGTCGGATATGTGCCTCGTTAATGGCAATTGATTTTTGAATAAAAAACATGTTTTATCAAATAAAGGTTTAATTTAATAACGCGTGTTGCCTCCATGGGCATCTACCACATCTCTCATACGATTAGGCATAGAGTTTATCAACCGCTTTATGAAGTTTTGAGGGATCATCTCCCATTCCTCTTCTATGGCAGTTTTCAACTCCTGCATCGTCTGGGCAACTGGCTGACGAGCCCTAACACGTCTTTTTAGCTAGTCCCACATGTGCTCAATGGGGTTCATATCTGGGCTTCTGGCTGGCCAGTCCATAACTGTGATATTCACATCCCGAAGATATTCCCTGACGATGCCGGCCGCATGGGCTCTTGCATTATCATGCATAAAAAGGAAATTTGGGCCCACATAGTCCGCGTATGGTATCACGTGAGGTCCTAAGCACTTACGAATGTACCTTTCAGCATTTAATATTGGCAGCCGTGGTCTTGTAACAACCTCAAGTTGAGTTTTACCGCTCGCCGATATACCGCCCCAGACAGTCTTTGAGCCACCGCCATAAGCAACCCTCTCTTCAAAGCAGCATTGTGCGAAACGCTCTCCCTTACGTCGGTAGACCTTCTTCCTTCCATCATTGCCAGATAACACAATTTTAGACTCATCAGAAAAGAGTACACGGCTCCAATCTTGCTGTGTCCAATTTAAATGACTGCGTGCGAAATGAAGGCGCGCTGTTCGGTGGGCTCGCGATAGTTTGGGCCCATTAGCTGGCTTGTGTGGTACCATATCGCGTTCTTTTAACCTTCTCCGAACAGTTCGAGCGCTCACAGATACTCCGTGGAAGTCGCGAAGTTGTTTTTGTATCTCAATGGAGGTAAGGTGACGATTTCTCAAGCTGGTCGTCACGATGAATCGATCCTGCCTTTCAGTTGTGATCCGAGATCGTGGCCTTCCTTGGCGACGAACAAAACCGCCAGTCTCTAGGTACCTCCGATAAACATTTCGGACCGCAGATCGACTTAAATTAGGTTGAGCACTCACGTTTCTATGGCTGTGTCCGCCCTGAATAAGTGCCACAGCTTGGGCGGCGACTTCAGGTGAAGTATCCATAAATTATTGAGAGAACCTCACCTTAATGTTAAGAATAAGTAATGTTTGTTGCAAAACCAAAGATATCAATCACTTTTTCAAGAATTAAATCCAAGTAAACCAATAAAACCAAGTTTTCTTAGTAATCGATTGTTTGATATCAACAAGCAGGCTCCAAATTGTCTCTTGTTTCTTTAAATTCTGTATTCGAAATTCAAAAAAAGACTATTGAATGAAATTGTGAATGTGCAAGGTTCAAAACTGCATAAAAACCTTTTGCTCGACCTAATATAAAAATTTAGCTAGGACCAAACGAAACTGAAAATACAAGGTGGGCCAATAGATGTGTCCAGAAGTGTATATTGCTCTTGAAATGCCTAATTTATTACACCTAAATCATTAACCTCTATATAGCGTCATTGAACGTAACAAAAATGACATTTTCCTCAAAAGAAATCATTCACCTCATCTACAAATTGACGATGAATGATGTTACGATAAATGACGAAACAAGTTGAAACACGTTCCTGTCCAAGCAAACGCAAACCTACAATGTAACACTGTTCTTCATAATTAATACAAATTCAATATTATCCATGTTCATTTATCATTAAAATAAAGTAAAATATACTTACCAACAATATTTCCAATAGTTTAATGACGGAATTCGTTGACAAACTAAAATCAATTTACTTCAAAACGTAATTTTACTATGTATACGTGCAGACTCGTATGAATATCAACGACGACTGAGGTGGCGTGCGGGGGAAGCTACTCGAAATGCGTTTGGTTACTTGTATTCAATATTTTCGTTGAACAAATTTCTTGAAACACGCACAGCGATGCACGCTGACACAAAGGGACTGACGAGCGAGACACCACGCGCAGCGACCTGCGTACTCTAACCCCCACCGCACCGCACCGCCTATCCCGCCATCACCCTTATAAAATGTTTACAAACAAAAGATAACACATGTTTTATTTTGTTATAATTTGTTTTGTTATAAAATGTTTACTAACATTACTAAACATTTTCTAACATGAAAACACGCACAGCGATGCACGCTGACACAAAGGGACTGACAAGCGAGACACCACGCGCAGCGACCTGCGTACTCTAACCCCCACCGCACCGCACCGCCTATCCCGCCATCACCCTTATAAAATGTTTACAAACAAAAGATAACACATGTTTTATTTTGTTATAATTTGTTTTGTTATAAAATGTTTACTAACATTACTAAACATTTTCTAACATGAAAATTTATTTGTGATTAAATGTTTGCTAACAAATGTTTACTAACGTTATTAAACATTTTCTAACGGCAATGTGGGAGCACCATTAAATACAGTTGCGCCTTTACAATCGCGCTTAATTTAGGGGATAAAAATTGATCACAAGCTTTCAAAAATTGTTCTTCACTAACATCTTTCTGTTTTTCATTAATAGTTTTCAACCTTTTACTTGTTTTGAATAATTGTTTTCTGAGTCTCTTTTTTCGGGGAGTATGATCAGTCAGTCGTGTTGGTGTCTGAGAACTACAGTCCACAACTATGTACTTTCTAGTGCTGGTCTATTGGGAAATTTGTGATGAATTACCCGCTCTTTCGTGGTCTCTGAGTAATTTTTCGTTTTAAATACCTGGGTTTATTGTGTAGGCCTAATTTTACGTTACTTATGACTTTATGATCGGTCTGTATATGGACGAAATCTTTAGTTGGTAAAAGCAACGTTGGTATAGCTGTTTTCTTCAAGGATTTTTTCCCGTATATACCATTCTCAAAATGAAAACTGCAAATATATGTATGTTTTAAACTTTCGACAGACCTTTCAAGTAAATCCGGTCTTCTACAAGCTTCCACCCATAATTTACATCTGAAATGTTACAATATAATACAAATTAATGATATATTCCATAAAATAATAAATAATAATTATATATATCATATATGGGTTTTTCTAAGTTAAGAAGTACTTTCGACGGCAACGACGTTTTTTTTCAATAAACTTTACAAATAACCTATTTATTGCAGAAATGTACGTCTGTTTTCGGGAAAGTGTGCAAACGAGGGCTTATAAAATGCGGCCCTTTGGTCAAAAGTATCGTGACTGAAAAAAATTTAGATCACGTGAAATCAATAAAACACGGTCAAAACAATGAACACCTTGCGCGTGAACAATTAGAACTATATCTTGGAAAGCCCATACGAAGTTGTGGTTTATTTATAGACAAAGGTTTACCATTTTTAGGAGCAAGTCCGAATGGTAGTGTAGAAGAGGACAAAATTGTGGAAATTAAGTGTCCTTATTCAGCCAGACATGAGTGTTGACGATGGCATAAGAGAAAAGAAAATTATTTTTTGGAAAAGAGAAAAGAAGGTAATATCAATCTAAACAAAAATCATGATTAGTACTTCCAAGCACAAGGACAACTTCACATTACACAAAGAAAAACATGTATATTTGCCGTTTGGACTGAAGTAGACATGAAGGTTGAACTAAATTGAGGAAGAATAAAGAATTTTGGTGTAAAATGGAAGAAAAATTGAAAGCTTTTTATTTTGATTGCTTACTGCCTGAAATCCTTGATTCTCGGTTAGATAGGCAAATGGATATCAGGGAACCTAAATATATTCTTGATGCAATCAATCAACACCAAAATTCGTAAGTTAAGTTCAGTCTTCAGAAAAATTGTTGAAAGGAAAAGAACAAATAGTTGTGCCAATACTGTTAAAAATATGCTGTACAAACCAGACATTAGACACGTAGCGTCAATAAACAATGGCCGAACACATGAGAAGGTTGCTCTCTAGAACAACTATCGAAATTATTGAATGTGACTATAGACCCGTATGGACTATACATCGACAAAAACACATCCATTTTTAGGAGCAACACCAGATGGTATTATAGAAAATAACACCCTGGTAGAAATAAAATGTCCTGTAATTCCTTTCAAAATCGGCATTGAGGCAGCCAAGTCAAGGCAAAATGCATTTCTGGAGGATAAATAAAAAAAACAGGGGAGATCGCAATAAATAAGATGTCCGACTGGTATATACAAGTCCAGGGACAGATGCATGTTTGTGATGTACCAAAATGCATATAGGCAGTATGGTATGGAGACAATCAGAAAAAGGTAGAAGAAATTTTAAAAGATGAAATTTGATGATGAAATGGTAGAAGAATTTAGGACGGATAAGATGGAGCCAAAATTAATTTCTTTTTATTTTGACTGTCTCCTACCAGAATTGGTAGACCCGCGTCACACTCGAAAGCTACCGATTTGAAAACCTGATTAAGTAAATGTCAGTAAAAATAAAGAAAATGTAATTGATCGAGGACCAATGACCAAGGAGCTCATCAACGTAATTTCTGAAATACAAATTAAGTCAATTTTAATATTTTTTACATTATATTATTATTAACATTTCGTTAAAAGTCGTGGTGGCCTAGTGGGGTAAAGGACCAACCTCTCAAGTATGAGGGCGCGGGTTCGATCCCAGGTCAGGCAAGTACCAATGCAACTTTTCTAGGTTTGTATGTACTTTCTAAGTATATCTTAGACACCATTGACTGTGTTTTGGATGGCACTTTAAACTGTAGGTCCCGGCTGTCATCGAACATCCTTGGCAGTCGTTACGGGTAGTCAGAAGCCAGTAAGTCTGACACCAGTCTAACCAAAGGGTATCGGGTTGCCGGGGTAACTGGGTTGAGAAGGTCAGATAGGCAGTCACTTCTTGTAAAGCACTGGTACTCAGCTACATCCGGTTAGACTGGAAGCCGACCCCAACATAGTTTGGGAAAAAGGCTCGGAGGATGAGGATGTCGTGTTTCACGCGATTTCAGCCGCATTCCCAGGGAACTTCTTCCTGTACCCGGATAAAATATGGCCTACATTCACTGGGGATAGTGTCAATCTCTAATTGTGAAAGCATCCTTCGAATCAGTTAAGCAGTTTCAGAGCCTATACAATCCACACAAACAAACAATCAAATCTTCCCTCTTTATAATATTAGTATAAATTATTTAACACTGGTCAAACCCTTTCATTTGATACCCAATTCGACGGCAAGCAAGCAATACCTACTATGTGACTCCGGGTGGATTTTAAAGGGGAACACTAAAACTTAATAAAATCCATATTCCGAGGTAGGTATAATGAGATACTGAAAATCCAAGTTTTCTTTATTTACGCATAGTATTGATTAATAAAGTTTTTTGTTTTTATTTTGAATCTTAAGCTACCTTAAACCTTTTTGGTAGATACAAGTTTTATGAAACAAAAATGTCAGATAGGAGGTATTGCTTGCTTGCAGTCGCCATGTTGAGAGAGCTATAAAAAAACAATGCAATTCAGCATTTTCTGGCGGTGGCTATCTTGGATTTTAATATAATACATGATTCTACAAGTCAAGCCCTTTCATTTGATACCCATATTGAAGGAATTGTAAAAAAAATATGTTATTCGCCATTTTGTGGCGGCGGCCATCTTGGGCCGATATTTACCAAATAAAGCCTGGAACACTCCCGATTAATTTTCATTGCAAACAAAGAAACCTAAATACATATCGATTCATCCGTTCTGGATATACAAACACACATTCACGACACACCACACATACATACACACAACCATACACGTCCAAATTATCATATTACTCTTCATAAAAAGTTTTCATTACAAATCATTCAAACAATCAATCATCATCAACAAAAAAAAATCCGATCAAAAAATAAAAAATGTAAGTTGCGGCTCCTTATCTTCCCTGTTCGGTTCTCCTGACCGCGCTGACCTCGGCGTGTGTAATTGGCGCGAAATTCAAATTTTACACATTGAATGAAGAGTATAGCTTGCGCGACGCGATAGACGCGCAAAGTGTAGTGGGCGGAGCTATCTAAAATTAAAAAAAATCGCGGTGCGGTCGTAAGTGAGCGACATACAACTGAATACATATCGGAAAACCTGCTGGATATTTTGAAAAAAATGGAATATTCCACTTACAAAAATTCGTGCTGCTGTATCAGATAATGCCAGTTCAACGTTGGCTGCATACGAATGTCTTTAGGCGAAAAAAAAACATTAATCTTTTTCTCGCTGATAAGCGCTGGACTACCCGAGCGGGGCTGCGCGGCCGCTGCGAGACGCTGTCGGTGCGCGGAGCGTGGACAGATAACGCGATGGTGTGCGAGTGTACCGTTGTAAAGGTAGACATTGCTAGCAGTAACGACAATAATGTATAAGAATGTTAAAAGGAATTAAGTTTGCCTGTACAAAAACTTTCTGTTATTGATTTCAAGATATTCCTACTTATGTAATATCAAAGATAAATTAACTACATGAAAGCTCTAACAAGAAAAGCACGAGCTACAGAACGAGGTAATTTATAAGGTGGACCATGTGTACCTCCTCTGTCGCCACAACATGGGGCCATAATTAGCATGGTTGAAGAGGTTGGTATTAATATCCTCTGAATACCTCGGTAACCACTCGCTTCTAATTCTCAATTTTTATTCATTAGGCTGCACCTGTGGTGATCACTGAAATAAGTAATTCTATGGATAGTGATGGCGCGGCATTGCATGCTATTAATTGTACCGAAAATATATTTCTTGAAGAATTAAATGAAATTAACGACCCCCTGGATGCAAGTCGCTTCCAACAGGTATCTGTGGAGATCAAAGGGGAAGGCCTACGTTCAGCAGTGGACGTCTTATGGCTGAGATGATGATGATGAACGACCGCCCCCCCAATAGAAAACGAACAAAATAGCACAGGTTCTCTAAAATGTATCATATAATAATTATTGTTTTAACTTTTCTGTTCACTTTATACTAAAAATATATTTAAATTATGTTTTATGGGAACAGGGCAGGAGGAAGAAGATGTTTTAGATAACAGTGTTAACAAAAATATATCATCAATCCAAACCACAGATCAAGGGCGTAGACCTATATTCGTCGGGAAGCTGTCGTATTCTTAAGACAGAAAGGAAATGCAAATATTAAAAAAGAATTACTCTTAATTTAGAGATTTTTACTACACTCATCAGGACGACATGATCATTCTCAATATGATGAGATTCGCAGTTCATTGGAACCAAATCATCAACCATAAAGAAATATTATGCAGTGTCGCACAAGCACATATAAGTGGGAGATATTGAGAATGTTATCTGTGGTTTGATCTTTAACTATGTATACCTTAAACATTATTTTTGTGTATTGACAACACTATATTTTTGACGTCACTGACATCTGTCACCGAGCCTCTTCCCTTTCCTTTTATATCAATTTCATCATATTTTATATCAATTAATGGATGATGTAGTTTGTAAACGTTTATTATGATAATACATGTTGTTGCAAACTAGTGCTTGGTGTTTTCTGTTGTTCGTGCTCGCCTCCGCTCACTCCACTACTCTGCGTATCCCCATCAGGTCATGTGCTCAGCGCGTGGGGAATGTGACAACGTGTTCGCGTGTCACCTTGAGCGTGAGGCTGAGGCCGTCTTTACAACACCAGCTAGCACTAATATCATATTAATAGATTTTGTTTTGCGCCCGGCCCATCGCCCACCAAGCACAACATGTCAAATCCAAGTGGAGCTTCTGTTCCGGCCAGGCCGGGTCACGTGGTCCCATCAGGTATGATGGAGCGACTTGATGGCCCTGCTAATTTCCACACATGGAAGTTCACAATGGAGCACATATTGATTCTGGAAGGACTATGGGATGCAGTAACTGGCAAGGACACGGATCCAGGTAATCAACAGCGTGCTTTGGCTCGTATCTATCTTGCATTGAAGCCGTGCTTGTACCAGTATGTTAGAAACACAAAAACTGCGAAGGAAGCTTGGAACAAATTGAAAGATACTTTTGAGGACAAGGGCCTATTTAGGCGTGTGCTGCTCCTAAGGAAACTGCACAGAATACAACTTGCAGATTTTGAGACAATGACTTCATACATCGAAGAGGTAACCACACTTGTACAGCAACTCTCAGACATTGGAAAAAGCATAGAAGATGCCGAGGTTGCCGAAATTCTTTTGAGTGGTTTATCGTCTGAATATGATACTGTGGTCTCGAGTATATCTGCAGTGAATGCAAGCAGCGTCCTGTCCAGTGAATTTGTGAAGGCCTGACTTCTTCAAGAATATTCCAGACGAGTGTCGCCTGTATGTGGGCCAACCAATGGAACAGCTTATGTGTCCTAAAAATAAGAAGACCTCAAATGTTGTGTGTGCTTGTTGTGGGAAGAAAGGACATGTGAAGAATCGATGCTTTAAATTGAAACGTGAAAAGAAAGTTACAGCAAGTGTGGACAAATCAAATATGGTTTCAGCATTTTTATCTGTACCTAGTACAAAGGACTTTTACTTAGACAGTGGTACTAGTAATCATATGGTCAATAATGGCAGTTGTTTTGAGGAAACAAAACCTTGTAAAACCTCCATTAGGGTTGCCAATAATGAAACAATAACTAGCAAAGTAGTTGGATCAATAAAACTATCAATGTGTAATCAGGTGAGTCCACTAACTTTGTCTGATGCTTTATTTTTCCTAAGTTATCTAGTAATTTGATTTCAGTTTCAAAACTAGTACATAAAGGATACTCTGTTCTATTTAATAAGAAAGGATGAAACATTTACAAACAATGTGAAACCACTGGCACTCCGAATGCATGTGTTGCGTGTGTGGATGGTTTATATAAGTTATGTGTGAATGTAGGTGTGAAGTCCGATTGATCTCGCAGAAGGAGCACTCTTTGTTCCTGGATAGCCAGGAAACACCAAGAGCCGCAGTTGCAGCTGATCTACCGGCAGAGTTATGGCACAGACGTCTGGGGCATTTATGTACTAAAGGTATGAAACAGTTACGGGAAAGTGCATGTGGTGTCAATTTTCAGGATGATGAAGAAAGCATGAAAAATTGTGTTGCATGCCTTGAGGGGAAGATGTCCGCATCTTTTCCTACTGGACAAGCACACCGAGCATCTGAACCGCTGCAGTTGGTGCACTACGATGTCTGTGGACCTATGCCGGAGCCAAGCTGGGGAGGGGCGAGATATATCGTCACCTTCACTGATGACTACACCCGAAAAACATATGGATTCCTCATGAAGGAAAAATCAGAGGTAATCAACCATTTTATTACTTTCAAATCACATGTGGAGAATCAGTTAGGGTTGCGTGTTAAAATATTAAGAACTGATAATGGTGGTGAATATTTCAATACTAAATGGGCAAGACGACAGTAAGACGGAATCATTAAAATATTGTGTTTATCTGATAAAATATTGTGTATGTATGGTGGAAAATGTCTCCATTTTAAGATTTAAGACGAGATTATTATTTTATTTGAGAAAATAAAATTACAAAATACTGCCATCCGCCATGTTTTTTAAAACGCCAATCACAGAGTGTTACGTCAGCCCTTAGTAAATACTGTCACTGTCACCGAATTTATTTCGAGTTTCGACTATCTCTTGAGTTTTATCAGTGTTTAAATTGACTAAAAGTAGTATCATAAGATCTATATCGGTCTTTTGCTTACTTACTTAAATTTGCTTTACTAATTAAGCCATGGAACAAGGATTTACTAAGGCAAACAGTTCTAATTTGCCTCGAGGGGATTTGTTAATGTTGGGAGAGTTCCTGGCGTCAAACAAAGATTTCTGTTCAGCAGAATTCAGAAACGTGAAAACTGCAGCGTAAGTACTATTATTACTGTATGAATTTTTTATAAATTTAGAAGATATTTTGTAAAATATCACTTGATATATTAAGTATTGAGGTTATGTTTTCGTTATGAGAATATGTTTTGTGTATGTAATCTACGATTAAGTATGTAACTCTATATTTACACACCTATTTTTTTGTTATAGGTCTTCCAGGCCGTCGTACGGTGATGATGCCATAAGTTATGTCCAGTTAAAACGCGATGGCAATCTGTGCGTGGTGAAGTCAAAAATCTGTCCAGAACACAAGGTCCATGGAAAGTTATATGGAGTAACATTAGTAGTTGACGAAGTCAATGAGACAGTTGTTTCGGTGGATTGCCACGACTGTGTTGCATCACAAGGAGGCTGCAAACATGCCGTGGCTTTTCTTATGTGGGTGCATCGCAGGAGTGAAGAACCATCTGTTACATCAGTTGAATGCTACTGGATGAAATCCAAGCTATCAAAAGTTGGGACTACCATAAAATACATGACAGCAAAAGATTTATCTGATGCTAAGCCTAGCTTGCCATCAAATAGTGTAGTATTAGACAAGTTTATCGAGGAAGGGAGGAAAAGGCAACTTCACAATTGTGAATTGATCAAACTTCAGGAAGATTATGTGCCTGATAAAGTGATTACATTCTCCATGCACAAACTAATATTAAAATATAAGGAAAAATCCTGTGACATATCCTTGGAAAAGCTTGTATTAACCGATGCAGATGTTAAACTTATTGAAGAAAAAACAAGACAACAAAATAAAAGTAGTGTTTGGTATGAACTAAGGTATGGTAGGATTACTGCTTCACGAGCATATGAATTCACCAGATGTAATACCAATGATGGAACCTTGATTGCTCAGATAATGGGTGGAAGAATCCCAGACAAACATGCAATGAAACGTGGCAGAATGTTGGAGGATGAAGTCAGGGAAACAGTTTCATCTAAACTCAGAAAAACAATAAATAAATGTGGCCTGTTCATCAGCAAAAAATATCCCATGACAGCTGGATCACCAGATGGGTCTGTGACGAGAGTATAATAGAAATTAAATGTCCGATAAGTACTAAGACTCTCAAAAATTATGTTAATAATGGGAAACCAACCAAAAAATATTATGCACAGGTGCAGTTGCAAATGTATTTGTCTGGTCGTCAACAAGGCTACTTCTGTGTTGCAGATTGCAATTATAACATAAATAAAAATGTAAATATAATTTGTGTGCAATATGATGACAAATATGTTTCAGAATTTGTTTTAGCCTTAGTCCATTCATGGAAGCATAATGTGTACCCACTATTGTACCAAAGTGTTGTTTAGTTAGTCATAATATGTAAATAAAACAAACAAAGTTAATTAGTGCTTTTATTTTTTCCTATTTAATTATGATCATACAAAAAGAGGTTAAATAATCATAGGTTCTAATTTGGGAGGTGATGGGTCCTGCACTGACGTCCCGCTAGGGGTGTAATCACTCTTAATGGTTATAATCATAGGTTACTTAACTAAAGAATCGTGCAAATTTATTAACCCACAGGCAATAGTTATAATGTCATCCAGAACTTTAACAAGACTGTAATTTACACATGCATGTGGTTTCAATATGCGAAATTCTCTTAAGCGACGAATCACTCTCTCCACATGTATTCTTAAACTGGCAATTTGTTTAGTTTCCCTCACCTCAGTTTTTGAGAGTTTAGCCCCTGTTAGAACACTAGGAGGTCGCATTAATTTTACACCATGTTTCAATAAATATGTTTCAACATGCTTAAACCCTCTATCAGCCATTACACACATGCCTGGTTCCAAACATTAAAAAAAATCACATGTTTCCACTAGACATGTGTCTGTTACTCTTCCTCCATACCCAGGTGATATGTAATTCACCAGACCATTTGGGGTGCATGACACAAGATATTTGATAGTGTTTGCTTTTTTATATTCCGACCAGGAGAGAGATTGATTTAAAGCTTTTGACGGCTTTTGTATTTCTATCTCTAAACAGTCGATGATACAACTTACTTGATTATATTTATGCCTTAATGCCATTGGTAAATTATTTTTTATTTTAAATTTATCTAATTTTACCAAGAAAGTACGCATTACACTAGCCAACAAAGGAATATTTTTTAAAAATATCTTACTAGCATAACCTGGTGTTAGGGAAAAATCATCTGCAAGCTCTTTGAATGAGTTATTTAGCCTAATCTTTTTCAAACACATGAGTAAATGAACTGGAGTAATGTTTGTATTTTTTTCAATTAAATCTATTAAATAATAACAGTCTTTAGGTACACCAATATAAAGACGGGGATTTCTGTTAATTTTAAGTATTGTGCATTGCAGCATTTGAGTTGACTCTTTTTGTTTATCATCTTGTTTCAACTCACTGCAATCTGAACATGATTTTGTTTGAACAGATATAGTTGGTGATGATTCTCCATGAGTAATGGAGGGTGTGTACGAAATATCACTATCAGAGCGGTTTTCAGAGACAAACATTTTTCTTGAACATTTATTTATGTTTGATGTGCTTGCAGTTGGTTTGATTAGAAAACTGATCTTGTTATCTTAAATGGCGATGTAGAGACAGATTGGCGATCCGGTTGGCGATGGCGATGTCATCTGGTTTACAAAATTAACTTGAGTTTGAACGGCTTTGCTCCTGAATTTGTGTGTGATGTAAACTTGGATGGATTTATTTGCAGACTTATTTTTCTCTTGTGTAATACTTTCTGCATTTCCATGCACAGCTGAAAAGCAAACACATAAATTAATATTTATTGTAACTTATAATTATAACCCCATAATTAAAACTCAAAGAAATTATTTGATTTTAAAGGTGTTCCATAATGAGATACACATATATAATGAGATATTATTACACACATTTAGTACCTCACACATAAAGTATTAGTACCCATATTGTTTATTATAATTAAAAATTAGGTACTACTATTAACATGCGATACAATTTACATAAACAGAATATAAACTTTAATGATTTACATTTTATACAGGTTTTTTACTTCTAGTTCTTTTAGTTGTTGTTATGCTTATACATTACAAAGAACCATACATTCAAAATTGATTGGTACCTGAACTTGATGATGTCTCTCCAAACTCTATAGCTTTATTTACAATACTTTTATCTTCCAGATCTTTTATAGAATCTTGAATTAATTCCTGTCTTTGCTTTTTTACAGTATATGGTCGTTCGGTCATATCAGATGCTCGTTTTCTCCTATCTGCTTGGCATTCAAATTTAGTGGGTATACACCCTGGTTTCATTCGAATTTTCGACACAGAACCCATTATGTGATATTCCATATAATTATCCATATCATGTGGCAACTGGAAAATGAATAAAGTAATCAATAATCAATCGTGAATATAAAGTCGATAAACAAGCTCTATACATTTCGAGGTTAGATTTAATACCGAATACCTTGTAATTAATGTTTAGTTTGTAAAACAATGTCGCAGAATATTATGAATATAAGGAATAACGTTAAAACTTACGTCAAAATGATCTACGCAGAAATAAATAGATGTATCAAGACGAACAGCTTTAGGATCTCGCCGTGCAAGAGTTAGCCACTTATATCGCATCGTTTTATCGTTTGGCACGTAAATAAACACTTTGTTAGGGGTTTTTATTGACGTATTAGTGCACTGCGGGACCGCACACCACTTATATCCTTTAGAATTCATATTAAAATAATATTTAATATGTTTTATTTGTTACTCTATTCTATTCTATTTTTGGATATGGCAATCCGTGTCGATGTCAATTCGACGATTCTGCCAATGACAAGTGGGATGACAAGCAAGTAGTGCTTTTAATGAAAAAATAAATAAAAATAATAATTATATATTGATTTAAGACGGAGCTGTGGCCGATCTTGTGTAACTTAATGTGTTAGTAGGACGGCACTGAAACAAACAGAAATACATTTACATATATAAAAATAACAAGAAAATGTTAGTAACACATAACATACATATACCACAACCATACAAACTGAGGCCTAAATATAGGCCACAGTTTATAATTTAATATTGTTTTGATGTATAAACATCAACAGCATCTGGAGCAGTTCTGGACAGGAGTGGGATAAGAGGGAACGGAAATTAGTAGGGAGAGGAATTTTAAGTTTTTGGAGACGACCATATAAATCAAAGGATGAGTTGTTAGGACAGTCAAAAAATATATGGTCCAGGGTACCCTCATCCAGTCCACACTCGCAGAGGGATGAATCCTGCACCCGAATTTTGCGCAGAAAGACCGGTGTACAACAGTGACCTAACCGTATTCTGCACAGGACTGAAATTACCCTTTTAGGGTATTTTTTAAATTTTGAAAACCACGGTTTTGGTTTTACAACCGGTTGAATGGCGAAATAAGAGCTACCCTTCTTTTTGCTGGAGATGTTCCAGCATTCCTGCCACGAGGTCTCAAGACTCAATTTAGGGAGGTTTAGCAGGTCATGCCCTTGAAGGGAGAAGTGTACAAGGTCAGCAGACTCAGATGAACACGCATCTTTGGCCAATGCATCGGCACATTCATTGCCCGCTATACCGCAATGGCTAGGAATCCAGACTAAGTGAACTTCTTTCTCTTGCCTAGTGCAGGAGAAAAGGGACTTTTTAATATCCAGGACAATAGGAAAATGGAGTTTAGTTCTAAAGGGATTCTGGGATAGGGCTTGGAGACAGCTAAGGGAGTCAGTAAAGATAACTCCATAGCTAATCTCATGGGACTCTATAAAACGACAAGCTTCCAATAGTGCCACACACTCGCCTGTAAATACAGAAGACTCCTTCGGACATTTGAATTTCAAAATTATTTTAGAGTTCTGATAGTAAACCGCGGCTCCAGTACAGCCACCATTTGATTTGGAAGCATCCGTGAAGAACTTTTGAAACCCAATCCATCGTTCACCCAAAACCGCATTAAAGGCCGAATTTGCCGATGGGGAGTTTTTGGATATGCCAATGATATAGAATATTTTAGGGGTGAAGCAAAGTACTTCATAGGGGTAATTAAATAGAGGAAGTCTGGGATATGGAGCAATGGGGGATTCTAAATTTTGAAAAAACCGGTATGCTTTTAGGAATAGGGGGATTTCTTTGTGTTCCCAATATTTGGAGCTGTGACAAAGAGTGTCAAGCTCTCTGAGTTTTGGGATGAGGGGGTGGGACGACTTGGGAATAACCCTGGATAGGAAACGGGAAGCAAGGTACTGACGTCTCAGGGCTAGAGGAGGTTCCGCGCATTCGACCTGCAAGGCGTTAATAGGCGACGACTTCATGCAACCTGAGATGATTCGAAGGCATTGAGATTGAATCCTATCTAAACCGGCCAAGGCACCTTTGTTGCTTGGAATCACCAAGTGTGACCCATAGTCCAGGATACTGCGGACTAAGGCATTGTAGACCAGTTTCATAGTGAAGGGATGGGCCCCCCACCAGACACCAGCGAGAGCTTTTAAGATGGAGATTGCTCTTTCGCATCTTTGGATCAAATAGTTAAAGTGGTGAATCCCGGATAATTTTGAATCTAAGAAAACGCCTAAAAATTTTGTTTTATTATTTATGGGAATATCTTGTCCTTGAATGTTAACTGAGACCTGAGGGATCAGTAGTTTTCGGGAAAAAATCACTACCGAGCTTTTTGGGGCGGATAACGTGAGACCATGGTTCAAAAGCCATGTGTGCAGAGAGTCCAGGGAGAGACAGAGAGATGAGGCAGCGTCCGCAATAGATGAATTTACTACATACAACACTAGGTCGTCCGCGTATTGTAGAAGGTGGCAGTCACAATTAAGGCAGGAGCCAATGTCTGCTGTATACAGGTTGTATAGTAGTGGGCTCAGAACTGAGCCTTGGGGAAGGCCCTTCCACGTCTGTCTCACCTCAAATACCTCCCCCTGCACTCTGAGCATCAAAGAGCGAGACATGAGGAGTGCGCATATACATTGTACCATCTTACCCGGAATCCTCAGCTGTTGCAATTTTTGCCTGAGAACTGGAAGAAGGACGCTGTCGTATGCGGAAGAGATGTCAAGGAAAGTGGCTACAGCAGATTCATTTTTGGAAAAGGCTGTACGGATATCAGTAACCAAAATTGCCACACTGTCCATGGTGCTAAGCCCCTTTCTAAAGCCAAACTGATGGCTCGGCAGTAAATCCCTAGACTCCACCAACCACTCAAGTCTATTTTTAATTAAATGTTCCAATATCTTGGCCAACACTGAGGACAAAGCAATTGGTCTAAGGCCATTCGGATCATCAGCAGTCTTGCCGGGCTTCAAAAGGGGAATTACTATCTGAGCTTTCCACTGTTCGGGAACCCAACCAAATTGATAACAATAATTTAATATTCCTAAAAAATACTTTTTTGCTTCAAAACCAAAATGAACTGCAAATGAGTACGGTATGCCGTCTATGCCTGGGGCGGAATCCCTAACATGACGTAACACCGCATCAAGTTCCTCCAACGAAAATGGTTCATTCATAGGATCGTCCAAAATATTTACAGACGGGAGCAGAAGTTCTGAGGAAGAAGGAACATAGGCTGGAGCAATTTTGTCGAAAAAGGATTCAGCAGTTTGTCTCGAGATAGGGGAAGGGATAGATGGGGAGCAGCCTCGCCTGAAACGATTAATGCTCTTCCAAACTGCTGAAATAGGAGTGGAAGGGGATAGAGAAGTGCAAAACTTAACCCAACCGCGACGTTTCTTCTTGCGAAGAAGCCGTCGAGATTGAGCTAACACTCGTCTGTACCGTATAAGATTGACGCTATTCATCGCATCATTGTACTGTTTTTCGGCCTCTTTTCTTTCTTTAATAACCGATGTGCATTCTTGATCCCACCACGGGGGTGACGGGATTTTATTTCTGGCACAGTTGCGCAACGGAAAGGTAGAGTCTGCGCTTGAGGTAATGGCCGAGATAAAGCCATCGTAGCAGCTCTTAGCATGGCAGTGACCAGAAGAATCTTGGAAACTTGAATTTAAATTTGGAAGCGTACTAATTTTCCCCTCCAGTAAAGATGCAAACTTCGACCAATCAGGTTTGGACAAGTTGTACTTCAATAGTGGAGGAGAAGTTTTCTCTAAATAAGTTTTATTAATTAAAGTTACAACAATGGGGAAATGGTCGCTACCATGCGTCAGAGTAGTACATTCCCAATGAATTGATGCCGCCAACTCAACTGAACAGAATGTGAGGTCTACACAACTCTTTTGCTGTCCTGGAAGGGATCTACGAGTAGGGCTACCATCATTTAAGATGCAAAGGTCTAAATCATCCAAGATTTCTACTAAACCTTCCCCAAACGAATCACAACGATTGGAGCCCCATCTAAAGTGGTGACAGTTGAAGTCACCCATGACGAGCACAGGTCCTACTATGCTATTCAAAATGTCCCTAATGGTGGTTAAAAACCTACGCTGAGGATGGGAAATATACACCGATAAAACAGTGATACCCTCAATTCTACACGCAACTATATTCATATCACCATCCAGAACCGGAAGGGACAAGGTGGAGAGGGGGACACGATTATTAACAAGGAGAGCCGACCCTCCATAGCCATCAGATCTGTCACATCTGAGAATATTAAATAGTGGTATATTAAAACTGAGACTCGGGGTGAGCCAAGTCTCAGCTACAGAGCAAGCCAGAGGCTTGAATTTGTTGAGGAGGAATATGAGGTCGTGCTTTTTATGCCACACGCTCCTCACATTCCATTGAAGGAATACTTGGCGAGGCGCCATTTCTAATATTTGATAAAAGGTTAGTTAATTGGTAGGCAACGTTGGACGGTAATTGGGTATTATTGGTGGATAGGATTGTAGATAGAAGTTTAATAAGTATATCTATTATTGAGGAAACATTACTATCAATGAATGGGTTATTCAGAGCGCAGCCATCAGGCTGTGAAGGTGCAGGGGAGTTAATAATCTGCTGATGGGCAGCTTTATCATAAGAGGGAGATAGAGGGGCATGGGTCCTTGGCTTAAGGAAAACAGTTTTGCGGTATGACTGAGTGGGGGCGGGAACTGCTTTTGCAGCATTCGCATAATTGCGAGAAGCAAGTGGGACAGATTTGCTAGCTTCAGCATATGAAAGGGACTTCTCAGCCATAACCGTCTTAATGGCCTTCTGTCTACCCAACTCCGGGCATGACTTGCTATTTGCAAAATGATTCCCTGAGCAGAGCACACAGAATGCCTCCGCCTCAGAAGTGCTGCAACCATCACCAGGGTGATCATGGCCGCACTTACTGCAGCGAGGCTTGGACCGACACACTAGTTCCACATGACCAAACCTGCAGCACTTACGGCACTGGATGGTGGGATAAACATATTGCTGAACTGGAAGGGAAGTGTAACAGCAAAAAACTCTTTGAGGCAATACTTGGCCATCAAAGGTAAGTACACATGTCTCTGTTGCCTTGAATTCAGTTACTCCATCTATAACTACTTTCCTGCTTATGCGACGAACTTTCAGGATTTCACCACAACCTGAAGGGACCTGTAAGTATTTTTGGGCTTCCTCTTCATTTAAATCTGTGGGAACACCAGTCACAACTCCCATCCTAGTTATATTAAAAGTGGGGATTGAGGCAACATAGCAGTTCTTATGTAAAATGCTGTTGATAATAAATGAGTTTGCATCCTGAGGGGATTTAAACTCTACAGACACACGGTTCCTACCAACTTTTTTAACACCATCACGGACAACGTTAGTAATATTATGTTTTTGTAGGAATATTCCGAAAGTAACAGGGTGTAGAGAGGTACCGGCGTTAGGCTGGGGCTCCAATCGAGAGACATGAACGATAAAAGGTGCCTTATCAGTAGCTGAGTACCTGCTGCGGCCAACTAGGTTCCTTTGTTGTTTGGATGGCGGGGTTGACACGCTAATGTTAGCATCATCTCCGGAGCGTTTCCTGGTATACGAGGTTGATGGGGTCTGGGAGTCCGCGATGCTGCAAGCAACATCAGCGAGTTGGGATAGCGGATAGTTGGGGGAAAGAGGAGCATATGCAGAGATGTCGGGAGGATCAGGATCGGGAGGTTTATTTTGATCCATTATGCTTATAAACAACTAGTAAGTTACCGAAATAACAGTACACCACTGGAGACAAACACAAGGACAACACACAAACACAAAACTAAGTCACAAAAGTTCACCAAAACACTTAAAACGGCTGAAAATTCTAGGCACACGTGCTAACCAAAGACACTCTGTGGCGAGAATCCCATTTGTTACTCGACTCTAATGTTTACAAGTTTGCTAAGGATTGACGTCACAGCAAATGTCAACGTCGGTGACTGCGTTTTGGCGCGAATAAATTAACATTTCATTAAAATTTAATTTTTTTCAATTATTATTTAATAAATTACAGAAATATTATATTTTTTAGAAATAGTAGATAGTTAAGAATATTTTAAAACACATTTTCAAAAATTGTCGTCTTGCCCATTCTTGCAGTATTTGAAAAAGGAAGGCATTGTTCACCAAAGTACAGTTCCTTACTGCCCACAACAAAATGGCGTCAGTGAGCGCCTGAATCGCACTCTGATGGATAAGGTTAGATGTATGCTGGCAGAGTCTAAACTTGACAACCGCTACTGGGGAGAGGCAGTAATGACTGCCATTTATCTCAAAAATAGATCACCCTCGGTAGCCTTAGGGGGTTGTTTGCCTGAGGAACTGTGGTCTGGTTCACCTGTGAACCTGTCACATCTCAAGGTTTTTGGCTGTGTGGCATATTACCTAATTCCATCTCAGAGGCGTGTGAAATTGGATTCCAAGGCACGAATGGCTATATTTGTTGGTTATAGCGAGACATGCAAGGGGTATAGGTTGTCGGAGCCATCTAGTCCAAGAAAAATAATATTGTCTCGTAGTGTGGCATTCATAGAAAATTAATTTTATGTACTTGAACCAGATAAAGAGCTGTGATAAATTTAATATTATTTATTATGACAATCTAAATAAAAATAACAATTTATTAAATAATAATGATTCTGATAATGTTATTATTGAAAATTCGAATCCAAATGTTTCTCAATCTTCAGATGCGGTGAATGAGGGAGGAACTCCTGTGACTGCTTTGGACTTCCATGAAGAATCTGATGCTGATGAACGGTACGAAAGTACGACGTCATCAGACCGGTTTCCAGATGGAGGGGAAGCATTGTCAAACGTAGAGCCGCTATCGAACATGGAGCCTGTGTAGATAAGTCGATAAAAATTAGTTACAGATTTTAATTTAATGAGATTTTTGTGTCTGCATTCGCTTTACTAATTTCAGAATTCTTCTCTATTCTTTTGTAGGTAAGCAAATGTAAAGAAAGACAAACATAGGCTTACGTAGTTTCCAAATGCGCGAGTGAAGCGAGCGCAATTTTTTTTTCAGACTCAAATAAATATTACGTAAAATGTAGCCAAAACGTACTTAACTTTTTGTTTGTTGACAAATGCAAGAAATCGTCCATGCGAAAACCCCTGCTCACATAGAGAAGTCGGTAAAAATAAAGTTAGATAACGTATAGCAACGACGCGAAGCAAAGCTTCGCGGACCACTTGGAATGTCTCCAGGGACCACCAGTGGTCCGCGGACCACCGGTTAAGAACCACTGTCTTAGAAGGATTGCATACCAATGCTAATGATGCCCTTCTCACCAGAGTCTTTAAAGTTTAACTTTTAAGTTTATCTTAGTAAAGGTGCGAAGACATGGAGGCGCCGCAATCATCCAATCAACCACCACCCGCGGATTTGTCCGCCCAGAAGAAGAAGAAACCCTTTCTCCGCAAGAAGCCAGAACTCCAGTCGAGGGAGCTACCTAAGCCAAAGTTTCTATCAACGACACCAACACCGCTTACGAATGATCCACTATGGCAACAGGCCTTCGTCAACGAGGGAGAGCGTGGGCTATCGAGCGTCGAGGGTATCAGAATCTTCAATGCTGATGCAGCAGGTTATGTCGCGCTAGTTTAGCGTGAGTACGCTGCTATAGGGGATTGCGACAAGTATGTCGTAAAGGAGGTCCCGCAAAGCGCATTCGCTTACTTCCACCATGTACTTTGGTGGTATCGCATCGCTTTGATGGCGAAGCGACGAGGCGAAGCGTCTCACGACCAGGACCGACTCATCCACTTCGTGGAGGGCTATGACATACAGTTAGGGGCAGGAGCAGCCACCTACCTGGTAGGGATGGGAGACTTTAAGGATGTCACCGGTGTAGAACATTACCTCGCCGCCACAGAGCCAGGACCAGACGGCCATTTTGGCTTAATCGATGACCGAACACATAGGGAATACGAGACGAAGATCGCGCCCGCAGTCTCGGTCAATCGCGTTTTGTCAGACATCGTGGTCACAGAAGATCGACATAAAGATTTTAGGATGCCACCAGGCGTTCTACCCAATCCACCAGCGCAGCCAGCGCCAGCGGCGCGGCCAGCGCAGCCGGGAGGAGCTCAACCCCACGCTCAAGCTCAAGCGCCAGTGGCGCGAGGGCGCGGCAGAGGGCGCGGACGAAGAGGAGCGCGCACGAGACGACTTGCCGCAGAAGAGCAAGCTGAACAACCTGTAGACGCCATTGGAGGCGTTCAGGATTCAGATGACGACGACGACGGGGAAGATCCAAAAGAGATAAATGGGAAAGATAAAGCTTAAGGCTGCGTTTCCACCAGAGATGTGCGATGGAAGTGTGTCGTGCGAGGATGTCTAGCTGTGCTGTGAAAATGTGTGGGTGTTTCCACCAAAGCTGTGCGATGATAATGTGCCTACGAGGATGTGTAGCGGAGCTGTGAAAATGCGCATTAATGTGTGGCGCGAGGATGCGTTGCGAAGCTGTGAAATGTGTCGACGGGGGTGCGGTGTAGTGGGAGCGGAGTAACGCGAACGCCTGCCTGCCGCTCACCGCGCTGCGCTCACGTCTCACTTTGCTGTCGTAAGCGCTTGTAGTCGTACGCATGTCGTACGGTTGCGTGGCATAATGGACGAAAAATTAATTGATGCCGTTCAAAAGTTTCCGTGTTTGTGGAACACTTCTTTGTCATTTTACAAATGTAATGAAACTAAGGACGCTGCGTGGGAGGAAATAGTCAAAGAAATACAATATAAAGATGGTAAGTAATAATCATGTATTAAAATCAGGTATATTAAAATACAAGTTACAATATTTGGGTATTTATTGTGTGCGATGAATTCGTGACGAAATACGAGTATCTTGCCATGACACTTTTCCTTGATTATTGAAATAAGAGCAGTATTTCTCTCTTACATCATAACTATCACTTGACACGACGACGGAAATGCTAGGAACCGATACAAGAGTACTTGTATTTGTGTTATCAATGCAATCCAAATAATTACTTTGTCTTTCAATTAAAAAATTATGCATTACACATGTGGCTTTTACGATTTTGTCAACCGTTTCCACTCTGCATTCAAAGTCTTTACGATACACATACCACTTTCGTGCCAATACACCGAATGTAGCTTCTACAATGCGACGTGCCCTCGAAAGTCTATAGTTAAATATACGTTTCTGTTGGTCTAACTGGTCCCGCGGATATGGGCGCATGAAATTTTCCATCAAAGGAAAAGCCTCATCTCCAATGAATACAAATGGTACTGGTTCACCTCCTTCATATAATGGTTCAGGTTCTGGAAGATTCAATCTTTTTTCTTTCAAATATTTTCCAAAAACACTATCATCAAATATTCCAGCATCACTAAATCTTCCCATGGATCCCACATCAACCATTATAATCTTTCTCCTAGCGTCAGCTAAGCACATAAGCACTATAGAAAATCTTTGTTTGTAATTAAAAAAAGAGGACCCAGTGTTTGCAGGACACATTATATAAACATGTTTACCGTCTAGAGCCCCCAAACAATTTTTAAACTGCCATAGCTCTTGAAAATCCTTTGCTATTCGCTTCCAGTCGTCTTTGGTAGGTTTTGGAATAACAAGAGGTTGTAAAACAAGCCAAAGAGCATTACAAACTTCTGCCACAATTCTCGACACACTTGCTACTCCAATCCTAAAATTTTCTGCCAATCGTGTGAACGACGAGCCCGTGGATAAATACCTGCAAAAAAAGGAATGTTTATAATAATAGTAAGAAAAATAATTAACAAATAAAAAAGTACTCTTTACCTGTTACTGATTTTTTGCGATCTGTAAGACAACATGCTTGGTATAAAAATGTTATATTCCTAATCATAATTTTCTATTATTTCAGTGAAAAGCGCTAAGTATCGTTGGAAACAACTACGGGATAGCCATCGGGACGCGCTAAAGAGGCAGAAATCTAAAAAAAGCGGACAGGCTACAACCAAAACACGTGAATGGAAATACCAAAAATTGATGGAATTTCTTTTACCGTACATGGCCAACAGAGATAGAGAGTCAAGTTATAAAGAGGATATTTCGTCACCAAATAATGAAAATGACTCTTCGCAAAGCACTCAATATTCATTAAACCAAGATGACTCTTCGCAGAGCACTGAACATACACCAAATCAAGCTGACAATCCCAACAATCTTTACGAAATAGCCTCAACTTCAGGCATTTCAACAGATTCGGTCACCCCGTCATCATCAAAGAAGAAAAAAGGCGATTAATTATCAATTTTAATACAAAAACATATGAAAAATCAAGAAGATTTTCGAAAAGAAAGGCAAGAATTAAGAGAACTTTTAAAACCAACGGACTGCGATGATACTGATCATTTTTTTCTTTCAATGGCGAAAACTATTTTACTTACTTTAAACATACCGCCAATTTTTCCTTGGTGCTGATGCATTCTCTGTAGTGAGTGTCTTCTTTCTTGATAATGTTCTCAATCAAATTGTGTAACTCATAAAAGTTACTTCTAGATACTCGATAAGAATTTTCGAATATTTCATCATCAGCCGTATGAAAAAAGGTAAAGAATTCTCCATGTAATCGATGATATTTAATATGGTTACGTATCCAAAACCTGTGTGTTCTTGTATTGCTCAAAATTATAGAACTAATAAACTCCGTATCTTCTGCTTCCATTTCTTCATCACAAATTGTTAAATATAAAAGTATTTTCTTTTTCCAATTATCCATATTATTATCTATTTTGCGCACTTCTACTTCCAACAAACTCCGTCTATGGACTGGCTGGTACAGTATGCGCAAACCTCGCAACACATCTTTCTCAACACACATTCCTCGCACACTTCCCTCGTACACATCCCTCGCACACATCCCGCGCTTGTTTTGTATGCGCAAAAATCTAGCTCCGCTGAGCCGTTTCCACCAGAGCTGTGCTGACCGAGGCAAGGTAAATGAAGCGATCCTATTGGTTCTTTACAAACACATCCCTCGCTATGCATCCTCGCACATCTCTGGTGGAAACGCAGCCTAATTCACCACATGTGTGAGTGATCAAGCTTATGAACATCTTGCAGAAGACACAGATAGGGCTGCCAATAACCCTAATGTTATCACAATATGTGTTGATCTTCAACAAGTTCTTTTTTGTCCAACATTAACACATTCAAGTGTGTTTTATCAAAGGCAGTTGTCGTGTTATAACCTTGGCATAAACAATGTTGGCCAACGGTATTCAGTAATGAACTTGTGGAATGAGACGATTGCAAAAAGAGGATCTGCAGAGATTGCTTCATGTATTTTGAAACATATCCTGGATAATTTTAAGCCGCTTTTAGACGCCAAGAGCGGAAACTTATTGTTAGGTCAGGCCGTTCTGTTGGTCAAAATAACAACTGGCGTATATTGACATTGTATGCATATTTAGTGAAACAACAATATTTTACAGAGGTGGATCAAAAGTTTCTATGTTCTGGGCACTCATTCTTACTCTGCGATAAGGATTTTGCTTTAATAGAACGTAGAAAGAAAGTTAGACATGATGTATTTTTGCCAACAGACTGGAAATATGTCATAGGAGAGGCAAGGCTCAGTAAACCATTTCTTATTAATGAGCTAGAATAAAAAGATTTCAAAGATTTATCCCATCTAGAGACAAACTTACAAAAAAACACCCTTAAAATAACCCAAGTAAGTGGCATGGCTTAAGCTGACTAAGGTTGATCCAATGGGTGTATATGTGCGAGAAAGTCATAACAGTTTAAGGTCGTGGATTCGTCATGACATATTTAAAAAACAAAGGGCAATGAATAATTTGCAGGTTCCCCCTGAGTCTATATAAAAGAATCTTGCCTATAACAAAAGAGAAAAAAGAAAGATTTGCTTGATGACACAATATCTTCGCACATCTTGTGCTGAGTTTTATATTAATTTACCTACTAATTAATAGATGTTTTATTACTACTTTTAGTTTTAGCAGAGCTCATTATAAACCTTCTTTTGATGTCAGAGCTTACTTGAACAATGCTGTATGTCATGTGTTGATGTGTCATACAGCTTGTTCTACTGAGTAAGATTTAAAATGTTGTTTAAAATTATTACTGTTAAGTTTCTAGAAGTTTTATTACTCATATTGTATGTTCAAGTTCCTAATAATTATAATATGTAATTATTTTGCAACAATAATTTTCCAAATGACAAATTGCTACATACAGCGTTGTTCGAACACACGCCTCATTACTGTAACATTTCCCCTGACCGTGTCAGATGCCTCCTGTGTACAGAAAGCCATCAAGCTACTGACCCGTCCTGTCCTGAATTTGACAGGTAAAAGCGCATTTAAAAATCATGTCTGAGCAAAGTGTATCATATATGGAAGCCTTTGCGCAGGAACCTTCAATAAGACGGGCCTACTCTGACGTTCCAAAAACCCTGTTTGAGCAAACTCCACCTCAGCCAGTACAGAACCCATCCATCTCCATACTCAACTCCTAGTTCCACCCCTCAAAAGATGTCTTACCGTAAAATAGTTCAAATTCCCCGCGGTAAGATGACTTCCGAGTTTGGGAGTCAAACGAGTTTGGGGGTTCAAATTCCCTGAATTCCGGAGGGTCATGATCGTCATGTTCATCACGAACTAATTCGAGAACCGACATCATCTCTACCCAATGGTTGTGGACTAAATAGAACTCATACATTGCCAAATGAAAACTTATCAGAACTACTGGTAATGGTCATTACAAATATCATTGCTAAATTCAGCGATGTGTTACCATACGACGTTGCTCCTTTACTTGTAAGACTCGCTGAAATTGTTTCTAAGAAAAGTGTGATAAGCTCTGAAATAAATAGATTTATCTTAACATATCATGGTAAGTTTCTATGTACATTAGTAGCCGCACATAGCATGTATTTGAAGAAATTAAGTTGTGTTTGTTTCATTTTAGGAGTCTTCAGGAACAAGAGTGTAACGCAAACGTGTGGCTAATTTCACAGCCGACGGAAAAGCTTTATTAGCCCAATTAGTTTAAAGAGACCAATCGAGGAATCTAAAATAACAGATTGCATGTCAGTCGCCAAGAAACAGGCAGATAAGAGACACAGAAGTTCAATTGTGATGCCCATTTACACTAGGTAGGAGGCCACTATTATTAATAAGTAATCAATTGTGAATGATTTATGGTAATTTTTGTTGACTTTATATTTTAGCTTGAAACTATAACTTTAAAAAGGGCTTGGGATAACATGAAAGCTCTTACAGGAAAAGCACGAGCTACAGAACGAGGTAATTTATTAAGGTGGACCATGTGTACCTCCTCTATCGCCACAACATGGGCCATAATTAGCATGGTTGAAGAGATTAGTATTAATATCCTCGAACTCGTACCGAAAATATATTTCTTGAAGAATTAAATGAAATTAGCGAATACCTCCCCCCCCCCCCAATAGAAACCCACGAACAAAATAGCACAGGAGCTCTAAAATGTATCATATAATACAATATTGTTTTAACTTGTCTGTTTAGTTTATACTAAAAATATATTTAAATTATGTTTTATGAGAACGCAGGAGGAAGAAGATAACAGTGAAAACAAAAATATATCATCAATCCAAACCACAGATCAAGGGCGTAGACCTGTAGACTATATTCGTCGGGAAGCTGTCGTATTCTTAAGAAATGCAAATATTAAAAATGCAGGTATTTTGTAATTTCAATATCAAAGTTTATACTTTAAATTATATTTTAATTTAAAGCGATGTTAATTTATATGTTTACTTTTTGCTTTGCAGTCAGAAGTTGAACAGATAAAAAAAGGGCGGCATTGTTGGAGGAAGAGAGGAGCAACTGTTTATTAGAAAAAGCTAAAATAGAATTAGAAGAACTGAAAAAATCTATTGCCAAATAAACTATGTACTACTTATTTGGCCACTTTTACTATGATTAGCCCCTTGTTCTAAAGGATTAAAAAAGGATTAAAGGATTAAAAAAGAATTACTCTTAATCTAGAGATTTTTACTTCATTCATCAGGACAACATGATCCCACAAACATGATGATATTCCCAGTTCATTGGAACCAAATCATCAATCAGTAAAGAAATATTATGCAGTGTCGCATAAGCACATAATATCAGCCACAACTGTATCCATCTTAATACCCATGCCAAGTTGGAGACAAGGAAACCTTTTTCAAATGCCAAAGCATCTTTATACAGTATTCCTGATTTTTATTTGGCTTCTGTTGTAGTTTTCTTGTGCAGTTGAATTTGGTGATTAAAATGGTGAAAGTAGCACATTGCTGACTGCGTACCCGCTGTCCCCTAAAATTATCCCTTTTAACACACCAGTATTCAGTCTTCGCTTAATTGAACTGCTGTTATAAATAAAACTATCATGGGTACTGCCAGGCCACCGGGCTACTGTAAGGTCCCCTCTACATTATTATACTAATCTTTGTCATCCTAGACACTTTATATGCCACTTCTTTATTTTAATAAACTCAGTATATACTCTGCAGTCCGTGGTTTCATTTACTGTCTCTTCCTACCGTACAAGGCGACCACACCGTGCCAATTATGGACAAAGAATGCAAAACAATTTAGTGAATCTAATACAAAGTGCGACCAATATGAATACTGTAATTTTAAATGTGATTGACGTGAGGCATATTCGTGCTAAATATTCGGGAAACTTTCATCTCAGTCTCACGAAGAGCTAATTTTGACCCAGAATGCAGCTGGAGGCTCTAACCAAGCGACTGTGGAAGAAATACGTTTCAATTTGAGTACTGCAAATATTATACTTACAATCATCGCCCTAGTGATCGGGTTAGGGCTACTGTTATTCCTTTACCGGGCTTATGGAAAATGCCATAGACGCTGGATGCAGCAGGAAATAAATCGAAATAATCTTCGACTCGAAATCAAGCTTATACGTAATACAAGACGTATAGCATACTAGCTTCCGCCAGCGGCTTCGCCCGCGTGGTGTGTTGATAAAAAGTAGCCTATGTGTTAATCCAGGGTATCACCTATCTACATACCAAATTTCAATCAAATCTGTCCAGCCGTTTTCGCGTGATTGAATAACAAACATACATCCATACATTTTCACAAACTTTCACATTTATAATATAAGTAGGATATAGCAATTCGTTGTCGAACCGTTGAAGCGACAATTATGTAATTATGTGCCTATTAAACATTAATAGAAAATGCATATTATGAAGACGTACCAACTACAGTTAGCAATAAAAAATAAAATTGTATTATGTGATAAAATTGTACAAAACTACTTTTCACTGATGACTTCACGAATTTTGAGGACCAACACAACTCACGATAGAAGTCTTTCTGAATTTTATAACTAACAATTTATTATAGCTATCGTTTCTACTAGATACTATTAGAATGAGTTGCAAAATTATACATAAGATGATTTGCCCGTGAATGATCAATCAAATGGTCTCTTGCAACAACTATTATTCTATCTGCGATATATGAACGATATTTATGAGAATGTGAGTAGTAAAATGCGCGAGCAGTTTTTCTTTACGTAGACGCCATCTGCACATTCCCCTCTCTCCGCCACGGGAACCTAAACCAAACCGACTTAGTTGCGAAACTCACAGAGTTGGTCGAACTTATCGTTCGTTATTCGTCTTTAGGTATTTATTGCGTAGTTAATTAGTTTATAAAAAGGACCATTCTTTTACATTTTCTCAGTGTATTTAGGTATATATAAATATACTGCGAATGTTGTTTCTTTTTGCCGTTAATTACCTGTTGCTTTTATATTTTCAGTGATTAAGGTTAGGTACCTTACCGAAAAAGCCAAAAATGACATACAAAATAGTGGAGACAATAGAGAGGTAGAAAAAGTCTGGTTATTGTACCTTCTTTCTGGGAAGACAAAGGAAAATTGTGGTGGCCGCCTAAAACGACTCTGTTTAAATTAATGAAAGATGACCAATCCAAACCCAGTGTGGCGCATGCCGATTTTATTTTTATCCACACTTCATATTATATTTCGACGGGTCCCAAGAACAAAAACTTATGTAAATATAAGTCGATTTTTAGTTTTTTGATCAAATGTATTAAGTATCATAGTAGCTATATGGTAGTGTAATTATTTTTTAAATAGTGTTTTTACTTTATGAAATAACGAATCGAACATTGCCTTATCTGAGAAATAGTTCTACGAACAAACACGCATCGACATGTAAGAGCTTGTTCGCCGCGGTAAGCACTAAGCGCATCGCGTTGTAGCGTCAGTCACGATTTTGTACTCCTCAGTGGCGGTCGATTTTGGAGATTCAAACAAGTTTTTAATTGTGAGTCAAATTAATGCTATAAGGTGTAAATACAGTGTCACAGAGTATTTTTTGCGATGTCTGCATTGTCAAGAAAGAAAAGAATTTTGAATTTAGCGCTACAAATTAATGAAAATAATTGTTCTGATCCCACTACGTACAGAAATAACAATGAAGAAAGGAATAATCTTGGTAAGTAATTGTTTTATTTTTCAAGTTACACGTATTTTAAAGTTGGCTGAGTGATTTTGTATACAAAGCTAAATGTTTTAAGAAAAAATCGAAAATTATTAGAATTACCGTCGTGTGTGATAAAAGTATGTTGTTCTACGTTAATAATCTAAAAAGTTTTTTTTATGTATAATTTGTTCTAATAATTTCATTATTAAGAAAAACTACACAATAACATTTAATTTTGTTATATTTATTTTTACGACATTATTTTCACATACGATTTTGTTCAGCCAAAGTTCTTCTAAAATTTTCAAACGTATGTGCAGATAGGATGTTGTTCTACGGAAACTTACCATAAAAATGTAGTCTTATGTGATAACGAGATTTTGTTCTTTGTAAAAACTTTTACATGAGACTTTTTTCTAATCAAACATACACCATTTAATAATCTTCTTTTAATTAAAATGATTTATTTTTACTAGTGATAGGCGAGTACTCAAATAAGGAATTAAAATTCAGTAGCTATATTGTTTTTTATTTGACTTTATTACAGAATCTGCAATTGAACGTGACAGCAATACTAGCTCCCCGCTACCGTCCGATGCCCAAAACATTATCGTCGAAATGGCAGAAGTATATCATGCCGTATTTGATGAGACTATCCATACAGATGTACCAGAACTACAACTTGAAGCTACCGAAAATCATATTCATACCACATGTCAGCAAGTAGTTTCACCCTCTAACACCAATACAACAGTATCTGAAAAGCAGCATGAAACTACTGAAAATACAATTTCTAATACCTGTCATCAAGTGGCAACACCAGCACCTGTACTTTTTTCACAAGATTCGTATCCAGAAGAAATACTTACTCCATTGAATATAGAGGTAACCTCTAGTTTTAATAATTCACCAGCGTTATATCTAGAAGAATTTGAAGAACCAGCTGTTGCCACTCCTTCTACTTCACATATCACACTAGCTACACCAATGCCCTCTCCAATAAATGTACACAGGAAGTGTGATGATCATTTTTGTCCGGACCATAGTTCTTGGATAGATTCTGTTCAATCTGTAAGTACTAGTGTTTCGACTTTGACATCATCACAACAAAAAAAGAGAAGATCAAGAAAACGATTAGTTAATAAGGACAATTGGTCTGACGTAAAACGAAAATATTTAAAAAATCTCGGTAAAAGCTATGTGTCAAAAAGAGGCAAATTCGTTGAGGATAAAGTTATGGGAAAACCTTGCAGTTGTCGGTTTAAATGTGCTGAAAAAATTTCTGAAGACCAAAGACTAGATTGCTTCAATAGGTTTTGGAAACTTGGGAGTGCCGAAAAACAATGGGGATTTGTTGCAAAATATGTAAAAAAAGCTCCTAAATATAGATGTTTAAATCGCAGTACTCCTAACAACCGTCAGTTTACACTCAAGTATTTCTTGCCAATTAAATCTTTAAATGCCGATGCGACTATTATAAACGTCTGCAAGACTATGTTCTTGAAAACACTAGCTGTTAGTGAAAGTATAATCAAAACCACATTTAAAAAATATGATGGTGTGGCACATTTTGAGGAAGACCTCCGAGGCAAACACGACCATCACAAATCCATAATTAATAATGACATGATAAAGAGTGTGTGTGATCATGTAAATTCATTTGTTCCCATTGAGTCCCACTTTATTAGAAAGGACTCGACCAAATTATATCTAGATGGTAGTCTCAGCATAAGCCGAATGTTTAAACTGTATAACGAATGGTTCGATCAAAACATATACGGATCAAAAGCAACGACTGTACGCCAGTATAGGGAAATAGTGAATAAAAATTTTAATCTTGGTTTTCATATACCGAAAAAGGACCAGTGTGAAGTTTGTCATGCTTTTACAAATAATCGGACACCTACAAATGAAGAAATACAAAACCATAAAGTACATATGGACGCAAAGAAAACGGCACGTACCATGAAACAAAAAGACAAACATGATGCTATAGAGTCTCAAGGGTCCATTGTGACAGCAGTTTTTGATTTCCAGAAAGTATTGACTTGTCCCCACGGCCAAATAAGTATATTTTATTACAAAAGAAAATTATCTGCCTTTAACTTTACAGTTTTTAATATGGGACAAAAGAAAGCAGTGTGCTATATGTGGGATGAAACAGTAGCTAAACGAGGAGCTAATGAAGTGGGAAGCTGTTTATTAGATTTCATAAAAGATAATTGTACAGAAGGCACAAAAGAATTTCGTTTCTGGTCCGATAATTGTGCGGGCCAAAATCGGAATAGATTTGTTTTCTGTATATTTATTTGCAGCAAAAAAATACAAGGTTTCTATTACACATCGTTTTCTAGAGAAGGGACATACCCAAAACGAGGGAGATAGTGTTCACGCCGTCATAGAGCGTTCGTCTCATTCCAAAACGATATATACACCTGATGAATGGCGCCTGCTTGTGCGATGGGCAAAAACAGAAGGAGAACCATATTTAGTTAAAAATATGATACAGGAAAACTTCTTTAACTTTAAGACCCATGTAAGTGACAAACTATGGAACAAAAATTTAAGAAAACAAAAAATATTGTGGACTAAAGTTAAAGAAGTTTTCGTTGACAACGCTGAACCAAATAAATTGTACATCAAGTATGATTTAAATGCAGAATCTTATGAATGCTTAGTTTTACGAAACGATACTAGAAACTCATCTGTATTGCCTGTCTTAGAGCGTGCTTATTCTTCACCACTTAAGTTAACAAAAGATAAATATAATGATTTGGAGAGCATGTGCAGAACAGGTGTTATAAATGCCACTAATGCAATATTTTTTAGATCTTTACCCTACAAATCTAACAATGCAAATGACGACTTAAGTGATGAAAGTAATGAATAATACTTTTATTTTATATTTTCTTTTATTCGAGAGACAGAGTCTGGTTAAATTTAATAAGACTGATTAAAACTATATTAAATTAATAATATCCAGATGTTGATTACTTATATTAGTAGAAGTGAAATAAAGATACCCGATTTTGTGATTACACTGATTACTAAGCATTGAATAAAATACAGAAATAGAGAACAATTTTGTTATATGTTGTGATAGTTTTATAATGTTATACGGTTTAATGTTTAACCGTAAAGGAACATTTAGTTTGCTACAAGTCTTTGACCTTTTGCAAAGTATTTTTTTAACTGTTTGTTGGAGATGTTTTTTGAAGGCTGTTAGTTTTTTTTTAAAGTGATTTACAGGCATTAATTACATACTCACTTGTTTTAGTTTTAGATATTAAGGTAATTGTCAGATTTCTACTGAATGTTATTAATTTTTGATACATTTATCTAGATTATGTGGATGGATATAAAGGAAGAGGACGACCAAAGAAGCGATGGATGGATTGTGTGAAAGACGATATGGCTAGAAAGAATGTCATTAGCGAGATGACGTCAGACAGAGAAGTATGGAAGAGGAAGGCATGCTGCGCCGACCCCAAATAAGAAATTGGGATAAGGGCAGGGGAATGATGATGACATTTATCTAGATTAAGATTATGTCAAAAATTTATAATTGATTATGAGTACCTACTATTTTGAATTGTTTAGAATTTTGTTAATTTTCTTTTGCATTTGAGTTTAAACAACATATTTTTAAATACATATCTGGAAAACATATTTCCAAGCAAAACTGTGATTCGATTTGAGTAATAAATACCGTAAGTGATCATATCAAATATAAAATAGTTTTCTTTCTTACTACCTACATTTAGAGATAACATAGGTTTGGACATTTCCAACATAAGACATTATTCTGTAGACAAATACCAATGTACACCATCTCAAGTACACATACAACTTTTTATTTTATACAGATTTCATAAAACAAAGTCGCATGTGTGGTTAAGTCTTACTTTATTCCAAAAAACAAACTCACATCATTACATAAGAACGAAATTTTAAATAAAATACATATTTAAAATAAAATATTAGCAAGCAAAAACAAGTAAATTAAATAAACAAATACCTTTCACCATAATTTTCTACAATATTTATTTTTTTTGCAACTTATTCATTCACGTAACTTTATTGGTTCGCACTGCAACTAGACAATATTGAAGATAGGACTTTGTTCTTGGGACCCGTCGATTTCTTTATTGTGTGTGACTATGTTCATGTATATTTATTTTTCACTGTTTTTTATTGTTTCTTGATATATATATAATTATTAATGAATGTATTCTTCTCATGATACTAGATTTGTTAATAGTATTTAATTTCACCTAATTGTGATTGTTCATTTCTAAATGTTGTTCAGACTTAACCTTTCTATATAATGTATTCATTGTGGCAAGTAAACCGGCCGGCCGCCGTCTCGATCCTTTGTGTCTTATGTCCCCACTCCGTGGCTGCGTGAGCGCGACAGTTCGCGCCGCGGCGGCCCGCCAGTCTACCAAAGCTACGGACGCGAGCGCTGTGTCGGTCGCTCCTCGCTCCACCTTACGCGCAATCTAGATTACCTAGTGCTTAGCCCTTGTGATCACTGCCTACGCTTTAAACTGTTTGCTCCTTCTGTCTATTGTGAAACTCTTGCGTGTAAACTATTCTTCCGTGTGCTAATAAACTTTCTTGTCGAGTGCAAAAACTTTTTATTGTTTATTGACGCATTAGCCAACCTACCCGCTATACCAGTAAAGACTGGAAATTAATGAAGTGCACGTTGAAAAGAAACAATATTCAGACATACCAGCTTGCTGATGATGAATTATCTGCAATGGAAGAAAATTCTGAGAAATATTCAAGATACAGTTGTGGTTGAGCCTCGAGAGACAGTTGTCCTGCCTAGTCAAAATCAAGGAGAAATAAATTTTGAACTTTTGGCTAATAATTTGGTAAGTTAATATTTTTTGTTTCGTAGTTTTGGCATTTTATTCACTATTATGTGTCGTAGTCAGCGGGATGCGTGGCTGGGCGACGCGACAGTGGTGTTGGAAGTGGCTTGGCAACGCAGACCCGGTCTCGTAACAAGCGCGCGGGTAGATCGCACGGCACTAGATCAGCGTTGTGTTGTCTTTGTTTACGAATGCAATGTCTGATCTGGCAACATCTCTTTGATACATTTTTTTTTGTTCTTGTATTTATTGTTTAACAATCATATAATATAACTCAACACCAATGAAGACGCATGATCCACGGGGTCTGTTTGACTGGTGCGCATCGTTCGTACGCCGCTACCAACACCGCATTCCATACCAAAGCATCGAAACGAACCGAACTTCCACCACCGCGCGCCGCCACCCGCTGCTAAAGGTGAGGCATTAATACAATTAATACAACTGTACTTGTTCCGGTTTCGACGTCACAGCGGGCCCGGGGCGGGCCAACATCACCGCATCAGCACCCAGCGGGAGCGCATGCGCGCGGCGGAGAGGGGCGACCAACGCCATCGCGCCGCGCTCCGGCGCTCGACCCGGTCATTTTGCCGTGCGCTCGACGGGCACGCACGCGCGCAACACAGACAGACCCACGACAGAACTACGACTCATGTTCATTTACATTCCATATTTGTTTTATTAACATTGAAAATAAGTTTTTATACAACGATTAAACTAAATAAGTAACGCCACAGTCGTCGTGCGTCATTTCTCCTCTCCTGAGCATATCGAAGCAAAAACAGTAGTTTTGTCATTATACAAGGTGTTGATTTGCATTTGTGCCATACGTCAGGAGGAGGACATGAAATACGTAAATAATCGATTGTAATTACAGTAGACGGGAAATAGCTAATACGCACGGCTTTTTTTGTCATTGTAATGTCGTAGCATTTCAGAAGTAATCCAATTTTATGAATGAAATTTATGAATGATCGTTACGTATGCTTTCTGTTTGGGTTTGTGTGAGGGCGCAGCACGGTTTTAAGGCCAGTAACACACGCGCCAAGTTTAAATACGGCTAGATAACATTGACGGATTTCCGAAAAAAAATTAAAATCAAAAATTTTCCTGCCGATTTTTTGTTGATTTGGGTTGAGAATCATTAGTATAATTACGTCCTTGACTATGGCACGGATGCAAATCAACAGCTTGTATTACTCTTTTATATTTTGCTAGGTGGAGGGTTTGCCGAAATAACTGACTTGACTCCAATTCAGGAGAGGCTGTACTGTATTTTGGGACGAGATGTGGTGAACCCATAGCAGGAGTTTGGCACAACCCCTTTATTGTAAGTTTCTTCATTTCATAAAACTTTAACAAGTTCAGGTACATAATAATAATTATTAAGTATAACACACATTCTATTTAAAATGCAGTCGTAACGTGATCACAAAGCTTTTGAATTAACCAATACCAAATAATGCACTATGTTCTTCTAAAGTCTACTTCTAAAACTGATTTTTGTATGCTTGCACGTGTTTTTCTTTTTTGTTTTGTGCAGTGCAAAACAAAAAAATATATTTGTTTTTTCATTAACAGCCAATTGAAAATGCTGGTGATAGTGGCTCTGCATCATATCATGATGGTGCAAATGGTGTACTGACCGAGATTGAACTAAGAATTAAATCTAACTCGCTACAATATTGGGATTTATTAATGGTTAATAATTTGTCAAATTTTTCCACAGAACTGATGAAGTACCGGTGCTCAATCTGGGGTAATTTAATTCCTGGTAATAATTAATTTTATCTTAAAAAAAAATTCATAACCTTTACACATACTATTATTTCAGATTCATTGAAATGGAGGTTGAGCGCTTAAATTCAGGGGCCTCTTATAGTACCATCGATATATTCGATGAATATGTTGAGGTGAGACAGAGACTGCAAGCTCTATGCCTGTACCAACAGAGCCTGCAAGCTCTCAGGCTACGCAGCAGCCAGAACAAACTGCTCCGCGGCGACGTCGTCGTCGGCGGCGTCAAGAAGTGGATGCTGGTGAGTTATGATCAGTAACACTGTTATCTGCTGACTAGACTATGTGTAGTAATATACATTTAGGGAAATTTGTTTTTTTTTTTTAGAACTAGAAGAGGAATCTTCACTACGCACTGCCACCGATATGCTGCAAAATATTTAGGTGGCCAAATAATGCACACTATGTTCTTCTAAAGTGTACTTCTAAAACTGAATTTTGTATGCTTGCATGTGTTTTTCTTTTTTGTTTTGGGCAGTGCAAAACAAAAAAAAAAGTTTTGTTTTTTCATTAACAGCCAATTGAAAATGCTGGTGATAGTGGCTCTGCATCATATCATGATGGTGTAAATGGTGTGCGAGTTGTATGGCTTTTCTGTTTAGCTTCTTTCCTTAATTAAATGGTGTACTGACCGAGATTGAACCAAGAATTAAATCTTTCTCGCTACAATATTGGGATTTATTAATGGTTAATAAATTGTCAAATTTTTCCACAGAACTGATGAAGTACCGGTGCTCAATCTAGGGTAATTTAATTCCTGTTAATAATTAATTTTATCTTAAAAAAAAATCATAACCTTTAGACATACTATTATTTCAGATTCATGGAAATGGAGGTTGAGCGCTTAAATTCAGGGGCCTCTTATAATACCATCGATATATTCGATGAATATGTTGATGAGGTGCCCATTGAGACAGAGACTGCAAGCTCTATGCCTGTACAGATAGAACCTGCTAGCTCTATGCCTGTACCGCCAGAGCCTGCAAGCTCTATGCCTGTACCAACAGAGCCTGCAAGCTCTCAGGCTACGCAGCAGTCAGAAGAAACAGCTCCGCGGCGACGTCGTCGGCGTCGTCAAGAAGTGGATGCTGGTGAGTTATCATCAGTAACACTGTTATCTGCTGACTAGACTATGTGTAGTAATATACATTTAGGGAAATTTGTGTTTTTTTTTTTTTAACCTGAAGAGCAATACTCGCTACGCTCTGCCACCGAAATGCTGCAAAACATTGAGGTGGCTATTGCAAATGTTACGAATAGGCTTGCTGCAGCCATAGAAATCCTTGCGGCAAAGCTTAGTGAGCCTATTCGCTATAGTGCTAGCTAGAGCAACCAGTATCCACACATACGAGACGACGTTCACAACGGGTAAGTTGCATGTTGTGTGTATAAAATTTAAAAGTCTACTCAGGCCTAATCATAACTTGTTATTTTACTTACTTTGTTTTCATTAATCTATTTCTACATTTTCGGGTACATAGAAGAAATAGAAGAATTATTATTGATTCTGATAGTGATTGAATTATTAATGTAAATATTGTTGATTATTTTTGTGATTGATCTCTATATTATTTTTTACATATAATTTTTTATTGCCTTTAGTTTAGTAAAATAAATCATTATTATGAATGTAACTTTGAATGTTCTCATTAGTTTTTGTTTTTTTTTATGTATATTTATTTTTTTCTTTTAGTTATTAGTCAAATAGCTGTAGTTAATACATGTTTTACACAATTAACCCTTTTTTTAAATATCCATGAAGCTTATTTTCTAAGTGTTCTCTACTTTCATCACTTTGATAAAGGGTAGGTAGCCTTTGTCCATAAAGCACCACATAAGTTCATGCCAAATTCGATCTCAATCGGTTCCAACTGTTTCATCCTCCGAGCCTTTTCCCAATCATGTTGGGGTCGGCTTCCAGTCTAACCGGATTCAGCTGAGTACCAGTGCTTTACAAGAAGCGACTGCCTATCTGACCTCCTCAACCCAGTAACCCGGGCAACCCGATACCCCTTGGTTAGACTGGTGTCAGACTTACTGGCTTCTGACTACCCGTAACGACTGCCAAGGATGTTCAATGACAGCCGGGACCTACAGTTTAACGTGCCATCCGAAACACAGCCAATGGTGTCTAAGATATACTTAGAAAGTACATACAAACTTAGAAAAGTTGCATTGGTACTTGCCTGACCTGGGATCGAACCCGCGCCCTCGTACTTGAGGTTGGTCCTTTACCCACTAGGCCACCACGACTTACCTTACCTTACCTTACGGTTCCAACTGTTTGTCTTTTTGAAAAACTCAGTAACCTTTATATTTATAATATTAAAATTAAATTAAATATTCTTTATTTCAGGCAATTAAAACCCATACAGACTAACAAAAACATCATGACTAAATAAACTAATATAAACTTTGAAACTAAAATAAAATAACAATATTAGAGCACACGATGCGTTGCGGCGGCGGTGTGGCGCCGGAGCGGTGTCGCTGCGTCGTCTTACATAGAAATATCTACGGCATGTCACACGATGCGCTCCGGCGCCGCACCGGACTTGCAACCACCAAGACGAGGCGGGGAGGGGTGAATGCGTTGCGACGTCGGAGCAGCACCGCTCAGTTGTTTTGCGTCACAAGGAAGGACACGCTCGCTCGCTTCGATTTCTTTCTAAGTATTTTTCTTTATTGTGATTGAGGTTTTAAAAAATGAGTGCCAACCCAGATGTTATTGATATAGACTACCTAATTACATTAGTTCAAGAACGGGAACACTTTTAAAATAAAACAATGAAAATAGAAGCATGGGAGCAAATTGCCAAAATTTTATTTCTAGACTATGATAATTTTGCTCCTGATGTAAAGAACTAGATAGGTAAGTAATTATTTAATCTATACTAATATTATAAAGTTGGTTTGTTTGTCTGAACGCGCTAATCTCAGGAACTACTGGTTCGATTTGAAAAATTCTTTCAGTGTTAGCCCATTTATCGAGGAAGGCTATAGGCTATAACCCATCACGCTAAGACACACGGGAGCGGAGCAGTAACCAAAGATGCGGGTGAAACCGCTGGAGTGTTTTTATAATGATCATATCTTCTGTAACTGCCATTGTAAAGACCCTCTGTTGCTCATAAAATAGCTAGCAAATTCGTCCCTAATGACATTTGCTGCTGTCATCTCTTCATCTTGAGGTTGTAATGAGTGAAATTCATCATCAGTTATTGCCAATTTATCCTTTTGCCGAAAGCCATCCTGATCTGCGACAAAATTGTGTAGGACACAACATGCCTTTACAATGTCAGTAGCAAAATCGTTACTTTGATTTATTAGAGAAAACTATTGACGAACTGGGCTTACGTGATAAACCATCACATATTTGAAATCTTGATGAAACCAGCTTCAGCAAGGACCCGAGTAAATCGAATGTTGTCGGTCGTCGAGGCTACACGTCTACAAGAGCTATCGCCTCTCCAAGGAAAACTAATACACCTGTGCTTGGTGAAAAAGCTCCGCCGCTAATTATATTCACAGGAAAAAAAAAATGAACAAGTAGAAAAAGTATCGAAAGTGGTACATCCGATACTTTTTTCTGCTATGACTATCGAATGTACCACTTTCTATACTTTACTACGACAGTGTAATAGCCCTGCATTTTCGATATTATGTTGTATTAATTTGTTTTTTTTTTTGTATTTTCAGAATCTCTAATGCAGTGTCAATTCACCGACGAGGAGTGGAGATATTTAAATGACATTTACAATGAAAATGATGCAGTTGATGGAAATATTGTTCATAATGATTCTGATATCGTTATTTTTTAATAGTAATGAATGTACTCCGGTTCCATCTCCTAACTCTATTCAAGATTTTGATTGCCCAATAAGCCAAACCGAACAATCTTATACCAACGATGTTCAAGAACCTTGTGACATTCTAAGTGTAAAAATCCTATTCAAGATTTTGTTTGCTCAATAAGCCCAACCGAACAATTTTGTGACAACGATGTTCAAGAACCTTGTGACATTCCAAGTGTAAATTCTTCGATATCAGCATCAGCATCTGAACCAGAAACACCCAATAACTACACAGTCAGCAGAAAAAGGACCCTTAAGCAAGATCCGGGTAAGAAAAGAAAGAGTCATATAAACCAATGGATTGATGTTCGTTGTTTTATATTATAAAAAAAAATCAAGCATTTTGTTCCCTCCACAACTTCTCAACAAGCAAGCGCCCGTTGCAGTTGTCTTCCCCGTTGAAGATCAGGGTTGAACTGCCGACTGGAGTCTTCTGCACCAATTTCTACCTACTAATTAAAAACACAATCCAAACACATGAATTGTTAAATTCCACTTTAAATAGTGCATCATGGTAATAATGTGTGCAGAACCATTGAGAAGATTGGATTTTTGTCGATTTATGTTGAACTCCGATATTGAAAATCCTCAATGTCAAAAAAATGGACTGACGAGTCCAAATTTGACAAGGACGGTACAACCAATTACCATAACGCTCACTACTGGGCAACGAAAGAAGAAGGAAACCCGAATAAAAAGCGAGTAAAAGGCTCTCAGTGGAGGTTCAGTTTAAATGTGTGGATGGGCATTATCGACAAGTATTTAATTGGACCATACTTTATGCCCGACTAGCTTCTGCCAGCGACTTCGTCCGCGTTAGATTTGGACTTTATGCATGTTGTAACATCACTAATTAGTATTACTAATTAGTATGTCACTAATATAATAACTTCCGCTATGATCTGTCATCTGTCATTTTCCATATCCTTGGTATTTTCGACTATGTAACTGTGGTGCAGTGAACTATTATAATTGTGTGTTGTGAAATAAAACTCAAGTAACCCAAGATCAAGGACTTTCATTTATATTACATGGTGTCAGAAGTGGGATTCGAACCCACGCCCTCAAAGAGGTCAAGTCAGCAAGCACACAGTCTCCACCACCACAATTTACATACATACATAGTCAGTCACAGTCAGGGAATGATTCCGGTGATGACATTGGTGTCATTCCTGAGAGATCTCACCGAGACTCATATTGTCAGTCTGAGAAATTAATTCTCAAGTCATATTTCAAAGATGATAATGGTGATAATGTCATGTCTGAGAGGTCTGAAAAGTACCTCGGTGATGAAAGCAGTCACCAGTCAGAGAAATCAATTCTCAAGTCATATTGTCATAATTCAAATAAAAGTTGTGATAGTCAAAGTGTGTATCTCAATGATGAGTACAGACACATGTCTGAGGAATCACCTCACACAATCACAACAGTCACATCACCATATCACAGTCAACAAGTCACATCATCATTTAGTCAAGTCAATACAGTCGAGTCAAAACATAAACATAACATTAACAATAGTAAACAGTCTTGGAACATAAATGTTAAAGTAGGTCATTCACAATTTAATTGTATCATTGATTCAGGAGCTGATCTTAACATAATGTCAAAACAAACTTTTGTTTCTTTAAAACGTCAACAAAGTCAAATGTCACTTGTCAAATGTCACATAAATGTCACAGGATTTTGTGGCAAGTCAATACCCATTATGGGAAAAGTCAATATTAAATGCAATTTAATATTAAATAATAACACTGTCAGTGAAAATATAGTGTTCATAGTCGCAAATTTAGTATGTCCCAATGTCCTAGGTCTTCCTACTTGTGAAAGGTTAGGAATAATTGAAAGAGTTTTTTCAGTATCTAAACAAAATTTTTGTCAACAAATTCTAACACAATATAATGATGTTTTTCAGGGTCTTGGCTGTCTACCTCCTGTCTGTCACCTGAAACTCAAACCTGATGCAGTACCATGCGTGGATCCTCCCAGGAGAGTACCATTTGCGATGCTTGGAAAGCTACGCGAGGAGTTGGATCGCATGGAGAGCATGCAAGTCATTGAAAAAGTCACTAAGCCTACAGAATGGGTGAATAGCATAGTAATTACGGTCAAAAGTTCAGGTCAGTTACGAATTTGTTTAGATCCTAGAAATTTGAATAAGAATATCATAAGGGAAATTTATCCAATAAAGTCAATTGATGAGATAAGATCTCAATTAGTAGGAGCTGCTTGTTTTTCTCATTTGGATGCATTTTCAGGTTTTTGGATGTTAAGATTAGATGAATATAGTTCTAATTTATGTACCTTTTAAACACCATTTGGCAGATATAAATATTTAAGATTACCTTTTGGCATAAATGCATCATCAGAAATATTTCAAAGAGTTATGATGAATTTGTTTGGTGATTTAGAAGGAGTCTTGATATTCATCGATGACATTCTAGTCTATGGTCCAAGTGAGTCTATACATAATGAGAGATTACATAAAGTAATGCAAAGAGCTCGTCAAGTTAATTTAAAATTTAACAAGTCCAAATGTAAATTTCTAGTTTCTGAAGTCTGTTTTTTAGGTTATGTCTTTAGTAAAGATGGTGCAAGGGTTGACCAAGAAAAAGTAAAAGCAATTGTCAATATGCCTACACCACAAAATGTCAAAGAATTGCAAAGAATATTAGGTATGACCAATTATTTAGGTCCCTTTATTAGCAATTTGTCAGAAAAAACTCAAATTTTAAGAAATCTTTTGAAAAAAGATGCAGTCTGGTCTTGGGATGAAAATCATAATAAATGTCTTAAGAGTTTAATAGATGAAATTACAAAATCACCGGTTTTAGCTCACTATAACCCCAATATTCCATTAGTCTTGTCAGCAGATTCGTCTAAGTCAGCATTGGGAGCAGTCATTTTACAAAATAATAAACCCATTGCTTATAGTTCAAAAACATTAACCACAACTCAGTCTAGGTATGCTCAAATTGAGAAAGAATTGCTTGCAATTCAATTTGGTTGTGAAAAATTTCATCAGTATGTATATGGTCATAGAGTCACAGTTCATACAGATCATAAACCATTAGTCTACTTATTTGATAAACCATTACATGATGTACCAGCTAGGTTACAGCGAATGATGTTAACTTTACAAAAGTATGACTTGAAAGTCATACATGTCCCAGGTAAACAAATGTTTATATCTGATACCTTATCTAGAGCTGCCTTAAAAGATTATTATATACCAGAAAATGAGTCAGAAATAACTTGTCATGTCAATTTAATGTATTCAAATTTAGCAGTCACTAAAGACTTACAGCACAAAATTGTCACAACATACTAATAAAGATGAAAGTTTGCAATTGTTAAAGAAATATTATTATGAAGGTTGGCCAAAAAGTAAAAGTAAAGTCAGTCAATTAGTCAAACCATATTGGAATATACAAGCTGAAATTCATGTCGTAAAAGATTTGTTGTTCAAAGGTTCAAAATTGATAGTACCACAGTCTATGTATAAGGAAATGTTGGATAAAACTCAAGTAACCCAAGATCAAGGACTTTCATTTATATTACATGGTGTCAGAAGTCAAGAAGAACTCAAGTCAAAAAAGTCGAAGTCTGGAAGACAGTCGGTCGCGAAAATGGACCAGTCGAGTTCCGAGCCATGCGGCGTGGGCGACCATAATGGCGTCCAAGGCCTTAACAGCAAAATAAAATCACTGCAAATTTCGTCAGATTCCACAAATAATAATGCGGAGGCGTGGAAACGCTGGTGGCAGCAGTTGGAGCTGTATCTGTTGGCCACGGGTTTGGATAAGGCACCCGAAAAGCGCAAGATAGCTATCTTGTTGCATCTCATAGGTGAAAAGGGCTTAAATATATTCAATACTTTCAACCTCACCATTGAGAAGACCACGCTTGCCGAAGTCAAGTCCAAATTTCAGATTTTTTTTGAGCCCAGAAGGAACATAACCATGTGCCGTCACATGTTCTTCACCAGAAAGCAACAGAAATCCGAGTCGATCGAAGGATTCCTAGCAGATCTGGAGAACAAAAGCCAAGATTGTGAATTTGGAACACTCAGGGAATCGCTCATCAGGGATATTTTCATTGCAAATCTGCATATGGATTTAGCACATGTACGTCAGAGACTACTCCAGGAACCTGATCTGACATATCAGAAGATGCGAGAACTGGCAAGAACACTGATCGTCGCAGGGGAGAGAGGATGGTGACAGTCAGAAGGCTGGACCTCAAGAACTCTCATCTCAATCCTCAAGTAGTCAAATTGTCACACGTTCAGGTCGATTTGTAAAGCCTTCTCGTAGGCTAATAGAAGAAATAGATTAAGTATATAATTGTAATCTAAATTAAGTCATAATTAAGTAAAAACCTTTGTCTATCATAACTATGTATAATAAAGTCAATTTTTGTCAAGTCAGTCCATAGTCTTAAGTCTATTGTTTGTCGAGGGTTAATTTAAACTTAACAGGGGGGATGTTGTAACATCACTAATTAGTATTACTAATTAGTATGTCACTAATATAATAACTTCCGCTATGATCTGTCATCTGTCATTTTCCATATCCTTGGTATTTTCGACTATGTAACTGTGGTGCAGTGAACTATTATAATTGTGTGTTGTGAAATAAAACTCAAGTAACCCAAGATCAAGGACTTTCATTTATATTACAATGCAAAGAGAGGAAGAAATAATAATCACCAGCCTATCCAATTATCTAAATCTATGCTTACCTAGCCTATTGGGATGAGTGAAAGTGTTATAAACGTCAGAGTAGACAAATATAATCAGAAGGCTCTGAACTGCTTAGCAATCGGAAGTTACGTGTTATTGTGAGTCAATCATAAAAGATAGACATATACTGTCGTGGGATATTTTTCATATAATTTAAAGGAGAACATTTCCGCCATACGTGGTTTCTATATAGCTTTAACCATTAAGGCTGCACACGCGACGGAAGCTTAAAAAATGGAGTAACTTTTCCCGTTTTCCCAACATTTCTCTTCACTGCTCTGCTCCTATTAAACGTAGCGTGATGAAAAATTCTATAACCTGCACAGGAGTATGAAGAATATTTGTGCCAAGTTTCATTAAAATCGAGTAGTTTTTGTTTCTATATCGAACATACAGACAGACAGACAGACAAAAATTTTACTGATTGCATTTTTGGCATCAGTATCGATCACTAATCACCTGATAGTTATTTTGGAAATATATTTAATGTAAGTACAGAATTATTGAAACAAAAGTTGCCCGATTTTCCCAAACGACAAGGAAGGCGCCAAATTGAGCGAACTACATTTGCGTTAACATCCGATCAATATGTTGACAAGATAAGAGAAAAACAATTAAAGAAGCAAGTTCCGTACCGATTTATAAAACGGACAAAAAAAAATCCGTTTGTTCTATGGGAGATAAGTATAGATAATTTAAATGGCGAGTTTTATGAACATTTTCAACGAACGAACTATTATTGCTTATGGAGGACTTACCTTACTGTAAGAAGAAACATGTGGTTTCAACACGATGGCTGCCCTGAGCACTATCGAAGAGGTGATCAAAATCATCAGAATAATGGATAGGAAGAGGAAGTCCCGTACTATGGCCCGCAACAAGAACCTCGGATTTGACACCAATTGATTTTTATGTGTGGGGCCATATGAAAACAATTGTGTACAAGATGGCCATCCTATACCAACCATAGATATCTTGCAAGAAAAAAATATTGATGCGGCAAATCAAATAAGTGCCCAATTGACAAGTAAGGTGGTCAAGACTGGTCTGCGACGTAGAATTAGACTCTGTGTTAGAAATAGAGGTAGGATTTGATTAGCAAATCATTACTAATTAATTTTATCATTAGGATTGGATTAGACAACGTAGGAACGTTTGTTAGTATCATTTTTATTTAAGAATTTGCATTTTTATGCTGACTTTTGTACCTTTTTGGATAGCTAGATAAATGTAGACATTTTTAAGTAACCTGCACAAAAAAAAGATAGAGTAATTTTTTTGTGAAAATAGCTACATGTATATGTATACTTAATTAGATGTTAATTTAGTTTATTTTGTTTAAAAAAGACTGATTACCTTAAGATCTAAACACTATAAAACTGTTACTAAGATAAGAAATCTATTATTTTCTAAGGAAGAGTTAAAAATTTTCAAAAAACAAATGTGAATATTATTTGAAATATTTATTTATAATACCTACTTTTTGCGCAAATAGTACAATGGCGGACTTAACTATAACGGAATACTATATACCAAATTACCTGCACACACAGAGTCGTGGTGGCCTAGTGGGTAAAGGACCAACCTCTCAAGTATGAGGGCGCGGGTTCGATCCCAGGTCAGGCAAGTACCAATGCAACTTTTCTAAGTTTGTATGTACTTTCTAAGTATATCTTAGACACCATTGGCTGTGTTTCGGATGGCACGCGTTAAACTGTAGGTCCCGGCTGTCATTGATCATCCTTGGCAGTCGTTACAGGTAGTCAGAAGCCAGTAAGTCTGACACCAGTCTAACCAAGGGGTATCGGGTTGCCCGGGCAACTGGGTTGAGGAGGTCAGATAGGCAGTCGCTTCTTGTAAAGCACTGGTACTCAGCTGAATCCGGTTAGACTGGAAGCCGACCCCAACATGATTGGGAAAAAGGCTCGGAAGATGACCTGCACCCTAAGTCAAATCTCTTTGGAGTTTGGTTTCTTTATTTTGGAGTTTTTTAGTTTGATAGGCATTTTAATTAGTTTTCTGGTGTTAGTTATGTTTGATTGTTTTTATTATTAAAGTTTAATAATTTTTCAATATTTTATTGTCTTTTTCATTGAGCCATCCCGTTTCTCTTTAAATGTATCATTAAAAAACAAACTAGTATTCCAAATATGCTGCAGTTCCTCTACCAGTACCACAAACTGTTGCTTAAGAGCTTTGCAGCCAATGCGATGATTGCCAAAGGTGCCAAGCTCAAGCACCAGAGCCAATTCGTCGGGTTCTTTTTATTTTTTATGCATATTCACTCAAAGACGCCAGGAACAATTTTCAAAATTCTCTTTTGTTTGATGAGGTATGCTTCCCAGGTGGTCCCATAGTCGTCAGGATCTGATCATGGAAACCCTAAGAAATCGAGGGCAACTCTCGAAATTTGTAGGCATGCATAGGGTAAAAACTTGATGATAACCAGCTTGAAGAAAACACAAGAGAATACTACATTTTGTTTAAAACTCGTACACACTTCCGAAGAACTATCCAATTTAGAGGCAATATTAAACGACGGCAAAATGAAAGAAGAATAATTAAATATAGTAATCGTATGCTAACCAGAAATAACCTTAAAACTGCGCATATCAACTATGTATTTTTTACCAGCGAATTTCTAAGGCCCGGTATCCACCAAAGCGGAGAGGAGAGGAGACGAGAGGAGATGTGTTTGAATAAACCAATCCGATTTAGTTATTTCCACATCTCTTCTCCGCTTAGCTTTGGTGGAAATGGGTCAAGCGGAGAGGAGAAGAGATGTCTCATTTTCCTATAGAATTTTGTGCAGCGAGCGAGCAAGCGGCGCGGCAGAGTGGAGAAGTGTCTAGTCGGGCGGCCGGGCTGCGCTGACCCCGCTGCCTTCTCCGCGCGCCTCGCACGTCCCGAAACGTCATTCGATTGACTGGCTGCTTTCGTAGACAGAGCTACACACAGCTCACATCTCTCCGCAACGCATCTCTTCTCCGCTTTGGTGGAAATAACCTGCCAGCTTCACGGCACATCTCCTCTCGTCTCCTCTCCTCTCCGCTTTGGTGGATACCGGGCCTAACCAAATGCTCTTGTCCTGGTAGCGGAAGAGTTGAATACTCAAAAGTATGTTTAAAACAGTACAAAAATGTCTTAAAACTATTCTTTGTACTGATTTACACATGTGACCATGCATACACTATTGATGGCAATGAGAAGTTTTTTAGATCTATTCTACAAAACGCTACAAAGCGTAAAAACTAAACTACAAAGATCTTCGACCGACTTGCAGAAATAGTCACAAAAGACAGAAACTGATAAAATATATCAGATGCGAAAGTACATACATGCGTGATGCGTTTACATACATTTAGTGTTTTTAGGGTGGTATTGTATTTATGCTTTCATAGGAGATAAAGTCTTGTGTATTTCGCGAAGGAACTAGGTCGGAAGAGCGATTTCATGAACAAACTGCGCGTAGGGATAATCCGAATACGAAATACGAGTAGGTACCCGATACAAAGTATTTATTGTATCGAATCAATTTTGCGATACATACTCGGTATCGAAACAAAAATACTTGGTATCGAATAAAATCAGCAAAACAACCGAAATAAAACAATAAAAAAAAGAGAACGCATCATGCAGCACTGAGAGAGCAAAAGCTGATCGCACTCGGTTATCGAGTTACCGGTATTCGTCGCGTGGTGGCGTGAGTGACACATTGTCTCGCGCTAGACCAGCCGAATAGGCATGACGATAGTAATTCAAAATCTAATATTATATTTATGAAACTAAACTTTGTAACGTTGTACGTTAATGTCAACGTTTTAAAATACTTGCCTTTTGTTTTTAATCAAAATATTAATATAAGGTGGGTAGAAAAATAAATAAATAAATGTAATGTCTACCTACGGTTGCGTTTAGAAACGCGTACAATTATTTGTTTCGTTAATTAAGTATTATTTATTTCTTTTACTAAACTGATTAACGTATTTTTAAATTCATATTTATTATAACAACTTGGGTCTAGAAATAAAAAATTGTAACTTAATCAAAACTTAAAAACAAACAGTACGTAGTCATTATCTGTATCGGTGCAACGGCAAGTTAAACCAAATTGGACTTCACGTCATTGTGATATGGTTTCGATTCTTTTACCTGGACTGCTGTACCAATGCAAATCGGATTCGTTCGCTACTCATTCACGGGCGTGTACCGTGAGGTTGGTTAGCTGCTTTAGCGACTCGACCATTTTTAAAATATCATCACGGAAGACACACGTTCACGCGCTCCTTACAAGCACTCACTTTTGCCAGTCCTTAGTGCGTGACGTTAATCGTGGTCTTAACGGTTTTATTTTATAATTTTGAAAACATATTTTTCAAATTTCGTTTAACTTATTCTCTATATTGTAGAATCAGTGCATCTCCCCGTATTGGGTAAGTGTTGAACAATTCGTGTAATTGCTACCACCCACCTATTGGGTGACCGTTGGCAAATGACTTGCAGATTTCATCTTTTCTTGCTTTGCACATTGTCGCATCATTTGTAGCCTTTTTCATCATCATAAGCAGTCAGGGTTATTCTTTTCATTTGCTTATCCCTGCATCTTATTTTTTATATGTTTTATACATTTTATATAAAAATTACATTTCAGCTGTTCTCTGTAAACTCCGATTCTGACTGTGAATTTGCACACATTCGCCTTAAGCGCACTGAGCTTCTGCTTCCTGCTTCCGCGGCAAACACAGTCAGAGGAGGACAATCAGAAATGGACATTTATTTGAATGGATGTAAATTCCAGGGTCCAAAGTTCGGGTTCAAAGTTCGGCTTAAACTCCGGGCCACGGCTGATCCGTTGGCCGAACGTCGACAGGCACCGAGAGGCACCGTGCACCGATTACCCTCTACCATACTGCATCACCATCTGCGGGTCGTCCACCCTGAAGCGCCTCCTCGGCTGAGCGTCATCACCGGACATCTCTCCACGTGAAGCCAGGACAGTGCTAGCGCGCTTTACCTCCATATAACAAAATTAATTTTGCTGACGGGCATTCGAATCGCGACCTTGGAAATAAATTTTTATGTTCACAATGTGGGGTTTAATTTAAAATCTAAACCGTCCACACGCTAAACGTGACAACTTGAAGCTTGGATGGAATATAAATAGCTCATTGTTTGTTACCAATTTCACACAGCTGGTAGGTGTTGGCATTATGGTTAGGTTATCTACAGCTGGTAGCTAAGTACTAACAAAATCAAACAGGGTTTGGTCTATTTTTAGGTGCTGAATGTGTGATCAACACACAAGATAAAGACCCTTCAACAGAAGGATTGGATTGGATGACACAATAATAAAAGCCTTAGGGCAGGCCTTATCCAGTGAAAAAGAATATGGGCCTGGTATTCAATTGGAGTTGGTAAAGAGGGTTGAAGGTATAATTATAAATGGCCTTAAACAAGAAACCAAGGATAAGCTAGTGAAAAAGTACCTAGTACCTTCTAACCTCAAGCTTTTAGATGCACCAAAACTTAATAAAGAGCTAGAAGAACTACTGAATGACGCTATGAAGGCACGTGACAAGCGGGTTCAGGATCTCCAACAACAAATAGGCATTGCAACAGCGGCTTTGTTGTGTGCGACAGACAAATTGATTAAAGGGGATGTCGACAAGATAAGTTTGGTCTCCTACTTCACAAACTCACTATCTTTTCCATCGCAAAGAGCCTCGATCACAAATAACAAGAGAAACACCCCAAAGAACTAGGTATGATTGCGCCGCCATCAAACAAGCCTAAAAAAACAATTGGAGCCCCAGCCATCTAGCAGTTCTTGCGCCAATTATTTACAACAGTTTACAATGGATCTGTCGGATTGCAATACATCGGAATCGAAAGAGTTTTACGACTTACGGGGATTAAATGATTCACACACATAAATAATTTTGTATAATAATATTTTTTTTGTAAATAAATAATTTTCAGTTCCGTGTGGGCCGTTTGAGTATGCACTGGCATAGTACGCTCAGTGTTCGGAAAAATAGATCGTCAACCTTTGGCTAAATTACAATATTTACTCACAGCTCGTGCAGTCAGAGCTGGTGGTTTTACATACATCAAATGTCAATGCATGGCATCAATGAAGAAGATTTTTTATGTGGTTGATAAAAGTAAGGATTGCTTGTGGTTCCATAGAAGAAACACATTGCGAATGTGCAGTTGGAAGAGGACATGAAGCTCATTGTAAACTTGTACTAGTAGCATTATATGGCATTGACGATTGGTAAAAAGACACAGGCCAGAAAAAGACTACGCAATAGGTAAATTGCTAGCTGATCACGGCCACGAAACTCTAAGATTACCACCATACAATACAACTGCGATTTAAACCCTATCGAGTATTTGTGGAATCTCGTGAAACAGAGAGTGGCCGAAAAAAATGTAGATTAGCTAGAAAAAAATATAGAAGGATTGACAAAGCAAGCCATATCCTCCATAACAGCTGAGGATTGGAAGAAGGAAACCAACCACGTCAAGAGATTAGAAAATGAATATTGGACGAGAGAGGTGGTAAGAGAAAGAGAAATCGAAGATTTCATTATACAAGTCGGGTTGAATAGCGACAGTGACAGCGAAAGTGATAGTGAGTGTGAGTCCGAAGAGGTTGAGGACGATAATGACGACAATGTTTTGTCCGGTGTTGAGGTTTAAATGCATAAATAAAAATTCTCTTCAATTGATTCAACATCTTTTTGAATAATATGATGATTTGTCTGACGGGTTGTGTCGACTTAAACAGGTGTCTGTTAGTCTGTCTTCTACGGTGTCTGAATATGTTGCCATTATTACAGCAGCCAGTGAAGCCTGCTGGCTGGTTAATTTGTTAAATGATTTTAATATAAATAATGTCTGTCCAGTACATATCTATTGTGATAATCAATCTGCTATACCAGTTGCCCGTACTGACACTATCAAAAGATTGAAACATGTTGATATTCACTATCACTTTATAAAAGAATTAATTAAAAATAGAAAGTTGTGTCTAAAATACATCAAAACAAGTGATCGACCTGCAGATATGTAAACAAAATCTTTAAGTAGAGAATTGATAACTCGTTTCTTAGGAAAATGTGGGGAAGACCATACACAGATGGTATAATTGTTAAATACAATTTTTGTTTACTGAATATTTTATTTAGGTATTGTACTTAAAATGCAGTAAGATATGCATATGTTTTTGTTAACTAGTTTAATTGGTGCAATTACATTGAGGGGGGAGTTAAAAATATTAAGTATAAAATATAACAATGTAATTCCACCATAATTTAGTTTTTGTCTAATGGCAACACTGGTATACACAGGTACAGTACCTGTGCTGACAACTCTCTCTTACCAGAAACTGTAATAAGTGTGTTTCGTTTGTTCATAAGTAAAATACTCTATAACGATAACTGACAGTAACAGTAATATTTACTCTTATTTCAGGTTAACTTGCAGAAAAAACCAACACCAAGATCCGCACGCCGAGTAAGGGCAAGGCAAAAATAATACGCGTGTCCGCATGAACAGCTTCGATATTTGTGCCATTATAAAAAAAATTGCCTCAATATACGACGCTCGAAAGGAGGTACTTACGCTGAACAAGATTCTGGCGTCAGCAAGTGCTGATTTAAACTATAAAGGCTCCAAAACGACATTAAGAAAGATTTTAAAAGAAAAGCTCCGATTAAAATTAAAAAAATGCTGCCAGAACCGAATGGTGCTCATAGAACGCGATAACATAAAAGCGTTAAATATTTACGCCGCCGCCTCCGACAAAATGATGCCACGGGTGCGGAAAAAATGAAAGTTGTATAAGTATATGGATGAGTCGTGGATCCATGCCCATTATACTGTCAGCAAGTGCTGGCAGTCATCCACCGATAAAGGTGTTCGCAAAAATGATAGTCCCGGACAAAGGTGGGTGATGGTTCATGCTGGCTCAGAGGATGGGTTTGTGGAGGGTGCGGGAATATTATTTAAAGCTAAATTAAAAAAAGGTGAACGAGATGGATAGTAATAATTTTACGAAATATTTAAAAGAAAAACTAATACCAAATCTGCCAGAAAACTCCATTCTCGTAATGGATAATGCATCCTACCACAGTAGGTATGCAGTTGGATAAAGCGCCAACGACTGCAACCCGCAAAGCGGACATAAAGATATGGATGCAGGAGCACGGTGTCTCATTTGAAGAAGACTGGACTAAAGTAGAGCTGCTCATGCAGCTAAAAAAGCATCGCCCAGAGAAAAAGTATTTGGTGAACGAACTACTGCGTGAACATGGTCATGAAGTCCTCGGACTCCCTCCTTACAACGGAACCCGATAGAACACGTTTGGAATTTAATAAAACAACGGGTCGCAGATAAAAATGTGGAGCAACACGAAAACAAAATTGAGGAGTTCACAAAAGAGGCCATAGCTTCAATTGCGCGAGACGACTGGAAGAAACAAGTAAACCACATCAAAAGAGTCGAAGAAGAATACTGGAATCGCGATCTAGGTAGGGAGAATTAAATAGAGGACTTCATCATCAGTGTCGGTATGAACAGCGACAGCGAAGATGAAAGTGACGACTATGACCACCAGGACTGTGAAAGCAAAATCTTGATAGGGTTCATAATTGAAAACGATAACGCAACAACAAACAAAGAAAAACAATCCCAAACAATTTATAATGAAAATAACCATAAAGAATATAACCAGATGTAACCATCCAAGGTGTAAGGATCTAGTGATGTGGTTGAGTGTGTGCATTTTTGACCCAGCTGAAACATTTTTGTAAATAATGTTGAAATCACGAAAAGTGATGCAATTTTTTGGTATGTTGTAGATTTTGTTTGTTGTTATGGTATTGTCATATTTCTGTGTACCTGCATAGTTGATCCAAGAACAAGGCGACTTACTGCAGAACTTTTCCCAAAAAAAAAAACAAATTTTGTGAAGATGTAGACATAAATGAACTTCATTTTTAGCCACAGCCATCCTCATGAGAATAGCCCCCCATTCAGACATTGAATTATTTTGGAACTTTGATCCCTTTTATAGCAACCCAGAAATAAATAGATAGATAGATATATACACCAATTAAAAATCAACAAGAACAAAACAAAAAAAAAATTCAAGTACTAGCCCCGCAAGTTGATATTGCGATCGGCGGCCATCTTGGTGACGTAGTCGAAGCGTCAGTACCGTTCGCAAGGTCAGCCCGTGCTTACGTGCTTACGCGCTTCGAATACCTACCTACTTGTTATAGCTTTTTGTTTTTGTTATTCTGTTTTATTGTTGTTGTTGAGTTTTTTTGTTGAGTTTGTTGTTTAATTTTGTTACCTGTTACCCGTTAAAATGAGTAAGAAATTAATTAACAGTCGTGCTCGTGAAATAATAATTAAAGTGGACAATTATTTCGTAAAAGAAAAAGAGGACTCTAAGTTAGTTCTTCAAAATATAAACCGTGCCTTAAAAAGTGCTTCGGACACTACTGAGGACATTTTAATGCCGAAGCAACTGGTAATGGACATTTTGAATATTTTGCAAAATCCTGCAAAAGTCACGGAACGTGTGGCTTGTGCTACAGGCGTTGCAAAAAATACCGTGACGAAATTACGACGAGAGCATGAGTCAGCAACAGCAAGTGGCAGCAAAATGAGAACTCCTACCAAAGCAAAACGACAAAGGAAGGAATATTTCGACGGATTTTCACTAACAGCATTAAGAAATATTATTCATTCAATGTATACGGTGAGGAAAGAAATACCTACAATGCGCAAAATCTTGGCGGCTGCAAAAGTAGACCTTAATTATACTGGTAGTGAAACTACATTGAGAAAAATAATTAAAAATGACTTAGGATACCAATTTAAACGATGCTACCAAAAAAGACTGGCTCTAATTGAAAGACCCCAAATTCAAGCGTGGAGGGCTAAATATTTACGCCGTATGAAAGAAAATGACTCGCTTGATGATAACAAAAGACCCGTTATTTATCTCGACGAAACATGGATACACGCACACTACACAGTAAAAAAATGTTGGCAAACAGCAACCGATGTTGGAGTGAGACGGAACGACAGCCCCGGCCGCCGATGGATAATAGTTCACGCGGGAAGTGAAACTGGCTTTGTTGACAATGCCCTTTTAATGTTTAAGGCAGACACTAAAACAGGGGATTATCACGATCAAATGAATGCGGAGAATTTTACAAAGTGGCTTACAGAGAAATTACTACCCAACATACCGCGCAACTCGATAATTGTGATGGACAACGCCCCTTATCACAGTAAGGAAGAGAATAAGCCACCAAATATGAATAATAGAAAACAGGTGATGGTTGAGTGGCTACAAGCTCACAACATCGAATTTCCCAGCTATAGTACAAAACCAGAACTATATCTATTAATTAAACAGCATAAACCGCCGAAAAATTATAAAATCGACAAGTTATTAGCTGACAATGGCCATGAGGTCGTTAGATTGCCACCCTACAACTGTGACCTCAACCCCATTGAGTACATCTGGAACCTCGTCAAAATGAGGGTATCAGAAAAGAATGTGGAGCAGTTAGAAAGTAGAATTGAAGCTCTGACATTGGAGGCGTTGGCATCAATAACTCCAGACGACTGGCGAAAGGAAGTAAATCACGTGAAAAGGCTTGAAGAGGAATATTGGCACAAAGACAGAATAACTGACGAGTTATTTATCATAAATACGGCAGACGACAGTGAATCTGAAACAACTGACACAGAAAGTAGTTCTGGTTTGGAAGACGATATGAGTGATTGAAGAAATAGGCTAAGATTGTATTGAATTTAATAAACATTGATTTTTTACATACAAACCTGGTTTTATTTATAAGCTGAGAGATTTAGTAATTAAAACACGACTGCTACGCAGTGGACTCGGGTTCGATTCCCGCTCGGTTCAAGTATTTGTATGTCTCTTAAAAGACCAACAATTTATTGGAGATCTCCTCCTTATAACGTAGTTACTTTACTACATAACCCAGACATTTAGAAATATTTTCATATTTACACACCAACAACATAATTGTGTACTTGTGGGTGTAATAATTTTTTTTGGTAAGCAGCATACAAAACTAATCTTTTATGGTGCCGAAATTTCTAAGAAATACATATACTTAATATGATCATAAACAGCCGTCTCGGTATTCTTAGATTACATTGTCTGTCATTTCTGTCTCAGTGGATATATCAGTCAGTCATTTTCTCTTTTTATATATATAGATGAAAGTTTATTTGTCAGAATATGGGTGAGTAGGTATAAAGAGTTTACACTTTAGATTGTATTAATAAAATAACAAAATACAAATAAACCTATAACCCTAGCTTATTTACTTTGTATTACCATATTTTTTGTTAGCTGTACTTTTGTGCGACGGATGACGTCATACAGCTGTTATTGTGACAAGGTTCCATCGCAATATCAACGTGCGGGGCTAGTAGTTGACACGAATATCTGGAACAATGACTTGTAAATGATTTAAAGAGATATATTTGAACATAGGTAATCATGTTTGAGATAGAACTACCCATTTGCCCATATCCATTCACCAAGTACTATTATAAACATAAATTCAAATAAACTCCAAAAATAAGACCAACGTTGACTATTTTAAATCGAAAATTTCAAGAAAATGCTACTAACTCGATCAATCTATCGAGAAGATCATGATTGAATTTAAAAGGCATGACAGCAAAAAACAATACAAGCCCCTTAAAAACGCTTTGTTCACAAAACTCAACGGTGTGCTTTTAAGTACTCAGTCATTCATCAAATCATTAGTTTATCACTTTTAAATCGAAGAAATCGATATATTCCACGCTACTTTCAGGACTCCTTCCATTTTTCTAGAGCTTCGATTGATATCATTGAACTTCATACACATCCCATTTTCTATTTAAGCTATCATGAAATACAAAACTGAACACTTTATAAAGATGCATGATCGAAGGACTCGAAAGTAAGGTTAGAAACGTACAAACAATACCTTTTGACAACATAACAAGCCGAACTAATTTAAATGATTTTTTAGAAAGACAGATTTTTTCCACTTATTGCATCAAAGAACAATATTTTTATATACAGGGTTGCAGTTCCAATTTTACACTGTTTAATACATGCGACATATTATCACTTCCCTCTATCTATGAATAATTTGAGAATGAATACATTTTCCTATTTCGATGACATTAACAAACAAAAAAGCTAAAGCTAATGTCATTTTGATATTGGTGTCATTCATGTGACCACAGATTACTATGTGAAGATCCATAAAGCCGGAACCACATCATGAAACCCAATGTGAAGCCCCGATACCCCACGTGCATCTTGCGTATCAAAAAATAATAACAAAGACCAACACCCGATGCCAAGACCTACAGTCGGGTGTGTAAAGTATAAGTGATAGGATTTATTTAATATGATTCGTACCTAATCACTTATACTTTATGATATATTATGATATTCAATGGCGAGTTGTAGAAAAATAACCTAATCCATTCAGTGACTCTTGTGGCCAAACCCACAGGAGACATTTTTCGTTTTCATAATTTACAACATCATATGTAATGGCGTCCACGGCCAATTTCGGCCACGGCGGTGGCTGTTCCCATTTAAGGAGATCTGCCAACTGCGCAGGACATATATTATAGTGCACGAGCATTTGTGCAGACTCAGGTGCACTCCCTATTCCTTCACTCTCATAACCCGATGGGACGGCAATCCGACACGACCGGAAAGAGATCAGGCGCAGGACCGACATTTACGTGCTCTCCGATGCACGGATGAATCAATCACCAACTTCCAGACTACGGGCTGCTTTGTGAAAGTTTTTAAGAAAACCCACAAAACTATTTCGGCCCGACCCGGGAATCGAACCCGAGACCTCGAGCACAGCAGCCGCGCTTGCGACCACTAGACCAACAAAGCAGTCAACATCATAAAGTTGGGAGTGTCGAATATTTTGACCAGTTGACAGCTGTCAGTTTTCAAGGGAGAATTTCCGTTGTTTGTAGTGAATGACTGACTCTTATATGGTGTTCTAATTCTCGCACATTTTTATTCTATTTACTTTGTTAGATTTTTTTTTTTTTTTTGTGTATTTAATTTTTTTCTTTATGCTGAGCAGCATGATCGACATGACCAGAATATTAACATATTCAATGTGATTAGGTACGATACACTTTGTATATTTGGTCTACTTATACACTTATGGCCTTACTACAAAAACTTAAACACCTGTTTTACACTTGTCTAAAAAAAATGTGGCTGCAAAATGAACCATATGTCAACGTCATAATTTGACATATTTTTAGACAAGTCTTAAACTGACGTTAAAAAGTTTTTGTGGTAAGACGGATTATGTTTAGACAGCTGGGTACTTTTTTACGAAACCATAAAAAAGAGAGGATGTGAAAAAGCTACGAAGAAAAGAAGAAACCATGTATACGATCGTGTATAACCTGTTCCTGCTATAATATTAATTCCACTCCACGGCCGCGTCCGAACAAAAGTCTGGGGGCGGCACAAGTAACGTATTTTAAAATTGTCTCTGGCTGGTGCAGGAAATATTCATTCATTCATTCAGATGTTCAGTAGAACTTTCAACACAGACCAGCAATTTCATTTATTATTGATAAATGTTAGTTAATAATTTATGTATTTGTGCTTGTTAATCGTTAATCTTGATTTAGTACCATTATACCATAAAAATGCCACAAAATCCATGTATCCATGCCATGGAGTGTGATTGTTGAATTCATGATTTGATTTCGTTTCGGTTCGGAATTTCGGATGGACGTTTATTTCGAGGTGTTCATTTGAGGTGGTTGCCTGAGGCGTACCTACAGTTCATTATTGAATTCGCTAAGTATAAATAGCTGTAGTGATGGTGCCTCCTCGCTCCAAACAAGCTTCTCATCTCAGTCTGTTTGTGTGACTTGCTGGTCAATGTTGATTTTATAACGTTTTGTTGGTCAGTGGGTCGTCTTAAGGTTCGTTTCGCTATATCTCAAAAAGTTAAATTCTGTTGTTTTCGAAAAGTTAATAAAACGTGGTTTCAAAGTCTTGACAAGAGGTGAAAGTGATAAAATTTTTTACCTGACAAAAAGCTTGATGAATCTTGGTCAGTGGTCGTCTGTCTTAGCTAGCCTTAGAGAAATAAAAGTGAGAATATACAGTCAGTGGGTTGTCTTAGGGTGGAGTTGTTGTACCTACTCGTTGTTGTTGTGCTTATGTTCTCAGTAATTAAATAACCTTGAAAAAGACCTCTGTTCTGATCAGAGAATATATATATATGTATATGTTACCGGCAATCTGTATAATTCAAGTATTCTATACAATACCCAGGCAATGTATATAATACCTGGGGCGTCCAGGCAATGTATGAAATATTATGGATATTATTGTTCATTAGATACTTTACCTAGATAATGTATATAATTCCTAGGGATTGTATAGATTACCTGATGGTGCATCGGCAATGTGTAAAATAAATCGATTTTGGTCTATATTTATCAATTTTGACAGGCCTACCTATAAAATGACGTGCAAATAAAACATGTTCCATTACTTAAAATCAACTTTATTAAAATTAACAATTAAAGTGCTCCTTAAAATAATTGTTCTTCAGAAGAATTAAGAATTACTACAAAAGATTTATTTAATCTTAACTTACCTACTAGGCCCTATACAAGGATAGATAGGTCTAATGTCTAATCAAAATTAAGTATAAAAAAAATCTTTATTCTTAAAATCTTTATTCTTACATGAGGAACTATCATGACATTTTGTACGTAATAAGCATAAAAAACTAAGAAACAAAACAATTCTGTAAACATAATAAGTAGGTCTTCTGCCTAATAAAAATTAAGTTAAAAAACTATTTGTTCTTACATGAGGAACTATCATGACATTTTGTACGTAATAAGCATAAAAAACTAAGAAACAAAACAATTCTGTAAACATAATAAGTAGGTCTTCTGCCTAATAAAAATTAAGTTAAAAAACTATTTGTTCTTACATGACATTTTGTACGTAATAAGCATAAAAAACTAAGAAACAAAACAATTCTGTAAACATAATAAGTAGGTCTTCTGCCTAATAAAAATTAAGTTAAAAAACTATTTGTTCTTACATGAGGAACTATTATGACATTTCGAAGTGCATAAAATCTTACTTTTAAGACAAGAACACTTTTTAGTATCGCAGTGTTTTTTGCAACTACATTTGACAAATCCCTGACCTGTCCCCGTAGATTGCTGAGTCGCAACTGTACGGAGTGTCGTTTCTAGATTAGGTACGTCTTCTTTTTTAAGTAATTCTTGATGACAAACTGTAAACTGCTGTCTTGAATACAATGTCTTAACAACGCCTTGCTTTGTGCCTAGTTGATAAAGTTCGTCATCTGTTTTCTGTAGGACTACAGCTAGTATATTGCGAGCATCACCGCGACCTCTGTCGACTTCCGGAACAGGGATTCTTACAGTGGTACCCAACGCTACTGGGGGGAATTTTTTTTCAGAAGTTTTAAGCATTTTCTGAGCTTGCTCTGTCAAATTATCTTTGGAACTGATGCGGTTTTCTACAGCTAAAGCGTTTTTTGCACATAAAGGGCAAACAACTTTAGAACCACAGCCTTCAGCCATATTTTTTTCCGGAGCAGCACAAATAGCATGAATAGGTCTATTGCACATTCTACACGAATGAGCACCTGTTGTCTCTTCGGAACAAACGCAGCACACGAGTGGAGTACTTAACTCTCTAAAACTCAGATCATTTAACGGTTGATCATTTACCTCAGAAGGAACATCTTCAACATTCGCAGGCTTATCAGAAATCTCGTTACTTGGTATAGTCATGTGTTCATCATGCGCACTTTGAACATTTAAAGCTTCATTATGGATCTCAGCACTTTCGATGGCAGGGCTTTGTTGGTGTTGAGCCTGTAGAGGTTGATTTTGTGCCCCAGCTGGATCTACTATTACAGGTCCTGAAGATTCTGAAGCAATGGGTATACTTGGTGATGAATTAATTACATTTTCTAAATCCTCTTCACTTTCTAGGTTGTAAGTATCAACGAGAGGCAAAGATATACCGACTTTTATTTTAGATCCAAAAAGAGCTTCATAAGGTGTTCTTTTTATACCTGAATGAAACGCTCTATTCTTCATGAGTTGGACAAATCGCAGACTATCACTCCAACGTTCGCTATCATTATCTTGCATCCAAGTTGTTAGCATGTTTTCGATGTCCTGGTTCGCTCTTTCGACACTCCCCTGACTTTGGGAATGTCTAGGCTTGCCATGCACAATTTTTAAGGTTGGCCAGTATGTTTTAAGACTGCTTACAATTTGGTTTGAAAATTCTCTACCGTTGTCTGATTGTAGGATTGCTGGTGCACCAATCAGTGTAAAAATATCCAGTAAATTGTACGCTACTTCCTCCGCGCGTTTTGTTTTCAGTGCTCTTAAAATTACAAACTTCGTCAGGTGATCCTGATATACCATAACAAATTTATATTCCCGGTCTGGATGAGACTGATAGTCAATCAAATCTACTTGACAGCGAGAATTAAATTCAGATGAAAGTATGGGCTTGACGACGATCCCTTTTTTTATTCCTCTTTGTTTTTGCTGGCACGGTTCGCAAAGTTGCAGATATAGTTCAACATCGTGGCGAGTTATATTCTTGTATCGTGTAGAAAGCTCCTTCAGCATTCGGTCTCGTCCGCCATGGCCGATACTCTGATGTGCGTCGTGAAGTACTTGGAATAATTCACTATCAGTGACGTAGTATATAATATTGGTATTCGGTGTATTCACAGGAAATATCAACTTATGTTTTTGACCAACAGTTATAAAATCATAATGCTTCAATAACCAGTAATCCCGGGGTGACTTCTTTTCGGCTGTTTTCGCATTTTTTATTTCTTCTAATAATTGTTGATACCGTTGATCGTCAATAAATGTGCGATTTTTAGTACTTGCTGCGTGTCTTTTAATTCGCAATTGTGAACAAAACCTTTCTCTCATCTCAGATATTCGTTGATCGGCTGTCATTTTTAATGAAATAAATTCACTAACGAAAAGTAACAAAAGTATCGTAAGGATTACTCAATGAACTCATTACATGCTACGCGCGTCCTCCCGCCAGCGTCGCACGCAGCAGAATGAAATACAAGCAAGTAAGATATTTCGCTAGGTACTCTAAACAAGTCGCAACACGATCCTGCCCGCACGATCCTTCCCTGCACTTGTCTTTTACATACATTACCGGCTGCGCCTTCGGTATTGTATACAATACCTAGGAAAAGTATAAAATAAATAATATTTCATACATTACCTACACGTTTTAGGTATTCTATACATTGCCTAGGTATTGTATACAATACCGGATTATACAGATTGCCGGTAACATATATATTTGGTCTTGATATAAATAAAACATTTCTCTTCGTTTCTTATCTATAATAAAATTTTAATTGTATTTTACATGGTGTGGTATGGTAATGGCATACAAAAAAGGGATGGCAAAAACATGACAACAAAACACATATGTATTACTAATCTTAGAAGAATAACTAAACCCTACAAAGTCTTTTGAGCTGTACATGGTAGGCGTCAACAATATATATTATGAAAGTTGAAAGATCTATTACTTTAGAGTTTAGACAAAAAGGTAATGTAGAGGCATTTGCAAAAAACATCAGATATATTCCTCTGCACCTCTTTATTGCATTGGCTGAATTATTATAACAAGAAGGACTTCTTAAATTAATTTTACTTTATTCATTTTAACCCAAACTTAATAAATAATAAGCTAGTTCCCTGTAGAAATTGAAAATTAAGAGGCAATCAAAACTGGGCCTTTATAAGTCTAAATGCATATGTTTTGTCTTTCCAGTTTCAGCTACCATTAATATGTGTATATGTCATGGTATTTAAACTCAAAGTTTGAATAGGCTAGAGGATATTTTGTTTTACCGAAATGGCAAATTAGCAGAGAAGAGTTGTGTAAAATAATTATAGTTTTATACAGTAGGGATGCTTTTTGCCCTTGAGATATTGACGAAATATGATACGACCACGAAACAGAACCATTGACTCATCTATGGCCAGATATTTAGACGGGTAATAAATTTCTTCTATTCGCTGGTTAAAAAAGTGAATTAAACTATTTATTTTTGACAGCATATTATCGGACAAGTCGTCTTCAAAATTTAATGATCTCATAATTAACAAAAATCTGTTTCTGCTCATGTATTTTGAAAAAGCTGCTAAATTAAACAATGGATGTTTTTTCCAGTAGTCTGTAACTCAGTTAAGTTTGATAGTTCCCATATGAAAAAAAATGCCAAAAAATGTTTTAATTTCTGGAACAGTCGTCTTTCCATAGCCTCATTCTGCTTTTACATTCAATAATAACTTAGACGCGTAATTATTAATCTTTATGACTAACATAGTGAAAAATTCATCAGTCGCAATCAGTCTACCTGACTGTATGCAGTTGAAGCGAGTACCCAGTGGACCTCCATTAACCCATTAAGAATACACATTAGAAGATTTATAAACAACATATGTTGGTAGGCAATCACCAATAGCTGTCACGGTAAACATTTATTTATTTATTTAAGGCAAACCAACTAAATACAGACACATTCATGGTAATCCATCATTCACATATAAGATAGCATTGCATGTATCTAAATTAAAGGTAAGCACAACATTGCAAAAGATTCTCACAATATAATAATAAGTTGTTTAAAATAAAGTATCTCGACTTAGCGCACGCGCACTTTTGTCGTTACGGCCAATGGTTTAATAGCCAAGAGCCTCGACGAACACCTCAGGAGGCTCTCGTTGGGCGGCTGGATCAAGGGACTGATTCAGAAGGCAGTACTCCTTGATACGGCACGTATTGTGAGGAGGTTTCTGTCTCTGGGACCCTAACCACCGGTACCTTGGACCCTGTGCCCGATATCGGTGGCAACCTATTTTTTATATTTTTAAATGTTTTTTATTTTTATATTTAATATTTAAAAATGTAAATTATATGTTTGAAAATAAATAAATGACAAAAAACGAGTTGTTTAAATTGTAATGAATAGGTAAATTAGAATTATAACAACATGCATTAAATTAAATTGATTGAGTTAAATTGCATAATATTGATTTCATTTATCTAAGTCAGAATAAAATTGAAATAAAAAATACAAATAATTTACTTAAAATTAAATAAAATTGAAATTAACACTACATTATGAAAAAGTACCGTTTTCTTAAAATTATTGATGCTGTTTGAAAAATGTCAAAGTTACAGTCATGAAAAACGTAATTGAAACAGAACTCTTAGAGCTGTTCAGTATTCTTTTGTACCTCTCCTGAAAATGCATTTAGCATTACCGGGGTAATCAGATTGGTTAGTTTCATCATAATTAAGAATATGAGTAGGTGCAACATTCTTAAGTTTCTTGTAAATTACCTTTCTCATGGGTCCTGGTTGAAATTGCGAGTTAGCACAGCATCATTTGTTGCATTCCTTCAATTGTGCGACTAAAGTATTTATTGATGGTATTGCTTTTGTTTCACTAAAACGGATTTTACTATTTCGTCCTTAATTGTTTCATAAATGTTACTGTTTTTAGAGTTTTAATGGCATTCTTCCACAAATCATGGTGTTTACTGGATCGTCGTACACAAATTTTGTATATTTTGCCATCAGGCACATGAAAGGTATTTTAATTTAAAGAATCGAATACATTGTTCATTAGTTTGGTAAATTGAACTAGATTCTGTCATTCTCTTGGAATATCACCTCTTGCCGCGAGATGCCCTGTAGTCTAAAAATTTTGGCTGGCTTCACTTTCATTTTTCTTATTTTGTCGACATAAATATCATCGTCTGTGAGTTTCAAGAGACATTTTAATTCTCCACCGTATTTATCAGCTTCGTAGACTTGCTTGAAGTAATCCCGTTTTATGTACTTTTCGCAATTTTCAAAAATTGTTATATTTATAATCTTTTGTGAGTATATTGTTCCTCACTCCTTTCAGTAAATGTGGGACATAGAATACTTACTAAAAGTTGTAGCAGATTTTGAAAGAATATGTATCCCATTAAGATGATGAATGCCAGCAAAGAATGCTGAAACAAAAAAACCACACCATATTAGATTTAGTACAATATTTTAGCCAAAATTAAAGATATTCGCGTCGTCGTTTTCGCGCTACACGACTTTGGCTAGCTTTTACTTTGCTTTTGCGCCTACCTCCTTTGATTTGTGGAACTATTTATATTCTTTTAAAACTGTCATTTTTTTTATGGTCGTGGACCGGTAGATGTTTATTTTTATTGTGCATCTTTCACTTGTCATGCCACTTTGTCAACTCATAGTTATATAAGTTTTATAGATACGTACACACATCTAAAAAAGTTTGCGATCAATAGCATAAGCTCCTATAATTCTTTGAATTTAACTTCTTCAGGAGAAGAATCAATAAAAACTGTATCATTTTGCTCCTTAGCTATGTTGTGTAATACAGCTGTCGCCATTACCACAGTTAAGGTGTGCTCTAATTTAATCCTGAGTTTCTGAGAAAGGCAAGGTAATCTTCCACACATCAAATATCCTTTCCACAGTATTTCTTGTCTTAATTTGGGCTTCATTATATAGCTTTTCTGCGTTTGTAGTTGGGTTTAATATTGGTGTCATTATATACCTACCACAAGGGTAAGCACTATCTCCCAGGAGGTGGCCACCTATCTCATTATTGTCAAGGCGGGCTCGCAAGAATGAGTTGTGATATACCGTACTGGCATGTGCTGATCCGTGCCATCGTGCATCTATATCCCTTATTAATAACTTAGCATCACACACAACTTGCACATTTATGGAGAAGTATCCTTTTCTATTCCTAAATAGCTCTGCTTGATCGCCTCCAGGAGATTGTATAGGTATATGCGTTCCATCTATGCAACCGATTACATTTGGAAATCTGGCCAAACAATAAAATTCTGCCTTTACTTCCCGCAGTTCTCTCGAAGTTGTTGGCATCGTAATATAGGTTCTTGCAAGCTTTGCTATTGCCTTACTTACTTTGTATACCACTCTTGACACAGTGGTTTTGTGCACATTAATGTCTTCACCAACAACAATTTGGAACGTCCCTGTAGCGTAAAACCGTAACGCAATAAAAAGTTGTTCCAACACAGACAATGTGCACTTCCGGAGTGAAACAGGAGCTAGAGTAGGGCTGATGAATTCATTCAGATGTATTACGGTGTTTTTATCAAAACGATATCTCTTTTCAAATTCTACGTTGGTAAAGATTTCGAAAGGATTTCTCCTGTCCCTTATATTCCGTGGCACTGATGTATTAGAAATTAATTCAAGCACTTCGAAATCCGATTCAGATGAGCTGCTTGTATTCTTGTATCCATATTATCTATATTCATTATTTGTATTTTTATAAGTAGGCATTCATAATAATTGGGTTCACTGGCTTCTAAAACAGACTCGACACGACGAAAGTGACCTAAAAAGTGGCATTTTTTGACAGGTAAACGTCAAACAAAGTTATTTTATTTATTTATTTATTTATCAAAAACACAGCTAATTTAATTACAGGCACTTAGCCTAATACGACAAAATTAGTTACATTATCTAAATTTCAAATTTACATTATACATACGAAAACTAAACATAATATCACAAAAATAATACCACTACTAAAATTTTAAATACTAACAATACTATAGGTGGCTCTTGTGAACTCATTCAGCGAACAAGTAAACAAATCGACCCTACTCGACACTGCGTTGAGCGTGCGCAAGGCGCGCGTCAGTGGCGCTCGCTGCAGCAGGTTGGTGCGCGCGCTCGGCACCGCCAGCAGCTGCGGCCGCCGCCGCCTACTCACATACCCATCCGGCACGCACATGCGTAGCTCCATAAGAATTGTGGAGTTAAATAATTTACCTCGCAATACTTTAAATAAATAAACAGCCAGTGCCACTTCCCGCCTAGTCTCCAGTTTGAAGTATCCCACCATACCCAACACAAATAATGTTGGGTATAGTAGAGGATAGCCGGGGTATACCTTGTATATTTTTAAATACAAAAATCGGGTGAATTTATTTTGTATCCTCTCAACCATGAATTTGTAATTGGCTTCACTTGGTCCCCATATTACTGCACAGTACTCGAGGTGAGATCTAACCAAGGCGTCATACAAAGCCTTGAGAGCCCCCATATTATTAAAGTCATTAGCTTGTCTCAAGATAAATCCCAAATTTCTAAATGCTTTCTTACTGACTTTAATAATATGACTTCTGAATTTTAAATCGGCCGCAAAATAGACACCAAGGTCTCTAACCTCCATCACTCTCTCCAAAGTTTCACCCTCTAACTTATAACAGTGGTGGTGTGGACTACGCGCACGAGTGAAAGACATTACTGAACATTTGGAGACATTGAAATAAAGTCTGTTATCATGGCTCCATTTAACAACTCTGTCTAAATCTTCCTGGAGAACATTATGGTCAGTAGTGTCTTTCATCACACGGAATAATTTTAGATCATCGGCAAAAAGCAAACAAGATGATTCTTGGACTACTGCTGGTAAATCGTCAATCATTAATATGAAAAGAAAGGGACCCAAGTTGCTGCCCTGACTAACGCCTGATCTCGTATAATATGGCTCAGAAAGGCATCCTCCACAGTCGACAAACTGACGCCTGTCCCGCAAGTAACTGGCAAAGAACCTCAACGTATGTGGCGTGCAACCCTTGCCAGCTAACTTCGAGAGCAAGACATCATTATCGACTGTGTCGAACGCCTTCCTGAAGTCAAGATACGCGACGTCTACTTGCAAACCAGCATCCACCGCTGGTACTAATGTTGACATAAGATGGAGCAAGTTTCCTGTGGTTCCACGTCCCGGACAAAAGCCATGCTGAGCGTTAGACAAGTGAGCCTTAACCTGGTCATAGAGGGAACTATGCACAGCTGCTTCAAATACTTTGGCAGGAGAAGACAGGACAGCAACAGGTCTATAATCGCTCGCCTCTGTTCCGCCACTTCCTTTTGGGACTGGCACGACGCGCGTAAGTTTCCACCTCTCTGGAAAGGTCGAAGACGAGATACAAATATTAAAGATGTGTAACAGTGGTTCACAGAATACGTCGCGACAGTCCCTCAGAATGAATGGTGGTATGCCGTCCGGTCCCACGGAGCGCTTAGATGGTAAACGGGCGAGCGAGCGGTACACCGCAGCTTTGTCTAAACGGTCGAGTTGCGCTCGTGCTGCACACTGTGAGGCCGTGGCACTGGCTGCATTTACGTCTAACGTGGCAGGCTTGGGGCTATATACTGAGTGGAAAAATTGTGCAAACTCTTCGGCGCATTCTTTGTCAGTGAGAACTAACCCGTCTTTAACTAACTTATATTTATTAGAAGTCCCTTTTTTGGATCTCACATAATTCCAAAAAGCCTTTGGGTCTTTGGCTAGATGGTTCTGCACTCGGTCACGATAACGATCATGAGCCAACTTTGTTTCAGTCTTTACTCTCGCTCGGCACAAAGAAAACGCCTCGTAATCGGTAACTGATTTACTTGCCTTATACTTCTTATGCAGATTGTATTTTAATTGAATACTACTAATAATATCGGATGTATACCATACTGGATACGTGTACCTATTGTTATTTTTTAACTGTTTCTTTTTGAGAGGTACGCACGAATCAAATACTTCTTCTACATTCTTATAGAAAAAATTTAATGCTAAATCAAGATCATTTAAAGCGTATAAGTCACTCCAGTCTATCATTTAATAAACTATACATTTGAAAAAAATCTGCTTTATTAAAGTTCCACTGCTTAAAATATATATTATGATTTTGTATTTGATGCGTGTCCGCGGCCGCGCCGATAGATACGTCGAGCGGCGGGTGATACGCGTCCACGGGCTGCAAGCCCTCGTCCGCCGCGCGCACCGACACCCCCCCGCGCCCGCTCAACACTAGGTCCAACTGCCTACCGTTACAATTAGGTACTGAGTTACACTGAATGACCTCACAAAAAGCCACGAAGTATTCAAAATAATTAAGAACATTATTATTACATGAGAATAAGTTGAAATCGCCTAATATTATTACATTACCTCTATACTTTATACAAACTTTTTCCAATAGACTAAACATTAACAAATATTCATTTTCTTCAGTCTTTGGCGGTATGTATACAACACAACAAGTAAATAAAAATCTATTTTGTAAATGAACAGTAGCACAAATCAATTCAAATTGGTGTTTGTTTACATTTACATCGCGCGGCATAGGTACTTGCCTCAACTCGAACCGCGGTGTGGCCACTAAAAGGACACCGCCTTGTTTGCGCCCGTCCGCTCGATCACATCTAAGTATAGGGTACCCGGGTAGACATATTTCCGCATTGTGCATGGATTCACTGCATCCAGTTTCCGTGATGGCAAATATATCCGAACCCGATGACTCAAGTAGGGACAAAAAATTTAATGTTTTTGTTCTCAGTCCCCTTACATTTTGGTATAATATATTGAAATATTTACAGGTTTTGTGGCTTGTGTGATGTTGTTTGGGCTGTGCCACGAAACCAAATCCATTCACTATACTCAATATCTAAAGGCCATACTTCCGGATTACATATCTTATCATAGTTTCTTTCAGTTACTCCTACTTTAAAAGAAGCATAATTCCTTTCTACTTTAGACTTTACTTTTTGGACTACAATGTCCGCATCATTTCCCAATATATTCTTGACAAATTCTTTTAAACTCTCTTCAGTAGTGCTTTTTTCTAGTCTCCACACGTGAAGAAACCTCTTGCGTTCTACAGCTTTCAAAGTTCCAATAAGTGTATTACCACCTCGGTTTATTGGGGTGATTCTTTTCTTGGCTCTCACTTCAGTCCACTCAGATAGGTCCGTACTGTCGCGCGTGCCCGCTGTATTAGTGGCCACACTGGCCACGGCCGCATAGCTAGCGCTCGGTTGCGACGGCGACGGCTCGCGAGCAGGCGGGGCGGGGGAGGGCGCGCGCGCGTCCGCGGCCTGTGCGGGCGCCGGGTTTGACTGCTTGAAAACCGATGTGCTGACGCTCGGAGACATCTTAGATGATACCTTGCCCGAGGGTTGTTGATGAATGGGCTTGGCGATTGCTTTTTCCTTTACTTGACCCTGATTTACTGTTTTTAACATTTTAATTTCTTCTTCTAGACTAATGCACTTCTTATTTGCAACGATTAATTCCTGGTTTAATCTACTATTTTCTAATGCTAAGTTGGTTACACTCGTCTGAATTTCTTGTAACAAATTTGCTTCCAATATTTTGAATTTATTAGAAATAACTCCTTTAACCATTTCCATTATACTTTCCATTCTACTATCAATATTATCAGATAATTTTGATGATGAATTGTCCTTTATTAACTGTATGCCAATTTCCTCACGGTTGGCTTTCTTTACATTCGTAATTCCGGTACCCGTAAACATTCCTCTCACTGGAGTATCATCAGTTACCCGCAAGCGATGGGTAACATTCGCGCAGGAACCGCACTTATAACCCTTCTCTAAATGCTTCTCCATCGTGTTTAAACAAGCACGGTGGTATCCAGTCTTACAAGCAATGCATTCAATTAGATCACCATCCGAAATTGCGTTATTGCAGGAATCGCAAAACATTTTGTTTCCCTGGCGTACTGTGCGACAAGGACGGAGCGAGACACTTATGGGAGAGAGAAAGGGTGCGTCGCGACCGCTGGCTCGTGCCGCGCGCGAATTGTTATTGTTTGTTAACACACTTAACTTATTACTTCCAAATTATGTCAAAATACACTTATTAGCACTGAACTACACGTTTCACATATGGTACAAAGTTAAGATAAACGGCCAAATATGGGCAGTTAAGTTAAACTCAGTTTAAACAGAGTTTATCTTAGCGTTCGGTGAGTTATCGAACCAATAACGCTAACGGATAGATAAACTCTCGTTAAGTGGCCCTCAGAAACCGGGCATAAGTAGGTACTTACAAAATTCCGCCTGTTGCTGCTGCTTGATCCATTCACACAGTACACAGATCACTGGTACACAGGTTAATTATAGTTTGATGGGCGCCCAGTAACTCCCTGCAGGGGTTGTTGATTAGTTTGAAAAGTTTATTGCAGTTTAGACATAGTTTTTTGATTTAATTTTACGACCGTTATGGCGGTCTCGTGTTTTGGCACTCGCGCGAAAGAATTTTTTCATTGACGGTGGCGCCACGTCTCGCTTGGTGATTGGTAGTTTTAGGAACTAGGAGAGGGAAATGGAAGGAATTAGGGATGCATGCAAGCTCAAACTCAAAAGTATTATTACAAAAATATTGTTTTAATTTATCTTTATGACTTTCACAATCGAATGGAAAATCAACTAATAAATCAGCTATTTTTATTATGATTTTCTTGATATTTATTTTTTAAAAATCTTTTTTCATTAATGGTGGTGATATTTTGAAGTGCAGAGAAGCAATTTTCTAATTGTTTACTTGGATAGCTCAACCATTTTTATTGGCATATTCTTTTATTTTTATGTAAGCGTCGCACAGAAGTATTTGGCTCCAAAAGTCGGACAAAATTTTTTTTTGCATTTTATAGTATTATTAAAGTATTTCGTTCTATTTAGAGGAATAATAAAATAAAAAAAAGACATACACTATTTTTAACAAATTTTATTTCTAATTATCATCATCTTCAGTCATTTTCAATACTAATATTGCAAATATCATTTTCCTCCAAAAGATTCATGACATCCGCTGAAAGAGGGCTCTTTCTTTTATGTTTAGCATTTCTCATTCCCGTCAGCAAGGAGTCTGATGTCAAGAGCAACCTATTTAAAACGTCAGTGTTGCAGGCTACTCTTGAAAATTTTCGGGCGTAGTTTAGCCGAAACGCTCGGATGTGCTTATTGCGAGCTTCTGCAGCTTCTTCAGACAGTTGCCCGATTGGCAGAATCGCCTCCTTTATCACGGCTGCCCCATGACTCAACACTTTATGTAATGTCGGCGACATTGGGTGAAACTTGACAAAGAAACGTACAATTCAGCAGTTTCTTTGCAGTAAATTTCAAATTTTTGGATGTTAATTTTTATCCCGCAGCACATGGTGTCTAGGATGACTTTTAATCGGTAGATTAAATTCTGGTCAATCCCAGGTATTTCTGCAGATTTCTCGTATTCATCGAAAAATCGCCTGCTGGTATTCCCGTCATTCGTGTTTCCAAAATTAGCCTTTGGTATCATCATCATCATCATCATCAGCCTATCGCAGTCCACTGCTGGACATAGGCCTCTCCAAGTGCACGCCACTGAGATTGATTTTCGGCCTTTGGTATATCTACTAATAATCCTAGTTGTTCACGAAACTTGGTTTGGATTGCTTTTTTTCGGGTCTCCACTAGTTTCTTCTCTTCGGCAGTCAGGCGAGCCCTCCACTTCATGGCTGGCAATTTATAAGCTACATGCAATATGCTCTCGAAAAATCTTATTCGAGCGTGCAGCAAAGATAGACCAAATCGCATGTTTTCTGTATTGCAGGGCCTTTCTTTTGTAAGGTCGTTGAAATCAGAGGATGTGGCGCTTCATATGTAACATCTCATGGTTGCTGCGTTACATACTTTGCCATCCACCATGGTGAAAACTATTTTATGTTTGACGGATATATCATCAATCTTAGTCTTGCTTAGTTCTTTTATTTGATTTTCTACGTACTCGATTTCCTCATTAGTCACGTCAGTATTTTCTTTCACAAATCGTATGCGTATTGGTCTGCAATATCGTGGTGATGACGGAGTTGGGTTTTGCCATATAATTTTTCTTTCCGTTCCATACACTAGTTGGAGTAGTACGACAGAACTTTGAAAAATGTTGGCATCGGAATCAGTCTCATTTTCAAATTTAATTTTGTATTGAACGCCTTTAAAAGCCCGGATTCGTGTCTCGGACCACCTCGTATTGGGCCTGGGTAAGCCCAGCTTCAACAAACATAAACAAGGAACGAAGATGTGCCAATTTCGTTGAAACTTCTTTTTCTTGTTTAGCTGTTTGTTCTTTTACCGCTGCTGCATATTTTTTTGCTTTCCGGGGCTTCTGGTAAGGACCTTTACGATTTTTGATGCTTCGACTTCGCCAGTTTCTCGCAATTTCATTTGTGTTGCAATAGACTGGCATATCCAGCCTAATATTCTATTGATAGACCTGCACCAACTATAAATAATGATATTAACAGATGTATCTACAAAACATTTTTTAATATTTTCTTTGTGGATTTCACAATCTAGAAAAACGAAATTTGTGAAAATGTCAAATAAGGCTTTAATTCTTTCTTTGATATTCTTTTTGTGGCAATCGTTATTCAAAAATGATACACATATTTCTTGAATTTCCTGATAACAAGCTACTAGGCATTCGCAGGGATAGCAAAGCCACTTCTTATTTGGGCAATATTCTTTGGCACGTATATATCTGTAGATTTCAATATCCGAGTTGCCAAGTGGCTTGCTTCTACAATTTTTACATCCTTTGACAACTTTTTATAGACACTTTGTCAAGGCCCACCCACAGACATAAATTTTTTGATCAGCCTCTGAATCAGAAATATTTCTTAGATAGATAGATAGATAAAACATTTATTCAGACAAACAAAAAGACACCACAAAGATACACAATAAGAAAAATAAAACAAAACAAGAAGTGGGTAGAAAGAGAAACATGAAACCTTTTCCCCCTTCTCATTTTTTACCCATTTGTGAAGACTAAGAGTAGACTTAAAATCCAAGATATCATTTTGGGTTATTTCCACAACTTCATAGTGTCGATCATTTGTTTTACACCAGCGTACACAGGTATACCACTCCTGCGGCGAATCGGCGGGTTTTATGACCGTCGACAAACAATATTACAGGGAATTGAGTTCCTTTTTCAACCAAGTGTGGGTACAGTATAGTTTTAATGTAATCATGAAACACTTCGGCTTTCATCCACCCATTGTCATTCAATCGTATACCCCACTCTGATGGGACTTGGGACGTAATTTCAGCTGATAACCGTTTATTCGGAAATATTACCATTGGAGGTGTGAGATCTCCATTAGCAGAAAATGTGAACATTACCGTCAAGGAAGTTTTAGCCCGGGCATTGTCTACTTCGTAGACGTTTCTTTCGCCTTTATGGGCTGATGAGGCGGGTAAATAGCATCATCAGGGAAAAATAATAAAATTAATTAATTTAGTTGGGAAGAATTTAAAAGGTTGAATGAAGAAAGAAAAGAGAAATGCGGGATGCGGGAGCGGTGATTTCAAATCGTGAAAATCGAATGCGGGAAAAACAATATGGCGGTGAAACCCAAATCGTATTTCAATTAAATCCCTGCTGATGATATCCCTTTAGACACCAATACCCACTACAACTATTTACAGCAATAAAGCCCACGTACCTTGTGAATCCAGGGACCTCACTTAGAACCAGCGAGATGTGAAGATGTCTCGTTCCAGGACGCGTGGTCGCGGTAAGGGCTGCCGGCCGGCGAGCTAAATCTATGTTCATCCACCGGTGGACTGGTTAAAACTCGTGAAATCAGCACTGCACTATAAGTCCACAATGTCTTCTAGCAGCAGGTTCAATTATTACACGAGAATCTTCAGGAAATCACATAGAGGGAAATAATGACGCGGAGCGGTGTGTATTCGACACTGCGAATGGCGGCGGGAGAAGTACTACGTCCGTCCTTGGCGGTGGCCAGACGCAACTGCTAGCTTGATGTGAGTATCTTCTAGAACACTCGATACGAACCTATGGGCGCTGCGGTAGCTAGTATTGTCGTTCGGATATCATCACCAGAGACTCAATTGGGTTATTATAAATATGAAAATGATCGAAATAAAGTTTTAAGTTGCGGGAAAAATAACTTATGTATTTAGTTTATTATTGAATAAATATTTTCATTGAATAAAGACATTGACGCTTCACCAGGGGCTAATACGACTCCTGTTTTAGGACAAAGAAGAAAATTTGTTTCATCGCCGTTAAATACCCGGGATAAATCTGAAAGTACCTCAAATAAATCGTTTTCTTTAAGATAAGTTTGAATGTGATTAAACCAGGCTCTCACGTCATTTTCTAACGCAGCAGCACTTGCAGCAGTGACTGCCTCAGGTGTGCGTACAGAAACGTTTGGATAACGTTGAAGAAACAAATTATGCCATTTTTCGCCGTTCTTAAAAACGCTGGCCCTTTTACTATTTTTCAGAAAGTTAGCTACACTACTGATTACGTCATCTTTGCGTTTTGGGAAACCTTTTCGGCAACTCAATAAAATCCAGTCTTCGAGGTCTTTTTCTTCCTTTTCCGTCAAAATAGTAGGAGGGCCTGGACGTAACTGATGCTCAGGGTTCTTGATCCTATATTGCAGAGTAGCCCGCGAGACTTGATAAGTCTTTGCTGCCAATTTCTTGCTCAATCCTTGACAGCTTGCAAAGCTTTATTTTTCAGACGAACACCAAACCTGTTCAGAAGACTGGCTGCTATGAAAATCTTGCATCATATGCGGAACAGTCTTATTAAAATAATGTTGCTGTAATAATTTAAAATAACCATTAACAACCTCTACCACCCACCTACAAATTGTAACACATCTACTTCTATTTTCTTGCTCTGTGGTGAGTTGGTGTTCACCTTCTAAAAGGGAGTCTGGCATGTATGCTCTGTAATTACAGTCTTCTAACAGGCTGATAGTCTGTGAAACCCCTATCTAAAATAAAAATGTCATTCGGTTGGAGGATACAATGTGAGAGGAGAATTTTCATTTCTAAATAGAGATGTCATGATCTCAGCATCCGATGTGGTGGCCTTGTATGGACCAAAACAGTCAACAATGTAACCATCGCATGATACAATCAAAAATGGTTTCAGTAGATTTCTATACTTATGCAATGAGTAAGTATCACTTTGAAACATGTAATTTGAGGTTTTGTTTATACATACAGTAGTGTGCGAATTAATGTGAACACGTGTTAAAATTTTTAAAAATTAGTATTTATTCGTTAAAACAAAGAAATTTAAAAAAGAGAATATAATTTGAATGGGGTTAGTAAGAAATATGTCCTCCTTTGGCTTTAATGACTTCTGCAACGCGTTTTGGCATAGAATCAACCAGATTTTTACATGTTTCTGATATTTGCTGGTCTCGAAACCACACTGGAATTTTATAATCACTAGGGTTTACAGGGATGATGTCATAGTACTGGTACATAGATGAGGTCATAGGTTGTTGCCCCCTACGGTATGTAGGTTAGGCTTCAGGTTCCAGATGTTTATACTTAGGTACTATTACAACCTCAGTTACCATATATAAAATTATATCATATTAGGGTCATGTTACAATATTATTCTTAGAACTAATTTATCTTATACCTATTACAATACATTCTACGTAGTAATTTTAGAAGCCATCATGAAATAAAAACAACAATTATGCCTTAGCAATTTTAATTAAATTCAATTTTTTACCCTAAATGTTCAAAGTTCCTATCTCTGACCATAATGCACCATCTGCACCGCCTAATAAAATTCGCGCGTAATCGGTGGAATGCACCTCTGTTATTTTGAATCTGTAACTTAGCAAACTCGAGTTTTTGTAGTAGTTCTTGTTCGGTGTTATTCTCTCCTTGATACACCATTTCTTTAAAATAGCCCCAAACAAAGTCTATGGGGTTAAGGTCGGACGACCGGGGTGGCCATGTAATAGGTCCACCTCGACCAATCCACCGGTTAGGGAAGCGCTCGTTCAAATGTCCTCGAACTACTCTATCGTAATGAGGCGGGGCGCCGTCTTGTTGCAACCACATTTTTGCCATTCTATCTTCAGGAATCTCAGCTTCGTTCAGTATTTGGTTCAAATTATTTTGTAAAAAATGCAAATACTCAGCACCATTCAGCCTTGGTGGCATTTCATGCAGTACAAGCTGCGGGTCAGTTATTCCACCCCACATGTTTACAATCATGTTCACAATTATTTAAATCCTTAATTAAATTAATGTTCTGTCTTCTTAATATTATTATGTTATTAGATTTAAAAACTGTGTACTTTCTCAAAGTTTTCTTAAGTTTTTTGACAACCTTATTTATTTTTAAATATTTTTTTAATTTTGCTGTGAGTATTACTTGTAATTTTATTCTGTACTAAAGTATCATTGGTCAAGTCAATTGTTATCATTGGCTGATTACAAGAACCGGACGCACTACCAACAAGCTCATCGTACAGGCTGCAGGTGTTCGCAGACCGTTCACTGGACTTTGCAGACTCCAACTGTGTGATGGTGTTGTGGGCTCTGCTTAGCTCATGTTCCAGCTCAGAGATCCTTCTTAATGCCAGTTCATGTGTGTCACTGCACTCTTGCATGTTTGACACAAGTTGATATAGGTGTTGATTTTGGTCGAGTAAATCCATATGTTCTATATGTAATTCAGCCAACTGGTTCTTAAGTTCAGTGTTCTTGTCTACAATAACCTTAACTTCTACCTCGCTATCATCCCGTTCTTGTAGCAGCTGTTTACACAGGTTTTTGCTAGTTTTCAATTCTTTCAACGTAGCCCTCAACTTTTCCTCAAATGCAGCTCTACGGGTAACCATGATGAATAGCTAACCCTGAGGCACCCTGGAATGTGAGAAGAGACAGCTAAGTGAAGGAAGAAAAAGAAAGTCAGAAGTAAAGTTTATAAACAAAGGATAGGAGAAATGTAATTAGCCGCGTACTGACCTAGCGCACAGGCTCGCGCGGCAGCCTCGGTGTCCGGATCGCGAGCGATGGCTCCCTCGGCAGCCTCAGTAGTTTTGTTCAATTTACACGAGGCCGCCTCGCGAGGCAGGCTGAGCCATCATAAGTCCGAGAGTATTCGTAATGGACAGTCGTGTATTTTCAGCTGCAGCTATTTTCCTAGCTGCTTATTGTTTAAAGAAACGAAAACAGTCACGTATCAAGAAAAAACCTAGACGCTTCTGGATTAGAAAAATTTATGAGCTTCGCCACCAATATGGAAATAGATTACTTGGAGATTTAGTATATGATCAGACTGTACATAATTTTACACGAATGTCCGTACGAGAGTTCGAAAATTTGTGCTCATTGTTGTCTGATAAAATCAAAAAGTGCGATACAAAATACAGAGAAGCAATCACTGTGAAGGAACGAGTTTTAATAACTTTAAGATTTTTAGCAACCGGAGATTCTTATAGCAGCTTGCAATATTTATTTCGAGTATCGAAGCAGAGTATCTCAAGAATAGTTCCAGAAGTTTGTGACGCTATTATTGAAGCCTTAAGTGATTATGTAAAGGTAAATAAAAATAATTTGACAAATTTAAAATTCAATTGTTTATTTTAATTACAATTCAGTGATAGTTTCGAATCCAACATTGGCATCTGGTGATGGTGTAATGGCATGAGAAGACGTAGCGGTATGTGATGCTGATGATGAAGTGCCAGATGAGTCCATTGTAGAGGAATTACTGTACTGCTGTGTATAGTATCCTGTATTAATTTGTTGTTGCGCGTATTTCCCTATATCGGCTTCAAAAATTATATTATTGATAGCGTTCTTAACGGCGCACATAGGGGTATTTTGCACTTTTAGCCGGGCGAAACTAGTAAAAACAAACTTTCACATAAAAGAAAAAAATTCTACTTGTTAGCCAGCCAGGTAACTACTGAACGAAATCTGAGCTTTTTTGGACTCCTGCCCACACGCCAGCTACCCACAAATCTGTCAGAACTTGATCGTTGTCACATGCACTCACATCAGTTACTGACTGCATTAAAAACGTGCCGTGTTTGATACCTCAGAGTTTTTTATTGTGAGTTAGATAGCCAAAACTACTATGGATTATCATAATACAGGTAAGAACAGTTTTATTTGTTATGATTTACTAATGTTTACGTGTAATTTTAAGATACAAAATCAATTTTTGAAGTTCAACAGTTTTTAACGTTTTTTTGTATGAATTCTACTATTCTCAGGGATTAAAGTTATCCTTCCGAGTGTTTCCGGGTAACGATTTCTGTTGTAACGTATTACAAAATCTGTCAGGTGATAGATATTACACACATTGGGTGCTACTTTTTGCTACTTTGCTTGAAAATAATGGTTAATGGTTTTTAGCTAACATCAGCAGAAAAGTCTAAGTTTTGTCGAAAGTAGCAAAAAGTAGCACCCAATGTGTGTAATATCTATCACTTGACAGATTTTGTAATACGTTACAACAGAAATCGTTACCCGGAAACACTCGGAAGGACAACTTTAATCCCTGAGAATAGTAGAATTCATACAAAAAAACGTTTAAAAATGTTGAACTTCAAAAATTGATTTTGAATCTTAAAAATACACGTAACCATTAGTAAATCATAACAAATAAAACTGTTCTTACCTGTATTACGATAATCCATAGTAGTTTTGGTTATCTAACTCACAATAAAAAAACTCTGAGGTATCAAACACGGCACGTTTTTAATGTAGTCAGTAACTGACGTGAGTGCATGTGACAACGATCAAGTTCTGACAGATTTGTGGGTAGCTGGCGTGTGGGTAGGAGTCCAAAAAAGCTCAGATTTCGTTCAGTAGTTACCTGGCTGGCTAACAAGTAGATTTTTTTTATTTTATGTGAAAGTTTGTTTTTACTAGTTTCGCCCGGCTAAAAATGCAAAATACCCCTATGTGCGGCGTTAGCACACTGACGCCGTAAACCGCGATAGCGAACAGGAAAAAGCGGTAAACAAGCGAAATTTAAGCGGTCGTTTTCACACCGCATTTCAGTATCGCATTTTCCTATTCATTTTAGTGCAACATGTCGTTTGAGTCAGACTGGTTTCTTTCTGAATCTGAAGAAGAAGAACTATTACTTCTTGTATCGACATTAAGAAAAAGACGAAGAATATGGGTTCATGAAATTAATCAAAAAAGAAAGAAGCTTGGAGAAAATAAATTATGCAAAGAACTACAGCAGCATAGTGATCGTTTTTTCACTTATTTTAGAATGTCGCCTGAAACTTTTGATTACTTGCACAACCAACTTCAGCCATATATCCAGAAGAAAAATACAAACTTCAGGGAAAGTATATCCTCAAAGGAAAGATTGGCAATATGTTTAAGGTAAGTTTATTTATTTATTAAAAAAATACAATTTAGATTAGTATGTAGTAGATAATTCGCACACATGTTTCATTACTCGTTCCAATTAGCAAAACAACTTTGAGCACTCAAGTAATTATTTTCCTTATTATCATTTCTTTGGTCTGATGGTTGAATCATGATGTACTTTTGAGTACTTTTTTCATCAGTTATGATTTGTGATGTGTGTTGATCACTGATTTCAGATGATTGTAAAATGATGATATTAGGTGTTCGTATATTATTATGGGTGTTGACACCTGATGTGGACGGCTGATTGAGGTCACGATTTTCTGTTTGGCTTTGCGTGTTTGAAAGTGTATTATGATAGTTGACGCCTGATGTGGATGGTTGACGGACGTTACGATTGCTGTGATTGCTAAGATCATCGAGAGTAATACTTTCTGGAGTCGAAACATAGGTACTGTTGCTAGAGTTTGGTCTATTGTCACTTGTTATTTCTTTTAATTCATACTCGGTTATTAATTTCATGACTTGTAATTTAATAATGGCTTGGTTGTTCAAAGAAAGTTTCTTGACACTGTCAGCAAAACCTAAAAATGTCATATCAAGCCTGTCACACAATACATTAACTAGATTTTGACCTGTATTTGGAGTAGATGATTTTGCAATCTTCCTCTTTTCTAAATAATTAATAATTTTATCGGATGGATCTAAGTTTCGGCGTCTTCTTCTTCGATATAGATCGCTTCCTGTCTCTGAAATATTGCTTACTGACCCATCATCCTGTGCTTCTTGTTGTGTCTCATTTCCGATTATAGGTTCTACTCGTTCTTCTATATCCGTTGGATTTTGAAGTAAATTTTCAATCTTATTATTTTCCGCTGCTTGCAGTTTTGGAGGGCTAGTATTTAAAGTGCTCTCAGTAGATCGTAAATTTGTTGTAGAATCCACATAACTCATGTGTTCAGCCCACACCCAATTAGCATATTTCTTTGCAGCTTGCCCACTAAATGTTAGTTGAGACTGTTTGTACTTCTTGTAAGTATCACGCAGATTTTTCCATTTTGCTTTTAGTGATTTCACTGAAACAAAATTAGGAGACACATGTAGATTATGCAGATTTAACAAATCTCACACAGCGTAATACATTCTGTATTTCATTTTTCAGATTTTTGGCTACGGGCGATACTTTTACTACTATTTCATCTTCATACCGAATGGGTATAAGCACCGTTTCAAGTATAGTTTCTGAAGTTTGTGAAGCTATTTGGAAAGTATTGCAGCCAATATACATTCCAGTACCAACTCTACAGACATGGGAGCAAATATCAGAAGGATTTTATACAATATGGGGCTTTCCAAACTGCCTTGGGAGTATTGATGGAAAACATATAACTATCAAGTCTCCACCTAACAGTGGATCGATGTTTTATTGCTACAAAAATAAATTTTCTATCGTTCTTCTGGCGCTAGTTGATGCACATTATAAGTTCATTTATATAGATGTTGGATCATATGGCAAGGATTCAGATAGTACAATTTTTGAAAATTCAACACTCTACAAACTTGTAAAAGGAAGGAAAATGGAATTGCCTGCATCTAAACCTTTACCAGGTTGTGAAAACCCTACACCACACGTGTTCATCGGCGATGGAGGTTTTAGATTGGAAACTTTTCTAATGAGACCGTTTACTAGAGAATCAATAATAAATGATCCTGATAAAAAAAAATTTAATCGTGCATTAAGTAGAGCTAGAGTTGTCGTGGAATGTGCATTCGGAATATTGGCCCAGAAGTTTCGTATATTTTTGAGACCCTTTGAAACTGATATAAACAATACCGTAAAAGTCGTCAAAGCAGCAGCATGTCTACACAATTATTTACAAGATATGGAAAGTGCCTATGTGTATGAAAACCAAAATTCTACTAATCCTTTGGGAGCATTTGTATCCATACAACCAAACAGACATAGGGCAAATAATGAAGCGTTTGATGTTAGACAAAATTTTGTGAATTATTTTAAAAGCTAGTTTCTGTAATTAAATGGAATGCATTGTACACATCTACATTTTTTAAAACATCCTTTAAGATTATTCCAAACGGACCCCATGGCTCTGACCCAGTAAGGAGTCCTTATGAGGAGTCCGTCAGAATTCAAAATACCTAATTTCATGCTCATCCACCCTACCGAAAGTTGTATGGGGTCGGTAGGGATGAAAACATCCTATCTGCCCCTACATCTTAATAACCATTTATTTAATTTTTTTTCTTTCTTGAACGCGTAACTTTGCATTAATTTGTATTAAACCGCAGTTAAGGGCCAGGTAAACGTTCAAACTTGTTTGTCAAACTTTACGTTTTCTTCAAACAACCGCGTACACGATCAAACCAAGGAACAAAATGATTTTCATTAAACGCTTCAAACACGTAGATCAACGTAGATTGTTTGACAAACACTTCAAACACAGCCGCACACTCTCAAAAAAATTGATAAACACGTAAAATTTGACAAACACGTTTGATCGTTTACCGGGCACTTTAGGTTAAATTCAACTCACCATCCAAGCCGGTACTTCCCTCGATTTTTCGCCACGCCACTTCTTTTTTATACGAATTCTTGTAATCAGGATGTCCCATAAGGTATAATTCGGGATAACCTCGAATTTCATTAATAATTCTTTCAGTTTCTACCTCCGTCATCTTGTATCGTCGCGATATTCTGTCGAAAAAGACAAATCGCGTCGTTTCTCTCCCAGCGGCGAAACTAAAATGGCGGTACAGCGGCGTCCGTGTGAAACAAGTATCGCGAGGTACAACGATACCACACAAACTAAGATGCAATTATAGGAAGTCATAGGCGATAGAGCGAGATGTAACATAACGCGATACGTTTCGAAGTGTGGGACAGACTTACCGCAGTTTCGCTATCGCGGTTCGCGGCGTCAGTGTGCTAAAGGCATAACATACGCTAATGTGTGCGGATCATATTTTCTTAGCTCGTTGGCTATGTGTCTTCCAAATGAAGAGTATGGATCGGTGATGTCGATCGAAGACTTTTGCAAGCATTCAAGGGCTTCTGCGAGCATGATATCTGCCGAATCTTCCTGTGGCTGCGTTTTCTTTGGATTATGTCGTTTTTTTTTACGAGCAGGTTCTGATGGTGAAGGCATGCTAGCTTCCGAGGCTAGGTCTTGTAGTTGTGGTGGTGGCGCTTCCTCGATGCTAGCCTCCGGCAATTGCGACTTGGTCGGAGCGTTTTCAGTCTCTGTGTGTCTCTCTACGTCAGAAGTTTGTGAAGATTCCGGTATTGCCTCCTGAAAACATAATTTTAATTAATAGATCAATTTGTGGTGCAGTGTGAATGTGTATATAATTTGGCAGGACCCTACGTTTAATCCGATTGGAAGCTAAAGTTAAACGTCCGTAGTATTTAATACTTTCAAGTACCTTAGTAGCGATATCTTAAATATTTTTCTAGAAGGATTCTCCATTGCTTGAACGTCTTCGGACTACCACTAAAAGAGGCCAAATATGGAGTGGTGTATAGTACCCAATACAACCACTCATAGGGGCCAAATACGTTTAGTCTGAATACTTTCAAACAGCGGAGGGTCCTGTCATGCTGAGTACTCTATAATTTTTTTACAGATCCCATCTACAGAAGAAGAGTGGCTTGCTATATCAAATGAATTTGAAAATAAATGGAATTTTCCCCACGCTATTGGAGCGATGGATGGAAAACATGTTATGTTGCAGGCACCGATTAACAGTGGCACTGATTATGATAATTACAAACAATTTCCAAGCATCGTGCTTTTTGGATTAGTTGATGCTAGCTACAATTTTTTGTATGTAAATGTTGGTAGCAAAGGGCGAATCTCTGATGGTGGTGTTTTTAAAAACACAACGTTGTATAAAAAGCTAGAAAAGAAAGAATTGAACGTGCCTAAAGAGAAGATATTGGAAATACCATATGTAACAAAAGTTCCTTATTTTATTTTATCTGATAAAGCCTTTGCACTCAACGAATATACCATGAAACCATTTGAGGGCAACCCAGAAAATGGTTCTAAAGAAAGAATATTTAATTATCGCCTTAGCCGAGCTCGGCGTGTCGTTGAGAATGCATTTGGAATATTAAGTGCCATATTTCGCGTTTTTAGAAAACCTATCTTACTAGAGCCAAATAAAGCAACAAAGGTAGTCTTAGCAGCTGTATATTTGTACAACTACATCCGAAAAAATACTTCAACTAATCTTATTTCACCGGAATTGTTTGACAGAGAACTTGATGGCGCAATGATTCCTGGCCAATGGAGAAATGAAATAAATGAAGTTACATTCGCACCAATTGCAGCGTGTCCAAGGCGTAGTTCTAATAACGCAAAAGAAATACGGTTGCACTTGGCAGAACATTTTATAACTAATGGTTCTATACCATTTCAAAATCATTATGCATAGTTAAAAATTCTTACAGTCGGCATCGTTTCCCGAGTGTCACCAGTTTCATTTTTATCCTTAAGAAAATGGAAATAAGGATATCCAAACCACTTTGAATTATAAACATCTGCAGCGCCTGAAACAGAACAAAAATAAAATTTATATTTCCAAAATTTAAAATATTTTAATTGTATAAATACATTTCCTTAAAGGACAATGCTAATCTTTGTATGGAAGTTGGGCTCAAGTGTTGCCCACAGTAACTGCATAGTGTATTATGTTCCATAGGCTTATATTAGGTCCCAGACCAAAGCATTTCGAAATCTATCCCGGGAGTCCTGAGAAAAACTGGTTTGACTCTTATTCAATATTACATAAAAATAAGCTTACGAACTCTTAACTATTCCACTTTTGTTACCTTAATTGAAATGAATTATATTCATTGACAAATACGAGGTATTGTACACGACTACTTTTTGTTAACCGACTTCCAAAAATGGAGGAGGTTCTTAATTCATTTGTATTCTTTTTACGTTTGTACGTGCATAACTCCGTCGTTTACCAATCGATTTCAACAATTATTTTATTGTTTGTAAGGGCTTACTTCCTCAATGGTTCATTTGTCATCCGGCCCAGGGTCTGGTGATGGAACCTCTAAAAAAATCGGGAGCGACTCTCGAAAAATTGTAGACACATATCGAGTAAAACCTTGTCATTCGGGTATATGTGTCAGACACCACAAAACTGTAAAGGTTAAGATCTGACCTGACAATGGAGACGACAGAGAGACGAGGGAACTCCTCAACGGTATCTACTAACTACCTCATGTTCGAGCTTATTTTATTCCTCTTGATAAGATTTTTCTAGAAGATAGCTTATTGCGCAGGCACCTTGTAGATTTAAACCGTAAATTCAAAAATATTGCGGTAATTGCCTTTTTTTTTCAGAAAATCATTGTCAGTTCTTATTAGAATCCAACGCTTTTAGAATTTATTTGAAAATCACAGTAAAAAAAACCCATTCCAACATTTTCCAGCACTGGATCCTGACAGCGAGATCCTAAGACTTATTTGGCAGAAAAGTCTTATCAGATTAATCTCTCGGGACCCCTGGGACCGATTTCAAAAATATTTTGATTTCATGTTTAGAGTGAAGTAAAGAATCTATTTCAATCACTCCCACTACTGGGCAAATGGCACAGGCTTTGTGAAGCGATTGTTCATGTGGAATATAAGAACCGGTTTTTCACCCGGACCCCAGGGACCGATTTCAAAAATATTTTAATTTCATGTTAAAAGTGAAGTAAAGAATTTACTTTAACCACTCCCACTACTGGGCAAATGCCAAAGACTTTGTTAAGTGACTATCTAAGGAGAACATTTGAACCGGTTTTTCTCGGGACCCCTGGGACCGATTATAAAAATATTTTAATTTCATGTTAAGAGTGAAGTAAGGAACCTATTTCAATCACTCCCACTACTGGGCAAATGCCAAAGACTTTGTTAAGTGACTATCTAAGGAGAACATTTGAACCGGTTTTTCTCGGGACCCCTGGGACCGATTATAAAAATATTTTAATTTCATGTTAAGAGTGAAGTAAGGAACCTATTTCAATCACTCCCACTACTGGGCAAATGCCAAAGACTTTGTTAAGTGACTATCTAAGGAGAACATTTGAACCGGTTTTTCTCAGGACCCCTGGGACCGATTTTAAAAATATTTTAATTTCATGTTAAGAGTGAAGTAAGGAACCTATTTCAATCACTCCCACTACTGGGCAAATGACATAGGCGTTGTAAAGCGACAGTTCATGTGGAATATTAGAACCGGTTTTTCTCCGGACCCCAGGGACCGATTTCAAAAATATTTGGATTTCATGTTAAGAGTGTAGTAAAGAACCTATTTTGACCACTCCCACTACTGGGCAAATGCCAAAGACTTTGTTAAGTGAATATCTAAGGAGAACATTTGAACCGGTTTTTCTCGGGACCCCTGGGACCGATTTCAAAAATATTTTAATTTCGTGTTAAGAGTGAAGTAAAGAACCAATTCCAAACACTCCTACTACTAGGCAAATGGCTCAGGCCTTGTCAAGTGACTCTTCATGGAGAATATTTGAACTGGTTTTCCTCGGGACCCCAGGGAGCGATTTCAAAAATATTTGCATTACGTGTTCAGAGTGCACTAAGGAACCCTCTGGAACTACTCCCACTGCTGGGCAAACTATGAGCCCAGACCCTGGCATTGTCCTTTAAATCCAAACTTCCAAACTAATATTATAAATGCGAAAGTAACTCTGTCTGTCTGTCTTTGCTTCACGCCTAAACTACTGAACCGATTTGTGTGAAATTTGGTACAGACATAGTTTGGAACTTGAGAAAGGACATAGGATAGTTTTTATTACAAAAATAAAATAAAATTTATTCCGGACATACAGCGCCATCTATTGGTCAAGAGTGCCGATTCTTGACCAATAGATGGCGCTGTATGTCCGGAATAAATTTTATTTCAATCAATTCAGTCACTATTCGACGCGAACGAAGTCGCGGGCAAAAGCTAGTAATATATAACAAGTAATTATTTTATCAAATAATTTGTAAGTTCATATTTTTAAGTATAAAAATGCATACCTGAACCTGCTATACGACTTTTTTTCTCCCTGCTTTTCTCTCGACGATAAGAACCACACAAGGACACCATTTTGTTTTTCACTTCCTTGACAGGCATATTAATTTGAGCAGATATTTGCCGCCAACTGTCTTCCCGCTGATTTTTGTTTAAATATTTTGGATCTTTGGGGTCCCAAAGCGCATTGTACGTGCTGTACAGTTGTATTAAGCGAATGGACTCCTCCTGACTGCCCATGATATCAAAATAACAGAAGACAAACACGGCAAGAGACAAAACTTGAAGCAGCTTCGCGCGCGAGCCAAAACACATCCGTCCCCACCTAACGCACAGCGCTCACTGAGGCACCTTTGAGCGCGTTAAGTTTACCGACAACAGATGGCTCGGGGCCGAGCCGTGCTCGGTCGAGCAAACGCGCGCCCGAGGCAGGCCGAGGCACGTCCACACCAGCCGAGGCATTTGGCTCGCGAGGCTGCCGCGCGAGCCTGTGCGCTAGGTGGGTACGCGGCTATTAACATTAATACAGAGTTGAAGATTCTAAAGCTAATTATTAGGAAAAGAGTATTCTGTATTATTTGATCAAGATTTAGGTAAATTATGTACCTATTAGGTAGAGAAACAAAAAAAAAAAGTTGTTGAGGGTATATTTTTTCCCAATGTATCATTTGAAAATTGAAGTATTTTTAAAGTATTTCTACACAAAATTTAATTTGTAATAAATTGTTGATAAGCGCCCCTAAGACGACCCACTGACCGCATATGACCATGTAGAGTCCTGAAGGCTTTGGCGTCGTATTCATGTATCCATTCTGACCGGCTCGGGATAATGGCTTTATCTGAAATTATATTGTATCTATACGATTATTGAATTCAAAGTTCTTCAGTAATGCAACCCCCTCGAAATCTTGTGACCACTTGTGCGGTGCTGTTTCACCCCACTCATTGGCATGCAAACATGCTAGGACTTGAGGGTTTGTGGCACGAGACTCATAAAAAAATAATAATCATCACATTTCTCCGTTTGTTCATTTTTTTTTCTTTCGCATTCAGTAACTTAACTCTTTTTGTAAATATTTTCTGTCGCGTGTTGTTTAATTAAATTCAATAAATCACATTTTCTTAAAGACGTATCAAATTCAACATTGTGTCTTTGCAGCCAGGTCTGCATGATGGCTTTTGTGGATGTCATTGTAGGCTTTTTCTCGTCTTGTACCGAGTGGTATGCGGCATTATCCATAACTATAACTGACCTTGGCAGATTTGGCAATAGCTTTTCTTTAGTCCATTTGCTGAAGTTTACAAAATTCATATCGCTATGATAATCTCCGGTTTTGCTTTTTGATTAAAAATTAAAAGAGCTCCATCGATAAATCCGGCTTGTCCACCAGCATGTACAATAATTAAACGTGGCCCTTTGCCAATATGCGACAGCACCCCTCGTTCTTCATTGGATTGCCAACACGCCGGTACATTTAATGACGAATTGACATGTTTCATCGAGACAACACAAAAGAATCTACCTATTCTACGCCACCCACACAGTGACACAACACACACACACGCGCATTTGTATCAATTATATCATCTAAATATAGCTTACTCGCGCCGGCTTTAACCGGGCTTTCAAATACTATCTCCATCACTTTCGCACCTATAGCGATGTGCCGTATACGAGTTCGCGGCTGCGCGAGTCTACAAATCGCTCAGTATGGCAAATTAAAGCCGTGCATGCGTATGACGTTGGCGTGAGTCGTGAGCTTGTCAATGCTGCAGTATTGTCGTTTTAGCTATTTTATATTTATTTGTGTGAGATGTGACAGATTCATTAGATTTTTTTTAGTCAAATAGTCTATTAAATATTTAAGTCCATTAAATATCGTAAAAATTAACAAAAACGCGATATCATTCTGGCTAGATTTTTAAAATTCGTAAATGACAACACTGCAATCTGGTTAAGTTTTTGACAGCCGAGCGCAATTCACTTCACTTTAGTTAGTTTCATTTGTTTGAGTGGAAAAGTTGTTTCTGTTTACAATTTTTTGTGTATATTCTTAGGTTTTCTCAGTGAAATCATTGTTTTGGTCTTACAATGGAGGCAATTGTACCTTGTGAAGATTTAAAATGCGCCCAAGTTTTGATTGGCGAAGATAAGTTAAAAATTTTAAACATTGCTCAGAAAAAACAGTTAATTTCTTCATTAAAACCGACGCCAGATCTGTGTATTTCTCAGACTAGTTATATAAACGAAAATTTTATAGATCAGTGTATAAAACTAGTTGGATTGTTGGATGCTTGCACAGTAATAAGTTGTATTGTTGGTGCTGCATATTTTTTTCCAATGAAAAATTCCGTTTGGGATAAATCTGGTTATAATGATTTAAATAACGTATCTAGCGCCATTAAAAGGCACGCAAATTCCCATAAACACCTGTGTGCAATGGTTTCTTTCAGTAATTTTGGTAAACAACGAATTGAGACATCTATATCACGCCAGTTATCTGAGGAAATTTAACAACCGTAGTGTATTTTATTGGACATGCGTTGTTTTGAAACCCTAGGCACGCCACTGTCAATAAGTATACAGTAGGCGACGAGGGTAGAGGTTTTACAATAAATAAGGATAAGTTGGATGCTTCTTCCCCCAACACTTCCGAACCTTGCTCATTACTCTCAGCAATTATATCAAAATTTAGGATAGCTTCAGATATATCTGGCGTTTCCTTCACAAAATTATTATTGTGTTGATAATTGCAGAAAACTTCTTGATTTATGGCGTTTTCGGGGCTAATTTTTTTCCAAAATTCGAATAACTTTTTATAAGTTGGATCTCCCATCCATTGGCCTCCCGAATCTTTAAAACTTTTTAACGTTGGTGACAATCTAGCCTCGAAATCATGTTTAAATTTTTCTACATGTGATGTGGATATATGATTGTCTTCTGTATGCTTTAAATTTGCCAACAGTTTACAATAGTTTGTTTTTGATGCACAGTTATGCCAAGCTTAAACGCACTGATTTTGTAAAGAACTATTTTGAATTCTGAATTCATGCACAACAGTCCTGCAGCACATGTGATATGTGAGATGTGTGACCATCCAAAAACAAAACTAAGCGTTTAAGTGCTGACCGTGACGTTAGCACGGCGCTATATATAGTAGTCATGTGCAACTATAAAAAGAGAAACAATTTTAAACATCATTTATTTTTTAGAAATCAAATGACATGCAACATTAAATGAGGAAGAATCGCAATCTCTATTAGCACCGAAAAGACGTACAATAGGTAGGTATTCTTGTCAAGACTAAACGAAGATATTTTTCCTTACGGTCAGTTTTCAGGAACGATCTTTAAAGTTCATGCTCTATTAACTGTATTCAGTATTCTAGAAGTAAAACAAGACGGCGATAACTTTAATGAAGCATTAACTTTAAATATCGTTCTAGCAGCCGACTGTTTATGTATTAGATTAAATTAAAAATAATAATCACATTGTATCCAACTCTTAGCTGATCCGAAGAAGAAATATTATTATGTTCATAATATAGGTATCCCTATATATAAATCGGCGGTAGCCCATATGCTCGCGTGATGAAACATGATAATTTTAAGAAACATCGTGGTTGCACTTCGCAGCACAAACTGTGATTGACTGAACATCAATTATAATTGTACAATGACTACAAACTTTAACAAAATACAAAACACTGTGCTGGACAAGCTTTTAAAAACTCATGGTTGACTGTTTCCAAAATTTTCTTTTACTATTTTAAGCCCATGCTTTTGGTGTCCCATATCCTTAAACATTCGGTTTGCCACCGATGCACGGGATTTCACATAATTAATTATATTAATGTGAGGATAATTTAAGCTCTGCTTTTCTGAATTGTATTCTTTAAATTGAATAAATAAAAGTTCTACTGACCAATTTTCGCTAGTTAATAAAATGTTAAGACAGCTTATGTGCAGGTACTATCAAGTCTTTTTATTAAAAATCCACAAACATTATGCACATGCCTGAGCTTTACCATTTGTTGATTCAGCATTACATATATTTTCAATTTCTTCAGAAAAATTTGAGGAGTATGAAATATTCTGTAATGTTGTCGATATTGCATCATTTGTGCATATATTTGTGGATTTGGTCAATAAATCTTTATAAATATCAATTATACTTTCACAGTAATCGCTTTCGCAGTTTCCAGTGCTTAGGTAAGCTAGGTTGCTCAAGACAGAAGTTTTTAAGGCTGCAACAAATTGTCCAGCTGTAGGGTTGTAATTTACACCGCAATTACTCCGCTGTAGTCTGCGGGTGGCAAGACTTTGAATATTTGCATGTTTATCACGGAGTTTATTCCACAAAAGTTCGACTGCGTTCAGAGTCCACACCCATCCTTCTTTTGAAAGTGGTGTGCGTGTGCAGCCTATGAATTTTAATGAATTAAAAAAATAATTTCATTTCTTTAAATAACTGGAGATGAGGTGTGGTTTGTTTAAAATTTGTCGCATGTATTTTCCCACGGCGCGGCGCAAATCTGAGGAGTCGCTGTTGACAGATTCAAATAGCATGTCCATTTTAGCTATTAGACCTGCAGTTACAGCTGCTTCTGAAGTCAGTACGCCTGAAAATGGAAGTAAAAATGTATTCAAACAATGTCTTTATTGATTAATGAATATTAAAATTAAAAAAAACAGCGTTTTGTTGATAGATTGAAATAAAATTATTAAAACATTATTTCTATACCTTCTGAAATTTTTGCCATCATCCCAGCAGCAACTGTATGGCTCAAGGTTTGTGCCGCCAATTTCACCTTCATATTTTTCTTGCTGTTTGGATTGAGGTGTTCTAATTTTAAACCTGGAGCAAATACAAAATTGGGGTTCTGATTGTCCAGACCATAAAAAGTTTTTATATGGCTCCATTTTGCAACACCTAAAATAAACTAGTTCATTTTATAAGGAAATGAAATGTGTAGATATTTATCATTATAATGTGAACACTTCTTATAATATTCTTAGTTCTTACCTATTCCACTTTTGTTCTTTGATGTTATTTCTGTAGTGCACTGGATATTGTATTTCAGAAATAAAGAAGACGGATCACAATCCATACAAAATTGCCCCACGTCCTATAACAATGTGACGTATCTCAAAAAAAAGATAAAAATGTTAAAAAAAATATGGCATACTCTCCAATTCATTTTTTTTACACCTTCATACGAAAAAAATGCTTTAAAAATTGTTCAGGCGCTGTTATGAAAACGTCGTTCATAGAACTATTATTGGACTATTTTATTAAATTGTTTTTTTGTTTGATAGAGTATACCTCACAGGTGGTCCCATAATCATCAGGTCAGGATCTGATGATGGAAACCCTGAGAAATTCAGGGCAACTTTTGAAAGTTGTAGGCATGCGAAGAATAAAAACTTGACTATAAGGTGTATGTCTTATAACAATATGCAACAGTGAAGATTTGGAGCTGACCTGATGATGGAAACGAAAGAAGGTCGAGGGAACTCGACAACTGAATATGTGAACTACCTCGTGTTTGGGCTTATATTATTTGTATTGAATAGACCTTTGCAACAGTGAAGGTTTGGAGCTGATCCGATGATGAAGACCAGAGAAGGTCGGGGGGACTCGACAACAAAATATGTAAACTACCTCAGAAGTCGGTGTCTAATGGATGTACCTAAGTTTATATCCCCACCGACTTCTTCCTATTTTTGGCTTTTCAGTGACAAGCACAGTTGTCACTATCCGCATAAATGGAAAGTTCTCATCAATACGAATAATATAAGCCCAAACACGAGGTAGTTCACATATTCAGTTGTCGAGTTCCCTCGCTCTTCTCTGGTCTCCATCATCAGATCAGATCCAAATCTTCACTGTTGCAAAGGTCTATTCAATACAAATAATACAAGCCCAAACACGAGGTAGTTCACATATTCAGTTGTCGAGTTCCCTCGACCTTCTTTCGTTTCCATCATCAGGTCAGCTCCAAATCTTCACTGTTGCATATTGTTATAAGACATACACCTTATAGTCAAGTTTTTATTCTTCGCATGCCTACAACTTTCAAAAGTTGCCCTGAATTTCTCAGGGTTTCCATCATCAGATCCTGACCTGATGATTATGGGACCACCTGTGAGGTATACTCTATCAAACAAAAAATTAATTTAATAAAATAGTCCATTAATAGTTCTATGAACGACGTTTTCATAACAGCGCCTGAACAATTTTTAAAGCATTTTTTTCGTATGAAGGTGTAAAAAAAATGAATTGGAGAGTATGCCATATTTTTTTAAACATTTTTATCTTTTTTTTGAGATACGTCACATTGTTATAGGACGTGGGGCAATTTTGATCCATCTTCTTTCTGAAACACTTTAGCAGATGAGGCGGGTCATACATAGTGATAATGTCTATATCATCAATAGTAATGGAGGGCTTTTCACAAGTGGCACCTAAGATGGATAAAGCTCGTCGATTTACCCCATCCATGTCGCAAGCCGTTGCCGCTATGCTAAGACCCGCCTCACGACATTCACGTACTATCTGAAAAAATAAAATAAAATTCAGTATCTAAAAGAATTCTTTAACGTTATATATTACAAATTACTTTTTCTAAATATTAATTATAATATTTCAGTGTGCACAGTACTTGAGAAAGATAACAGTAGAATAGAGTTCTGTGTTTTATATATGTAGCTGTAAAATTATATATTTTGGATTGCTTTGATAACTGTTAGGTATGACGGAGCAGGGAGACACGTACGTGTATTCAAACGGCGAGTCAGTGACATACTGATTTATTGAACGAACATCTCTGTCGCACGCGCGCCAACACACACAGGTGTTGTACACTCACATATACAACAATCCCTTTCCCACAAAATCCCTTAATCAAAAAAATGGCTTATAATTAACAGGCCTAACGCGGCGTTTGGATCTTTGCTTTTGCTGGTCAGGTTCTAAAACATTCTCACTACTTTCCACTGTGTCAGGTGGTGCTGGTGGGTCGAGATTCATTAATCTAGGATGATCTGGTGTAGACTGCGACTGTGAGGCTAATGGCACAACACTAGTACCTTCCCTTTCTCCAATATGAGCCTCTTCCGCAGATGTTGGTGATTGTGGGCCTACGGGAACTATAGTCTCTCCCGATGCGCCTGTTGGTTCCGGCTGCGGCAATAAGCTGCTGTCGTCTGTTTCTATGTCCGAGTGCCAATCATTTGTTTTGTTTGGTACCTCATCATCGCCTTCAGCTCGAAACCGTCTGATCTGGTCGATGTGTCGAATAACCCTGCAGTTTAGTTCCGATATATACACCGAATACATGACATTCCCAATCTCTTCCTTAATTATGCCTTGAACCCAACAATATTTGTCGTTTCCTAAAAATCGCTTAATCCAAACAACCCCATTTATCTTAAATTTTGGTCTTTTCCTTCCTCCCTTATGATTACTCTGTAAGGACTGATTTTTCCTTATGGTCAACGAAAGATCAGTGGATGTCGAAGCGACTTGCAAGGGATTAATCAAGTCCAAACGTGAACGCAAAGGTCGACCATACAACACTTCCGCCGGAGATTTACCTGTGGTACTATTTTTGGAGTTTCTATAATCAAATAAAAACTTAGCAATTTTTTCTTGAAGAGGTATTTTAGTGTTACCTTGCAAAATTATGGTTTTTAAACCTTTCTTTATTATTTTTACGGAACTTTCGGCTTGGCCGTTACTTGACGGATGATATGCCGGCGATAATACATGTTGAATACCGTTTATATTGCAAAAATTTACAAACTCCCTAGACGTGAAGGAAGTGTCATTGTCCGTCACCAACGTGTGCGGCACCCCTGTTCTAGACATAAAATCACATAATTTACTTATGACGGTTTTTGATCCATATGATGTTGTACTAACAGTGTAACATTCGACCCACTTGGAAAATGCATCAACTATAACTAAAAACATCTGGTTATGAAACGGTCCAAGAAAATCCAAATGAATTCTATAGAATGCATGCGGCGTATACGGCCACGGCGAGGGAGGCGCGCGGGGAGGCGCGGGTCGCAGTTGCGCGCACACGCTACACGCGGCTGCCAACCGCTCGAGCGCCGCGTCGATTCCCGGAAACCACAATCTTTCGCGCGCGATTGCCTTCATTTTTACTACCCCGAAGTGTGAACCGTGTAATTCTCCGTATATTTTCTCTCTGTGAATGAGGAATGACTACCTTTTGACCACGCATTAAGCATTCATTTTCTAACGCCAATTGAAACCTAACATCAAAATATGGTCGCAATTCGGGGTCATGAATTTTGCGTGGCCATCCTTTCAACACATAATTCTTAACTTTTTTTAAAATCTCGTCGCGGGCAGTCTCACGTTGTAATTCACATAAGGTGATGGGTAAACTTCCTTCAATGACAAAATTAACGTAGGCAGCGCGCTCGTCACAGTCTCGATCCTCCCCCCGCGCTTCGTCCCGCGACCGATTCTCATTCATTAACGACGCTCGTGATAAAAAATCTGCACTGTTATCACCGAAAATAACGCGTAGCGTTGTAACCTATTAGCTGATACCTCAGGGATGCCACGATGCGGGCCAAAAATTGTTATCAATGGTTTATGGTCCGTACGTAGTATGAATGGTGTAGTACGACCATATAGGTACTGGTGAAACTTTCTTACACCATAAATTATTGCCGTTGCCTCTTTCTGCAACTGTGAATAATTTTTTTCCGCTGCTGTGAGCGTCCTTGAAGCAAATGCGATAGGCCTCTCGCGGTCGTCAGCACGTGATCGCTGAGATAAAATGGCACCTAACCCTTGCGGCGATGCATCTACAGTGAGCAACAATTTAGCGTTCGGATCAAAATGCGCTAACAGCTGATCGGAACCCAGTAGTTCCTTGATTTGTTTGAACGCCTCGTCGTGAACTGGAGTCCACTCCCATTTTTTATTTTTATGTAATAATTCATACAATGAGCTCAGAACCGACGACGCGTTTGGTACGAAACTCCTATAGTAATTAACTAGACCTAAAAATGATTGTAACTGCGTACTATTCGTCGGCGTTTGAGCTTTTAAAATAGCCTGAACTTTATCTGGTGATTTGCGAATACCATTTTTATCAATAATATGACCGAGGTAGCAAATTTCGTTTTTGAAATATTCGCATTTATCCTGCTGAACAGTTAACCCTGCATCCTCCAAGCGTTTCAACACTAAAGTTAACCTGTTTATGTGCTCGTTAACATTACTCCCTGTTATTAAGATATCATCTAAAAATATTATTACCCCATCAAGTCCGGCAAGTACACATTCCATTGCCCGTTGAAAAATTGCTGGAGCACTCGCCAGACCAAACACTAACCTAGTGTATTTGAAAAGACCGCGATGCGTGTTGATACATGTTAGGGCCTGTGAGTCCTCTGTCAGTAGAAATTGGTTGTAAGCTCGTGAAAGGTCAAGTTTGGTGAACTGCTCACCACCGTGTAGTCTAGAAAATAATTCATCGATAGATGGTAACGGGTATTTTTCGATAATTAATTGCTTATTAATAGTTACAGAGTAATCTGCACAGATCCTAACACCGCCATCTTTCTTTAATACTGGCACTATGGGAGAGGCACATTCCGAATATTCTACAGGTTCTAATATACCAAGATCTACAAGACGATTGAGCTCCGCATCGATCTTTTCCCTTATGGCGAAAGCGACAGGTCTTGCTTTAAAAAATATCGGCTTCGCGTCTGGTTTTAATTTTAAAGATACTTTATTTTTATTGAAACAACCTAATCTATTTGAAAATAATTTTGGGAACTGCGAAATAATATCAGTAATTGTCTGATTCTGTGATTTATTCATGTAATTAACGGGCGTCGCCGGGGCAAATTCTATGTTAAATGTATGTAGAAATTCCCGACCTAGGAGCGGCGGGCCGCCGCCACACACTACGTAGAACTTTAGATCATGTATGCTATCTGTATACGACACGTTTAAATGAATAAATCCTAAAGTTTTCATTTTACTTCCCGTGTAACTAAATAAATTGTTATCAGTGTCGGTCAATGGCAATTCCTTGAAATACGATCGGTAGGTATTGTCTGATATTACGTTAACGGCTGAACCACTATCTATCTCAAACTCCAAAAATACACCATTTACGTTCACGAATTCTGACATTGGTCTACCTTTTACGCATTTAATGTTAAGTACCGCCAACTTACCATCGTCTCCGACATCCACATTATCTTCCGTGACGTAATTTACTTTTGAGTTAGACGCACACATTCTACTTAAATGACCTTTGCGGTTACACTTTTTGCACTTGTAACTTTTAAAACGGCACTGATTGACCTTATGATTGGTATACCCGCACACACTGCACTTTTCATTCTTGGAGATACTGAACACGCCTTCAGGCCCCGCGCTGCCGGTGGCCGCGGCGGCGACCGCGTGGCTCGCCCCGGCGCTTCCGCTCAACAATTGCGTGGTAGTTGCTGCTTTGCGCGCTGCGCACACGTTTTCAGCCAACTCTACGGCCTTCCCCAGCGTCAGTTCCTGCAGATCCTTCGCGAACAACTTTTCACGTTCGTGACCCGCTGCCATTCCCATCACAAATTTGTCGAGAAGGGCCTCTTCCAAATTCTTGAAACCGCAATGTGCCGCCAATCCTCTTATCCTCGCTGCCCACTGAGTATGACTCTCACCTGGGCGCTGCGTGGCTGAATAAAAGTGGTATCGCTCCGCGAAACCAAGCCGTTTAGGGGTGAAATGGCGGTCCAGCAAAGTGATGATACTATCATATTCCACCGCCTCGATCTTCTGCGGCAACGCCAGGTCACTCGCTAGTTTGTAGCTGGACTCACTCAAAACACTTAATAATATTGCCTTGCGTTTTACCTTCGCTTTGTCAGACGTATCATTTATATCGTTAACAATAAACCATTGAGTGAGCCGTGCCTTGTAGGTGTCCCAGTCGTTAGTCAGGTGGTCAAAGTTGGTTATTGAACCAAACCCTCCGTTAGCAAACATTTTTTAATATGTTTATTTTGTCCTCGTCGCCACTGTTAGGTATGACGGAGCAGGGAGACACGTACGTGTATTCAAACGGCGAGTCAGTGACATACTGATTTATTGAACGAACGTCTCTGTCGCACGCGCGCCAACACACACAGGTGTTGTACACTCACATATACAACAATAACATTACCTCTTCTATCAATACTGCTAGACGGTCTGCTGTTACATACTCGCTGGATAAGTAGTAAGCCACAGGCTGCTTAATCTTTCTTCTAATGCCAGCTATCACGAACACTAGAGCACGTGTTGCTAATTGTGGCGATCTGCCTTGAAAGCCATGGTCTTGGAATCCTTCTAATGTGTCTGTCCTTCGGTTATACATTATATTTTTTTTAATTGACATTTCATCAAACATGAGAATGTATTCATTGTCAAATGCACTTTGAAGTTCTACTGTTTTTTTTAATACAGTGAAAATACATTTATTGACTCCTACTTCGAAGGAGAGTTTGCTCAAAAGACAATTTAAAGTAGATTGAGCTGGTAGACAAAACAATCTTCTCATCAGTCTATAACAAGTTGGTGATCTTTTGTATAGTCTCAGCGCTGTTATTTTTTCTTCCTTTGTTTTTTTTTAAGGTTTTATCTGTGCCTTGCAGCAACAAGGAAAATGTAAGAGTCAATTTTTTCATTAGTTTATCAACTGACTCGATTTTACTTATTTCTTTCAGGATAACCTTATTTTTCATTTTTTTTATTCTATTTCTTAATTGGCAAATATGTTTTAAATGTTTTCTGCATTTTGACAACAGATATTTTTTTGGAGTTTTATTTTGCCTTACATTTGTTGGTATCTGAGGAGTGTTAATTTCACTCAGCACTTTATTTTCTTCAAGCAACACATGTGAAGTCCCAGGTAGAGGTTCAAGTATTGATTTTTTAGAGGTTGGTTTTGGCTCAGAATAACAGTTGGTTATATCTTTCAACACTTGCACCTGACAATATAAATAAAAAAAAAATCACAGACTTCAGGATTCATTTGGCTACGTCTAGTTTTGGGAGCAGCACGTAAGCTTGCAATGTAGGGGTCTGATGTTATTAATTATCGATTTATTAAGTCTGTGTTCGTGTCCACTCTTGAAGTTTTTTGCGTAAAAAGTTCCCTAAATTTTCTGTTGTCCTTATTTCTAGCCTCTTGTGCTTCTTCCGAAAGTTGGCCGATTGGAAGGACACAAGAAGTAATTATGTCTTTTCCGTGAAAGAGTATTTTGTGGACGCTAACGGGCATCGGGTACCATGAGTAGTCTTTTATATATGTCTCTCGTTTGCTTAACAAATTATATAAAATATAAATGTGAAATCCGCTATTTATGCATTCTAAGATGACATGGAAGCGCTTAATATTAACTCAACTATTGCTCAACATTAACACCTGTTATTACAGCTGACTTTTCAGAATTTCTGAAGAACTTACGCGCTGTGTTACCATCATTGGTATTTCCAGTTTGTTGTTTAGGCATATCTACTAATAAGCCCAACTCACCCCTGAACTTTTCTTGTATTTGTTTCTTTTTCTCGGCAACTTTTTTTTTATTCTCAGCTCCTCGAGCCTGCCACGATTTTATATCAAGTCGATACGAAATGTGCAATATGCATTCAAAAAATCGAATCCATGAATGTAGAGGTGATCGGCCCAAAGAAAGATGATTGCTATTTACCGGCTTTTCTAAGATGCGGCTTACATTATTCATGTCCTTTGGCTTTGCACCACATAAATAGCAAGTCTGTGTAGAAGCACATGATGCTACGGCATTACATATTTTGCCATCAATCATGCAAAATATCAATGTTGGCTTAACCAAGACCTCAATGTCGTTTACAATAATTTTAGTAGGTGAGAGTGAAGTTACTTGTTCCTTAATTTTATTCACCTCCGTTGTTATAACATTCACGGTTTCCTTGGCAAACACGAACTTGATGGGACGACAATATCTGGTCGAAGCAGGTGAAAGGGTTACACAGCTACAATAATAATGCCGTATGGAATCCAATCCTGCAGCTTCTTCTCCATACATTATGTATGTGTAATAGGTTCTTGACCTGACGTGGCGTGACTGTATCCGCCCTCGTAACAGTGTTATGTTTGGCTCTGTAATATTATATCGCTCCAATCCTGCGGGGGTGGTGCATCGTCTCGATAAATATCTATGATGTATATCTATACATATAATAAATCTGTAGAAAAGTAATTTTTGTACATTGAAGAAACTGACAAAAAAAATAGCCAGCATGTTGAAGGATAACTAACAGAACCCATTTCCATCATTTTTGTCATTTTTGTCTGTTTGTCTGTTTATCTGTTTGTTTGTTCGGGATTCACGTAAAATCTACGAATTAAATGCAGACAATGCTTATATACAAAAATTCTACGTAACTTGGGGTATTACTTAGTTTTTGTTTCATCGAAATCGATTCACTCTATCAAAAGATATGATTAATTTTGTGAATTCAAGATGTAAAATATTACGACACGCAATCTATTTGTCAAAACTGTACATTTGAATGTTGTACTTATATTAGTTGATCGGCCTATTATTAATCTTTACACAGAAAATCACACCTTTATAAGTAACTTCGGAAGAAAAAAAAAATATGAAAATTTTGTTTAGCCAAGGTTAAAGTAGCTCCATCTGTGGTAAATAAAATAAATCAAATTTGTCAAAGGCGCGAGGTGGTAAATGACAATATTACCATACATTCTTTATAGAGGATTATTATTTCAACAGATGGAGTTGTGTATTTTCCGTAATTCACCATATTTTAACACGTAGTGTAATTTTTCGATAGACATTTCAATAGTGTTTGTCACTTTGCCGTGCCACATCAAAATCCAACTATAATTATTACCTTGATGAAAAGAAAATTAATAGTTCTCAGCCAAATTTAAAACGGTGCCATCTAAATTATTTTTTGAACATTATGTCAAAAATGATGACTTTAGTGGAACAATTAATTATCATTTAAAGTTACAGATGGAGTTCATATCAGGATTTTTTCATAAACATAGTTTAGCTTATCTTCCACTAATGTGGTGGCCTTAAAACAAATTACTTTGAGTGAGTAGTATTAAGTAGACCTTAATTATTTTTTCTGATGCAAAATATGTAAACTTAATACTAGAAGAAATGAGGATCTATCTCTCGCAAGCGCTGCGAAGCGTGAGGAAGGTAATGTAGGATTCTGTAGCTTTAAAAACAAGCCCAGATACAAAGTGCAGATAAGAAATGGGAGCTCTCTCTATTTAATACCATACACACGTAAAATGCTTTATGCGTCTGAAAACGTACAAATTACGCGCCGCATACCAGAGACATGCTTACTTTCAACTTCTGATCGCAAATACACTGTTCACGATTACGAACAGTCTCAGTAAGACCCGAGCCAAGTCTAAAAACCCTAAAAAACACCTTTTATATAAAACTACGTTTGATGTCATTTAATCACAAAGACAGAATTGTTCTCTGTTGCAAATCCTATCCACCTATATCCTATCCTAATCCAGAATGCATTGCAGGTGTGCATTGCACAAAAACCAATGGTATCCTATTCGAGAAGTCAAAAGAGTTGACCTGCCAACGTCAGCTTCTGCGCTAAGCAAGTGTTCTTAATAGTACCGTCAGAATTACATTCATCGTTGAATGAGGTGAATAAATTTTAAGAAACCACAATAACAGTAGGAGCCAAAGCGTACCTATTATCGCTTCATAGAGCTCTGATTGGCCCCAGGTGACCAAGTCAGGTCTGATTTGTTCGTTCATCAGATCTTTGAAAGTGTTTCGGTGGATACTTACTGTCGTCCTGTTTACGTGTGACACAAAATATGGTATATAAACGTCCTCCGCAAGAGCGAAATTTTCCCGGTGTGCGGTAGTGACGCACAGTATACAACACTTATATTTCTTTTGATTTGCTGGCTCCACCAAGAAATGACAAATTGCGAGCGTACATTCTGAAAATCTTGGCAAAACTACAGGTTTCAAGTACGAACACATGAAGTGGACTCTCACAGATACGTACATTTTGCCTATTCGTGAACTAATGCAAACATTTCGGTGGAGTCCCGGCTTAGGCCTCCCCCACATTAGGCGTGCGCGATCCTCGGGCGTGTGAGTAGCGCGGGCGCCGCGCGTGCGTCGCAAGCGCGTTGCGTGAGCGTCGCGTTTTGCTGCCCTGCGGCATTTGCAGCGCGCTCGCGGCGCGCACGCGCCACTCTCCTTGACGTTTAACTGCTAAGGCGTTTAGCGGGCGGCGGGGATAGCAGGCGAAGGGGTAAGAACGCAACTCGAGCGCCGCGTGCTCGCCGCGAGCGCGTCGCTTGCACTCTTCACACATGCCGCAGGGCAGCAAAACGCGACGTTCACGCAGCGCGCTCGCGACGCCCGCGCTACTCACACGCCCGAGGATCGCGCACGCCTAATGTGGGGTCAGCCTTACCATGAGTAAGTGAAACTATCCTACCCTATGCGCCTGCTGATGATGATGACTCATTTTATCATCCATCCAGCTATTCCCCAACTATGTTGGTGTTGGCTTCCAGTCACCGAATCTGTTTGAGTACCAATATTTTGCTTGGAGCGACTACCTATCTACAATCCAGTCAACTACACAAGACGATATCCATATTATGGTAAGACTGACAGACTTTCTGGCTTCTGATTAGTCGCAGCAGCTGCAGAAAATGTACAAATGACAGCTTTGTCAGACTCAAAGCATGTAGACATAGATTATAGTTGTTTCCTGTGAAAATTACTTACGCACCATACGTAATAATTTTCCAAATTGGCTGAACAACGTCACAAACTTTACTTCTTTTGTCTGGTCACATCCACAACACAACCTTGATCAATGAATCTATGCGACTGCTAAGTGCTAATCCTAATTATACTGTCACGTGAAAGAATGCACCTACGGGATAAGTAGTATTTTGACGATTCTATATTGCCCACGCAGACGAAGTTGCGGGCAACAGCTAGTGTTACCATAAGATTACAAACATCGTTAGATTACAATCTATCTCGAGAGATTGTAAACTGTCGAATTATTGTGAACCGTAACATCTGATTGCAATTTAACGCATTATTTTTCGCTATATTATAATCTATCGATGAGAAATTGTCAAATTGTCAACTGTCCGAAAGCTCTCTCTGATTGGTCAGTCTTTTTGTAAGATCGACCAATCACGACCAGCCGTTCTGTTCCCATGGAGTTCCCGTAGAGTTAGGAATGAAATAGAGGTGTCAGTTAAATAAAATAAATGCTCTTCAAAAATTCTTCAAGTATTAAATTTATATAAAAATAACTCTTATAAAAATACAGTTAGGTATTTTGTCTTCAAATACAAACTAATATTTAAAAATAAAATAAAAGGGGTGCTAATTAAACAGGCTTCTTTTTAATATCATCATTCGCCCCCAAAAATATAATAATATAATAATATAATATAATAATGTCGGGACACCTTTTCACACACGGTCGGTTAGCCCCATGGTTAGTTATTCATTAACTTGTGTTATGGGTCCTAACACAACTGATAAACTACATATAGCTACATATATACATATTTATAAATACATATTGTAACACCCAGACCACGGCTAACAAGCATGCTCATCACACAAATGTCGACCGAGCCGGGAATCGAACCCGGGACCTCAGCTTCGGCAGTCCGGCATGGTGACCATTGCGCCATCGAGGTCGTCAAAAATGTATGTTGCCTTCTAAATTACTAAGTCAGCCACAATTAATAAAGCGTCGAGCATCTAAATAATGCTATCTTAGCCACGAGTTATCTTCCACTCTAAATACAACTCAGCATGATGGTTATTTTTTTGCATCTAAATTTGTAGCATGCATTCTAACAGTAAACTTCTTAAATACTATTAAATGACATCATAAAAATATTTATTTACCTTCTAATTTTTTAACTCGTACCTACTGAGTTTTTTGTTTAAAATATAACACATCCCATGTTAATTGACCCAGCATGGAAGTAAGCATGCAACATGCAGCAAGCATAACTTCTGTCACGGCTCCGGCGCTGCGGGGCTCCGGCGGTCCCATGCGAGCTTATCGTCGCAGATGGTTTTCACGCTCACCACCGCAGCTTCGGCTTGCTGGCCGGCCGAGCCGGCCAGCCTCAGCCGCGGCGGCGAGCGCTGTAACTACCTGCGCCTCAGCTCGCAGGCCGCCTCGCCCCTCCGCGCCTACGCGGTTTTGAATTGCACTCTAGGGGTAGGGCAGACAAGACTACGTAGAGTCGGTTTTGCAGCGATTCGTTTTCGTCACTAACTTCAATTTTTAATACAATTTTTAATTGTGTGTAATTTGTGTCTTAAAAATTAAGTACAATTTTTGATTTTATAAAAAATTAAACCGTCACTTATTTTTGCACGTCAAAGAGCTGTGACACCGGGAGTTGCAAAGAACATTGTCTTTTTGGACGTTCTACCAATCAGCGCGCAAGATGCATTCCGTTCTACGCCAGTTGACAATTTGACCGCTCTACATCGCTCTCGATCTTACAAAAAGACTGACCAATCAGGGAGAGCTTTCGGACAGTTGACAATTTGACAATTTCTCATCGATAGATTATAATATAGCGAAAAATAATGCGTTAAATTGCAATCAGGTGTTACGGTTTACAATAATTCGACAGTTTACAATCTCTCGAGATAGATTGTAATCTAACGATGTTTGTAATCTTACGGTGACATATACACCACCACGGACGTGCTCACTATAGTAGCCTTAGTAGTTTAAAGTCACGCTTGATGCGTCCGAAAACGATCTCCACAACCCAGCGGACCATGGTTATGGGGCATTTACACGGGTAGATTTTCGCCGTGCGGCTAGTCGCTTCATAAATTGCCTCACCAAGCCGCATCGCTAGCCCAGGTTACTAAAATCGCATGCGGCTCTGTCATTTCCATCGAAAATGTTGAGCAGAATAGCCGTTTGTGCCGGAATTGAAATAATTAATTATTCAACAATTGCTTAAAGAATAAAGAGAGAAGAAAAAACAAAAGGAAAGCAGAAAACGTAATGTTTGGGTACGTGGATGGATTTCTCGATGTAAGGACTTGGGTGCTTCGGATACTTTATTGGTTGAGTGGAGTTTAGAAGATCCTGATTATTTAAAAAAACGATTAAGAATGACTACTGATCAGTTTAATACTTTACTACATAAGGTTACTCCGCTTATACAAAAATGCGATACCAATATGCCAGTAGCACTTTCTCCGAAAATTGATGATGTCCTCCTCCTAGCCGATTATCGGCTACGGCGGCTGTTCTCATGTAAGGAGATTAGCCAACTACGCAGGACATATTATAGTGCACGAGCATTTGCGCAGACACAGGTGCACTCACTATTCCTTAACTCTCATAGCCCGATGGGACGGTAATCCGACACGACCGGAGAGAGATCAGGCGCAGGACCGACATTTACGTGCTCTCCGATGCACGGGTGTATCAATCACCAGCTTCCAGGCTCCGGGCTGCTTTGTGAAAGTCTTCTAAAACCCACAAGGCGATTTCGGCCCGACTCGGGAATCGAACCCGAGACCACGTGCTTAGCAGCCGCACTTGCGACAGCTAGACCAACGAGGCAGTTAAAATCCGAAAATTAAATTAGAAATAACCCTGAAGTTCTTGGCTACCGGTGATAACTATTCAAGTCTTGCAGAGTCATTTAGAGTTCCAGAATGCACAATTTCCTTGTTTTTGAAGGATGTTTTGGATGCTATATACAATGTTTTACAGGAGTTCATAATGGTAGTGAAACTAGTAATTAATTATTATAAACGATTTATTTATAAATTTTCCATTGGGTTTTCATCTAAGCATATATGACCTAACAGCTTGAGATAGAATATCGTCGTTCACTGCGTATTGTTGCCCAGTATTTTCTTGTGTTAAACAGCTGGCAAAATAGTCTTCTTCATAATCGAGGTGCCTTATAGAAGTGGAAGCTTCGGGAGTCGAAGTTTTACGCTGGTGAAAAGCTTGGTTTCGGGAAGTAGTAGCTTCGGCTTCTGGAGTCGAAGTATAGCGTGTATACTCTGAGAGTGAACTCGTAGGTCTAGCAATTGAAAAATGTTGTGTATTTAAGGTTTTCAGTCTTTCTCATGACAAATAATTATTGATGAAATTTTGACAAACAATAGCATTTCTTAATGGCAAACTACAGATAGCGCGCGAGTTGAATGCAGAGCTTAGGAATGCGGTAGTGCTGTGACCTAATTATAATTATTATTGATGACCACAATGAGTAATGAATGTCGATAAATTTAAACAATGTTATAAGTTTAATTTTATTTTTTACACTAGGTTAACATGATGAAAAAAAAACTATCATAATTATCAAATGTTTTTAATAATCATTTCAAAAATTTAATCAGATTCAGAAATGGCAGATATGGTTGAATCGGTGTCACTATCCTCGCCGTCGCTGATCTCAATGACGAATCGATCTATGGTATCTTCAATTAATCCATCTCTTTGCCAATAATTTTCTTCTAAAATTATGACGTGATCATCGAAGCCACGCCAATCTTCCTCTGTAACCTGAGAAATCGCCAGCTCCGTAACTTCTTTTAACCTTTTTAGGGATAAATCTGAAGTAACATTGTGATGCCGTACTATTCTTTTCACTTTTGCCCAAGCCAACTCAATCGGATTGAGGTCGCACATGTACGGTGGTAGTCTTACTACGACATGGCCATGACTCCTGATGAATTCATCGATTTTAAATGATTTTTCTATTGGTTTATGTAACTGAACCAAATGGAAGAGCTCATCTTTTCTCATCCTGATTGAAGCTTCCACATTATTCTTTGTTAGCCATTCTAACATTATAGGTTTGGTGCTGGACTTTGTTGGGACTTTATTTTCTTGCACACTGTGATACGGCGCGTTGTCCATCACAACAACGCTGTTTTGCGGTAGATTAGGGATTAACATACCAGTGGCCCACTTTTCAAAATTAACACTGTTCATCTGTCCGTGATAATCACCTGAGGTAGTACCAGCTTTAAAAAGTAGTTTTGCCCCATTTAAAAACCCTCCTCTTGATCCCGCGTGAACAAGAATAAGCCTGTTTGTGGAGCTTGTGTCTGTCAACAAGGCGTCGATCATTTCATTTCGCCAACATTTTTTAAAAGTGAGGTTATTATCTATCCATGTTTCATCTAGAAAAAAAATATTTCGATCGTCTTGCCTGTATTGACGAATTTTCCGCAAATAATTTGACCGTGCATATACAACAGCAGGCCTATCCACCAGAATTCTGCGTTTATTATGACATTTAAGCCATTTATATCCCATGTCTTTTAACAATTTTCTTAAACTGGTCACTCCCCATGGAAACTCGATTTTTTCACGAATAGCTGCGAGGAGTTTAATGCAGGTCGGAACAATTTTTTTTGTTATATAAAATTCTTCAATGGTTCTGTGTATAACACTTCGATCAAAATCATCGACATTTAAATTTTTCTTTTTAATACATGGCCTTTTCTTTTTAGAAGGAGAACAAAGAGGCCCTTTCTTAGACTCATTTTGAATTGCAGCCAATGTTCTTTTTGAAAGTCCGGTATAACGGCTTGCTCGGTCGAAAGCATTATTCAAATTAAATGTCAAATTTTTGTTCTGCCTTTCTTCAACACACATGTCTAAAACATTTTTCGCCATTTCTCGTGCTTGGCGATGAACCCCTCAGACCCCGACTGCATTCAACTCGCGCGCTATCTGTACGTAATTGGCTTGCCACATGTACTCCGAATGTATCAAATTCATCTTGACGGATAGTTTGAGCCAAAGTTTCTAATCTATTGACTGCTTGTAAAACAGGTGGGTCCATTTTAGGTGCGTCCCTTAGAGCACTCCCCGCCTTTTTCTTTGGAGACAATTTTTTTTCTTTTGTAAGGGCGCAATATTAGATTCTTGTTCCAATTCATCAAAATATGAAGACGCGTCGCTGTTTGTGTTCACCGCTGAATCTTTTCCCTGTAACCATACACTAATATAAGTTTATTTCTTTTAGGTGCCATCCACCACAGATCAATGGAAGAAAATACAAAAGGATTTTTTAGATCGCTGGCAATTTCCTTTTGCTGTGGGGCTATTGACGGGAAACACGTATTAATCGAAAATCCACCACACGGAGCATCAGACTATTATAATTACAAAGGCACTTATAGTGTGGTGTTTTTATAGTGGATGCACATTACCGTTTCATATATATACGGGGTTACAGGTTAAGTCGACCTAGATCCTTTAACACTTTCGATGCCCAGCACCCGGGATTCGAGTCGAACCATAGTTCATTCCTTATGCCCGCAACCCGAATACCGAGTCGTCGCTATGTGTAGCTATAGATGCATGTGCTCATGCCCAGGACCCGAATAGCGAGTCCATAGCTAAGTAAGCTGTAAGGGTTGTCAAAAGTAAATAAATGAAATCAATTGAAAAAACATCGCTATAGTTTATAACGGATTAGAAAACGTAAATTATAATATTACGTAATAACTGTCCAAATTATGTTGGCCAAACCTTAAACATTTTAATATTAACAGAAAATCATTTTTTGACATGTATTTGTTAGGAAACAAATTGTAAAGTCGATGTTTCTTCCAATAGGAACTGTATCGGTTCAGTTTGACGTGCCCCATTTGAAATTAAGTCCCCAAAAATATAAATAATTTTTGAACCGTAATTGGTTTCCACCTAGAAATCCTCGCGTGAGGTAAAACATTTAATTGTAATAGATGATTGGCATAGGCGTCAGTGCTTTCGACAATTTGCTCCAAAATTATATCGTCGAATATTAATTTAAAAAAATCAAATGGGGTGGTATAATTTGAGTCTACCAATACCTCTTCTTGAGAGGTGAAAACTTGAGGCTGCGGTGCGCGCATTTCAGTATTCTGTTGACTGAAACGCGCGAAATATTGGTCTGCAGAGCGAGTTTCTTCTGAGTGCGACATGGATTTCGGCGAAGTCGCTCTCGGATGATTTTAATGTTCGCAGGCGTCCTCACAGAGCGTGGACTTCTTTGCCGATCTTGTAAAGAACTTGTCTCCTTGTATCGTTTAATAGTGTAATACACGAAGTTACGGCTCACACCAAAACTTTTCAGTTCTCGGAAAATGTCCATAGGTTTTCTTCCCACCTTAAATAGTGAAATGACGGTCGCACGTAATTATTTTGTTCCCTCCATTACGAGAAAAATTAAATAAAATAATATTCCAAATGCAAAATTCAAAATTAGACATTCCAAATTCAAAATTAGAAAAAGAAATATACAGCAGCCAGTAACACTTTTTTATTTTTATAAGTAAAATGTTTGTCTCAAAACTTATGAACACATGAGGTATTTATCAGTCAAATTACTAATTAAGAATATACAAACACTGTGTATATAAACCTTCCCTGCGAAATACTCTACCTAATGGTGAAAACCTCATCAAAGTCCGTTGCGAAGTTTTAAAGATTTAGCATACAGACGCGGAGAGCGACTTTGTTTTATACTATGTAGTGATAGTGATAAGTACATAGGTATCTATGTAGGTATATTAATATAGGATTTCCAGTAGGATCGCATCACGTCGCACTAATACCTATCACCTATAAACGCGAAAGTTAGGTTTTGTGTAGGTGTGTTACATATGTTACTACTCTTCCACGATAAACTACTGGATTTTGATGAAACTTCACAACAATATATATACCTGGCTTATACACCAGAATAACATAAAAGCATTTGGGTGCTGACACTGCCATGGGATAGGTACAGTCAGCACCAAAAGTCGATGAACAGAATCAACATGACAAAACACCTGTTCACAATAAAATGCCATAAGTTATAGTCGCAACTAGGAAACAAAATAGACTGTACACCACAAACTTACAAAAGTCGTTAAACACGAGTATTTCAAAAGTATCTGTGCACTAGTATTCCTAAAGTCGCTGTACACCATCAATCCAAATGTCGCTGAACATCATTGTATCAAAAGTCACTAAACAGCAGTAAATACAAAATTAGGTTAACAAAGTATATTTTTAATGTTGCCGTGTGTTAATGTACTTTTGACGCTTATGTTGTTCAGCTACTTTTGGGACAGTACTTGCTTGACCTTAATAATGTATGTTAACACGTTAGTATCTATTTCAATAATTTTAATAATTATTTTGGAAATACACTCTTTTGCAAAAAAAGCGGACACCTATGCGAAATCTTAGTTTTAAGGACTTTAAGTGTATTTCAAAGGGTTTTAATGATTGTAGTATGTTTCTAGCATCAAAAGGGTTAGCCAAGCATGCGTGAGAGTGTAGGTATTCTAAATTTGAATTTTGTACAATTGCTAAGAAATTGGTTAAACCTTGTTTTGGACTAATTGCTGGCAGAAAGTTCGTCGGTGTTTTGAAAAGTTTTTGAAGTGATTTTCAGAAAACTAATAATGCAGTCTTAATTAATGTACCTTTTTGTTAGATCAAAACATTTTTGAAAAACTATGCGTATTTGATAAAATTTTCACCTGCTCTAAATGGGCTATACTGATGATTGATGGCAATGTTAAGAGTTTAGGTATTTTAGTGTAAAGCGTTCTTCTGTTTAGATATTATACCCACGTGTTTTAAAATATCGCTTTTTCATAATTAAACACTATTTAGAGGAGTATCAGTACATTGGGCTGCGACAAAACCAATTTAAAGTAAGCAGTGCCGATCGCAACTCGTCTCCTATCGTACTTTGACATTAAAAAATACCAAATTTTGTGATAAATTAACCACATGAAAAATGATGAGGAGGGTTTAAGCTATCTAAAAAGTCTAATTATTGCCGCGTTGAAGCTCTCTATAACTCCATAGGGATCGGGTTACTAAACGATGATTTCGCTGAAAGGGAGTCAAGAATTCAAAGGTATTGACCAAACGTATGTTTCTTAAGAAATGAGCAGATAGCCAATTATTGTTATGATTTAAGCAGGAAAGTGCTGTAGATGCTAGGAAATCTCGGCGCAGGCAAGTTTATTTAATAAAATGTCAGTGGGATGAAAACACGCTATTTGAACGCTCAGACTCATAGATCTTCGGAGGTCTACGGAGTTTCCCAAGAGACGAGGTTGTTTGAAAATCAGTGATTACGAGACCTTAAGACCTCGTGCTCACAGTCTATGCGCTATTTTCTGTATTTTGTAGAATTTCAAGATTTTTAAAAATGTTAAAGTCCGAAAGGAGACGAGTTGTGATCGGCACTGCTTACTTTAAATTGGTTTTGTCGCAGCCCAATGTACTGATACTCCTCTAAATAGTGTTTAATTATGAAAAAGCGATATTTTAAAACACGTGGGTATAATATCTAAACAGAAGAACGCTTAACACTAAAATACCGAAACTTTTAACATTGCCATCAATCATCAGTATAGCCCATTTAGAGCAGGTGAAAATTTTATCAAATACGCATAGTTTTTCAAAAATGTTTTGATCTAACAAAAAGGTACATTAATTAAGACTGTCTTATCAGTTTTCTGAAAATCACTTCAAAAACTTTTCAAAACACCGTCGAACTTTCTGCCAGCAATTAGTCCAAAACAAGGTTTAACCAATTTCTTAGCAATTGTACAAAATTCAAATTTAGAATACACTCTCACGCATGCTTGGCTAACCCTTTTGATGCTAGAAACATACTACAATCATTAAAACCCTTTGAAATACACTTAAAGTCCTTAAAACTAAGATTTCGCATAGGTGTCCGCTTTTTTTGCAAAAGAGTGTATTTCCAAAATAATTATTAAAATTATTGAAATAGATACTAACGTGTTAACATACATTATTAAGGTCAAGCAAGTACTGTCCCAAAAGTAGCTGAACAACATAAGCGTCAAAAGTACATTAACACACGGCAACATTAAAAATATACTTTGTTAACCTAATTTTGTATTTACTGCTGTTTAGTGACTTTTGATACAATGATGTTCAGCGACATTTGGATTGATGGTGTACAGCGACTTTAGGAATACTAGTGCACAGATACTTTTGAAATACTCGTGTTTAAAGACTTTTGTAAGTTTGTGGTGTACAGTCTATTTTGTTTCCTAGTTGCGACTATAACTTATGGCATTTTATTGTGAACAGGTGTTTTGTCATGTTGATTCTGTTCATCGACTTTTGGTGCTGACTGTACTTACAGCACCCCGAATGCGCAACCGTGGGAAACGGATACTTAGTAGGTAAAAGTTCAACGACAAAAACATACCGGCTTTAAAACTTAAATACGGGAATTTATTACCCAAATATTAAGAATTTATTACCCAAATATTAAGTAGGTACTTACGTGGTACTGGTATCGCGCGACTCATTATCAGAGCTAAGTTCTCCATCTCCATCCGCATCATCGTCAGCTACGTGCTGGATTTGCATGGGTTGCGCAGCCTGGTAACTCGAAGATGTAGAAGGTCTCGAAAGGCCATGACTCTGTACATAATCTTCACCAAAGATAGCTGCTATGTTCTGGTTCACTTCATCAATGTTATATGCCATCATTTCAGTTCACAGTAAGACACTTAACGCACAACCGATTTGCAGGCTTAAATCAAATCCAGTAAACAGTGCCTAGGTTTCAAACGTAAGGCAATCGAAGTCCAGTAGGAAAGCCAATAGTCAAACACAAAAGTAATAACACAGAAGTCCGGTAGAAAAGCCAATAGTCGATCACAAACAAACGTAACACGGGAGAGAGTATTCGATATAGGTTTAGCCGGAAGTGCAAACAGATACCGAATGAGCTTAAATCATTTTGTAAATACGTACCTACTTTTAGCAGCAAAGAAGGGTTAAGTTTTTACCTGAGTAAGACCTTTAATCGTTTGCCGAAAACTTTTTTTAAAGTTAAAACAAAAGTGCATCTATCGCCTTTTGTGCAATAACGAGATTTATGGTTCTTTATCTCTGGCCCGTAAAATGACAAACAAAGCGCGTCGGCATGTTTTTTGAGATTACGAGTATTTAAACTAAAAACTAGATACTTATTTTCTTTGTTATCCTATGCAGGTGTTAAAACAAAGCACGTCGGCGTTGTATTGATTAAAAAAAAAGCTTACAGAAACATATAGATAAATCATATTAAGTAAATCTGTTCTAACATAATGTACGTTAAAATAAAAAAAAATAGTCTCTTTAACAACATAATAAATTAAATAACAAGACGGGATTTATTTTCTTTATTCTGATCAAAAATGCACAATAATTATATTCTAGTAAATTATTTTGGGTAGCCCTACGCTCGGTGGGCGGGGCTTAAGTGAACCCGGACGCCGGGTTTTCGGGCTTAGGCCCTGTTCCCACTACGCCGGACCGGCAGACCTGCCGGAAACCGGACACCGGACAGAGTGTTCACATTACATCGGATCCCGGAAGAAATTCAGACAGTCAAGTACTTACCTCAGTTGAATTTGGACCTGCGCGCACAATGGACGACGAAATTGTTGTGTTGTGGTGGTATCTTAATAGAAGGCAAAATAAAAGAAAACATTGGGTACACCCTATTTTACGGGAAAGATTTTCACTTGGAACATTTGAAACATTAATGGGTGAACTTAGAAGAGACGAATCAAAGTTCTTCAATTATTTTCGAATGACAGCAACCACTTTTGACGATTTACTGGGACGACTAGACATAAGAGTACGAGATACAAGTTTCAGAGAATGTATTTGCCCAGAACAAAGATTAGCCATATGTCTAAGGTAAGATTATTTTATGCACTAGATTGCGTAATAATAGTTTTGACGTAGGTACCTACTTAAGACTGAATTAATGAATGAATGTTTGCTATGTATGTTTGTTTGATGAATGTGAATATATATAATGTGTGTGTGTGGGAGGGTGTATGTATTTGATAATCATTATGAATTAAAAATGCAAATAACTTATTTATGTATTTATTTGTACTCAAACTTAAAACCCTTCAAAATCTAAGTAATCTGAGTCTTGGGAATGTATGGAATGATTACTAGATGCTGATGGCGAAGCTGGAATCGGATTCGATGACTGAGATGAAGTTGATGGTATAGATGTTGTTGCCTGTTGATTGCTACTATTATATTGCGTAGAGTATCCAGGGTGGTGTTGATCTTGCGTAGGTGTTGCCTGTTGATTGACGCTATTATGTGTGTAGTATCCAGAATACTGATCTGGTCCGGTCATCTGATTATATGAATCACGCCAATGTCCGTAATTTGGTCTCTCATTATTCCTACTTTTAATTTTTTGCAACATTGTCATGACGCTAGCTTGAAATTCTAAAGTCTCTTCGATAGTTAAAGTGTTCAAGATTGGTATAATGCCTTTGAAGAAAGACAGATGATGGTTTTCCTTTTCTGGGTTTATTCTGGAGTCCAAAAACTTTACCATCCTGTCATTTACCTCTTTATTATCAATTTTTCTTTTATCTTTAATTAAAGGTGAACGAAAATCTGATTCCATGCCTACTTCAGTCTCGGTTCTTGCTTTTTTTGAAACTGACTCATGTGGTGGTCGAGGTTCGGAGACTTTTTTCAAAAACATTAATTGCTCGTGATATAAATAATTTCGTGTCTTTTTGGCCGAAGATCCAGATTTAGACTCATCTTTTTGTTTCTTTACTGTCTTAAGCCACGAATCTCGTATATTATTCCATTTAGTTGAAACCTGTTTTCCTGAAATCAATAAAAAAATATCATAAAACAATACAATTTGTTTCTTGGTGACGTATAAAGTAATAATGTATTAACAAAAAATACTTTTTTTTTCAGATATTTAGCTTCAGGATGTTCATTCAAAGAAATACATTACTCATACAGAGTAGGCGTTTCGACAATAAGTAAACTAATAAAAGAAATGACCCACGTCATTTGGGAAAACCTAAAGACAGATTTCCTTAAGCTGCCTGATACTGAGAGAGAATGGGAGGACATCGTTTCAGGATTCGAAAGAAAAGCCAACTTTCCTCACTGTCTTGGAGCAGTAGATGGCAAACATATCAGAATTTTGAAACCAGCCAAGAGTGGTTCTATGTTCTTTAATTACAAGGAGTATTATTCTTTTGTATTAATGGCAGTTGTCGATTCAGAGTACCGATTTATTTTTATTAGTGTGGGCTCATATGGCAAGGAATGCGATTCTACTATATTAAAGGATAGTACATTTTGGCAAAAGATCAATGATGGTACTTTAAATGTACCAAAGCCTAGACCGCTTCATGAAAACTTGCACGAAGAATTACCGTTTATACTTATTGGCGATGAAGGCTTTGCTTTAACACCTAATCTCCTACGTCCATATGGAGGTACACATTTGAATACTGATAAAAAGATTTTTAACTATAGACTAAGTCGAGCAAGAAGGTATGTTGAGTGCGCTTTTGGTATTCTGGCAAATAAGTGGCGAATAATCCATCGAGCTATAGATCTGAACGTAGACACAGCAATTCAAGTAATTAAAGCTTGTACAGTCTTACATAATTTTGTAAGAGAAAAAGATGGTATAAATTTTGAAAGTTACCAAAATATAGAACATAGACAAGAACAAGAAACGACACCCATGAATCGGAATGTGTCAAGTCGAGGTGGCCCTAATGCCAACGCTATACGGACATCATTTACTAATTATTTTGTTTCGGATATTGGTTCCGTTCCGTGGCAGGCAGCAGCTATAAAATAAAATTTATCAATGCATTTACATTTTATCAATAAAACATTAAAAACTCACCGTACTGTTTTCTTTCTTTTTCATCCAGTTCATCGAAGTTTGGTTTCAGTATTAAACATACTTCACGCCATGCTGCTAACTTTAAGTTTTTGTCTTTATAGACGTCTTCGGTCTTATCCCACAGAACAGGTCTCTCTTGGACAAGCGTAATTAAAGTTTCTGCTTGAATATCCATGCTAAACGTCTACTTTTACCAGAAAATGCGAGCCGAATGACGTGAGTGGAACACGGGCGGGGCGAGGGGAGCACGAGCGGGGCGAGCGGGGGACAGATACCGGCACAAACTCGTTCACATTACTCCGGGCCCGGTCGTTCTGCCGGCAATTCGTAGTGACAAAACGCTCGGTAAAAATGCCGGGCTCGGCAAAAATGCCGGACCCGGGATAATGTGAATAGCTTCATATAAATTGTACAGCCACTAGCCCTTCCGGCAGATTTACCGGCGCGGCAGATCTGCCGGTCCGGCGTAGTGGGAACCGGGCCATAAGGGTCCCGTTCCGATACAATTGCGCTGTTGGACTCGAATACCGGGTTGTTATGTAATTATGCAAAATATTTTTGGGCATGTGGATAGGAATTGCATAGGTGAGCTGGGCAGCGAAAGTGTTAAGGGGTTTTAGTTTTCATCATTCCTAGCTGATTTGACCATGAAACACCCCACCCCAAACCTAACCCATACTGAGATATTGGATTTTGATTATTGTTTTAATAAAATTAAGATTTTTTGTATATTTGACCCTTTTTTCGGATTTTGTGCCTCTAATTCATAGTGTTTTTGCTATTTTTGTGTAGTAGATTAGTTTGTTTATTACTCTCAACACAAAAAAAGCAGGTAACTGAACCAACTGGGTAATAGTCGATGATTGAAAGATTAAAAACTAAACAAATTTGTATAAACATTTTTTTCTTTTAAGAATATTTCAAAAAAAGTCTATGACAGTTATGCTGCAGATGTACTAAATAAAATCTACGTTTCTTTAGCTATCCAACAAGGTATAACAAGCTAGGGTATCATCATGATATTCAGAAAAAAAATTCTGATGTAATGCTCTCAGGCAGTAGTAAAACATAACTGTCCTTAAGGACAAAGTTATCACTTGGGCCAGCAAACGAAATAAAACAAACTAAATAGCTTAAACAACGTTTATTATTATTTTTTACAATACATGTTCCACATGTCCGCCTCTGTTCCGCACACATATTCGCATTCTATGCCTTAGTCCACTTTTAACCACACCAGTCGTTAAGCCTCTTCTAATTTCGTTAGCCGCATCAATAATTTTCTGTCTTAAAACATCAACAGATGAGATCGGATGAGGTTCATTGTAAACTAAGCTTTTCATATGGCCCCACAAATAAAAATCCATGGGGGTCAGGTCGGGACTTCGGGCTGGCCACGGTATGGGTCCACCTCTTCCAATCCATTTGTTCGGGTAATTAGTGTCTAGCCACTCTCTGACGCTTCTTCGGTAGTGTGCAGGGCAACCGTCATGTTGATACCACATATTATTATCATTTAAACTGAGGGGTAAATCTTCCAGTAATTCGGGTAAATCATTTCTTAAAAAGTTTTCATAATCTTCCCCATTTAAATTGTCAGGCAGAAAATGTGGCCCAATCAAATGGTTTGAGATTATTCCCATCCAGACATTCAAACTGAACCGTCTCTGTGATCCCTTTGGTCGCTTCTTATTGGGATTTCTGTTTTCTTTTGGAGCCCAATAATGAGCGTTGTGGTAATTGGTGATGCCGTCTTTATCAAATTTTGACTCATCTGTCCACAAGATGTGTTTTAAAAATGCTGGGTTTTCTAAATCTGCGTTGAGCATGAATCTGCAGAAATCTAATCTCCTCACGGGATCTCCTTCTTCGATAACATGTACCGGCGTGTAATGGTATGGATAAAGGCCTGCAGTATTCACTGTAAACCACACTTTCCACTGCGATATTCTAAGTTCTCAGGCAACAATATTAGTGGAAGTAGTTGGATCCGATCTAAACCGTTGTACTATTTCATTGTCTTGCTCTTCATCGTCATCATTTGACGTCTTCATTGACACGAGGTCTGCCTAGGTCTGATCGTCGCCTCGAAACAGAGCCAGTCTCTCTTAGTCGCCGGTACACTCCGTCAAAGACACTGACATTCGGTACTCGGCGCCCGGGATAACGTGCAATGTATTCATCCCGAGCTCGCGCGGATACACAGTTGCAGTACCCGTAACAAATTAAAATATCCGCATATTCCTCGTTCGTGAAGGTCGTCATCGTCAACAGTTCCAAATCATAAGCACGTATCAAAGTCCAGTTAACAAGCACAGTCACAAATCGAAGGGGAAATAGTCCAGAAACACAAGCCAAGTCGAGTAAGAATCCAAGAGCACAAGTATCACATCTACTACGGACGAATCGCGTAAGCAGACTACTAAAACCAAACAGAATAACAACAAAATGGCCGAAAATTATCTATCTCGCTCACACCTACATAAACCGTCCTGCTTGCACGCACCACAGCCACCACAGCTCCATCAAAGGACAATAGTACCGTAATTTTTTGCTACTACCTGGGACCCTTTTATGAAAGTTTTTTCTAAGAACTGTGATAATACCCTAGCTTGTTATACCTTGTTGGATAGCTAAAGAAACGTAGATATTATTTAGTACATCTGCAGCATAACTGTCATAGACTTTTTTTGAAATATTCTTAAAAGAAAAAAAATGTTTATACAAAGGACAATGGGCACAAATATATGGGACCTGGTATACCCCACCAATAGGAATGTCATATATATCATTGGATAGGCCTTTTTATGTAGGACAAGATTTACTATGACAGCTTTGCTGAAATGTTTGTCCGTTCTGAGATATAGATCAAAAACTGTGCTAAAGTTAGAACTAAGTAATCTATTGATACCTCAAGTTTTTAAAGGAAAATCTAAGTACTAATAACTTTAAGTCTTGTAAGTACTACTGTGCCCGTTAGGATCCATAATTGTTACTATTATGTAGCATTTCAACCTTTTATTGTACCAACTGGATGTTGGGCGTAGTGAGAAACCGCACCAATAGGAAAGTCATACATATCATTGGATAGGTCTTTTTAACTGGAACAACATTTACTATGACAGCTTTGTTCTATTGTTTGTCCGTTCTGAGATATAGATAACAAACAATCTTAAAACTGATGCTAATCAATACTGTAATCTGATTTTCTTTCATATACAAGACTTACACTTAGTAGTTCTTAGATTTTCCTTTAAAAACTTGAGTTATCAATAGATTACTTAGTTCTAACTTTTGCACAGTTTTTGATCTATATCTCAGAACGGACAAACATTTCAGCAAAGCTGTCATAGTAAATATTGTTCTACATAAAAAGGCCTATCCAATGATATATATGACATTGCTATTGGAGGGGTATACCAATCTGCCCATTGTCCTTTGTTTAGTTTTTAATCTTTCAATCATCGACTATTACCCAGTTGGTTCAGTTACCTGCTTTTTTTGTGTTGAGAATAATAAACAAACTAATCTGCTACACAAAAATAGCAAAAACACTATGAATTAGTGCCACAAAATCAGAAAAAAGGGTCAATTATACAAAAAATCTTCATTTTATTTAAAAAATAATCAAAATCCAATATCTCAGTATGGGTTAGGTTTGGGGTGGGGTGTTTCATGGTCAAATCAGCTAGGAATGATGAAAACTAAAACCCCTTAAAGGATCTAGGTCGACTTAACCTGTAACCCTGTAGATTTCGGGACTAATGGACGCATGAATGATTCACATATTTGGAAAAAAAACAAAGTTCTATAGTGCTCTTGAAAGAAATAATTTAGAACTACCTAATAAGGCAGTTTTCGTTGGTGATGATGCTTTCCCTTTGGCAACCTATTTAATGAAACCGTATTCAAGACATGAAGGTTTGGAACACAAACAAAAAATCTTTAATTACAGACTATCAAGAGCACGCCGAATCGTAGAGAATGCCTTTGGCATAATGGCTTCACGATTCAGAGTATACAGAAAACCTATATCTGTTTCATTGGATAAAACTGATTCTATTATTAAAGCGACCTGTGCGCTGCATAACTGGCTTCGGACTAATCTCATATACATGAATACTCCCGAATTAGTAGACGGAGAAGACTTCAGTTCGGGGACAATCAGAAACGGAAGTTGGAGAAGCATTCCTACGGCAGGAGTAGACGAATTAATGACACCGCTATCTTCTAACAACTATTCACGAAACGCAAAAGATCTGCGCGATAGATATGCTTACTATTTTGTTGGACCAGGAAAAGTTTCATGGCAAGATAGAATGATTGCGTAAATATTGTATGTTTATTTAAGTTTTGTGATTTGAAAGTGTTTTTTTTTGTGGGGTTTTTTTAAGTGTTTATCTTTGTCAAACGTGGGACTTGTCTTGTTTTGATTGTGTATTTTAAAAACAACGCCCATAAATAATTTACCTATTATAATTTATAATATGCGAACAAGAATAACTATTTAATAAATAATAATAAAAGACTTACCATGTTATCTTTACTGTTTCTTCCTTCTATCACTGGCTTTAAAAAGCGGTCAGCTACAGAAAACCAAATTAATTGAGGTCTGTATACATCATCCTTTCCCGCGCCACTCTTCTTTGACTTTGCTACCTTACTGGCCTCTCTATTATACGTGGTTCGTATATTTTTTATCTTCAATTTCAGCTCTTCAACTGTTATGGACAAACGCATTTCTTGAATAATAGATTTAAGAGCAGCTAAACGTACATTATTGTTCATGTAATCTTGTTCTCTTGGGTTCCATAAGCATGGATGCATTTCATAGCATTCCAAAAACTGTATGGTGTTATTTTTATTCATGGTTGTTACGATACATGTACACAGAAACGCTGTAGTAAATAAATCGACGTGCGTGCGCGAAACACCTTCATGCGGCGGGCGATCGCCTGCAACTGATCGTTTACACGGTCGATTTTAGTAGTCGCATGCGGCCGGTTGCCGCGCGGCCAAAGTCGGATGCTACCCAACTTTGGGGCTTGCGGCTTTAGTCACTTGCAACTTAGCCGAATTGCCATTTAGATGGTCGATTAACGCCGCGCGGCAAAAATCGTGCGGCTTTAGTCACCCGTGTAAACCCCCCATTACTTTTCTGGACTTATTAGCCTGCATGGTGGTTAGTTGAGTTTCTCCGGGATGTAAATACTCAGGCGTATGAGTTACTAGTTTTTGCCCGCGACTTCGTTCGTATGGAATAGTGACTTCCGGCATATTTTTGGTTTGACCAATAGATGGCGCTATATGTCCGGAATATTTTTTTTTTTTTTGAAGTAAAAACTATCCTATGTCCTTTCTCAAGTTCCAAACTATGTCTGTACCAAATTTCACATAAATCGGTTCAGTAGTTTAGGCGTGAAGAAAAGACAGACAGACAGACAGAGTTACTTTCACATTTATAATATTAGTTAGGATGTAGCCGAAACTTCTAAAATCTGGCAAGGCGTCCCTAAATCCTTTATCCAAAATAAAAATGTCACTGGGTCGAAAAAGTTATGGAATACGTCTTGTTCATCGTCAAGAACATCTTGCATTATATTTGCATCTGATTTGGTCGCTTTATATGGCCCGTAAATATCTACTACTTCTTCAAGTACTTCTTCTACTCAAAGATGGTGTTTCGGCTAGAATCACGTTGATTTCTTCGAGAGTCCGCCCGGTCCAGTAATGCAATTCGTCTGCTGACATATTTTCAACATGTTCAAAATCCATGTGTGTTGTATTCGTTATGACATTTTTTAAATGGACATGATGACCATTATATGTGCACCCGAAAAATCATGCGATATGTTTGGGGCTTCAAACAACTCCTCCCAATTATTTGATTGCATATGCTCGTCACATACATAGTGCTAGAGCACTTGGTGTCACATAATAGTTAGCGTTAATTAAAAAATCGGCCTTTACTCTCTCAGGTATCCGGCGTCGCGATATCATACGGCAACCATAAAAAATACATGCATTTGCTGTATTTGGAGCACGAGATAACTCGGACAGATTTAATGACTGAAGTAAATCAGGTTGCTGTAGTTGCTGTACTTCGTCCTGATCTATATTTCCAACTGCATCTTCCCGTGGTGTTGAAGGTCCTGGCAAAGGATCTTGCATAGCACCCTGACCCTGAGTCCTTTGACTCCTTAACCAGCATGGACGACAGACGTATTCTCTGCCGTTAAATAAAACCTACAACAAAAAAGTTGTGATGACTTTTCACGAGCAATACCTTTTTTATGGTGGGAAAAATCTTGCTCACGGATCTTTTTTTCTTTTCTTTTCTTTCACTATAATAATACTCTTTTATATACTTATACCGAATAATCAGCTCTTCCATACTAACCAGCTGTAGCTAACCAGGTTGGTATTGTCTATTGCACCAACAATCAACATAAAAAATTGCCTTTCTCTTCGTAACACTGACCGATTACGCACTAAACACACAACGCCAACACTAGGCAACATCTTGAAAGTCCAATCCAAAAGCAATATCACAAGTTCGTTTCAACGTGCCAAAGTAATCGAGTAAGTAATCAAGTCGAAAATATGTCCAAAAAGAAAGCCGGTAATAACAAAATAAAGAAACCAAACGATATCCTTGCTAAATGATAGCGAATGACCCACTGACCAGTAAACACTAGGCGCGGTGCAGGAGCATCACCCCCCGCCACCCCGAGGGGTATACGGGCGGCGGCGCTTAGGTAAAAAGGTAGCTTTTTCAATTTTTCGCATAAAATAGGTAGGGTAGACTGGGTACGGTTGTGACAATTTTCAAATGATTGACTATAGCTTTTTATTTATGCTATTAATCTGAACAAAAAATGTATTCTAATTAAGTTTATTCATTGCTTAACGTATAAACATGAAAGTATATGTCTAAATCAAATGGTTAGTACATAAAATGAAATTTAAAAAAAAAGGTAAGGTTGTCACAACCGTACCCACCCCAAGGGCGGGTACTGGGGGTCAATAGTGACACGATGAAAATACTGTAATATGATCACAAAATAAGATAAAAATACTCTAAAATGCCAATAAAACACTTTAATTGCAAAAAATATTTATTTATTTTTATATAATAATCAACTAAATTATACTTTCCTAACAAAAGAAATAAAATCTTTGAACATTTTAATTTCTTACAACATATAAGGCACTATAGGATCTTTGGTTACAATCAGTAGTCTTCATTAGTACAGTCAGTCTTCATCTATACCCACTATTTAAGTACCTTAAAGTATTTATAACAGTCTGCACTTAAAATTAGTTAAAGCGGACTTAACAAATATAATATATTAATCATGTTCATAATCACATTAGAACTTAATCTCTGTTCTATTTTGAAACTAAACTCAAAACATAACAAAATCTTTTAAACAGGAACTCAAATATTTTTTTAGAAATGTAGCATGTGAAAATTTATAAAAGTAAGTTTGACAACTAATCTAATCCGACTCATCACAGTTGTGACAAATATAATACCGACTACCATCTGTACAGTCTACATGGGCCCAAAGGTTACACTTTCCTTGGCATTTAATCCATTTTTCGCCAGGCCTACTTTCAGAATATGGACCAAGGCACACCAAACAAAAATATTCTTCTTCATCTGATATTGACGGTGATTGTTTCCTTTTCGTTGCTTTACCTTTTCCTTTTCCTTTCGGCTCATTGAGATTTTTTTTGATGCCCTTTGCCTTCAGTCGTTTTTCTTTTGCTTCATATTCTTGCCTGACTGCCTCTTTTTCAGGCGTGTCCGTGTAAATCGTAGACTTCTTGGTTCTAGGTCCTCGCGTTTTTCTTTGGGAAGCTTTTGGAAAGGGCCGAACAATTTCAGGAGAAAAAACTGATGGTATGGCAGAAGTAGATGGTTGAACATTGCTAAAATTTTGGCTTGGTGTATTGTCTAATATAGAAGGTGAAAGTGGTGGACTTTTATTATTAGGTCCAAAATTCTCAGTAACAAAATTTTCTTCTTGAATACAGTCAAGGTTGGCAATATTTACTAAAAATGGTGCTATGGGAGCATCCTCTTGATTGTCAGGGATTGGTCTGCTTATTACAGGTGATGGTGCTGCAGGAGAAATATCTTCAGTGTCTGTTCTGCTTGTTGTGTGAGATGGTATTGCAGAAGCATTATTTTCAGTGTCAGGATTTGGTCTAGTTCTTCCAGGTGACGGTACTGCAGGAATATTGTCTTCAGTATCAGGGTTTGGTCTGTCGGTTACGAAAGAGGGTGCAAAGTCAATATCTCCGAACAGATTACGGTTGTATGGATAGATCCCAGTTTTCATAAAACCAGCCTGTATGTTCGCCTGTGTAAGAGCCAGAGGCATAGCAATTTTGATGATACCTGGTATATCATATATTGTCATCGTTTTACCAGGGTGGCTTCGCATCCATCCATCGCAAGCAGTGTTAATAGCTTTTTTTAAAGGTCCGAAGACAGACCGGTCGAGAGGCTGAAGCTTGTGAGAGCAATGTGGGGGAAATGAAAGTAAAGTGATCCCGTTTTCTTTACAATAATCTAAGGTATTAATGTGAATGTGCGATGAATGATTATCAAGCACGAGTAACACTTTGTGAGTTAGTGAAGCATTACAAAATTTCTTAAAATGTTTAAGAAATTCTAAGAAGGATAGATCTTGCATCCAGTGGAAGGGTTTGCAGCTCCAACAGATCCAACTGGTCCGTCCCTCACAAAGTGGTCGTGGTAACGAACACGAGGGAAAATAAAAAACGGAGGCATGGTATTTCCCAAGGCGTTCACTGCAAAAGCTACCGTAACTAACGTGCCCCGTTCAGCAGAAGTAACGGCTCCCACTTGCCGCGTACCACGTCTTGCAATGACTTTATGAGGTTTTTGGACCGTAGTGACGCCTGTTTCGTCGACATTGTAGATATCCTGTGGCTCGTAAGGATGTCTATCCATAACAACTTGCAAGTTGTCGTAAAAAGCTTCCACATTTGTTTTATTGAAACTAGTTGCCCTTGAAAGGCTTGTAGCTTGAGCTACTCGAACAGATAGAGAAGGATTTCTATTCAGGAAGGAACGGAACCATTCTTCGCCTGCCATCTCATTCTCAGCCCAAGTAGCAGGTCGCTTTAGGTTATATTGAGTTGCAAGCTCAAAAGCCAACTTCCGCACCTCTTTTGCAGTAAGTCCGAAATAAATGTCCGCGCAACGCTGTAAATATTTTGACAACTGCTGCTCTTGTTGTTCGGAAAATACTTTATTGTGAGCAACATACCCCATGCTAATGCTATTGTTTTCATTATCGCCCGTGCTGGCATTATCGCGTTTTCGAACATACCTTAATAGTGACATGCGATTAACATCATGCATTTCCGCAGCTTGTCGCAAAGAAGTCCCGCGTTTAGTTTCTTTGTAAGCATCTTCATACTGATTCAAGCTGCACTGTGCTCTTGTAGTCTTTCGTTTGCGTATTCTAGGCATCTAAAACAATAAACAACCGCTTTTACTTATGTCACAACTGTACCCACAGATCGTTTTAATAAAAGAAACACCACCACGTCAAAACAAAATAACCTACAATAAATGTAACCACTGATATTACACTGCTACTATTTGATTTATATCGATGAACAACACTCAATACCCTATCAGTATACATGTTATAGCAATTACGAAATAATAATGAATCAAAATACTTACTTTTTGCGTTCAAAAATCAAAATGTGCTCCTGGTCACGTACACTCTGCGCGTCGGATGACGCAACACTGTGACACAGGTTGAGACGTGCAAGGCGCTCGTCTTTCCCCTTGCACGCCCCCCGCTAATCCTTATATTTTCGACAATACAGCGACTGTCACTACCGTACCCAGTCTACCCTACCAGTTTTCTGGACTGTATAACTTTTTTCTCCGTGGGTTGATTTTATGGTGCTGGCTATTATATGGACTAGGTTTCATCAGCCGACGCCATTTGGACCACTTCCGTCCGTTCTCCTTTCGTCGCTTTTTGGTTTTATAAAAGTTTCATCATCTGCTTGTCTAAAGAAGTCGTTAGAATTGTGCAGATAGTGAAAAACACTTGCAAGCAGTAGTCGCCTTTGCTTGATACGATTTCTCAAGTTTGTAGCCAGCCTAGCACTTCGCCTCCTTCTGCGAAGCGGTCATGCTCGAGAAAGAGGAGGCGGAACGCCAGAGAGTTCGCACCTCCCATCCCGGCCGCCGCGCTGGACCAGGTACACACTATGGGCGCCGGTTGTCGCGAGATGACCACCGAAACCGTTGCTGTGCAAAATTATGTTCATGTATCTCTTGTTTCGCAAGGATTCGCAGGTCATAACAGCTTCGCTCAGTAAATTTCCGAACCTCAGATAGGGATTTTTCAAATCCAGTTTCCCGATACTCTTTTATCCATTCACAAAATGTGTGTAAATGTTCAAGAGCAATGCTTTAATGAATTTGTACTGATTGCCATAATGTACTTATTATATTAACACGTGATAATATCTCATACCACACATGTAAAGATACGATAAATTCTAAACTCAACATTTAATTTAGTATCAAATCGCAATCAATGTGTACAAACAGCTTAAATTTACCACCACCGCATCCTTTACCAGGTTCGGACGTTCATTGATGTGCCCTACGTTTTTTGGGGGATGGAGCCTTTGCACTGTCAGAACATTTAATGAAGCCCTATCCTGATCAGCACAACATAGGATCTGCAAAACGTGAATTCAACAAAAGTTTATCTTCAGCTCGGGTAGTGGTAGAAAATACTTTTGGTATATTGGCGGCCAGATTTAGAGTGTTTAGTAAACCAATCCCATTACAACCACAAAAGGCTAGCCTTATAACATATACTTGTATACTACTACATAACTTCTTGAGACGAAGTTCTACTTCTTTACATATCTATACACCACCCGGATCTATTGATATGTTTTTTAAATCAAATCAAATCAAATCAAAAGTCATTTATTCAAAGTAGGCTGAAAATCAGCACTTTTTGAACGTCAAATCTACAAAAGACAGCCCCCAAAACGCCCGCCCTTCACCACTTCCTATGTGTTTTTGCTGGGAAGAAGAAGTGGTGGAACAAACTCCCCAGCAACACAATTCTGTCTGTATGGTTTGAAGAACCGTATACAAAAAAATAAATAAAAATATCACTCAAAATTATACACATAAATTTGTATAAAAAAAAAAAAAACAAGTAAACATGTAATCATGTTAGCTAGTACACACCTTTCCCATACCTATTACTCAAGCAGCTACAAAGAAAAAAATGTCGGAAAAAAAAAGAGAGAACATAATGCCTCCATTCAGTGAAAATAGGATAGTTTTAGGGCGTACTCAGCGACATGCGAAACACGACGTGTTTTTATATATATAATATATAAAAAAAAAAAACAAATTTACAACATAAACAGTGAAAACGGTGAACTAGGACTACTGTTCAAATCAAAAGTCATACACATTATATTACGAGTCAAGAAAATATGTAGTCAGCAAGACGACCTGGTACCACAAGCAGCACCCGTTCACGAGCATAACGCGAGGATCAGCCATCGCCCCCCTCGCACATTTTTGAGGGAGGGAGGCAACCCGACCACCGACGCTACCGCAAGCAATACCGTCTAAGGGAGCATGACGACTTGCAACCACATAACAAGAAAACAGTTAATACTAATAGTTTTACAGTCGCTAGTAAACCATTTACAAAATTGCGAAACAACTCATCGTGAAAACAGTACGATGGTGATAATCTGTCTGTATACATACAAAATGGAAAATGTCACGTATAAAATAAAAGTAAATCACATCAACTATCAATGATAACTCTTGAAGCTGTCCGGTGTTTAACATGAGGACCAACTACTCTTATCGTTTATGTAATCATTTACAGTATAGTAGGCTTTCTTCGACAGAATAGATTTGACTTGGACTTTAAATTTATCAAATGGCAATTCTAGTAACGACTGAGGAAGTTTATTATAAAATCGTATACCTAGCCCCTTAAATGTTCCATGCACCTTGTGAAGCCTGTGAATGGGTACGCACAGTTTATGCTTGTTCCTAGTGTTGATACTGTGGACATCACTTTTCTTAGTGTAGAGATGAATATTCTGCCTAATATATAGTATGTTAGCAAGGATGAATTGAGATTGAGTTTGATGATGATGGAGTACTTATACAACCTGGATCATGGAGGACAGATCAAGAAAATACATCCGCTTTTCGTAACTTGAGAAGAGTACCTCGGCGATCAGCAAATAACGCCACAGGACGATCGTGCAATCTATATCTTACCTCAAGATGTCAGAAAAACAGGGAAACAAAACAATCAATGTCAAGTCAATAATGTTTATCCCTACTAATATTATAAATGCGAAAGTAACTGCCTGTCTGCCTGTTACGCTTTCACGTCACTCTTTAAAGCAAAAATCTAAACATAACGCCATGCCACATTCAGCACACTCATAGGTGGTTTTCATACTGGTTCCCCTTCTATCGGCACACCACACGCATTTTCGACGTGATGTCCGACCTTTGTCGGCATACTCTTTATTTTCAATGCGCTGGATAAAATGCCGCTCCGTCAGACGACCGAGTGGATACGTGGGACGTCGTCTAAAAGTAGCTTCTGAACGAGCCTTTGGGACGTGGAGTAGATGTTTGTTAGCAATAGCTTCTACGAGTTTTAGACGAAACTGTAGAGCCTGGTGCGCTTTCCCAGTCGATTTCTCAACAAGAATACGGCTATTCTGGATAGAAATATTGAGAAATCGTTTAAATAATTTCCTGTTCCATTTGATGCACTGCTTTCTGCTCTACTAAATAGGGCTCAAGCATTTGGTCTAAACGATCAACGCCACCCATCCCTCGATTATAATCGTCTATAAGCTTGGGCTTATAGACCGAAATTCGACCTGGCTTGGCAGCAGTTTGAGCCATGTCATGATACGTGGATAAACAGGTCAACCGCTCACGGTCTTGGTAAGCCATTACCATGAGGTCACCATATTGGCATTCCCATGTATTCCCCTTCCACTAGCTTAGCTTTTTGAACGGCAATGGGCACGTTTTTCCGGCACACACGTAATGTGCCAACGCAATCCGTTTTTCGCCTTTTCAAAAACCTTGCTAGTGATGAAGAGTTGAACCAGTTATCCATGAATAAGACATGGCCAAGATTCAAACGTGGTGCTACGAGCCTCAGTACGGTGCTGGTACTCGAGGGCAAAGTAGAGTTGGTCGTTCTTTTGTCAAGGTAAATAAAAAATTCCAGAGATAACCTCCGAAAGCTTACACATTTTTTTTATTTTCGTCTGATTTCTTTTTTTTGGGGGCCTGACTAGTTGGTGATATAAATTCTGAACTGTTATCAATTTTCTACACTTGTAGATGCACTGTTCCGGTTCATTTGTAATCTGTAATTAAAAAGAAATTCATTGTTTCAGCTGCCAAAAACAGAGTCAGAATGAATCCAGATCTCAAACAGATTTCATAAATTGTGGAATTTTCCCCATTGCACGTACGGCAAAACGAATAGTTTACGACGACAAAAATATTTGTAACGAAAATTTTTTACATTTAATTATTTAAACAAATTGAGTGGCTATTACCTATACTATATAAGCAGTTTGACGTGTTCTAACTCAACCTACGGACTTATAATTACTGATTTTTAATATATTGAAATTTTATTTCAATATAAAAATTTTGCATTGAAATAAAACATCTCAAAATAAATCTTAAGCTTTGTATTATTACAAAAAAAAAACATTATTGATCATCTTCTTCGTCATCGTCTTCCTCATTCTGATCTTTACCTAAATATGTTGGCATCGTGAGCATATTCTTAATTATATCATTAAAACTTTTCATTGTTTTTTTTTTTCACTGGTCGATGTTCACTTATCAGGGGATCAGAGTTAATGCAAAACCAGTGTAAAATGTCCGTGTTAGTATTAACTTAACTCTGGAAGTTTTTCGTGAGTGCATTAGTCGTATGTTTTTGTATTCCTTTTGAGAAGCTTCCAATTCATTGGGCTTCAGAAGTTGTGTTAATTGAATTTTTTAAGCATGGAGACACAGATCTCTAGTGAGTATACGCTGTAGAGAGCTTCTTGAAATTTGCAATTCTTGTCCACGACGCCGAATTGAGGTTCCTGGATTGTCACCGACACTCGCACGCACTGCCTCTATATTGACATTTGAACGGCTTGTTTTTGGACGACCAGTGTGTTTGGCGTCTCCCACGGATCCTGTCTCTCGGAATTTTTCAATTAATCGCTTCACAGTTGACGAAGTTAAAACACTATTCCGACCATATTTTGTATGAAATTTTCGAACTACGGCCGCCAAGCATTCATTATTTTTGAAATATTGCTCAACAATGAAGACACGTTGTTCTATTGCGTAACGCTCCATTTTTTCACTAACCCTAAACTGTCAACTGTCGATTTATTTTGTTTTTAGGTTTGGCAACACTGTACTGCATAAATGGCGGCAAGTTCAAATCTTGCGTTAATTTTGGGACACCCTTTAAAATAATCTATAATTTATTTATAATAGAATTATAAATAAAGGATAGATTTATATAATAGAATTATTTCTACTAGAGAATAGTTAACAAATAAAACACGTAGGTATTTGTATTTAGTTATTATGTCTTTATTATAATTTGGTATCACTCGTCATCATCACGGAACATGTTTTCGATAACAGAACTGTTTTAATAGACTGGTCAGAATAATATGAATGAGTTGGAGAAGGCTGAATTATAGGTGAAGACGGGGTAGATGTAGAAGCGTTTTGTGTAGAGTATGACATGTCAAGCATAGACTTGTCGGAATAATGTGAATGTAGTGGAGAAGGCTGAACAACTGCTGATGTAGAAGCTTTTTGTGTCGAGTGTATGTTGGCATTTCCTGAAGAATAACCATAATATTGTGCCGAATAGGTTTCATAATTTTGCTTATGCGTATACTTTCTAATTAACTGTAATATTTCTGATTGAAAATGAAGTTTTGAATTTTCGTCAATTTTTTTTTACATGTGGAAGCAGCGATATCAGAAATTGCTTGTCGGGGTCATTTTGGTCGCTTATTTGATCATGTTTACGTTTTAAATTTTCCGAAAGTGTTCTGAGAATTTCATTTTCTGATTTTTCGGCCCTTTTTCTATTAATGTTTCTGTTTATTTTCGGGCGAGATGTTTCCGCCTCATCAGTTGCATTAGTAACATCGGTAGGCGGTCTCACTTCTTTTAAGGAATTCAAGAACGATAGATGATTGAAATAAATGTACTGTTTACTGCTTGTTGCTGCCGAACCACTCGCAACGTTCTTGTTTTTTGCATTTTCTCTATTAAAACTTTCACGAAGACTCTTCCATTTCCTATGTAATTTAGTTACTGTAACAACTGGTTTGGAAATAAACGCAAAATAGTAAAGTTTTAAGTGGACTGTATTTGGTTGGAGGATGGCTGGTTATCGCCAAGAAGAGAACGAGCGATGTGTAGGCAATCAAGGATATGCACGCGTACCTGGCTCTCCAACGTTGGGCTTCACAAGATGGCGGCAGGCGGCGGTCTTCCCGATCACACAACACAATAGTCACGTTCACACCCGCGGGCGGATTATCACAATAGTTCGCTATCCTACAGTAGGGTCGAGGATGCGACACGGGAGAAGCACGAGTACGTCCTCACGGTGATGCGTTTACTTCCAGGCGGTTATAGCAATGGAGCCACGGCGCGCGAGCGCGTGTCATTCTCACTCGCCAGGCGCGCGGAACAGAACAGGAGCGGGAAGCAGGGGAGGGGGTAGCATCGCTCGTTTGGATTTAGTCAAACGCAGTACTATTTCATTATTTGGATGCGTGGACGTAGTCCGTGAGATAAAATATAGATGGCGCTACCAACAACAAAAAATTTAATTTATTTACCCGGGCATAGATTCAAAAAACGGACATTTGGCGTTTTTCCCTTTTTTCCCGGACGAGACCGAAAATAATATGTAAAAAAACAAGACCCCATTTTCATGTTATTTTTTAAATTTTACATAATGGTCCGGGTTTTCCCTGGACACTTCTTCAAAACCCGCCGCCCCCGACGGGCTCCAAACGATGCCAAATCCGGGGAAACCCGGACGGATGGCAGCCCTACCCGCACCCCTCTCCCGGCAGGTCACGTATTTGTCGGCTCTGTGACCGCGCGATTACCATATAAGGTAATGGAATACATCAATATTAGTATTTTTTTCAACAGCCCGCTGTTGAACGTAAGCCCTATCTCCTACCATGTCTACCTATGTATTAGAAGAAGTATAAAAACTTACGATTTTGGAAGCGGTGATTTGATTCCTTAAGAATTTGGTTTTCGGTGGTCAGAGCACTATTTTCTTACATGATACTGTTCAAATGATCTAATTTTAAAGTATCAAAATTTTCAATATGTTCAGGGACGGTATCTGGATTCATCTCCACATTTTCCTCAGTTGTTTTCCTTTCTAAAATTGTCGGTTTCTATACATATATTCAGTGATAATGTAATTATTATGTAAAGTTTGCTCTTCAGTAATAGTATCTTCTTCTGGGTCATTGCTTCTTTCTTTTTGGTTTTCCATAATTAAATAAAAACTAATGTTCAAATCCACTAAATCATTTTCTTCTAATTTTCGCCTGGATTGCTATTTTCATCTCGTCTCAGAAGCTCCATGTTTTTGCCATTGTGCAGTTGTTATTTTATTAAATGCTTCTGCGATTAACTGCGGCATTTCAGCATCTAATTTTCCAATGTTATGTTCTGCAACAAAATGTTTCATCGAACTCCAGATCATTTCTATAACATTTAAATCGCAATGATAGGGAGGTAGTCTAAGAACAGTGTGCCCATGTTCTCTTTATTAATTAATACAGCTGGGGTTTAGTGTAGCTTTCATTGAACTCCACATTATGTTCAGTAAGTCAATTCTGCATGTCTGCTTTTTTAGCATTTGTATTAGGACATTATTAATGCAAATGCTGTGGTAAGGGGCGTTATCCATAACAATTATGGTTTCTGTTTGTAATTAGGCAGCAATTTTTTCGTTACCCATTTTTTGAAATTTGTGTTATTCATTTCATCATGGTAATCGCCACTCTGTGTTTGACTTAAAATACAAATAAGGCGTTCTCAACGAACCCCGTTTCTCCACCCGCATGAACAATTATCCACCTATTTCCCTTCGAAACAGGATTCAAAGCACCATCAACATCATCGCTTTGCCAATAACGCCCAACAGTGTGATGAGTGGATATAAGTCTCATCCAAAAATATCATGGGTTTTGTTTCGCCGCATTCATTCAGCTTAATTTTCTGTAGATAATCTGCCCGCCAGGCAGATATATCGTTGCGTTCAATAAGAACTTTTTTGTTCGATTGCGTTTTCTTGTATCGAAAACCAATTTTACGCAACACATTTCTTAAGGTTTCTCGACTCGCGGTAAAGTTGATTTACTGTCGCAAGATATTCGGCAATTTTCGGATCGTAGGTATTTCTTTCTTTATTGTGTAAAATTAATGAACATGTAGGGTAAGCAGCTTTGGTTGAATTATAAAATGTTATCATTTCCGGTTTTTGTTTCTCACCTGTAGATTCATCTATTGATTTATCATGATGCATAGTGGACATAACAAGAACCACCTTGTTTTTCTTTGGCGCATAGGAAACAAGTGAAATCCAAAGAGTGAGCAATTAGGTTGCCTGTTAGTTCTAATGAAAGATTTAGGAATCTGTCTCTTGTTCTTTCTTAAAGTTCCAACCGACGCGGCGACGTAAGGCGATGCTCCTTTAGTAGATGGATCATAAGCTCATATCCAGTGAACCAATTATCAAATGTTATGTTTCGGTGTGAACCAGAAACTGGTTGAATGAGTCTCTCCACTACTTCAAAGGGTTTATTACTGACTGCATATGGTCCCGACGGTTGTTTGCTTGCGTACACTTCCTAATTCAAAACATAAAAGCTTTTTGCATCGACTAAAGCTAAAATTTTTAAGCCATATTTAGCTGGTTTGTTTGGAATGTAGACGCGGAACAGGCATCGACCTCTAAATGCTAGTAACATCTCGTCGATAGTCAGGAACTCACTTGGAGAGTACGCATTTTGACAGCGGTGAACGAACTGATCAAAAATGCTTCGGAAGGCTGCCATATTATCGCTTTCGCTAGGGGGAGCGTTCATTACCTCGGCCATGTTATTACACAAGAAGGTGTTTCCACCGACCCGCGTATACGGCTGTGGAGCAGGGTGTACGTCATGTCGATCTATGCCGACTCCGATACGTCGCCCTTCGGCAACCTCGCTATTAGGGCGCGAACACGTGCAACGAAAATATCCGTATTTTCGTGTTGTTGTTGCGGAGTGGAAAATATTTCTAAATAAATACGTGGCGGTGACCGTCGCTCCCCGTAGGCACTAATTAGATTTTCCTTTACTTGGCTCCAGGTGAACACGGAACTCTTAATGCCTTGCTTCGTCCTTGAATAGGTACGCAAGTCCGCGGACGATATTTGAGTCCGTCACTTGTGCGCACTCGCTGTATGCTTCGATGGCGTCAATAAATGCTTCGACCGATTCTTTTGGTCGGCCGGAGAAGGTGGCCTTGCAGCGGGTAAGGGTGCTTTGCCCTAACTGCGACTGGAGAAGATGCGTTTGCGCGATTCACCGAGTCGAACAGCTCTTTACTTAACGATTCCGTCTGCGAGCGTTGCAAAGATGCAATTATAGTCGCGAAGTTATCGGCGGAAAACGTAGCGTTGTTGTTGTCGGTGCGCGGCGAAGACGCGCCGCCGCAATCTTGGTGATAGGCGGGCGCGGTCGGCGTCGGCGTCGTCGGTCTCGAGGGGTCGGGGAATACTTCGAGGGTATCATCCCTGCAAGTCAGACTAGCGGCTCTGCTCCTTGTTATCGGCATTGTAAAAAACTACGTAGGTAACTAAATAGTTCGTCACTACAAGTGTTCACTTATTTATTGCACCTCACTTATGTCCGCGTAGGAATAGTTTTATCACACGAAGTAAACGTTGGGGCGCCACATATGGGAGTGGGGTTTTTAATTAAACGCACTGGTTACGATTACGTTTGTATAATAAGAGAAAAGAACACAACCACACTGAATTTACCATATAAGAAATAGTAGAGAAGTCTGGGGCCGTGGGGTCCGAGGGCGCACCTTCTTGCCAGGGATATTTCCCAGCGCCTGGTTGACACTTCCCGGGACCCAAAGGCTGGCTTTTATTTCGCACAGAGGTTGAGCATTGCCATCCAACGTGGCAATGCTGCCAGTCTTTTGGGTACATTACCCAGTGACAGCGATGAGGAGCAATTTTTTGATGCACTGTATTAGTTTTAAGTTGTATATATATATATAAGTTTATTTTATTTTATTTTCAATTAATGTAAATATGTATATTGTGAATAAATAAAACTGTAGAGAAGTTAGGTATAAGAAATATTACAGAGTTAATCACTAATAACAAAACACAGTTATAAGCAGGGTTTGTGGGATGCATAGACTCGAATATTGTACATAGTTGTAAATAGTCTTTCGTGTGTGAAACTAACTAGCCTCGGCTGTTGGCGGGCTGCGCGGAACGAACATACAGTCACGAGCAATAATATATATACATTGTCACATTTTCTAAAATATCTCAAATTCCACCATTCAATAAGTATGTGTTCTATATTTTTTTCTAAATTATCTACATGTAATACTGTATCAAAACTGGGTATACATTGGTTTCATCCAAACTAATATTATAAATGCGAAAGTAACTCTGTCTGTCTGTCTGTCTTTTCTTCACGCCTAAACTACTGAACCGATTTGTGTGAAATTTGGTACAGACATAGTTTGAAACTTGAGAAAGGACATAGGATAGTTTTTATTACAAAAAAATATATATATATTCCGGACATATAGCGCCATCTATTGGTCAAATAAAAAATCTGCTGGTAGTCACTATTCCACGCGAACGAAGTTGCGGGCAAAAGCTGGTAGTAATATAAACGATACAAAATCACTAAAAAGTTTACACTTAAAATGTAATTTTGAATTATCCATGACAATTTCTATAACATATACACATGAAATGCCAGTTGTATACATATTATAGGAATTGTTATGGATACATTAAATTGATATTGAAAGTGTATACCTACTTTTTTCTGTAATAATTACAGTTTTATAAATAAATAAGGGTTGGTTACTACAATAAAACAAAGGTATACAAAATCAGTCTTGTAATTCGTTACCAAACGGAATGATTACACAAGGGAACAAGATTTTTGTTGCATGAAATATTACGACTAATATTGTATATTTTTGGGCTGCTAATTGAAGATCTGAAGTTAGAATTTCTGTATCAGCTTTAATTTTTGAGATATCAACAAGACGTGATTTTCAAGAAAAACACAATTTTATTAGCAAAAAACAGCAGAAGAACAACGATTAAGCATAAAAAAACTTTCTTTTATAAGATTTTCTAGCTTGATTCTGTTCACTAGGGCTGTCGTTAATGCTGCAACAGTAGTTCGCCATCATGTTGGCATTCCAATAACCCTGGTACCACTTTTCCATAGTCCGAATATCTTAATGGAACGGTTCGCCTTGTTCTTCACTGAAATCACATAGATTTTCAGGGCAATGGTCTAAATGGCTAAGGAGGAAGTATACCTTGATGCTCATATTACAACCAAGCCGACAACATCGGTTCAAAGTGATTTGAATAAGCTTTCATCCTTTTTGTTTGATAGAAAATTTTGTGCAATCCAAACGAATTCGTTTCAGGCATTTTTTTCGATATCGGTCATGTAATTATGAAACTTATACTTACATCAACCACCTTATTTGTGGACCATCAGAAATTCCGGCTTTTAGTTTCTCTATACTCAAATTATGGGACTTTTTAGATATGTATTGAGCATTTTCGTTCAGATCTTTTACAAATTGTTTCATGAGCCCAAGTTTGATGTGCAAAGGTGGTAGCACCTTTATTAAGGTAAAGTAGTATATAACAAGTAAGGGTAAATCCATTTGGATCGTTTTTTTTTTTTTGTGAATACCGTTCATATCACCCACGCAGAAAAACTACCTATAGTTCGGCCATTCAGAGAATGCGTTCCTGACACGTCGCGATTGAACTGACGACGTAACTTTGCAATGGCGTTGCAGTTACGATAAAAATATTTTTGCTGGTTGTTTACCGTTTTAACAATTGAGGAGCATTAAAACAACATTATTATATCAATAATCAATGAATGTTATAATTTTGTGCCAAACTGAGTGTCAAATAACTTGGTAAACAATATTTTTCTAAATCTATACTGCGCTATTACAAGGTTATGTCAGCGGTTTATATTTTGTAGTGCTGTGCTAAAAATAACAGGCAAGTATCGTAATCTGTTCTTATACAGTTATAATATAAAATAATACGTTTTGATTTTCTTTTTAAGAATTGGAAAATAATGGACTATAAGACTTAATTATAACGTTTATGAAATATAAAAATAAAACTATGACCAAACCGCATTTTTATACTTAGATTAAAAATGGTAACCCCAAATGGCGTTATGGGCCGCCATTTTGTGACGCTAAAACAGTCGTCCGTTGTCGTTTCGTGCGCATAGACCACGTTTTTCAAGTGTTTTCGATCTGTTTTTATTTGATTACCCGGCTTTTGTTAGACCGAGATATCAGGATTGATTCTGTTATTGATAATAATATAATTATACATGTAGGCGAAGATGATGATGAAGACACCACCTCCTCAAGCAAATCGGAGTCTGATTAATATTCTGTTCGCACATTCAATTCAATGTACTTGTAACAAAGAATAAATAAAACAATTTTATTATATGAATATTACCTTTTTTTGGTTTCCACTTAAATAACTAAAATATAAAACAAATGATTCCGCCAATTTAAAACGAAAATAATCTTAAAATAATGCGGCGGTTCATTTTGAAGGAACGGTAACGAACTCAGTGTTATGTTGTGCCCATCACTAGTCGTGACTAACTGATAGGTGTCAGGAACGCATTCTCTGAACGGCCGAAGTATAATGATTCGAGAGTTCTCGCCAGATCATCGGTGTTTGTTACTTGAAATGGGGTCTTTTCTTATTTTTCCATAACCTTAAAGACCCGACGCATGTTTTACATAGGTACCATTTTAGACACCCAGTAGGTACCTGTCGCAGGTGTCCAAAGAAAATCCAAAGAACTCAAAGCACGCACCCGTTTCAAGAACTCCAACACGCTTAGTCTACAATCTTTAAATGTATATTCACCACAAATATTACAAAAATAGTTAGTATAATTTTTACAATTATTTTGCAACATAGAAATAGTAAAAATGATATACTTTTTAAATAAAATGGTCTGTTTTATGAAATTTAAGTGTAACTAGTTCGAAAATACGGTCAATAGCTGTATCTCAAAAACTAAAGCTGTTAGAAAAAAAATGTGGGTAGATTTGAAATCGGCGACCTCGAATTAGTAAACAAAAGTCATAAAATTTCATGCAACAAAAAAAAAGTCTTATTTTGTTCCCTTGTGTTATTATTAATTAAGCCAATCAAATATAATAATAATATGCGTATTATGCGTATATTTTTAAACAAAACGTTATTCAAATGCACAACAAGTCCCGTGATTAACGGACACCCTTTCCTCGTCATTTTGTACAAGTTTCACTATGGGATCAAACCTGAAATCTCGAAAAAAATCATCTGTCTTATTATACATTTTAGTCGCGATTACATATTTGGTCTCATAGTAAAAGTTATTCATAATGATTAGTGCAATGGCCCCTAAAGAGGGTGTGCGTTAATTAATGGACATGTTGTGTTCTAATTTAAATCACAATTTAAACAAGTACTTCACTCACGTGAACATGACACACATGACCATTGCCAATTTTAAAGATTTGTTATGGTATCGACTCTTAGGGCCATTTTAACCGACAAGATGACCCGAGGAAGCAAATCAGCCGTTTATCGTAAACTAAAACCTAACATTTTCGACGGTAAACATTATATTTGGTATTTATGTTTCTAAAACGATTGATTCCTAATACCAAATTCCCAAATATAATGCTTACTTTCGAGTACTGGTGGTTTTAGTTTATGATAAACAACAGTTTTGCTTCATTGGACGTTCATCGTGTCGGTGAAAATGGGCCTTAAATTAACTAAAATCTTGAGTAGCCCCCTTCAGCGTTTATAACATCTTGCAGCCTTTCCTGCATTGACGAAACCATATTGTAACATACATTATTGCCTCTAAAACTATCCCATATCTCATGGACGTGTCTGACCAAAGCTTCTCTGGTTCTCGCTTGGTTGCTGTCCCACTCTTGGACCATCAGCCCCCACAAATTCTCTATAGGGTTGAGGTCAGGGCTTTTAGGTGGCCACGGCAACGAATTCACGAAATTCCGGTTGCGACTGAACCAGGCTTGAGTGAATCGGGAACTATGGACACCTGAATTATCCTGCACAAAATCAATAGGCATCAGTTCAGGAAAGTAAACGTTCTGACTAGGAAGTAAAACTTCGTCTAAAATACTGGTATATTGCTCGCTATTCATTCGTCCACTAATCTCTGCCAATTCACCAGGTCCACTGGCTGACATCCAGCCCCAAACGCCGAAGCTTATCCGGCCATTTCTTCTAGATGGCAATATGTTCCTTTCTAAATAACGAGTGTTATTAGGCCGCCATAAAGATAAACGTCCATCAGCAGATGAAACAAACACTTTTTCATCAGAAAAAATGGCTCTGCTGAAGTCGTAGTTTAGGTATTCTCGAGCAAATTGTAGTCTCTGTTCCTTGTGTCGTGCAGATAATAGTGGTTTTCGCGCCGGAACTCTGTAGGCCAGCTGTGCGTAGGCGACGTCGAATTGTCGAAGTTGATACGCAATGCGAAGATGAAATGTCCTGAATTCTCACAAATCCGTTACTGACCACACTGTTGACGATCTGCCTGTCCTGCGCCGCGGAAGTTTTTCGTGGACGACCACTACTTTGAAAACTAACAACGTCGCCGTTATCTTCCCACCGCTTGAGCCACAAATACACGGTTTTTCGCTGAAAAAAAAAGGCATCTAAGTAAATTGTTCTAATGGCTGCGCAACGCGTGTCACCCTATACATAGATGAATACATAGTTTAAATTTTAAGAGATATTATCACTAGCTTTCGCCAGCGGTAGCACTTGCGTCTCGTGGGAACTACTTCCCGTACCGGGATAAAAAGCACCCTATAGATATCTTCGATGAATAAGCTAACAAACACATTTTTCAAATTTTTGCAGTAGTTCCTTAAATTAGCGCGTTAACGCAAACAAACAAACGCTTCAAATTTATAATGTTAAAATATCGATTTAAACTTTTGTTGATTAAAAATCGTTTAAAACACAACAACAATAAATCACCGTAATTCCCAATTCATTTGCAATGTCTGTTACCGAAAGTCCCTGTTCTTTAAGAACAATAATTTTGTGTTTGTCATACGTAGAAATACGATAAGGCACGTTGTTACTGTTCATTTTAAATTTATATATTACAATTAATATATCTAGCTAGATGTACAGCCTCTTTCACACGGGGGCAGAACAGTGAGGCAGAACAGTGGACAGCACAGTACTGCTACTGTGTGAACGCGCAGAACAGTACAGAACGTATGATTTACAATGTTGCCGTAAGAATCTAATAGCACAATAGTTTTAGGACGGTACATGGAAATAAAAATAAAACGACGGGCGAGCCGAAGTCACTGGCAAACTGGTTTACTGTAAACATGTTATTGAAATTTCCTTGGGTTCATTATTTTGTAACTAAAACTTAATATTTTTTTTAGAAATCTGTTGTTAACGTAAAGGAGATTGCCCGTTTTGTAAGGGAAGTTGGGTCCCAGTGAAAAATGTTTGTGCCCTGAAGATTTTTATTTTAACTAATAGGAAAAACATTGCATTTTCATAATCAGAAACCTTTTTTCATTTATTCACCCTGGTTCAAGAGATTATAGCTCGGGGTACGCGAACTAATGAATAAAACGTTGGAAATGTGTAAAAAGGACGTATAATGAGTAAAATATATAAGTGTAAACAACAATGGGAGGACAAGACAAAACTTAAACATGGAAAACACTAGCTAAACACGACTTATAGGGTCGGCGCGCGGCAGCGCGCGCGCGTGTTGTTGCTGACGGAGCGGGTCGCGGACTAACTAGACTTTTGGACTGGCGGGCGGCGGGGACGCAGCACCCGCCGCGCGCCGGTTCGAAGCGGATCGTGCGCGTCTCTTGCGCGCCGGGCGTCGACGGTTCGATTGGAGCGCGGGGCGAAACCTATGTTTCGAATTTTGACGCGCTATATCCTCCCCCTCCAAGTCGGTGGAAGGCTCTGAAACCGACTTGGAAACCTTGACCCTAGGGGGCCTGCCCCTCCTACGAGAATGAACGACAGCCTCACCGCTGCCGACGTAAGGGGTCAGGAGACTGGCATGGTATTTACCCCGCGGTAAATCATTTTTGTCAACGATCTCAAAAATCGTCGGCGACACAACACTTTTTATCTTGTAAGGACCTTCACGCCTGGGTGCAAACTTACTTGTGAAACCCGTGGCGGCCTGACTCAATCGATGGCTCTCCACGAGGACGAGGTCACCAACTGAGTAACGCGAACTAGCGTCTGTCCTTAACACGAATGGTTCCTCGATGTTACGCTGGCGGAGTATGGGACTGGTGGAAAGGCGCACCTTCAGTCCCTCGAACGCGCACTGTTCGGATTCGGACTCCCCCCAGTGCCAGCGTCGATCCTTCTTCAAAGGAGATACATGATACGGTGGGCTAGCTATGGGTGTGGCATCTCCTATGTCGATGCGATGGACTGCAAAATCAGTCGGTCCTCCCCCTGGAGCGGAAATGTCTGCATTGACATTCAGAAGGTCGGACAATCGCGGACGTTCAGTCGCGTCAAGATGTGAGCCCTCGTCCTCGCGAAGACCCACAGACGAACATGACAGGGATAACGCGCTTGGTTCATAAATAATGGGCTGAGGGGCCCTATTATCACGCAAATACCACTCATCACGACAGAAGTCTAATACCATGCCAGCATCCCGTATGAAATTCATTCCTAATAAGCTGTCTGCAGCATTAGGTAACATAAGAAAAACAACATTCAGTGTCACCCCGCGCACAGTTACATTTACTTGCGCTGTTTCAACAATTTGCGCACAAACTCTGCCATCGGCATATTTTAATTCAGTAAATACATTGGTAAAGGTTTGGCCGTTATTAACTAAATGCGCTCTTAGCGAAACACTACCGATGCAATGTTTAGCGCCAGTGTCCAACACTAATCTACCGATAACACCGTACACTTCCACTTCTAGAATCGGTCGCACTCGCGAATCTAAGCGCGTATCACTCGCGGACACTGATTGAAACACTGATGATGACACAACACTGTTCTTTTCTTTACAAGCCGGACAGTTCGATCGGATGACTCCGGGTGCTCCACACCCGAAACACGTGATGATCGGCGTCGGCGCAGGCGCGGGTGACGCCTTAACATCGGCGGCCTTCTGCTTGGCTAATTTCTGACACGCCTCTTTCAAATGGCCAAACTGCTTGCAGTAATTACATTGAGGCCGGGCCTTAGAAACAGAGGCCGAAGATCGAACGGGCGAAGATGGGGCGGCGGCTGAGGTCGACGGCTTAACCTCAGCAGGAGCGGGGCGCGGCCGACCCTCGTCGAGAATGTCCTCGACACGGCGCGCTTCCGCTACCAACTCTGCAAACGTACCAAAGCTGGAGCGGGCCACCTTCTCTCTAATACGATGTTGCAGGAGCCCGTAAACCATATCCAGCTGTACCACCTCTGACAGAGAAGACGGTGGTAACTGGGCTATCAGCGCCCTAATGTGGCACACAAATATGTCGGTGGACTCGTCGTTACGTTGCTCACGCTCAAAGATTTTCCTATAAATTTTATGAGGCGGTAATCTTGGACCGAATGTAGCCTTTAATGCTTCGACGGCATCATGCCAAGTGTAAGTAGTCTCTTTAACACCCTGCCACCACGTGGCGGCAAGTCCCGTCAATAACATGGGTAACCCACGCAGGGCGTTAGCGTCGTCGACACGCACGCACTCCTTGTAGGTCTCGACGGCGTCAATAAATGCAAGGACGTCGCTCGCTTTGTCCCCATCAAAGCGCGCAGTACACTTCGCGAAGTGGCCAGAATAAACAGGTGTACTTACAGGATCGCGACGATTACTTAACCTCTCGATGAGCAGCAGCAGCTGGTCAGTGGTCATGGCCACCGGAGCAGAACCAGCGACAGCTTGCGCGTTCTCCATTTGTGCAGGAGCAGCGCCGCGCGGATGAGAGTCCGGCGCAGGCGCGAGCGGCGGCGCCAAGTCCTCAGACTGGGCGGCGGCCGAAGCCGGGCTCGCTGCACGCGATCTCGTTAGAACCATTATTCGGAGCTAACGCGTACACACGTCGAATAAACAATAGTCCACGTTGGTACCGCACCGATAAAGACGACGCGAAACAAGTACCAAACGACGTACACAAAAGTCTCTTAGGTACGATAGGTCACCGACACAACCTAGGTTTTTCCAATGCGTAAAAGTTCACGTTGATACCGCACTAACATACAGCAGTACGAAACAAGTACCAACAAAGTTCAACAAGTACAAACAGTTAGGTACCCTAGGTCACCGGCACTATCTAGGCTTTAAAACGTATTAAAGTTCGCGTCGGCACCGCACTACACACCGCAGTACGAAGCAAGTACCGGAAAAAAAATACACGAACGTTACTTAGATATCCTAGGTCACCGCACTACCTAGGTCCTAGAATGTACTAAAGTTCACGTCGGCACCGCACTACACACCGCAGCACGAAACAAGTACCGGAAAAAATACACGAGCGTCACTTAGATATCCTAGGTCACCGCACTACCTAGGTTCCTAGAATGTTCTAAAGTTCGCGTCGGCACCGCACTACACATCGCAGTACGAAACAAGTACCGAAAAAGATTGAGTTGAGTCCGCGGAACACACTAACCCGTGTTAACAGTTCGTCACGCAACTTAGCACTCTCTAGTGTTCTCTCGTAAATAATATTGATGCGTCGCGTCGCGTCGATCGAACGCCCAAATCCGTAACCATATATGGTAATGTTTCGAACGCGAAGCACGCTTGGCTCCGCCTAGCCTCCCCCCGCCTCTTCAGCCTCCCCGGCGCACGGCGGTGGTAGCGAATATACCGGACGAACCAAGCCTAGCGAGCGCGTAGCGTACCTACGCGATATTATTTACGACAACTAAAGTTCTTGTTTTTAAACACTGATTTTACCGAATTACACAATATACACATTTAATGTTCCAAAACTGTTATGTAATGCAAAAGTTAACACAAATTAACACTGATTCACTGCGTCACGTTGGGCTGCCAGATATAGCTCGGGGTACGCGAACTAATGAATAAAACGTTGGAAATGTGTAAAAAGGACGTATAATGAGTAAAATATATAAGTGTAAACAACAATGGGAGGACAAGACAAAACTTAAACATGGAAAACACTAGCTAAACACGACTTATAGGGTCGGCGCGCGGCAGCGCGCGCGCGTGTTGTTGCTGACGGAGCGGGTCGCGGACTAACTAGACTTTTGGACTGGCGGGCGGCGGGGACGCAGCACCCGCCGCGCGCCGGTTCGAAGCGGATCGTGCGCGTCTCTTGCGCGCCGGGCGTCGACGGTTCGATTGGAGCGCGGGGCGAAACCTATGTTTCGAATTTTGACGCGCTATAAGATATCATTATTTTTCTGTTTTAAGAATATAGGTTATAATTAGAAATTGACATGGACTATAGATCACTATGAGCATAGAAATATGTACTGTAAATAGCAGTACCATGGAATTATGTCTCTATTTATGCATAAAGTAATGGAATTGTTATTATGTGTTTCCCGCGGTTACACCCGCGTCCCCGGGAACACCTTTCCATACCCGGATAAATTATAGCCTACCTAATCAAATCTTTCCTCTTTATAATATTAGTATAGACTCATAATTACCGTTATTGATAGTTATTATTATTTTAGTAATAGCAAGGGAAATAAAAAAAAAACAAAACATGAATAAACTATTTATTCTTCATAAAATATTTCGTCCAAAGATTGAGCTGGAGCACTCACATTGTTGAAGCGGCCCCAGCTTAAATACCACAATACTGTCATAGTATGAGCACAACACCCTACCGTACGGTTACCCACTAGACAGTTACAATAGTAAGCAATGATACTTTCTAAAGAATTTGCCCGATCTTCATCTCTACTTATCAACAAATAAGAGTAATATGTTTTATGGCTCACATGGCGGGACTTAATTCTAGTCCTAATTAAATAATTATTTTGACCCAATATTAAGGGCAAATCCTCTTCCAAGACATCATTGCTTACTTCAACATTATAAGTACCATTACTTCTTATGTGCTCCCCATAATAGGATCTAGCCTGTTTTAATTGGTAAGATCCCAATGCAAATCTTCTTAAATCATCTAAAGTTAATCTTGGAAAATGATCTAAATGGGGAGCATTGCTGTCTATGTTTTGGAAAACCGTACGTCTCCTATTGATGTTATCCCTTCGAATAAATTCCCCCAAATAATTACTACTGTTTAATCTCGCCTGAGCAATTTGCACATACTCTGCAGCGTCAGGTCTATCTTCAATTGTTGGGTGGAATTTATTCAAAAGGGCACAAACAATTTTAAAATCATCCATAAGGTGTGTTGATGCTCTGTTAAAATATTCTTGTCGAAACAGTTTGTAGTCTCTTTTGATGCGACCATTTACAATTTCAACTACCCATCTACACATCGCACGCTTATTATTAAAGTGACCGAATTGAAAAAACTAGTTTTTTGGCAAATCGCAAAAAACGTTTTGCAATTAGGACTTTGGCTGTTTATTTAGACATAAATGTTACAAGATGTTACTCGCATAGTTATTTTTATTTTTTAATGATAGAATATGAACCACATAGTTGGTTGAAACTTAAATTTCAATTGAATACTATTTATTTTGTTTATTGTAGGCTGTCAAAATTACTTTTGTAGTTTTAGGTCTATATAATACTAAGTAACAGTTAGTCTGCCAAAAAGATAAAGACCTAATTAATTTTGAGTTGATTTATTATTAAATTCAAATACTACTTGGTTGTATATGTAAGGTTTAAGTCATAATAATACTAAACGAAAATACATAAAAATGAAAATACATTTTTGTAGTTACGGTTTTTAATTAAAAAAAAGAGATCAACATTAAGGAACTAAAATTATAAAAAAACTGTTATTTTCATTTTAACACTTATTAATAGAAGATGTTAGATGTTTTTATACCGAACTTATTAATATAATTAAAAGAGATCTTAACTTCTAAGCAATAAATCAATCAGTCTCATGGTATTCTAAGTAGGTTTACATCAGTTCACAAAAATCACTCTTCTATCCTAACTATCGCTTTTTAAATTACAAGTCTTTATTTAAATGATTACGAGAAATATAATAAAAAAAATAGTATACATTTTCATATACCTTCAAAATTAACAAAAAGCAAATATAGTTTTTTTATACAAAGTAGTATATAGTATTGTAAAAAACTATGATAACTATTATAAACTATAATTATAACATCGTAGCAAAATTAAAAGAGATCTTAGCGAATCTAATCAGCGTTATGGTATTCTTAGTAGGTCCGCAGTCTAGGTATAAATCAGTTAACAAAACATAAATTATTTAAAAATATAAGATGAAAACGGAGGAGTCATCTTTACCTTTACTGATTAAAGAATGGAATTATAAAAGTCAGAATAAAAGTTAGGGATCAAATTCTTAGACAATAATTCGCGTAAATCTTTTTTTTTATTTTCACTTAGCTCTTGTTTTCCAGTGTACGCTTTGACTAGCGTTAACTCGTTTAAAGGCAACATTTTGGTTCGCCTGTTTCTTACACATACTTCCAAAAAATCCTGTTTATAAGATTTTTTTATAAAAAATGAAAAGGGGTTTTTCTTTGTCACCTTAATCATTTTTACGTCATTCCATACAATATTATCTCCATTCTTTGTTTTATTAAAATTGTATCCCCAAGCTTCTTGTAACTTTTTCAAGTCATAAAAGTCATGAAATGTACGCTCATTTACTATAAATTTGTTTCCTGATTTTCGTGCATTTTTAATTATTGATACATATTGGTGTGGTGAATATATAGGTCCAGATCTTAAATTCTTTTTTACCTCTTTTTCTATAAGGCTATGTATGTTATCGGCTTCATTCTGCGTATGCCCTTTGATTAAGTATTTATGTGTGATGGAATTAATATTAAGATGTGTAACTGCGTAAAGATAAAGTGTAACGATATATTTATTTTTATTTTGTCCTCCGCAATTGTCCGAATACAGTATAAGATTGATGCCTTCCTCATTAGTAGCCCTGGATTCGATACAAAGTTGTTCGAAATAATGGAGTAGACAAGAGCCTATTTCATTGGCACCTCTTTTTGCATCAGTTTCATTCCAAAAATAACAATGCACGTTACTGTACGATTCCTGTACTTTGCCTTCTACTTTTTTGTTTAAGGAGGCAACAGTGAAATTATAGCTATTGAGCTTACTTTTGTAATAGAAAGCTGAAGTGTCCCCTTTAGGTGATTGAAGAACAGCTTGGAGGTCGAACAAAATTACTTTATTACTGTCATCAATTTTAAGTCGGTCATTATATTTTTCCTGTCGGCTGAGGGTTTTTTCTTCTAAATGGGAATCATATTTTTCTTGAATAATAAGTTTTTGTTCAGGCGATGAATTCTGGTATTGCAAACATGTGTCGCATTGATCCTTTCTTGGGCGAAAAAATGATATATTGAATTGTGTATTAAAAACCTTATAAAATGTGCAATACTTTCCTGCTGGCTTATTTTTTTGTTTTTGGACTTCTTCAAAGTCTTTAAAGAGATCTACTATCGTTTTTCCACCGTCTATGTATTCACGGGTCGATGATTGTCGTGTGTAATGAGAATCAGTTCTTGGAATAGAATTGATAAATTCTTTGATGTCAGAAATTAATACTTCATCTGATTTATGATTACCGGTTATTCCTCTACAATCCGTCTTCAAAATTCCATGTTTATCAGTCTTATGTTTAACAGTACGAATCATACGATCGGATATGTTCAAAGTATTAGTAAAAAAGGTTTTACAAACTCTGATCGAATTACCAGCAACAACAAAATGGAAAGCTTTGTTACAATGCCGTGGGGTCAATGCATTGGTATATTTATATCTGGGTGTGATATCAGATAAACACGACAAAATGAAAGATCGCTGATTATGAATATCTCCAAGTTCCCAGTATGCGTCGAAAATACTTTGCCTTTGAACAGAATCAATCTTGCTAGAACATTGCAGCCTGCACTGGTCATTACATGGTGGTTTAAGTTCACGAGCTTTAGTTATAATATTTTTACTATTAATATATGACTTACCACAATTTCTCAATTTTTTTGCTCTAGTTTGCTTCCAGTTTTCCGGTTGTCTAGTGCGTTTTTTACCTTTTGGCTTAGTAGAAACTGTAGGTGTTCCGGAAGTTGTGTCTTCTGTTAAATTATCTTGATTCTCCATTGTTCCTCCGTCTAACTCTCTTGTTGGCTCAGGTGTTCTATTTTCTGTGTTATTGGCATTTAACTGTTCTTCCAAAGTCTCTTCGTTAGAGCTATCAGATGATGAACTTGAGTCTGAAGTTGAAGAAGAACTACTACTCGAACTTGAACTACGGGTACGGGGAAATAGCAAATGACTACCCTGTTGGCCCTTTTGTACGGTTTCGAAAGTAGGATCGCCATCACTTAAATCTGCGTCGCTTTCTCCAGAATTAACAGGTGACACACGATAATCTATAACTGCCTTGTTACGGCCTTCAGTATGTTTGAAATACTCAGAGGCATTCAAATGTCGTTGATTTTCGGGTTTATTATAAACATCACATAACATCTGCAAGTAAACATAAAAGGTGAATAAACAAATTTAACTAAACATACCTACATAAAGTATCAATAAATAAGTAAGTGCTAAGTAGTAATTTTACATACCTGGACATCACCACTTTGAGTTGAAACAATATCAGTATCATTTTCGGGCTCTTTAGATGCGTCACATATCATCGTCTGTTAACAATTAAAGGTGAGTAAGTCAGTAAATTGCAGCTAGCCATAAATAAAATACCTTGACAATACAATTATTTTTACAAACCTGGACATCAGCACTTTGAGTTGGAATAATATTCGTAACATTTTCGGGCTCTTTAGTTGCATCACAACAAATCGTCTGTTAACAATAAAAGAAGTATTAGTCAGTAAATTGCAGGTAGACGTAAATAAAGAAAGACACCATAAAGACAATTCAACGATTTTTACACACCTGAACATCAACATTTTGAGTTGGAATAATGTTATCTTCAATTTGAATTAAATCTAGAATTTTTCTTGATCGCGAAGTAGACGACGTCATCCTAATAAAAAAATACTTAATTATAATTATAGGTCAACAAGTGAAACTTCTTTTTTTGTTCCATATTTCGTTTTAAAGTGACTCAATCCTGAACTTAAATCACCTAGCACATTCATAGCAAAATTCCGTTTTTTTTTTAGTATAGTACAGACCAAATACTGAATGTTACTAAAAATACATTATCATTATTTGTAATAAACAGACTTAACAATGAATTCTACAGAGTGTACGAATAAATTTACTAAGTTTTTTATTCAAAAAGAGACCTAATCATTAATGTGCTGTAGAATCATCTAGAAGTTTTAGTTTTAAACAGTCCTAAAACGTAATATATCGTACAATAAATTAACAAATTTAATATAAAATAGACTCATTACGTATTGGGTCAAAATACAACAAAAATAATCAGTAAAACTTACCTTCGATTTCACTGTTACACAATCCTAAATATTAATAGGTCACTTTTATGACAAACGACCAGATGTTCGTTTTGAGCCGGTTAAACGATTACTGAATGTGTCAGTGTAATGTCAAAATGGCGTCTTCAAATTCATAAGTGTGAAAGAGACCGAAACATTGTAAGAGCAGTATAACTCTAACTTTTTAAGAGTTTCTTGGAGTTTGTCACAGATGGCGTTGTTTTAAAGATGACAGTGTATCTAACTCATGATTGATTGATTTTGAATTCGGTCACTTTAATACTAAGCAAGCGACATAGTCACACACCTAGACTTGTTTGCTTGGTCAGTGGTCAATTGAAATTCACCTTCCAATAATGACTCAGGCATGTATGTTTTATAATTATAGCTTTGGAGTTCAGGGATCACGTCTCTAAATCCCCTATCCAATATAAAGACATCCCCCTGTCTAAAAAATGAGCGCATTGGACCACTTTCATTACGAAATAGATCACTCATGATTGTCGAGTCATTTTTTGTTGCTTCATATGGTCCAATGCACTCTAAAATATATCCATCACAACATGTGATTAAAAAGGGTTTAACCAAATTATTATATTTGTGTAGACTATATGTCTGTTTCTGATATTTGTAGTTACTACTACTCTGTACATAAACATATGTACCATCACATATGACAATAGCAGGTTTAGAATCTGGAGCCATGCTACTGTCTCCGAATAGACCTTCAGGAATAGTCCTGTTACGTGAGGCCACATTTTGTATATTAGTGTGATTAACTCCCAAATGCATTGGTACAAAATGTTCTTTTAAACATTCCCTAACAATGTTCATTTTTTTTTCTAATGTAGATCGTGGCAATTGAAAAAGAGTTGCCAGTCTTTGGTTGCTGTCCCCTGTCCTAAGTTTAACAAGAAATGTGCTTAATGCAAGGCTAGGATTTCTAACCTTATTATGTAAAGTAGGAAGGCTATTTAATATTTCATTAAACTGCATCTCTGTAAGTCCCAGCCAATAATGGCGTAAATGTGCATCCATTGCTGCAATATTATTAAAATCTAAACTTCTTTGAGAAGCTCTTTCCAGTATGGAAAATATATCATCAACTTGAAAGCTAGTAAAGTCATTTAGGTTGGTAGTCAGTTCATCCCACTGATTGCTATATAAATGGTGATGACAGATTCTAGCATTTAAAGGTATATATATATTGTACTGCAATAACAACAGTTCCTTTATAGTCATAGGTACTAAAAGACGTTCATCATTATCACAGCCTACAAACATACAGTGACGAGAAGCTGCAGCAACTCGTTTATACTTTTGTGAGTTAATCTTAGATTGAACTCGTAATGCTTGTTGTGGTTGAGATGTTGGAGCTGGCATTGGAGGTGGTTCAGGTATCTCGGGGTCTTCTAATGAAGATAGAGCTGCATCCATGACCCTTGCAGGTCTGTTTGAATCTTGAACCTCCAAACGTCTCGTCTCCCGAGTTGCTGCTAACCAGCAAGGAATGCACACTTTTTGTAAATGTGGAACCTAAAATGAAATAGTTGGTATTAGTGAATATCAGAATAGGTACCAAACCCTATATTGTTATTGTGCAAGCATATGAATAAAAATAGCATCAATTAGAAATAAACTATGCAGCATTTTTTCTGAAACATTATTTAGAAAATGTTAAACACAATTGCAGGGTATGAGATCTCAGGTTCAGTTCCAGGATTGGGTTTCTGGGTATTTCCATTAAGATTTCATGAGTAGTAACCAGAAGAGCCTGGAATACTGGGTTTGTGCCTGGTTGATTGCATGGTCTCACCGTTATTACTTAGAACATAACTGACAAAATGTATTGTGTACTGTTAGGTACACCTCTGCCTAATCGTCGTCACGCTTGTGATTGGGGATTATAGGCGTGATGATACAGAATGTTATTAAATAATACTCACCAGATGTGCTAAAGTCCATCTTAAAATCATGCTACGTTGTGGACAGTCTAACTCAACTCTGTGGGTTCTCCGACTTGCAACAGAGATACCACATCCATAACAAACATTTAAGTGACCATATGCAGGTGATATATCCTCGTGGGATCCAGTTATATTTGACAATATCCTTTCTTGCAACAGCAAATAACATTCAATACATAGGATATCATCTGACGTTACCTGGAAAAGATTATATTCTATACTATTCTATATTTATAACTGCTTAAACTTGTAAATACATAAACTCTCATAAAGAACTAAGTTTACAGTGCTAAGTTTACTCTAATCAAATGTTATTTTGAGTTTGCATAATGCATTTAACCACTATATTTATATTGTCCACAATAATTATTATTGTTTATGCACACGATAACTTACAGGTGTAGGCGTTGTCCAAGTTCGTAGAAGAACTGTCATTTGCTCGTTCAACTCCTCAACTGTATACCGGCGTAAATTAGACGCTAGTAAAAGGGAACAGTTAATACAGCGTCGGTAAGACAGGCGGTGTGCCCGACTTCTGGCTGGGGTAGACATAGTTCTGACAAAAACAGTTCGGGAGTTCAATATCACACAAGGATTTCACTAAGAGTCAAATTGTTCTCCAAGAATAGCACTTTATCTCACAAAGAACAGCACAAACAAGAGTCAAGCACTTAGAGTCAATATCTCACAAAGAGGAGTCAATTATCTCACAAAACATAAAGTAAGTACGCGAGGAACTTATTAGCTCAACTCGGTGGTAGCAGAAAGGCACGTATCGTAAATAATAACTAAGTAAATACGGAATTCAAAACTCAACGTATTATACAAAGCAATCACGAACACACAACGAACGAACGTCAAAGTGATGTGACATGCGCAAGTAAATGTTGCCAGAGCAATTATATTTAATCATTAATAAATCGATTTAAGTTTTTAAATTACGTAAGGCTTTTATTTTAATTTAAAATCGCTCTTATCTTATCTATCTTATCTTATCTGTTCAACAATATAGACTTATCATGAATATAGTTAGAATAATAATTAAAAATAATTGTATTTTTTTATTTTTAATAACTGTTTTGTTTTGATATCGATTACTCTATTGATTAAAATACGTAATTTTCAATAGTTATTTGATATCTGGCAACTTTTTTTTGTTTACCAATCAAACGGATGTCGACGTAATGTTTAACTATTAATTAATTTTAACTTTATTCCCAGGGTGAAATAAATTGTATAAAAAATAATTTGGAAACAAAAAAATAAACAATATTTTTAGGTTATTATTCCATTCAGGCACACGATACCACAAAAGGGACCTGCCCCGTGGCAATCTCCTTTGATAAAAATGTGTAGTTAATTTTTATACAATTTAACGTTTACATATTTTTTGGACACAGTTAGCATACTTATTTTTGCGATTTTATGTCACTACATGAATTTAAATTTTAAGGGCGTTTCCATGTTATTGCTCGTGACTGTACATAAGTGAGTGTATCACACGCCGGTTGAAGGCGGACTGCGCGCGCGGGGTGCAGGCCGACCAACTGTCGTAGGCGCTTCGACGCCTAAGCGGCGCGAGCCGAAAGAAACCGAAGTTATCCGAGCGCATCTATGTCCGCGCCGTCAAGGTAGCGCGGGGGGATGCGACCACGGGACGCTCGTACTGGACGAGTATGTTCTCAACCTGAATGGTTTGCTATACACTCCCCCTCCAGTTCTGGAGAACGCCCTCGCTCCTGAACTGGTATCCTAACAGTTGGACGTCCGCGTTTCCTCTTAGGGATGACGGGAAGAGGGAAGGAGTGATCGTCACCGTGGTAACGGGTAATGTCTTGCGAATGGTATCTGCCTATGACAACACCAGGTTGTTGCGTGCTAGCTATATTAAACGTTGTGGGACTAATTACTTCCACGATTTTATAGGGTCCATCGCGACGTGGGTAAAACTTTGACGTAAGGTCTTTGGATGCGCTGCTAAGTACCTGGAAAGAATCCGACGGTCGGCGCGAAGCGTCAGCATATTGTTTCGCCTAGTCTTGTTGGATCTCCACGCGTTCTCGCACAGCTGAGAACAAGTTGAGGAACTGTCTAAGATAAGGTGTAATTTGAATGGTTTGCTATACAATTCATATTCTACTGATAGTTGATTATTTATTTTCGGTACAGGAATATGCATAAGTGATGGTACCGATTGTTGGATATTATTTAGACGTGCCGTCGGCCGGAAGCAAAGCTGTGGTAGCGAGGGTAAATAGGGATGGGACACATTACTCGACTAATAGGGTGCGAAGTGTTGTGACATCGATCATAGACTAAGATTTATTTTGTTTAAAACACCAAACACCCCCCCCCCGCCTTGAAAGAACCCCTTCAAAAGAAGTAGGGAAATAGAAGCTAAGTTAATGAGGTAAGATAAGAATAGTATTACTACGAACTAGGTAAACTATATATGCTGGCTGACTGATCATTGAGTTGGTAAGGGACATAACTTGACAATCAGTCTTCTAAATCCACCGGTTTTGGTCCTTACATCTACAACGCGAGTTACTCCGTCCTTTCCAGGAAGCAATTTAGTTACAATTCCAAGAGGCCACTGGAGAGGAGGAGCGTTTTCCATATTTAGCAGCACTACTGTACCAACTAAAACTGGATTAGCTGAGGTTTTCCATTTCTCCCGACATTGGAGAGTAGGAGATACTCAGATTTGAAACGATTCCAGAACGACTGGACGAGAGAATGTAGTAGCGAATATCGAGTAAGCAAATTGGCTCGTTCATTGCTGAGGTCTGCCGCAGGTAACATAGTAAGTGGTGCGAGTGAAAGAAAGTGTGCGGGCGTTAGAGCACTAGGTTCGCACGGATCTGTACTAAGTTGATAGAGAGGACGACTATTGAGAATCGCCTCTATTTGAATAAGGACTGTGTTCAGTTCCTCCTCATCATAGGTTAAAATCATTTATTATTATTTGATATTATATTTATTGATTATTTGATAACTCGTGCGAGATAGTTTTAAAATACTCCTCAGACTGTTAGAAACGTATGTAGCTCATTAAGATATTGCATCTGGCCAAGCATTACCGCAAATTGACCCAAATGAATAATTAAAATGAAAATTACGTTTGGTCAAGCATTACCGCAAATTGACACAAATGGAAAATGAAAAAGGATGCACTTGGCCAAGCCTATAGCGCAAATTGGCACAAATGTTTATTGAAATGAAAATTTCGTTTGGTCAAGCATTACCGCAAATTGACGCAAACAGAAAATAAGAAAAAACTTGACTCAAGGATTAAAAAGCTAAGAAACCAAATAACACCAAATAGAGACAAGGGAAATATGAGCAATTGGCACGGAAATAATGCAAGGCTTACTTCCCATTTTCATTATGGCCACATGCCCGCCGCCGCCATTGAGCCGCCGCCGCCATTGAGCCGCCGCCGCCATTAAGCCGCCGCCGATTCCTCGCTCGCCGTGTTATAGGTGACGCACTCAGCATTCTGCGTCTTGAATCTTCATTTTCTCAGGGTCACGGTCGCCAGATGTTGAGAAAATAAAAGGCTCAACTATACTGTAACAAGAGTACGTATATTAATAAACTGGCACTGCAAGTGTGTCGAGCGGTAACGCGTATGCCGCTGCGCTCTCTGTGGCCGAATGTTCTCCGCGCCGCCGTCCGCGTCCGTTGCTCGCGATGGCCGCCGTGGTCCCCCCGCGCCCCGCTGTACTGGATGCGTTCCGTCGCAGAGCGTTTGTGGGCACGTTCAATCATACTTTCTCAATAAGCGAGTTCCATAAAATGTTATAGTTCGCAGGTGTGGGTGGTATCCCTGCACACAGAGAAGCGGCGCTTCCAGTAAGCTTACTAACAAGAAAATGAATGCGTTCCGAATCAGATAGTTGCGTGTTATCATGAACGACGCGTTTAAACCAATTATAAAATACGGACCAATTACGAATGTCACCATCAAATGAAACTAAGATACGAGGTAATTTAGGGAAGTTACTTTTAGGAGTCTTCTTAAGTTGCGATTTTTCTGTTTTAAGTGAATTTATAACACGTTAAATACGACGATACAATTCTTCAAACGAAATCCAAGATTGGTAGCTAACAGTAGCTTTAGGATTGACTTTAATAGCACAATTATTGTACACGTCTAATACGGTTTGAAATTCGGTACGTAAACTTTGAAGATTTACGATGTTACTTAAGAATGACTCGCGACATGTCTCATCACTCATATCTTGTCTTGATAACTCGAATATATTTTGCATGCGCTCAAAGTGAGCATTCCTTTTTGAAAGAAATTATGTAGTCACATAATTCTTGCTCCATCTCTAAAGAAAATGTAGTGTCATACCTCCCAAGAGAGGTAGCTGGAGTATCTCTTTTTAATCTCTTACGAAGAGTGGCTTCAGATACTTCAAGTGAACGGGCTACACTCCTTATTGATTCGCCATCATTTACACGTTTTCTTGCATTTTCAAGATCGTTGACGGACCAGAGACTTCGATCCGAAGTCCTTTTTCTTCGAGACATACTGAAAAAGTAAAAAATAATAATATTATATATTGAGAGTATACAAATAACGATATACACCACACACCCTCGTTCTGCGTCATCTTACACCACACACCCTTTTTATGCAAATAATCCTACTACTGCCATCCAGTGGTTAGTAGCGGAATTAAGGTTTATTGCCCTTTGGTTTTTTTTGCACCGCGCTCCTACACTCTTAGACGGTCTAAACACAACTGAAGTTAGCATCAAATAGCAAACCGTTTAGTCGCTAGCTTCACTGCGTACTCTTATCGCCCGCGTACTCTTACAACACACTACCCTCGTTCTGCGCCCAACAATGCAGTTACAACAATATTGTTTAATGGCGGCTCTGCCAGTTTCGGTTGTGTCTACTACAATACGAGGGCGGGTCAATAAGTCCGTGACTTTTTGAATTTCTGACCTCTTTACTGAAAAAGCAACACTACTCCTGTTAACAGGCATCTATGAGGTGACTCCTGACAAAATTTGAACTTGCTGCGTCAGTTAGATTGTGTTTGACAGCTATCTTTATCAGACTACCCAGTAATCTGAGGAAACAATGGAACAAAGTGAATTTCGTGTGCTCATTAAGCATTATTTTTTGCGAAAAAAAACCATTACCGAAACCAAGGCTAAGCTTGATAAATACTATGGGGACTCTGCACCATTGATTTCAATCGTAAAAAAGTGGTTTACTGAATTTCGTTGTGGCCGTATAAGCACTGAAGATGCCGAACGCCCTGGACGCCCAGTTGAAGTCTCTTCACCCGAAACAATCGAAAAAATCCACGGTATGGTGTTGGCCGACCGAAGATTGAAAGTGCAAGAGATTGTGGAAGCCGTAGGGATCTCGCATGGCTCAATGGTTTCAATTTTGAATGATCACTTGGGCATGAGAAAGCTTTCCGCAAGATGGGTGCCGCGTTTGCTCACAGTCGACCACAAACGCAATCGTGTAACAACTTCACAGGAAGGTTTGGCGTTGTTTGATCGCAATATGGAGGAGTTTTTGCGCCGTTTTGTAACAGTGGACGAAACATGGATCCATCACAACACACCAGAGACCAAAAAACAGTCAAAACAGTGGGTTTCTAAGGGTGAATCGGCACCAAAGAAGGCCAAGGTGAGTTTGTCAGCCAATAAAGTTATGGCGACTGTTTTTTGGGATGCACGCGGGATAATCCACATTGACTACCTTCAAAAGGGAAGAACAATCAATGGGGAATATTATGCCACCTTATTACCTACCGCTTCAAATACGATTTGAAAAAAAACCGAAATCATTTGGCCAAGAAAAAAGTTTTTTTCCACCAAGACAATGCAAGTACACATGTGCAGTTGCCATGGCAAAAATCCATGAATTCGGCTATGAATTGCTCCCTCATCCGCCCTATTCTCCAGATTTGGCTCCGAGTGACTACTTCTTGTTCCCAAACCTGAAGAAATGGCTTGGTGGAAAAAGATTTGACTCCAATGATGAAGTCATCTCGCAAACAAGGGCCTATTTTGAGGACCTCGACAAATTCTAATTTTTGGAAGGGATAAAAAAATTGGAGAAGCGTTGGACAAAGTGTATAGAGCTCAAGGGGGACTACGTTGAAAAATAAAATGATTTATTTATCAAAAAATCTGTGTTTTATTCCAAAAGTCACGGACTTATTGACCCGCCCTCGTATATACAAAATATATTTTTTGGCTTATATGGCGGCTACGTATTTTGCCTCGAAGAAGCCATATCCTTTCTGAATCTGTTACTTGCAATTCGAGTAGTAACTCCATGTCGATCTCCCTTACATACTTCAATAATATACGAATCATCTTGTCTCACATGTTCACCATAATATGAGCGAGCCTGTTTTATTTGATATACTCCTAGTGGAATCAAAACTAAATCATTATATTCCATTTGTGGAAAGTCTTCAACATAATTATCTCTTTCTACAGTTATACTTTGAAACTGTGCCCGTCTCCTGTTTAAATTATTAGCATCTACAAAATCTGCCAAAGAGTTTTTCTCTTGCATCATCTCTGTCAATCTCTGTCTGTCTGTCTCAACCAAAACAGATAATAGAACTGCTGCAACTTTGAAATCAATAATTAAATGTTTTGAGGCCCTATTAAAATATTCCTGTGCAGCAACTTAAAATCCCGCTTGAATCGCCCATTCACAACCTCCACGACCCAACGGCATAAAGTCACTTTGCGAGATTCATTTGCATTTTCAGTTGATAATTGATATTCACCTTGCTGAACTGACAGAGGGTAATGCACGGAGTAATTTAGAATTTCTAATAGGAAAATACTGTCCCGAAAGCCTCTATCCAAAATAAATACATCAACATCTCTAAAATATTTTCTTAAAGGATTAGATGCATTACTGAATTGGTCAGTTAAAATATCTGCATCTGATTTTTGGCAGGATACGGGCCCAGTACGTCGATTATGGCCATCACAACATACCATGAGGAATGGTTTGATACGATTTCTATATTTATGAAGCGAATGTCTTTTTTTTATACGAGTAGTTACTGCTTTTTTGCACATAAATGTATGTTCCATCCAATATTACTATGGCTTTTCTTTCCTCAATATTACTTCCAGGGTTTCCGAACAATGAATTTGGAACGTATAAGTTCCTTTCTGCAACTCCTTCCCTTGAAATGTGCTCCAAGCCCAGTTCAATGCGTTCCTCACTGTTATCTTGCTTCCCTATATTATTGTCCGAATTGTTTTCACTTTCGTCGTTACAAAAACTGTTTATTTACAGCGTACGAAGTCCCATCCAATAAATAGAGAAGTTAGTATCGCGATCCATTGGGAAAAGAAGGCCACGATGAAGAAGGGTCCGTATTTAAAAGCTGCTGAAAAAATATGGAAAAAGAACGAGTTGTTGGCATACGATGCTGAAGCGAGAAATGTTCTATTAATAAGTGTTTTAAAATAGTATTCATTTACTAGTAATAGTTCCCCAGACTTGTTGGCTTCATTCTAGCAAAACTCTCATACTTTGTTTTCAAAATATAATTATGGCAATAATAATTATAGTATTTGTTGTGTCATATAAGCAACTACTCTTAAGATAAAAAATAAAATAAGACAATCATTTGCACAGAGGTAAAGGTTTATTTCATAAAATTAAGGATACAGATAAAGTCATTTATTCAAAATAGGCTGAAAATCAGCAGCAGAAGCGGTGGAACAAACTCCCTAGCAACTCAATTCTGCCCGTATGGTTTGAAGAACTGTTGATATACAAAGATATTCATAATAGTTGCTCTTCTGTGAGTTGCAGCTTGTAGTAAGCTACCACTAAGGTCATTAGTGTCTCTCTCTCTCCGTCTTTCTTCGAGGAGAGTTGTTACATAGGCACCCTGCAAAAAGAAATAACTGTTTGGCAAAGAGTTTTTACAAAAAAAATTTTACAGTATAATTAAAGAATTACGTACTGATAGTGACACATTATCAGCATTATTATTGGCGTCATGAGCCAAGACCCTAACGCATAACCAGAATCCCCGAATGATAATTTCATTTTGAGTTCTTGTTTCAGATTACAAAAAAGGATGCTAAATGACAGCTGGGCCTTCAGTTTCATCATCATCATCATCATCATCATCTCAGCCATAGGACGTCCACTGCTGAACATAGGCCTCCCCCTTTGATCTCCACAGATACCTGTTGGAAGCGACCTGCATCCAGCGTCTTCCGGCGACCTTTATAAGGTCGTCTGTCCACCTCGTTGGTGGACGTCCTACGCTGTGCTTGCTCGTCCGTTGCCTTCAGTTTACAAATTATAAATAATTGAAATTATATTATTTAATAAAGAATTTGAATATTAAAATCATAATGGTTGTTTAATTAAAATGTCATTTTTTTTCTATCTGATAATACTGTCCAATTCATATAGCCTGCGCAGTTCGGTCTTAATGAAAGAACTATTGAAAATTGATTGTTCATGAACTCTGTCAGGATAATTGGCATTTATGTTCAGTACTTTGCACTCAGTATCTACAATCTGAAATACTATATACTAACCTTGTATTCACTGCAAAAACAAATTGTTTAAAAAAATTGCTAACAGTGGTCATAAATGATTTTATTAAAATGAAGGTAGTTCAGTTATTTTAAACGTCAGTTATTAATTATCGTCTATTGTGATGTTGTTACTTGTAAATTACTAAAATATTGTGGTGAATTTGCTTATTATTACTTAAAATATGGAAAGTGAGTTTATCATTGACAAAAATCAAAAAGGTAATGACACACTTTTACTTAACGGTTTTCGATATACCGCTAGTAAATATATATGTAAACAAAGTGCGTTTACACTTCGTTTAGCCTGTATCGTTTGTATGATTTATCTGTGACCTATTTTTAATCTGTGGAGACTTGTGAGATAAGTTAAGATTTAAGGTTAAGTTGAATTAAGTTCATTATTTTAAGAAACGTGAGGTAAAGCAATAGCTTTAAATGTTGTTTCTCTTTCAGGTAAGTTAAATAAAAGTTTTGTGATAAGTATGTTATGTAAAAGTTTTGTTAAGAAGTGATTTAATAAATAAACCTCCACTCTTTCAGAGCAACACATGTGGTTCTAGGTTTACCTCCATATCCAAGGATAATTAACACATTATAAAACAACATTTTTATAGCTGGTTATAAAGAATAATGGAAAAATTAAGATTCGAGTTCATGGTGAAAGCCAGTGACGATGTAATAACGAATATCATTTGCGTAACGTCAATCACGGATATAGAAGGCCACACCTATGCGATCCCAGAAAGGTTACAACCTGTTAAATTACATGATAAGATAACACAAACCCAAATCTTTCAGAAAGTAAAAACTACATTACAAAAACGACATTAAAAGCGACAGGTGTGGATATCTATGAACCCAGAGATGAAGGCTATTTATTGTGATGAAGATGGAAATAAACAATTTATGGGATACCTATTGGAGGAACAAACAAAACTTCAAAGTTCTACTACAGAATTGTCAGAAGAATCTCTTGTAAGAATCATGGAAAACCTCTCTAAAGTAAAGAAAGATTCACCAAAATCTTTTAATATGGCGAAAGTTGCAGAAAAATTTGTTATAGACGAATTCAATAGCAAGATTACTAATGTGTCGCAGTGGATGACTATTTTTGAAGCAGAATGTGCACGTTTGGAAATCGAAGAAGATTTCAAGAAAATTGAAGTTTTTAGGTTATTTATAGAAGATTCGTGTTTAGACTGGCATAGCTCTATGCTCATAAAGCACTCAATAAATTCGAAATGGACTGTCGTAATAAAATAAACAATACAGTGATAAATCAGCGAAAAGTATTTTATTTGTTAGCACAACGTAGGAACCATAATACAGTTTTTTGGGTAAGAGAGTTGACAGCTCAAAGTTGCCAATAGACAAAACTTAAGACTCTATGGTGGAATTACATTGTAATTATACTTAATATTTTTAACACTCCGCCCCCCCTCAATGTAATGTCACCAAATAACTAATGAACAAAAAAATATATGCACATCTTACTGCATTTCAACATTACAACACCTAAATAATCAGTAAACAAAGAAACATGTATTTAATTATACCATCTGTATATTGTCTACACCACATTTACCTAAGAAACGAGTTAACAATTCTCTACTTAAAGATTTTGTTAACATATCCGCCGGTTGATCACTTGTTTTGATATATGTTAGACACAACCTTTTATTTTTAATTAATTCATTAATAAAGTGATAGCGAATATCTACATGTTTTAAACGTTTGATAGTGTCGGTACAGGCAACTGATATAGCAGACCGATTATCGCATTATATATTTACTGGACATATGTATATTATTTATATTAAAATCATTGAGCAAATTAACCAGCCAGCAGGCTTCACTGGCAGCTGTACTAATGGCAACATATTGAAGCCTCTGTAGAAGAGAGACTTATAGACACCTGTTTCTTTGAACAGAAAGAAATTAAACAATTTGAAAATTTGAACAAATAGCCTGTAGTTGACCTTCTATCATCGAGATCACCTCCCCAGTCTGCATCACAGTACCCTTCCAAAACATTATCGGTTGTATATTTATAAATTAACTTATAGTCTAGAGTATGTTTGACATAACGCAATACTCTTTTTAAAGCACTTAACAAAACATCATTTGCACATTTTTGATATCTACTCAGTAAAGACACACTAAAACATAAGTCAGGCCTAGTGCCAGATACAGCATACATTAGGCTTCCTATTATTTGCTGACATAATTTTACAATGTTTCTGTCCATTACACTGTTGTGGTTTTGAAAAAGCTTTAAATTAATATTCTGATCTAAAGGTGTGGACATTGGTTTACAATTTTCCATACCAAATTTTGTAAGAACTTTTTCTAAATACTCTCTTTGGCTTAAGGGCTTATTACACTTTACTAAATTTAGTAGCCTAATTAGGATTCAGAAAAAGAACGAAATTACAAGCTTCTAATCACAGTGTTCTAAATATAGTTACTAAATCAATTGCCTGCTGAAAGGCAACAAAGGCGAACGTTTATAAATAAAATGGCTCCAGTGCTGTCCAAAAATCAAAAAATTGGCCTCGCCGTGGCTGTGGTTCGTCAAAATAAAGGAAAAGAAAAGAAAGACGTGGGTCAAGGAATATTTATCACTGCGAGACAAGTTATCAAACATGAATATAATGAGTGTTTTAGAACCGGCAGACTTCAGAAATTATCTTCGAATGGATTCAAGATCGTTCGATATTTTACTAAGTCTTGTGACACCATATATATGTTACAGCCAAAGTAATAAGTCCGCATATTATACATATTATCTAGGGGTGTACTACGCCCAATCGAATAACAAATAATCGAATGCCAATTGGTCGACCACTATAAATCGAAATTCTAAATACTCGAACATTCATAATATCGAATGGTTATTAAATCGAACATTCAATACATCGCGCAGTCAATACATCGAGTGTTCAAAATATCGAATGTTTGTTTGATCGAGCGTTAAATGCATCGCATATTCATCCTATCGAAAATCTATATTTTTTATGAATACAAGAAAAACTCAAAATTTTGTAATAAATTACATTTTAATCTTTAATTCTTATAAGGTACATTTTAATGTTTAGTGAGAATTGCAACAATCCATGTTGTTTTTATTATTTATTACTTTTTCTTATAATTCATAATTTGTCAGTACCCCTTTTTTAAGACAATGATGATTATATTGCAAGTTAAACACTGATAAATTAAATAATTAAATGTATAATTTTATTGACTTTCTGAACGCAACCATTAGGTAAGTCATATTTATTTCAGGCTAACGTCATTTATTGCAAATTCACAAAAAGCATTGTTCCTACGTAGTACTTGTAGAGAATTTTGTGAAAAATGTCGGTAGGATCATATTATAAGCCTGAGTTATCTCAAAAAAACAAGCCGCTCATACTTTTGGATGGCTATGTAATGGCAATAAACAAAAATATTAACAACAAGTTTTACTGGCATTGTTCCTACAAAAATAAATACAGTTGTAATAGCACTGCAATAACAAAATTGCACGGCAAAGAGGAGCATCTGTTGGAAAGCTATGCTTCAAAGCATAATCACGCACCAGATCCTGGTAAGGTGGACGAACTACGTTTTAGAAATTGCCTAAAAAGTGATGCTACCAGCTCGCTTGACAGACCGAGTCAAATTATTCAGAGAAATGAGGCTAAAATTTCTAAATCAAGTGCGTGTGCTCTTCCAAACAAAAAAGCAGCATCGCAAATTATACGTCGAGCAAGAAGAAAAGAAATGCCGAAGGAACCAACTACTTTGGATGATATAAACGTCCCCGATAGATTGCAGAAAGTTGACGGTGAAAGGTTAAGGTTAAGGTAAAAGTTTTAGGGCGTCAGATTAAGTTTGATGAAAACTTTATAATGTTATTTGCGACTAAATCAAATTTAATACTTTTAAATAAATCTCAACTTTGGCTGATGGATGGTACATTTGAAACATGTCCTATACTTTTCAGACAAATATATAGTGTACATGGTTTGGTGGACACGGGTACAGACCGTTATTTCGTGCCATTAGTATATGCGTTTCCTACGAAGAAAACGCTAAATTGTTACCTGCATTTTTTTCAAGCACTGAAGTCGTACGCTTTAGAATATGGAATCGAATTAAATCCACGAGTAATAATGACGGATTTCGAGATGGCAGTCATTAATGGTGTAAAACAAGAATTTCCCGGTGCGCAACACAAGTGTTGTCTATTCCACCTAGGTCAAAATGTATGGCGTCAAATTCAACAAAATGGTTTGCAAAGTAAATATGGTCAGGATGCTGAGTTTGCAGTCAAGTTGAGACAGATTATCGCACTCGCGTATTTACCCCACGAAGAGATACCAGAAGCTTTTGATAAATTGAGAGAAGTACTACCTAATGAGGCGAACGATATTACCAACTGGTTTTCAAAATATTATGTGTGGGGAAATATTAATTCTCACGACCCGGGAAATAATAAATTACTTATAGCACGCTTATCTCCTATGTTTCCACCTTCACTGTGGTCTGTGTTTCAAAATAATACCCTGGGTTTTCCTAGAACCCAGAACAACATCGAAGGATGGCACAGAAGGTGGAACACGTTACTTGATAAGAACAAACGGGGTCTCTATGCAACAATAGAATTTTTAGTTAAGGAGCAAGCCATTACAAACAGGACGATTGAAAAGGTAAACGCGGGATTGGGAAGACCTACTTCCCAAAAAAGAGGCAAAAGGGACGATAATGCAATTGAAAAAGTAATAAATAATAAAAACAACATGGATATATTTGAGTTTCTGCGTGCAATTGCAATTCACACTAAACTTTAAAATGTCATCATCATCCTCCGAGTTGTTATTGTTCTAATAAGTTTATGTGTTATTTATTGCAACAAGTTTAGTTTTAATTTTAATAAGAAGTGTTTTTTGTTTTGTATAATTTTCTAGTTTAAATTCTATAATTATATATATTATTATAGAATTGGCGACAAGAATTGGTGAAAGATTAAAATGTAATTTATTACAAAATTTTGAGTTTTTCTTGTATTCATAAAAAATATAGATTTTCGATAGGATGAATATGCGATGCATTTAACGCTCGATCAAACAAACATTCGATATTTTGAACACTCGATGTATTGACTGCGCGATGTATTGAATGTTCGATTTAATAACCATTCGATATTATGAATGTTCGAGTATTTAGAATTTCGATTTATAGTGGTCGACCAATTGGCATTCGATTATTTGTTATTCGATTGGGCGTAGTACACCCATTATCTAGCTATTATTTATAATATCTACTCAATTTGGATAAAGTGATAATTGACACAGAATTAATCACATTAACTAGCAATTTTATATAATATCTCCATAGACTTAGATAATGTAATAAAACAAGTAGGTAATAGTTATTTGTTATACAAGAGTGCAAAGTTGCTTTTTAACCGCGGGCTCAATTTTGATGACCGAGCAAGCGAAGGATTCTAAAATTAGAATCAATAATTAGAATCCTGAGCGATAGCGAGGGAATCAAAAGAGCACAAGGTTAAAAATCTTTGCACTCGAGTGCAACACGTAACTTTTCATCCCACCTCATCGAGGAAATTACTAAATGCAAAAAAACAAAATGGCGCGCACATATGAGTATCAAATTAAAAAAGAAGTACCTATTAAAGTTCACTTATTTGAAAACTCAGTTTAAAAATGAAACGAGGTTAAAAATCTATGTAAAAGCAATAATAAAAATTACTTAATTAATTGAATAATTATTTTAAGCAGTATTTTATTTGTTTAATATGTATTTGTTTGAAAAGTCCTATCAAGATTGTCACAAATGGAGTATTGCACACGATGTTCTAAATTCAAATCACTTTACCGCTCTAGAGGATAAAAACGGCTTTTGCGCTCAGATATCAATGGGTAAAACTACTCTTTTCGAGATGGTGGGATGAAAAGATTATTATTTCATGTTAACTAACTAAAGTGCCTGGTAGCTGACCTTAATATACTTAATATTCGAAAAAGGCTAGTTGGCACAGTGCAGGGCACCCCATAATAGTAGCGAAAAGTCCCCTCTTTGAAGTGTGGCTCGGGCCACTGTACGGCCCTGCCCGGGAAGGGCACCGCTGTGTCCTCGTCGAGGCAGTCGGCAGCGGCGACCTCTCGCGCCCGGCCCTGGTTCAAGCCAAGGTCCGGGGCGAGAGGTACTGGGATGCCATCGTCTCCTTCTGTGTGGTCGACAGACGACTCCCAGCCACCGTAGACGTGAGCCTGTGCGATGAGTTCGGGTGCCTTATCAGCCTTCCGTCTCCTAGGGGACACGGACCCGTCTCGGCGGTGCGCGTTGTTCAACGCGTGGGTTTAAGCCACTAACAGTCTGACCTCATGCTGCACGCTCACGGTCACGCTCTCTGAGTCCCTCACGCTGCTCTCCCACAGTGGGAGGAATCATTTGATGATTTATCATAAAAAGAGTCGACAATAACTTGAGCCGTTTCTAAGAATTAGTAAGTAGTCAGACGATTATACCATATTTATTACTTTGGCTAACTTTGACCAGCTATTATGAATTAGATCCAGGTAAAGTGATTAATCTTGTCTAGTCAATTTGGGTATTATATACAATGACTAGTCATTATGTATAATATATATTTAATCACTTTGGCTGTAACATATACAAAAACAAAATACTTTGTTAAGAGACAGTGTTAGTGCAAAACAAAGATTGGTAGTAACATTTTTGTATATGCTGAGAAGCACTTCGAAACCTTCACATCTAATACTTTTATTCATGTATTTTTATCGTTTTTGTTCCATAGATATGGCATGTCCTTATAAAGTTCGATTATATGACCTTAAACGTCTTTTTCTTTCGTCGCCATTCTCAATTTTTCAAATAACAAACGGCATGCGACATATTGACACATCCACTCGCCGAAAGTGCTGCACACCAACTAAATCGACTAAATGCGATCATTCTTTTCTAAATTCGACTCTAATTAGATTTCTAAATGATTTAGTGAGTCAGTAGCCGTACTTTTTCCTAAATTTAGAAACCTACCTTCCTGAATGCGATTACATTTGTCTGAATTTAGTGACTAAATCATTTAGACGACTGAATTTAGTAAAGTGTAATAAGCCCTTTAGTTCAGTTATTCCTGTGTCTAAATTTTGCTTTATAGTTATACCTAAGTAATCAGTTACAAATCCTAGATCTTTCATTTTAAATTCCTGACTTAGTACAGTTTTTAACCGTTTGACCAGAACATTATTTGTCCCAAAGATCAGAATCATCATCGACATATAATAGTAAGGGTTGGTTCATATCTGACGGATGATGCGTCGAGCGTATCATCGGTCGCGTCTATTCGGTCGAATGGGTCGGTTCATATCAAACGGAAAATGCGTCGAGCGTATCATCCGTCCTGCCACTAGTCAGTTTCTACGTTTAGCATCTACAGAGCGGTTGTGTTGTGTGATATTGAATTTTAAAATGAAGCCTATCGAAATAATTGCTATTTGGGAGGCTTTAGAACAAGACCGAAAAAGGAAACGTCGATATTGGGTGCATCCTTTAAATACTAAAAGAATATCAAGTGGCCAATTTAATTGTCTATATACAACGTTAAGAAACTATCCTACAAAATGTATTCAGAACTTTACCAAATTCTAATGGACCCCCAAAACCATTTGTATTAGTTGGAGATGAAGCGTTTCCTTTACAGAAAAATATAATGCGGCCGTATCCTAGTGGCAATATTGATAGAGAAAAACGAATTTTTAATTATAGACTCAGTCGAGCGCGTAGATGTGTTGAGTGTTCATTTGGATTATTGTGCAATAAGTGGAGAGTACTTCACACTGCTATTCTTACCGAACCCGATTTCGCTATGGAGATAGTGAAGGCTGCTTGTATACTTCATAATTTTGTTCTTCGACGAAGAGACAGCTATCTTAATGAAATTCAAATATGCCACTTACAGACTTTACCCACAGTAACATCAACTAGAATAACGACTGCCACCGATAATAGGGATTTTTTAAAACAATATTTTTGTAACGAAGGAATATTGCAGTACCAAGACCAATTTATATAAGAATACTAATAATAAAATAAACATTAACTTACGTGATTCATTTCTCTTTTTTGTATCATATGTCTCCCACTCAAGTATTAATATTTCTCCAATTTCCTCCCAAGCCCGTCTCTTGGCTTGTCGGTCGCTATAAGATTTTTCTTTTATGTTCCATAGACATATTCTATTTTGCACTTCCGTGATAAATCGTTCTGTATCAAACATTTTCAAAAAACTTGGAACGGCCTGTACACAAACGATCTCTGCTAATGTTACGCCTAGTCTGTATGCATCAATCAAAATACACGTAGAGCGTGGCGCGCGCGACGTTGCCGCTCTTACGTCGACCGATAATGCGTTGACGGAAACGGAATAGACGCTGTACGCTCGACGCACTAACGTATCACCGGTTGAGTGTGAACGGTCGAGTGTTTTTCTATACATTTGTCAGTTCTGGCGTTACGCGACCGATAATACGCGACGCATATTCCGTTAGATATGAACCGACCCTAAATAGACCTGGTCCTTATCAACACACGTTGTATACAGACAAGAGTCACAATTGGATTTAACAAAACCTTATTTAAGCATAACACTATTAAACTTTATATTCCAACATTTAGGGGAATTTTTGAGGCCATAAAGAGATTTATTTAACTTTGTAAGATTGTTAAGGTCTTCAATAAAACTTGGGGTGAAACTTCAAGGCAATTTATTTGCTTACAAATGTGTAAACATTAATTCTACACTTGTATGACTACACTAACTCTATACCACAGAGTACATTATTAAAACTGCTATAGAGTCTTCAGTCGAGGTCTCCTACTAGCGACATCTATTGCGCAATGTTCGAACTACAACTCATTACCTACAGCGTTCTCTCAGGCCTTTCTTTTCAATTTCTAGTTTTATAATTTTATTCGTTTTCTGGGGGTTTAATCCAATTAAAACACTCAAATGAGATAAATATCATTTATTTCCTCTTCTTTTATTGTAATAATTAAATGCTTCTACTTGAATGGAGTCTTCAGAATCAAAGTGTTTACTGACACCGCTTAAAATTTATTTGTGGCCTTACACCAACTGAATGAAAAAAATCTGCACGTAAAATCAAAAAAGAAGTCTACTAAATCTCTTTTATGACTTGGACAATCAATTTGTATCTGCTATTACATGTAACAAAGTTTTAATGTAATTGTTTGTGTTTACAATATGACTTTTATTTTTTAAAACATTATAAATTACATCCTGTAAACATGAAATATTTTCTATTTTCATATTCACACTAGGTTATGACAAAAATTTTCTATTTTTTACAAATTCTCGACAACTTATATACATGTTTTCTTTTTCATTATTTTTAAATAATGTTTTCTCACAGGTTTTACAATTTTTTTAAGATTTTTCTGCTTTTCCTTAACAAATAACCTGTTACATACTCTAGTTGAGCCTTCAAAGTGGGATTGTTTTGTTTTTAATCATTATAATCAATTATGTGATCATCTAACATGATATCTTGAAAATCAATTTCATTGACATCTACCGCGTCACTTTGTTTTTTAGAAAATATTTCATCAAAAGTGTGGAAGACTGAGCAAAAATCATCTTCGCAATTCGACCCAACTGCATAATTGCTACTTAAATTATTTATTAATAGTGAAGCAAATGCAGCTTCAAAGGCAGCACACGTAGGGGAAACATTTCTTAAACCGTGACTACGTATGCTGCCAAAAAAAAAATCCAAAGGGTCTTGGTTCAAATGCCTACACCACAAAGATTTCATGTTATGTTCATTAAACAATTTGTCTCTTAATAGCTCCATATTTTTTACAGTATGTAACCAGAGTTCTAGAGTGGAGACCACGACTCGGCAAACGTAGTGTGGGACGTCCTCAGGCACGGTGGAGTGATGACTTGCGCAAGGCGGCTGGCAGGAGCTGGATGCGAGCCGAAAATCGATCTCAGTGGCGTGCACTTGGAGAGGCCTATGTCCAGCAGTGGACTGCTATAGGCTGATGATGATGATGATGATGATGTAACCAGTTATTTATAGATGGCACAGTACCAGCAGATCCTGTGGCAGATACAAACTTCATTGATTTTATTATATTTTTTGATTGAGTCCATACATTTTTGTGCAGAGAATTTGGTGTGACATTTCTTAATAATTCTTTGCCACTGCGGGTTTTTGAATTTTGAAAACTTCCATTCATCGAATCAAATAAATTATCTATAAAGATTAATAAGTCTGCGGTGTCCTTTGCATCCTCAGGAAGAATTCCATTCTCTGAAAAAAAAAGGGAAATATATTTTAGTTGCCCAATGAGTCAAAAAAGTTTATTAGCATAAGTAGACCAACTAATTTATTAACTGCAGTAAAGTGTATCTTGTATGCTGAAGAAAAAAAAAAAACAAAAAAGTACACGCAGTTTTAATCGCATCCAACTACTTCATGCACCCGAATGAACGAAAACTATCCTATGTACTCCAGGTTTCAATCTATTTCTACACAGAATTTTAAGTGGAAGCGTAACTGACAGGTTACTTTCACATTTATAATATTAGTAAAGATGGCAACAGTATGTATTAATTTTTAAAAGGGTAGTAATAAAAGTATCGACAAAAAATTGAGAATTACCCATACACAGACACAGATTGCTGGAGATTAATTTGTTTGTCGGACACATTATTATTTCCCTTTTTAAAACTGAAGGAATCATACTAAATATTTAATAATAAATATAGCTTACCAGCTAAATAACCCATGGTTTTGCCAACTGTTTGGCTAAACAATTGGGATGCAAATTTTACTTTCATTTTAGGTATCTTATCTTTATTGCAGTGATTCTCAGACAATTTTTTTATAAGTTTCAGTCCTTTGTAGGTTGGGTTGTTTCTATATAATAATTGTATGTGTTCCCACTTTGCTACTTTTTCTTGGCCATCCATGGAATATTTCATTTTTTTTGTTATAAGATTATTTCGTAACCCTTTCAATTAATGAGGGAGGTCGTATAATGGAATCACAGTCTTCCCTTCAACCTCAAATATTGAGTGTTTTAAAATTTTATTGTTTCTTAAGTACTTCTGTCGAGTGTCTTCAATTAAATAATTGATTGCGCTTACATTTGACGTTCCCTGGTCACATACCGTAGCCATAACAGTAAATCCTATTCTGTTCAATTCTCGGATTATTTGTTTTATCAGTTGTGCCAAAACTTCTTTTCGTGTGCTCCCAGCAGAAAATGAGTAGAAAATCGGCTGTTTGTAGTTTGTTACAATGCCTCTGATCATGAATACCAACACATGATCTGCAATTTTTCTTACTGATTCTCCTTCATAATTTACAAATCCCGTTATTCGATCTTTTCTTCTGTTGTAGTCAAAGTGCGGAGTGATAGCCATCTCATCGAATATTAATGTACACAATTTTTCATGTTCTTTCATTCCTTTTAATTTTTCATGCAATTGGTTAAAAATGTTTTCATTAAAAAACCAGCTTCCTTAAAAAGCCAGGCTTCAAACCAGCTTTTGAAAGAAGCCTACTTAAAGTTACTGAAGATGGCAAGATGAAAATTTTGCTGAGCCATCTATAAGCTCGAGGTCCTCGCTTGTACATAGAAAGTGCCATTATCTTTTCTTCTTTAGTAAATCTCCTTCCCATTTTAGGTTTATTAATCTCTCTAAACTGCATTACTGTAAAAATAGCAGCTAATGTTTTAAATTTCTTCAAAGCATTTTGAAATGCAGAATTTGTACTGAGCTTTCTGGCTTTTTTTAACCGTTGTTGAAGAGTCTTTATCTTTTTGTAATTTCTTGATTTCTCTATGTAGTTGTTGCTCACTGGCCCCTGGACATTTTTTGATGATCCCTAAAACAGATTTACATAAAGTAATTAGCAGCAAATAATTTATATGCTACAGAGTTTTTTCTATAATAAGTCTTTTTAGACATATCCATTTTTGAAAAATAAAATAGGTGAGTTAATAATTATATTATTTTAGTATACTACAGAGCTCTAGAAAATGTTTGCACTTACGTGATTTCACAGAATGGACAGTTTTCTTCTGTAAATCATCATTATCAATATCCATACGTTCATCTTGTCTTTGGGATTGATCACCTGTTAAATAAAGAAGGGTACATAACAGTCTACTTGTTAACGTAATACAAGAGGATCTTTATCCGTAAACTATGAAAAACAAATTTTACCTGATGTTGAAGGCGTAGCAGGAGGCATATTCAAAACTTGGTTAGTAACATCAGTTAAGCAACGGTTTCCAACAGAAGAAAGCCCTGTAAAAAGGAATTATTATATTTCAAAGCCTCTTATATACATCTCATCTCAACCAACAAATTGTCAATCACAGCACAGTAGTTTTTATCAAAAGGAGTGTATTCATTTATATTGTTTGAGATGCCTAGAACACTTAAATACATAAACAAAAATTAAAATTTACCTGATGTTGAAGGAGCAGCAAGAGAAACGTCTAATGTTTGTTCAGTAGTATTTCTGTGGCAACGTTTTTTGACAAAAAGACCTGTAAATGATGTAATTCTAATCATTATATTTACAACTCCCCATGTGGTCAAGTTTTCAATTTGATATAAGATACCAACAGAGATGGAAATAATTGAATAATTTGCTTTTGTCTGTAGATATGTTTGTCTGCTTTAGATGAAGTTAAGTTTTAGACTTTTTACCATTTTTGTGCAGAACCCAAAAAAAAAATCTTACTTGATAACCTAAGTGTGGGGACAGCATTAATTGAAAGTGTTTTGTTCCTGGTGTGATATTTACTCTCAAAATGTAAGTGGCATACTCTTCGGTACTTGAAGATGTATTTATTTATTTATTTATTTTATTTATAATACTTTTTGCACAAATAGTACAATGGCGGACTTAACGCCTTAGGCGTTTTCTCCCAGTCTACCTTTGGGTGGTGGGGAAATAGCAGTGGTAGGTGCAGTTATTAGATATTATCTACATGCAAAGAAAAGAAATATATATATATATGAATATATGGACAATAATAAATAAAATATATACATACATACATATAAAATGTATTCATTATCCTTTCCCAAAATGTCACCTCCAACCATCCAGGTTCTAAAGCGATCAATATCTTTATTAGGGTTAGGGTGAAGAATTTCATTAGCCAAACCTGAAAACAACGTATAATTATGAAACCACAATACAAGATCTTTCACACCATTCATCATCATTCCATGACAAGGGATTCAGGTAAAAAACAAACCAAGTGCGAGTCGGAATCGTGCACGAAGGGTTCCAGAGCAAAAATGAGCAAAAAAATCACGTTTGTTGTATGGGAGCCCCCCAAAATATTTATTTTATTCTAGTTTTCAGTAAGTATTTTTTGTTATATCGGCAACAGAAATACATCTGTGAAAATTTCAACTCTCTAACTATCACGGTTCATGAGATACAGGCTGGTGACAGAGGGACGGACTGACGGACGGACAGAGGAGCGAAAACAATAGGGTCCCGTTTTACCCTTTGGGTACGGAACCCTAATTAATTGAAATTTAACTATTAAACTCGCTTTTGTCAGCGGCTTTGCTTGCCCTTTCTCCCTAAAAGAAATTAAATAACAAGATACATTAACCGAAAGATCCAGTATTGGTTAACCCAAATACCCAAATGATATCTAACATTATCGTAGAAATTTACTTTCCTACTTCAGAAATTAACAACATAAAAAAACCTATTCTTATTCTATTAGTTATTATTATTCACTCACCACAATTTGGCACACAACATTTTTTTTCTGCCGCCATTGCAGCAAATCGGAGTCCATGAAATGTAGCCAGGTTCGGATAAAAAACAGAGTTGTCGGAGTCCAAAACAGAGCAGAGGTCAAAGAAATGTAACAGAGTCACCAAAGTCCATAAAAAAAGCCAAATCGTCGTGAGAAAATCCAAAATAACGCGAAAACCACCATGAAAAAGAAAAACGTAAAGGCCCCAGTACACGTTGGCCCAAGTGCGGCCAATACACGCCATCACCAATGTGTACACGGGGTATTGGTGCAGGTTGGCGGATATTTGTCAAGGTTGGCGCGCATTCGGCGAGTTGTCGGTTTTTTGGGCACACATCAAAGGAATCTTGGCCCAGCTTGGCGTGTGGTGTTTACACATTCGGCCAATGTTTAGTTCGTCACTGACCGCTGAGGATAGTACACTTTTGTGTTGCGTGTAAAAATAAATATAGTAGTAAGTATAGCAGTGTAGTATAATATAAATATATGTAGTAGTGTAGTATAATATAAATATATATGGTATTGTACAAATAAACAGCCGCAGCCGTAACTACCTCGACGTCCATCGCAAGTGGTTTGCCAGGCAGCAATGAGCCATGCGCCAATGTGTAAACACCATTTGATCGTGGCCTACATTTGTGCATTGCACAGCTTGGCCCAACACAGGCCAACGTGTACTGGGGCCTTAAAGTTTTTGAACATGACATTGACACATGTAATTAGTTTGATCAGAGATGTTGACGTTCCGTTCCAACAAGTACGCACTAAAATTATTTTATATTATTTACACATCCCGAAGACTTTTAAGACTAAAATTTATATAAAATAAGTGATATCTTTACGTTTATAATGTTAAGTATCATACAAAGATCAAACAAGAGGGAAATTCGTACAAATTGTCAAACTACTACTACTACTACTCTTAATACTATACTACAGTAGAACGAAGCGGTATAAATTGCAATTTTCGGTTAAATACTAATTAGATATTTCCATCTTTTTTATGCAATAGTTTGCTTTTAAAACATTATTTACATTATTTGAGATCATAATTAAAAATGAATTTCTTACTTACTATATGTATTTATCATTTTGTTCAAAATGCATTACATGTGGTGCCATCTTATAGCCAATGTTCGAACTATTCCCTATTCACGATTTTGTACTGGAGTTAAAATGTACTGAGTGAAACGACCCTGGTCTGTACCGTTTGTATGATTTATCTGTGACCTATTTTTAATCTGTGGAGACTTGTGAGATAAGTTAAGATTCAGGGAAAAAGGCGGGAAACTCGAAGAGCGCGGTTCTTTTAAAAGTATCCTCCAAAATTTTAATTAAATTTATTTGTTATTTGTGCTTAAACATTGTGGAAAACTATTGTAAAATAGTAGAATAGCAGTCTTTAGATGGATGGTGACGTGGATGGGGGTCCAGATGGACCCCATTCCAAGAAGGCGGCTAAGCGGCAAATAGATCCAGAGCCAGAGCAGCAGCAACAGCGGCAACAGGAAAGTAGTAATTTTGCTCCTTTTTTGAAGCCTAATTATATAAGGCAATACCCAGAACATTCAACCAATACCGAATTTAAAGTTTATGTTGAGTCTCAGGATAAAAAGGAGCGAATTGGAAACAAGAGCCCAATTTACCTGAACCATATTTTCACAACGGAAATAAAGGGTGTGGTGACTCTGCAGAGAGTCAACTCGAATAAGGTTGTTGTCGTATTTAAACTGGCGAACACGGCTAACAACTTTATAGCCAACACTGTTTTTTTGAAAAAGTACAATTTAAAAGCATTTATACCGGCAGCCCAAATAGAGAAAACAGGAGTAATCCGTTTTGTACCTACTAATATCTCCACCAAGGAATTATACTCCAAGCTTTCCTCTCACTTTGAAATTATTGTAATACGACGTTTTACAAAGAAGGTTGGGCAGCAGCGAGTTCCTCTACAAACTGTTAGTTTGACCTTTCTGTCTAATAATCTCCCTGATAGTGTACAGTACGATCTATTCTCGTATAGGGTATTTGATTATGTTCCGCCTCTGCAGCAATGTTACCGCTGTTTTAAGTTTAATCACTCGGCTAGAGTTTGTAATGGTAAGCAACGCTGTAGTTGTTGTGCTGGAGAGCACTTATACACAGAATGTGACAAGCCTAATGAGCTCTGCTGTGCCAACTGCAGGGGAGCCCATTTGGGTGTATCTAGATCTTGTCCCATTAAAATTCAAAAAATGTTAGAAAAACGCAACAAAATTACTTATTCAAGTGTTGTTGACATAAAGAAATATGAGCAGAATTTTCCATCTATAACTGAAAATGTAAATAAAAAAACAAAATATGTTGTAGATAATAATATAATTAAAACCACACCTGAAAATAAAATTGTACAAAATGTAAATAAACCTGCAGCTTCATCTGCACATAAGGTAGATAGTAGCTCTACTTCTAAGATTAATAAATTACCTGTAGTTCCCACTACACAAGTTCCTCAAATTAATTTAAAAGAGCAATTAATAAATAAAACAGATTTAAACTCAGCAATTATTCGCACTATACTTGAAATTAGCAATAAGGGTGATGGGACTCGTTACATAAATTCCTTTCCTAAGTTTATGGATATAAATAGCACCTTATCACAGTCACAGTTAAGAATAGCACAGTTCAATATACAAAGCGCATATAATAAAAAGCCCTTATTAATAGATTTTTTAGCAAATGAAAATATTGATATCTGTCTTCTAAATGAAACATGGTTTAAAAACAACAGATTATTTAATATTCCTGGATACAATTTACATTTCCGTAATGCAATTAATAACCATGGGGGTGTAGCAATACTAATCCGTCCTTTTTTAAAGTATACACAGTTAGATACTCAATTTTATGAAGATTTACAAAGCATAGCTATATTGTTAACTACAGAACATGGTACACTTTCCATTTTGTGTGTTTATTCCCCTCCTACAAGTGGGCACATTAGAATTAACAGATTACGAAATATAATTAATTCATTACCTTCTCCTGTTTTTATTAGTGGTGATTTTAATGCACATCATATTGCCTTTGGCTGTGTATCTACAAAAGGTCGTGGACAGCAGCTTTATGACATTATTGATGACTCTAATTTATGTATACTTAATGATGGTAATTATACAACTATTCAATATCCAAATCGTAATCCATCTGCTATAGATGTTACTTTTGTCAGTCCTTGTATTGCTCCACTTTGTGAATGGTCAGTTTATGATAATAATATGGGTAGTTACCATTTTCCAACAATTACTTCTATATTACTGAGTGTAGATAAATACAAAGTAAATCCTCCCACAGAAAAATATCTATATAATAAGACAGATTGGAAGCAGTATTGTGAGCTTTCAAAAGACTTTTTTAGTAATGTAAATATGGTTGATAAAGACCCTTTACAAGTATATAATCTTTTCTGTGATAAACTTAACTTGTTAAAAGATACATGCATTCCTAAGTTTGTTCGAACATCTAATTATAAAAGTAAACTTCCTGTACCATGGTGGAATGATAAGTGTAAACAAAGTGTTATTAATTCCTATGAGGCACTAAAATATTATAGGAAGAATCCTGCTATTGAAAATTTCATTCATTACAAGAGGTTAGATGCAGTAAAGAAAAAGACAATTGCTGAGGAAAGGAAAAATGGATGGAATAATTTATGTAATAGTTTCAATAGGACAACTCCCATTAGCAAAATTTGGAATCAAATTAAAATGTTTAAACACAGTAGAAAGATTAATAATAAGTCATATTCTGATACATTCATTAATTCCTTTTTAGATAAATTGTCAGATAAGGGCCTAGAGGTCCCTAACTTAGAAAAATATTTTAATATTCATAATGATAATGAAAATACGAAATTTCTCTTAGAAAAGTTTTCATTTCAGGAATTTTCTGCATCTTTAAATTCACGTAAAGATACAACACCTGGATTAGATGGTTTTCCTTATATTTTAATTAAAAAACTTCATCAGTCAGTCCAAAAACTTTTCTTAGACATTCTTAATAACTTATGGATTGAACAGATTATTCCTGAGTCTTGGAAAACTCAATGTGTAATACCTATTTTAAAGACAGATAAGCCTCCTGATAATGCTAATTCCTACCGACCTATTTCATTATCATCTTGTCTAGGTAAAATATTTGAGAACATGATAAAAACTCGGCTTGATTGGTTTGTTGAACACAATGACATACTGCCAAATGTTCAATATGGCTTCAGACGAGGGCGAAGTTGTGCAGACAGCTTTGTTTCACTTGTCTCCGATCTGAAACATGCGAAAAATAGTAAGTCAAGTGTAATATGTGTGTTTTTAGATGTTCAAGGAGCCTTTGATAGTGTACAACCAGGAATTTTAGTTAAAACTCTATCAAAACTTGGTATACCCGGTCTTATATGTAAATGGATCTTTAATTTTTTAAATAATAGAACTTTATATGTTAGACATAATAATATTATTCATGGACCTAGAACTGCGTCAAAAGGCACAATGCAAGGGGCAGTATTATCCCCTTTACTTTTTAATCTTTACTGTAGCGAAATTTGTAAATATGTAAATAATCCTGATGTAAATGTACTGCAATTTGCAGATGATCTTATTTTTTACTGTAAAAATAGACATTTGGAACAAGCTGCATGTATCTTAAATGATGCTCTAACGAAATTACATATATATTATAATAATTTGGACCTCAAAATTAATACTTCTAAAAGTAGAGTTATAGTTTTTGGCCAGGATTCACCTAGAACTAATATAACATTTAACAATGAAATTATTCCTCAAACAGATAGATATAAGTTTTTAGGCATAATTGTAGATAAGAAACTTTCTTTCGAGTATCATTTAAGATACATTGCCCAAAATTCCCTAAAGGGTCTCAACATACTGCGATGTTTAGCCGGTGTTTCATGGGGTGCAGACCCTAAAACCCTTACAATTTTGTACAAATCTATTGTGCGAAGTCACTTTGACTATAGTTGCCTTGCTTATATTAATATTAACAGTTAGTTTGTAGATAGATTAGATGTAATACAAAATAAGGGTCTTAGGATCATATCAGGTGCTATGTGTTCTACACCTATTAGAGCTATGGAAGTAGAAACAGCAATAATGCCATTATCACTCCGCAGATTACTTTTAGCTCAACGCTTTTGTTTAAAATTATTATCCTCTGACAATCAACTAGTAATGAAGAAAATTTTGCCTTACGCTGTTCAATCTAGTGCTCCTGAGATAACCGGTGAGGATCTTCTTTGCCATCAATATCCAGAACTTTCCCAAATACTCCTGAGAATAAAAAACAACTTTAGTAAAGTATTTTCTGATTCTTTATGGCCATGCTATTCAACACAATTTCATATTTTATTCCAACTACCAAGATCTATTGATGCTTCAGTTTGCACCAATCAAGACCTTCTTAATTTTTTAGATCACAATAGGGAATATTATAAAATATATACTTATGGGAGCAAAGGAGAGTCTCATGTTCGTAGTGCTGTTTATGACCCTCAGATTAATTTTGTACAAAGTTTTGTGTTAGATAATAGTTCTAGTATATTTACTGCTGAGGCATATGCAGTTTTAGAAGCATTAAAGCACATTGAGTCTTTAGAAAAGTGTAAATATTTCTTAATCCTTACTGATTCTCTAAGCTTAATCAATAGTTTAAAAGGTTTAAATATCAACTTTAAATCAAATTACTTGCTTTTAAAAATTAAAACTCTTATAAATAGTCTAAGTAGTATAGGAAAAGAAGTATTTTTTATGTGGATTTTTTCGCATAGAGGCATTAGTGGAAATGAAATTGCTGATAAAGCTGCATATAATGGAACTAATTCAATAGATGTAAGTATTGTGGTTAAGACTCCTTTTACTGATTATTATACTGACATCAATAAGGATATAAATGAAGTATGGAGAAGATTTTGGAAAAAAGACCAAGAACAGAAAGGAAAATGGTATGGAAGCATACAAACGGACTTACCTAGAAAATCCTGGTATTATCAGCTAAAGATTGCGAGTAGAGACTTCATTACAACACTGAACAGACTCAGGTTTGGGCATAACACCGCTCCCGCTCATTTGAGTAGACTCAACATAATTGAAGATGCGACATGCACTGCTTGTCGAAAGTTTCCAGGAACACCAGAACATATTATATTTACTTGTGAAGAATATAACCTCCAAAGACTAATACTTGCAAGCGAGCTTTGTGACATAAATGATGAAATGTCAACAAATATTGAATCCCGCCGCCTCAACGTATTGCTGCAAAGAAAAGACTGCTTTATGCCGCTATATAAATATATTAAAAATACCATTGGAAAAATATGAGAAAAACAGAAGATATGATAACAAATAAACAAAGGAAAATATATATATATCAAAATGAAGATTTGGCACAAAGGCTAGAGGGCCATGCCATTAAAAATTATAAAAAAAAAAAAAATAAGTTAAGATTTAAGGTTAAGTTGAATTAAGTTCATTATTTTAAGAAACGTGAGGTAAAGCAATAGCTTTAAATGTTGTTTCTCTTTCAGGTAAGTTAAATAAAAGTTTTGTGATAAGTATGTTATGTAAAAGTTTTGTTAAGAAGTGATTTAATAAATAAACCTCCACTCTTTCAGAGCAACACATGTGGTTCTAGGTTTACCTCCATATCCAAGGATAATTAACACATTATAAAACAACATTTTTATAGCTGGTTACAAAGAATAATGGAAAAATTAAGATTCGAGTTCATGGTGAAAGCCAGTGACGATGTAAAAACGAGATCATTTGCGTAACGTCAATCACGGATATAGAAGGCCACACCTATGCGATCCCAGAAAGGTTACAACCTGTTAAATTACATGATAAGATAACACAAACCCAAAGTAAGTAAAAACTACATTACAAAAACGACATGAAAAGCGACAGGTCTGGATATCTGTGAACCCAGAGATGAAGGCTATTTATTGTGATGAAGATGGAAATAAACAATTTATGGGATACATATTGGAGGAACAAACAAAACTTCAAAGTTCTACTACAGAATTGTCAGAAAAATCTCTTGTTAGAATCATGGAAAACCTCTCTGAAGTAAAGAAAGATTCACCAATATCTTTTAAAATGGCGAAAGTTGCAGAAAAAATTGTTATAGATAAATTCAATAGCAAGATTACTAATGTGTCGCAGTGGATGACTATATTTGAAGCAGAATGTGCACGTTTGGAAATCGAAGAAGATGTAAAGAAAATTGAAGTTGTAAATAACCTAAATATTTATAGAATATTCGTGTTGAGAGTCTCAACACGAATATTCTATAAATTCGTGCCAGTTCATGCCAGTCTCAACGTGAGACTGGCATAGCTCTATGCTCATAAAGCACTCAATAAATTCGAAATAGACAATGTGGAAAAAAAAACTTTTGTGAAACATTCGCAGATAAAGGTTGGTCACCGATCAGGTATGCAATGTTATTTAAATATAAACAGGGTTCGTTATTAGAATACGCAATAAAAAAGAGAGACTACTCTTAGAAATAAACAAGACCATTGATAAAGTCACCCTTATTGATTTAATTGCAACAGGATTACCAAACTTTATTGCTGATAAGATTGATAGAAATAGTTTAAAAGAAACTAAAGACTTGTTCAAAAATTTAAGGTGTTTATAGCATATGGTAAACAAAAAAGATTTTGATAAAAAGATAGGAACTTTGGAAAGTAAAATTAAAGACAAAAATGTTAAGCTGTCGGTTAGTCCATGTGAAATTTGTTAAAAAGAGAATAAAGGTGTACGCTACCATCCTGAATCCCAGTGCTGGTTCAAAATTAAAACTAATGATAAGCCAAAAGAAGACCAGATAAGAAGTGTTAATAATTCGGAATTGCAGATAGAATTAAATGAAATTGATCCAAAAAACTAATAATGCCTCCAGTAATAAAAATTAAATTACTAATAAATTACACTTTGGAAACAACAGGAATCTATGATTCAGGATCTAATGTGTTTTTAATAAATTCAAGGTTATTATCTTTAACAAAAATACCTACTTATGATAAAAAGGCAGGCTTAAAAACAGCTAATGGCGTTAAAAAGTCGATAGGAATGGTAACTCTAAAAAATAAAATTTTCGAAATAGAAAATCAGAATTATATATTTGTAATAGATGAATACAACTTTGACTATGACTTAATTGGGTTAGACTGTATACAAAAATAATTTTCGTTACAAGCATCCCATCCCATCCCATATCAAAAAGTCCACCATCTTGGATTTCAAAAAGGATGGCTTTTTCGTAACCAGCACCCCAATTTAACTCAAAATTGACACCCATATCAAATTGAAAGAATATGACATCCGCCATCTTGGATTTCAAAAAGGATGGCTTTTTCGTAACCAGCACCCCAATTTAACTCAAAATTGACACCCATATCAAATTGAAAGAATATGACATCCGCCATCTTGGATTTCAAAAAGGATGGCTTTTTCGTAACTAGCACCCCAATTTAACTCAAAATTGACACCCATATCAAATTATAAGAAAATGACGTCCGCCATCTGATTGCCTAAACACTCATACGATGTCTTTTTAAAACACTTTCAAAATGTCCACCACCTTGTTCAATACATTTTAATGTCCTTTTTCTTAATTGATGTTTAAATTTAGAAAGCCCTTCAGTGTCATTTCTCACTATTTGAAAAGCGTTCACTATCCTATTTTTAGGTCCTCGGCACTTGTAGTGTCATTAAAATAAACTAATGATTTAATTCGTCCCCACAAAAAAAGTCAAGAGGCGTCAAATCAGCTGATCTGGGGGGCCACTGGACAGGGCCGCCGCGACCGATCCAGCGCTCTCCATACTCTTCATCAAGGTGCTGCCGAACACTTCTAGTGATTGGGCAGTGGCACCTTCGCGCATCGTGTTGCTAGAAAACCTCTTGTAAATGAATAAAAGGAACGTCTTCTAGCAGCGTAGGTAGAGTTTCTCGTAAAAACAGTAGATATGCGTCTGCTGTTATTCTTGGTAAGAAGACTGGCCCCAATATGTGTGTACCAATAATACCGGCCCAGACGTTAACCGAGAAACGGTGTTGGAAGGAATCCACTCTGCATGCGTGAGGATTTTCGTGCATCCACAAATGTGTGTTATGTTGATTGTACATCCCCACGCGTGTGAATGTACTTTCGTCTGTCCAAATTATGTTCCGTTGCCAATTTTCTAATAACCAGCGGCTGAACTGCAAACGTGGTTCGTAATCGTTTGGAGTCAATTCCTGGCATCTTCTGAGGTGGAATGGGTGTTTTTTATCACCACGAAGTGTTCTCCACACATGCATATGACTACAGTCAAAGTATGGCGCTGCTTCTCGGGTACTTGCATGGGGATTCTCATCGAAATAGTCCAGGATTTTATTTTGAAGACGAGAACGTGTACGCACGTTGGCTCCTGTCGATGGCTGTGCTTGGACGGAACGTGCCGTGGTCGCGAAGTCGCTGAGTAGCAGCTAACATTGTCCTGCGGGCCACTCTTGTACCATACCTTTGGTTAAATGTTCTGCAAGCTAGAGCCACATTATCACCACACAATGCCAAAGTCCTCACCATTTCGGTATACTGAACATTACTGTATTGGAAAGACATTGCACGCGCAAAAATATTTGATAACACTGCGTAACTTCTTTCCACTAATATTGCCCGCGCGTGACTATTAGATGTATGTAGCTTTAGCTACCGCTTCTGCCCAGAATGTTTCCTGCAATTCAGCATTTAAAATCATACATTTAGCCCGCTCGATTAAAGTTCTATTCATTCTCTCACTGAGACCGTTCTGCTCAGGAGTATAAGCATTAGACGTTTGGTGCAGTATCCCATGTGTCTTTAAGTAGGAATCAAAATTATTGTTTTTGTATTCAGTACCATTATCACTACTATGTTAGCTTTCATCGTAGCCGCGCAAGCGGTGGTGCATTGTTGTTATCTTGCTCTAAGCAGGGCTTTTAGTTTGCAGGAGAAAAGGTACGAAGATAAGTACGAACTTATCGGTGTCCTTTGTCCAGTACCTGTTAGTGTGTGCGTGCTCAAATTGCTAAGTTTACAATCTTGGTTAACAAGTTAACAGTCTTGGAATAAGGTTTATTTTTCTTTATTTTGTATTGAATGATGGAAGAGTTACGGTCTATTTGAATTTGTTTTGACTATACAGAGTTGTGAAAATAATTTCCGGAGTTTTAATTATTTTTGGGATAAAAAATTACCTATATTAAAAATGATATAAATCGATTCAGTAAACGATTCTGAACAAACTAATTTCAGGATGTGTGTAAATTAAATTACATGTTGTAGAATCGAAACAAAAAGTAAAACAATTACGGAAATAGTTATAAACAATACATTTTGTAGTACGCCATCGGAAGTTAAAATACATTCGTTGGCATTAGGCTGCAGGACACTTTGAGATGTGTTGTTATCTTCATTTAGAAGACTTATACAAGTATCTGAATCTAAACCAATATTCTCAGAATCTGTTTGAAGTTTTTGGGCTTGATTGAGGGTTAATCCTTGAGTGCTGGTAGATGTACTTGGATTAAAAAGTTGTTTTTCAAAGTCGCAGGAAACATGTGATGAATTTGTTAACACCGAAGCTTGGTCTTTGGATGATGTCGTCTTTCTTTGAAAATTTTCATATTCTAACTCTGAGACTATGGCAAATACTTTGTTTTTAGCTTTTATTTGCAAATCAGATGGCAAAGTTATCACTGTATCAGCCATGGCTTTAAAAAAAGATTTGATAGGATTTTCTGTCTGACTCTCTAATCTTGCACTTGATCGATCCAAATAATTATTCAGCACCTGGGCAACTGATGGACTTTGCTTTTGTATGTTCTTTTTACGTGCGGTAATTGTTTTGGTTATCGATGAATTAGATACCCGTGCCTACCCTTCACGCCAACCTCCTTTGCAATCTCTTGCCAAATGTTATTTTTCTCATAACATTCATGTAGTTTTCATTTTGTAAATCATATAGCTCTGGATAGTTACTAATTAATAAAATTAACTTTTCTTCATCCATTTTACAACATAAATTGCATGTCCGGCACGTTTCGACTTGTATGAAATAGATTTGTGATGCCTCGTGAGTCGCGATCGCGCTGCTTACTATATCGCACCTAGCGTCGGCGGAACTGCGCGTAGCGACACAGCGCGTCAATTTTGCTTAGTTGCCCAACTTTGGCGCGCGGTGTCCCGCAGCGTAGTTCCGTAGTTCCGTTGACGCGTAGTGCGGTATCTCTAAGGCCTCGGCCTCGAATTTTGCGGGCAGCGGGGCGGCAGCGGCGGCGGCGCGGGAGCGGCAGGATCTTACGCGTATAATCAAATGGACCGGCCCACGAATACAGCGGCGCGGGAGCGGGCAACGAGCGGTGCACTCGGTGACCGCCCGCGCCGCCGCCGCTGCCGCCCCGCTGCCCGCAAAATTCGAGGCCGAGGCCTAATACATTTACCTAGAAACAATATTTTGCAGCGCAGTGTCGCGTCGCTCCGGTCGGTCTTACCTTTACTCGGTACATTTCTATGAACATCTTTTGTTTCACGCGTCAGGCGTATTAATTCGTATCTCATACAAGATGTATTAGCAGTCCTCGTGCACTCGCCGAAGCGCACGATATTAGTTAAAATAAATTGTAAAATATATTGTCTGTGGTAACACTAGGAATATGGCGGTTTTTTCTCTTGACTAATGTTTGTAGTGCGCAAGAATTATTAAAAGTTATTATTCGCAACTTGTTTTTTACTCTGAACTATATCCCATAAATTTTGGGTGCCCTTCAGGGATATGTTCAGAGTTAAGACGCCAGCAGTAAGACGTAATTACAACGTTAGGACGGAGTGACCGGCGTTAGCGTGCACGTGTCCGGTGTGGCGCGCTCGCGGTGCTCGATCCATGCTAATACGTGAGGCGTGGGTCTGAAGACGAACAAAGACGTAAGACGGTGTGCGCGTGCCTAAGATGATGTCTGAAGACGGTAGCAAGAAAGGCGAAAGCGAGGCAGGCGCCATGGTTCTACAACTTCGAATGTATCACCCGTTTTAGTGGAGAAGACAAGACGTATCCTTCTACAAAATAGGCTCAAGATATTGACGATAATTCAGAAGTATTCAATTGGGACTCCACAGCAGAAGCTAGTCATTGCGCGTAAATCATTATGTGGCACGGCGGCGCTAGATCTCGGCTTAGGTCCGAGAAGGTGTTTCGAAGCTACGACAAACTTAAAACCGCGCTGTTGAAAGAATTCCCGGAGCATCTCAACTGGAAAGAAATGCACGAGTTGATTTCGACACGGAAAAAAGAAGGATGAAAGTTACTATCAGTATATGCTGGTTATGAAAGAGTTAGGAAATAGAGCGAAATTCCCCGATTACGTCGCCATCCAGAGTGCCTAGTGCGAGTTTTGCAAGTTAACTTGCTCGATGCGTAAATTATCATACAAGTGAATTACGTTGCAATAATTTTAGAACTGTCTATTTAATACAGGCTGTCATCGGCACTTGGTTGTATTATACACGCGCTCACTTGCGAAATAGTAAACTTCATTCATTACCCGGAAAAATGAATGAACGTGCTGTATTCTAATCATATGATGTAGCATACGACTCTTTACTTCAGCCAAGTTATAATTACGTATCGAGCGCGTAAACTTACAAAACTCGGAATCAGCACTCAGTATATTATTGATGAAATTGAAGATCTACAAGTAAACAAATCGATTTGTACGGCACGACAACGTATAGTGCATTGAAAGAAAAGTTAACAGTCTACGAGAAAATCAAAGAAGTCAAGAAGAAAGACGTGCGTGGCGAAACTGCAGCCCAACCTGGAAAAAAGAGAGAAACATTCGCATTCCGTCGTTGTTATAATTGGACGTAGTTTAGCTGAAAGGACTCAGCCCACAATATGTAATTTTTGACTTATCGAGGTTTTAAGTTTGGATGTGTGTTGCTGTCATAATGTTGTACTTGGAATATTTTGAAATATAATCACGTAAGGGCAAAATATACAAAAAAAATTATGAGTTAATTTGTAGTAACATAGACCAACTTATTTTCGAGTTATTGGGAAAAATGTTGATTTGAGTCGTTTCTGCTAAATTGGTTTTAAGATTAGGAAGTCTTTTATTTATTTCTCAAAAAAGATTCAAGTAACAAAAACTTGTGAAAAAACTGATATTTAAATAAAAAAGGCTTGTTATTTAACAAATTACGTATTAATTAAAAAATACAATATTCTAAAAATCTAATTTCTATTTTTCCTCATCATCACCCAGCTCCAGCTCCACCTCAAAATCTGGTTCCGCTCCGTACCCTAACACATCTTCCTCAGATTCTTTTCCTTTTAACGACTTGTAAAAGTCCAGAGAGTCTTTAGGGATAGCTGTATATTTTTCGGGTTATAAAAACTTCTTTTATCTTTTCTTCCCACTTTATTTACTTCCTCGTTCCCGTTCGATTTTGTAGGGTTTTTAAATTCTTCTAATTGTTTATTTACAATTTCTAGTGTGTTTACTTCTGTGATTACTCGGTCCAGTGTAATTTCATCTCCAATCTTTAGTATCTTTTTCCTTAGTTCTGGTAAGTGACATTTTTCCGTTACTTGGTCGATAATGTTTTCATCTCGACTCGCAAACTGACACTTTTCAGCCTGTTTCCTTAGTCTGACTAGGAACTTCTCGAACTTTTCGTCGGGTTCTTGCTTGAGCAGCCTGAATGTATGTCGCTCATAGACTTTGCTCTGTTTTGGTGCAAAGTATGAGTCTAGTTTAGATATTGCTATTTTAAATACGTCCCCTCCCTCACTCGGTTCGACATTAGCTCCAGGAATGTTATAAAACACTTCTTGCAGATCTAAGCCACCGAAATGCAGAAGAGAGGCCTTTTTCTTTACATCTTTTTCAATATTAGACGCTTCTAAGTATATGAACAATGCGCGCTTCCATCGTTCCCATCGTACACCTACCGAGGTTGATTCACCATTACAGTCGAACTTTTCCAATGTAAGAAGTGACATCTTTGGGTGACCTGGAATAATCAATTTAATGATTCAGATAAATATTATCTGTAGTGTGTATCTGTGTAGTATACTCACTTTCGTCCTCATCGCCACATGTATTGTACTGCTATTTGGATTTATTTGCGGCTCACCAACACCACAACACGCAACCCGACCGCTCCGGCGCAACTGTCGGAACGCCACTGACAGTAACATGCGTGACGTAAGCGCATGAGACAACCAACTTCACAGCCAATACACTACAATGGCTAATCTGTTTCTCAGTTTGTCTTTAATAATCGCAATCTGCGAGAAAGCTCTTTCCACAACCGCGTTAGACAAAGGCAACGACAAAATTCCTAATGCCAATTTGCTTACATGTCCGTAAGTTTTATCACCAACTGCATTTTTGAAGCCATGCACTTCAACCCAGAACTCTTCGGTGTTCTGCGTGGATTTCCAGGTTGTTTGATGTAAAGCATCCCACTCTTGTACCACTGAATCAACATCATTGCAGACGGTCTTACAAGATTTGGCTAAATTTGTAATGTCGGGTTTCATTTGAGACGTCGCGTTTTTTGGGCATTAGCTTGCAACTTTCTAAACTTTTCATGTTAGTTGGTAGTCTCATCTGTATTTGCTTGCAGATTTCCATAATAAATTCTTTGCACCTTTGCTTCACATCTTTAAATTCGTGAACGGTTATGCGTTCTGACGTTTCATTGAATGCATACCCAAAATTCATGTACGATGCGTCCATGACGTACTTTTCAAAATGATAGTTAGACAAACTATGTTTTTCTGCCTTTTCCAGTTGAGCTGGAGGTATTAAAATGGTTAAATAGGTCAGCAATACCTAAATTATTAATTTCTTCAAGCAACTTCAAAGGGTCTGCATCAGTGGCTTGAAATAATTTATTAGCCATGGTAATAGGTTTGAGATAAGTTCCAAGAAAAGTCATGTATAACAGATGTGCAATATATCTTCTTTTATTACCCACGACGGAACGGAGCAGGTAAATGCGTTTTAATATTATTTAAGAACGATTTCTTTTATTTTTCAGGTTGATACGAATGCTGATGACACGATCACATTTAAATCCGAACTACCACCGAAGATGATCGTTATCGTGACGCTTGTTAAGTTATGGAAGCAGTAAAGCTTTTGGAGAGCATGTAAACCAAAAACTGTTAACATACACCGCGACTTTTTAGTCGTCTTAGAAAGGTGGTCCACTCGATGTATCCGACATAAAGTACCACTAGGCACGATTATTATTTTATAGCGTTAATTAAGAGAATAGGTGCAAAGAAAAATAAATAATACATTAGAAATAAGAAACATCCTGTTAACACGTTCGTGGACAGTACTATCTCATAGGTTGCAGCTACTGAGACACTACTTTTTTTCATACATTGCCCACGGGCGTAGTGTCACAACGCATGGTTAACACTTTCCGGGACAAACCGCCTCTGGCCGTTATTTCGATATACCTTTACGTGACAGTACGGCTAAGGGCGGTGAACTTTGTTTCATGTAATTTGGCAAACCGCCGATAGCCGATGCTTGCCCATAACATTATTAGGAAGCACATGATTTAGTGTCATATCACGCGACATTATTCGTTCGTAGCTGTCACAGTAGACTCTTTTCGAGCCATTTTTAACGCACACACACGCAGTGTTTATGCACCAAACTAACACGTACGCGCCGCCGACAGGCGTAAACTACGCCATACTAGTACTGTGATGTTGACATTTAGTGTCACGGCGTGCGCGCCGTCTCGGTGTGACGTCGCGTCGCTGGTTGTGGTTTGTGATTTTAGTCAGCAAAAACAAGGTAAATAAAGCTTATTTATACGTATTTATAAACTAATTTAGTTTGATTAATATGAGTGTTATACTATACAACAGTGCCGTTTTTTTACTTGTAGGGATAAAAAAGCATAGAAAAATCAAAAAATTCAACGAATTATTGAAATGTTATTTGCCTACTGCTTTAGCTCCTTGCTAACTTATTTTACTGTAGGTATTTATTGTATTTATCAATACTGTTTCACAGATGGCTTCTAAACGGAAGAAACTAGCTCCAAGTAACCGTCCAAGTTTGTTTGCTGCTGAAGATGATGCGGATGAGAGCCATCACGACCCTTACAGTGACGTAGATTGTGAGTTTGGCTCAGATACAAATTATGATCCAGATGGCGTTCAAGAAAGCGAAAGCAGTGAGTCTGATTATGAGATTTTTAGTACGCGAAACTTAAGGCGTATGCCTTCCACTAGAATTAGTGAAAGCCCAGTTCAGTCCAGGGAGTCGAGTTTAAGTGAGGACGATTCTATACCTGATCAACAGCTGCGTGATAGGTCTTCCAATAGTCCGTCTGTCGTAGACAACAGTGAAGATGGAGTAATAGGCTTTCAGGAATCTGAGTCATTTTGCCAACAAACTAATCAAAATACCACTACACCATCAAACCAAACACTAGAAACTGTGAATGATCCTTTACCAACTACCGCAGCCTCGGATGACCCAGAATGGGTAGATGCTGTTGCCGATATTCCTGACTTCAATTTCGATCAAACGTTACCCGGCCTACGAGTGCACATAAATCAAGACGCAAATGAAAAAGATATTTTCGATTTAGTATTTACGCCGAATCTTATGGAGTATTTAGTGACTTGCACAAATGCATACGGCAACTCATTAGTGAACCAAAACCGGCCGCACACTAGACACTCAAGACATAAAGTTTTTCATGAGACAAATGTAGAGGAGATGTATAGATTTCTAGGTCTTTCTCTCCTTTCCGGACAAATTCATATACCTGAAAATCGGAAGCTATTTACTCATGCCGACCCATTATATTATCATCCTATGTTCAGTTACGTGATGTCGGGTCGAAGATACGAACAAATCTTACGATGCTTATGCGGATCTGAACTTAATACGAAAGGGCCAGATAAAATAAATGGATTCATAGATATATTGACTCGCAATTTTCGTGACGTTTATTATCCTAATAAGGAATTATCGCTAGATGAATCTTTAATGCTATATAGAGGTCGATTAATTTTTCGCACATATATGAAGAACAAGAAGACTAAGTACGGAATTAAGTTTTATGTATTAACTTCTCATGATGGATATGTTTTGAGCCAATATATGTATTCTAGTAAAACAGACGTTGATGATGAATCTCGTACGTGTGGAAAGACCATTGAAAAACTTGTTTTACGTTTAATGAGACCGTATCTGCTTAAAGGCCATGAATTATATATGGATAATTATTATAATTCCGTACCTCTCTCTGAGAAACTCCTTGACCTGAAAACTCATACGTGTGGCACCTTGAGAAGTAATCGAAAGGGCAATCCAACATTTTTACCAAAAAAAAAGCTGAAAAAAGATGAATATATTTGGCTACGAAAAGGCAAAGTTTACGTTAGTAATTGGAGAGATAAACGGCAAGTTTTGATGTTGACAACTTTAGACCAACCTGAGATGATTAAAGTTACAAACAAACGTGGGCAAGAGGTCAAAAGACCTAAAGAGATAGCACAGTACAACAGATTCATGTCAGGTATTGATCGTGCTGATCTAATGATCAGTTACTATTCTTGTCCCCGGAAAACGATAAGATGGTACAAAAAAATTATATTTCACATGTTGGATGTCGCCGACTGGAACGCATTTTTCTTATTCAAAAAGTATTTTATTAAAAACAATGTCAAAAAATACGGATATGTTGAATACCGAGATAAGATAATAAAATGTTTAACTAAAATTGGTGACGATGTGGTTGGGAAAGACCTTGTCTCAGTTGACGCATGGAAGAGATATCCACCAAAAGCTCCTGAACCAAGCATTTCGGTGCCGCAAGTAAGCGTTGGTCATTGGCCGATTCGCATTGCATCGCATGAGAATTCGATAAAGAAGTATTCTTATCTAAACTGCAGAGTTTGCCTAAGTCGGGAGCCAAAAATACGTAAGGAGACAAGTTACCGATGCAGCGGGTGCCCCAAATCTCCTCCGCTATGTCCAGAATGCTTTGAAACCTGGCACAGTACGTCTAACACTGATGTACAATAATGATTGAATTTATTATTTCTTTTTATATCAATTATTTTAGAATAGAAGTAACTGTGATTAATGTACTGTAAGTTTTAAACTTACGGGTACTGCATTTTGTTTTGTATTTTTAATTAAGGATCTCAATTAAAGGAACATTAAGGACTGATTACTATAAAAGACAATTAATGAATAAGTTTGATTTTAAACTGTATATTATTTTCTTACCCTATTCCTGAACCTAAGTAGATTGAAAGGCAATAGCGTCCGGGGCCGTAACTGTCATATATCAATTTTCAAAATCACTCTTTAATGACAGACCGCTTCTAGACGGTACGTCTATTTCAGTATTGTCTCTATACATACCAAATTGGTCTACACCAGGGGTGGCCAACTTTATCAGACCCAAGATCACTTGTTTACCAACGAAACCCTGTGCGATCTACCAATTACATACTTCTTGAAACCTTAAATGAAACAGCAGAGTTCAATACACAAACATGTAGTATTTTTTATTTTATTAAGAGAGAAAACTTAAATGAGATAAAATAAATCTATATATTAGTGTGAGCATTGCGACTGAGTATCTTCCACTAGTTTAGCATAATCGGGTTTGTAGTTGGAAATAGCCAACCTTAAGGAATCTAGTGTATGAGCGTCTGACAAGCGTGAACGATGTTTATTTTTAGTTTGTTTTAAGTAGGAAAATGCTGACTCACATAAATATGTTGAACCAAAACACGAATGAAGTTGTTCAACACATTTCTTCAAATTTGGATATTTTTCGTTGGAAACCAACGCCCAGAAATCTAGACCTGAGGATGACCTTGCTTTTAAAACTATGTCGCAGCGCAGAGTAATAATTTCGTTTTGTAACATCATGTGCTCCATTTGAAATGTATCTGCAAATTTTGTAGCCAATTCATAGATATCATTATGATCAATGGAGTCATTAAATGGATAACTGACAAATAGAACCAACTTCTCTATTTTTCTGAAATCACTAAAGCGAATTTCGAAGTCTGCTACCACTGCCCTAATTTCTGTCGTGTACTTTTCAGGAATGAAATTGTAGGTAGGATGTTTTTCCATATGATCCTTAATGTTTACAAATTGTTCAAATCTTTTCTTCTCTATGTCAACTATCATAGACACTGTTTGACTTTGAAATGCTGCAATAGAACTCATCATTTCTGTTAATGTTTTGTTCTTGCCTTGTAAATTTAGATTTAATGTACTCAATTTTCCAGTAAAATCTGCCAAAAAAGCTAAGTCACATTGCCAGTCTAAATCACGCAGTTGCCGATTGATTATCGGCACACCCCTTTCATCAAGAAATTTGATTATTTCGTCCAATAGATCTCGAAATCTTTGCAAAAACTTGCTTCGACTCAACCACCTTGCGTCAGTGTGCAATACCAATTCTGGTTCCTTCTCATGTAATTGCTGTTTAAAGAGCCGCCTTTGGAGGGATTTTCCCTTAATTGAATTTACAATTTTAAAAGAAATATCCATCACATGTTTCGTATTTAATCTCTTACTAGCCAGTACTTGTTGGTGAATTATGCAGTGGTAGCTAAGGCACTTGTCTCACCGGCAACGAGTAACGAGTAGAGCTAGAACTAGAAACGAGTTAGCGAGACGCCGGGAGCGAGTGCGTAGTTCCGATATTTGTGTAGCTCGGCTATAAACGAGTCGCGAGTGAGGCGGGCGATTACTCGCATCACTCGCTCGCGGCAGTCAAGCGTACAGTCAGTCTTGCAGCCTCATACGCGATACACGTGTTTCCAATTTTCCAATAAAAATGGATGAGTTTTTTATTGAATGTGTTCGACAATATCCGTGTCTTTGGAACACAAAACTGATTTCATATAAACAATTAGACGTGAAGGACGCAGCTTGGAAAGACATTTTAAAGAAAACAAACATAGAAAGTGGTAAGTTTTTTATTTAACATCTATCTATAAGGTGCTTTAATATTACCTGCCAGGACTTGAATGGGGGGTAGTATTGCGTTTATAGATCACAATAGTAAAGATAAATAATTGATTATTTGTCATATTTTTTTTCATACAAAAACAAAATACGTATAAATTTGACTTAATTTATTAGTATAAAACCATCCAGTGGAGTTACCGCGTTGCCGTTCCGCACCGAATTATTTTCAATTTATTTCGCAAAAAGCGCGGCGGCGCCTTTCATACGCTGTTGCCATATTTATCAGACGGCGCCGGCGCGCGGCGGCTAGACAGACTGTCGTCAACGCGCAGCCCCGTCAGCCTGGCGCTGGCGCTGGCGCCGGCGCATGCGACGAACGGGGTAGTGCGGGTGAGGGTGGGGGCGCGCGGGGCTGCGCGTTGACGACAGTCTGTCTAGCCGCAGCCCTGCGCGCCCCCACCCTCACCCGCACTATCCCGTTCGTCGCACGCGCCAGCCGACCGCCCGCGACCGCTCGCTAGTCGCGACCCGGCCGCCCGTCCGCTCGGAAGTAACTTATTCCAACCAACTCGGTATTCCAACCAAGAATACCTTGAAATGGTATTGTGCTACCGCGAGTCTAACTCCGTATCTGCGCATGCAGTGAACTTGTTTCAGCTGAGGTTTGGTGTGCGAGTGAGCCATCACACCATTTTGAATGCCGTGTACAGGTTCAGTGAATACGGCCGCTTTGACCCGCCACCCGTTGACGTAGGCAGGCCTCCATATTCTGCCCATCTTGAAGAGCAAGTGCTGGATTTCTTCCGGCGTCATCCTCTTGCGAGTACCAGGGATGCAGCTCGTGTCTTCAATGTGAGCGACAATTACGTGTGGCGACTTTAATTGTAATTTATCGTCATTTGATAATAATCGTTATCGATAGTTTAAACAAATGTGATTCTTTACACTAACTTGTCAGTCCAAAGCCTGTTTTAAGTGTGATGGGAAGTTTATCATCTTATTTACGTCAGTTTTTTGGAAGAATGCGTTATCTGGTAAGTAATTACACATTTTAAACACTTCTTAGGTAGAGTCGAAACTAGTCAGCTGATTTCAGTTTTCATTCACAGAACAGATAGAAAGAGATAGCAGTTGTTTTCATTGACGAAGCGATACTACGAACGTAATTTGTGAACCACGTTATGCAGAGTAGAGCCAATGTTAATTTAACTTGTTTAATGTCTCGAATTGAATTGACTGTTCCGGGGAACGAAATTTCTTCACTATTGTGATCTATAAACGCAATACTACCCTCCATTCAAGTCCTGGCAGGTAATATTAAAGCACCTTATATACTCCATCGGTTTAGGTAGTTAACTAAAGGTAAACAATCTTGGTAGAACTTTTTATACAAATACACATGAAACAAACTACTGCTTAAAATAATGGTTCAATTGATTATTTAGTTGTTATTTTTGTATTTACATTAATTTTTAGCTGCATTTTATTTTTAAACTGTGTTTTTAAATAAAAAGTCATACCAAGATTGTTTACCTTTAGTTAACTACCTAAACCGATCGAGTATAACACAACATATACCTATAGTTAAATCAATATTCATTTTGCAGAGTCAAATGTAAGTTATGTGTTATCCTATCAGAATCTAATACATTTTGCACACGGTTATTTTGCCACGAAACTGTTCCAATGGAATTAAAATATTCCATGAAATATTCTCTCACAAAAAAGCCGTCTTCAAAATCTGCTGAGTTTTGTTCAGATACCTCGGAGTAATTTCTTGACATATTATCAGAAAAAACTGTCTGTGAAGGCGCCTTTTCGATTTCATTGCATAATACATAGTTATGTAGAACGCACGCAGCCTTTACAATTTTTTGGCGGTACTTATTTTAACATCTAATGGCCTAAAAAAGATACGCCATTTGTGCACCAACATACCAAATGCACTTTCTACCATTCGGCGTGCTCTGCTCAGTCTATAATTAAATATTAAAACTGGTCTTTATCCAACCTTTCATGATCAGGATATGGTTTTAATAAATGTGTCATCAACGGAAATGCACAGTCACCAATAAAAACATAAGGCTGAGGCAAACCTCTTTCATATAGGGGTTCATCTGCGGGTAATCTCAATCCATTGTTTTGCAACACATTGTAGAAATTACTATCTGTGAATATTCCGCTGTCACTGTATCTGCCCATTGATCCAACATCGATCATTATAAATCTTCCTGTTGAAAAGAAGTTAGATACCTACAATGTAATACCTTCTTTAAGGTCTATGACCTATTATCTATTATAGAAGAAATGTGTCTTTTGTCAAGCATGTAAGAAACACTTTAAGAAACATGGTATTCTGAAAAGTCTGGAAAAGTCACATAATAAAATTCCATATTATATTTATATTCTGTTTCACTGTTCCCTTCACTTCCATGAGCATCAGCAATTGCTAACAGTACAATCGAAAATGTTTTTTTGTAGTTAAAGTACTGTGATCCCGATTTACGGGGCGAAAAAATTACTACGTGCTTGCCATCAATTGCACCAAGGCAATTATTGAAATTCCACAAATTTAAAAGTCTTTTGCTATAACTTTCCATTCGGGTTCAGTAGGGAGCTTCATTACTTTTGGCTGCAACTTGATCCATAAAGATTCACATACTACTGGTATTATTTCGGAGAGCGTAGAACGGCCTATTCTATAGCTTTTTGACAATGCTGTATATGTAGTTCCGGTTATAAGATATCTGAAAATAAATAAAAATATCAAATAATATAAGTTAATAACATAAAATTAATTTTGATGTGGTGTGTTATAATTATTTGTTTTATTTACAGTTACACAGGCAAAATTAAAATGGAAAAATTTGCGAAACACGCAGCGTGAAAAATTAAAAAAATCAAGAAGACAACAAGTGGACAGTCACAAAAACAAATAAAACCCTGGAAGTACATGAGTCACATGGAATTTATGCTTCCATATATGACAAATGCGGAACGAGATACAAATGTTACACCACATCCTGATATTTCGACATATTTCGAGGAAACAGCTAGTACAGATGTTAGTAGAGATTCAGCAGATACGATAATAGCTCCAAAAAAAAAGGAAGACGGATGAAATAATTCATAATGACGAGGATTTGTTAAATTTTTTAAAAGAGGGATGAGTTACGTAAAGAAGTACTAACATCAAGTGATCCTTTAAAAGCTTTTTTTGATTCAATGTATCATAGTACAAAGCAGATGCCGGAGTATTATCAAAGAACAATAAAAAGAAAGTTGTTTCAATTGGTAATGGATGCTGAAGACAATATTGCTAATACAAACTATTCATATACCGGTTACTACTCAAACGATTATTCTTACAACTCTCGCCCTTCTACGAGTCAGACAATTTTTTCTTCTGGACACGGTTCTGCCTCACCTGAACCCAGCGGTTCTGGTGTGTAGCAAATTGGAATTGGAGAACATACTACTCGTAGCCAAAACGAAGAGATCCAAGATTCAATGTCTGCCGCTGAAAAATCACTCCAAGCGATGGAGCCTTACCTTAATGTAATGACGAGACGCTCTCTTGTACCAATAGCTTCTCTATAATTTGTATTTTCTTTTTTAAAGTCATCTTCTATTAAACTATGCAAATTTTCAAACTCGTCTCTTGTCATTCTAAAATATGTGCGAAAGCCATCATTTGTTAATTCATAGAATAGTTTGAATTCACTGCATTCTTTTCTGAAATAATTAATATTTTCCATCCATATTCTTCTTTTTTTCTTCATTTTTTTCTTACGTTTATTCAGAATTACCGCAGCCACTACACAAATCCTATCATAGAATTCATCATCATCGTCGTCTGAACTAGATAACAATGATAATTCAAATGATTTTTCGATATTCATATTAAATTAAAAAAGACGTGTACTCTCAGATACGCACTGTAGAGAAATGACCACTGGTTGCTCTCTCGGCGTGAGTTCTAATCGCTTGGCGAGTATCGTCGAGCGAGTGTTATCTTTCATAGCTCTTGTCGCTCAGCGACAAACTAGTGAAGCGAGTGCTCGCCGGCAGTGTGAACAGTCAGCGATCAACTGTTTGTATATGCATCTCTTTTGTTCACACGGAAAGTATATCTATTGTACGTGTCTTGAGCGAGAAAATAGCCGATAGTTAGTCGGTTTCTCGTTGTTGGTGGGACAACTGCCTAATGAAGTCTGGAAAATCTTCGTCTTTGTGACAAAGAGCAATAAAACCATTATGAATACCTGTCATTGCAGGAGCTCCATCAGTTGTCATTGATACGAGTTTATACAAGGGTCTAATCTGTAATCTATCAAATATCAATCTGGCTAATATATGCTTTGAATGCCGTGAATTTTTCTTTTAAGGAAATCATGCTTAGCAGTTCTTCTTTGGTCGAGAAATCTTCGAAGACCATTCGGATAAAAACAAGTAATTGTGCTGTATCAGTGACATCTGTTGACTCGTCAAATTGAAGCGAAAAAGCAACACAGAGGTCGATATCTTTTTGTAGTTGTTCGTTTAAGTTTTTACTTATTGTTTCTATACGGCGCATCACAGTATTTCGAGACAGCTGTAAACCATGAACAGCTTTTTTAATTTCGTTTTTATTTTTGAAATTCACGAACAGCGAATCTGACACTTCTTCGAAGATTTCCTTGATGTATTCTCCATCGGAAAAAGGTTTGCACTTTTGTGCAATTCTGTAGCTTACTTGGAAAGAAGCTTCAGTTGCAGCTTTACTTTGCTCAATAGGCCCAGAAAACATGTTTTCTTGGACTTTTGATTGCGATTTTAATGATTGCAATTTGCTCTTTCTTATTTCGCTGTTAGGTGGAAAATCAGTCTGATATTTACTATGCATTGTGTTAAAATGTCGCTCTAAATTTCCTTTTTTGGGTATTGCCAGGGATGTATTACATATTAGGCAGCAACAGTTTCCATTCACCATAGTAAAGAAGTAGTCCAATTCCCATTCTTGGTGAAAGTGATAAGTTTTTGATTTCTTTGGAGCACATTTATCAAGATCTGCAATAAATTAAATTACAATATTAGGAACATTATTTGTATAATAACAAAAGTAAAAATATCCAATTTAATAAGAATTAATTTCCTAATGTTAGAATACACTTCAAGAAATTTGGCAGCATGCACCATTAACACATCGTTTGATGTAATATGGGTGCGAAATCTTCGTGAAGCGCTTGGGAGGTCAATGACATATCGCGGCACGTAGGTATCACTCAATGTTCGCCAACGATCGGCTTTATTATTTGTATTTGCTTATTTTGAAAGTAAATTTCGTACTACTTGTAGTATAGAAGGCATATTGAGAGAACGTTTGCTATACCTAGTAACAATATCAAAAATATTAACTTACTTTGTTTGATGAACCTTCCGAAGCATTTCTTTCCTCATTTGATGTTCCTTCAGCGTTTCTTTTCAACCACTTATCCATAATGTATGTAAACAACAATAAGGTGCGCGTGAGACAGAGTCTAGTCGTAATTTACATCGGTAATCCTCGAAACTTCGTAACCCCGGTAGTTTCGGTCGTCAGTGTCAACTGACAGACTGAGACGTGACACGGAACGGATTGACACCCGCCCCTCCCCCGTATCCCACACGCTTCCCGATTATTGGTCATCGCGTAACGAAAACAAAAGACGTACGTATTACAGACGTAGAATAGAGGATACGTAAATACAGTGACGGAACCGCGATTGAAAAATTATAGGCAGGTACAAGTTGATGCATGCAGCAGTTGGTGATAACGTTGCAGTTTGGTCTTCGTAGGTATTTACATTTTTTTCCCTTGCCACGATCGACTGGACTAACTGATACTATGCTATGATATGACAGAACGGATGTAGGCGTAAACGTCGTAAGGCGTTCTGTCACATAGAATATTATTATTTCGTAGAGATATGACAGTACGGTCTTAGGCGCATACGCTTATACCCGTAGTGTCATATTTACGTTGCAAAAAATAAATAATAGTTTAAAAAAACAAAAAAACACGCTTTTTATAGAAAACCGAACTAAAAAATAGAAAATAAATTTTAGTGAATTTAAATTAAGAAAATAGTGTTAAAAATTTCAATGAATATAAATTAATAATAGAGTGAATACAAAAAAAAATATTTAAAAAAAGCGTGGGGTGCATGGTGTCAATAGTTATAAATATTTTATTGACAGATATGAGTAGAGTGATTTTCATTTCGATAATAGGTACCTTAAAAAGCACCCCACGCTTTTTTTAAATATTTTTTTTTGTATTCACTCTATTATTAATTTATATTCATTGAAATTTTTAACACTATTTTCTTAATTTAAATTCACTAAAATTTATTTTCTATTTTTTAGTTCGGTTTTCTATAAAAAGCGTGTTTTTTAGTTTTTTTAAACTATTATTTATTTTCTAGTTTTTAGTTTGTTTTAAAACTATTATTTGTTTTGTAGAATTAAAATTCTCTTTAGTATAAAATTTGTCAATATTAGAGAAAACGGCTAAAGATAATTATTGGAAATAAAAATTAACATCGAGTCCTGCCTTATCGACTGTAGAGAAAAATTATAGAAAATTTTAATTAATTTTCTTACCTTATAGATAAAAATTATATAAATTAGCAAAAATCATATTTTGCAAATTGAAAAGCCTACAAGTCGGTGTCTAATGGATGTTACTAAGTTAATTTTGCCACCGACTTTTAGGCCGATGTACCTAAAATTAGTATTTTTTTTGCTTTTTAGTGTTTTGGGAAGCCGGTTTAATTTTTTTGTAAAAAAGTTTTTTATTTAAAGCTTTTCAGTGATACGAATAGTTGTCACTATCCATACAAGTGGGAAGTTCTCATCAATACAAAGAATATAAGTCCAAACGAGGTATTTTACATATTCAGTTGTCGAGTTCCCTCGACTTTCTCTGGTCTCCATCATCAGGTCAGCTCCCAACCTTCACTGTTGCATAGGTCTTGTCAATACAAATAATTTAAGCCCAAACACGAGGTAGTTTCCATATTCAGTTGTCGAGTTCCCTCGACTTTCTCTGGTCTCCATCATCAGGTCAGCTCCAAACCTTCACTGTTGCAAAGGTCTTGTCAATAAAAATAATTTAAGCCCAAACACGAGGTAGTTTACATATTCAGTTGTCGAGTTCCCTCGACTTTCTCTGGTCTCCATCATCAGGTCAGCTCCAAACCTTCACTGTTGCAAAGGTCTTGTCAATACAAATAATTTAAGCCCAAACACGAGGTAGTTTACATATTCAGTTGTCGAGTTCCCTCGACCCTCTCTGGTCTCCATCATCAGGTCAGCTCCAAATCTTCACAGTTGAATAGTGCTTTTAGGCGTACACCTGAGTGTCAAGTTTTTATCCTATGTATGCCTACAACTTTCGAAGGTTGCCCTCGATTTCTCAGGGTTTCCATCATCAGATCCTGATCTGATGACTATAGGACCAACTGGCAGCTATTCCGAGTCGAACAAAAAAAGAATCACGTAAATCGGTTTATAAACCTCGGAGTAATCGATGTGTATGTGTAACCTCCTCCTTTTTGGGAAGTCGGTTAAAAATGGAATAATTTTATCAAATTAGTGTATTGTCATCGGTCCTCAATAAATCTACAAAGTTTGAACGAAATCTGGCCGTTTAAAGTGGGTCAAAATCGCGCCCAAAGAAGTCGGTTACAAACCTACAAACATACAGGTGAAGCTAATAAAAAGCGTGTAAAATAGCATGCGTGGTGCACTTACGCCTTCAGGCGTCAGTGTTGTGTATGATAGGAAGGTAAAAAAAAGAAGATTTAATTAATCAAAACGTAGTTTTATTTAGGAAACAACATAATCACTTCCTATTACTTCTATGTAATTATTATAATGGCAAACTGAAAATAAACTAAACGCAAAACAAATCTTTTTAAAATTAACATTATTATAATTATAATATCAGTCTTACAATTCGTACGGAAGGACCTGGATATCAAAACCAGTTACATTGAAATCAGTTTTATTGTTATAATCTAAACAACTTACATATCCATCTAACAATAAGATTATAATGAATAAAAAATATTCTGAAATCATTATTCATCAGTACTTATACTTTCATGGTAAAGGAGAATGCCCGTTTTGTTAGGAGATTTGGGCCCCCAGAAAAAAATTGCGTGCATGGTGGTTTTAACTTTATTTTGAAGAACGACAATTACCTTTTCAGACCCTGAAAACAATTTATAATTTTTTACCCTAGTTTCCGAGAATTATTGATTTTTTTCTGATGAAGAATTGAGGTTATTATATAGACAATATTTTTTCAAAAACAATTTGCGTTTAAACAATAAAATATTTTTAGTATTAATATTGATTCCCAAATGAAATAAAAACATCAGATATCATCTTTTCTTGCTAAATAATATGTTAAACTGTTTATCTTGCAGTCAGCGGAAGTAGGTTTTGCTGGCACCAGTAGAAATAAATATACTTAGGGCTAAATTGGTTGGAGGAGCATGTGGCTACGTTACAACAACCACAAGGAGATATCTTAAGTTAAGCTACTTGGTCAGATTGCACTTGGGTGACCATCCATTACCAACTTCAGCTGGGTGGCTGCTATAGTTCGGCCATTCAGAGAATGCGTTCCTGACACGTCGCGATTGAACTGACGACGTAATAACATTCATTGATTATTGATATAATAATGTTGTTTTAATGCTCCTCAATTGTTAAAACGGTAAACAACCAGCAAAAATATTTTTATCGTAACTGCAACGCCATTGCAAAGTTACGTCGTCAGTTCAATCGCGACGTGTCAGGAACGCATTCTCTGAATGGCCGAACTATAGTACTTACATTTAAACTGCTGATTCTGGGTGCATTATTTATACTTGTTATGAGTAGCTAGAATCCAGCAAGTGTGACAACCACTTACCAGGAGGTAACATGTTATAACCCAGTGTATCGGGTATGGAGGTCAGATGGGCAATCACTCTTTGAGCAATACTGTATTCAGCTGCATCGGTTAGACTAAAAGCCGACCCCAAGATTGTTGGCAAACTGGTAGGTACCTAGTATATACGAGTATGTATGACATATATGACAGCATCTCCTGCAAGCGACATAGTAAAATCACTGCCCTGCTACTTAGTAAGATCGCTGTGCCATCTATGATTAGTTGTAGTTTATTTTAGAAAGGGCTTAATTATAAAGGAGTTTAAAATATAGTAAATGCTATACAGATGTTTAATAAGAAAAAACACAACCAATTAAAATAATAGACATTTATTCTTCAAGGAATATGTTGTCTAGAAATTGTGCTGGAGCGCTTATATCATTAAAGCGGTGGCAGTGGTGGTGGTACAGGAATCATCATATCTGTAATTATGTTTCCATCCATGATACCAGTCTCCGGTGCAGACTCCACAGTGTGTTGGCTACTGCCAGCAACGGGTTGCCTCCGGACTTGTCTTGATGCAGCCGCCCAACAAGGAACACAAACTCGTTCCAAATGCAACACCTAATAACAAAAATATTATATTTAGATACTTGATATTCATTAATATTTAATTAGTTCAACACACACATACATATGCATTCATACATTAAGTTTAAATAAATAAGAATAAACACTTACGTGATGTACTGGTGTCCATCTTAGTATAACATTCCTTTGAGGAACTATCTTGACTGACTCTATGAGTTTTGCGACTTGCTGTTGACAAGCCACATGCGTAGCATATGTTTAGGTGTCCACGAGCAGGGGATACAAGTGACAGATTTGAGTTAGATGCTGTCTGGTTTTGTAATAATACAAAACATTTCACACACAGGATATCATCAGAAGATATCTGGAAAAAATGACAAAATAAAATGTAAGGTAGTTTAGAGACGTGTGAAATCCACAAACATAATAAAACAAACTTACCAATGTAGGTGTTTAGAAGGATAAGCATTGGTTCATCTATTTCTTCAATTTAACGTCTACGAAGATTAGGCCCTATACGTAAAGAGAAATTAACACACTGGCGAGACAAAGAGTAGTTTACTCGACTTCTACCAGGTGCAGATATTTTTCCGGAGTAAAACAACAATATCACTAAAAACAAGAGTCCAATGCTCACGAGTCAATGTGCTCACTTATCATTAAGAAAAGAGTCCAATATCTAAAAAAAACCACTGGAGGCACGAAAACGATTAGCTCGACAGTTTTTACGCAAATTGTAACTATCAGAAGCAAATACGGAGGAATAAATTCAACTCTACGCATAACAACCGGCACGAAAACAATTTGAATGACGTATTGATTTGACAGATAGACTCGCGTTCCGAGTAGATGTTACCATGTTAAATATTTTGTTAATCGATTTTCTAAATCGATTTGTTATAAATAATATCATTTACTAATTATTGTGTTATTGTTGTATTCCATGTATGGTGTTAGGTGTAACCGTTTTATAGATATAGTTCAGTGGTGACTTTTGTTAGTGTTGATATTTTATTGTTTGTGCAACAGTTATAAACAGTTTTTCTTTCTTCTTTTCTTGTTTACTATTTACGAGTGCATACTTAATATATATACTTGTACATTTTGATATAAGAGAAAAATGCTATATATTATATCGATATTTTCAATCGATCACCTCGTTCATTTAAATGAGATAGTCTGTCGTCTACCTGGCAACATTCACGTTAAGTTTTAATGGCGGAACTAGCTTAGATTCAATAAAATAAATATTAATTATGTTTTTCAATGCTAGGGTACAAGAAATTCTGAAAAAAAATAGTTAGTTTTATAAAATTAGGACTTGATTTTTAATAATAAAATATTCTTGACACTCTATCACAAATAAGGGGCCCAACGGGTGGCAATGTCCTTTCGAAGCAAGATGGGCATAATGGAGGTTTATCTGGACACCCTTTACAGCGATAGCTCGTTTCTTTACGAATTTTGTTTTTATTACAAACTTTGCACTTTAGGAAGGCAAACTTTTTCGTTGTTCCAGGTCGAGATGGTACTTGCTCTGGCCAGTGGCCACTCATTAAATTTTCAGTTACAGAACTATTTTCCGGTTGAGGAGCAGATGAAGTACTGGGTCGGAAACGCCTGTTATCATGAATAGTGTTTTTATTGATTATGTCTCTTCCTTTTATTTTCAGATTACTGATCCCAATCATTACCTTAATCAATTCTTCTCGGTAGTTTACGTAATTATATGAGTTGGCATTGTTTTTCTTATATTTTTTGAATAAGAAGTATGCATTCCAAACTGCAATATCCAAGAAGTGAAACAGCACCTTTTTATACCACCTTATCGTTGTCCGAGGGCATGAGTAGTAGGATACCATTTGATCGGACCTATCTACACCGGACATATGTCGGTTATAAAGATCAACTTCTGCAGGTTTCAATTTGGTCTTGCGATATCTGTTTCTCACTTCCACAAGAGAGGGATGTACCTTAGTGGTAATCATCAAGACTGGACGTTTGTCCTTCCACTTTGAAACATACACCTTGCCCTTGCGTGCCCACACGTGCTCACCTTTCTTCACCTTTTTATTTGCAATATTCTTAGGATTTTCTTCACGATTTGAACGCAAGGTACCGGTAGAATGAGTTTTCAAGTCAAGCAATTTCTGTGATAATTTCACAGAATTATAGAAATTGTCCATGAAAAGATGATGTCCACGTAGCAAGTATGGAAGCATTAACCTCATGACAAGTTTTTCTGTCTTAGATTCAGATTCGCCTGTATTTGATGTTGTCGCTTCCTTTCCCGAATACATCTTTACATTTAGCACATAACCATCGTCAGTAGTGAGCTCATAGAATTTGATGCCGTAGCGAGCTTTTTTCGACTTGATGTACTGGAAAACTCAATCGACCTCGAAACAGAAGAAGCGACTCATCCAGCGACAGCTCTTCACCAGCATTGTAAATTTTACGAAAGTTTAGTGTCAACATATCAATGAACTTTGCAATCTTATTTTCTCCTTTTGCATCTAATTCCGATGCACAGATGCAGCGTAAAATTTGCTCATATCGTCGTCCTGACATTATAAAGCTAAATATGGGATGATAATACAGTACATCCGATAATGAAGATACTTCTTTGTTTAGGACATTTAATGTGACCTTTGAGAAGCGTAATCCCAAGAAATTTCATCATTTCTTCACAGGTGGTCTCACGATATACTATTTTGCGGCTATATCTGGTATGAGGCCTATTCGTGTTGCATAGAGCGTTTCCATAATTATTAGTACAGTTTACCAGATATTCGATGGCACTTTGTGGGAATGCAAGATGGAAAAAGTCAATTACTTGGTTCATGCTATCAACATTCACGGGTATACCACATTGAAGGTTATCAAAATGAAAATCGGGTATATCAGTTATCGTCTGAGACCATAATTCCTCTCTGATTGTTTGATCTTCTAGGACCAACACTGACAGAGTTTAGCTGATCAGAGGGGTCTAGTGGTGACAGGTTAGGGTATTCTTCGTCATTCAAAGGCAGATCAGTTATCACTGGGACAGGTTCTTGTATTAGGTCTACAGGGCAATCAGTATTTCGTGTGACTTCAATATTTTCACCATTTCCGTCGAGGGTCGAGTCAATATTATATGATGATTTGTCAGCATCATCATCTGCATCACTAGACAAAGAGGATATTGACTCACCAGATGATGTAGTAGCTGTAACCTGTCGTATGCGTCTTGATTTTGAGGCTTGAGTTTCGTCCTCTGAACTCGTGGATTCAACACGGGATGGTAAGTACTCATCATCAGATCCATAGTCACCATCATCAGCAAATGGGTCTTGACTCGATTCAGGGGTAGAAGCTGCATCAAATAGGTCTTGGAGTCGTTTTTGTTCTTTTTCGAACGAGTCTCGAGACGCCATCTGCAAAAATATCCGTTACAAATTTAGTACAACAAAATCGTGTTCACAACAAACAATAGCAACATAAATACGTTATTGACATAAGCAACTAGACTTGAATTAGTATATTTAGTATGTATATAAAATTAAATTATAAATTTAAAAAAACCCCCGACCCAAAAAAAGCACGCAATTATTATGACAAAAGGTTAAAAACGCTAAACCCTATAAAAAGCAAAAAATAACTTTTAACACTACGTAAGTACCAACTAAAGCATGTCAGACTAAAGCGGGGAATTCACTAGACGGGCATGTCCGCGGGCAGTCTGTCCGGGCATGCCTTTCGACGCAATACACTTCACAGACTCTTCAGTTTGTTTTAGAACGGCTTCGCTATTAGTTGTGTTGCAAATAAGTACAGCCATATCAATTTGCTCAATGAAATTGAAATTGAAGAACCAGCAGATCTATACAACTACTTACGGATGGATATAGCGTCATTTGAATTTTTACTACAACTTATCGAACCCAAAATTACAAAACAAAATACGAGGATGAGACAGTCAGTGACTGCAAGAGAAAGATTAATTGCTACGCTGAGATATTTAGCTACAGGCAGAACTTATGCAGATATGAAATTCACGTGTGCTATATCGCCACAACTACTAGGTAAAATTATACCGGAAACCTGTAAGGAATTATTTATGGCATTAAAAGATGACTTCATTAAGGTAAGTTATTTATTATTATAAAATACGTAGAGTAAAACTTAACAATTATTATTATTATTGAATTTGAGATATTTATTTAAATTATCAATATCATTTATTGTAACATCATCAATTATATTTAAGTTAGGAACAGACACTTGCTCAGATAATTCTCCTTGGTTTACATATGGTTGACGATTTCGTGGATACAACGTAATTATATTTGGTGGCTGCATAGCAGTTGGTTGGAATCTTGGAACGGGTTGTGGGCCTGAATACGACGATATATTTTGAGGTTGAACTACGGGTTGAACAGTTATCGATGAACCGACATTTAAAAGGCCCATTCTTCCATTAAATAAAATTTCGGAAATCAATTTTTTCGCGATGATGCCTTGTAGCTCTTCCATTTTCTCGAGATCATGGGCTACGCTGTCCCCAAACGCTTGCTCTTTACTCGTATAACGGTTTTGGAGTTCGTTGCTGGCGATATCTAAAAATTTAGCTTTTTTTTGAGCAAGGGTTGTAGTTTCTTTTTTATTTCTTACGGTGGATGTTGACTTTTGAGATGGCGCATCCGATGAATTACTGGGACTAGGAGGCTCAGTCATCTGAAAATAAAGATATATGTACTTATCTCAATAACTATTTAACTTTCTTTGTTGCAGTTTCCGTCAACTACTGAGGATTGGTTGGAAGTTGCGCGTGGTTTCGCAAATACATGGAATTTCGAACATTGCTTAGGAGCGATGGATGGCAAACACATCGCTATTAAACAACCTCCACATAGTGGTTCTTACTACTTCAATTACAAATCTTATTACAGCATTGTATTATTTGCAGTTGTTAATGCTAATTATGAATATTTATATATTCACACTGGCACAAACGGTAGAGTATCTGATGGAGGCGTAATACAGGAAACAGATTTTTATGACAAATTAGAAAACGGACTGTTAAATTTACCACCCCCGAGTATCCTTAGAAACTCTCAAATTGTTGCCCCATATGTTTTTATAGGAGATGATGCGTTTCAATTGTCTGATCACGTAATGAAACCATACCGCAAAGATATTAATACTCCGAGAAATGAAAGAATTTTTAACTATCGTTTGTGCAGGGCACGGCGAACTGTTGAAAACGCCTTTGGCATAACCGCTTGTAGGTTTCGAGTTTTACTATCCACTATAAGTCTAGAAAACGTGAATAATATTGATTATGTTGTAATGGCTTGTTGTGCTTTGCACAATTTTTTGAGGCGCAATTCTTCTAACTATATGACAATTCAATGCATGGATCACGAAAATCATAATCACACAGTTACTCCTGGAGAATGGCGACAAGAGCAATCACATCAGCTACATGGCTTGTTGAACAGAGGACGCAATTGTGAAGAGAGAGCTAAAGTTATAAGAAAACTGTTTACAGAGTATTATAATAACGAAGGTCAAGTGGCGTTTCAAAGTCAATTTATATAATACATACAATTATACATTATGTTCAAATAAATATAATATAAATTCAACTGTGATAATAATTATGTTTTATTGAAATACCTAACTATCTGTACTAATCTATACTAATATTATAAAGCTGAAGAGTTTGTTTGTTTGTTTGCTTGAACGCGCTAATCTCAGGAACTACTGGTCTGATTTGAAAAATCCTTTCAGTATTAGACGGCCCATTTATCGAGGAAGGCTATAGGCTACTTTTTAACTGGATTCGCGCAGAGGTTCCCGCGGGATGCGGGTGAAACCGCTGGCAGAAGCTAGATATTAAATATGTATCTAAAAATATTAAGTAGGTATGTCGGTACGATACTTACCAATGACTCATCTGTCAAAGAATCAGGCGGAGAGTTTAAGGAAGATATTCCAGCTCGGGCTTCCTCTTGATCAGAAGTGAACTGAAGCAGATTGAAGTACCAAAGAGAAGGTACATAAACCTCGTCTGTTGATGAACCCGTTCTAGTTGATTTACGTATTTTGCGCAATTCACGCCTGTAGGAATTCCTTAGGGATTCTATTTTCTTTTTAACATACGCTAAATCAGCTCCGGGATAAATTTCTTTACATTTTTCAATCAAATGTTGAAAGGCGGTATTACGCATTTCACTATTCATAAATTCCTTGCTTTTTACCTTCCATAAACATGGATAAGTTTTGTATTCAGCTATAAATTCTTCCCAGAACATTTTATTCTCATTAAAACTCATTTTAAATTAAAAATACTCCATAACTCGTCGAAACGATAATAAGCGGACGTCAGTTTGGCTAGCTGTCACTGTCATATCTGTCCACAGGCCGCCTGGACTAAGCATTCACGCTCGGACCTGTCGGTGCCTGTGCAGACAAAATGAGATCGCGCGGACTTCCAACGGGCAGTCTGCCAGACCGCCCGCGGCAGTACTACACTGACTGATAAAGCACAGACATGATAGTAGCGAAGCCCGTCGGACTTGCCTGCAGGCTTGCCCGCGGACATGCCCGTCTAGTGAATTCCCCGCTTTAACTAAATTTTGTCGTGTCGGGGGACCGCTCTAATTTATTAGCCTAACGTTAGAAGTAATGATATACTACTACATTACATATACTTCTTATAAGTTTTTATACAATTTTGTTTAGATACGTGTTTTTTTATACGAATGTTGTAATTAGGTAGGTATCATTTGATTTATGTAAGTATTTTTAAAGGTAAAAAGCGGTCCCCCGACACGTCAAAATTTAGTTTAGTCTGACAGGCTTTAGTTGGTACTTACGTAGTGTTAAAAGTTATTTTTTGCTTTTTAAAGGGTTTAGCGTTTTTAACCTTTTGTCATAATAACTGCGTGCTTTTTTTGGGTCGGGGGTTTTTTTTAAATTTATAATTTAATTTTATTTCATGCTTTTTGAAGGAGCTCCTTAATTTTTCCTTCTTTCATTTAATTTCTTTTATTTTAAGATGGGGTCGCTATATGCGATCTCGGCCAAAAGAAGCTGTTTAACAATCCTCATGACAAACCAGCTCTGGGAGAATTGCACAGATTGAGAAACAACAAAGATTAACCTTTGGTCATTCTAGATTTTCAGCAAAAATATAAATCAGTTTATCCGTTTCATTCCGGTATTCCAGGGTTTCATCCGCCACATCCCATTTCCAGCATCAGGTTCTCGTCAATCAGAAACATGAAGAGAACTCGTCAAGACAAATTCAACGAGCCCAAACTCGATGGGTTTACTAAACGGCAGTTCAGGGTTACGTCTCCTATCTTCGTGTCCTAACAGCAGACCAGCTCAGTGGTTCCAGAAGACATTAGTATTTCAAATTTCAGATCCCACATATGCTTGCAAGTAAACTGAGCGTGTAACATTCCTATCACACCTAACAAACGAGCTGATGACCTTGAAGACCTGAACCGATTTCCACCAAACATAGCTAAGAACACTCCCGAATGACATTCCTTTCAAACAAAAAAAACCGCATTACAATCGGATCATCCGTTTGGGAGCTACGATGCCACATACACACACACACACACACACACACAGACACGTCAAACTTATAACACCCCGTCGTTTTTGCGTCGGGGGTTAAAAACAATAAAATTACGTTGAAAACAAACTACTCACTTTCTAAAAAACAGTTGCGCGCGAAAACATGCAGCGACACGCAGGATCACCGCAGCGGCGCAGTACTCAACTGATCGTATGTAAACACGACGCTCACGGGCGTAGTGTGAGTGGGGAGGGGAGTATAAAAATAAGAATGTGTGCGTGGAAGTACTTTTTTTTGACATTTTTTTAAAATAATGCTGTGACAGTACAAAAGTCGTAATTATACCTGTGGTGACAGTACAACATGCCGTTAAAAAATCGGTCGTCGTGTGGCGTACTGATTTTATCCAAGTAAAAAATGATACGTCGACAGGCGACAGGCTGTGGTCGTTACTGTCCACGAACGTGTTAATAATGTTTACGTATCAAACGGTAGAAAGTAGGTACCTTCCCGAGTCGAGTGATCGTTCCATCTCCATTTTTTACGAGACAAAATATCGTAAGCACAGCACACAGCACAGTCCACGTGGACTGTCATCCAATGAGATTCATTCCACGAGCGGCACGACGGCACCGCAAAGACGACGACGGCACTTTTCAAAGAGTCCACGTGGACTTTGATAAATGCCGCCTTGTACTTAAAAATAGGTTTTAAAGGTCACTCTGTGGCTCAGTTGCCGTCCGAACACCGGAAGTGGAAGTGTGCGCGCACTACCGGTAATCAAGTATTGTTCGCGATCGCTACGAGTGAGTAGGGTATACGTCTTGCATGATGAGTGATAGGAACCGTCGCTACTCGAATATCGAGTACCTACAAATGGTACGCGTGTACGCAATAGCTGGTGACAATTTAAGGGAAGCAAGAAGATTGTACGCTGCGCCTAACAATCTAATAATGTTACGGAACCGAGGAGTGATCAACCCGCAAGTGCTAGGACTGCAAGTTATTTTAGCAGCAACACAACGGTTGCTTGATCACGGCCAGTTTCGCAGCCCACTGCATGCACAAGCGCGGGGCCGCCCACGATATTCACCTGTTCTCGAAGAAAACGTGTTGCGTTACTTCGAACGACACCCGCGAAGGAGTACTAGAGTAGCTGCCAGACATTTCGGAGTCAGCAAGTACTATGTTTGGAAAGTTTTACAAGCGGAACGATTGCACCCGTACTACTCTACCGACGAGCACAGGCCTTATACAGGGCTGACCCTGAATCCAGAATGGTATTGTGTCGCTGGCTTATGGAACATCCAACCACCAACATTCTCTGGACCGATGAGTCCACATTCACCCGAGTTGGGATGTTCAATATCCACAACGAGCACTGGTGGTCAATAAACAACCCACATCTAATCCGAGAACATTCCCACCAAATCCGATTTAGTGTGAATGTGTGGGCTGGAATTATATCGCGACGCGTTTTTATTTTGATTTATAAACTGAGCGATAAATGGGGAACAGTTTGTTCCGAAAATGAGTGACGTCATAGCATATTTACCTACAACACTGCTGCCCTTTTCCATTCATAAAAATCGTAAGGCATTTTGGTCATCACTATGAATTTTAATTCTTAAAAATATATCCTTTATGTCGCCTATTATTCCTATAGGATTCTCTCTAAACCTAAACATAATGCCGTACAAAGATTGCAATAAATCGGGACCTTGAAGAAGAAAATCATTAAGTGACATATCACAATCACAACATTTCGCGGCGGCATCAAAAACTAACCGTAATTTCTTTTTATTAGGGTTATCGACTCCAAAATGGGGTAAGTACCAAATATGGTGGGCTGTTTGTTCGTCTTTACATCCAATTTTCTTACGTAATTATTGTTAAAAAGATATTGCATACGCTCGCGGCACCTACCTTCATATTCCGAATCTAACATTTTTCGTTCTACCGATTTTAATCGTTTTAACGCGACAGGATACGAATCCGGCATAATAAAATCATCATGTTTCCACGGAAGCCTGACCGTCCATTGACCATTGACTAATTCGGCGGACTCGTCAACTATTTTGATAGCTCTCAATGTCTCTAAGTTCTGACGCGGATTGTTATTAATACCGATTGAATCTAAAGAAAAAGAACGACGGATTAACTCGTGTAAATCAATGTTTACGTTATCGTTATCAGACTGCATAGATAAAGACATGTTAGTTTGCTGCAATGATGTATTTGTGCATGCAATAATATTATAAAGCCATCTACACACTCGCGCGCGAATCACGGCGCCAATCGCGACGCGAATCGCGGCGCGAATTGGAGCAAGAACTGCCAACTGTCCACACTGGCAGAGGTTCGCGCCGGGCTCTCAGTATAGTTCGCGCACTTGACGCGTATGCACGCCAAGCATTTAATCAATATAGTTTATTTGTAGTCGGTATGGACAGTGAAACCACTACAGCAGCTGCGGGGCTACTTTGCGCTTTAGCAATTTATAGTTACGCCATAAAGAAAAAACAAACAATTCAAAAGAAGCAAAGAAAACGGAGATGGTGGATTACCACCATTCACCGAAACAGAACCAGGTAAGTACCAATTTATTATGCTTTCTCATAGAGTTTAGGATATAGTAAGTACGTAGTACAAGATGGGTGAAATAAATATATATTCACTTTTAGCTATATAAAATTACAGTTTTAATAACAGTTAAAATGTAATACGCCGCTGTAACATATCTTGTGATGTGGGATCTGATACTTGATAACTTTGTATTTTGTTACAGTGCAACCATGGAGGAGCAGTTGAATGAACTAGTTGCAGAACCTACAGATGAATTCAAAAAGTTTTCCCGGATGTCATTAAATGATTTTGAATATTTGCTTAGTCAAATTTCAACACGAATTTCAAAACAAGACACCCAATTACGAAAAGCTATTCCTGCCCAGATACGTCTCGCTATAACACTGAGATACTTAGCAACAGGAGATGACTTTGAAAGCCTTCATTTTTTGTTCAAAGTTTCACCACAAATAATATCAAAAATTATACCCGAAGTTTGCCATGCCCTATGTGAAGTGTTAGAGGATGAAATAAAAGTAAGGACATCAATTTAATACTTTTATTATGCATATACAGAACTACTTAGAATCTAGAATATAACTTTGCAAAATCAACCAAATATAATAACAAAATTCAATAGACAATAAAAACAAAATTCGGTAATTTCAGTAGGTATTTAACTTAAGTCAAAAGCTGTCTGAACTATATCATTATTATGATCAGATGTGTTTGCATCTTGGTTCTCTGGTAAATGAAGGACAGGATAATCTGGTGTACGAATTAGCCGGTTCGATTGAATAATGATATTAGAAGGTGGGGCTGATATTACTTGTCTATTTTGGTAATAAGTATTTTGATTCGCCTGCCCGTAATGAAATGGAGGCTCTGAATGCGTAGATGATGATGTGCCTGTTCTTGGTTCATAAAAATGAGGTGGCGATGGAGTCATCACTAAAGGGTCATCAAATTGGTATTGTAAATACATCCCATCAATGTCGTGCATCAACTTCAATCTATTCTTTTCAGATAATTTTCGCAACTTATTTGCTAATAGTTTTCCGTATAAATCGCAATCATCGTCTTGCTGAATAGGCTGTAATGGGTTCCTTTTTAGCGTGGATTTGAAGGTGATAAGAGCGTCTTTAACGACATTTCCTGCGTCAACCACTTCTGAAGAGATTTTGCGTCGGTGGATTGTCTGGTCACTGTCTTTTTGGGTGTTAATAGACTGACTTCGATTTTCATTCATTTCTTCAACATTCTCTTTAATAGCTTCGAGATTTACTTCTTTAGGCTCCTTTATTCCACGTTCCTAAAAAAACACACATACATTTAGGCACTTAAATACTGTTTTTTACATGAAGGTTTTATATATGTTATGTTTTTTGCAGATACCATCTTGTCCAGAAGAGTGGCTGCGTATTGAAAGAGGATTTGCAAGGAAGTTTCCTCGAGCGGTTGGATCTATTGACGGCAAACATATTGTTCTCGACTGTCCATTCAATTCTGGTTCTGTATACTATAATTATAAAAGAACCTACAGTATAGTATTACTAGCATTAGTTGATAGTCAATACAATTTCATGTTTGCTGACATTGGTTGCCAAGGCAGAATAAGTGACGGTGGAGTTTTTACAAATAGTATTTTATGGAACAAGATGTGTACAAACAGCTTAAATTTACCACCACCGCATCCATTACCAGGTTCGAACATTGATGTGCCCTACGTTTTTTTGGGGGATGGAGCCTTTGCACTGTCAGAACATTTAATGAAGCCCTATCCTGATCAGCACAACATAGGATCTGCAAAACGTGAATTCAACAAAAGATTATCTTCAGCTCGGGTAGTGGTAGAAAATACTTTTGGTATATTGGCGGCCAGATTTAGAGTGTTTAGAAAACCAATCCCATTACAACCACAAAAGGCTCGCCTTATAACATATACTTGTATACTACTACATAACTTCTTGAGACGAAGTTCTACTTCTTTACATATCTATACACCACCCGGATCTATTGATATGTTTGATGATGATGGAGTACTTATACAACCTGGATCATGGAGGACAGATCAAGAAAATACATCCGCTTTTCGTAACTTGAGAAGAGTACCTCGGCGATCAGCAAATAACGCCACAGAAATAAGAAACGAATTCACAAAATATTTAAGTAATATTTAAGTACCTAACTATTAAAAAATAAAGTTATCTACTAACCGTATTCATACTTTTTTTACACTTTAGAGTATCTCCCAAAAAAGCATCCATTGCTTCATAAGCGAACCAAATGGGCTGATATATCTCATCGGCACCAGCTCCCGATTGAACGGACTTCTTAACTTTTCCCTTGTAGCTCCTATAGCTTGACATGAGAGAACCTTTTTTCTTTTTCAATTCATCAATTGGTATTTCCATCACCGTACTTATCCGCATCCAAGCATCATGGGTTTTCAGTTTATTTTTATAATCTTTCAAATTAATGTCCCATAATACCGGCTCAGCACGAAAACATTCTATAAATGTTAGTTCTAATTCATTGCTCCACACGTTACTCATTTTGCAAGCAAAATCGTAGCATATACCTAAAAAAAAACTAAAACACAACCATCCGTGTCAATTGCTACTGAGCGACTGAGCTGCCCGAGGCGCGAATGTATAGTCTTGTCGCGTTCACGTCGCGCTTCGCGCCTGCGAGCGCTTTGTCGCGGGACAAAAAACCGACAATTTTCGGGGAACACAGCGCGAACGAGCCGCGAAGCCGCGAAGAATATGCGAATCGGATCTACACTCATGTTACGCGGGTGTTTCGCGCCTTCGCGCGCGGTTCGCGCGCGAGTGTGTAGACGGCTTAAGGTTCGCTCGCGCCCGTGTCGCCGCCGCTGCTAGCCGGTGGCGGTGACTCGCGGCGGGCGCGCGCGGTCGACTTACCTTGCGGGCTGAGTGCGCGCGGGCGAGCTGCCGCCGCTCGGGGCCCGCTGACGCTGCTGATGTTGTTGGCGTGCTCGGCGCGCTTATCAGTAAAATCAGTTTGGCGTAAAGCTCCATGCACACACCACCCTAATAATGTTTGCGTGATAAACGGCCCGCTCGACTTATACTTTTTACAAACAATTGGCGCAATTCAATCCTAATTATCTTGCCCTATTAACAATTCAGGCTTAACTTTACTATCAGAGCACAAAGAGTAATTAATATTAGGTACATAATCGTAACATTCTACACTTGATACAAATTGTACGGGTAAGTGAAGTTCTTTAAGTTTGCGAGCACTTAGCTCATATTTATCACCGTTACTGTTGCTGATGGCACATTTAATAAGTGAGTGCAGTTTGACATACCAGTTCAGAGTCCCATGCGCCAGATGCGCGCATTGTCACCGTCTTACCGTGGAGCCCAACCTTATCAGCAAGGTCGGCGGCGATAAGGGTCACCGTGGCACCATCATCTAGCAACGCATGCGTGTTGACACTGTCTTTGGGTCCGTGAACGGTTACCGGCACTATTTTAAGCACTACTTTTGACCCGGATAATCTCTGCGATGCATTTGGCACGTTTAGCACTGACACTTCGGAACACTGCGCGGCGCGTGTGTTTGCGTAAGCGACGAGTTCGCTCTCGGGCTTCGGCGCGTCGCTGGGAGGCGGCGGCGGCGTGGATGATCCGTGGCGCGCCGTCTCCGGCTTCGTCCAGTGTAGCAGGCGATGATGTGGCCCACCACAGGCCTCGATGTCGCAGCTCTCCGCAGAACACGTCGCTGAATCTTAGTGTCGAGCGCCGAGGCATTTAAAGCACAGTTTGTTCGCTCGAACAAATCGCCAGCGGTCCTTTCTCATAGCTCGCTTGAACTTGCCGCAGTCGGATAATGAGTGCTCGGCAGTTCTTTTACAGAATCGGCATTTAGCCTGCGCTGTGTCGACCACCATGGCTGTCAATACAGATTTCTTGTCAGTTTTCTCGTATTTACGTGAATATTCGTTCTGGTGGTGTATGTAGCTCACCCTGGACTCTGCTACTTTTTTAGCTTCGACGTATAGAAATTCTGATAGCAACTGTAACTTTGGAGTTTCTTGGTTTAATCTTTCGTGCAGGTATTCTACCCACTTGTTAATTAAATTGGTAGGCATCTTTGAGACGACGATTGATGATAGTTGTGGGCTACTTAAATAGTCTGATTGTTTCAGTGTTGTAACTGCTGTAACATAGTTTTTTACCATGATTGCGAACTTGACTATTTCAGAGTGGTAAGCTTCTGGTAGCGGGGATAACCATCGGAGCTGAATTGACTCTTGGCGCATTACGATCTCAGGTCTACCGAATCTAAGTTCGAGCGTGTCCATGACGTCCTTAGGTGAGGTGTTACCCATCAACAATGCGGATGCAGCTTCCTTCGCTTCTCCACGTAAACACTTACGTAAGCGCCACACGTTTTCGGTGTCGCTAAACTTACAGATGCGCGTCGACTCGTGAAAGGCTTCTCGGAATTGGAGCCACTCTAGGGTTCTCCGTAGTACTGGGGTAAATCCTTAGGGCTATATTTCACCGGGACACCATGGCGGCGCAACCAGTCGCCGCTGCCAACAAAATGTATACAGCTCTATAGAGAGTTACTCACCTGGTGTCCGTTTAGTTGCGCAACCAATTTGGCGGCGCGACCAACTCGGACGCGTGCATAGAATGTTACTGGTTGCGCCGCCACGCTGGTCGCGCCACCACTAACTACTACAGCGCGATATGGTGTCTCACTCACTCGGCCGCCAGTCCGGCCGCCAGTGACGCTCCCACCACAGAGTACTTTTTATATTATGAAATAGAGGTCCAACTCGACTACCAAACTAAGTAAGACAAGTGGCGCCTTCTGAACGCAGGTTTAAGAAACTATTTGTCAATATATATACATATAGCTACATAAAGCAGTGGTTACTGGGTCTAGGTAGATTTTTGTTTCTTTTTGTTTAATATTTATAAGATGTTTTTCAATAAATAAAACACTGATAACCTTTAATATAATTTATTTTTTTCTTTTAAAACATTTCATGTATAATTTTTTCGCTTTTAGCTTATAGGAATCCGTATCATCATCACACTCTCTCCTATTTATTAATATTTTATTAATATCTTTACAGTAATTGTAAATAAAGAATCTGCAGGATATATTGATTAAAAAGTCTATTAATTTTTCTTTATGAATTTCACATTTTATGAAATCGAATTTCAAATGTATAAATATTAATGTTTTGATGAAATCTTTTAAATATTTTTTTTCCAAACATTTTTTAATTATTGTGTAATTTATATCCTGCAGATTCGAAACACAATTGAAGAGAGAGTCGCTGGGACTGCAAAGCCATTTTTTATTAGCATACTCTCTATATTTTAAATAATCGTGTTCCTGATCGGACATTAAATTTTTTTTACATTCACTACAACCCTTGAAGACTTTCTTCTTAGCGGTTTTAATAAAATAACCGCTAACATATTGTAGCCCCCCAATTATACGGGGGTCGCTTTTGTCTTCAAGGGCTGTAAATTCAATGTCCGGAATCTCAGAGAGCTCACAATTTATTTGTTCTTTGCAGGCCCCGCTTGTGATGAGAACTTCATGCAAAGCGTGGCAATTATCTGCCTCACAATTTGTCCCTGGGGCATGGACACTAGATAGGCTGTTTATTAAAAGGCTGCTAAATGCTGCTTCAAATCCATCTGGAGTAGGGTTTACGTTGCGGCATCCTTGACTCCTTATCGATCCAAAAAAATTTTCTATTGGATCCTGATTCAGATGCCGCAACCAAACCGATGTCACTCCGTACTTCGCAGCAATTTTTTTTAAAAGCAGTTCTATTCCTTCTAGTGTCCATACCCAGTTACTTAAGGTGGGAACATACTCCACATTCGAGGTTTTTACATTCACAAATTTCATATTTTTTAAAAATATTTTTGCCTCCATCCATGTTTTGTGATGTATTGAGTTCGGCGTCGCAGGTCCCAGCAGTGGTTTACTGTGCTTCCTTTTCCCGAAGCTTCCGTTAATGGAGTCAAAAAGTTTGTCAAAAAACAAGATGACGTCCGCTGTATTTTGCGCATCTTGAGAGATTATTCCTTTTTCTGCAAAAAAATAAGAAAAAAAATATTAATAAATATTCCTCACACGTTCTTACAACGCAATCTAGTCCCAAACAAAGCATTGCTTGCTTGTAATTTGGGTACAGCAGACAACCAATAAATGAACTTATATAAATATAAATATTTTATAAATAACATAACATAGTGTACATATGTAGAAACACCCACACACATAAATGTTTGACTTATGCGGGAATCGAACCCGCGACCTCCTGTGGCAGGCAGATACACTGGCTACTATGGCATCTAGTCATCAATAAGAAACTTGTTATTATTAAATCTGAACTGGGAGCAGTTTTTAATTTGTGAAAACTTTTACTATACAATCTTCCGCCCGCGGTTCTACCGCATCCCGTGAAAGCTACTTCGCGCACCCAGATTAAAAGTCACTTTTAGTCTTCCTCAATAAATGAGCTATCTAACGGTGAAAGATTATTTCAAATTAGACCTGATCGACCTTGGTGATTGGATTGGTTCTTCAGATTAGCATGGTTAAGAAAACATACAAACAAAAAAATCTTCAGCTTTATAATATATAAGTATCGATAAAATAATGCAATGTGAAAACATTATGTAATAAAGTTTATTTACCTGCTAGGTAGCCCATATTTGATGCTACAGTTTGGCTGAATAGTTGCGTAGCAAATTTAACTTTCATCCGTGGAATTTTACTGGGAATGCAGTGGGAGTCTGTTAATTTTGGCACCAGTCTTATGCCTTTGTAGCCTGGGTTTTCTTGGTGCAGTGCAGTTATGTGTTCCCACTTTGCCATTAGCATTTTGTTGTCTTTTTTATATAGTAGATTTTTCGTTATTAAATTATTTCTTATACATTTCATTAAGTGAGGTGGGTCATACAAGGGAATGATTTCCTGTTTATTTATTAAAATAATATTTCCCTCAGGTTCTTCTGATTTTCTTAACAGAATACCTCTTGTTTCTTGTAACAAGAATTTAATGCAGTTAACATTATTTGTTCCTTGGTCGCACACTGTTGCTACCACATTAAGACCAGCATTTTGTAGTTCTGTGATGACAGCCTTTAATTGTTTTGCCAGTTCTGGTCCCTTTGTGGCAGACTGAGAAAATGTGTATGCAACGGGTTGCTTATAATTTTTTATAAGTCCTCTTATCATAAATACCTGCGCATGATCTGCATACTCAGGCAGTGTCTCTTGCCCATTGGTTACAAACCCACTCACTCTGTCCTTCCTTTCATTGTATGCCACATTCGGTTTTAGTGACATTTCGTCAAAAAGAACCACACATAATTTGTGCTCTGGTTTCATTTTAAGTGTGGCTTTTTTTATTTGTGCCATCAAATTTTTATTGATACCAGCATTTATATCTGCCATATTAATTAATTTTATTAAAATTTGGCGTGATGGCAGGATAAAGATTTTCCTCAGGAATCTGTATCCTTTTGGGCTTTGCTTGAGGATAGTCAAAGCTACAATTTTTTCCTCTAATGTGAAACGCCGGCCTTTTTTTTCCTTTTTGTGCTCCCTGAACTGCAGCAAAGTTAAAATTTTTGATGTGCTAGACATTTTGTCTAGAGTTTCTAAAAATTGAGGGTTTGTAGTAATATTTTGCAGGGCCTTGATCTTGATTGCCTGCTTTTTAACCTTGCTACGGCATTTGCTGAGTTTCACACCAACTTGCAGCATTTTCTGATACAGAGCACGCTCAGTTTTCGTAACAGCAACCTGTTTTACCGCCTTCTTACTAACACATTTAACTTTGCGATGCACTGAAAAAATAATAAGAATCATATGAATAAAAATTGCAGAATTTAAGAGTACATATGAGTGAGATAGCATCAAAGCTAGTTGTGTGTGAAAGTATCCCATGATTGAAATATGTATTAAATCTATAAATCAGTACCTAGTTAATAAACCATGATAGTGAGTGTAACAAGCAAACTCAGCTTTGAAGTTATTAAGTTTGATTACAATTGTGTTGCTTACCAAGATCTTTCACCACCTCAACATTTTCTTCTTCACTATGAGGCTGTCTATCACTGTGTACAGACTGAGATTCTGAAGTGACAGGATCTGAAAGGTCATTAACATATTTGGTAAGAAATGTGTGCCTATTATATACAAACCAATTAAGCTGATGATCATTACCATCATCATGAATGTAGCAGTTCATATTGAGTAACCATTATTTGAATCATATTGAATTAATTAAAGCCAGCCCACTACTAGACAAAGTTACTTTTTCTTTTATATAGTTTATAATATCAACTAGCGACCCGCCCCGGCTTCGCACGGGATAACAGTATTTCCCCAGTATTTAATGTATGTTATTATACATAAAAACCTTCCTCTTGAATCACTCTACCTATTACAAAAAACCGCATCAAAATCCGTTGCGTAGTTTTAAAGATTTGAGCGTTCATAGGGACATACAACATGACACATGACAGAAAAAGCGACTTTGTTTTATACTATGTAGTGATAAGGATGTTAACATTTTAGGACTTATGCATATGACATATAAATGTAATTTAACAAACTGTATTTCATCAATCACTCTTGTCTTAAGGGATAGGTTTATAGAGAGGCTAGTTTACTTTAATTGTTTGCAAAATTATAACTCAGGAACAACAAAAATAATTCAATTTAAGATGATTTTAAGGTAAATTAGCACATTTATCGAGAGAGGCTACATTTTATCCGGGCGCATGAAGGAGTTCCAGGACAGAATATGTGTAAAATAATTGCTGATTAAATGCTTGTATGTAGGATCACTCACCAAGATTCTCTTTCATTTGTACATCTTCAATTGAACCTTGTGAGTGTATATGTAGATGCGCAGGTTCTGTAAATAATAATATTCAGTGATTAGTATATGTTATTATTACATCATTTATTGCTAGTGTCTATCTATCAATTACACTATATGCTGTCCGCATGGGTGCCGCATATTATGCACAAATATGTTGACATTATTGAAAAGAAACAAGTATTAAACAAAACAAAGTAATACAAAAGTAAATTATTTCAGACATGGTAATGGTTTTTTGTATGCCTAAGTGAGAGTAGTAGAAATCATAATTGACATGTACCTTGAAAACTAGACGTTATGGATACCACATATTATGTTTGGAACATTTGATCTATGATTCATTACCTATTCATTCAGTCAAGAGGGTACCAAAATTGTGTAATGCAGTGCTATTTAAGTATTACAACAAATTAAAAATAGCAAAGGATTTTTGGTAAATGTGACATTCAAGTTACTCAATTTCAGCCTAATTTGTAGGAATAAATGATCTTTGAAATAACTTCACTCAAAAATGGCTGGACCGATTTGGTTGAAATTTGGTATGTAGATAGGTGATACCCTGGATTAAGACATAGGCCACTTTTTATCAATACACCATGCGGACGAAGCCGCAAGTGGAAGCTAGTACATACGTAATGTAAATGTATGTATGTATGTATAAAAATGAATTGCTTGTTTATATGTATATGATAAAATATACCTTTTGATGTAGACGGTCCTGAAATCTGAAGAGGTCTTAGTGCTCTTTTTTCAATGCTGAATTTCGAGCAAGATAATCCTGTAAACAACGATAAAATAATATGAATTATAAATATAGTAAATTTTGAAATGTAATATAGAAACTCTTGTATGACATACTGCGTACATACAGAAATTGTGGCTCCAAAGAAATCTCTATTCAGATGTTTTAGACTTACTGCAGCTTTTCATTTTGTGATTTGGAAAGTTTACTTTAAACTCAAATAACATGACTGTTTATTTCTTTCTAACATCAACTCTAGAAATTTGAGACTTAGGTACTCTTTAAGGTAAACAGGTACCTTAATTTGGGTATTTTACTAAAACTAACCTGGCATGTTTTTTGTAGGTACAGCTCCTTTGGCAAGTCGGTTATTCCGGCACCAATATTTTGGTTCGAAATGATCATTACAGACGCGGCGGTATTTGAAAATATGGTTATTTTCAAGTTGCAAAATGTCACCACCAATATGAAAGACCCATGTATTAAATAGCTGCCTATCCTTATCTGGATTAGGGAATTTATGTAAATACCCCGTAGTGTCTGAAAAAAAGGGTAACAAGTTAGAATTCAGTGGAGTCGTGACAAAATGACGACTATTTGTTTTAAGGATGTTGATAAATGCTTACCTAAGCCATTTGTACATCCGGGAACACAACACTTTCTATTAGACATGATAAATATTAATTATCACAAAACGGGTCAACGAGTCCTATCTCAAGCACAAAATTCACAAGATTTCGATCACCTCAAGCACAAAATCGACACGGCCGAAGGAGCAGAGGCTCAACTTAACGGACTTAGGTGGATAAAGCACTAATAGGGATAAAAATCTGGAAAAACAAACAAGACACCGAAAAGCACTTCAGCGCAAACCGGCAGCCAAATTTGTTTGATTGACAATTTTTGCATAATGTTGCATGTAGAAAATGGATTTAATGTTGCCAGTAGAAAATAAATTCTTGAATTTTATTTTATTTCTGGCTAATTGATAATAAACATTAAATTTTAGTAATTGCTTCAATATGCAACTCAAAATTTTTATTATTTATTTTTTTATTTTAGCTGAAAAAAAAGATAGGGTAAGAGTAGAACCAATAAAAGATGTGATAGCGCCCTCTTACACACCTAAGCATAACTACTACGCAATCGCGCATCATCGTCATTACAAATAACGCCATCTATATTTCAGTTTCTTTAATATCTTACATTATAATACTACCAAATTAAAATGACACTTCCATGTAAGGACCTCAATGTATTTACTGTCTCACTTCATTTTGCAGACCTATAATGATACGTTTTCTCGTTTGCCACTATTAAGATTGTCACCCCTGCGCTCCCACCTCATTGCATGCAGCACGTGTCGCAGTTATGTTTTATTTTTTAACTGCTTATTTTAATATCTGAGTAGTTTGTTAACTGCATACGATGGATAATTTCGATACAGAAAGGTTTATTATCGAAATTCAAAGTAGACCATCAATTTGGGATAATTCCTCGTCAGATTATTCCGATAGAGATTTGAAAAAGAAATGTTGGGAGGAAGTTGTAGATTTATTTGGAGAACAGGAGCAAACCGTTGAACAAAAAAAGAGCTTTGGTAAGTAAACAACATTTATTTTTCTGAATGAATTTGTCAATCAATAAATGTTGTCATGATGCTTCTGGTGTAACATGGAAAGCCAAAAGCTCGTTGTAAGTTGTGTATGTATTTATTAATGAATATAATTATTTTGCCATGGAAGTGGGTTTTCGTTTACAAAATAATGTGTAAAATTATCTCGAGTGGTAGTAGCAGCACGCCCTCCTCTATTGAAATTTTGCTGTGTTGTTGTTTGAAAGCCCATTATTGTCAGAGTATCATCATATGAATATCCATCTCTAGAACGTACAAAATTGTGTAACACACAACATGTTCTCACAATGGATTTTGCTAATTCTGTGTGGACATTTAATGGTCTGTGGAAAATTCTCCATTTATTTGTTAAGATGCCAAATGTGCACTCGATGTAACGGCGAGCTCTCGATAGTCTGTAGTTAAAAATTTTCTTTTCGGCACTGAGGTTGTTTCCTCCGTATGGACGCATAATATTTGTGCTCAACCCGAATGCTTCATCGCCTATAAATACGTAAGGGAAAAGCGTTGGGTTATTTTCTGAAATTTGTAGGGGCTCTGGAATATTTAAAGTATTACTTATGAGTTTCTTATACAATTCAGTTTCTTGGAAAATTGCTGAATCGCTACTTTTCCCATAGGCACCGACGTCTATATAAATGAAATTATAATTAGCGTCACATGCAGCCATCAGCACCAATGAAAAAAAGTGTTTATAGTTATAATACATCGAACCAGAATCAGCAGGTTGAATCAGTCTTATGTGCTTTCCATCGATACTACCGATGCAGTGTGGAAAGTTGGCATGTTTTTCGAAACCATCTGCTATTTTCATCCAGTCATTTGCAGTAGCCGGAAGTGATAAACATGTTTGCAACTTATCCCAAATCACAGCACACACTTCTTTTATTATTGTGCTTAATGTTGTTTGTCCTAGACGAAAGCTATAATGCAATTCTCTCATCGTACATCCACTTGCGAGGTACCTGTAATTAACAAAAAGTAATAAGTGTTATAATTTTATTTCCAGGGTTAGTGTTGCAAAAAAGGTGGAAAAGCATCAGATCATGCTATGCGCGGGAAGTCAAACGCCAAAGAAATGTTAAGTCCGGGTCTGGAGCCACTAACCGCAAAAGCGAATATATATATTTTAAGCAGTTACAGTTTCTACAAAAAGTAGTAGCTATCAGAGAAGAAGGTGAAGAAGAAAAAAATTCGGAAAGCACTGAAGTAGGCGAGCGACCAAAAAAAGTTACAAACAAACGTAAACTAGCAGTAGACGATGATCCTTTTATTCAAGCATTAAATAATTCAATTGAGCAAAGACGCCGTGAGACAACAGAGCAGAGACTACGCGAGACAGCTGAGGTTGACGAAGATCGGCTATTTTTGCTTTCATTGTTGAGCACATTAAAAAATCTACCTCCTCAAATTAAAATGGCTACCAAAATAAAGATGCTAACTTTGTTGAACTATGCGTCAGGTTTTTCTGGTAACAGGACGTTTGATTATACTGGTCCGTCTTTTCGGAATTCTCCAGAAATTAATCCAGGTGGCAGGATGATGAGTCATGACACCTACCATCCTGGTTATTCGACGCAACGGCAAGTGATTGCTACTGAATATCCTGGACCAAGTTATAGGACAAACACGAATTATCAGAATGAACCTATCACAAGTAGTCCTAATTCCCCATATAATTCTATGAATACAATGACATATGCAAGTTCTCCAAGCGACACAAATGATTCACAGGACTCAGAACCACTTATGGATCTATATAGCACTTAAACGTTCATGCTTGTTTGTTTGTCTACATTTTTTAATAAAACTTACTTTAAAAATGTTCATAGTTTGATTTAACTTACCTTAATGTTACAAACAACTTTTCTTCAGGACTGATTGATTTTCTTAATATTGTGTCTTGCTTTAACAAATCATTTTCACACAAAGTCAGTAACTCATCAAAGGACCTCACGGACATCCTCACATAATTAAAAAACTTATCCGGATATCTTCTTAGATCGGCGTATATGTTGACGAATTGTCCTTTCTTACAGCAATCGGCTAAATAAGGATGAACCCACCACTGTTTCTTTTTTCTCTTGAACTCTCTTCTCCTACGTACATACAGCAGTAGTGCTGTCTCTTCAACGTCCATTTTGATACTGTCTCAGTGTGGTGTGGCGACTCTGGTGTCTGTATGGTGTCCAGTTTGGTAGCTTACGGACACCACGGTGGCGCAACTGGTTGCGCCGCCATGGTGTCCCGGTGAAATATAGCCCTTAGAGGTGGCGAGCCGCGTGAGCAGGGTACGGCCATTTTGGGAGGCCGTGGACGCCTCGACTGCACTCTTGATGGCGCAGATCAGCTCCTGTATGGCGGTGCTCGCGCCTGTGTCCCCGACCGTCACTTTATTATCTCCATCGAGCGGCGGGCCGTGTTCGGCAATGGACTTCTCCAACCAGTTTTCTACCTTGCTTTTGTAGGAGCTTGCTGACGACTGTGACCGGCGTGAATGCAGCTCGGCTACATCCACGGCCATCTTCTTTTCGAGCAGCTCCTTCTGGATGCGCGCCTTTTCTTTGGCCAAAAGGACTTGGGCTTGCGCTTCCTCTAATTCGATCTCCACTTTGACTGTCTCATATTGGAGGCGCAGCTGTCGCGCTGCGGACGACGACGTGTGCGAACATGCGCCATCGCGGGCGCCGCCGCCATTTTCGGTGCACGAGTTCGCACGTGGCGGCAAACGTTCCAGGACGTCTTTGGTTGTGCACTGCACTTCTGATTTCGCTAGTTTCTTTTCTTCGTCTGCCGTTGTAAGTTCCTGTTTAGTGTGAGCACGTGTCTTGACGCCACGCGCCGGTGAACGAAATAACGACATCTTCTAGTTCGCGCTTGGTTCCTTGGCCTCGGATGCGGCCGAAGGATCACTTTGTGGCGGATGAGGGTGCGCGAGGTGAAGAAATAAGAACAACAGCTATTGATTTTAGCACTGGGAGCGATCGGCGGGCATGCCCAACTTACGCGCGCGGTCACTCGCGGGCGTCTTGGTGGTCGGTTGCTAACATGGGGATGCAACTGAAGTACAATAATTTTCTGAGGTTTTTTTTTAGAAATGCGCCATCTAGTGACGGATGCCCCGTAACTTGGGTATTTGTACTTCGTTTTAGTCACTAGATGTCACTGCACCTTAGACCGATATTTCATCGATTTAATAACAAATCTAAAAAAAGTTTTGTGATTAGAAATATTAACAAATATTGTAATTAAATAATTTTATGATTTATTTTTAATTCTTTTTTATCTATGAGGACGTCTTAGTTAATCACAATAATCACACTACTTGAAACCACTTGAAACACTGACGATTGACATTGACAGTCGACCATACTTTTAAATTAAACCGTTTTCCGTTTTCTAACGTGTTGGTTTATTCTGAGTGTTATTTTCTGGTTTTTTTATTACGATTGTTGCGTGTTCCTGGACTCTGATACTGACTGCTTCTGTGATTGACCTGGCTTCGTATTTTGGACCTGTGATCTACTGCATTTTCATTGACCCGGCTTTGTATTTTGGAACCTCGATCGACTGCTTTTACATTGACCCGGCACCGTATTTAGGACTAGAAAATGCGTCCAGTGGATCGTCTTAGGGGCGGAATGCCATCAACGTCAAGATATAAGTGCTACTTTGATTGTGACAATGACGGTAAGTTCAAAACTTTTAACTTTATAATGCACGTAATTTATCTTTTGCTGATAGGCTGCACAATATCCATTATTGTCATCCGTGCAATCTGTGGTCATCATAGTCCTTGAGTCATCAAAAATCTAAGATGCACTACCACACACACTCCTGTCCTGACCCTACACAAACAATTGAAACTGCACATTAACTTTTATATCCAATCAAAAGACTCGGAATCTACGTATAAGACAAAGCCCGCTCTAGACGACCCTCTGACCAAATAACTTCATCAGGTTTTAAAACTATGATTTTACAGTGGCGTAGCATGGGATTCCGCCGCCCGGGGCGCAGGTATATTTAGCTGCCGGTCAGTGGGTAGTCTTAGGGGCGAGCCCCCTTATTTAGGTACTTATTTAAATTCAAATGACTACAATTTAATAAAATTCTAAAGATGGTTTTGGCAAGAAAGAATTATTATTGATATCGACTCATGACCAGGTGCGGTCTCAGCCCATGATTTTGGGATTCACTAGGGTGCTGGAAGGAATACTTTCAGAAATTGTTACTGGCTCTCTTTGATATGTAGTGCAGCAGTGTGAAAATTTTAGCATCCTACCTAGGATTTTGTTGATTCATACACTAATGATCTATGTATAACTTTGTCGATTCATACAGCATGCAACAATATTTTTTGCAAACTAGGATATGTTAGATTTTCCTTTAAAGCTCAAAAAACATAAAGCCTTGTGTGGACTAAGCATTTATTGTCAAATTAAACGAAAAACAAGCAGATGTAAAAATTCAAGAGCGAGTCGAAAAATTTAGTACCCTGCCTGCCTGATAGGTTAGATCTTCTTTTAGTAGACAAGAAGTTATTGGGAGGTAGGCTAGAAGTATAGATAGATATCTATCTATCTTGTTGTATTTGTTATGGTGGTGGTGGTGGTATCTATACACACTATGTACACCATAACAAATTACAATTTAAAACTTAATAACTAAAAGGGGTGTAACAATGGGTGGTCTTATCGCTAAAAGCGATCTTTTACAGACAACCTTTAATGTATAGTGACTCTTCTCAAGAAAATTGTATTATGGGGTGGCATAAATAGGAACTGACAATGTAAAGGCGGCAAAAAATGCCTTTGCCTCTACTGTCAACGCTATCAGCTTCTACTTGGCTTGATGCTGCAGCTAGGCGGCGGTGCCGGCCCCTAGAGTAGCGCCACCCAGGGCCATGGCCCCCTCGGCACCCCCATGCTATGCTACTGTGATTTTATTTACTTCAACTGTGGTGTTCCTGTTCTAGTACTGCTAGACCTCAGCTATTATTTCTAGTGTTAGATTAATATTCAAGGATGGTATCACAGTACATTACTAAAATTTTATACATATGATGATGATATCTATTACGGTATTTTAATGAGAGTGAGTTGTTCATGTATAAAAACTTCTTGATTTCAGGCCCATTGCACCGATTTCCTAAACCTGAATACCCACATTTGGAAAAGTTTAACTCGTGGAAAAAAGTACTAGATAAAGCTTTACAAGAGAAAGGCGACATCTACATTTATAACCAAATTCGATTTTGCGACAGACATTTTGAAGAGTGTTACCGTTCAGCCAGTCACCGACTTACTCCAAATGCAATACCAACTCTAGGTACCTACTATTTAGATGTCTTATGTTATTTAAATCTTAATAGAAACAAAACCACATTTCTTTGCCTTCGCTGTAATAACAAAATTGTTCCTCAAATATTAAATAAAATTTTCTACTGAATAATCTAATCCTAATTAGAAGAAAATAAAATGAATATTATATACCAAAAATAATTGATGCAACATGCTATCTTCTAAGAATTAAATGAATATTGTTCTATATTCTACATAATTATACAGTAACTATAAATAATTTCATCCTTTTGCAGATTTATCTACATTACCAGTTGGTCAAACTCTTGAAGGTCCATCGGGACATGTCGAGGCAGACATGTCGAATTTATTAAACATTTCGCAAGATAAACTTGCTGTCATTGAGCCATCCAGCTCTACCCACTATCATAGTGATGTACAGAATGCATTACAGACAGCTGAACGCCCTAAAGGTAAATATTTTTATTGACAATTGACCTTTGACTTGTAACATTAGGTTTTTCTTTCCATCATCAGGATTCCAATTTGTTTCCACTGTAGGGTCATAAAACTTCTTGCAGAGAGAGAGAGTGGGCATTTAAGCGTACATAGGGAAATAAGGACAGAGAAAGCGACTTTGTTTTATACTATGTAGTGAAGCCTATGTGTTATTACATTTTTTATAAGCTATATTACTGTAAAGTTTCATCTAAATCCGTTTAGTAGTTTTCGCGGGAAAGAGGAACAAACATCCTCACAACATTTATAATATTAGTACTAGTATAGGATTATTTCATACTAACTGCGTCCCGCGGTTTCACCCGCGTATACCGGAATAAAAAATAGCCTATGTCTAATTCCAGGGTATAAGCTATCTACATACCAAATTTCATCCAAAGCCGTTCAGTAGTTTTTTCGTGAAAGAGTAACAAACATCATCCAAACTTACAAACTTTCGCGTTTATAATTTTAGGTAGGATTATTTCCGCACTTGCAGGAATCAATAAATGTAAGACAATAACAAATCTCCGAACTTGTAAACCTGAATTAAATGGATTAATAATAATAACTTGATATAATCCTACAACTTATGTGTCATAATAATTATTCATCCAAATAGCTAGTTCTAACCATCCATACCATTTTTTTTCGTTGGTAGAAAAGGCCCAAAAATGTATGGAGTCTGAATGATCTTCTTTATATCCATTTTTGTTTACCCATAAAATCCCCATAAAAAATATTTATCAAGCTTGTATCTGCTGTTGTAGGGAAGTCTCCACTTTTTGTATCTGTTCCTCGAAGCCTACCTATTCCAATCTCTGGTCATAATATAATAACAGAACAATATTATGTAACATATTTTTATCACAATTCTATTAAAACTTTGTGTAACACTATTTCTTTGATCTGAGGTGTAACATAATTTAAATTACAGGTTCTAGGAAAAGAGGGACTTGTCAATATTTAAAACGAGTTGTCACCTCCAAAGAGAAGGAGATAATAAAGTTAAAACAGAAAGTATTGAAGCTGAAAAAGAAATATAAGGAACAAAATAACAAGAAACTCTCTGCAAGGAAAATTTCCACATCAAAATCATTTTTGAAAGAGTTAAATAAAATGCCTGCAACAATAAAAATATTTACTTCCCTCCAAATGAAATGGAAAAAGAAACCACGAGGCAGGCGATTTACATTTAACGAAAAAATCATGGCATTGACCATTTACAAACAGAGTCAGAAAGCTTACAACCTCATGCGAAAAATGTTTGTCTTGCCATCAAAGCGCAGCCTACAAAAAATGTTGAGTAAATTTGAACTGAAACCAGGCTTCAATCCTGATATATTTAAAAATTTAAAAGCTACAGTAGCAAAATTGCCGGCAGAAAAAAAGTTGGTCAATTTACTGTTTGATGAGGTATCATTGGCTCCGGGTGTTTTTTACAACCCTGCCCTAAAACAGATAACTGGTTTTGAAGATTTTGGGCACAGACAAACAAAAAAACTCGCAGATCATGCCTTGGTCTTTATGATCAAGGGTATAAAAAGCAAAGTGAAACAACCTTTATGCTTTTCATTTTGCCAAGGTGCCACGAAAAAGGACGATTTAAAGAAGCTGATCAAAACAATAATAAAAGAAATCTCCAATACTGGATTGATAGTTATTGCCACTATATGTGACCAATCAGCCACAAATATTTCTGTGATAAAAAGTCTTCAAGAAGACACAAAACGCAAATATTTACAAGAGGGTAATGAATATAGGACCCAAGCCTTCGAGTTTGAAGACCAAAAGGTCTTCCCATTATTTGATCCTCCACATCTTTTATACTTCGGCCGTTCAGAGAATGCGTTCCTGACACCTATCAGTTAGTCACGACTAGTGATGGGCACAACATAACACTGAGTTCGTTACCGTTCCTTCAAAATGAACCGCCGCATTATTTTAAGATTATTTTCGTTTTAAATTGGCGGAATCATTTGTTTTATATTTTAGTTATTTAAGTGGAAACCAAAAAAAGGTAATATTCATATAATAAAATTGTTTTATTTATTCTTTGTTACAAGTACATTGAATTGAATGTGCGAACAGAATATTAATCAGACTCCGATTTGCTTGAGGAGGTGGTGTCTTCATCATCATCTTCGCCTACATGTATAATTATATTATTATCAATAACAGAATCAATCCTGATATCTCGGTCTAACAAAAGCCGGGTAATCAAATAAAAACAGATCGAAAACACTTGAAAAACGTGGTCTATGCGCACGAAACGACAACGGACGACTGTTTTAGCGTCACAAAATGGCGGCCCATAACGCCATTTGGGGTTACCATTTTTAATCTAAGTATAAAAATGCGGTTTGGTCATAGTTTTATTTTTATATTTCATAAACGTTATAATTAAGTCTTATAGTCCATTATTTTCCAATTCTTAAAAAGAAAATCAAAACGTATTATTTTATATTATAACTGTATAAGAACAGATTACGATACTTGCCTGTTATTTTTAGCACAGCACTACAAAATATAAACCGCTGACATAACCTTGTAATAGCGCAGTATAGATTTAGAAAAATATTGTTTACCAAGTTATTTGACACTCAGTTTGGCACAAAATTATAACATTCATTGATTATTGATATAATAATGTTGTTTTAATGCTCCTCAATTGTTAAAACGGTAAACAACCAGCAAAAATATTTTTATCGTAACTGCAACGCCATTGCAAAGTTACGTCGTCAGTTCAATCGCGACGTGTCAGGAACGCATTCTCTGAATGGCCGAACTATAAAGGGAATGAGAAATAATTTACTCGCCAAACATTTGAAATTTGTACAAGATGGGAAAACAAAGTATGCAAAGTGGGAACATTTGGAGATGCTGTTGAAGTTAGATGTTGGGGATGATGAAATTAGGCTTGTTAATAAATTAACAGAAAACCATGTTAATAAAGAGAAAATTCCAAAAATGAAAGTGAAATATGCTGCACAAGTTTTCAGCCAAAGGGTATCATCAGCATTGAGATTCTTAGCAAGTAAGTATGCTTTTTATTGTTCTCATTATTTTCTCTATATTTAAAAAAAATTGCTATTAATTTACTAAATTAGATTTTTATTTTTAATTTACATGTTTTTAACCATCTTCATTCTCCACAGACAAATTAGAAAGTTCATTATTTTTCTTTAAAATAATATTAGATGTCCTGGCTACATTTATAAGTTCAAAAATATTTAAAAACAAACAATTGAGATGCTATTTCTCTCGATAAAATTCAAAATAAAAATACAATTCATATCTAATAATTTATCTAAAATTGGCTATGTCAATATTTAAGATGCATAAGATATATTGTTGGAATAACATTATAAATTGAAATGAAATAATAAATTAAAATTATCATATTGAAATAAAAATTTGAGACATTATGAAACTACAAAATATAGTTTAATGTTGGTTTCTTACTAATTATATTTACACCCACAACTATTTACTGAACCAACTGATAAAGACGCACAGTAAATCGTTACTGCCACTTTAAAGTTTGTAAGTTTGTGCCTTTTCGACACAGCCGTGAGGCACACCGTTTAATTTTTTAATTAAATTTTTGTATTTTTGTTTTTTTATTGTGTGCCCCTAATCTGGGTCGAATAAATGTATTTTCTTTCTTTTTTCTTTAATTTCGGTCCACAATAGCAAAAAAGATTGATATGAACTGTATTCTAGTACTTATTTAATATATTGTTTCAGAACACAACCTTCTTCCGGCGGAGTGCGAAGAAACTGCTGATTTTCTACTCATTATGGACAAACTATTTGATTCTTTCAATGGACATTCATATACAGGTGATCCAAAAATTTTCAAGGGGTGTGTAATGAATAATTCTCCTCATTTTAGATTATGGACAGAGGTAGTTCCTATATTGGATTCAATGACTTTTAAAACTATAAAAAAAAAACGGGATGGTACAGAAGAAGTAAGATATGAAAAAGTGCCATCCCTTCAAAATTGGATCCACAATATTAAAACGTTTAAAGAAATGTGGGAGTTTTTAAAAATCAAATATAAAGTTACTAGCCTTTTAACCAGAAATTTCAATCAGGACCCTCTTGAAAATTTTTTTTGTAACATTAGAAGTAATGGGATACGAAATGTTAATCCCTCGTGCCTACAATTTATTAATGCGTTCAAAACTTTGTTACTTAATAATTTAAATTCGCCCCATTCTGTAAGTGCCAACTGTGAAAAAGATGAAAATAAATCACTGCAATCTTTCAAAGATCTTCTTGCTGAAAAACAAAACAATGAAATTGAATTGGTTAGTGGTGATTTTCCTATTGATTCTTTAATTAATACAATGAACCAAATTAAATGGAATGACTCGATTTTGCATGCCGAATCAAAAAAATATGTAGCAGGATACATTGTAAAAAAATCGAAATGTAAAGTGTTCAAAAAATGTGGAACATGTACTAATGATATATTAAGAAAGGAAATTGATTTTGAATCATTTAATTATGAAATAGATTATACGAAAAAATCCTTATTTAATGCATGTGATGATTTTATAAAATTATTAAATGAAATATATTATATGATTGTTGCATGTTTACGAGATTCACCTGAAATAAAATATCTGAAAGAAAAAATGAAATTTTACATCAATTGCCATTGTGATTTTAGTATAATTACTTGTATAGTTCATAAAAATAAATTAATTGATTTTATAATTAATATGTCAATTAATTTAATCATTCACAGTTGGTGCACCGGGGTTAATAGAATAATTAACGGAAAAATAACAAATTTCGATGTAAATGATGAAATTAAGTTACAAGCATTTAAATATTGTAATACACATAAAAAAAGGAAATAAAATATACTTAGCCGATAAATGTACTCTTTATCTTTTGTTTTTTTATTATCTCCCATAATATTATTGACTAGACTAGAAGTTGGAAACTGAAAACTGGAAACTGGAACTGGAAATTGAAATCACTGTTTTAAATTCAATTTACAGTAAATTGAATTTAAAACAGTGATTTCAATTTTCAAATTTAAAAACATATTTAAGAGAACTCTTGAAAAGCGCCATCTACCCTAACCATACATGAAGTAACCACGCCATCTTGTGACGGGGGCCCGTTAACTTTCACGCTAGTAAGTTGTTTTGAACGATGAGTTGCGTATCTATCTCTATATAGTGTATTATCTATGGTTGCTAACTGACAAACAAATATGGCGGACGCCGGTCGTAGAACGCGACCGCGCCGCGCGCCGCCGTGCGGGCAAGCGCCGAAATAATTTTCAAATACGCGGACGCGGTTGGCCCGTTTGGAAATGCCGCGTTGAGGCCCCACAGATTATTTAATAGTTAAATGAATCAATGCAGCGGAAACAAAATAAATCAAAACACTGTCTCTTTATTATAATAGGAACTTAATACTAATAATCATCTTATTTTAGATTATTATATTATTTCGACGGGCGGGCCGTCTCATCATCAACACGTAGCAAAGGCAAACGCAATCCAGGAAATGTCCGAAGATGTCATAGTTGTATCCATGGATATGCAAAGCGTCCAAATGTCCAAAGCTTCTGGTATCAGTAGCCTTATTCGCTAACTCCACTGACAGCTCGCAGATATCATCAATTGGTAAAGTGTACATCAGTAAATTGTCAAACAGCTATTTTCTTATTCGCTAACGCCAGTTACCAAATGAGATGACGTCATCAGCATCGACACAGGCTGATATCCACCATGACTCATTTTGACAGCGGTTTCTGTATCGATAAACGTTATATTGCGATTCCGTAAGCCCAGTGGACATCAAATTGATAGCCAATGTCATTTTTTGAAATACACTACAAATAGCAGTGTTTTATGCCTCATCACTGGGATGTCTATACTATATTGTTGCATCAGACATATTAGATTTCTCTAATTTTGCGATTCCAATAGAAATACAAACCCTGAGTCGTTTCCTTTATTTTTTGATAGTGTTATTTTTATTTGTATTATTTTAATTTGTTTTATCTTTCTTTGTGTGGAATAAAAATTTCGCGTGTATTTTTGCTGGCATTTGTGGAATAAGAGACAAAACGAAGTTTATCCAGAATCCAGAAACGTCGTATGCGAGATTGCAATAATTCTCTGGATTTACGGAAAAAGGAATTAATGGCAAATTTCCGTATCAACAAATCAAGGTTTCAGCGAGTTTCGGCAGAGTTACGTCCGTTTCTGCAACGTGCTCAACAAAACACTGCTGTTGCAATTGAGCTAAAAGTAAGAATTTATAACGTAAAAAGTTAAATAAATACCAATATTACATAATTTGCAGCATGTCTTAACCTTCATTTAGTAAGTGAGGTAACCGATGCTCTCAGTGTATGGGACGACCTACTCAAGTACGTAAAGTTACCTTCCTGTAGTGTACCAATTTTTGTTTTGCATGCAAAACATAGGAATCTACGTATCAAAATATTGTTTACGTTGTAAAATTTATAATAACTAAAACTAAATAACAATACTCACAATATTCTCAGTTAAAATATTGTTCAACCACACGGAATTTTAGACACCAAGTTCACACACAATAGAAAGCAAATACTGAATTTTACCGCCACAGATTGTTTTTAAACATATAACACGCTGAAAATAAAGCGTTCTCTCAAACGTAGTAATGTAATGCTAATAGGGTATTTCCTACTTAGCAGTATAATAGTCGATAAAAAAATAGAGTTGTCAAGTTGTCATCGTAGTTTTGGCGTCAGCAACCGTGTAACGATATCCACCGATATCCACTTCATGCGATACAGAATACCAATGTTTTGAACTTATAGGTTGACATCAAAGTTCCGATGACAACTGAGGTCAGTTGACATCTGAGAATTCGAAAGTTAGCGAATAAGCCAGCAGAGCAGTATTATAAAATGAAGCTAGCACTTCACAATTATACATTTTATGTAAAAAATACTAAAGACGTGTATTTATATGTCTGGCATGAAGGTGAAGGAGGACTAACGGCAAATAATATAACAAGTTGCATTGTAAACTTTATCGAACAATATAGCAACAATAAAAAGAAAGTTATCCTGATTTCTGATGGATGTGCATATCAAAATAAAAATAAGGTTTTATGCAGTGCCTAAGCAAATTTAAGCGCTATAAGAGAGTTCACCATTGAGCAGATTATTCTAGAAAAAGGGCATACGATGATGGAGGTAGACAGTGTCCATTCCACATTAGAGAAAAAATGCAAAGCGCCAATTTTCTCTCCTACCGATTTCGTGTCAAGGATGAGAGACTGTAGGCCTTCTCATCCCTACATTAGCAACTACCTTGACTACAATTTCTTCAAAAATTATGAAGAAGAACCTGGAAATTTTTCTGGGCTGGAGATGCGCCTGTCAATGATATTAAAGGTCTTCTTTACATCAATGGTGAAGTGCAATATAAACTTCGCCATTCAGATGAAGGCCGACCGATTTTAAATATCGAGATTTTAGGGCACAGTGGTTCAGCGCTTCGTATGCCTTACTTTTACGATTGGGTAATACATTTAATTCAAAAACCATGTCGGTGAAACTGGCTGATGGTAGTATTAGAAACAGTACCGTTTTGTTTACAAGTGTGAATGTAAAATGTATGTCACTGTGTATACCCATTGAATTTATTGTGTTCCATTAGGGAATGCCTGTAATTTATTTATTTATTTATTTTATTTATACCTTTACATCAGGCAACTAAGGCCCATAGAAAATACGATACTTACATAAATCGTTAACATTACAATACTTATAAACTAATACATATGAAAAATAAGAAAAATAAGAAAACAATACATAAATAATCAAACAAAATAATAACTATAAACAAAATAATACATAAAGAACCAATTCTATTTGTTGTTGACACGAATAGGCGGTGTCGTGTTGCACTGCGTGGTGTCGCGTAACCTCCCGCGGAATCGCCGAAAAACGACACCTTTCGGCCAAAACGCTTCTTGGAACATGTCGAGATGCTGAGTCGGCACACGTACCACAAACGATTTGAAATTTGTATTGTGTCTCGGCTCCAACCTCTCGACTCTTAAGGTCCAGTTCGTCTTGACTCTTATATACTCCACGATCTCCTCAACCTTCGTGGAGTGGTGAAGGCGCGACACATACAGCTGCGTCGTAGGTATTGTGGGGCGCAGCAGCATGTTCGGACCAGTCAACGCAGTTCCGCATTGATTTCGGCTAGATGGCTTCTTCTTCCTTCTCTCCACCTTGACGAAACCATCTGCATCAGCTGTCCCTTTACATGGTACAGATTGTACCGTGCCTCGGGTTGCTTCGGGCTAATTTTGTACCGCCACAGTAGCTTTCGGTGGCCGTTGGACGGGATCTCGCTTTACGGCATCCGAGTAAACACGTCCAAGCCTAGACGTGCTTACATTCATCGGCGTCCCGAGGGCAGGGGACGCGGGGAGGGCAGGGCACGGTGACGCATCGCTAGTAGTGGCGACGGTAGGCGACGAATGCAATTTTGCTGACTCGGCGCGTTGCGGCGATGCGTTGACCTGTCCGTGGCGTGTGTTGTCGCTGTTGGCATGCGCGTGTGACCTACATACAGAGTTTCGCAATTCTACTAGCTCGCTACGTAGATCACAGATGGTGGACTGTGATGCCTCCAGCTTCAATTGCAGCTCGACCAGGCTGGACCTCATACTCGTGATGTCCTTTAACAGCCTGGTGACATCGACGTGATCGAAAGTGACCGGGGGCAGCTTCCGCAAGTCCTTGGCCACGAACGTTGGCACGTCGTCCGGGTCGGTCTCCTTCAACAGCCTTATGGTGTCTTGAAGACTCCTCTCTCCCTTTTCATCTCGCCTGCGTGTCGGCATTCGGTCTGCCATTTGCAGCGACTCGTACAACAGCTTCTTTGCGCTGCGTATCTCCTCCTCGGTGAAGTTCGAGGTGCAAATTTGGGTCACACTGACCTCATCCATGACGTCCAGCTGCAACGCCAGGACCTCGTTCGCCACGAGTTCTTCCGAACGCATGGTATCAGAATAAGCGGCGGCTGACGCCGCGCTCGGCACGAAATTGATATAATTTCTGCGAACAGTGCAAACGCGTCCGATGTCAACGAATGAACGCGATACACTGTAATAACGAAACCCTTTTGGGAATAGATTTTATTAGGCAGTCTAAGATTGTTTATTAGTGATATGAAGTGGTTCACAGCTGATCGGCTTCAGGTCATTCACCCACTGCTCACAGAGTTCACGCGAGGCGGTGGAATGGGCTTCGGTCAACCTGCTGCGGGAGGACGAGGGCCCATTATTGACCTTGGATCAGCGTTCTGACCTTAAAAATTTATTGCGTGAGTATTCCGATATTTTTGATCACGTGGGGGAACCAACGCCATTTGCCGAGCATCACATCGACATCGGTGACCATCCTCCTATCGCCATGCCTCCATACAGGGTCACGCCGGCGAAGAAGGAGATCATGTGAGTAGAACTGGACAAGATGCTGCCGGAAGGTGTCATCGAGGAGTGTGAGTCTGCCTGGTCTGCACCTACTGTTTTGTTACCGAAGTCAAATGGTGGGTATAGGTTTTGTGTAGATTAAAGGAGACTCAACGCTGTCACTAAGACAGACGCGTATCCTATGCCGCGTATTAGTGTTGCAAAAAAACCGTTTTTTTTCTAATGTGAAAAAAAACCTTGAAAAAAAACCTGATAAAAAACTGTTTTTTTTCTAAGCCTTGTTTTTTTTCAAGAGTATAATAACTCTAAAATTGTTAGGGCATTTACTGTCAAAGATTAATACTTAAGATTACATAATAGAGCCTTAGGTTTATTCTTGAATCTACGGTACTTTTCTGATAAAATAGTACCAAAATTTCATAAAAATATTGGCAACATTCATTGATATTAACTCAACGAAAGGGAAATCCCCAAATCATATACCTATTTATGCACGGGGAAATCCCCTTGTTTGTTTTTACGTAGTTAGTTTAGTGCAATTGTGGTGCGTGACGCTGACGTGTGACGGACGGAGAAAGTTCAATATAAAATTATTTAGAATTTGTGATATTCAAGTGTTGTTAATTCGAGTCTGATTACAAAAATAAATACCTAAGTATGCCGAAACGAGTTGGTTCAGGCCGAAAAACATCGGCTGTGGCAAATCTTTTCAATGACGTGGTTACAACTTCGAAAATCCCCAAAGCAGAATGCACATTCTGCTCAAAACATGTGACGAAAAACGGTACAAGACTTTTAAACCACCTACAAAAGTGTAAAAAGTGCCCAGATTCGATAAAAGAAAAACATGGAAAAAAAACAGAGAAAGTTGCTCAAAAGCGTAAGTACTTCAATAGTTTATACCTACTCTTATTAGATGTCTATGAGTGAATAAGTATTATTATTTACTTATAGTTCTTTTGTTTAGGTAGTTACATGAAGATAAACAATCTTGATACGTTTTTTGTCGAAAAATCCTAACTAACTACTACCTAACTTAACTAATATTATAAATTCGAAAGTGAGTTTGTTTGTTTGTCATGCCTTCGAACTATTTGAAAGCAAAAAGAAAGTAAATAAATAGCGGTTCTAGTATACAGAAATGATGACGTCTACCTACTGTTTTCTTTCTAGAGTTATCCAACACTGCAAGTGGCTCTACGTTCACCAAGCTTAAGACACCAGGTATATCAAAATTCGTAGACAATATACATCCGGGAGATCAAGACAAGGCAAATGAACTTCTCAGCAGAGCAATTTTTGCGAGCAGAGCACCCCTTAGCATGATGGATAATCCTTACTGGAAGGATTTTTTTTCGTTTCTTCGGCCCGCATATAAAATACCTTCTAGACACATGTTATCAGGTCCGTTTTTAGAAAACGAGTACAAGAATGTGACAACGATGGTAGCAGAAGCTATTGCGAAGGCTGATTCTATTGGATTGGCAGCAGATGGTTGGAGCAATATAAGAAACGAACCTATTGTAAATTTTGTTGTCACTACACCGACACCTTTTCTATACAAAGTTTTACCGACAGGAAAATCATCTCATACTGCCGAATTCATGGCTCAAGAAACTAGTCGTGTAATTAATGAAATTGGACAGCAAAAGGTATTTGGCCTCGTGACCGACAATGCGGCGAACATGAAGGCAGCTTGGAAAATACTTGAAGCGAAGTACCCAAGGACAAACTTATTTACCTATGGATGCCTAGCACACTCACTCCAATTAATGTTTACTGATATTAAAACTTTGCCAACCTTGAAAACGTTTACTGCCAACGCAAAAGCTTGTATTAAAGCCATTAAGAATTCTCACAAGCTTAACTCAGCTTTCATAGAAAAACAATCAACCACCGGTTTACAAATAAGTCTTAAACTTCCGGTAAAAACCCGCTGGGGTTCCCTGGTTTCTTGTTTTGAAAGTTTAAAAGAAAACAAACAAACCATTAAAGCTATCGCCATTGATGAGGGTCTATCAGATGCTTTAAACAAAGTTCCCTCATTGAAAAAATTGATGTTAAGCGACGATTTTTGGGATAAAGTATCCAGATTCAGCAGTTTACTGAAACCTATATCAGACACCATTAAAATTGTGGAAAGTGACACACCTCAGTTATCTAAAGTTTTAAGTTTGTACAAAAAAATTGAAGATTCGATGGAAAAAATATTGAAAGACGAGGTCCAGAACCCCCTGACGAAATCTGAAGAAAAAAAAGTTAGAGAAATACTCAAACATAGAAAGGAATTTGCTGTATACGATGTGCACAAAATTGCAAACTTATTGGATCCTCGTTTTAAAGGCTGTGATCTTACACCAGAAGAAGAAACTATTGCAACAGAACAAATTTATAATACTGCTGTGAAAATAGCAGATATCGATGAGGATACAGTATTGACGGAGCTTGCAAATTACATTGCAAAACAAGGTTTTTTTTCTAAAACTTTTCTGTGGTCTTCAGTAACTAAGATAACTCCCATAGCCTGGTGGGCAGGACTTTGCAAGTCGACTGCTTTGTCTAAACTAGCCCTCAAATTTCTTTCACTTCCAACTACATCGGCAGCATGCGAGAGAACATTTAGTACTTACTCTGACGTTCATTCCAAAAAACGTAATAGACTGACAAATGACAGGGCTAGCAAAATAGTGTATATTGCTCACAATTTGAGATTGAAATCTGAAAAAACAAAAGAAGAACATGAAGAAGCACCAGGCATAGAAAATATGACCGTAATTCAATCTGTAGAGGAGATGGATGAAGATGAAGAGACAGACGAAAATTCTGACTCTGACAAGACCAATGAAAGCACTGAAACTGAAACAGAAAGTGAAGATGAAGAATAAATTGAAAAAAGATTATTGAATTGTAATTCAATGTTGAAAGTCGTGAATTATGAATAAATAATATTTTGATTTATTATAAAAATTTAATTTATAATTAAACTAAAAAGTAGGCTAGAAAAAAAACCAAATTTAGAAAAAAAACAACGATGCAAAGTTTTTTTTCATGTTTTTTTTCAATAAAGTGAAAAAAAACAAATCGTTTTTTTTTCATTTTACATCACTACCGCGTATTGATGAGCTCCTGCAGTCCATTAAGAGATGTTGGATTTCTTGATTTAAGTGCGGATGATAGATTTAAAGTAACCAAAGATAAACATTTTAGTATTAACTGTATGCGTTCTGGCCACTGCCACTGTGCAGAATGTTAATATTTTATCGCACGCAGCCCAGGTTTTTGATCCGTTAAGACATTTTTACAAAAATGTTGGTAAAGACAACTGTCCTTTAGACCCACCGAGTTTGATGACCTCGATGGCGCAGTGGTCACCATGCCCGATCGCCGAACTTGAGGTCCCGGGTCGATTCCCGGTTCGGTCGACATTTGTGTGATGAGCATGCTTGTTGGCCATAGTATGGGTATTACTATATGTATTTATAAATATGTATATATATGTAGCTATATGTAGTTTATCAGTTGTGTTAGCACCCATAACACAAGTTAATTAATAACTTACCATGGGGCTAACCGACCGTGTGTGAAAAGGTGTCCCGACATTATTTATTTATTTAATTTCTGTTTATGTCCGTTTCTATTAAGTATGGAACAGAAATTCAATCTGCTGATTTCGGCGCGTCTAAGGTCAGGTTTCTTTACATACTTGTGTTTATTATTCAAAAGATTCTCAAGTCCCAAAGTTCAATAAAGGGTACATGTATCTGCCATGGAATTAATAAGTACTACGTACAACTGGAAGGCTCACCTGCTACCTTTCAGCATATCAAAACAAACCATAAGCTCATACAAACAAAGTATTTTTTGAATAACCAATATCTACTTAGAGAAGTGAGCTCATGTCAGACATACTTTTTCTTGGTGTGTCTCTTTCTCACAATTGCCGTGTACAATAATATTGTTGAAATGGTAGTAAATTTAAGAAAAGATATTCCGCAAAAGAAAAAATCATTCCGTATATAAGTAATACGTGCAGCATCTTTGTAATTCTATTAATAATGGATCCAATATTTTGTAGGTTTAGTTAAATCTTTTTATTAATTCACGACATTTCAATACTTTATGAGAGTTTTATTACTTTTACGTTAGGCAACACTTGGTAAAATGGTTAGTATCTTTGTGGTAGAAAAAAATAAATAATAAAAACAATATATATTTATCCGTATCATCACCAAATTATGCACTGGATTTATTATGTTTTTTGTATCACTTAATATATTGGAAATTCACTATTTACAAGTCTCCCTGCATTATGAGTAGATTACTATTAGTACTTTAAATGATCTGTATGAAAGATACCCAAAATAAACGTTTCGTGGTCCCCTGATTTCTTCTCCAAAACTAATATCTTTTTCGAAAATCTATTCTCACACCTAAACAAACTAAATAATTATATTAATTAATTATAATAAAAATACATTTTCAGATTGCCATCGGATTTAGAGTTGAGGAAAAAATTGTTTGAGGTGATCATGGGATCTTACGTAAAAGTTCTGTGGTTTGCACACTTCATTTCAAACCTGAAGATTATCGAACAGAGGCTCGGAAAAGGTTAAAACCTGGAGTGATTCCTTCTATCTTTCCAAAGGTAATATTAAATTACCTACTTAAATAAATTACACTGTATCCTCATAAATAAGTTACAATTAATCAAACATCAATTGCTATTATTACTTATTTTTATGGAATTTCATTGCAGATTATTTCCGAAAATAAAAAAAATAATATGTTAAGTGTTATACGCCTGGCTACTCCTGAAAACGAAGAACCTGGATGTTCTAAAAGTCCTCCATGTAAGAAGATAAAATTTGATATTACTACACAGACATCAACATTACCTGCTACACCAAGGAAAATAAAATTGAAGCGTGAGGTGAAAAATCTAAAGCAGAAAATCAAAAGAAGAGAGGTGAAGATTAATAATTTAATGTCACTTTTAGCAATTTTAAAAGAAAAATGTAAAAATTATGAAGAGGTACAACCTGTTGTAACAAACTGTTTCCCAAATATTCATCAGCAACTGAACAAAAACAAATCAAACAAAGGCACAAGATTTAGTGATGACCTAAAATCTTTTGCTTTGACGTTATATTTTTATTCGGCAAGGGCATATCGCTATTTGAGAAATTTTGTTAGCATTCCCCATCCTTCTACTCTTAGAAGACTTTTAGCCTCGCATAATTGTAATGTGGGGTTCATTTAGGTTTTGAATTACCTAAAAGGTGCTGCAAAAGAAAACATCAACCTGCAGAATGTTGCACTAATTTTTGATGCATTGCCAATCAGATCTGAAATAAAGTATGATCAAAAAAGTGATAAATATTGGGGTTATGTGGATTATGGTGGCATATTAGTCAGCGATTCGGAGACTTTGGCAACGGAAGTGTTGATTTTTCAAATTGTGTCATTTACTACAAAATTTAAATGCCCAATAGCTTATTTTTTGATAAGTAAAATATCTGCACATATTCAATCTCAATTACTACTAGCTGCCATCAGATATTTAGGAGATATAAATATTACCGTCAGATCTTTAACCTGCGATGGAACTGTAACTAATATCATATGAATTACTGGGTTGTGATTTTTCATTAAACAATATGAAAACGCATTTTAAACATCCTGAAAAAGATTGTAATGTGCACTGTCTATTGGACTCTATGCGGTGGGCATATGATTAAACTTTCGCGAAATGTGTTTGCCGAAACAAAAATGAGTTCTGAAAAGGGAGAAATTAATTTTGAATTTGTTAAGAAATTACATAATCTCCAGGATCAAGAAGGTTTAAAGTTAGCCAATAAGTTGTCTAGTACCCATGTTTATTTTCATGGTAAAAAAATGAATGTTAGGCTTGCCACCCAAGTATTGAGTTCTTCAGTGGCAGATTCAATTGATTTTTTGAGATGCAGCGGTAATTTAAACTTTGCAGGTAGTGAGGTGACAGTTGAATATATCAAAATAATAGATCGGATATTTGATTTGTTTAATTGCTAACTACCTTTTGGTAAAGGATTTAAATCTCCGATGCGTATACAGAATATGGATGTGTGGATGAATATTTTGAACGAGACAAGGGAATATCTTTGCAAACATAAAGTTGACGGTTGTCCAATGTTGCAGCATCGTCGTAGGACACCGTGTCTCGGTTTAATCGACACATTTAGTTTTCTCAACTTGCATTAGATTTGCTTCAAAAAGGGATATTGAAATATTTCCTTACATACAAATGTTCTCAAGACCATCTAGAAATGTTCTTTTCTTGTTTGAGGGCTGCTGGCGGGCATAATGATACCCCGAGTGCTTTGCAAGTCAAGTATAGCTTAAGAAAACTACTGTTCCGTAACAGCGTCACTCCTAGTGTGAAAGATTCTCTATTGAAAACTGACAGGAATAAAATAATGATTTTAATTCAACAGCAGTTTTTCGATAAATTAGAGTCCCTGATTGTTCCGCCATTCCGCTACGCAGCCATAGATCCAGTGAATTCTTTCAATTGTGAAAACAGACATGAAATTATTCTTTTAAAATTCATTGCTAACAAATATCTCACATTGAGACTGACAACTTTTGGCAAAGATCAAACATTGAAGGCCATAGGCGCATCTCACGCTACTTTACGCCATAAATTGCACAAAACAATTTTGTTCAGTAATGTGTAATTTTAAAATGTCTACATAAATAATAAATATACCATTTACTATAATAATCGTGTTTTATTTAAGTCTAGCTAACCTATTAAATTGCCGTTTTCCATAGAAAATTTTAAAATTTATTATTGTAGATTCTCAAGTCCCAAAGTTCAATAAAGGGTACATGTATCTGCCATGGAATTAATAAGTACTACGTACAACTGGAAGGGATTCTTATGTTTAATATTAATATCGATGGTCCCTATTAACAATGTCGGAAATACATTTTTAATGATTTTCACTTTTTTACATAAATAGAATCACAATAAAAAAAATCTATCATATGTAATATTTTATTTTATTAAAAATCATTTTATTTAGTCAATTGTTAAGTTAATATTGTCGGTTGCAATAACTTCGTCCGCGCAACAGTGTCGGTAGTGACGGAACCGGCGCTGTCCGCGGGACGGAGAGAGCGCGGGGCGCGCGGTGCGCGCGCGGTTCTGCCACTACCACGGTCGTAACAGTTCGTATAGAAAAACTATGTACGGAGGCTGGTTAAGATATTTAGTTTTGAAAATTAACGAGAGGTGGCGCTTTGTTCAATTTTGTATATTTTTTTTCGTTAGCAACATTATAATGTGGTGTTGCTATCGACTGTTTGTCAGTTCTTTATACGCAAAATACTTACGTCTCTAACTTTGAAATAAGCTTTTTCTTCAGAAAAAAAAGAGGAATGCAAACTTCAAAGCATCTAAATCATAAACAAAATATGTCTACACATGTGATCTACACTTACTTGTTGTTACTTGATATTTATTAAGGTAGAAAATCGCTTTGGTTTTTTCCAAGTGGTTTTGTAAATTTTTGTGTGTAATGGAACGCATATATGTCATGGCGTCCGGCCCAGGGTCTTTTCACTTAGTACATTCTTAACTTCTATGGACAAAAAGACTCTGGCAATACTTTCCTCTCTTCTCAACAGATGGCGTATGTGTCGCTTACTTGATTTTATTGAATTTTATAAAAAATAATAATAATGATTATGTTTAAGTACTGAAGCTTACCTTTTAGATTAAATGAAAAAGAATATAAAATAAAATAAAGAAAAACAGTATCAATTTTACTTTGTAGCAACACTGTAAGAAATTGGTGTAGAATCCGTTTCTTTTCATGCATATTAAAACAATTCCAAGCTGTTTATTTCTTGATGTATTTGCCTTATTTCTGTTTGGTTCTTTTTATTTTATTTAAATCAATCTTAACCCATATATGCCCATAGGGTCGATAACGACCAAAATTATGCCGATACCGTAAATGCATGGTGACCGCGAAACTGTTGATTAAATTTTGAATAAAACGCCATCTATTGATTGGTACAAAAACTATTTTGAAGCACGAGATAGTTTTGTTGACAGTTCACGACAATTTAGAGTGACAAATAAAAGTGCAAGTTTATGCTTGTTTATTTCTTGAAAAAGTGTGTGACCGATCGGATGCAAATGTAAGTATTTTGTGTGTATTATGTTATTTTACCGTAATAATAGTTTTTATAGGATATCGAATGAGTGTTTCAGAGTAAGAGATATTGTTTTTTCTAAAATAGTATATTTTTATATTCACAATCGGGTGATATATTTTCTTGGGTCGGTAATGACCCTGTGGGCACATATCATGTTTTATAGGTATTGTATTTTTTGTATTTTAGGCCTCGACACGTACTCTCAACACATGAAATAGCCGATGCCCTGGAGGCCTTTGACGACGATGAAGATGTTCAGGGCATCGATATTTACATGGATCCGCCTTGCGATGGTACCATATCGGATGGTGATTCAGGTGAAGAAGATTGTGATAGTCTGAATCGATTGAATCGTCATCAATTACTTGCGCCGGCTGAGATGGTATTACGACAACGTGATGAACCTTTTGAAGATAATACAAGTATCGATGAGGTAATAGCCAGTCCTAGTCCTAGTTCTGAGCACCTAGAATCCATTTCCACGCCATCGGGACCCAGTCTACACAGGTCACGACGTTCTCGTCCAGTTGAGATACCGACGATGATCACGGATTCAGAACGTTCTTTTTCGAATGTGCGTACCAACAGGACCCCTAGGGGTGATGGCCCTTCTTCAGAACGCAGTAGACAGGCCAACATGAGGCCACGTAAATGGATAAAGCGAGATCTTTGTACTCAACAAAGTGAGTGGTCACCTCCACTGCCACGAGCAGTTCTAACACTCACCAAGGAAAGTGAACCAATAGAGTTCTTTGAATTATTTTTTAGTGAAGATGTTATAAGGTATATGGTCAGGCATACCGTAATGTACGCTGTTGAAAAGCACAACTATAATTTCTGCCTATCGGGGGATGAACTGAACTGTTTTATAGGTATAATACTTCTCAGTGGTTACTCGCCTTTACCAAGGCGGCGTATGTATTGGGAATCCAACGAGGATACGCACAATATTTTGATTGCGAAGTCGATGAGGCGAAATCGTTTTGAAGAGATTTTTAGATATTTCCATGTTGCTGACAACAGCAACCTACGTAAAGGAGATAAAATGGCAAAAATTCGGCCTTTGTTCAACCTCATGAACAAAAAATTTCTAATGTATGCTCCCATCGAAAAAAACATAAGTATCGATGAGTCAATGATACCATATTATGGACGTCATGGCTGTAAGCAGCACATACATGGAAAACCAATCCGTTTCGGCTTCAAAGCATGGGTGGCAGCGACTCGCTTAGGATACTGCTTACAAGCTGAGTTATATGAAGGAAGATCTGAAGCGCGAGATACAGGCCTAGGGGAACATGTTGTTACTAAATTGACGAATACAGTCAAGACTGAATACCCTGATACACCTTTTTCTGTTTATTGTGACAACTTTTTTACATGTCCCAGTTTACTAAGTTCTTTACAAGAAAAAAACGTAAAAATAACTGGAACTGCTCGTCAAAATAGAATAGACAAGTGTCCACTAATGGATGCTAAGTCTTGCAAAAAGCAGCCCAGAGGATTTTATGATTACAGATTGGACACAAATGATAAAATATGTGCTGTACGATGGAATGACAACAACGTCGTAACGATGTTGTCAAATGAATTTGGAGTCCACCCTGTTCAAAAGGCACGTCGATATTCAGTTGCTGCTAAACAGAAAATCGATATTGATCAGCCAAATGTTGTTCACCAGTACAACCGATTTATGGGTGGAGTAGATAGACTTGATGCTAATGTCGGCGTTTACCGGATTGCCATCAGAGGAAAAAAATGGTATATGCCCATATTGATGTGGTTGATTGACGTCGTTGTGAACAATGCTACTTTACTCGCTAGATCACACGGGGCAAACGTAGACACTTTGGAATTTCGTCGATCTATTGCAAGAACTTTACTCCTGAAATATGGGAATATGAGATCTCAACCTGGGCCACGTCAGCAAGTGAGAACAAATGTACCCGTTTCTGTTAGAAAATATTCAGCTCAACATATAATCCTCACCGGTCAGGTCAGAAAACGATGTGCATTATGTAAAAATAAAACAGTCAAAATGTGTCGTAAATGTAACGTCAATTTACATGACAAATGTTTTGCTGAATTTCATTCGTAGTGTACTATTTTCATTATTCTGACTTTTTTTATTATTTCTAAAATTATCTGATGTTATTACTTAATGGTTCCTAATAAAGACTGACTAATATAACTGTAACGTATTATTATTTTGCTGATTCTCATTCCATTCTATTGAACGACTTTTTGTGCCCAAGGGGTCGTTTACGACCCGCTGAAAAAAGTGTTCTTCTCGTACTGAAAAGGAAATTCTACTATTACAGGCCTTATATGCAATCATTTATACTTAACATATGTAAAAATCAAAAAAATCGGTGTTGAAAAAAGTTCTGGGCATATATGGGTTAAGATTTACTAATATAATCATCCCCGTCCGTCATCCCTCGTTACATTGCAAATTTAAATGCAAATAAAATATTAGTACATATTTATGAAAATAGAGATAGAATGGAACGTCGCCGGTGGCTAATACGTCCATGTTGCTTTTTTTCCCGTCATTGGCGATTTGTCAATACTATCGTGTTTTTCTCACCTTTGTTATGCGTTTTGAATTTTCAATCTTACGACCTGGCTTTGTTTTATGGACTTTTGTGACTGTGTTTTATTCTGTTTACCTGTGCTCTATCCTGGACTTTGACGACCGTACCTTGTTTTTTTGCAAACCGGCATTGATTTTTGGATTTCGATTTTCTACAATGACATCGGAAAAGAAATGTTGTGTACCGAACTGTGGTAAGAAATTTTGTAATATAGTAGTCTTTTTTGGCTTCTACTCTTTTTTGTATTAAAGTTTAAATTTTATAACCTAATAACATAATTCATAACCCAGGGGCTGGTCACTGCCGTACTTGACTAGATTTCGGTAAAAAATTTAGAAAAGCGCCATCTGCAATCCTCTTCCTAAAGTATTTAATATCTTCAAGTGATAATAGATGGCTCTTTAATCAAAAATTAACTTCCATAAAATATCACTAAAATTATTGAAATCTAAAAATTATTTTATATATTAGTATTACGTAGGAAATCTATCAATTATTTTTATTAAATCTGTACACTATTTTATATACATAAATTATTTTTCTATAATTATTTTTTTGGTTGGCAATAAACCGTGCCAACTGCCAATGCTGAAGTTAGAATTTGAATTTTAATGGCGAGTACAGTACATACAATTTGTGTGTTAAGTTTTCGTCCATTTAAGTGTTTTCTGCTGTTGACTTGCGTTGATTTGAGTTTTACTCATCCGCTGTGTTTTCGGTGAATTAGTGAGTGAGTTGAGCTGTGCTCCTCTGTTTCATTGTTTCACATAACTTGCGAAAAGACGCCATTATAGTTCGGCCATTCAGAGAATGCGTTCCTGACACGTCGCGATTGAACTGACGACGTAACTTTGCAATGGCGTTGCAGTTACGATAAAAATATTTTTGCTGGTTGTTTACCGTTTTAACAATTGAGGAGCATTAAAACAACATTATTATATCAATAATCAATGAATGTAGTTACGTCGTCAGTTCAATCGCGACGTGTCAGGAACGCATTCTCTGAATGGCCGAACTATAGTGTTTAGTATTATTTGCGATAAAGACGCCTTTTTTGTGATATTTGTGAAATAGACACTGTTATTGTGTTATTAGCGATTAGAGACGCTTGTTTGAGTGCATATAATCATGCCGAGGCGGTGCGAATTGGGATGTTCACACAACCCGGGTAAGTGCTTTCTTTATCAAGTTCATAGTACCTAGGGCCCGATTCTGTTAATAGTATCATTAAGTTATTAATATCAAAATTGAATAGAAATTAAATCGCAATATCAGTTTTAACCATTTCGGGCATTCTGCTACTAATATTTATAAGACCAATCGTATTCCAACGACATTCGATTGGTTGCTATTGGTCTGCCGTTTTGGTTTATAGGTACATATTACCATATTATTCTTAGTCTATATTGCCATATTGCCTCAAAGTCGTGGTGGCCTAGTGGGTAAAGAGCCAACCTCACAAGTATGAGGGCGTGGGTTCGATTCCAGGTCAGGCAAGTACCCATGCAACTTTTCTAAGTTTGTATGTACTTTCTAAGTATATCTTAGAAACCAATGACTGTGTTTCGGATGGCACGTTAAACTGTAGGTCCCGGCTATCATTTAACATCCTTGGCAGTCGTTACGGGTAGTCAGAAGCCAGTAAGTCTGACACCAGTCTAACCAAGGGGTATCGGGTTGCCCGGGTAGCTGGGTTGAGGAGGTCAGATAGGCAGTCGCTCCTTGTACAGCACTGGTACTCAGCTGAATCCGGGAATTATTCCCAATAGTCCCCTCTAGCGCTGTCCTCCGGGGTGACAGCCGGGAATTGTCTTCCCAGTTATCACCGGGGTGACAATTTGTGCCGACTGTTCCCTTTGAAAACTGACTAGAGGGGACAAATGGGAAGTCTATTTCTCAGTTGTCACCGGGGGGGTGACATTTGCTACGGTTCCTTCTTCCTTCCTAAGAAAAAAAAATGTAATTACCATAGATTTCAGGTTTTTTATTTATTATGTTACATAGAATCACATAAAAAAATATATATATTATTATTTTAACTAACACAATGTCAACAGGCTTACAAAAATCGATTTTTTTATAGTAGTTAATACTACTATAAAAAACAAAAACAACATTATGTTTCCTATAATAGGCACAATCACAGATAACTTTAATTAATACTAATCACAGATAATCACTAATGGTTAAGTTAAAAGTGCTTATTAGTCGCATGCTTATTTGTAACACAGTTTGTAATCTTGTTAAATTAAATAAAATTAAGAAAACGATTGGTGTTAATAGAAATTAATAATATGTGATGTACCTATTAAAGGAAACACAATGTTGTTTGTTATAAGAAATAAAAACCTGAAATCTATGATAATTACATTTTTTTTTCTTTGGAAGATTCTATGTAGCATAATAAATAAAAAACCTGAAATCTATGGTAATTACATTTTTTTTTCTTTGGAAGGAAGAAGGAACCGTAGCAAATGTCACCCCCCCGGTGACAACTGAGAAATAGACTTCCCATTTGTCCCCTCTAGTCAGTTTTCAAAGGGAACAGTCGGCACAAATTGTCACCCCGGTGATAACTGGGAAGACAATTCCCGGCTATCACCCCGGAGGACAGCGCTAGAGGGGACTATTACTACATAGTATAAAACAAAGTCGCTTTTTCTGTCATGTGTCATGTTGTATGTCCCTATGAACGCTCAAATCTTTAAAACTACGCAACGGATTTTGATGCGGTTTTTTTTAATAGATAGAGTAACTCATGAGAAGGTTTTTATGTATAATAACATCTATTAAATAATGGAGAAATACTGTTACCCGTGCGAAGCCGGGGCGGGTCGCTAGTTGGGAATAATTCGAATCCGGTTAGACTGGAAGCCGACCCCAACATAGTTGGGAAAAGGCTCGGAGGATGATGATATTGCCATATTGCAATCGTAAATCGTTTGCAGACAATATGATTCATTATTGAATCACAGAAAAGGATAAACACGTTTATTTAAAAGAAAAAATAGTGGAATGCCACATACGCTTCAATCGTAATTGAGTCGTGATTGGATCTCAGTCGGATGTGAATCGCATGTCGCTAAAGTAAAATTAGCAGGGGCAGGATTCTGCGCAATTTTTTCTTTGAAATAAACGTTTTTATCCTTTTCTGTCATTCAATAATGAATCATTTTGTCTGCAAATGATTTACGATTGCAATATGGCAATATAGACTAAGAATATTATGGTAATATAGACCAAAATGGCAGACCAATCGCAAACCAATCGAATGTCGTTGGAATACGATTGGTCTTATATTAGTAACAGAATGCCCGATATGGTTAAAAAAGCTGTTGCGATGCAATTTCTATTCAATTTTGACATTATTAACTTAACAGAATCGGGCCCCAGAATCGTGCTCCTGAAAGCTCCTAGTCATCCGGATAAACTTGTCATCACGGGAGATACCAACTCAGTCAATTATAAGGTTGGGCGTTTAGAGAAACACAGTTCCTTACGAGTAACCATTTATTACTGAATCCCATATGAAATGATACATGATTTAATAAGATAGACATACATAGATAGACACGCGCACACATACATAGGTAATAGGTATTCATTCATACATACACTATACAATATCAGCATACAAACTTCATATTTTTGTAATTTATTTTTCAGGTGTGACACAACATCAATTTCCACACCCAGAAAAGAATCCTGAGTTATTCAAAGCCTGGGTTAATATAGTTGGTGGAAAACTGGAGACTGCAGATGATATCAAATTTTACAGAAAGCGAGTCATCTGTGACATACATTTTGCAGACAAGTTTAAGAATCGCAACAACCGTTTAAATAACATAGCTGTTCCTACTCTCCATCTTCAGGGTAAGATTTAGATCTTTATTCTTGAACTAGATCGCAATGCCACCTACTGAGTTAAAATTGCCATTAAGAAAACAAAATTCTTAATTATTCACAATTAAACTGAACTGAAATCTTTTAGGCCACCTGTTTGCAGTATATTAATATTTAATTGGATATAAAATGCAGTTCATTCACCCCTTAACCAACTCGGTGAAGGTTGTTGTTTAGTGGGATCTTAGACTTGTTTTTACTATTTCCAGGTGCTCCATCACAAGATGCTCATATGCCTCCTGCAACTCCACATATACCAACTGAACTTCCTATGCCTGAACATAATATATGGAATCTGCCTTCTACATCAAAGCAAATAGTCACTGGTACGTAAATGCTTGGCTACCTACATTCTCAAATTATGTTTAACTAGCTGCCATAATTAAATACTGCATTTTTTTTATAATAATAATCCCCCCCCCCATGGGGCCACCTTGACGTGATGGGGGAAGGCATGAACGCTTAAAGAAGTCAGTAAGAACTAGACGACCCTGTGCCAATTGGTAAACATGAGGTACCATCAGAAAATATAGTCATAACACCTCGGCTAACCCTTTCCAACTAACGGTCCCAACTTCCCAACTAACCTTCCCTTTCCCTTTACCTTCTCTTCAGTGTCTGATAAAATATATATCTTATTACTTTAAAATATGTACTCTGCAGTCACCTTCTCTCTTTCACCTCTTAACTTTTCTTTTTCTTAAGTTTTAAAACATTGCTCCTAATATAATTTAATGCGACTACGAAATAGAGTAATAATACCCCAGGCGGGTACCGGAGCTAATCGCGATGGAGAATCCCGCCCCCTTTGTATTCTGGGTGGGGGCGACGCTTTTTAAATTTCATTTTTTTCATAGATACCTTTAAGGCCACCTGTTTGCAGTATAGTAATATTTAATTGGATATAAAATACTGTTCATTCACCCCTTAACCAACTCGGTGAAGGTTGTTGTTTAGTGGGATCTTAGACTTGTTTTTACTATTTCCAGGTGCTCCATCACAAGATGCTCATATGCCTCCTGCAACTCCACATATACCAACTGAACTTCCTATGCCTGAACATAATATATGGGATCTGCCTTCTACATCAAAGCAAATAATCACTGGTATGTAAACGCTTGGCTACCTACATTCTCAAATTATGTTTAACTAGCTACCATAATTAATTACTGCATTAAGTAATATGTAACTGTTGTGTAGTCATTACAAACACACTTCAACTTGATTTATTGTAATGACAATTTAGGTTAATAATCCTCATGTAACTCACACTAGTAATTTTGATGTTTACAATGACAATGGTGAATTATTATTATTTTATTTTCAGCTGCACCTCCCAATGCGTGTGTTATAGCAGCAGAACATAATTATTGCAGTAAACATGGTATACAACAAAGACGGAAACTTAAAGGAGACAAAAGTAAGTGCCAATGTAGTTTATACCATAAGATATCCAAAAAAAATGTTTATACATAGGCTACTTTTTATCTGGGTGTGGAAAGTAGTAAAGTAAAAGTTTTTTTTTTTTTGCAGAAAAACTGAAATCAACTTCATCGCTGGAGAATGAATTAAAGATTTCAAGATTCCAAATGAAGAATTTAAAAACCGAAATTATTCGGTTACGTAAACGGAGTAGTAGTTTGAAAGAAAGATTAGCCAGCGTTGATAAAATTAGCAATACAAATTGTTTAAAAAAAATAACGAGAAATATGACAACTGCAGCAAAAATATTCACAAACATGCAGTACACCCAAACTCACAAGAGAGCTCGTGGGCGGAGGTTTACTTTAAAGGAAAAAGTTTTGTCTCTCTCCATGTACAAAAAGAGTCCCAAGAGTTATACTCTTTTATATAAATACTTTACATTGCCCTCTATAAAATCAAAGAAAAAATTTAAACAGCCTGTTGCATACTTTTTTACAAATTCTGTTAACAGAGCAGAATTAAAAGCCTTGACTATAAAAGTCATTAAATATGTTCAGGGTACAGGGCTTAATATTTTGTGCACAGTGTGCGACCAAAGCACAGTAAATGTCAGTGTAGTGAATGAAATTATTGAAGATAGTAGAATAAAATTCATAAAAGAAAATAAGGAATGGAGACATGATGTAATGGAAGTAGGGAAATCTAAAATTATCCCATTATTTGATGTCCCTCATTTATTGAAAGGGGTAAGAAACAATTTACTTACGAAGGACTTAAAATATTTCGACTTCGAAGAAAAGGTTGAAAAGACGATAAAATGGGAATATTACCAGAAAATTTATGAAGCGGACAAATTACATGGTGAATTAAAAATATGTCAGAAACTAACTGATGAACATATTTATGTGGAGAAAATAAAAAAAATGAAGGTCAAACACGCAACCCAAATTTTTAGCCGCAGTGTTGCTACAGCTGCAGAACATTTATCTGCTAGGGGCGATTTATCTAATGAGTGCCGCCAAGTAATTACATTTACCAAAATGATGGACAATTTATTTGATTCCTTAAATTCAAGCTCATTTAATATGATACATGGAAAAATGTATAAATGTGGTGTTAGAAACAATTCTCCTCATCATGAATTATGGGAAAATGCCAAAAAGGTATTAAAATCAATAAAATTTATTAAAGTTAAAAAAGAAAAGGAAAATAAAATAAGATTAATTGAAACGAGTTCGGTACCTTCAATAAAAAATTTTATACGTACTATTGAGGGCATGCAACAGTTGTGGAAAATATTATCCCAAAAATATTTATTTGATACAATGATGACCAGAAACTTTAACCAGGACCCACTGGAAAATTTTTTTGGGAACATTAGAAGTTTTGGGGTGAGGAATACGGCACCCAACACAATTAGCTTTGAAGGTGCCTATAAATCACTTCTTTTAAATAATTATAACTCACCCCATTCACTTAACGCTAACTGTGAAAATGATGACAATGATTGTCTTCAGACATTGAGTTTCTTTTTGGAAGACAAACTTTTAGAAAACACTTCTAATGTTCCCAGTAATGAGGTTCTACCATTTCAGCAAGAAGAAAATGACGAAATTGAGGTGCCTTTTATAAATTTAAATTCTGAGCCTGCTGATGCTGGTCAGGCCAATTATGTATGTGGGTGGGTGCTGGCTAAATGTTTTAAAAAAGTTGCTAAATCATGCAGGCACTGCAAAACTGAACTAACTGGCGACAGTCAATTAAAATCAAATAGTTATATAAGGGCAAAAGAATATACAAAAGGAAAACATTGTCTGTTGTATCCCAATATAGTGGCGGAAAAAGTTTTTAAAGACATACCGTAAAACGGGGTGAATAGAATTCACGGGGCGAATAGAAATATTCTTGGGAAAAAGTCTAAAAGCCTGATATTCAAAAACTACTTTAAAAATCGCAATAGTGTTTTTTGTTTTTACGATGGCAACATTTTTTTGTTGGTCTGACAACATTTGAATAGTATGAAGTTAGCAATTTATGTCAAAAAAGTGAGTTCAAAGTGGAACGGTTGTGTGTATGTCTTTTGTGCTCTTATTAACTTGTCTCTAGTTATTATTTAAATTGTATTTTTGATAGTAAAATAACTTTATTCGACGGTGAAGTGTATCCAGAATAAATTGAAAAGGTAAGTTTTACTGATTAGTTTGATTTTTATTGGTAAATTAGTAAAATAATTGCACCCATAAATATTTCTCGATTAAGAGGTGAATAGAGACGACTGAGGGGTGAATAGAAACGCCATATGAGGTGAATAGAAACGGGAAAGGGGTAAATAGGAACGAGAAAGGGTTTAATAGAAACGCCAAAGGGGTTTTTAGAAACACTTTTGATAGGGTTGGCACTTTATGCAGGTTGTTGAGTTTTAACTTTATTACCTACCTGCATTTTAAAAAAGTTGATTTTTTAATATTTAACTATTAATTTTGTGTACGCAGGTATAGTCGCGAGCAATATGCCGCGCAACTACAAACCAGACCCTCGGGGTAAGAAATATATAAAATATGACTTCAACTTAATACAACAGGCTGTTAATGAATATTCTGAGAGTAATGGTTCTCTTGATACTATCTCAAAGAAATATAATATACACAGATCTGTTTTATACAGACACTGCACAAAAAATATGAAAAGTCAAGGAGGTCAAACTGTTTTATCCAAAGAAACTGAAGAAGAATTTATTAAATACATAAATATATGTGCTGACTGGGGCTACCCTTTGGAGGCGTATGATTTAAGAGTACTTGTTAAGGTCTATCTTGATAAATTAGGTGTGAATGAAAAGAGATTTAATAATAATATGCCTGGACCAGATTTTGTCTCCTCTTTTATGAAAAGGCACAAAGATGCAATTTCTCAGAGATTATCGCAAAATATAAAGCGAAATCGGGCTGCTGTTTCCCCTGAAATAATAAAAAAATACTTTGAAGAATTAGAAATTTCATTATCAGGCGTACCTATGTGCAATATTATAAATTACGACGAGACGAATCTTTCGGATGATCCTGGTCGGAAGAAAATAATTACAAAAAAAGGCGTGAAATATCCAGAGCGGGTGATGAACCACTCTAAGTCTGCCGTTTCCATTATGATTGCGTGCACAGCTGAGGGAGAATTACTGCCTCCTTATGTTGTCTATAAAGCGCAACATTTGTACGACACTTGGACCGTTAAGGGGCCAAAAGGGACTCGTTACAATAGATCACAGTCAGGTTGGTTTGATGGAACCATTTTTGAAGACTGGATTAAATCGGTAATCATACCCTATTTTCAAGGAGTACCCGGAAGAAAAATTTTGATAGGTGATAATTTATCGTCGCACCTTTCATTAGATTTAATTAAACTGTGCCATGAGGAAAACATACGTTTCGTATTCTTGCCAGCTAATTCTACCCACATCACACAGCCATTGGATGTGGCCTTTTTCAGGCCCATGAAAATAGCTTGGCGAAATATTTTGTATCAGTGGAAAAAAGCCGATGGTCGCCAACAAGCATCGGTTCCAAAAGGATGTTTTCCACGTCTACTATCCATGCTTTTAGACGCCCTAAAACACAATTCTAAAGAAAATATTTTATCAGGATTTAAAAAAGCTGGAATAAATCCACTGGACCCTACACAAGTACTGAAAAGATTACCTGGATATGACAGAGTTAGCCATCAACCAGAAACTATCAATGAATCTGTTCTAACAATATTAAAAGAAATGAGATATGGAACCATAAATGTCGCTGAACCTAAAAGAAAAAGAAAAATTGAAGTAGAACCTGGAAAGAGCGTTAGTCTTGACGAAAGTTATGCTGAAACAGAAATCGAGAACCAAGAGCCAAAGAAAAAAAATAAGAAGACAAATAAAGAAAGTAAAGACAATAACAAGCAAAACGAACCAATAACAAAGAAAGGAAAGGGAATTGGAAAGAAAACAAAAATACAACCACATACAAATGTAACAGATGAAACGAAATCTCTCGCCGCTAACTGTTTACAAGATGATCTTGAAGTTGGAACGTCTCAGATGTTTTACGATCATGAAAGTCAGTTACACTCTGAACCAAGCACAAGCTTCTATAAAGAAGAAACAGCCTTGTTACCACAGTCTTTGACTACATGTGAGGCTAATGATTACTTAGATATAGAAAAGATACCAATTATTTTTGGTGATGATGTTGTTATTGATCATTTTGAAACGATTGACAATTTAAATGTCAGTTCTGATGCCATGATTTCAAGTAATGAAATAAAAAGCAAGCAAAGCAAAAAAAGCAACAAAATTGAAATTTTATCTGATATTTCAGTTACAGATCCTAAACAAATATTATATGATAATAAAATGAAAAGAAAACAACATAAACATCGAAATTATTACAGAAATGACGAGGAAATATTATCCGATTTAATGTCTGATACTGATTAAAAAATATTATTCGTATTAAAAAAAAGTGAGTTTGTGATAGAGCCATTTAAGTATAACGTTCCAGAATTAACACTTTATGTCGACATCCTAAAATTTTTAATAAATACTCATTTTGTGTACTTACTTAATTATATTAACACACGAATTATTTTGAACTGATTATTGCACTGTTTTGTTGATTATTGTCAGAAGATTTTTATGTTTCAGACTGTGTTGTATAGTTTTCACACGCTTAATAATTATCAATTAAGCTTAATTGTTTTGTAGTCTTAATTCTGAGGCTAAAATTATTTTTGAACTGATTATTCTGTTTTGTTCAATATTGTCAGAAGATTATTATGTTTCAGATTATATAATTTTATTACGTTTAATAATTATTAATTAAGCTAATTTTTTTTTGGTGATCTCAATTCTAAGGTTAAGCTACCATTATTTTTGAACTGATTTTTTAATAAGCATTGTTATTGGTTGAGATTATTTTATTATTAATAAAAAGGTTTTCTAATATATTACGTACACTCTTTTATTTCATTATCTCTGTGACGTCATACTACCTAATATAAAATATTTTGACAACCCTATCACTTTTCTCTATTAACCCCATACGTCGTATCTATTGACCCCGTATTCCGGGAAAATAGAAATTGACCAGGTTTTTGTCTTTTTCTCCTAAGTAGATAATAATTTGGCATTAAAATTGTAATTAGCTTGTAAAATAACATAAGACTCCCACAGTGAAAGCAGCTTTATTATCCGAAACTTACAATTTATATTATTAAAGTCGGTTTGAAAGTCTAGATTGTTTCTATTAACCCCTTTTTACGGTACAAAATATTGTAGTAGAAATTTTGAAAAAGAATGTGCCAAAAACTAAATTAAAAGAAAAGATAAAAATGTTTTTAGACATATTTGTGGATTATCCTTTCACCTGCGATATCCACAAGATAGAATTAAGAAATGTTTTTGAAAACATTACAATAAATATTTTGGTATATAGTTGGTGCCGCTCAATTAATCGAATTTTATCAGGTAAAATCCAATATCGTGATGAGGATGATGAAACTAAACTTTCAGCACAAATTTATTACAATAAACATAAACATAAGTAAATATGATTTTTATTTAATTCCAGGTCGCCTACTAAGTACTTTCTAAATGTTCCTACATAACGTTGTTCTGTTGAGTTGTAGTAATCTGTGTTGTATTTCCATATTTCAATAAATAACTATTTTCTACATTCTGTGGCTATATTTTGTAAGTACGTACGTATGAACAAATTCCCCTAGAATATCTATAGACGGTTATTCGTCATCTCGACACACTAAACTCACCACGAATGTGTCGAGTTGGTGAAACTCAAAATTTGTACATTTATCATGTCGTCAACTCGCCACGTCAAGATTTTAATTCGTGTCCAGTTAGTGAAACTTAGATTTTATCACTTTTATGTTTTCGCCAAGTTTGGGAATCAACTTTTCGCGTTTCAAACGTTTGCAAAATGGACGTTCAGTGGCCGATGATGTTTGTGACACAATGTATCCAGTTGGCGAAAACATAAAAGTGATAAAATCTAAGTTTCACTAACTGGACACGAATGAAAATCTTGAGTGGCGAGTTGACGACATGATAAATGTACAAATTTCGAGTTTCACCAACTCGACACTTTAATGGTGAGTTTAGTCTGTCGAGATGACGAATAACCTGTAGACAATACTGATGTATACATGTGTGTGAAATGGGATGTACGCACACATAAACAATTTGTTTCGGCAGACGATACCAGATGGCGCTTCAAAAATCGTTTGAAGGTTGCAGAAAAAAATCGAAGTGGGTTCTCTATTCCCAATCTATTTACTATACTCTATGTCATAACCTTTGCTCCGTTGACAAATTATTAGGTTAATTAATAAACCAATGGTTCACAATACCAGCTACTTCAGAACGAAATTCCACGTGGTCGGAAACTAATCCGTGCTATGTGGTTTAAATTGCACCAGCTGTCCCCCGCGGTTACGGTCAGTTGGTCGTCTTAGGCACTCACATCTTAAGATTTTCTTATGGCTTAAAGGTTGGTTGTGTAGCCTCGGGGCGCTATGGAGCAAGGACTTAGAAAAAAAAAACGTTTTTTTTTCCGTAAATTTGCCAATTTTTTTGCAGTATCGGGTTGACCTTTCCGAGTTATGGGCATTTCATTTTTGTTATTTTTGAAAATGGTTTATATTTCCAAAATGGTAGCTCGGATAAGATCGTTTTCGGGAAAGAAATTGTTGCTGTACTCAAAAGTCATGACATCGTGTAAAAAAAACCCAGCAAAATTGAGAAAAAAAAAAACAACATGATAAAAATTCTAAGTGTCGGTCGTCGTTACAGCTAGAGCAACCATTTTGGAAATATAAATTTTATTCAACTCGTATTTACATTTTATATTTAGATTTACTTAAAAACTATTCTTTTATCAAACCTAAAACTAAAAGGCATAAAAAAGAATCGTCCCCATCACTGTCGACTAGGAGCGTGCCCAAGAGGCTGACAGCATTACCTCGTTGGATCGCCATGCTGATCCTTTGTCCAAGGTAATAGCCAGCCTTTTGGTCACTTGAAGCGTCAGCCAGCCGCCTAGAGTGTTCTTTAAATAGAATGTGGGCACTCGGACCCATTTGAAATATAAATGGTTTTCGATAAAATAAGAAAAACATAAATGGCCCATAACTCGGAAACAGTGCATTGTAGGACCATGCTTCTCAGATCGTAAATGGTTGCTACAGACAAGGTCAAACCGAAAATCGGCAAAAAAATCGGTAAGTTTTCGAAAAAAAAGTCTTAAAACCTTTTTTTTTTGTTTTCTTTGCTGCTCATAGTGCCCCTAAGCGTATACTCCAACTCCTACACTCCGCCCCTAAGACGACCCACTGACCTAAACTTAAATCTGGCTATCATATTAGATATTTTTAAATTTAGTATTACTTAACATAATAAAATACCTTCCTACTTAATATTTTCTTTCAGGTTCGGAAAAGGAAATCCTGCACAAATTCCCTAATCCTAATAAAGATCCTGAACGCTTTCGAACTTGGATTTACAACATTGGAGGTGACATTCTAGCCTTAGAGAATGACATAATCTTTAAACGGCGTCGAGTATGTCATTTGCATTTTGAATCACATTACCATACAAGGAGCAAGTTTCTTAGTGCTGATGCTGTACCTCGACTTGGTTTACCTGGTAAAAAGTTTTTCAATTGTAAAATATTTATACATAAAAGTAAATATCTTTTAGTTCAACTTTTTAACCAATTTTATAAAATTACAGGACCCTTTATAAGAAGACCACCTCTTATGGACTTAACAAACCAAGGACACAACATTATTCCTGCTGAAGTTATTCCACCTCAGGCATCTACCTCTAGAAGTAACAATCCTGATATTCTTCCACCTCAAGAATCTGAACAAACTATCTCTAATAGGAAAATCAGTAAGTGTAATTTCTTTGTTGTTGATATTAAAAACCAGATTATATGCCATTTCATATTGGTATATGCATTTGCACCATTGTCATGCATATTTTACTTACAATCTTGTGATGATGTAAAGGAGATGGCCAAAAAAACACCCAGAGTCGACAGAAACTTCACATGCATCATTAGATTCAGTATAATGTGTGGATTAAAAAAAGTATGTCATATCACCCAAAAACCATGGGGTTCTCTTTTTATGATGGTTTTTCGATCAAGAATTTAGGTCACGAAAAAGTTTACCTTTACTGTTTGCTGTTTGTTAGAAGTTTACGATTTGCAAAATTATTTTTTTGTTAGATAAGGTATACTTCCCAGATATTCCCATAGTCATCAGGTCCGGATCTGATGATGGAAACCCTGAGAAATCGAGGGCAACTTACGAAAGTTGTAGGCGTAAATAGGGTAAAAACTTGACACTCAGGTGTATGTCTACTAGCACTGTACAAAAGTGGAGGCTTAAAGTTGACTTGATGATGGAGACCAGAGAAGATCGAGGGAACTCGACGACTGAATATGTAAACTACCTCGTGTTTGGGCTTATATTATTCGTATTGACGAGAACTTTCCACTAATGCGGATAGTGACAACTATACTTGTCACTAAAGAACCAAAAATAAAACTTTTTACAAAAACACTGACTTCTGGGCAGATGCACCTAATAATAGTTTTTTTATTAACCTTTGCCAGTTATAAAGGTTGCACATAACTGGAAAACCTCTCCAAGTATATAAGGTCGGTGCTTAATCGTTTCTGGAGTGGTTCATGTCAATAGTGCAATGGGTAGGGGTCAAACTCAAGACCTTTTAGTCACCAGGCAAACTCTGTAACTATGGGGATATTACTATTGGCTTGTATAATGTTAGTATACCTTGTTTTTTTATGTATCAACATAAATTCAACATAACCTATTTTTGTGAAAATATGATATAGCTCCTATACCCCATGGATTTCAGGCTGGACTTTTTGGCACCATCAAAGATCTATCATAATGAACCCATTGGTACCCATTTCGTTGCTGTCGATTCTGGGTTTTTTTACTAATTGAAAATTTGGCCATCTCCTTTATTCATTCCTTAATGAACAAAATTAATGAACAGAGCTAATCTTAGGAAACACCTAGCTACAAAGCTGGCTTTGAACTCTGTCCAATTGATACCTTTTCATATTGATAGTTTTAGTAAGAAGGGGTAATTTTTTGATTGAGTGAGTGAATACAAACTCACTTGCCCTAATGGATGTGGAATGGTTTATTTCTGCATTTCACTATTAAATACTAGTTATGCACTATATTAATTTATTTGCTGCATTGTTGGTTCAAATTCAAATTCATTTATTCATTTTGTGAAACATGGGTGATTACAGGTGTTTTAATAGGTTAATGTGCAGACCATGTCCCGCCGATAGGCATACAAAATTATTTTAAGAAATGTCAATAATATAAAAAAATATGAGTATATTCATGTCAAATTAAAAATTGTGTCGATAAAGTCATGTAAATGTCATAAGTATTAAAAAAATATATAAATTATCATCAGAATTTGTCATTCAAATAATCCTTGACTGAATAATATACCTTGTCTTTTAGTAGCTTGAAGAGCTTATTTTTAAATTCATTACTATTCTTACTATTTCTAATATCACAAGGTAATTTATTATATAATTTAGGTGCCATTGCATAGACACTTTTATGAGCAAAAGCAGTCTTAGTAGCTATAGTTTGTATCTTATCTGAGCGACGTTGACTTTCTACATGACTAAACAAGTGCATGTTGGTTCATAAGTTAACTTACTGTTTTCAAACACATTTAGCTGACTCTTGCTTTTGTTTTCAGAAATTACCAAACAATGGGTTGACAACAGCAATGAACAAAATTTGGCAAAAGAGATTAAAAAATTAAACGCAAAAAATATCTCATATAAAATGAGATTGCAAAAAGCATTAAAACTGTCCTCAAATATCACGTTTCAAACTGCCTTAAAGAAGTTTAAGACTTTAGCTGCACTATTTACAGTTATGCAATTCAGAGAAATCTCAAAACCAAAAATGGGAAGGAGATTCACAAAAGAGGAGAAAATTATGGCTCTCAGTGTATATAAAATGGGACCAAAAGCTTACAGATGGTTAAGCAAAATATTTGTTTTACCATCTCCAGTGACATTAAGCCGAATGGTATCCAGGGCTTCACTTAAACCAGGCATTAATGAAAATATATTTAACCAATTTAAAAAAAAAAATTGGCAAAATGAATGATTGTGATAAGTTGTGCACATTGATTTTTGATGAGATGGCACTCTCACCACACATGCAGTATAATCCGAAGAAAGATAGAGTATTGGGTTTTGTAAACCACAATGGTGAATCAACACGGAAAATTGCAGATCATGTTTTAGTTTTTATGATTAGAGGTGTGATGAAAAATTACAAACAACCCATTTATTATTCATTCTGCTCAGGCAGTACACCAAAAGAAATTTTGGCTGCACAAATAAAGAAAATTATAAAACAATTGCATCTAATTGGATTTACTGTTTTAGCCACAGTGTGTGATCAAGGCACATCCAACACAAGTGCCATAAATTATTTAATTGAAGAGACTAGAGGAGAATATTTAAGAAAAAATGAAGAGCCACGGAATTCAATATTTGAAATTGATGGCAAAAAAATAATTCCTCTATATGACATACCACACTTATTAAAAGGGATGAGAAATAATTTAATGACCAAAAACTTAAAATTTACTTTGGATGGTGAAGTAAAAATCGCAAAATGGGAGCACATAATGTTATTATATGAAAACAATCCTACATATAAAGGCTTAAAAATAATTAAAAACCTCACAGAAAATCACGTAAATAAAGATAAAATACCAAAAATGAAGGTGAAATATGCTTCCCAGCTATTCAGCCAAACTGTGGGAAAAACTATGGGATATTTAGCTGGTAAGTTTATACTAAAGTCTATAAAGTTCCACCTTTGCAGGCAGCCACCACAGTGTAGGTGATAAGAATCTAACTAACATCCATCTCTAATTGCATCACTGCTTATCACAGCTGCTTACCATCAGGTTGTCTCGCAGTAAAACACTGTGTTAATAAAAAATATTCAACAGATTCTTAACACTCATTGTTGTAATGTTTTGAAAAACAACATTATTTTTTGTTTAAAAAAAGCGAATTTGGTTTTATCATTTGTACTATACTCCATCTGTAGTTTAGGTAGTTAACTAAAGGTAAACAATTTTGGTATGACTTTTAATTTAAAAATAAAGTACAGCTAAAAATAATTGTAAATAGAATAACAACAATTATTTAATGTATTGGACGATTATTTTAAGCAGCAGTTTATTTGTTTAACATGTATTTGTGTAAAAAGTCCTATCAAGATTGTTTAGTTAGTTAACTACCTGAACTGATGGAGTATGCAAACAGCATTTGTTTTACTACAACTATGTTCTAGTTTGTGCTTAACTAATATTTTTGTCTGATTTCGCTTTTCAGAGAATGGCATACTACCTGAAGAAACTAAAGATACTGCAGATTTTATTATCTTTATGGATAATTTATTCGATTCACTAAATGGGAGCATGAAGAACTCAGACAACAGATCAGGAAAAGATTTGTTACGAAACGTGACACCGAAATCACAGCATCACAATGTTTGGATGCAAGCAAAAATTATTTTAAATTCCATGACATTTGTCACATCCAAAGGTAGTGCTAACACTGTTCCTAGTATCAAAAATTGGGTGAAGACTGTTGATAATATGATATTATTGAGAGAAAAATTATTTAATGAACATCAAATTAAATCATTTTGGTGCAGACATTTAAACCAGGATCCCATTGAAAACTTTTTTGGTAGCATAAGAAGTCATGGGGTCAGGAATAACTCGCCCACCTGTGATGGGTTTGAAGCTGCTTTTGCTTCTCTATTAATTAATAACATGAGCAGCAATTATTCACCAGGGTCAAATTGTGAAGAGGATTTTTGTTCTGTTCTGGCTTCATTTGATGAATTAATTTTTTCTAATAATAAAGAAGCAAAAGAAATCATCCAAGTGGACTTCGAAGATGTCAATGATATCATAATAGAAAATTTCGATTTAAAAAAACAGGATCCTAGGAAAATAGCTCAAATTGAATATATCACAGGATATATTTTGCGCAAAACCAAATCAATTTTCAAAAAATGTAAAAATTGTAATTTAAATTTATTTACTAATGATCCAGATAAAAATAGGTACTTGTTGTGTCGTGAATATAAAAAGGGAAAAAAGTATTTGTGCTACCCCAGTGAAAATTTAACTAAATGTTTTTCTGAAATCCAGGATGTTCTGCACCACATATTGCGAAAGAGAAGTCATATAGACAATTTAAAAAATTATATGAAAACAATATTATATATTAATGTCAACACTCAATTTCTGGTATGCAGTCGTCACTCCAAAGATTTAATTGAATATATATTTGATTTTTCTAGCAGATTTTTTGCATATAACTGGTGTAAATGGACCAATAAATTATTAAATGGAATTAGTACTACCAAGGATGTAGATCCAAATGATGATATTCAAAATGAGGCGTCAATATATTATTTAAAAAGACGAAGGTCGGTACGGCCTAAATAAAGTAATAAGATGTGTAAATTTGTGTTTTATTCAACGAAACCATCTAAAACAACATCCAAAAAAATAATATGAAATGAAACCCTGTAGACATGCATGCACACATGCAAAACAAATGACTACGCACACATGCACAGAATAGATGTACCTCCGTCGTTGGTCACCAGATGGCGCGTCAAGGTAGGTTAAGCTGATGACTCTATACCCTATATATTAATGTACTCTGTGGTCCGGCCGGTACCCTTTGCTTTAAAAGTTGTTGATTGTGTTGTGTGGTGCGTTCTCCTGTTTTTCCGTATATTTGTGGCTTTTCCGACAACGTTTGCTTTCCAAAGGACACCGAAATCTCCGCTTTAATTTTACACCTGTGCGCACTACTTTGGACTCCGAGTTTTCTCTTTACGATTTGGATTTGACGATATGGGATCTCCGTTCAGATGTTGTGTTCGTTATTGCACTACAACTCGCAGTAAGTTTTAAATATACTATTTTAATGTGGACTTTCCCATTATAAGTATATACAGTACAGTATTATAGGAGATACCGTAGAACAATAATAATATGTCTTCATTTACAGGTGATGATTGCAATGTTATTTTGCATTCATTTCCCAACCCCGATAAGGAAGAGGACAGATTTAGATCTTGGGTCTACTCAATTGGGGGAGATATTCTGGTTTTGGATAACCAATTTGTATTCAAAAACAGAAAAATATGCCACAAGCACTTCGAAAGTAAATACCATACAAGAAGTTCAAGATTAAGTGCTAATGCAGTTCCTACTTTGCATTTAAAAGGTACTTGAAATGTGTTTTTGCCTGAGTACAACTATAGATTTTTATCTATACTATTACTATATAGGTAACTATCTATACTATACTAATATTATAAAGAGGAAAGACTTGATTGTTTGTATTGAATAGGCTTCTAAACTACTAAACCGATTGAGATAAAATTTGGTATGGACATAGATTAAAACCCGGTGAAAGACTTGGATTGACACCCAGGATTTTTCAGGATGCGGGTGAAACCGCAGGCAGACAGCTAGTATAATATTAACAGGAAAGATTTAACTCAAAAACTACTGGTGTATCTACTTGGGAAACAAGTGAGACAAGTTGTTGCTGGATAAATACTGTCATGCATAGGATAGTTTTTATTTGAATATGAGAAGTAGTTCCCTTGGGATGTAGGTGAAACCGTGGGTGGACTGTACGTAGCTGTTTTCTGCAGCTTCACCCGTGTCCCGGGGGAACTTCTCCCCATACCTGGATAAAATATAGCCTATGTCACTCCCAGATAATATAAATATTTAATGGTGACAGAATTTTTAAAAATTTTCCAGTAGTGTTTGAGTTTATCCATTACAAACAAACAAACAAAGTTATCCTCTTTACAATATTAGTGTAGATGTAGACTAGCGCTATGCCTGTGAACGTAATTTGAATAAGCATTACTGCTCAAAACACTTTCTATTTATTTGGGAATGAGAAATTTTACTGCAGTAAAAAGTTGGCAATTAAATATGTGACCGACTCCACATTTGACACGATTTACATTTTGTTTTGCGTAATTATTACAATTAGTACTATGTTTTTAGTTTCAATTTAAACATGGCTTTGTAGCAGTTTCAACAATTATTCTATAGAGAAAAAATGCCAACCAAGGATATTTTGAAATATCATTTATTTAGTAAAATATAAATGTGACTGACACTACATGCAAAAGGAAGTTGTTTTCGAGAGAATTTTTAAAGTTAAATAACCTTCCTTCGTCAAAGATTAAAAACAGGCACAATTTATTAAAAAAAAAAGAATAAGTGCTTTATCAAAAGTTTCTAAAAGTATATGTATTTCATTTACAGGCATACCTTGTAAAAGACCATTATCAGATGTTACCAATGTGACCAGTTACAATCCAATATTTGCTCAACCTTCAACATCCACAGCAGGTAAGCCATAATTTTGTTACTGAGGTAATCTTGAAAGCATGTTAGTGTTATTCAGTAAAGTGAAAAAGTTTAATTGTCACATCAACTTTATTTTTAAAGTAGTAAGTTTTTTTATTTGATAGAGTTAATATATGATTGTTGCACTTGACTTAACATTGGTATAAAAAATATTTTGTAAATTATTTGTGATTTTTTCTTCAGAACTGGTTAACTTATTTTGGCAGGTCCACTTCATTCTGGTGAACCAATATCTATCAAGACCAGTGAACTTGAGAAGCTAGCAGAAGCAGGTAAATTTCTTAAAACACTTATAGTTTTAACTAGCTTCCGACCGCGGCTTCGCCCGCGTCCAGTTCGGTTATATCGCGTTTCCAAGAGAACTCTCCAAAAGTCCGGGATAAAAACTATCCTACGTTCTTTCTCAATGTCAACTCTATCTCTGTACCAAATTTTATTTAATTCCGTTCAGTGGTTTAGACGTGAAAGCGTAACAGACAGACAGACAGACAGAGTTACTTTCGCATTTATAATATTAGTAGGGAAGTAGGGATTTAACCCCTATTTCACCCCCACACTGGTAAAAAAAATAACTTTCAAAATGAACAAACGATTTTTTGTTTCTTATGACGTGATATTTGATGAACTTGTGTACTAACTTTCAACCCTTATTTCACCCCCCAGCTGGTCGAAATTTCAAAAATGCTAGAAAAAATGTTTAATGATTTCTTATCAAGTGCTTAAATATAAAGTTTCATGGTTTTATCTTTTAAAATTAAGAAATCCCATACAAACTTTCAACCTCTATTTCAACCCCTTCATCCCTTTTTTTCGAAATAAAAAGTAGCCTATGTTCTGTCTCGGGGTCTAAAGATTGTCTGTACCAAATTTCATCAAAATCGGTTGCGAGGATTAAGCGGGAAAGCGTAACAGACAGACAGAGTTACTTTCGCATTTATTATATTAGTTTGGATTAAAATCAGTTGATAGGTATGGTAGATATATTTATTTTCTACCATCAATGTGTATTATTCAAGTATTCTATACAATACCTAGGCAATTTATAGAATACTTGGGGTGTTTAGGGTTAAACAATGTATGAAAAATTGCAAATTTGATTGTCCATTAAATACTTTGCCTAGGTAATGTATACCATACCTGCTGGTTCTTCAGCAGTGTATATATATATATTTTATTATGTTTATACATAAATGCATTAATTTAATTTTTCAGATTTAGGCAAACCTGTAAAGACTTCAGGAGTAAAACATATTTCCCTAAAACAAGCAGCTGCAATGACAAAAAATGGTAAATATTTATTTCATAGATTGTATTAGTATACTATGTGGCGATAAGGTTATCACTAGGGAAATTGTTTATTTATTTAATACAATTATTAGATCAATAGTTAACTGTGTACTATTTTATGTGATACTGATAACATTATCGCTACACTGTATATTGCAGTAAGAATTTCAAAAATAGAGAATAGAGTTTTTGGTCACATAGAGAGGAAGATTGGGCTGAAGTAGATTTTCCTCCAAAATAATTAATTGAAAATCTCATTATGTCAAAGTCGCACTTGAATAAGTTAAGTTTTCAATTTCTATGAAAGAGATAATTGACCTACCTTTTAACAGGTTTTTTTTTTTCAGTACCAAACTTAGCGAATCTGCAAAAAACAATCAAGAAGTTACAACAAAAGAAAGAAAGTTACGCCACACGACTGAAAAGAGCCTTAAGACTTTCTGAAAATACCACTTTTCAGAAGTGCTTACAAAAATTTTCGACTTTGGCAGCCTTGTTTACAGTCATGCAATTTCGCGAAATTTCAAAAGGAAAAATGGGAAGAAGGTTCACAAAGGACGAAAAAATCATGGCTCTCAGTTTGTACAAACAGGGCCCAAAAGCATATAGATGGCTCAGTAAAATATTTATTTTACCATCTCCTATCACTCTGAGTCGTCTGATTTCCTGTGCTGGTCTAAGACCAGGAATCAACAAAAGGATATTTAACCAGTTGAAGAAAAGAGCCCAAAAAATGACAGAAAATGAAAAGTTATGCATTCTTCTGTTCGATGAAATATCTATTACACCCCATTATGACTATAATAGAAAACGAGATGCCATTACGGGATTTATTAATAATGGAAAACAAACAAACAGGAACATAGCGGATCATGCACTTGTTTTTATGTTAAGAGGGTTTGTAAATAATTACAAACAACCATTGGCTTACACATTTTGCAAAGGAACAACTTCCAAAGGAGATTTGAAACTTTTAATAAAAAATATTATTTCCGAATTGCAACAGTGTGGGTTTTATGTGCTTGCAACGGTCTGTGACCAAGGGACTACAAATGTTAGCGCTATAAACGAATTGATAGAAGAAAGAAGAGTTGATTATATAAGAAAAAATCTAAATTTTAAGCATCAAATATTTGAAGTCAATGGCAAGGAAATAATACCTATTTTTGACACCCCCCACTTAATAAAAGGGATTAGGAATAATTTAATTACCAAGAATTTGAAGTGCATTATAGAAGATGAAGTTAAAATTGCGAAGTGGGACCACCTAATTAAACTTCATGAGGAAAATCCTTCTTATAAAGGTATACGATTAATTAAAAATCTTACAGAAGCCCACATTGATCCAAAGAAAATCCCCAAGATGAAGGTTAAGATGGCAACTCAAATATTTAGTCAAACAGTCGCTACCAGTATGGGATACCTAGCAGGTGAGTAGTAATACACGCAAAGTACTGGCACGGGTCTTGAATGCTGACCTTCAGCTGCGCACATGCGAAATTTTGGGTTATACTGAGTTTACAATGCGAAAAGCGCCCCCACTCTACGCCGAGCGTTCAAGATCTGTCCCGATACCTATAATAAAATTTGTACAGATAAGTGGTAATTATACACTTTCCTGAGCCTAAAGTATTTACTAAAACTTGATAATGTGTTTGTTTATAGAAAACTAGCTTTCGTCAGCGGTTTCACCAGCTTCTTGAGGGAACTACTATATGTTTTTCCGATGAAGGCTATATTACTGCCAAGTTTAATCCCAATCGAGGTTCCAAATGAGGTTTCTAATATAATAAGGAAAGATTTGTATTTTTGTGTGTTGAGTAAACTCAAAAATTAGTGATCCAATTGAGATTAAAATTTGTATAGACATAGATTTAAATCCGAGGAATAACATAATGATAGTTTTTATCAGTTCCCTCACGACGCTGGTGAAATCGCGGGCGGACAGCTAGTAGTCATTATACCAAACATGATTTCGAAGTTTCATAAAGCACCAATTACCTGATCACTAGTAATATGCAATACAAAGTTTCTTAGGGATCATTTAAATTAAATTAATTTTATTTCTACTTTTCAGATAAAAGAATACTTCCTTCGGAGTGCAAAGATACCGCAGACGTATTGATGTTTTTCGATCAACTTTTCGACTCTATGAATGGCAGTTTTGAAAATTCAAAAAAAAGAAGCGGTAAAGTGCTGTTAAAATCAGTCACCCCAAAATCTGATCACAGTAAGGTATGGGCGAGGGCAAAAAAAGTTTTAAAATCTATGAAGTTTATTGGTAGAGGAGGAAGGGAAGGTAGTGTGCCATCAATTACAAACTGGTTACGTACGCTGGAAAATATTGAAGTTTTAAAAAATAAGGCATTCAATGAATATAATATAAAATCATTCTGGATGAGACACTTAAATCAAGATCCATTAGAGAATTTTTTTGGCTGTATACGGTCTCATGGATACAGAAATATATCACCAACCCCATCTGGCTTTGAGTCAGCTTTTGCAAGCTTATTAATAAATAATTTATCAAGTAGTCATTCTGTAGGGTCAAATTGTGAAGAAGATGACTGTAAAATTTTTCAATCAATGGACTACTTATTAAAAAAGGAGGATATTAATGAACTCACAGAAATAAATGAAATAGATATCGATGATATTAATTGCGAAATTATAGATTTTAATGAAAAAAAAAGTAATCCAAAAATTATAAGCCAACTCAGCTACGTAACCGGCTATGTAATAAAACAGGCAAAAAAAAATGTATTTAAAAATTGCAAAAATTGTAAAGCAATTTTATATTGTAATGAAGAAGAAGAACAAGAAATAAATGAATATATAAAAATAAGAGAGTACTCTTCGTTTAAATCACTCGCCTACCCTTCCGAAAACACAACAAAACTATTCTCTGCAATCCAAGACGTAGTCACTTATATTTTAAAAAGAAAAAGTGATATGCCTCGCATAAAAAATTATATAAAGACAATTTTGTACACAGTCATAGATTTTAGTTTTTTGACTTGCCCAGACCACAAAAGCGAGTTGACAGATTTTTTATTTGACTTTTCTTCAAGATTTTTTATAAATAACTGGTGCCGGGATGTAAATTTGTTATTAAATGGCACCAGGACAGAAAAAGATGAAGATGATAGCATTAAAGAACGGGCTATTACTTATTATAATAAAAGACACATTATCAAATCATAATAATGATTGTTTTATTTTTTATTCCCTTAGAACTTTTATACTGTGTTCATCTACCGTTTCTCTGTACTGATAATTAATATTTTTCTGTACTATCATAAACATCAGTTCAGACGAAACGGTAGATGAATTCAGATTTAGGTAAGATTTTTGTGCAACAGAGCTATATAATGGTTTTGCTAGCTATAGGTATATACATAGCAAGTTGTAGTTCCTAAAATAAACAAAGGATGGCGCTGTACTGCATTGGCCACTGATAACTCTATTCTTGTAATGTACTCTGTGGCCACTACGCACTTTGTCACCGGGAGGAGCGCTCGCGCGGGTGAATTTGCGGGTGATTTATTGTTTTTTTACGTTTAAACAAGTAAATATACCATAATGTCGAAACGTTCTAAACGGATTTTAGATCTAGTAAATTCTAATGAACAAGATCCAGTTTATCAGATCATGGAAGAGACAACAAGTGACTGTGGAGATTATTCCATACCTACAGAACCTGGTAAGCACCTTTGATGTTACTTAGCAGATAAAATAAGTTTGTAAATTATACAGCCACTTCAATAATGAATAATTTATAACTATTTGACTTTAACTGTATGAAACCATCTGTATTTTGTATAATATATACCAATAATAATATTATTATAAAGCTGAAGAGATTTTTCGTTTTTTATTTTGTTTGTTTGTTTAAACTCGCTAATCTCTGGAACTACCAGTCCGATTTAAATAATTATTTTTGTATAAGATAGCCAAACTCATGAGAAACAGAATAGGCTAAGTATAGGTACCTATAACATCACGCTACGACTGACGGGAGCAGAGCAGTAACCAAAGACGCAGATGTAACCGCTGGGAACAGCTAGCATAAGTATATTCCCTTTAATAAAGTAGGTTCCGGTAGTTACATCTATTTTCAATGGTATTTAAACATACAATTTTGTCGGATATACCACTTCTGACGTTATTACATGTACGTATAGTCGATTTTTTTATTGGATGTGTCACTTTTGACATTGTTACATGTAACTAAAAGCATACGTTTTGTTGGATGTGTCACTTCCGACTTTATTACATGTAACTTAAAAGTAGACGTTTTGTCGGAGGTGTCACTTTCGACATTATTACACGTAACCTCAACTTAGTCAGTCAGTTGGATATGTCACTTTCTACACTAAGGGATTGTTCACACCAAACGTATTGTCCGCCGCTGACTGTGAGTATACTCACTGTCTGCCCCAGTGTGAACGTCGACTCAATCTGCAGTACGCGTACTCACCAAGCCGACAATAGGCTATAGCGTACGATGCGCTACATGTGTGAACAAAAGAATAGGCTCTTGTAGGTTCACACTAGATGCGTACGCTGAGCGGCTGACTATTCTACACATAAAAGGGCTCAGTATTTGAAGTTGCACTTAGTATTTTATAAACGATAAAACTAGCGTAATTTATTTTTTCAAATCAGACGTTTTACTGATATTTCAATTAAATGATGCGCATTCAGATAGTTGCCATTTGCGAAGCTCTAGAGGAAGACGAAAATAATAAAAAAAAGAGATTGTGGGTACCTACATCCCTTAAATTTGAAGAGATGTTTTCTTGGTCAATTTCATACTTTATATTTCGAATATAGACTTTATCCAAATAAGTTCAAGAAATATTTTCGTATGACAGTAAAACATTCGATGAGTTACTATCTTTAATACGTTTAAGTTTATATAAAAGGGACACTAATTATCGACGTGCTGTACCGAGGCGCGGCGGTGCGTACGCGGCGGAGCGGCGCTATTCGGCAACTGCGTCCGCGTAGCCAATCGGCGTCCGCCGTGCATAGTCGCGTAGTAAAATAATCGGCCACTGAGAGTCAGCTACAACAGACGACGTAACAGCGTATAGTCGGTTCGGTGTGAACGACAATTTCAATATATATGGAAAAGCAATAAACTGCGTAACGCGCGCTCACAGTCAGCGGCCGACAATACGTTTGGTCTGAACGATGCCTAATAACTGCATTATGTAGGTATACAATATTTTGTCGGATGTACGACTTTCAAAAACTTCAAATTGAATAAAACAAAACTCTTGGATCTTTGGTAGGAAAATTAGTTGCGAGTAACCTATCCTACTAATATTATAAACGCGAAAGTTTGTATGTATGGATGTATTTATGTTTGTTACTCTTTCACGCAAAAACTACTGAATGGATTTTAATGAAACTTTACAATAATATAGCTTATACATCAGAATAACACATAGGCTACAATTTGTAAACATATTGTTCGAAATACTAAACCTGCGCAGACGAAGTCGCGGGCACCAGCTAGTCTTCTATAAACGAATAGTTTGATACTTATCCAACTCCCATAGGTAGGTATGGTTAGATTAGACCAATCATGGTCACGTATTACTTTTATTTTAGGAATTATTATTATTGTATCTATTTTTGCAGATCGAGATTCTTCACCAATACGTGTGCATTCCGATGAAGAATTAACACAATGTCTGCAAGATATAATGCATGATAATAACGTGTTCAGTGACAAGAATGAGCCTATAAATACTTCTATACCTGAAGAGAGCATTCCTGAAAAATCCATTCCTGAGAGAAGTAAGCCTGAAGAGCCTGTAGTTTCCATAACAGAAGAAACAGAGGCAATCTCTAAAAGTGCATCACCGTCAATTGACAACTCAACACCAATACCGTCACCAGTTCCCGTTCACGAAGATCCATGTGGAAATAATTTCTGTGCCATATGCTTGGAAGCGTATGCCATTAGGCCTGATGAAGTCTATCTAAATCTTCCAACACCTTCAACTATAACAGGCACTTCCACTAACGTAACACCGACTACACAAAAGGTTGCCAAGAAGAAAACATATAAAACAGACATAGGAAAGAAGAGACTTGTACACAAAGAGCTTTGGTGTGTAGTTCAACGAAAGAAATTAAAAAATGAAGGAAAATCCTATATAAATAAAAAAGGGAAACAAATCGAAGAAAAGGTGTTAGGCCAGCCATGTGGAAAGAAATGTCGCTACAAGTGTACTGAAAACTATGACGTAAAGCAAAGAGAGGCTATCTTTTCAAAATTTTGGAATCTGGGCGATCGTAATAGGCAGTGGGAGTTTGTTATAAAGTACACAAAAAAGATTAACAAAGGGCGTAAAACCACTGAAATAGTAAAACACAAACGTGAATATACCTATGTTTATTATCTCCCAACTACAGAAAAGGAAACAAAAAGAGTATGTAAGCAGATGTTTTTAAGTACAATATCCTCTGGTGAACGAATAATAACAACGGCTTGGAAGAAATATGACGGTATAGCGGCTGTAGAAAAGGACAAGAGAGGAATGTATGACCATAAACCTAGAGTGATTGATGAAGTAATGGTACAAAGTGTAAAAGACCATGTAAATTGTTTGGATCGAGTGGATTCGCACTATACACGCAAAGATTCTAAAAAACTGTACTTGAATAACATAAAAAGTACTTCCCAGATGCATAAACTGTATGTTGAATGGTACGATCCTAATATATACAATAATCAAGCCAACAAACGTCAATACCGTGACATTGTAAATGTTAATTTCAACTTAGCATTTCATAAGCCCAAAAAAGATTTGTGCGAAGTTTGCCATATCTTTGAGAACAACCAATTTCCCACAGATGAAGAAAAACAAAGATTCTTTGAACATCAAGCACAAAAAAAGAAAGCTCGATCACTTAAACAGGCTGATAAAACAGAAGCATGTGAAAATCCTGAAATCGTTGTAGCTACGTTTGACTTTCAAAAAGTTTTGCAGGCTCCTCACGGTGAGGTAAGCATATTTTATTATAAAAGGAAACTGAATACTTTCAACTTTACAGTGTTTGAGCTTGGAAACAAAACTGCGACTTGCTACATGTGGCATGAAGGTATTGCCAAAAGAGGGGCCAATGAAGTATCAAGTTGTTTGTACGATTTCATTAAAGTGAATGCTGAAAAAGGGGTGCATGAATTTAGATTTTGGTCGGATAATTGCGCTGGCCAAAATCGAAACCGTATTGTCTTTGCTTTATATTTGCTTGCTGCTAAGGAGTTTGGAGTAACTGTAACGCATAGATTTATGGAGAAAGGGCACACCCAAAATGAAGGGGACAGTGTTCACGCACTTGTAGAAAGAGAGAGTGAGCGGAGAATGATTTACGTTCCCGATGAATGGTTCTGCTTGGTGCGATGGGCAAAAACAGAAGGTATGCCGTATAATGTAAGAGAAATGACCTCACGAGACTTCTACAATTTCAAAGATTAAGAGCCCCCGCACACTGGCCACTTAGTGGCGGCCACGCTTCAGCCACTAGTGGCCGCCACAACCTGCGGACGCGTTTCTTCATACATTTTATATAGAATCGGCGCACACTGAGCGCTTGAGTGGCCGCGTCCGAGCCACAAGCTGCGAGAGTCGAGCGCGCTCGCTACTTGTGGCTGCGTTTTGTCGTTCGACTCGTGCGCATACACGGCCACAGTTGCCGGCTTCTTCCCACCCCTGCGCGCCGCTCCCCAATCCCGTCTCCCGGGTCTAGTCTTGTTGTAAGCTGCGTACTGAATGCACGTGCATGATGTCCACGGATCCGATTCCTCATTTTGATGTAGACGCTTTTATTTCCGATGTCGAAGAGCGACCCGCTATTTGGGATTTAAAGTCAGATTTGTATAGCGACAGGGGTAAGAAAACTGAAGCTTGGGAGGAATTGTGCCTAAAATTTATTCCAAATTTTAGTGAAAAAAATGTAGCGGAAAAAAACAAAGCAGGTAAGTTTTTGGACAATTTTATTTTACATTATTATTATATATTTATTATATTTTATTATTTTGCCAAGGTACAGCTCCCTCGTTGCTAATAAAATAATCTTTCAATATATCTCTGGTGTTTAATGAACGACGAGATTGCACGTGGGCGTTATCGATATCGTGAAGTCCTGGTACAGTCAATGTATGATGGAAATTAAATCCATCTCTCTGACGAACAAAGTTGTGTAGTATACAACAGGCCTTCACGATGTCTTCGGCGAAATCTATTGACACATTCAATGGTCGATGTAGTATTCTCCACTTATTCACTAATATCCCAAAGGCACACTCGATATGACGCCTGGCTCGAGAAAGCCTATAGTTGAAAATTCTTTTTTCAATATTCAAGTGTTTTCCTGAATAAGGTCTCAACATGTGTTCTGCAAGACCAAAAGCTTCATCACCAACAAAACAGTAGTTTACAGGACCAGAACTACTAGAAATTGCTTTTGGTGCAGGTAAATTCAGGGATTGGTCTTCCAATTTTTTGAATAATTTCGATTCTTTGTAGATAGTCGAATCTGAAGCTTTCCCATAAGAGCCGACATCAATAAATGTGAACTTATAATTCACGTCACAGATAGCTAGAAGTACGATGGAAAAATAGTGTTTATAATTATAATATAAGGATCCGCTATCTTGAGGCTTAATAATCCTTATATGTTTTCCATCAATTGCACCACAGCAATTTGGAAAGTTAGCATATTCTTCAAACCCCTTAGCTATTTTACTCCACATCTCTTCAGTTGGTTGTGGTACGCAGATATCTTGAAGTGATGCATAGATCAATTTACATGTTTCTTTTACAATCAATCTCGCAGTTGACGCACCACATCGATATACTAATTCAAAATCACCAAATGAACAACCAGTAGCAAGGTACCTGCAACAAAAAGAACAGATTAGAAACCTTTGATTATGTTATTTTTATGTTTCAGCATCCCAGTTGCAGCGAAAATGGAAAAGCCTTCGTGACTGTTTCAAAAGAGAACACTCTCAACAAATGAGCGTTAAAAGTGGATCTGCATCATCGAGTCGCAAGCCGTATATATATTATCAACAACTATCTTTTTTAAAAAACTTGGCTGACACACGACGTGATCCCAGCCCATTACCGAACGAGGTACACGATGCGACTGAGAGAAAAAGGCCAAAAAAGAACAAGACAAATAATGAAGACATTCAAGCAGAAACTGATATACTTGTTAGTATTTCAGAACAATTACAATCTCGTCATTCTAACAAGCATGAAGAAGACGCTGACCATAACTTTGCTTTGTCCTTGGTCCCGCACTTTAAACAAATACCCAATGAATTTAAATTGGATGCTCAAACCGATGTATTGATGGTACTAAAAAAATATAAACAGTATATGCGAACATCACAGAATCAACAACATGGATATTTCACATCATCATTTCAGGAACCACGCTCATACCATACTATGCAACCATCTACTTCGGGTTATCAACCGACTCCGCGTCCATCTGCTTTGGGATATCAATCGGCTTCGCGTCCACCTTCTATGGGATATCAATCAAATTTTGAGCATGACTTTTCCGTTAGCTCGCCATCTGCATCTGATAATACTATGAATTCTGTTTTGTCAGATGATATAAATGAACATCTTTTTGACAACTGACTATGTAAAAGTAAATGTGTATTTGTTATAAAAACTGTATATCTGCGATATGTAACTTGATTTAGTTTGCGATTTTTCAATTCTCATTAATAAATAATTTCTATTTCAATTTGGCTTTTTTAATTGTTTGTTTTACGTTCTAGAATCCACGTGAGTCGCAAACTAATAGAAGCAAAATGATACGAATGAATGATACTTACCTTAAAGTTATAGCCAGCCTTTCTGTTGGAGAGATGCTTTTTCTCATGCGTGTATCTTGATGTTTGAGGTCATCGTGCAAAACGCTAAGTAATTCATTGAATGAGTTCACGCTCATTCTAAAATACTTGAAGAACTTATCTGGATAACATTTTAACTCTTCGAACAGCAATTTGTGCTGTCCATTTTTATTGCGTGATGTCAGAATTGGATGTACCCAGTGACGCCGATGAATTGGTCGTCGATGGTTCTGAATTCGGCGCCGTTTTCTACGTTTTAGAATAATAAGCAACAATAGCGAAATCAAGAGTGCGTCCATTCTTGGGCAACACACGTCTACCTCTGTCGAGATACTTGCAGCTAGTGTCTGACGCAAGTGGCAGCCACTGGTGGCTTGATGCGGCCACTAGTGGCTGCCACTGGTGGCGGCGTGTAGTGGTCTAGCCGAACTACTGGTGGTCGCGTTTAGTGGCGGCGACTGGTGGCCGTAATGTGCGAGGGCTCTTATTGGCGAACAGAAACTGGATAAAAGATGTAATAAATGAAAAAATGAAATGGACACAAATAAGAGAAGTTAAAGTTAAGGGAAATGTTTACGATCGATTAGAATACAAATACGATTTTGATGAGGATCCAAAGACTTTATTGGTTCTCAGATCCACCAAAAGAATCGCCCAACGCCAGAATGATTTTAAAATATCCCAAGCTTATGATGGCCCCATTCTTATTCCATATGAAAAAAGCAAAGATCTTAATGATATGTGCAGATCTGGTGTCATACCAGAAAAATATCATGGTTTTTATAGAGATTTGCCACATGTTTCTAATGGAGTAGTCCAAGAAAGTGACTCTGAATCTGACGACTGAAATCTGAAAGGCTGTGATGTTTAAAGTTTTTTTTTTTAATATTTTTAGAAAGTACTATTGTAATTTTGAAGTTCCTGATTTATTTCATAATTGTTTTTATTTTTTTATGATAAAGTAAAGTTTTAAAGTGATACACTGAGACTGTTTAATGGTTATAGTTATTAACTTTTAGCCACAAAAAAGTGCCTAAGATATACCTAGTTATTATAATATTTGTAAACTTTTGTTTATTTTGATAATTTTACCTCTTAAAAAACTGTGTGATACTTAATGATATAGGTGTCTTGACTGCTGTATTATTTAATGTGTGATTGCTTATACTTTTTTACCAATTTTATTTCTAGTTTAACATTGATACTCATAAAACTTATTTTGTTACGTATTTTATTAAAATAGGTACATGCTTCTAAAGCATAAAGAGGAATAAAGAAAATTATCGTTTAGACTTTGCTAAAAAGTATATGCTATTTTAATGTGCATTTGAATTATTATTATTACTCTTGTGTTAAATTGTAATTAAGAATGTGATCTCAAAGTGTTCATTTCTACTCTTCATTTGCACTGTTGGTAAATAAATGCATGGAAAAGTTGATTAAATTATTTTTTTTATTTTTATAATTTACAGCAAACCTTAAACATGCGACAATTTTTTTTCTAAATCTCCATTTAAAAATGTTGAATATACCACTATCTACTTAAATAACTGTTAAATATCCGAACAAAACTGTCGTGTGTGTCACAATCGACAAATCAATTTGCAAATTGTACATGTTTAAATGTCGGTAGTACCGTAAAATGAGGCTACTTTGCTCCATGAAGGTAAATATGCTCCAAATTTAAAAAAAGATTATTTCGATTAAATCTCTTAATATACGGAGATGTTTAAAAATTTTTGAACGCGTCCGATATATGTTTTATAAGATTGGCAACACTGAATAAGCACTTCCGGTTTTTGACATTTCTTTTCTTCGTTAGCAGCCATTAACAACAGACGAGCGATTCTTAAAAAAAAAAATAGTCTGCAAAATCCACCTTCATCGACGAATATACTCAGATATTTGAGGTAAGGAGAGTTTAATGTAAGTAGGTATGTAATTAGCTAACAATTTCAACTAATATTTAGAAAATATGTGCATTAATTTGGATTTCTAACCTCTTTTACTTTCTTGTGCCTACTTTGCGCCATGTTTGGGGATATTTTGCTCCTGGAGCAAAGTTACAATTGAAATTGCGTTTGAATACTTGCTAATAGTAACTGTCACATAGCTCATACTAAATTCAAATAGTTTTTTTTTTTTTTATAGGAAAATGCCTCGGAATTATGTAAGGAAAATGCCTAAAAGAAATTATAAAAATTATTCACAAGAGGCTCTTCGAGATTGTCTAGCAGCAATAGAAAATAAAGAATTAACGCAAAGGAAGGCTAGTGAAATATATAGGATTCCACGAAGGACTATTATAAACCAAATTAGGCTCTTACGACGCAACGAAACACCAAGGCCGCCTGGAGCACCTACAACATTCACGGAGGAAGAAGAAAAAATTTTCGTATCGTGCATACAAAAATTGAGCGAGCATGGTTTTCCTCTTACAAGTTTCGATTTGCGTATTGTAATACAATCTTATCTGGACAAGATTGGGAGAAGAGTTCCCAAGTTTAAAAACAACTGCCCAGGCTTGGAATGGGTGTCGAGTTTTTTGAAAAGAAATGTCACAGCGCCTCGCTGCTAATATAAAGCGCAGTAGAGCTGGCACTGATCGGGAAACTCTTTCAGATTATATTCAAAATTTAGCAGAGGTGTTAAAAGATGTTCCACCAGAAAATATTTGGAATTACGATGAGACGAATTTATGTGATGACCCTGGGCAAAAAAAGATTTTGACGAGAAGAGGCACCAAATACCCCGAAATTATAAGAGATACATCCAAAAGTTCTACATCGATCATGTTTGCTGGAAGTGCTGAAGGAGAATTACTTCCGCCATACGTCGTCTATAAATCTAAGCAGCTATGGAATACTTGGACAGAAAATGGGCCGAAAAATACTCGCTACAATTGTAGTCCTTCCGGATGGTTCGACATGAACATATTCAATGACTGGTTTTTCGCACTTGTACTGCCAAAGCTCAAAAAACAGGAAGGCCCTAAAGTCCTCATAGGCGACAATCTATCGTCACATATTTCGGTAGATGTTCTTAAAGCTTGCAAAGAAAATAACATACGGTTCGTGTGTCTTCCTCCGAACAGCACCCACTTGACGCAACCACTCGATGTCGCCTTCTTTCATCCAATGAAAGTTGCATGGCGGAAAATTCTAACGACATGGAAGCAGTGCGAACAAGGCATACGGGAAAAAACTGTTCAAAAGAGCAGTTTTCCAGTCTTACTTAAAAAACTTCTTGCGGATTTAGAAGAAAATAGAAAAGAAAACTTAAAATCCGGTTTCAGGAAATGTGGGATTTATCCGACCAATGCAAATGCCTTATTAGAGAGATTGCCTAAACCTGTTGATAAGACTGCGGCAGAAAATTCTTTTTTGGAAACACTTCAAGCCAAGAGAGTGGAATGGACTGGAGGCGTTAACCCGAAAAGACGACGAACGAAACTCAACATAGTTCCGGGAAGAAGTGTCACGGAGCTGATAGACAGTTCACTGGCGGACAAAGAAAACGAGGAGCCATGTCTTGAAATGGAAGCCCAGGCCTCGACTTCAGAACCTCGTCGTACAAGAATTCATAGCGACAGTACATATGCCGAGAGTGAAATATCTCTTCATGACTCTTCAAACGATGAAACAATGAATGATATGCTGGAGACAATGTCAGAAGAAGAGACAACCGTAGACAATGCCAGGGAAAGTTCTAAAACAAAAAAATTTAAACCACTCATAAAGGCCGAAGGAGAATATGTAGCTTTCACATACGAAGGGGAAGTCTTCCCAGGCATCATCACGAAAATCAATGATAAAGGACCGTACATATCCTCAATGAAAAGGTCTCTCAAATATTGGAAATGGCCAAAACCAAAGGATGAGATCCAATACACTTGGAATGAAGTTCTTGGATGTATATCTGCACCGAAGAAAATTGGTCGACGTGAATTTTATACTGTTCCTGATCTCGATCAAATTTGGGGGACCTAAGATCTCAATAATTATTAAAAATATGATTGTTCATCCTCATAAGTTTTTTTAGAAGGTATTTTTAGTTCTTTTTTTTCACGTTTCTAATGTCTAGCGTTAGAAATTCTTATTTTTATGTTATTTCTAAAAGTTTACATGTTTCTAGAGATTTATGTAGCCTTTGGTGGTTTTGATAGTTTATTAGACTTAAGAGAAAATGATTCTAAGACTGATTTATCTGAAAGTACAAATAAAAAATGTTCCTTATGTTGTTTATTTTGAGTTTTATTTCATTCAAACTACATCAGTATGACGAGAAAGACTCAAAAGTTGATGCATCGCTATTTATTTTTGGAGCAATTTAACAGCTGAGGCTGTTAACTTTGTCCCTGTTTCTTAAATGTGCCTGTTTTAGTACAAGTTAAATGTAGGAGCAATGTTTCCGAAAGGGTGGGTAACATTGCTCCACTTTTAAATAAAAAAAAATAAAATAAATAAATTAAATAATTATGTTTTTCATTTTAAATATTGGATCCAGAAGGATCAATGAGTCATGTAAAATTTTCTGAAAAGCCGTATCAAAGAGGTATTTTGCGTGAGTAACACATATTAAATTTTGGAGCAAAAACCGGAGCAAAGTAACCTCATTTTACGGTACCTTATTTCCTTAACCATAAATAATTTCTTAGCTTTATCTATGTGAACACTTAGTAAACAATACATAATATGATCAATGCAAATTTGAATATCCTCAGTTATGTAATCTTTTTTTTTTCGTCAAAACAAACTTTGAAGTGCTCTACTGAACAGTACTCTTTTTGCAGAACTGACATTGTTAATAGGGACCATCGATATATTTAATTTCAATAATCAATGTTAACCTAGTTAACTGGCTAATTTGCCTTACCTATCTACGCCATTTATTATTATTAAATTTATTCGTGGGCATTGAAACATCTTTAAATGTCCCATGTATACAGATTAGAATGGTTACACTAGTTAGAAAGAGACGAACCAAGATTTATGACCTCTCACTCGGCGCGCGCTTTGTCGCACAGTTTCACGTAGCTTGGCACGTGGCTTTCCAGTTGTACGTAGTACTTATTAATTCCATGGCATCTGCAAAGTTTTTCAAGATTTAAGACATAATCCCGCACTCATTTGCGCTCATTTAAAACCAGTGTTGAAACAAATTAAATTTTGTTACCCCAGATTTACATATTTTAAGCGATGGACCTACACCCAATACCGGAACAAAATATCTTCTAAATGATAGTGAACTATCTTGGTACAGTTTCTGGTGCTGAAACAATTACGTGGAATTTTTCTGAAAGAAGTCACGGGAAAGGCGCACTTGCTGGCGTTGGCGGCTCTCTCAAAAGAACCTGTAACATAACTGTTGCAAATGGAAGAAACATAATTGATCTCGATACTTTCACTGACTGCTCGAAAGTCAATTGCAAAGGCATTATGGTTATTTCTATTGATGATTCACATGTGCCTGAGATACAAAATATCCCTTTTAAACCGAGTGTGCACATTTATGGACATATAGGGCCTTACTACGGAGCACCGGTGTGGGCAGATTCTCTGAGGAGTGCCTAAAGCTAATGGCGCGAGCAGGTGCAGGAGGATGTCCTTTCCGAGTGGAAGGAGAGACTGGCGGCGCCTACTGGTGATCATTGCACTGCGGCGGCAAAAGGGCCAATTCTGGAAGAGTGGGTGGGAAGAAGGTCCGGAGTGCTGTCCTTCCGCATCACACAAATTCTGACAAACCATGGGTGCTTCGGCTACTACCTGCATAAAGTGGCTAGACGGGAACCTAGCCCCGTGTGCCACCAGTGCGGTAGTAGCCCAGATACAGCGCAGCACACCATTGAGCTGTGTCCCGCCTGGGACGAGCAGCGCAATGCGTTGGCGGCATATACTGGGCAGGATTTCTCGCTGCCGAATTTGGTGAGGGTGATGATCGGCAGCGAGGCCAGCTGGAAAGCCGTAGATACCTTCTGTGAACAAGTTATATCGCAGAAGGAGGCGGTGGAGCGGTTCCGTGAGGCAGACGCTCTTGCGGACCCAATTCGTCGCCGGAAGGTGGGCAGGCGTCGGACGCGTTACGCCGGCCAGATGCCACCCCAGCAGCAGCCAGTGGGTAGCAGACCGGGGAACTCCTGCTACCTGCATTGCACGAGCTACTGCTGAGATGGATCGCCAGTAGATGGAGGCGACCAGCCACTGCCGAGAGGTCACGAAAGTCGTATTTGGTCCTCGTGGCCCCTCTCTAAAAGGCAGAAGACGGCACAAAAGCTGAGGTTTAAAAACCTCAGCTTAGTGCGTGCAAGCCCCACATAACCTCATCGTCACCCCGTGGCGGTGTGTATGCGTCAGGCATTTTCCTCAGCTGAAACAAAAAAAAAGGCCAACAGCTATTCCAATGGCATTAGAAAAGAAACTAGCAGAATGCCTAAGAACACTTGAAAAATGGGGTTGGGCATTATCAAGAGACGAGGTGCTTGATGTGACCCAAGATTTTATAAAAAAAATAACATAAAAACCCCATTCAAGGACTGCAGGCCGGGACCGGACTGGTTCATTGCTTTTCGAAAACGTCATAATCTATCCATAAAAAAGCCTCAACCTGTGGAATACTTAAGATAAAAATGACAGACCCATTTGTCATCCACGAATAATTTCCTGACATCTGCAACTAATTAGTTTCCGAAGTACCTACCACAGAAGTAGACACCTCGAATGAAGCGTCTCGGCTTCCTCCTCCATACAAAACTACGTTTGCGTGACGTCATCGCAGCCGCGCGATGTTCGCAATATATGGGCGCGCGGTAAGCCGGCACACGAGCGGCTTCTAGCCAATGTACAAGAGCGAGTGAACGTGAAAGAACGCGTCAAGAGAATCTGTCTACCGCGCGATTGACAGCGCTTAGAGTCAAACAAATCACACAAATTCACTCTCATTGTTCTTATTTTGTTTTAGAATATAATATTAGTGTGTGTATCATTTGGAAATAACATAGTTCGTGTGTGTATTGTGTAATGAAAATAGAGAGACCTACGTTGAAATGAGTTATTTTGGTAAGTAGACAGTTTGCATCAGGTTTCTTTTTAGTGTATCTACTTTTAAAACTCGCATTGATCGCATTAGACGGTTTTCTGACAGATTATTTACCACTATTTTCTGCGTCAGGACCGCCGTCACAAATCACCGATCCTCTCGAAATAGATATAAGAGAGTTGCTACCTTATTGCTACCAGCTACCATTAGTTGCTACCAATTGCTACCCTCGTGGTTTTGAAGATATTCAGCATCCTAAGGTGACGACAGCCATTCTGATATCAGGATGGCTGAAATTAAAAAAAATAGTTTTTGCGCCTAACAAAAATAGATGGTGGAAATGTTGGTAACCTGGGCAGACATTTGAAAACCAAACATCCCACAGTGCCCCTAGTTCCTGAAAGGGAGCCATCGCAGCCGTTACTTACCTCAGAGGCCCCACAGGAGACAAATACATCGACATCAAGAGCGACTGATTCAGTCACTTCCAGTGCCACTGGGGCTGGACCTTCCATCGCTGGATTACCTCCCTCAGTGCGTACTCAGCCATCCATCAGGGAATATGCACACAGCATGAAATCCGTGCCTACTCGTCGTGCGGAACTTTATGACGAACAGATTGTGCGCATGATTGCGAAGGGTTGTTATCCTTTTAGTTTAGTGGAGGATGAAGAGTTAAAAAAATTTATATATATGCTGTGCCCGGGCTACAAGCTACCTACAAGAAAAACATTATCCCAATCACTAATCCCAAAAATGTTCAAAAAACAAGAGGAAAATGTGAAGCTTAAAATGGAAAATGCGAACGCAGTTTGCCTTACAACTGACGGCTGGACTTCTGATAATAACGACAGCTTTATAGCAGTCACGGGCCATTATTTAATATCTATGGCAGATGCAACTAAATTACACTCACTTGGTTGAGTTGAATATAGTGACAGGCACACTAGCCAAAATCTCTCCGAATTCTTAAAAAGCATCAAGAGAGAATAGATATTTGCCGAGACATGTATATTAATAACTTTCAAATTACAACAAAAAAAGTTGATATAAGTTTGAAAAAAAATCGCAGTGGAAGTATCTTACAAGACCAAAGAGGGAGACAGGGTGGCGGTTGGAATAAGACTAAAGTGCACGGAGTAGAGTTTATAAAAAATATAATTAACAAATTTCCACAATACGAATCCCATTACAGGAGAGAACAAACTAATGGTTGCAAATTCTTGAAATTAGGAATGACTGTACAAGCTATAATATGATTTATATTTAGAGGAATTTAATAAAATAATAAACACCGACCCTGAAAATCCAAAAAAGCCAGTTTCGTTTTCAACTCTAAAACGTATTTTTTATAACAATTTCAATCTTAAAAGTAAAAGTTTACGAAAAGACACATGCAACATGAAATTGAAAATTCATTTTCGAATTTTATTCAGGACAAAATACAAAATTTCAATCATATTTCGGAAAGGCTGCTCCAAATTAACATGCACTCAGCCATTACAATCATTAGATACTGTTGTTTTGGCCCAAAATTAACATTCTATTTGCGCGCTTCCAGTCTATGGCTAAGAACTCACGGAGCGATTTTTAACCGTGCCCGCCGCGGCTGCGGGCCCGTAGCTTCTGTAGAATGCAGATATACATGTAAAAAATTAAAGCACATTTCACGACGCGATTTACGCCCGCAGTCTGCGCGTTTGTTTGCGGGTCCCGCTGCACCGGCGGGCAACTAGTAGAATCGCGCGGGCCGCGGTCACCCGCAGCCTCGGCGGGTTGCGCCCGCGCGCTCTGCGGTCGATTGGCCGGCGATCGCATTGGCGCAGAGGCGGTGGGCGACGGGGCGGGGGTACAGAAATCCAACGCCATTTTGCACCAGTGACCTGCGGCATCGGACGTGTTGTGTCACGTTCGACAAACTTAAAATGGATATTGAAGTCGATATGCTTATTACTTTGGTGCAAGAAATGCCAGTTCTATGGATAAGAGCTTAAGCCGCGTACGCACGTACGAACAAATTTGTTGCGTTACATGATATGCAACAACTTGGTTCGCACGTGCGTACCACTATCGAACATCGAACACTTTGTTCGTCAAACATGTTCGCGGCGATCCTTGTAGTGTGTTCTGTATGGACGGTGTTCGAAGAGCTTTAATAAATGTTACGCAACAAAACTGTTCGTATACCTAGATCTGGGCGGGGTGCGGGCGCGGCAGAGGTCCTACCCGTACCTCAGTTCTCGACGAGTAGCCGTCAAGGTTATTCGCGTGCTATGTTTATTATTAAAAACATCCCTAAGTTTCCCAGTCATGGCCGATGAAGAAAATTTTCAGTGGAACGTGGAGAGCACAATTTTGTTTATAGATTGTTATAAACAAAAGCCAATATTATGGGATCCGACTGATTTAAATTATTATAAAAATGACTTGAAAAATGATGCCTGGTCAGAAATAGCAAAATGTTTGAACACAAATGTGGAAAGTTGCAAACATAAAATGACCTCACTTCTCAGCGCTTTTAGAAGGGAGAAAAATAAAACCAAGAAAGGCAAAGGTACTGGAAAAGGTATTTTTTTTTGTACTTATCAGTTATCACATAAGTAGGTAGTTATATTATAATGTTACTATTAGTAGTAGGTAATTAATACACTCATTTTTGATTTTTCTTTTTTAAAGGAGCATCTGAAGTTTATAAAAGTAAATGGTATGCTTATTATAAGCTAGGGTATGATCTCCTAGCCTTAATCAGAAATAAAACGTCAATTCGTATCACAATAACTTCTTGTATTCACTTTTAAAACACAATTTAATATCAATCGTAAGAAAATATAATTTATCAGTCCACGAAGGAAGCGCATGGGAAGCGCGCGCTTTTACTGTCAAAATCTCTTTTTAGTGTTGTCCTCACAGTAGAGGTAGTGTTGTCCGTATAAAACTAAAATGATTTAGTATACTTCGGTAAATATAGTATAGTTCCTTAATGTATGAAAAGAGAATATAACATACAGAACAACACAGGATAATATTAGTCTAACATTCGGCCATTCTGACCACTAAGTTTGTCCTCAAACTTCTCAAAGTCAAAGTCAAATCATTTATTTCATTTAGGCCTTTACAAGCACTTATGGACGTCAAAATTATAACTAAGTTTGATTCTAGTTGCCCATTCCAAAAGTAGCTTCCTATGGAGAAGAACGGGCAAGAAACTCCATGGTTACTCTTTTTAAAAATAATATAGTATTACAATTTGTATGTATTGATACATACAGTAAAAGCATGCGAAGATCATGTAGAATCGCAAAGACAAATGAGAGTAAAGTGACAATTAAAATGCTACATGGTGTTCACATTTACAAATTGGTTTATATTTTGGTACAAAGTTAAAGGTCAAAGTCAAGAGGTTATTCGCCAGCAAGAAGTCATGACTGTGCCACCTTTACAGAGCTGCGTTCCTAGGACTGCCTCGAGGCCTTCACTCTTACTGGAGCCATCCACGCCTTCCAGCCAATCTAAACTCACGACATCTGCATTTGACCCCTCACCGCAAAGCCAAGAGGATGTCCACCAACAAGGCTTCACGATCGTGCCAACCTTCCAGAGTCGTATCTTTAACTAGGACGGACTGCATCGTGGCCTTCACTCCAACTGGAGCCATCCACGCCTTCCAGCCAATCTCAACTCACGACATCTGCATTTGACCCCTCACCGCAAAGCCAAGAGGATGTCCACCAACAAGGCTTCACGATCGTGCCAACCTTCCAGAGTCGTATCTTTAACTAGGACGGACTGCATCGTGGCCTTCACTCCAACTGGAGCCATCCACGCCTTCCAGCCAATCTCAACTCACGACATCTGCATTTGACCCCTCACCGCAAAGCCAAGAGGATGTCCACCAACAAGGCTTCACGATCGTGCCAACCTTCCAGAGTCGTATCTTTAACTAGGACGGACTGCATCGTGGCCTTCACTCCAACTAGAGCCATCCACGCCTTCCAGCCAATCTCAACTCACGACATCTGCATTTGACCCCTCACCGCAAAGCCAAGAGGATGTCCACCAACAAGGCTTCACGATCGTGCCAACCTTCCAGAGTCGTATCTTTAACTAGGACGGACTGCATCGTGGCCTTCACTCCAACTGGAGCCATCCACGCCTTCCAGCCAATCTCAACTCACGACATCTGCATTTGACCCCTCACCGCAAAGCCAAGAGGATGTCCACCAACAAGGCTTCACGATCGTGCCAACCTTCCAGAGTCGTATCTTTAACTAGGACGGACTGCATCGTGGCCTTCACTCCAACTGGAGCCATCCACGCCTTCCAGCCAATCTCAACTCACGACATCTGCATTTGACCACTCACCGCAAAGCCAAGAGGATGTCCACCAACAAGGCTTCACGATCGTGCCAACCTTCCAGAGTCGTATCTTTAACTAGGACGGACTGCATCGTGGCCTTCACTCCAACTGGAGCCATCCACGCCTTCCAGCCAATCTCAACTCACGACATCTGCATTTGACCCCTCACCGCAAAGCCAAGAGGATGTCCACCAACAAGGCTTCACGATCGTGCCAACCTTCCAGAGTCGTATCTTTAACTAGGACGGACTGCATCGTGGCCTTCACTCCAACTGGAGCCATCCACGCCTTCCAGCCAATCTCAACTCACGACATCTGCATTTGACCCCTCACCGCAAAGCCAAGAGGATGTCCACCAACAAGGCTTCACGATCGTGCCAATCTTCCAGAGTCGTATCTTTAACTAGGACGGACTGCATCGTGGCCTTCACTCCAACTGGAGCCATCCACGCCTTCCAGCCAATCTCAACTCACGACATCTGCATTTGACCCCTCACCGCAAAGCCAAGAGGATGTCCACCAACAAGGCTTCACGATCGTGCCAACCTTCCAGAGTCGTATCTTTAACTAGGACTGCATCGTGGCCTTCACTCCAACTGGAGCCATCCACGCCTTCCAGCCATCTCTAACTATGACTGCATCGTGGCCTTCACTCCAACTGGAGCCATCCACGCCTTCCAGCCATGCTAACAAATCGTCAACAATATAATTGCATAAACTCTCACTACGATAAACAATTTCTGCGAATATTTTCATTTCATTTCATTTTGAATCCAAACTGTGACTTGTGTACATTGCCATTTTAACAAATTGGCAACCATATACTTGTACAAATTCTTACTACGGTAAACAACTTCACGTCTAGTATTTGGACTTGTATACTTTATCAAAACATTCAAGTTTAACAGAGTAAGTTAATCTTACTATCACTGTGACTGCAACGAGGAATTCACTCCTATTTGGAGCTATCTACGCCTTCTAGTCATGTTAACAAATTGACATCAAGATCCTTCTATCAAGTCTCTCGACTTATGTACCTTATCAATACATTCAAATTTAACCATGACAAGTCAACATCAACATATTGGCATCTATATACTTATATATTTTCCTATTTAAATAATCGACTTGTTTTATATCCAGTCTCTGGATTTATATTCTTTATAAATACATTCCAATTCAACCATTTCAAGCCAACATCAACATATTGATATCTATATACTTATATAATTTCCTATTTCAATAATCGACTTGTTTTATATCCAGTCTTTGGATTTATTTCTTTATAAATACATTCAAATTCAACCATTACAAGTAAACATCAACATATTGGCATCTATATACTTATATCATATCCTATTTCAATAATCAACTTTATTTATATCCAGTCTCTGGATCTATATTCTTTATAAATACATTCAAATTCAACCATTTCAAGTCAACATCAACATATTGGCATCTATATACTTATGTCATTTCCTATTTCAATAATCGACATGTTTTATATCCAGTCTCTGGATTTATTTCTTTATAAATACATTCAAATTCAACGATTACAAGTCAACATCAACATTTTGACATCAATATACTTTTATCATTCCCCATTAAATAAACAATTCTCTATATCCAGTCTCCGGACTTGTGTAGGTACCTTACCAATACATTCAAATTCAAGCAATACAAGTCAAAATCAACATATTGACATGAATTCATTTATATAGTTCCCCATCAAATAAACAATTCCTTATATCCAGTCTCGGTTCTTATCTTACACATACTTTATCAATACATTCAAATTTCAATATTACAAGTCAATATGAACATATCGACGACAACATACTTATATCATCAATCATTAAATAAAGAATCCTATGTATCCAGTCTCTGGATTTGTGTACCTCATTCAAATTCAAGCAGTACAAGTCAACATCACCATATTGGCATCAAAATACTTATATCATTTCTCATTTCAATAGAAAACTTCTATTATACAAAGTCTCTGAACTTATGTTCCTTATTAACACATTAAAATTTATCACTATCATAATTCAAAGTGCAAATCAGTATTTACACATTGCTTCTGCTTATATAATTCTCATTACAGTAAACAACTTCTTTCTATCCAGTACCTGGACTACTGTACATTAACAATACAATATACAATTTCTTAATATCCAGCCTTAGATTCATAAACTGCGTCACTACACTTGTATTGATCTTCAATACAATATACAATTGCTTAATATCCTGTCTTATTTTATATACTTCACAATTACACTTTATTGGCACAATATATACAATTTATTTTTTAAGGACTTAGTTTCGAAGAATTGAGAGCTATGATAAATATACACAGCTTTTTAAGTAGGTATGTGTCAATGAAGATCTCTATAAATATTGATTAATAATATTATCACAAGCGGCTCCTTACACAAAACCGTCCTTACACAATTCCTTCGTGTATTAAATTCAGAATCATAAATGACTCGTAATTGTCAATATCCTCAAACTGGACAATATACAAATCTCTCAATTTATTACATCTTCTATCTCTGACTACAATATATATGTATACATATTTTATCTCGTTTAGTATCCATTAATCATCAATATGATCAAAGTAGCTAATACAAATTCTTTAGTCAGTTTCTCTGCCCATCTCTTATTTATATTCGTTATCACACAACTAGTACAATATATCTTGTCTATTCAATACTCAATTCTTTATTAGCATTCCCGTCGCTAGTTTTTAATAATTAACAACATAATAAAATGAGAAATGTACAAGTAATTACATTTTTCTCTGTCCATCTCTTATTTGTATTAGAGCAATGCCTATGGTTGAACTAAATCAATACATGTCTTCTATTATTATTATTTAACAACACAATCAAACTCAATCAGACCATACAATTGTTACAACATTACAATTGTTTCTGTTAATCCCTTATTGTAGTGGTTAAAATATATAAATACATAATATCCATTTTCTTCCTCGAGTCGTTTGTTTTAAGCAACAAAAAATAGAACCAGCTAAAACAGTACATAGTGCATACCTTCTAACCTATGAACTTATCAAAAGTTTATTTATGTAGTCTTATTTCAATAATTCAACAATACAACCAAACTGAATTAGTATGAATCTTTCAATTCATTTCACATCTCAATACAGAGGCTCGTAAGAATTAATAACAGATAATCAAGGTAAAAATTGTACAAATCTTTAATTTATTCATTCAATTTTCTTCGTCTGGTATTGTTTTATTAATTAACAATTCATTAAAATCACTACACTTCTCAATTTAAGCTTTTCTTTTTAGTTAATACCATTTAATCAAATTATAACTCTACAAGTTGTAAAGCGTGAGTGGAAAAGCTTTCTGCTCCTTCGGAACTATATCCCTGATGAGGGATACGAAAGCAGAATTGAAGGTGGTGCCGTAGAAACAATTTTAATACAAACAAAGTGACAACAAAGTACCCCTGAGCCTAGTTTAACTCATGGTTCTTTATTTATGGTGCCTTAAAGTATTGCCTTCTTTAGCTGTGCCCTAACAGGGCCTATAATGGTACCTACTTAGTTTTAAGCCTCTTCAACATCTATTGTAACATTATGGAATGCAAATAAATATATATGAATATAAACATAACCAGATGTCATCATCTTTAAATATAAGTTCCAATCACCATATAAATTGTTCTTTATCAGTCAGTTTTTTTTCAATTAATGGTTCAAAACTAATAGATACTAAGCAATGCTCTTTCTTAGTTGTTGACTGTAAAACACTTGTGGTTGTACTTACTGACTTGTTAAAGATGTTGTTGACACCCCACTGAATTCACTCCTCTGATCCTCCACAATCTTGGTTCCTATTTTATAAGTGGTCAGAATAGACTCACAACATCAATCAAGAAAATCATCATAAACTGTACATGTAATTTTCTGTGAGAGAAGGTCTAACATACAATATGTGCTGAAATTTAGTCTCAGAATAAAATGTCTTACCTCCCAGGAAATTACAAGATTTCCTGTCATAAAGAGAGTATAGAGAGAAATGTTAACTCGTATCGTTACCATCCATAAAAGTTCAGGTTCAGTTTATTTATAATAATCTATATGTTTTACTGAGTGCCCTGGTATGCATTCAACTTTTTAATGGGCTAGGACAAATTACTTATTAATTGCCTAGTCTTTTATTCTTTAACTGTCTCACATACTTCTTTTTCAGTATGGTATAATGTATTCTGATGGTATAGCTCCTGTGTAGTATCAGACAATTTTATGTATAACTAATGTTGTTTTGTTCCAACTCAAACCTATCTCTTATTGACCCAATTGCCATATTCATTTATTAAGTTAATAATATATAGACTGCTTTCGATTCAGATTTCAAAGCTGAAATTTCTTTATTTTGTATTTATTTGATTCTAGTATACATATCTTTAAGCACTTCGGGTTATTTTTAATGGTTGAGAAAACTGGTCTCAGCATCAAGTGGTGGATTCCAAATTAAAATGAAATCTTTCAAAAAGAACATATCTGATCTGGCTACTCAGATTACTGACACTACTGAGTTATATTTTCTTCTGATTAATTGACACTACTGATTTATATTTATTTATTATGCTTCAGTCTGTAAAATCCTTTAAGTAAATAATATTTACTACAATTGCTGCATCTTTACTGTGATTAAACTATCCTTAATGTGTTACAGTCCTATAATGTACCTGTTAGCTGTAATATCATCCAACATTCAGATAGAATAAGCAGTTTAACTTTTTCTAGGTGAGGCAATTTACAGTTAATAATATGGAAAAGATCATTTAAAAAGATTACCATTTTTATAATTTTCACTTTAGATACTCTTTAAAATAATAACAAGCAATGATATTTGCTTGGAATGAAGTTTTACTTAACAATGATGTATGCTATTGGCAGTACCAAGATATTGGTAAAACATACTTACTGTCTGAAACATACTGGCTTGAAGCATTTAGTTTCATAGTTACTTTATTAATAAAAACCAGTTTAGTGTTTATAGTACTTTAAAGTATTTGATTATCCATTATTAATACCTGTTATCACCGCTTTGGATGTACATAGAATAGTCAAGAGCTGTGTCGCACGGTTTTTGTTGGTTGTCAATTAACCACTTTATTTTCTACCTCTATTTGTAAGTGATTATGATTATTTCAATTTTAATTATTGTAATATTGGCTTTATATCATGAATATCCTATTGTTATATCCTATTTACTTATTTTTATAGGTACTTCCTTTGTCTATTTCAGTAATGTATGTAAATAATGCATTAACACCAAATTGTTTGGCCATCATCCCCATGAACTATGCAATTAGCTTTACTTGCTTTATTTACTCTTTTCTCATGAATATTTTATGTATTCAATGTGTAGCAAAAATAACACCATACATAATTACTCAGGATATAAATGTTTACCTCAGAGTATCTGTCATGTTCCCAGCTGGTTTATGGATGTCTAATGAAATATATTGTTGTACATTTACTCACCTTAAAAATGTATGCATCAAATGGATCAATAGCAAACTCTGTTCACATCCATGTAAAACTGCACTTATGTGCTAAATTATATTTTGAATGGCACCCATTATGTACAACAAAATATCTATAACCTAGAGGAAACTCAGTACCGAAGCTCTGAAATGTCAGCTCAAATAGTTTTTAGTATATAGAGCTAAATGTTTCTGGTTTTATATTTGTATGCCATGACAAGTGGCAAACATGTTTTAAGCACATACCTTTAATAATTGTATTATCCTACATGCATGCACCTGCGTGTGTATGCATGTATACACATGTTTGGGCAATTAAATGATTGTTTTCTATTCCATGGATTAATTGGAATGAGAAAAAAAAATATTAATGCTTATACCTGATTGTCCAATGTCTCGGGTACCTGTTGCATCGCGGCGGAGGTGTCTAATCGCCATCAGGCGTAGTGTGTGTCAAGCAGTAATCTACACACAAGAATCTTGTCTGGTCGTCGTCATTATAGGCTCCACAAGTTGTTGACCATGTCGCTTTGTTTTCCTTGAGTAGATAAGTCCTTGATACATTATTGCGGTTGAGCAATCAGTGCTGTGGTCATCTCGTCTTCGTTTAAGTGTTTCGCATAATGTGGCGTGATCATTAATTTTATTGTATTCGGAGCATTCGCGCCCCATTGGTAATTAGGCGTTTTCTGTTCTTCCCGCTTCTGATATAAGCTAGGGTATGATCTCCTAGCCTTAATCAGAAATAAAACGTCAATTCGTATCACAATAACTTCTTGTATTCACTTTTAAAACACAATTTAATATCAATCGTAAGAAAATATAATTTATCAGTCCACGAAGGAAGCGCATGGGAAGCGCGCGCTTTTACTGTCAAAATCTCTTTTTAGTGTTGTCCTCACAGTAGAGGTAGTGTTGTCCGTATAAAACTAAAATGATTTAGTATACTTCGGTAAATATAGTATAGTTCCTTAATGTATGAAAAGAGAATATAACATACAGAACAACACAGGATAATATTAGTCTAACATTATGAAGCAATGTCTTTTTTGATGGATCGTGATAAACCACGAAATCGGCGAGATTCAGCGCAATGCACCGAACTGTGTGCCGATTTTGTAAGTAAAATTAACAGTATTTATTTTACCACTGAAGTTTGCCTTCTTTCATAAAGTAATCGGAGAGTTCATGTCTTATTTCTTTGGGTGTTGTATTATTTCTTGTTGCCATAGGGCGAAGTGGCAACCAGGAACGAGTATACTCTTCGGTCTCGTTCGGACGTAATGTATGATACAATTCAGATTTTTCTCTCAAAAAAATATGCAAATGTGCAATGGCCATCAAAACTATTTGCGCTTTGTGTGGCTGCAACAGCATTGGTTTCTTCAAAACTCTAAAAACAGATGCCATAATACCAAATGTATGTTCGACAGTCATACGAGCCCGGCTTAAACGATAGTTGTAAATTCTTTTTTTTGAGCCCCTGTGATGTGTACCAACGTATGGCGTCATTAAATTTTCTTTTAATGGAAAGGCTTTGTCACCTACAAATAAATATGGCAAATTGACTCTTCTGCCTGGCAATGGTATCGGTGAAGGTAAATTCAAAGTACCTTCTTCCATCATAGAGTTTATTTTGCAGTCTCTGAATACTCCTGCATCTGATATTCTCCCTTGACACCCCACATCAACAAATATAAATCTTTTACTGGCATCTACGACGGCCATTAATACAATACTGTACGTTCCTTTATAGTTATAGAAATCAGATCCAGAATTAATAGGCGATTCCAATACAACATGTTTCCCATCCAGTGATCCAACACAATGAGGAAAATTCAATGATTGTTCAAATTCTTCGGATATTTTCAGCCACTCGCTTTGGGTTGATGGTATCTGGAAAAAATCATACTTATTACATTTTTACAGGAAAACGAGGAATCGCAACAATTGGAATTGTCTGATCAAGGCGAGACATCTGCTAAACGAACCAAGAAGGAATCTCCACGTCTGGGTTTATTAAAACAAGCGTTGGGTGTATTAAAAAAATCATCTGAAAAAAATATGGAGGAGCGAAGTGGTGACCCTGAAGTACAACATTTTTGCAAATTTATCGCATCGAAGTTAGAAAAATACTCAAAAAATACCCAAAATTTGCTTCAGTACGAAATTTTTGATTTATTTCGTAAAGCGGACAGTGGATATTACGAATATTATAATAATAATTATGGTCGTAGTTATGGATATAACTCAAGGAACGTAACCGATAACGTAACCGATTCACACGCTACTGAAGAACAAAATCGAATAAGTGAAGTACAGACTGAAGTTTCGACACGAGTTGGTAGTTCAAATTATTCACCCCAACAACGTTCCGACGAGGATAGTGTTTCAACTATTCAAAATATCAACAGTGATACTGATACTAATAATTCGTTTGATGATTTATTCCCATTATAAGTTTCTCGTTTAAGAATTCTTAAATTACTCTAAGTGATAGAAATAAATGTTTGATTACCTTTATGTTGCTTTTCAATTCTGCTACCAGTGCTTCACACACCTCCGGAATAATGGAACTGAGTGCGTTTCGATATTTTAAATAAATATTGCAAACTAGTATACGAATCACCACTACTCAGAAAGCGCAAGGTCACTGCCAAACGATTTTGCACAGATATGGATTCTCTCATTATCGTATTCTTTTTAACGATTCTTGGCCCAACTAGGTTTAATAGACATTCAAAATCTGTACTTGACATTTTTAGCAGAGTTTTGTAGTGTCCACTTATTTCTTGTGATTTTAAGTCTAAAAGTAATGTATTTTCATTTCGTTTTTTGTACAATACTGTTTCCCACCATCTAGGATCCGCTTTAGGAAACAACATTTCGTGAATCACTGCGAACATCAAAAAATTCTCCGCTACTTCACAATCGACCACTTCCAACGGCGCCGTCATGGCTACTAAGATAGAGTTCACGACTGTTGTTCGCGAACTCGACTCGAACTATGTTTGCGTTCGTGTTCGAATATGCCGTCCATACGTACGAACCAAATGTTCGGGTCTGGTGTTTGTGTTCGCTATGTTCGTGTTCGTACGTGCGTACGCGCCTTTAGAAGAATATAAGTACAAGAATTTAACGCTCAAAGCATGGGAAGAAATATGTGGTATTTTAAATAAAGATTTTGAAAATTTGGATGAGACAAATAAAAAAGTATATGGTAAGTATTATATTAAAAGTTTATTTTCACGGATTGGCGCCCGTCGGTACATGTAGGCTGCGTCTCGAGGCGCCGCACGGTGCATCACGACGCTACGCAAAATCATTGGCTTCATCAAGTATCGTCAGCAATTGAACAAAACAAGCGGCCAGCGCTGACCACCCCGCGCGCCCGCGCTTACAGCCCCGCGCGCCCGCGTATTCCCCCGCCCCACAGTGTCCGGCGTAGAACAAGCCAGGTGGACAAAAATATTTTTTCATGGTTTTGCAACTAGACCTATTGATTAGTTAATTATGTATTACTATAACATATTTTTTAAAAACAAAATGCGTTGGATTTGTAGTTAAATATTTTATTTCATATATACACAATGATAATACACGAAAACAGAAAAAAAGAAAAAAATATCTAAATTGCTATAAATATTAACACTAATTATATATACACAACCTTAGACTTAACATATTATGTACAAAAAATATAAATATTAATTTAAAGTTTTCTATTTACATAAAAACTAAGTCTCAATATCAGAATCATCGGATTCACAATCCGATGATTCCGAGACAAGATAATCTTCCTCATTTTGTGGAGGCCTTGATGGAATTTGAGGACGAGGCTCTATGGTGGGAGCTATGATGAGCTTTAAGACCTCCGCGCACAATTTATTCGATTTTTTTTTTGGTACTTCCCGGAGGCTATTGATCAGAGGATCAGATGTTATAATCAACATGTTGAGCAAGTCTCTATTCGTGACAAGTCGAGAGCACTTTCTGGTGTTATGCTCTCTAAACCTCCGACAATCTTTATTTCTTGCTTCTTGGGCTTCTTCTGAAAGCTGCCCTATTGGAACTATTGCCGTCTTAACTACTTCTGTGCTATGAATTAACAATTTATGCACAGTAGCAGGCATGTAGTACCACGAATAGAGACTTAGATAAAGTCTTCTTGTCTCGAGACAAAGCTTGTTGAATTCAACAAGATTTATCTCGAAACCAGAACACAATGTTCTCAACAATACATCAAAGTTTTTGATGATTGTAACATCCAATCCTGTGATCCGAGCACTCAGTTCAGGGTTCCCAAAAAAACGTCGAGCTGTGTTTCCATCGTTTGTGGAACCAAATCCAGGCTTTGGCTTGTCCACAATTAATCCCATTTCATGCTTAAATCGTTGTTTGATTTCGTCTGATCGTTGTTTTACACTTGCTTTTTCCTGGGAAGACCTAGCTTGCCATTTTTTTATATCCAACTTATAACTAATGTGTAAAAAGCACTCAAACGAACGAATCCAAGCATGTAATGTTGACAAACCAAAGCCAAAATTATCCTGATTACTGTCAAAATGCCTTCCTTCATCATTCATCATTGTGGGAGTAGCCCCGCAAATATAGCATTTTTGCGATGAATGAGTCTCTGTCAAAGCATTGCACACTTTTCCATCGGTCATTGTCAACAATAACTTGTGCTTAACATAAATTTCAGAACCAGCAAGATCACAAGATGTAGGCTCTAAGTTGTTTATTTGTTCCAAAACCTTATTTGTCTCGATTTTTGTCATTTCCATAGTTTCTTTAACAAAAATGAATTTGATTGGACGACAAAACATCGTGGATGATGGACGAGGATTTTGCCAGATAGTGTTGTTACCTTCGTCAATTAACCTCAGGGGAACAAACGACTAAACAAAAAGAAACTCATCTGTGTCTTCGCTATTCTCAAATCTCTGTTTTTAAGCACTATGACCGGAACTTCCGTCACACCCCCATTTACTTATAAGAGTAAACGATGAATTGGGGCTTATATTTGGAAGCACACTTGTGACGACTTCTCTCTGAGCTTCGATTAAGCGTTCTGCTGTTTTATTCAAAATAGCTTGAAGCTCAATTTCTGCTCGAGATTGTGTCACAACAATGTGCTCCTCAGAAGGATAACACCCTTTTTTTGCCTTGACAATGCATTCATATGATGGAAACACATGATGCCCGACTTTCATAGTCCATTTCCTAGTCTGTTTGTATGAGTGAGTTGTTGATTTGGAATCAATATAATACGCTAATGCCTCGTCATTACTTAGCGGTCTATCTCTTTGCACAGCACTTGTTTGTTGAATGTTCAAGCACGCACTTGCGGAAGCTGGATTTTCACCAATGTCTTTAATAACTCTGGCAACGTTTTTTTGTCCAGTTGACCGTGCAGCTACCTCTGCGGCAGTCATTAGTTCCCCAACACTTCGCGATTGTACTAAATCTTCAACTCTACGTTTTTTGGTCTTAAAAGACGCATCTTCAAAGTCTTTTCTAGGCCGTCCGGGCCGAGAAAGTTCAGCGGTTGAGGTAGAAGGTTGCGGTAGAGTCGATCGTACACAAAATTCTATCTCCTGGCCTTCCAGCCACAACTTATTCTTATTAAGGAAACGTTCTTTTGATTTTCCTGAAGACACCCATCTCGTTGCAATTTTTGAAGAAATGCTGGCTAATTTCATCTTAATTTCCCTTTCGCATTCTTCAGTGATATCAGAAAAATTAAACTTAGTTGAAATAAACTCAAATAGACGATCACATCTTTTGTCTTTTTCGTGTTTAAGCCACTCTTCGAAAAACTCTATTTTATTAATAGAGTAAAGCTTTTCTGAAAAAAATGAAAATAAAATAGTTGTACTCAAGTGTGCTACATAAATTATATGTCATAATCATCCACAGACATGCAGCTAAAACATATAAAAAATTCAGCCCGGATACAAGAGGATACATGGCTTTTCCAAGGCAGATAAATTGAAAAACAATGAAAATACATGTTTTTTTTTTGTGTATTCACAGATTGTCTATTTTATGAATGTCTATGGCACATAAAAAGATTCCAATAAGAATTAAATGTTATACATACCTTCAGAAGTAAAATCCATCACTAAAACTTCCACAAAATTAAGAACTGTCACCATGAGATGTTATTGCAAGTGTCGCGAAAATGCAACTGACCTAATTCTTTGATTGCATTTACCTCATTCATTAGCTCACTTTGATAAACGATGACTCATCAGTATGGAATGTTGGACGTAAACAATTCTTGGAATCGGGGGTTTAGGGGTGTTGTTTACATGTAGAAAGTACCTACTGCCGGGAATTAGATAATGACTTTTGTCCACCTGGCTTGTTCTAGAGCGGACACTGTGCGCCCGTCAAAGGGTATCACCAGGCCTCGACGTATTGCGCGCGATAAATGCCTACCGCTCGCCGGACCGCTGTCGGCCCGAAGCGGCTGAGCTTCCAACAGTCGCTCGCGTCGTGCGTGCGCGTTCTAATTATTAATGTTATTAATGTGTTATTTCGTGATATGTTGCCATGCGTTGTCTGGCCAATTAAGTAGTGTTTGTTTTTATTAGGTTTTTACCTTCGATCAACAATACTACTAGATAAAGGATCAGGAACAAAAAAACGTCGCAAAAGTGGCTACGGCACAAATGTAAACAATTCGAAATTCAAATCTACATTTCCTAGAAAAAAAATTAATAATATAAACAACTTCAGTTGATTATAAACCTTAATGCTTAAAGATAAAGTTCAATTTCCTTTGTAAAAAAATAAGACCACAAAAGTATTTGTGGTCTTATTTTTCTGACCGTTTTTGAAGCGCTTATCTTGAATCTAGTAGTATTGTTGATCGAAGGTTTGTACTATCTGACAAACTGATGGACTATTTTGTTTTATGTTGGTTTATATGTAATTATTGTAAGAAAATAGTTATAAGTGTAAATATTTAGAAACATTTTATATGTATGAACTTATCTAATAGTCCTATTTACAATTAATAAATAAATTAATACTTATCTACTTTATGATTTTAACAACAGAGATTATTAGGTACTTACTTTACTTTAAATAGGCCTAATTATAGTGCGCGCGGAAGTAGTTGGCCGCGCCTTAGGTGGCGACAGGGGTGAGGGGAGGGTTGACATCTGCTCGCAACGCACAAGAGATTAGACAGTGATGACCAATCTCGAGATATCGCGTTCAATAAATGAAAATAATAAATAAAGAACAATTACACTATTAGAAGTTTTTACTATACCTATCTAATTATAGTGTAATTAATAGTAAAATAAACCAAAAACAAATAATTTCATACACTTAGTATGAATTTTTTTTGACATATTTTAATGACATAATATGAATGAAATTGTTTGCGTTCTACAGCATTCACATCGGCTTTCCTTTTTTTAAAAAAAACTTATTAACTTTAAATATTAGTGTTTTTTTAATATTATTTAGTCCATTCGTCTAGTAGTAGTAGCAGTAGAATTTTGTAGTTTGGCGTATTTTCCTTTCGCCTTTTATTTCATTAAATTTTTGACAATTGCCAACTTAAGGCTCCACTGTCACTCATAAAATATTGTTGAAAAACATCTCTTATGTTATTGGCTTGTCTTCCGCTACGAATTGATTGAGCTGTTTGTATACTCTCAAGATTGTGAGTAAAATCTTCTTCTCTTATCTGATGGCCGTCTCTTTTTCGTACAAAATTGTGAAGTATGCAACATGCCTTCACAATATCAATTGATAAAGTTATTGATACATCTAAAGCACGATTTAATATACGCCATTTGTTTGTTAAAATACCAAATGCACATTCTACGTATCTCCGTGCTCTAGATAAGCGATAATTAAATACCCTTTTTTGTACACTCAAAAACTGACCACCATAAGGCCTCATTATGTTTTGATCCAATCCAAATGCCTCATCGGCTACGAATATATATGGCACAGGTGGCAAGGTAGATCCCGGTAATACTTCTTCATTGGGTAGTTTGATAGAATTGTTAATAATCGCATTCCAAAAAGTAGTATTTTTAAAAATAGTTGAATCAGCATTACTTCCCGGGGCCCCGATGTCTACAAAAACAAAGCAGTAATCCGCATCAACTACAGCCATTAACACAAATGAAAAAAAATCCTTGTAATTGTAGTAAGTTGAAGCACTGTTATCTGGTTTAATTATTCTTATGTGTTTCCCGTCTATTGCTCCAACGCAATGAGGGAAGTTTGCGTAATTGTAAAATTTTTGGCTGACTTCTTTTAAAACATCTCGCACCCCCGGTGCGACACTGTCACTTTTGCAAAAAACACAAAAATGAGATAAATACTTTAAAATGGTCCTAAAGCACCCCTTTACTTGGTGCGATAACGTCACTTGTATAGTACGCATAGTTTCCGTCAGAGAGCGTGAGTGTCATTGTCGTTTTGGCGGGATTCACGGCGCTGCTGGGAGCGACATCGTTTCATTGGTCATTTGTGTGCGGTCTCCCGCCAGTGCAAATGTGTCTTGGAGCTACACTGTTACGAAGGTAATTGTGACAAATTATTTTTTTAATCCTGGAGCAATATTGACCTAAGATACAGTTGTGACATTATTTCCCCAATATTTAAATATTTTTGAAAGTTTAATTTTGTACTACAGTGACCTTTCTTAATAAATAACTTTGTTTCTCCAATTGTTGCCTTTTTAAGTAAATATGCCACACAATGCACACCCATCACCTGGTCTCAAACTAAGATTTGTAGTTGTACGAGAGCCATTTTGGTCCTATTGCTTGTAATAGTGTGTGTAATAATAATAATTATGTGTGTCTAACTATGTTGTAAAATTTAATGACGATGAAAAAAATTGACAATTAATAACAGTTAATATACAGTTAGTATACAGTGGTACATTTATTTATTTCGATCCTGTTTACTTATTTTCAGTTGTTTCTTGAATGTAATAAGATGCTGTCTCGGGGAAAAAAAATGGTTCTACTGACACGTGGTCTAACCTCACCCATTGAAAGAAATGAATCTTCAGTGTCACCTTCTGAAGTCAATCAAGATGGCAGAAACTCTGTTTTGCCAGCTGTAAACTCCCAGTCTATTATTGACGACAAAAAATCAACAAAAGAACAAGAATCTGGGTCTCCAACTGGTGACTACTCTGGTACCGATTCAGGTGACGATTTCAAGCCCTCATCTAGTTCGTCTTCATCCTCAAATAGTTCCTCCAGTTCAAGTAGTTCATCTAGTGATAGTAGCTCTGAGAATGAAGCTGTTGATAACCAAGAGCCAACATCATCAAAAAAAAGGGGTAGAAAACGTTCACGTAATCCTAATGGCTGGAAAAAAAATATTGCAAAAAAATTAAGGAATTCCGGTAATGAATACCGTTCAATTAAAACTGGTAAAACAGTTCAGGCTAAAAAAATTGGTCCCCCTTGTTCCGATAAGTGTCGGCTGGCTTGCTCATCTCATTTCACCCAAGAAAAAATAATCCAAATATTCAATTCTTATTGGGAGCTAGGCAGTATAGAAAGACACCGTGATTTTTTAAATTCGTGCATCAGACCACTCGAAATTGCAAGTCGGCGTATCAATACGAATCGTCGGTACCCAAGACAAGGTAAGGCTCCGTGAGTTCTTAGCCTATGGAAGCACACAAACCTTCTGGAACAACTTGACAAAATTATCAGACACACATTATCATCAATTTTAAATGTGGCCCTAGACGACCGAGCCTGGGTTCAGGCTACTCTTCCCATTCGCATGGGAGGGCTTGGCGTCCGCAAAATTTCTAGTATAAGTTTACCGGCCTTTATATCCTCCGTCCATGGTACTGAGAAATTGACCAGGAAAATTCTCCCTTCCACACTGGTCAATTACGAGGTACCATGCCTGGCTGAGGCTGTAGAGGCTTGGAAAATCACCTGCCCAAATATTGATCTACCCGTCAACTTCAGAGACAGTGGGATGAGCCACTCTGCAGAGCTATACGGAATAATCTGATTAATACGTCAATTTCTTCTGCAGAGCGAGCGCGCTTTCTGACTGTGGGCGAATGGGAGTCGGGTTTATGGCTTCTGGCACTTCCGTCGTCAAACATACAGCCTTGGCCAAAAGTATTGAGCACCCATGACATCTTTCAGTTCTATGTGGAATATCAAATAAAAATAAAACAAAACTTTTTTTTTATTTGTAATTTACTATTTATTAATTGAAAATTAATATTTTGTGGGTCCACCCTTTGCCTTAATTACAGCAGAAATTCTTTTTGGTAAACTGCTATCAAGATTTTTACAGTCTTCAGCAGTAATCGCGTTCCATTCTAGGCGCAGGAAGCGTTTCAATTCTTCTCTGTTGTTAATTGTGTGGTGCCTAACTCGACGCTTTAATAAACCCCATAAATGTTCTATGGGGTTCAGATCTGGCGACTGGGCAGGCCAGTCAAGAAGCTCTATGCTATTTTCCCGAAACCATGTCATAGTGCGGGCAGATTTGTGGCAAGGCGCGTTATCCTGCTGGAATTTATCACTATCCATGTTCGTGTCACCGAAAAGTTTCGTGAATGAAGGCAGCAACGCGGTTTCTAGCACATTTATGTACTTAGAAGAGTCCTTGCGGCCCTCACACACGAACAATTCGCCAACTCCAGAATCGGTCATGCAACCCAAGACCATTATACTGCCGCCGCCGTATTTTACGGTTGGGACCACACACTCTGGCTTAAATTCTTCGCCCACCCGGCGACGCACTAAGGTCACAACCAGGTGTACCAAAAATCTGCAATAAAGAGAAAAATATTGAGTTCCGGAAATAAAAAGAACTTCCTCTATGCGTTTAGAATTTAAACCATTTTATATTATTTTGTGAGGGCATTAAATTGACTTAGAGTGAGTTGCACCAACTTACTTTAACGATAACAAAACTCGAACCAACGGTCAAATCTCTGGTTAAGTCAATAATGGATTGCACCATTTTAACAATGGTTAAAATGACGTCATATTTAACGATAACCGTAACCAGTCAATTTTGGCCGGTTATCGTTATTGCTAAGTTAACAAATGTCAAAATCTTGTCAAAATAATAACCTAGTCCGCAGTGTTGCCACCTTGGTGGTTTTTCCACCAGAACTAGCGGTTTTTGAAAGCCTTTAGTGGTATTTTTAAAAACCATGGCGTTTTTATTCTTTTTAGTGGTTTTTAGGGGTTTTTTCAGTACGAAATCTGGCAACACATTTTTACCCACCATTATTCTCTACTTACTCTATGGCCGGGAAATCCCTAAGCACAGTCAGAATTTCATATTGTTCTATGCTTACTCTTTGACCGGGGAATCCCTTAGCGCAGTCGTTTGCTAATGTTTTCTGTGAATCTTGTCATTCTATGTCTTGAATTTAGTTCGCGCTGTCGAAAACGCGAAAAGTTTGATCAAGTCGTTTTTAAAAGGTCACAGTGTGTGAAGTCGTGACGCTCAATAATATCCAATAATGGAATTTCCATCCAAGAAAAAAAACTATGCACAAAAATATAGAAAGGAGTGGGAATCTCATGACGAATTCAAATCCTGGCTTAAACCTTTACCTGGTGATGATACGAAGGCTTTTTGCACATATTGTAAGGCAGAATTATTAGCAAAATTGGTAGACTTGAGAAGACATGCTGAAACAAAGAAGCACAAACAAAAAATGCAAGTGATATCTGGCAACCAGATTTTACAATTCAAGCCCGATAGTGAGAAGATTTCCAACCTAAAATCGCGCAAAGCTGAAGGAATGCTCGCGCTTTACATTACTGAACATAGCTCAGTTTCCTGTATTGATCATCTAACAGATTTAGTGAAATTGGCTTTCCCTGACTCAAAAGCAACGGACGACTTAAAAATGCATCGTACTAAGTGTACTGAAGTTATAAAAAATGTCTTGGCACCACATTTTACTGAAGAACTAATAAAGGATATAGGACAGCAAAAATATAGTCTTATCATTGATGAATCAACTGACATCAGCACGAGCAAGCAACTTGGTATTGTAATCAGGTATTTCAGTAGAAAACTAAAAAAAGTAGTTTCTTCGTTTCTGGCTCTAGAACAACTTGAAACCAGCGATGCAGTTGGTATTGTTAAAGCCCTTCTTTCTTGCTTACAAAAATATGGATTAAATAAAAATAAAATGATTGGATTGGGAACAGACAATGCGTCAGTCATGACTGGAATTAATAATGGAGTGTATAAAATCCTGAAAAATGATATACCTAATTTAATTCTTATCAGATGCACTTGCCACTCTTTACAACTTGCTGTATCTCACGCTTCAGAACATACGCTACCAAGAAATATTGAATTCTTGATTAGAGAAACGTACAATTGGTTTGCCCACTCAACAAAACGTAAAAATGAATATCATGAAATTTACGAAACTATTAATTGTGGTGAAGCACCTTTAAAAATTTTGCAGGTATGTGACACACGCTGGTTATCCATTGAACCAGCGGTGCAAAGAATTCTGGCACAGTGGAAAGAACTGACTTTACATTTTGGGCTTATGAGAGATCGATGTTACACTGCAGATCTATTATATTCTATATACAAGGATGAATCAAGTTATTTATATTTGCTATTTTTGAAAAGTGTACTAAACGATGTGCAGATCGCATTGAAAAGCTTTGAAAGCGAAAGTGCAAATCCTCTTAAATTATTAAATGTGCTGATTACACTATTACGTTCAGTTTGCAACAGGATTCTGTTACCGAATGCAGCTATTACAGATAAGGATTTTTTAAATATTGATATCGACCGACACCTTAACCCGGTCCCATACATGGGCTACCTCTTTGAATCGGAGCAAGGAAAAACATCGTTAACAGCTGACACTATATTAGTCATAAAACGTCGCTGTATTGAGTTTAATGTAAAGCTAGCCAAGGAAATTCAACAAAGACTGCCGACCAATTACAATGTGCTGGAATCGATGTCAAAATTAGACCCAGAGATAATACTCCGCCAAGGTAAGGATAATTCCATTTCAGAACTAGCTAAAGAACTTGGCTATACTGCTAGTGACATTGACAAGATATTGAATCAGTGGCACAATATCTGTTTTGTCCAATGGAAAAATACAAACGATGTTATAAAATTTTGGGTTGAGGCAGATGATTACCGAAACGCAGCGGGTATAAATGACTTTGCAGAACTAGTTGATCTTGCCATATCATCGTTATCTTTACCCCAATCTAATGCAGGTATCGAAAGAATTTTCAGTGTCATGAACATCGTAAAAAATAAACTACGGAACAAGATGGCTGGTCCTCTTCTAAATGCGATAATTTTTATCAGAAATAGATTAAAAGTTACTGATGCAAAATGTTACAATTACGAATTACCAAGCGATGTCATTGCAGCTATTGGAAAAAACACTAAGTACACTTTTAAAAATCAACCACAAGCAACAACATTTGCATCCACGTCGACGTCATCGGCAGTAGTTTCGGCCTCTGTGAATTATGATGATGTTATGGAAGATATAACATTTGATAACCTTGAATTTTAATTTTAATTGTATTATTTGTTCCTCTTAAGTCTTAATTCATATTGTACTGATTATTTACAAATTAATAACAAATCAACATAGTTATGTTGTTTTATTTCATTGCTTCTAGATTATGTACTAAATATAATTTTTAAAATAAATTTTGTGCTGTAGAGAATATTATATTTTTGTCGAATTTTGGCACGTACATACAACATACTCCTTCGTTAAAAATTTTCTTGAATGTGATAATTTCAATGCAATAATATAGCGTTATTTGGTGTTTTTTTCGTTTTCCAAGTTTGTAAAATCTGGCGACATTTTACTTTTGACCTAGCGCTTTATAAAAATCCAAGGTGGCAACACTGCTAGTCCGTTGTTTTCTGTTGTTTTATCATATTTAAGTATAAAAAAATTAAAAATGTCTTTAGTACGTGATATTTTATGGGAATCTAGTTCTTCTGACGACGAAAATTATAATGATTTACCTAATTCTCGAAAGAAAAAAGTGTATCAACCACGTGTTAATCGATTCCTAAAATGGAATGAGCAGGAGTTCTTGGATAGATTTCGGATTTCCAAAGGTTTAGCACGAGCCCTGGCTTCTCATTTAGCACCATTGCTCCAAACCAGAACCATGAAGTAAGTGCCTGTTTAATAAAGGCTTTAAAAACTATAGTGGGAATATTTGAGTCGTCCTATGTATGACTAAGGTATAACTACATAAACAATATTGTTTTTCTTTTCAGAAACTTTGCAGTTACTCCAGAGCAGCAAATAATAATGGCATTGGAATTTTACGCATGTGGTTCTTTTCAACGCTGCATTGGGGATGCTGCAGGTGTTCACAAATCTACTGTTTGTCGAATAATTCATCGAGTGAGCAGAGCTATAGCCGGACTAAGAACAGACTGGATTGCAATGCCTAAAAATATTGAGGAAATGGAAACTGAGGCCAAAAAATTTTATGAAATATGTGCATTTCCTAAAGTAATAGGAACTATAGACTGCACACATATACCAATCAAATCGCCAGGTGGTGCAGATGCAGAAACATATAGAAATAGAAAACAGGTATTTTCTCTTAACACTTTCGCTGCCCAGCTCACCTATGCAATTCCTATCCACATGCCCAAAAATATTTTGCATAATTACATAACAACCCGGTATTCGAGTCCAACAGCGCAATTGTATCGGAACGGGACCCTTATGCCCGAAAACCCGGCGTCCGCGTTCACTTAAGCCCCGCCCACCGAGCGTAGGGCTACCCAAAATAATTTACTAGAATATAATTATTGTGCATTTTTGATCAGAATAAAGAAAATAAATCCCGTCTAGACACCTAAGTCTTACTGTGAACTGAAATGATGGCATATAACATTGATGAAGTGATTTACGTTTTCTAATCCGTTATAAACTAAAGCGATGTTTTTTCAATTGATTTCATTTATTTACTTTTGACAACCCTTACAGCTTACTTAGCTATGGACTCGCTATTCGGGTCCTGGGCATGAGCACATGCATCTATAGCTACACATAGCGACGACTCGGTATTCGGGTTGCGGGCATAAGGAATGAACTATGGTTCGACTCGAATCCCGGGTGCTGGGCATCGAAAGTGTTAATGTGCAAGTAATCACAAATGCTGAGATGTACATTACAAATATAGTTGCTAGATGGCCTGGAAGCTGTCACGACAGCCATATTTTCAACAGCAGTGTCATTAAGGGACGCCTAGAAGATGGAGAATTTGATGGTTTTTGGTTACTAGGAGACAAAGGTTATGCCAATAAACCATATTTGCTAACACCTCTACGTAATCCTGTTACAGAAGCTGAAAAACTGTACAATGAAAGTCATATTCGTACTAGAAATATTGTAGAACGCAGTTTTGGTTGTTGGAAAAAAAGGTTTCCTGCAGTGTCATGGAAACTCAGAACAAATACAGCAAGAGCCCAATGTGCTATAGTGGCAATGGCTGTCCTATATAATATTTGCAAGAAATTGAGAGACCCGATGCCAACATGTTACGACTCTGATAATGAATCATCAGATTCTGATGACAATGACCTGACCTCTGCATATGTTAGCCAGCATGACGAGCATAATAGGAATATGCTAATAAATACTTATTTTGATAGATTACATTAAGATAGACTATGTTTTAAATGAATAAATAAAAAAACTTCAAAAATAAAAATGCATTTTTATTTTTTTTCTCAGTAGAAAACAAAAAGTGCATGGCATTTTCAGATTCCCATAATTCAGAAAGATAAGGATTTTGATGAAATTTCTCCTATACAAAAAGTAAAAATGTATCTTAAAAATTTATTTTTTTCTCCCTTAAAATATCTATTTCAAGTTTAAGTTTATCCACTTCAAGCTTATGTTTTTCTTCATTGTGCCTCAGTAACTGGCTGTGTAATTCATTTTGGTGACTAATAGATAACTTTATCTTTTCCATCTCCAACTCATGAAGGCCATCTAAAACTGTCAGTTTCTTTTCCCTTAGTGCTTGTTTTATGATATTTTCACTCTTCCCTTGTTTTTTCTTTATGATACCTAAAATTGAAATAAAATATTAGGCTACACACTCAATAATTAAATGGCCTATTAGCGCAGTCGGTGGTAACCCTGCTGATGTACTAGATGGTGTGGGTTCGATCACCACCAAGGAAAAACACTTGTGGTGAACTCTGGTGTTTTTGTTATATATTTATCTATGTATGTAAGTACAAAGTTTGGCTATAGATTGTCATTTAAAAATACTTACGACTTAGTTGTGGTGCTACTGGTCTCTTTAGTGATGAATGTGGGGCACTAGCATCAAAAACTTCATCTGGGACAATATTTTCAACATTATCAAAACTTTTGTCTTGATCTGTAATAATTGTGTTGACTACAACATCCTGCAAACAAGTTAATATAATTAATTAATGCATCTAATCCAAATACATATTAAATAATTTGGAATACATAAATACCTTGAGTATATTGGGCATGTCATGTTGAATTTCACTATCAGTATTTGTGTCTAGTTTCACTTTCTGTAAAAACATTGCTTTTATTATTAATCTTTTCAATTTATTACTAAATCTAAACAGCAGATTGGTGGCAAATAGTTTTGAATAAATAGTGCAATTTATTTATTTTTTAAATTTTTAAACCTACAAGCTTAGTACTTATAAGTTTTATCACAATCACTAAATATTTGTGATGATATGTAGATAACAGGGTCTAAAAATAATCAAATTATCTTTAACAATTCAAACCCTCATTACTTTTTGTATAGGAGGAATTTCATCAAAATCCTTATCTTTGTGAATTATGGGAATCTGAAAAAAAAAAAGAATATATTTTATAGTATCTCCTTTACACCTTATTTATAATCTGCAATAATTTACTCACTGTAACAATGGAATTTGGGGAAATAATGTCATCATCATATATAGCCTCATTTCCATCAATAGATCCAGACATAATGGATCTTAACCAATCAGTAGCATCTTCTGAATCTGGAGGAAGTGAGGGAGGATTTCCTCCACCTGTGCGTCTCATTTCCTGACGTTCTCTACTTGCTACCTGCAAAATATAATTTCTTTGTTATAACATTAGACATAAATTGATTCATGTTTTTAGAAGGTGAGATTAGTTCACTTCCAAGCAGCGGAAAGTAGGTAGAATTACCTTCTTTGCAGATCTTTTCATATTTTCAAATTTATATTTTAGCTGCTTCATGTTTCTAGGTACTTGACCAACAGCATTAAATTCCTTTGCGATGCAGTGCCATGCATGGTCTTTTTGTTTTGTACTACTCCCATCAGTTTTTTTACACATAAGTACATTTTTATATTTGTCTACAAGTATCTGCAATCGACTAATCTCTTCCTTAGTAAAATTGACACTTCTTTCCCTGTAAAAATAACAAATACTTTATTCAATGTGGTAAATAACAATAGGGAGTAAGGAATATACCATGAATTTTTCATATGGATGTTTAATTATGTTATTTCACATAGTTTTTTTTTATTTATTGTATGAACAATTAAATAAAACATTTTCTAAACAATGTTGTATGAATAAAAAGTGTGGACTGAGATATTATTTTATATAGGACCTAAGTAAAACACGCTTGATTTAACTTGCATAGGCTAAAAGTTATAATGTACTAATGTAGTGGCGCACTTTTTATCAGGTATAATAAATTTAACATAAAATTAAACTCACTTTGTCTTGAAGTCATCCATTATTACTATTACAATATCCGTGCTTGATTCGGCAAACAGACGGACACAACAAAAACACAACAATTATAATAACACAAACCTAACCTCACGAAACGAGATTCGTGATAGAGATGAGTCCGATATCATGTCACATGTTAAAATCATCGATATTTTAAAATCATTTCATCATGCAATGACAACGACAAAATCATCAATGCTTTTAAATCATTACTCGAATCGAATGACAATGAATGAATTGAATGCCAACTTCGGTGATTTTCGGCCGTTTCGCTCGGCCCCGCTCGGGTGTGCTCGGTCGCAATCGCAATGCGCAGCGGCGGCCCGGCGGCGGGCGGTTCGAATCGCAACGTTGCGACACTTATGTGTGACTGTTGCGAGGCTTGCCCGATCGTATGACTGGGCGCACGGAACGGCAACAATTCTTTCACTTCGTTGTTTAAGTTTGCGCGCGAACTTGACTCGAAAGGTTGTTTTTTTGTGAATCATTGTTTTGGATTGAACTTTTGATTAGGAAAGGACGAGCATCCTTACCTAATTTTATTTTACGCGTACGAACTTACGAAGTACGTAGTGTAATTTGTTAATTGACTTATGCCGTAGTAAATATTGAAGTGTATTACAAATTTTAAAACCAAGTTAGTATTTGCAGTTTGTGCCTAAAATATTAAAAACGTATGGTAGGTACTTAACGTTCTTATTTAATGAGTGGTTACAGTTTACCTAAATACCTATTAATAAAAAATGGCATCAACTTTAAGAAAAACATCCAACGTCTGGGTACATTTTGACATTGAATCCGTTGGTGAAAAGACAGCAGTGTGTAAACTGTGCAGGGTAAAATTATCCTATAAAACTTCCTCAACAAATTTAAAAAAACATATTTTAAGAAAACATCCTACGGTTGAAATTCAAGATGAACGTAGGAACATGGGTATGCACCAAAACAGTTCAGAACAACGTTTGGAACAGGAAGCTGGCCCTTCTAATCAAGCAGGATCCCAAAATCTGACTCAACAGTCTGTTGTTGCTTCTTCTGCTAGTCACTCAGCCGAGGGTAATCCGTTGCCACAACCACACATTATCCAGCAGTCTTTAGTTCGACAACCTACAATAGCTCAATTTACACAGAGAAAAAAAATTACACCATCTGAACAGGAAAGGTTGAATAGACTACTTATGAAATTGTTCATGTTAGATTTTCAACCATTCAGTATTGTGGAAGACGAGGGCTTTGTTGCATTTGTTCATGGTCTAAATCCCATTTACCAACTACCTAGTCGTAAGTACCTTTCAAACACTTTACTGCCATCAATGTACCAGCAAGTTTTTAATGAAACAAAAACAAAAATGACTGAAGAAGCAAAAAGTGTATGCCTTACCACAGACTGCTGGACATCAAAAGCAAATGAGTCATATATGGCCATAACAGCTCATTACATCGATCAAAACTATATTTTGAAGTCGCTTCTCCTGCAGTGTGAAGTCCTCCCTGGACATCATACCGCCATAAACTTAGCAGCTCAATTAAGAAAATGTGCATCGACTTGGAACATTACAGACAAAATTACCATAGTTGTGTCTGACAACGCGAGTAACATAGTCTCCGCTATCACGACTGAGCTGAATTGGCGCCATTTTGGGTGTTATGCACACAGTTTAAATTTAATTGTCAAGAGTGGATTAAGCGTTGAAAAGGAGAATGCCAAGATTCCCTACAAGACTCGGCCAAAACCGACAAAGATGAATTATATGTCATAAAAAAGGAAAGAAATCATAGAATTTAATAGTATAATTCGTTTTTTATTAGAAGTACACCAAAAAAAGTTATAGTTCTTTAAAGTCGACCACTTACTTAATACTTCTGATTTTAAATAGTAAATGATTAATTAAATTAATGACTTGTCAAATCATCTTTGCATACCTACAGGTCTTTTATAGTAAAAACACACACAAAACACAACAATACCTAACTACATTATTTTAAAATGTATCGAAAAAAAACCACATGTCATACTTTTTAACAATTTATTATTCATCAAATAGTATATCGTCATACTTAATTAATAAATCGTCTAAAAACTGGGCTGGAGGGGTTATATTTGTTTCATGCCTTGCCCAGCCAAGGTACCATAATATTGTCATTGTATGGGCACAGCAACCTACGGTTCTTCGTCCAACTATGCAATTACAACAGTAGTGTTCAACTGCCTCTCTCCCACTTACATTATTGTTAATTATGATATAAACATAATATATTTTTCGACTTATATGTCTGCTTTGAATTTTGCCTCTGAGAAGCCAGTGATTTTGGGAGAGTGACAATTCATCCCGCAGGTTGCTAAGATGAGCCTCTCTACACACTTCAATAGTATAGGAACCATTGTATCGAATATGTTCGCCATAATAAGACCGTGCTTGTTTTATCTGATAAGTACCACAAGCAATTAATATCAAGTCTTCCTGTGTGAGTTGAGGGAAGTTACTTATATTTTGTGAATCAACATTTATGTTTGTGAAATGTGCTCTCCTTCTATTGTAATTATTATTATTTATAAAATCAGCTAAAACATTATTTTGGTACATTTTTTGATTAATTATTTCTAGAATCTGTGCTGCATCAGTTCTGTCTGTATAACGACAATGAAACCGGTTTATCAATGCAGCAGCAATAGAAAAATCTACCATCAAATGAGATGATGCTCTATTAAAAAATTCATGGCGGAATATTTTAAATTGTTCTTTAAATATACCATTTACTGTTTCCACTACCCAACGGCACATGGTTACTGTCCTTGATCTATTTGCTGCTAACGTTGACAACTGTGTTTCATTCTCTTCTAATGAAAGTGGCATATGAACACTATAGTTACTATTTTCTAGAACTGATACTGCATCTCTAAAACCCCTATCCAGAATAAAAACATCACCATGTCGAAAATACTGCCTTAGCGGTTGAGACTCATTTATAAATTCATTTTGCATAATGTCACCATCTGATGTAGTTGCTGGATAGGGGCCAAGAACCTCTAAAATATACCCATCACAACACACAAACATAAATGGTTTCACAAGGTTCCTATACTTATGTAGAGAGTATGTATCCTTTTGATACTTATAATTTGAGCTTTTCTGGCAATATATATAAGTACCATCAACAATGACAATTGGTAATCTCTCCCCATTCTCATTAATACCTCCAAAAAGACCATTAGGGATTAAAAGATTTCTATTAGCAATCTCTGCCCTCGTCATATGGCTTAACCCTAAATGCATTGGCACAAAATCTTGTTGAAGCAACTCTCTTGCTTTGGACATTAAATTCTCCAAAGTACTGCGAGGCATTTGGAATAAACTGGCAATTCGCTCATTAGAGTCTCCATTTCTTAATTTCAATAATAATGCAGCTAGAGCAGTAGACCCTCTATGCATTTGAGATAACCTAGTGACTTCTGCCAACAATGTACGGAACTGCTCTTTGCTTATACCAAACCAATAATGTACTAAATGATTATCCATCATGTCAATATTTTCAAAATCAATTGATGTCTCTTTACTTAATAATGACACAAAATCATATATATATGCCTCTGTAAAGGTATGGTTCACTTCAATTTCATTTAATTGGTGCCATAAATTACCTCTTAAATGATAATTGCAGATGCGACAGTCAGCTGGAACATAGAATTTAAAATCTACAAAAAGTCTTATTCTTATAGATAATGGCACTACAAGTCTTTCAGCATGGTGACAACCAGGAAAAAAACAGCGGGCCTGCGAGTCTGATGCTCTCCCATACTGAGATAAAACAATTGTTGATACTTCTTGAGGGAGGGATGGAGAAGATTCAATTTGAACATGTTGTGTTACTTGCTCAGATGATGTACCCGGAATATCAGCAATAGATTCTTCAGATGTGGATGGTAGAGGTGGAACTGCAGATGATGTGGATGGTAGAGGTGGAACTGCAGATGATGTGGATGGTTCAGTGTAATGTTCAGCCAAACTATCACACCTCTGCCAACAAGGGTGACAAATCCGATCAGATGTACGTAGCTGCAATAAAATACAAAATAAATTATTAAATGAAATAAATAGCTATATGCCTTACCTGCTTATATGCTATATGTTTTACATAAGTAAGAGATAATGAAAGATTTGCTTAACATTTTATAGCATTTTGATAAAATATTAACATGAATACATACTGAGCGTGGCAAAATCCTCTCTGCAACAACAGCCCTTATGCGTACTTCTCTTTCAGTATTGCTTGATAATGTATGGGCTCTTGACCGATACAAAGACCTCCCACAGTGTACACATACGTTCCTATGCCCTACAGTATGTGTAAGTGGTCCTGGTGCTTCAATTGATTGATGTAGTAGCAACCAACAAGCATGACACACAACGCTATCCCTCGGTATCTATAAAAAAAAGAAACTTAGATTTTTCAAACCACTGATAATGAGCTATAAATAAATTATTGGATGGGTTAAGTTGATACGTTTTTTTATAATGAGCTCAGTGGCATGTTTACATTTTACACATAACATCGTGTTTCGCTAGTTAGGTTTTAAGTCCCATGTGATAGGGGGCGACGCTATTGCCATTAACCGGATAGAGTATATTATTTTGTTTGTAACATGAAGCAATCGCAATGACTATACTATTACAATATTCACAATAAATAATAAAACACAACTTACATCGGTAATAGCATTTTGTTGCTGGATCAATCGCCGAATGTCTTCAGTCTCAGTTTCTAACGAGTATCGACGCATCCGAAAGATATTTAAACCACAATTGATGCAGCGGATCATGGTTAATAGATTACAGCTTCAGATATCCACGTGAGAAAAGCCAGGTCAACAAATCGGCTGGTTCAAATGTTCAGTTGGGCGGGCCGAGTCAGCGAGTAATACAGGTTCAGGTTCAGTTTTAACAGCCAAGGTAGTCGCAAATGGTAGAAGAAAAATCGGAATCCAGAAACACAGCAATAAACAATACAAAACTCAAAAGGAAATCGGAATACTTCGTCACTCGGAAACGCGGGAGGAGAAGTGTTAAAGCTTTTTGACAATGACGTGACTGTCAAAAAGTTTTATTCAGTGCTGCCAGCGCTATAATGACATGATTAGATTAACGGTATCAACGGTATCAATAATCGATTTTTATATATTAACAATAAAAATATGATTATATTCAGAAACATAACTTATTATTATATTATTCATTATAATAGGGATTACTGCGTAATAAATTCACTTGCGCATCTTCTCGTAATGATATTGTTATTGTAATCGATTGGCAAGTGCAATTTCGTTTCGATATTGTTATTTTGGTCTTGGTAACATTTCTTTCAAATAGTGAAATCGTTGTGACATGTGTTGATAAATTAAATTACTATTTAAAATTACTTTTCAACGGTGTACTTCTACAGATTTTGATTATGTTGTATAATTCTTAATGTTTTTTAATACGAATGATCATAATTATAGAAAATCTGTCGGTCTTTATATGATTCGGGCCTATTCTTGGCATTGTCCTTTGCAACAGACAATCACCAAAGTGAAGAACATTGTATCTTTTTACAAACGTAGCCCTTTGGCCACAGAAAAGTTTGTAAAATATCAGGTCCAACAATCGGAGGCAAAAACAGCAAAAAAACTCACTCAGTCTGTGGAAACTCGATGGAACTCTGACTTTCATATGCTGCAAAGGTTTCTTGAACTTAGAGAGGCTGTAACTGCAACACTTCCACTCAGCAACTTCAAAGGTACATATCTTGAAGACAATGATTGGAAAATTATTCAAGATTTGCAGTGCGTGCTTAAACCCTTCGATGAAGTGTCTACGCGTATGAGTGGAGAAAAATATTTGACGGGTGGAGAAGTGATTCCAATCACACAGTGTCTTTTGCAAACATTAGAAACTCTAGAGTTGAGAGAGTTGCATGATGTTGTGAAATTGGTTTTAAAAAAGCTAAAAAAGGAAACTTCGGAAAGGTTTCGCAATTTGGAATTTAGCAGAACACTTGCACTATCAACTTTTTTAGATCCGAGGTTTAAAATTTTCATGTTTCCACAACATCTGGCTGAAGAAACGAAAAAAGTTGTCATCGAATTGGTAGCTGCGTCAATTGCAAAAACTAAACAATTAACTACTCCAACCCTAGCTACGACACAAAACTCGGGAAGTAATACTGAACCATCCATATGGAATTTATATAGGACAGCAATTGCGAAAATAGAGCCTAAAGGAACCCCGTTATCAAGAGCGATAGCGGAAGTTCAAAGGTACCTAGACGATGACATCCTTCTAATGGGATCGGAACACGACACTCCACTTCAGTGGTGGAAAAACCACGAACATGTTTACCCAAATTTGACGAAATTAGTTTTTACTAAGTGCTGTGTGCTGGCAACATCAGTGCCTTGTGAAAGGGTATTTTCACGAGCTGGTACCATGGTATCCGAAAGACGCACTCGCCTAGGAGTTTCAAAAGTAAAACAGCTTATGTTTTTAAACGTCAATTGTAGCCAATGAATAGGCACAACAGGCAAGAAAATGTAAATATTTGTAGATATACACATAAAAAAAAAAAAAAAACAAAAAAAAAAACAAAAAGCAAAAAAAAAAAAAAAAACAAATAGGTACCAAGAAGTAAGTACCTCAATTTAATCATTGTAAATATACCAATCTTTTAAATGCGCCAAAGAAAAGCAAAATGATATTATATTTTTATTAGGTACCAGTATTATTTTGCTAGTCTTTGCCAGTCCTAAGCCTGGACAAAGCATGAAGGTAAGATTGGAATATTACTTGTAGGAAAGGTGCGTTGGTATTTACGCAACCAAGTTTTTACGCCTACTACTAAATAACAAATGATAAAGTCACTAAGCCTTTACACCGTTCCGCGATCATTTCATTTCATCTACTCATTCATTAAATCATTACTCATAATTGAAGTGCCGTGGCCCGTGATGTGCTCAAACAAAAATCATTGATGATTTTGTCATTGTTCCTGTCATCGATATTTTTTTGTCATTGTCACGCAGTCATTGATACAGAAAAATCATCACTCAGCCCATCGCTAATTCGTGAAAATTAGACATGTGTAAGTGATGCGAGTAATGCATTACGCGTAATATTACCCGACCGCGTAGAGTAATATCACACATTACTCGACTAAATTAAGCATCACACATCACACTAAACATTACGCGGTCGCGCAGCTCTCGACATCACTTATGACTTGTGCGATGAATGAAATGAATGCAGAGCGCACGGCGTTCGGTCGGGCAGGCTCGTGTGACGTGTCACACGAGCCTGCCCGACCGAACGCCCGTCGGCGTTCTATTCGGCTATGTTCGGTTTATTTCGTAAGTTCCGATCCGAACATGGCGTGCGCGACTTGAATTTCGCTCGGTCAGGTGGTTTAACATTTTATTTAGGACTCTATTGTAATTTGCAAAAGGTTTACATTTTCTTGACACCACCCGTTGTATCGTTTTACAATGTATGGACTATGTACTCCATTTCTACTGTACTGTCTTTTTCTTTCAAATTTCGGTTATTTTCGATATTTTTAGTTAGTTTATTTGTTTGCTTACGCGGTCAAGGTCGTGTCATTATTTAAATACAGTCGACTCTCGATAATTGTATCTCTGAAGTGTGATAGGTGATAGTGATTGCAATCAATATAGGTAACTGTGTGTGTGTAGATAGTATTGGACTGTGAACATTCTGAACACTAAATGTGCTAAACTGTAAATAAGGACAATAAGTTAGTAAAATTGTAAATATACCTGTAATTAGAAACATTTTAGCTTTTAGACTTTCGTTTTTGCAAGTTCGTCGTGTAGGTAGGTACATTTTATTAGTGATTATGGCGAGTAAGAGAAAATTTAGCCCTCTCTGGAATCACTTCGATGAAGTTGTACCCAGCAAAAAGGCGAAATGCGGCTATTGTTCCCGTATATTGGCAGTTTCGTCCAGCTCGATAGGAAGTCTAAGCCGGCACATGAAATCTATTCACCCCACGATCCAAATAAATAGCAGCAGACAACCGGCAACGGTTACAACATTTGAAACTGAACCACATGTTTCGCATAGCGTTATGGAGCATGTTCAACAGGTACCTTCATGCAGTACACAAGCTGAGACAGCCACTGATTTATTGGTAAGCCATAGGCAGATTCAGCAGGGACCTACAATGGCAGATTATCTTCAAACGAAAAAATCTCTGCCTAGAAGCCGAATTCAGCAGCTGGACGAACAGTTAGTTCGGATGATAGCAAAAGGCTACCACGCCCTTCGCATGGTCGACGAAGTTGAGTTTAGGAAGTTTGTCGAAATGTTGAATCCCGGCTACACACTACCGACTCGGAAGACTCTGTCAGAGAGCATTCTTCCTAAAGTGTATGCAAAAGTTCTGGAAAAAGTTAAAGAACAGATAGCAAAAGCTGCAGCTATTTGTATAACCACAGACGCCTGGACATCCTCTGTGCAAGATGGTTATGTTGCTATCACTGCCCATTTTATTGATACGGACACCCACAAGTTATGCACAGTAATGATCGGGTGCATAGAGTTTGAGGAGAGACACACCAGCCTTAATCTCAAAAGTTTCTTAGAAACAAAATTTGAAGAATGGAACATACGTCAGTACGTGAATGTGATCGTCAGCGACAATGCAGCAAATATTTTAAGTGCTGTACGACTAGGCGGCTGGCGCTCTTTGTCTTGTTATGCGCACACTATTAATTTAGTAGTGCAGTCTAGTTTGGACGCCATATCTGACACTATGCGTAGGGTTAAAGATGTCATTGAATATTTTCACCGCAGCGCTCCTGCAAAAAAAAAATTGGCCGAGATACAAGAACAAATGAATATTTCGCCCCTAAAACTCAAACAAGACGTCGTTACTCGCTGGAATTCCACGTATGATGCCCTACAAAGAATAATAAAAATAAAGGAAGCCCTTATCGCCACTCTCGCAATAATGCGTCCAGATATCAGTTTACCGCAGGACGACTGGCTGACCATTGAAAAGGCGACAGAACTTTTAAAAATTTTTTACGAAATAACGGTTGAGATTAGTGGTGAAATGTATGTTTCTGCCTCAAAATACATAGTATTTTGTAAAATTATTAACCGGGCTCTAAACAAATACGTTCCCGAGTGCAATGAAAAAATTCAGCAGATGCATAATAATCTGAAAGTTCAGATGCAGCAACGGTTTGGAGAAGTCGAAAATAATACGCTTCTTTGCGAGGCGACCATATTAGACCCGCGTTTTAAAAAAAGCGGATTTAGTAACTTTCGTAATTTTGAAAGAGCTGCTTCAACTTTGAAATTAAGAATTGGCTCAGATCGCACCCAGGTTTTGCAGGAATCTGTTGAAGAAGTACCGGTTCCTCAGCCGAAAACTGGATCTATTTGGGATGAGTTCGATGAAGAAATTTCCGCTCATATTCCCCAAAATCCGACTGCAGCCGGTATTGTGGAGTTCGATAAGTACATGGAGGAACCGCTTATTAAAAGAACGGAAAATCCACTGCTGTGGTGGAAAGATCGGAAGTGCGTGTATCCGCGCTTATATAAATATATGCTGAAACGCCTAAACATCACAGCCACATCAGTACCGTGCGAGCGTGTCTTCTCCAAAGCTGGCTTAATATTGAATGAGAGACGGACACGACTCAAAACAAAAAAACTGTCAGAATTGATATTTATTAGCTGTAATTAAATATTTTACAGCTTTATGTGTGTATAATATAAAAATAGATACTGTATATTATGTATATATTTTATATTAATGTATGTAGGTATGTACATAAATGTATAATAATTCTGATGAATATAAATATAAAGATATTTAATGTGTATATAGTAGGTAGGTATATATAGTATATTTAGTATGTATATAAAAAAATGCAATCATTGTACATAAAGTTGATTTTTAAATACGCCTATATTCATGGGATATTTCATTACACTTTCATAGTTATTTTTAATCCATGAATATTGCCAGTCCTAAGCCTGGAAAAACCGTTAGTAATTTGTAAGGTTTAAGTATGAAGGGAAATCAACTTTGTTAAATTTCGTAAAATACGGCGCGACGGGTGGTAGCTTAGTGCTCATTACTTTTCATTCATGTCATCATGATGTTGAACATCACTATGAAACATCATATCGCTCACTGTTAAGTGTTATGTTCTATTACACCTAAACATTGTATTACATTAGAACATGCGCGACAGTGTGCTATCGCATGGCGCCACATCACGCGTGATGTTTGAAGTGATGGTAAACTGTAATATTACTCGGCACGAAATGTAATGACATATCACATTACTTCGTGTTGCACTGTTTTGCGCATGTCTAGTGAAAATAAATTTGACATAAGGCTCACAGTGTTGTCATAACAAATAATTTTCCCCGTCCGTTTTTAGGGATAATTTATCTTTTTATACTGTCAACCCCATTAGCGTTAACTGTTAACAAAAAAATCATGGTGCAACAAACATTTGTAAAGTTCTGTGGTCATCGTTATAGTTACTGCTAAAATTAATCTTAACTATAGCATTAACTACGCCTGTGGTGCAACTCACTCTTACTCACCTCAAAGTTTGATTCGGCTGACCACACAACATTTGACCAATCTTCAGCGGTGAAAGTTCGGTGTTGTAAGGCCCATTTGTACCGAGCTTTTTTGTTGCTCTCGGAGAGCCATGGCTTCTTCCTAGCTTTACAGCCTTTTAGACCAGCTTCCTGAAGCCTTCTACGAGTAGTTCGAGCAGAAATTGTTTTCTTCTTTTGTTCTGAAAACTCAGCAGCGAGCTCTGAACCTCTGATCCTGACGGCCTATGGTGACGCGTTTGCGCCCGGTTCTCGGTCTATTTTGATGTGATCCGGTATCAGAGAATCGCTGAATAGCATAATGCACGGATCGGCGCGAACATTTCACAGTTTTGGAAATCTCTACTTGTGATTTCCCTTGCTCATGCAGAAGCTGTATCTGCACTCGTTATTCTAAAGAAAGTTCGTTTTGTTTTGGCATATCGCAACTATAACGCTTAAAACTTTGAAATAAAATACCAAAGGCGCACTAGATCACTGGATGTTGTCACAACGAGCGATGGTAGCGAACTAAAGAATAAATTCAAAAATTGTAAAAGACACATTTTTTTGTACCCAGGTGTTTTATTGTCAGCTGAGGCATAAGTCATTGTTTTAAAATCTTTGTAAATAACCGATAAAAGAATACTTCAACGATAGATTCGGGTTTCTCCCATAATTACCGTGATCTAGCGAAATTTGTAAGGTGCTCAATACTTTTGGCCAAGGCTGTAGGCACTTTGTTTGACGACACCACTTGCCGGCTAGCTATTTGCTTGCGATTGGGTGCTCTGTGCTGCTCTCCTCACCGCTGTCCCTGTGGTGAAGCTGTCAGCAGCCTTGGACACCACGGCTTGTCATGTAGCCGCAGCGCCGGCCGTTTTGCACGGCATGCGAATATCAATGACATAATCCATCGCGCTCTTGTTGCCGTCGGCGTTCCAGCCATATTAGAACCCAGTGGTCTGGCACGCGACGATGGCAAGAGACCAGACGGTATGTCGTTATTCCCGTGGAAGATGGGTAGGTCTTTAGTATGGGACGCGACCTGTGTCGATACTCTTGCACCATCTCACCTTCCTAGCTCGGCGCGATGTGTTGGTTCCTGCTGCGGCTACAGAGGACCTCAAACGGCGCAAATATAGTACCCTGGTGGGTAACTATACCTTTGAGCCGTTTGGGGTTGAAACCCTCGGGCCGTGGGGTCCAAGTGCTCATCTGCTTTTTAAAAATCTGGCAAAGCGACTTGCTGACACTTCAAGTGACCCAAAGGCTGGTTTTTATTTTGGTCAAAAATTAAGCATTGCCATCCAACGTGGCAATGCTGCCAGTCTCTTGGGTGGGCAGCGATGAGGAGTTTTTTGATGCCATTTTATAATTGTTTTTAGATGTATATTATGTATAAATAAGTTTATTTTTACGTCATGTAAATATGTACATATAATTCCTAAATAAAAATTTGAACAAGTTAGTAAATAACTTTTTTTAAGAAATAAATAGATTGTAGCTCGTTTGATTTGTCAATCATTGATTGATCAATCATCAGTATTTGTATTTAATAACATGACTTATGTCTTATGACTTAAGTGTGTACGACGATTTTAGTTTATTTCTAAACGCTATCACTTGGCCCATTAAAAATGATTGATAGCTCTCACAGCGATATTAAGGTGATCTTCACACTGCCCCGCATCACGCTGCATCTTGCGTGTCGACGCACCTACGCGCGTTCCTGCGGGAGTGCAGATCTGCATCATCGTGCGGGTTTTTCACGCACTCACGCGCGTAGGTGCGTTTTGTAAATTCATGCACAGCGAGTTCCATTTTCAAATATACACGTCACGCCCATTCAAAATCACGCGCGGCATTGCGGGATTCAGTGTGCCATACCTTGCGTCTCGCCCCGCACCTACGCGCGGGGGTGCGTGTTTCTCCGCATGTATGTGCGTGATCCGCATGAACGCGCGTGAATGCATATTCAGTGTGTTGGACTATGCGTGTTTTCCATACAAACGGAGATATTTCCATACAACGGAAAAAAACGCATCCACGCACTACGCTGCATCATGCGGGGCAGTGTGATAATCGCCTAAGAAATATGAGTGGGGCGCTCTCATTAGTAAGCTATTGCGACATATATAATATATATATTTTTTCTTTACTGCATTAATAATGTTATCTTTCAGGCGGCCCATAACGACTTGCAGTACATGTGTTACCGCTGTTGGGTGGCAGCACAACGACACCAAATGAGAAATGAAGGTGGACAAAACGAGAAACAACCTGATGAGCAAGCCGATGAACAAGCAGTTGCCGAGCAGTTAATTACAGTCCCAACCTACAAAAGGTGAGTAAATAAGTCTCGTCACTTCGCGTTTCATGGATGTGCAAATCAAGATCTGCATAGAATACCACTATTCTTAAAAATACATTCACTGATCGAGCACAGCTTATATGTCCCTACCAGTGCAAGGGTTTGTACAAATCATATGCGGACCAATTAATGGAACCTATTATATGATTATGCAGAAACGACATTTTCACCAGACCAGTTAAAGGACATGGACGTTTTAAGAAATCATATAATGACAAAAAAGCCTTGGATGAACACTATATCACAGCTACACACTCCCACGGGAAGAAAAGAACACAGAAAAGCTGGACGAATTATCAGTTTCTTCGAAAATCCCGTATACGGACCAAGTACCTCCTACGCCGGAACCAGTAGCACCCAAGAAGAAAATGCAAGCAACATGGCAATTGCACCAAGCTCCGAGCAAGAGAATGAGAATGGAAACGAAACAGACTCAACAAAGGGAAACCAAAATGGAACAGAAGAAGACGACTTCATCTCCGACACATTGGATCGTTCAATGGGCGAAAGACAACCTTACACCAACAGAAATCAACTGTCTCCTTAAAAAGTCATCGCTCGTCATACTGGAACACGAAGAGACCATTACCACATCATATACATCTCCACCGCAAAAAACTGGGGGCAGAACAGCAAGCTTGGAAAAGCTATTAGATGCAAAGAACACAAATGTTCTCAAATTGCATGTATTCAGTGCCTTCTGGAGTATATTACTACCGGCGATAATCGTACAACACTTAAACAAATTCTCACCGAACGTGATAAAAAGGTGGCAATCTGCGTCGCTCATTCGCTGGGAATTGATCCTAAACAAAACAAAGGTGACGCTAGAGGTGCCGAAAGGGGAAATAATCTATTTCGAGATGAAAGCACAGAACGAGCCCCAATTCAAAGACACTTGGATCACAGAACTTCTGTATCCAATGAAGACTTATTTGAAAATGCCGTTGATAATGAACAACAGTATAATCAGCGTGAAAACGGACACTATGACTCTGGAAGTGAACAGGATGCCATTTATCAACAAACAAGACTCAACAATAGTTCAAAACGTACTAAACTTGTCAGAGAGAATCAAGAACTTGTGCTTCACTTATGTAAAAACAAAGCTTTTGACGAAGTGGAAGCTACAAGACTTCTATGCAACACGCCTCAGGGGATTGCAGTTCAATTTAACAGAAACTTCGGAGAACGACTTGCAACAGCACTACATATCGCCAAAACACTGGTATTTCAAGAATCGCAAATAAAGAATACAGAGACCAAAACAATATGAACTGCAACGCGACCCATCAGCAAACGACCCAACAATAATTGAACAAGTACTGGACAACTTAGTTGGACTACTCAAAAACAACACAATAGATCCCTACATATTCGCACAAGAAACGAAAAATCATTTCCACGGAGAAACACAAAAGAAAATCAATTTATTCTTCTTCGGCCCGCCGAGCACTGGAAAAACAATGATTATGGACAGTCTAGCAAGCATACACTTTAACCTAACAAGACTAACAGGTCTAACACCACAATCGTCGTTCAATTTTGCTAGTCTGATACATACAAATGCATGTTTCATGGACGAATGCAAATTAACAGACAATCAATTCGAACAGTGGAAACTACTGGCAGCAAGACAACCAATGTCACCAGATGTAAAATACAAAACAAGACAAGACATAACCAACTGCATATTGTATACAGCAAGCAACTATCCAATATGTATGTACGTGAACACAGCAGAAGCCAACGAAGCAGTGGAAACAAGAACAATAACATATTACTTCTCAAAACCGACACATCACTTCAAATTAAACCCATTCATATGGGAAGCATTCTGGGAAGTATACGCAATGAATACATAATTTATAAGTTAACTTTAAATAGTATTACTTTATAATTATTAACGGTGATGGAAATAAAATAAATGTTTACATTAAAAAACCCCTTTCATTTCCTGACCATATAACCCACGAGCAGTTTGCTATGACACGCCATCTTAAAACCAGCACACAAGACAAGCCAAGAACTGTGCTGGCATGCTATCTTATGAAAATAAGGTCAGCTGAACCAGATGTGAGAATAGCATGCCACTTAAACGTCAGCAGGACAACAGTGGGACGTTACCTGAATACAGCCCGAGAGTGCTTAACGAGAGAATTTGTGGCACTTCATCTAGGATACGACCACATCAGCCGAGATGAAATAATAAGTCACAGCACAACTGTTGCGAGAGCATTATATGGAGATTCAAAAGCCATCATATTATTCGACGGAACATACATTTATATACAGAAAAGTAAGAATTTCCTGTTCCAGAAAATAACATACAGCCTGCACAAATTCAAAAACTTATTAAAGCCATTCCTTTTAGTTTGCCCAGACGGGTATATAATAGATATTATAGGACCCTACTCTGTAGCGGAGTGTATCCAAACACAAAAATCTGACATTGACATTTATTAAATATTTTATGAAACGCTTCCGCCTCCACCAACCCTCTCCCTCTCTGGCCAGCGCTCGACTGCACGGCCATATCGTTCTCTGCGTATTTTATATTAAATTAGCAATTAGCAATAAGTACATTTAAGTGCAGTGTAATAATAAAATAAACAACATAAAAACATCAATACTATTTTATTGTTCGACATCATTACATGGCGCAGCCGTTGAAGAACCAGGACTAAGGATTATTTTGGATAAAACACCTAACAATGGCCGAAGAAAAATCGGTAGACAACATGGGCAACATGGGTGTGGGAGCTGTGGAATACAAGATGCCACAAGGCATGATGTTGGACAATTTAGAGGACTGTTGGCCCCAGTGGCAACGATTCAAACAAAGTTTTAAAATTTTTCGTGTTCGACATCATTACATACTCTGCTAGGACATCAGACGCTCAGATTATGAAGGATATAATGAATAACATTTATTCTCCGATTCATTACTTGCTCCACGAGAATGATACGTTTATATTAGACAGAGGCTTCAGAGACTCAATATTGCTGTTATGATGAAACACATTTTAAATATGCTTCGAGTTTTAAAGTATTTAAAGATTTAAAATTAACTTACCGACAAAGTTTTAAAACGGATAATATTGTAAATTGTAATGTTGATGCCGATTGGGCAGGAGATATCAAGGATAGGAACTACTACAGGTTTTGTCATTGCATTGTTTGGAAACCCAATTTATTGGAAGTCTAGGAAACAAAGTTGTGTAACCAAGTCATCTACTTTTGCAGAATATGTTGCATTATCTGATGCTGTAACTGAGATAAATTTCTTAAAAAATGTAATTAGTGATATGTTCATTAAAAATAACTTATCTATGCCAATTAGTCTCTAAGAACTAATATTCCATCTTGATTAATATTTTTTTTAACAGAAACTGCATTCTCCCTACTAAAAGTGACTTTAAAGTTTTGAGTAAGTTTCAAAAGCGGCAATCTCCTAGAACGTTGATTTCAAACATGGCAGTCTCCACTTCGACCAATCAGAGCGGAGTATTCAGTCTAGGATCGGCTTCGTTACAAAGTGAAACTGCTCGTGGTATTTTTAAGATTTTATTAGGATAATCTTAGTGAATTAAGTAAAATGTGTGTTTATTTTAAACTATGGACCATCCTGTAACACCTTGTCTACCCAGACAGTCAAGGAAAAAAATAGTCTGTAAACATCAAGAAACGGGCAAGGTGCGTATTAAGTGCTTACACAATTTTGGTACTTGAATATTGTTTTAAACTTTTATTGGTAATGACTTTTGATTTATTTAGAAAAAAATGATTAAATAAATCAACGTAATTTTTATTTGATTACTTTAAAAAAGAAATGAATGTTGTTAGGAGTAAAACATTAATTCTGGGCGTCAACGTTCTTCTTTAGTTTGAACTGTACAGTGATGTTCGAGACATTATTGAGTAACGACTTAAAACGCCTACTTTTTTTAATAAAATAAAAATATTCTTGAAAACTATTTTATTATTATTAATGAGTATTTTATCAGATTCTGTTATATCAGTTTGTCAACACAACACAAAAGCTTTTAAATGCGGAACATTATCTATGGTGGATGTTACGGCCTGCGCCGCCTGGCAACACAGTCGGGCGGCGGGGCAAAATGCTGGGGAAGCGCGTCCCGCGCTCCCTGGCAACACCGAGGCGCCCGCCGCGCATCACGCCACCTGCGCGCGAGCCAATCGCAGGCGGCGATTCAAACTGCGCCTTGCGTCATCCAACGGGAGGCCGCCACGGTGACGCCGGCGCGCTGGAGAAGGGGCGACGACGGAGGCGTCGAGAGCGGCGCTCGTCCACTTGCCTTCACGGGCCGTCGAGATCAACACCACTGCCGATACGTAACGGGTCCAACGAATCTCTGCAGTCTAAATTGTATAACTTAATTTCGAGTGAATAATTCATTGTAAAGTTTTAATAATTAATATAAACCAGTAATAAGTGTGCATTCGCATTTTTTATTTGATCACGCAAGCGCGTACAAAATTGGCGACCGTGACAGGACCCGTTACATCGCGATCTATTCGTCGTCTCGTCGCGTCAAGAATCGTCGAGAATCGTCGGTCGGCACGTGGAGCAAGTGCCGCAGCCCGCCATCTATCCAGTCGGGCTGCGTAACCGCATCGAGACTGCAGGAGGCGAAGGACCCGGACAAGCAGCCTCAGGAGCCCGGTGAAGACGGCGACACGTCAACCGAAGGTCTAGCCCAGGAGAGTAAGCCTTGATCCTTTCTAATTTCCTTTCTCAATCTCGATCCTCGTGCTCTTGCGCTGTGAAATAGCGGGCGGCTAGCTATTCGAGCGTCGGGGGGCTTCTCCGGCAAAGCAGTGCCACGTGGTGGCAAAGGCGCCATAAACTGGCCAAACTGCTAGGTTATATTGCACGTGGGTTGTGTTTTTTTGAATTGGGTTACGCTTATTACATGCTAAGTGGCATTTTTCTCCATTATTCATTTGTTGCACATACCATTGTTAAATCAAGTCACCCGCACCTACTAGTTATAAAGGACATCTGACTGCCAGTATCTAGTAATGCTCTCGCCTGATAGATTTCACCGGTTTGCCTATTTACTATGTCTACAATAGCCGTACCTAACAAAACTTGACCTGCCGCTGCAACTGAAAGTGACACAGGTAAGTTAGAGACCTCCGTAGAGTCTTGTATAGCATTAGATACAATTGGCTCGTTTTTATGTATTAATGAATTATGTTTCTTTTTACAAACACGACACATAGGCCTGGACTTGCACTGGAATGAATTATGACCACTCTTGAGGCAATTTTTACATAATTTTAATCTACTAATTTCAGATAGCCTATCCTCTATGCTCATATTTTTAAACTTGGGACATCCATGTAACTGGTGGTCATCGGGACAGATATAACACTTTGCACTGGCACCATGTTCACTGGAAGCGACAAATGCTTTGTTAACTTTAGACTCCCTAGGGTAATTTGACCTTCGGTCACCTTTGTCTGTGTGAACCATGTTAGCAAAATGCATAGTTTCTAATATGTCTGCACGATTTCTTAAAAACATTGTAAAGTTTTCTAATTTATGATAATCTGTCAATGTAGCCCGGTACTCTTCCCACTTAGTGTAAGTGACCGAGTCTAATTTGGATGCTATAATGAAAATAACTAGTGCGTCCCACTTGTCAGTCGGTTGACCCAAAGTATCCAGCGCTCTCAAATTCTTTGACATATGGTCTACTAAATACCTTAATGCCTTATAAGATTTCTTACTACACCTTTCAACAGTCACTAAAGACTTAAGATGATTATTTATAAGAACATTCTTATTATCATACCGTTCACACAGTAATTCCCATGCTAATTTGTAGTTACTAGAGGTAAACTCTATGGCCTTAATTACTCCCCTGGCACTACCTTCCAAAGCCGATCTTAAATAATGGAATTTATTGCAGTTAATAATGGAATCAAAAGTATCCTTAAATTCTAACCATGTTAACATGTTTCCATCAAACTTTGGGAGGTGTATGGTGGGTAGTTTTATTCCATTAAATGCATGAGAACAATTACTTTGTTGGTGAGAACAATTACTTTGTTGGTCGACGCTATTGGCCTTATTAATGGTAGACGGGGTAGCCTCAATCAGTTCTTGCGCTACAGAGAGAGCTGAGTAAAATTGGTTGGTAAATATCCGGTTAGTAGAGGACATGTATAGCTTGAATATAGTTGGAATACCCAACTTTGAGCAGAAGGCACGAGAAATAGTGGAGGACTTTTTGCCAGATTACGTCACCAATCCACAAGTTGTCAAACTTCTGGGAGCGTCTAGAACGGACCTGGAAAAGTTGTGTTCCATATTAATAACAATGAGGCCTTACATAGCGAATCTCGCACACGAGATTCTAAGGAATTCAAATGAGGGAGTTCATCTTCAACTTATTGGTAGTTTTACCAATCTGCAAACAATAAATAGAATGATAAATGAGCAGCCGGGTGAACACGACACTATATTTCAAGCTGGACTAATGAAAGACAAGGAGGCAATTCAGACATTAGAAAAACGGTTCGATAGAAAAGCTCCTTCTTCTTTCATGGAACAACACTTGATATCCGACCTTATGGAAAGTAATAACTGCTCATTCGAGATTGCCTCCATGGCCCGAGAAATATCGTGGGGATTTCCTGTCACTGGGATAACAAGTCCAGTCCCGTGCGAGCAGATATCTATTCAAGATTATGACCAAACCCCTGAAGGGGATCGGGCTAATTGCATCTTAGCTGATGAAGGGAATGTGGAGCTTCTTTGGCGAACACCATCGTACTAATAATAAAGTGGAAGGCTGGCATTCTCGCATAAACAAAAAACTAAATTATAAAGAACGTTTAAATATTTTAAAATTCTGCATTATTTTAATTAAAGAATCTAAAATAACCGAAGAAAAAATAAAAAAAGTAAAAAGTGGCATAGAATTAGACAATCGAAAAAAAGAATACATTGAACGAGACCAAAGATTGAATTATATTATAACTAAATTAATAAAAGGAGAAATTAGTCTAAGTCTATGCTTAGAAAAACTGTGTACGTACTTATGACTAATTTATAGTTATGGATAATCTGCTGTGTTGTAATTTTAATATTTTATTTCTCTTTTTTATATTTTTTGATATTGATAGTTTTTTTTTTTTTTTTTTTTCATTTTGTATTTACAATATAAGTTAATTTTTAATTACTTTTTAAATTGTGATTTTATTGTTGTTGTTTAAGTATTATTATATACATACTATAAATATATATACATAATATATTATACCTATGCTGTGATGTTTAATCAAAAAATCTGTGATTATTTTGTACGTTTTTTAGTCATGTGTTGATTCCAAACTTTGATCTGTGATTTTAAATTATATTAATTATTTAGGTATAAACCATAGTATAACATTTTATTTGTTAAACATTGAAAAGATTAGTATGCGTGATTTACAATATATATATTACACTTTTTTAACTCCACATGCAGTTTTATTTCAATGTTCACTATTAAATCCCAAGGCATTATTGAAGTTTTAAGAAAAAATATTCATTTAAATATTTTATAAACTTAGGAGTGCTGACAGTACTTTTAACTAACCAACAATCGGGGGCGAGTTGGAGTATCTAATAATTTAAGGGGCGAGTTGATGCACTTATGCCCGTTTTCACCAACAATCTCTTAATCTAAGTGCCACTTAGAATAAGGGCTCTCCCAATTTTGACATAAATAACTATGGATAAGGGATACCTACACTTTGGTGAAAACGAAATTCTTATTAAGTGTTCCGTAAATGCTCTTAGGGGATCCCTAAATTTAGGTATTTGTTGGTGAAAATGGGCATTAGGCAATCAGGGGCGAGATCCAAGGGGCGAGCTGAGCCTACACCCGACAAAAATATAAAATTCTTTAATGAATACCAGCGGAACGAGTGTCTTTGGGATCTAAAACACCCTCTATATTAAAATAGAGAGGCGAGAGAGGCAGCCTACAAAGTTATTATGGAAACCACGGAAATGGGTAGGTACCGTGAAAGAAGTTGTAAGCAAAATTCGGATACTTCGTAATACTTATAACAAAGAATTATTGAAAAGATAAAAATGTACTAAGACGGGTATGGGAGCTAATGAGGTGTATGTGTCTGAAATACCATGGTTGATTCATATGGATTTTTTGAAAAACATTGATAGTTACACCAGAGAGAATACAGAAAATATGGTAAGATATTATTATTTTTATTTAATTTAATAAATCATTCTTTCTTGCCATTTGAAACGCCCTTGTCCAACAAAGTAGTCACTATAATGTTCTCTTATTCTGTGGGCATTCCTGGAATGGTTTCTACTAAAACTCCTGAGTGGCCTGAATGAACCTCTAATTATTTCTCCTGAGTTTGTATTTTCTTCATCAATCAACCCTGGTTGAATATAGGACGCTGATCTAGTTCTTAACCAATTGTGCAAAACACAACATGCCTTTATAATTTTGTCCACAGTTTCCGGCATTAAAGGAATAGGTTTTTCAAATATTCGGAATTTACTAACTAATACTCCAAAAGTGTTTTTTTTTTTGTATTAGAATGACACATTGTGTTTTCCATGACTGTGAAATACGTTTACAATGCCAAAGGAGATTAAGAACATTAAGAAAAAAAATGCGCAGATTCATCTAAAATTTTAATAATACAATATGGAAAATCGTCTAAACCAGGTCTCGTGTCTCTCCAAGATATCAAACTCATGTTAAATTCTGACCATGTAAAAGGATGTAGTAAAGTTTTTGAATTTATTTTCTCGTGTCCAGAAGCCAATTTCGAGGCGAATCATCTCTTAGCCATTATTCTCCGCGAAATTAATCGAGTGAATATAGAAATTCAGAAAGAAGATGGTCTGCTCAAAACTTTGCAAAAAATGAGACAAAATCCAATGTAATATTGGATAAAAGAAGCTGGCAAAGTAGCTGAAAATTTGGTGTTGACCCTATTGTGCAAAACAAACGAATTCCAAAACGAAAAAAAAAATCGACGAGATGTGTGAAGACGAATTGAATACTCCACAACCTGTTCAACTTTTTTCTAAAGAAATAATGATGGTATTTGATCGAATCATATCCGAAATTAAAAAGAGATTTGATTGTGCTACAAAAAAAAAAGATTCATATTTTTATTTGTTTTTTAATTTATATAGAGAGATCTATAAAAACCGATTACCAGGTTTTTTTTAATAATTTGTGGAACCGCAGATTGAAAAGTTACAGAGAGTTGAAGTTCAAAATTGATCAAAGTAACCCCGGTTTACGGTACTTCAGAAACTAATATGCAACTAACAACTAACTAACATGGTTGTTGTATGTTGTAAGTTTGTTTTGAATGAATTAATAACTCATTTTAATTTATATTTTTACAAGAAGACTGAGAACAGTTAGGAATACAAAAAACCGAGTTTCCTTACAAATACAGAAAAGGAATTACATAAAAAACTTGTTGCTGCAAGGATTAGGATAAGCAAAATGAAAAACAAAGTTAAAAAGCTGTCTGCTAATGTAAAAGCAGCAAAAAGATTGCATCAAATCCTGCAGTATTTGATATATTGTACAAGTACAGCAAAATAAGTATCTAATAAGTATGCAATGTCGAGAGGACCACAAAAAGGAAAACGGGTGACGGTTTACATTAAAGGAAAAAATTGCTTCCTTATCTATTTTCAAACAAAGTCCCACAGGATACAGATTTTTGCGAAAAAAAAATATTTTACCTGCTCAGCAAACACTTATTAAATTGGTACAGAAGTAACATAAAGCCTGGGATTAACAAAAATGTTTTCTCTCAATTGAAAAATAAAGCTGACAACATGAAATTAGAAGAAAAGCTATGTGTTGTTATGTTTGACGAAGTTTCTTTGAAGAATAAATCTTACTTATTATAATGAAAGAAATGATAAAATCACTGGTCTTGTTGACAATGGGCAAGAGAGGAAAAGTGAATTTGCAGATCACGCCCAAGCTTTTATGTTACGTGGTCTAATTTATAATTATAAGCAGGCAGTATCCTAGACATTTGCGTCAAGTGCTACTAAGGGACCTGAACTAGCTAAACAAATTAAGAAAATGACAAGAAACTTGCAAGAAGCTCAAAGTGGTTGCTACTATATGTGACCAGGGTACTAATAATAGACAGGCTCTCAACCTGTTGCTTAACGAGACAAGGGGAATTTATTTAAGAAACGGAGAAGAACCAAAAGATAATATAATTTTAATAAATGTTCAAGAAATTGTACCACTTTATTACCCACACCTTCTCAAAGGAATTCGAAACAACCTCATGACTAAAAATATAGAATACCTATACCATAGAAGGCGCCACCAAGGATACCACATTTTCTTAGCGACGACCAAGAAACAGCCCGAGTGAGTTGGTGTCGTCAAACTCTGCAGCGATTCGACCGAGGAGAGTCAAAGCAGGTCTATGATATAGTTAGTGGTAACGAGTCCTAGATTTACGCTTGCGATCCGGATTCTAAGCAGCAGTCAGCTGTCTAGGTCTCCCAAGACGAACCAAAACCGACCAAAGTCGTACGCTCGCAAAGCACTTTAAAAAAAATAGTTGCCTCGTCTGTGGCAAAGGGTGATCATGTCGCCACTATTGTACTAAAATATCGCGAGACGGTTACCGCTGACTCGTATACCACTGTTTGTTTGCCAAAAGTCAGCACCTAATAAAAAAATAAATAATCCAAGAAGTCGAATGATCCTGCACCATAATAATGTAACTTCGCACACCGCGCGTCAAACAAAGATGTTTTTGAGTTCCCAATATATTGAAATATTGGATCATCCACCTTACAGCTCTGACTTAAGCACTAATGATTTTATTACATTCCCCAAAATAAAGAAAAAATTTCGTGGTCTACCTTTCAGCACACCTGAAGAAGCTGTTGTGTGTGTGTGTGAACTTATACAAATCGGCCGTTTTGACTACCCCGACTTTGGAATGGAATAAATATTTAAAAACTGGTTTGAACGCATGCAAAAGTGCATTAAATATTGCTGATTATTTTTCCGACCCAAATATCGACCAATAGAATTGCACCATTCGACGTCACGTGGTACAACCTACATGGTATTATACTGAAAATTTTTTGAATATTTTCTCTGGTCGTTGCTACGTCAAACTGACAGGTTGTGGCCGACATTTGGGACGGAAAAATAATCTCCCGAATACCACACGAGCTTCATAATTATCTGGCATTTCCCTCAAGGTTCCCTGCAAACAAATAAAGTCGTCAAGTTTTTCAGGAAAAATCACTCGCGCTTCGCGCTCGTTATTTTTTAACTTTGCAACGAACCTATCGGAAAATACCCGATAATTTTGAAGCTCTTGTGGTATTATAAGTGAGTATTCTTAAGAAAACAATAAACGGTAATAACCTATTGGATTATCTATACTTATTTCAAACGACACAACACAACTTAAAAGGCAGCCCTCTAAAACTATAGATGATTGACCTGTTTTGTAACTGTGTTTTTTTTTTTTTAGATAAGAACATACTTCCCACAGAGTGCAAGGACACTGCTGATCTGCTGCTGTTTACGGACACCATATTTGACTCAATGAATGGCAGTCAACAGAAAAATAAGAACGCCAAGCATTTACTAGGCCCAGCAACGCTGAACTCGGCACATCACAAAATATGGCTTGAGGGTGTACAAATATTTCAATCCATGAAATTTGTAGCTAGTAACGGTAAGAAACAATCAATTCCTTCCGTTACCAATTGGGTGTGGACACTGAACGGGATTCAAACGCTATTAAAAAAACTACAAAATTATTTTAATGTGTCGTCAATATACACACACCGGCACAATTAGAGGAACACAAAAAAAAAAGACGTTTTTTTTTATTTCTTATGAGAATATTTACAAGTGGCTCCTTTATTTTATTTATTACCCTCTTATGACATACCCTTTTGAGACTTTTTGACATCCCTCAATAATTTAACAGAAATTGGACCCTCATAAGTGTTTGTTGACAATTAGGGCGTTTAAGTGTTTTGGATAAGAAATTTGTTTATGCAGTCAATGGTGGCCCTAGCTCACTTTGTTGTTGTTACTTGGAGAATTAACATTGTATTGCATCGAAAATGAGTGATTTGCCCGCAACTGAGTGCCTAGTGCGAGTTGAACAAAATTTTGCGAATGACTTCACTGTCGAGTTTAGCGAGTCAACTTCAAACGAACCGAATGCAATATTTAAGCGAGTGCGAGTTGCCATCTCGCAAATTACTCGCATCACGTTTCCTCACGGCGAATAGCGATGATCATTTTTATTAGGTTGGTGTTCCGTTCGCTTGGTGGGATAAACCTACCAAATTTAGAAAGACGTCATTTTAGCATGTAATCGTATGGGACGACTGTCTTTCAAAATTTTTGGGGTTATTGTTTGACGCGACGCCCGAAAAAAGTTTTTAGTTGTTTTAAATTAATTAATTTAAAATGAAGACAAGTTCTTGTCTAGCACCTGGAGTGCTAGGGAAGCTTATATATTTCTATGAGTCAGAACCTCATATCTATCTTTAGTTAATGCTGACTTGTGAACTATTGAAGAGTGGTCTGACAAATTTGGATTAGTTGTTAACACCGGCAAATGTCAGGCCATCCTTATAGGCAGCTCCGGTTACCTAAACCGTTTGGACACTAATTCTTTAACACCCATCGTCTTCAATAGTTCAACAATAGGCTTAACGCAACAGGTGAAGGATTTGGGGTTGCTGATTGACAGCAACTTCAGTTGGTCAAAGCAGGTTAGCCAGGTAAGTCAAAGGGTTACTCTAACGCTGCGATCTCTCTACAGGTTCAAGCATTTCCTTCCTATCAGTACTAAAACTACTTTGGTACAGTCTCTTGTGCTTCCTATCATTGACTATGCTGATGTTTGCTACTCGGATCTATCTCAAGAACTTCTCAACAAAATGGATCGTCTTCTCAATAACTGCATACGCTTTATTTTCGGCCTTCGTAAATATGATCACGTTTCCTCTTTTCGTTCTCAGCTTAAATGGCTGCCTATTCGTCATAGAAGATCCCTTAGATCTCTCTGTATGCTCTTCTCTATTCTCAACGATCCCTGTGCTCCTGATTATCTTCAAAATTACTTTAAGTTATTGGGCAGTTCTCATAGCCGTAACCTGCGTTCCTCTGAGAATTTGTTGCTCGAAATTCCATGTCACCGCACCGGATTTATGGCTAATTCTTTTGCTGTATCAGCAATTAAACTCTGGAACGCTCTTCCCCTTGACATAAAAAAGGCACCCAGTAAGTATTCCTTTAAGCGTAAAGTTCGCCATCATTATTTAAACTCCTTACCTAATTGAGTCGTCGTCACTCTTATTGATTTGATATTTTATTTTTATGTTGTATGTATAATATATATTTATATATTATTATGTATTAAGTATTTATGTATTGTAATATGTTTTTATTTATCTATTCATGACTTTCTCTTTTCTTTTTTTTTTTTTTTGTACTACCTATTTATTTTCTCCCTTTAACCCGATGGTTGACTGGTAGAGAATGCCTTGAGGCATTAAGTCCGCCAATGTACCTATTTTGTACATAAAGTATAAATAAATAAATAAATAAATAAACCTCAGTTACTTGTTCTAAATACACACTGCACATTTTTTGGGATACGTGCTTTGCTTCTCTAATTGGCCTTTGATAGGATCCAGTGGCAAAAAATAATAAAGCGGTAAGCACCTGCAAATAAAAGAAGGAGAAAGTTTCTTCAATCATATACATACCTAGTTTTGTTTTGGAAATTGATATTGTAACTTACATGAATTGATAAATAGGTACCTTATGTTCCAAGGAAACACGTAGAGTGGATTTTAGATTTGTGCTTTGTCTCAGTTAACTGCACAAGAACTTAAAAATCTTCTTGGACAATCTATATCTATGTCTAAATTGCGTCTCCGTGAGGTGAACTAACGAATTAAAAAATGCGCAAGCCCTTGCCCCAATTCTGGCGCTTTTGTTGCGTTCATCTTGGGCCTTTGCGGCCGCAAACATCCTCCGAGCAAAGAAAAAGCGTCCTGCCATATTTTTGGTATTATTTTCACTAAATAAAAACTTAATTGTTGATATACGAATATCTCCTCACTTCACTTTCACCACAAAAATCTTCGTGAGAACTTTTTGGTTAAATTCGATCGCGTTTGTATTTATTTACTATTCGATCTGTCAAAATCTGAATCTCGCACTCGCATCACGGCAGAAATAAACCAATCCCGTGCCTGTCACGTTCACTTGAGAGTCCGAGCGATTCGATTTCGAAAATTTGTAAACTGGCACTCGCTACTTTAGGTTCCAATTTTTGACACTAGGCGGAGCTGTTTTTGTTCCATACAAATCTTAGTATACGCGCTCTCATGTGAGTCCGTAAATAAATTCACGAAAACTCGCACTAAGCACTCTGATGTCGCCAGAGCTGTGACAATGATCGAGGAAGGTCACACATACCGTTCAGTGAGTCGAAGGTTGGGTGTGTCCGTATCTGTGATCCACCGTAATGTTAAACGGTACAGGCAGACGGGGTCTTACGTGCGGAGGCGGGGACAAGGCAGAAATCGTGCAACCAGTGCCGTAGATGACCGTTTTATAAGGGTGCAAACTTTGAGAAATCGTCGTCAAACTGCAGTTCAGACCCGAAATCTTTTAGAAGAAGTGCGTAATGTGCATATTAGTGAACGAACAGTAAGAAGACGGTTAAATGATGCCGGTTTAAAGTCATACGTGCCAGCTAAAGCGCCCAAGCTTGAGGTATGCCATCGAGTTGCAAGACTAGCGTTTGCTCGTCAACACCAAAATTGGTCTGAAGAATGGAGTCATGTTTTATTCTCTGATGAAAGCCGATTTTGTGTCAATTTCATCGACGGAAGGGAAAGGATGTGGAGGCATCGAGGAGAACGCTACCATCAAGCAAATTTTACCGAAACGGTGTCATACGGTGGAGGGTCCGTTATGGTATGGGGTGGCATTACTTTGTCCGCACGCACGGCTTTAGTCATCATCGATGGAGGTTCTCTGACTGCACATCGATACATTACAGAGATCTTAGAACCCCATGTAATGCCATTTGCCCCATTCATTGGCGAAAATTTTGTGTTTATGCACGATAATGCACGGCCCCATACTGCACGCGTGGTTACCGAATACCTTAGCGAAATCGGAATTACCCAAATGAACTGGCCAGCACGATCACCAGACATGAATCCAATAGAGCATGTCTGGGACATGATTGGGCGAAGGGTAAGAGCGAAAATTCCACCTCCCAGGAATGTTGAAGAGCTAAAGTTGGCGCTGGTCGAAGAGTGGGTCAACTTACCCCAAGAAATGATCGCGAATGTCATCATGAGTATGGGCAGACGCATTCAAGCATTAATTAGAGCCCGCGGGGGCAATACAAGGTATTAATTAAGTTTTTTTTAAAGATTTCCCCCACTAATTTAATTTTTACAATTGTTTAGAAAATTTTAAGATTCTCATTATTTGTTATTTTACTGTATTTTTACCAATTTTATTAATGTTTACTCCTAGTTTTAGTTGTGTTATACGTGTAACATGTAAACAAGCTCGAATTAAGTGAAAAAATTGCATTAAAAGCTATTATTTTAAAATAAAACTGTATTTTTTTTGTGTTCCTCTAATTGTGCCGGTGTGTGTAGTTGCGGCATCTGAATCAGGACCCCCTGGAAAATTTCTTTTGGGCAGTGAGAAGCCAAGGGTAATCCTACCTGCGACCAATTTGAGTCGGCTTTCGCCAGATTATTAATAAATAATTTAATCATTGTCCACACCCGCAGAAACTGCGAAAAAGACTTTTGTGATGATCCAAAGCGTGCACAGATTGCTGCACTGATTTTACTTCAAAAAATATAATACATTAAATATAGGGAATTCGCAGACCGACGATGGCTTTGCACTCCCAGCATAAACCTAATAGAGGTGATTTCGAATATTCAGGATTTAATTAATGAAATGAAAAATGAACACATCAATGAGTATGTTTATTTGTTTGATTCTATAAACTGCAAAAATATTAATAAAATATTAGCTGGGAGAAAAGACGTTGATGACTGTGAGGACAAATTGCAAACAAAAGCAAAAAAGCTAAGTGATTATAAAAAACACAAACTAGATTTTTAGCCTTTAGTTCTATTCTACAGTAATCTTTCACTACATGACATATTTAAAACTTGTAGTAGACAACAGAAGAACAGAGTAACACTATCTACTACATAATACAAGTTTTTAAATGGTAGAGTTGAGGAATGCTTTTTAAAGCGCCCAACAATCTATATCAAGTAGCACTCGAGCAACTGTCGTCGATGCATAACATCATCATTAATAATTGCGGCTTATACATTGATGAAAAATATCCTTTTTTGGGTGCTACACCTGACGGGATCACCACCAGTGATAATGTTAGTGGATATAAAATGTCCTATTGCACCATTTAAAAATGACATAAAAGATACAATACAAAATAAAAAAATTATGGTGAAAAAAATAATGGTGAGGTGGTTATTAACCAAAGATCGGATTGGTAATTTCAGATCCAAGGCCAAATACATATTGCAAAAAAAGATGAAAAATATCCTTTTTTGGGTGCTACACCTAACGGGATCACCACTAGTGATAATGTTAGTGGATATAAAATGTCCTATTGCACCATTTAAAAATGGCATAAAAGATACAATACAAAATGAAAAAACGCATGTTTATAGAAAAAACTAATGGTGAGGTGGTTATTAACCAAAGATCGGATTGGTATTGTCAGATCCAATTGCAAAAAAAAATATAATTATATATACTGATAATTGCGCAGCTCAAAACAAAAACTGGGCATTTGTTTTCTAGTTTACATGGTTAATAGCGTGACCATTGCCACAGAAACCATAACAATAAAATATTTCGAGCCAGGACACACTTTTATGTCGGCGGATCACTTTCACCATCAGGTGGAAATGACTATGAAATACGAGAAAATTTACGATTATGATGATTTTGTAGATTCTCTTAAAAGATCCAATGCTAAAAATAATACCGTGAAGACTATGAACGTAAACGATTTTTTTTTATTTTAGCGACGTGTCGTCCCAACATAAGATAAAAAACACAGTGCCCAGAGTATATTTGAAAGATGTGATGTCAGTCAAAGCTGAGAAAGGTCAATTCTCAATAAAGTACAAAGACAGTCAGGCAGAGTGGAAAATTCTGGACTTCCTTAAAATGAAAATAATTAAAAATAAATCTTTTCCGGAAGTCTCAAGTAAAATGTCAGTTAGAGGGGTCAGCAAAGAAAGAAAAGCCGAAATAATAGCCAAACTATTACCTTTAATGATATCTTGGACCTTTTATTCGCAAACACCTCAGTGGCGACGAGGATAAACCTATTAAACAAAATAGCATAATACTGTGAAAGTCATCATGTCGATCGGAAATATTTCCGAATTTAATGTGAGGTCAGGCAATTTCACCTCATACGTAGAACGTCTGGGAATGTTTTTTAAGGTAAATAAGATAAAGGAAGAATTATGGCTACCTACTTCAATAGCAGTAACGGGCGATGAAGCGTATGAATTGCTTAGTAATTTGACGAGCCCGGAGAAGCCGTGCGAAAAAACTTATATGTCAGTGGTAAAAATTTTGACAGATCACCTTCAACCGAGTCCATCGTTCATGGCGGAAAGATTTCGTTTCCGCCAAAGACGGCAACATGAAGGTGAATCTGTTTTACAATACATATCGGACTTAAAAAAACTTTCAAAATATTGCGAATTTAAGGCCGTGTTAGAAGAAAATTTACGGGACCAGCTTGTTTGCGGGCTAAGGAATCAACCATTTAAAAGACCCAATACAAAATAAAAAAATGCATTTTTATAGAAAAAAACTAATGGTGAGGTGGTTATTAACCAACGATAAGATTGGTAATTTCAGATCCAAAGCCAACTACATACTGCAAAAAGATAGCTGTTTATTGGGTATATGGTATGGCGATAATAAAATAAAAACTGAAATTATTAAAAAGGATGACGCGTTCTGGAAAAAAGAGATGGAACCCAAAGTTGTTAAAATTCTATTACGACTGTCTTCTTCCCGAACTTGTCGACCCCAGGCGCACTAGGAATAAGCCTATTCGTGATCCGGATTACGTGATTGTTCGTAACAATACGAAGTCTGTGCCAGATACTTGCAACGAGCAAGTAGAAAAAGCAACTATTTCGGGAAAGGAAAATGCTGATTGAAATCAACAATCAATTATAACATAAACACGGACGGACAACCAGTTATTTGGAATAATATAAAAGTGTTAATGATGAAGAAAGAGAAACCTTTAAGTATTTCTTACAAAACTTCATACAAGGATTATTGTTACCAGGAAATTGAAGTAAGAAACAAAAGGAAGAAGATGAACCTGGTAACAGAAATTTCACTAAAAAAAGCATACACGGAAAGGCAGGATCTCAACAAAAAGAGGGATTTAAGAGATCTTATCACTAAAGGACTTATCCCTCCTTTTAAGCAAATTTTTATAATTCCATAATTAATTAGATTTACTTAGTTGAAATTTTTATGAAATGCTTAGTATAGATTTGGTATTTTAGTAGTGATGATACTATTAAATATACTTTGTCCTTTGAACCTACGTCGCGCAGCGTGTCATGCTCCTCTACAGATCTTCTTAGAGATGATGAGGGCACTCATCTTAAGTCAGCTGAGCGACAGGCGCTCGCTGATGTCCTTACTTGACACGCACACATTTTCAGAGCAGGGGGAGGTCCGACTCCATATGCAGAGCACCACATCGAGACGGGGGATCACCCGCCTATTGCAGTCCCTCCGTATCGCCTAAATCTAACTGCTTCAATTTACATTACTTATATATATATGTATTTATTTATTTAGTCTATTTATGCCGAAACAGCGTTTAAGTCTTGTAGTTCCGGCTAGGACGCGTGGTGGGTCAGCGCTGAAAACCAGCGCTGTTGTCTCGTGCCTGCGTGCGCGAGACACAGCATTTATGCTGAGCCCTGTCCCTTTCACGCACGAGTGACGCAATTGCAGCGTTTTTTTTTTCTTTTTATGTTCATTGTTTGTTTGTTTTGTCCCTTATTTATTTATTTGTTTCTTGCGTCATTCGTGTTTGAAATGAATTTCTTTCTTTCTTTCTAATATATTTCAAGCGGGTGTAGCATGTATTTTGAGTTTATATGGAGCTCCAGCAAAAAATAAAGATTTAAATACGTGGAGGTTCAACTCTTTCATAAAAGGAACGGCCAAAAATACAAGTGTTCTATTGTCATCATTAGGTACCTCCTACAACAGATGCAGCATTTGAACACCTGAAAAGACTGTAGGTACTTGCAAATCCAGATATGACTAGGAAATGACCCCATCATACATCCCAGTAACAATGAATCATTCTCCAGCTCCAGATAATCTATTGCAAATGTTATTTTGTTACAGTAAAAAGGGATGCGGAGCTGCTTGTGGTGTCGTAAAAGTGGCTTATACTGTAGTGTAGCATGTTTACAGTGCAACCAAAATAGTTGTTCGAATACTCAACCTATTATTGAAATAAATGAAGTCGAAGAAAATATGTATACAGTTGTACATGCCCCTAAACGATAATTTAAGGAACTTGTGGTTGTCATTCCTAATTCCTACAAACCCTTACTTACTTGGACTCACTAAAAATCAGTTAAGAAACAAATTTGTTTGTAACAAGCATTTTGATAGAACACAGTCGATTTACGCGGACAGAGATACTGCACGGCGTTCCACTTAGTACCGAGGGTAAGTTTCGCCAGCTATATTTATCAGGATTAGCCTACAAAATGTCTCTTCATGAAAGTAGTGAATAGCGCCCTTCATACACTCACTCTATCGCACGTGAAACAGCAACAGTGCGCGAAAGAGCGCGCGTATAAAGTAAGTGAAAGAGAAAGGTAAAGACCACGCGCCGCGCTCAGCAGTCGCGCACGCAATCGTGTTTCCTCCGGTCGCCTGTTAATCATAATTCTTTCGCGTATGACAAGATGGCGGACATACGCACGTGGAGTAAGGCCCGCCGCTGACTGCAACTTTTTGTCAACGTGACTTTTTGTCACTTAGTCAAGTGCAATGAAAACTATACTGAGTGCGCTCATTATGGTGACGTGACAAAAAGTTGCAGCGACAGGCAGCACCGGAGTGACGTGACTGTCACTCGCCCTGTACATTACTATGGGAGTCCGCTCACTGGTGACTTTTTGTCACTCAGCCTGCGCCGCGCGTTCGGAGCAGACGTATTTTTAAAGATGTCGTCTTCTTTGCAAGAGGAAGAAATTGACAATGAATTATTAATAGAGGAGATAGAGAAGAGGCCTGCATTATATACAAAAAATTTAAAACAATATTCTGATCAAATTTTAAAACGAAGATTATGGGATGAAATTGTATTACACTTATTTCCAACAAGAAGTTTATCACAGGAACAAAAAGAAAACGCAGGTAATTTTATTAGCGTTTATTATACTTATTTATAATTATTACATTAAATTAGGGCGATAGGCAATTATAGTTCTTGCATAGGTTAGGTATAGGTATCAGTAGAGCGTTGCGGAATTATTATTTACCCACATTGACATAAGACTGAAAGGAGACGTTTCAAAATGTATGGAGCCCGGCCCAAAAAAAATATTTCAAACAATTTTCAATGATCCAATTAATTTAATTTGGCTTTATTTGGCTCTAAAACACAAAAATATACACATGAGATTGCAATACACATCAAAAAACCATCATAGCTGTAAGGTTAATACCATATACTGGCGGTTCTACCGCCAATGTCCGCTCGACAATGCTGCTACACACCATCAAACTATACAGATTGTACTTAGCTGTATATAGTTCATTTCATCATGGACCCTCCAGTAAACCTTGCAAAATGACTCAAAAGCGGAAAACCGTCCTTTTAGTTTCAAGTGGCGGTTTGACGCTGCATGCGGCGATTGTATAAGGTGATATAAAAATATCTGCCATGGCTGCAATGGGAGACAGTATTGCGTGCATACATCATTAGTAAAGATTATTACTTATTGAGCATAATATGTCTCATATTTTTTTTTACCAGTAGAAATTGCGTACAAGTTTGAGATTATTTATTCGCAAGAGATCATCTCGCAGTCTAAATTTAACTATTCCGGTCTTCACTATTGTTGTCTACATACACAATACTATCTCCCGTTGAAGCCGTGGCAGATATTTTTAAAGCACCTTATATTTCTCCCGCCTGTAAACCGCAGCGGTAAACCGCGCAGTTTAGTATGCAGCAAACAACTTTTATATTAAATAGTATCTCCGGACGGCGGACGAAATGCCCGTACTATAGTATGGGCCTAAGCTACCGTCATGGTGGTTGATTAATGACATTTGACGTGTTTATTTTTCTTAATTGTCAAATCCATGGATTGTTGTCATTTTTTGGTAACAGAGTATATAAAATGGCGAGACGCCATATTGAAAGTCAATAAAACTTATTAATAAATAATAAATTATAACAAGAAAAGTATGCATTTAAGCAAATGATCTCTATTTTTCCCGAATTCCATAGATTTTTCTGGATAAGGGTTGGCCCAAAAGGCGATTCCGTGCTGCCAGATGTGGTCCAACCCTTACTGTACATGTAGTGGGTCGGATTTGAAACATCTCCTTTAAATGAATTATGCGTGTGCACTTGTGACTATTGTTATCATAAGTTACATATTTAGTTATATTTTTTCATATTGCCACGGTACGGATCCTTGTGGTGAAATAAAATAAGAAGTAAAATAATTTCTTATATTGACACAGGACATGTTTCGATGCCACTGATTTGTTGACGTATTGCTTAGCGTACATTCGTACGCGGTATCTGTGAATTGAATTCCATCTTTAACGCGTACATAGTTATGTAATATACAGCAAGCCATTACAATCTTATCACAAAATTCTACGTTAACATCGATAGGTCTGTGTAGAATTCTCCATTTATTACACAGTATTCCAAAAGTGCATTCCACCATTCGACGTGCTCGTGTATGTCTATAGTTAAAGATTCTTTTAGCAACTGTAAGTCCTCTCTTGGAAAACGGTCGTAAGATATTTTTCGACAAACCAAAGGCTTCATCACCTACAATGCAAAAAGGCATTATTTTTCCATTTTCATCATTAGGCAGACTTCGTCCAATCGGAATATTTAATAAATTCCCTTGAAGCCTTCTGCCAGTATTCGATTTTTTTAAAATCGTCGAGTCGCTTGCGCTTCCTTGTGATCCGACGTCAATGTAGATGAATTTATAATCTGCGTCTACCCATGCCATCAAAACCATAGAGAAATATTTTTTATAATTAAAATAATCAGATCCACCGTACTTTGGATTCGTTATTCTAACATGTTTACCATCGACGGCGCCGATAATATTAGGAAAGTTAGTACGCTCGTAAAACTGATCAGCAATTTTATACCAGTCTTCTTCATTTTTTTCTGCCATGTACAGAGGTTGCAATGCTTCCCATATAGATTGGCACGTTGAATTTACAATATTACGAAGTGTTGTGGCTCCAATTAGGTATTCAAAAGATAATGCATTGAAACTTGCACCACTTGCTAAATACCTGTAAATATAAGAATAATATTTTTTACAGTTAAAGTGATACAACGTCGTTGGAAAAATTTAAGAGCTTGTTTTTCGAGGGAGCTTCGTTGCCAAAAAGACGTAAAATCAGGGCAAGCTGCACCTAAACGAAAACGATACGTGTACTTTGATAAGCTACTGTTTTTGGTACCTTCTATGGAGGCAGGGAGAGAAACCTCAAGTAATGTGCCATCGCTTGACGAAGAAACAATTAGTGAGAACGATTCTTCTACACCAGGAATAACACAACCAACACGAGAAAAGAAGAAGAATAAAAGTTACGAAGAATCTTTATTAGAAATATTAAGAGACAAAACAAACCACCAAAACATCCAGACACTACCAGACCCAGATAATTATTTCGCATTATCTTTGGTTCCATTATTAAAGTCTATTCCACCAGGCCAGAAAATTGATGCACAGATTGCGATTTTAAACACCCTGAAATATTATACCCAATCTTCTAATAGCTTTACTAATTACAATTCTACAGCTGCAACATATATTCTTCCTCAACCACAACAACCTCGAATAATTTCGCAACAGCTTATATCCCCAGCCCAACCAGCACCACCTCGTATACTTCTTCAGCCAATAATATCTACAACCCAACCACAATCTCAACCACCACCACCACCACCTAGCGTACTTTCACAACAATGTTTTAATCCCTCTGCACCCTCTACATCTACTCAATCTTTTTATGATATTTCTCCTCCGCGGTCGAACGAAACTGTGCAATCATATGTGTCAAATTACTCTTTAGATGATTGTGATATTGCAAATTTGTATGCCTCCGAATAAAGATTTTTTGTTTAAATAAATAATTGATGTAGTTTTTGTTACTTACCTCAAAGTTACCGTTAACCTTTCTTCTGCTGGAATAGCTTTCCGAAATCTTGTATCTTGATGTGTAATCACAGGACCTACCAAAGCCAGCAACTCATCGAAAGAGTTTATAGACATACGAAAATAATTAAAAAACTTTGGTGGGTATTGACGCAATTCAGAATATATAGTGTAGAATTTTCCTTTGAATAATCTTTCCGTGTATAAAGGGTGCACCCAGTAGCGTTTTTTCCGTTTCATTTTTCTTCTATGTATTTCAAGAGCGCAAATCACGGCAACCTCGTTGAAGTCCATAGCAGAAATGAACGCGATTTGTCACCCAAGAACAGTTTCAGTGAGCGCATCGTGGGTGACAGCAGGTGACAGTAACAATAAGTCACGGTGACAAAAAGTTGCAGTCAGCGGCGGGCCTAAAGAGTTAATTACTATATACAAGTCTTTTCCTTGCCTCTGGAAGATAAAGTCAGAAGAATACAAAAACAAAAACCTTAAGGATGAGGCTTATAAAAAAATTATTGACTTTTGTAAAGAAAAAGGTTTTGGTGACGCCAATCGTGATTTCGTAGTTAAGAAATTACAAAGTTTAAGGGGCTCGTTTCGAAAGGAGCTTAAGAAAGTTACGGACAGCCAGCGTAGTGGAAGAGGAACTGACGACGTGTACAAATCTTCCCTCTGGTACTTTGACTATATGCTCTTTACTAAGGACCAAGAAGTACCTACCAAAAGCATATCTAACTTTGATGAAGATCTAGAGAATGACAGTATAAATGATGTTTTTCATCAAAATCTTATTTCGTCTCATGAAGAAGGTAGAACAGAAAATATAGTTGAAGTTGGTGAAACGAAACAGCAAAATAAAGTCGTGTGATTTTTGTTATTTTTATTTGTAGTAACAATAAAGATTACAGTACACATATTTAGTATTTTACATGTAGGTATATTATATAGGTAAATATTAATTTAATTAGGTGAAATAATCTACTCTTTAAGCTCTTCCACTTGAGATCATACGATCTTGCCACTCAACATTTCCATCTGTACTAAAATATGTTTTATATTGGTCCCTGTTTCGTTTAGCTTCCAAACTCATTTGAATGGTAGAACGACTATGGAGAATAATTAATGGAATAGAATTTTCAATTCTCTCCGCATGTTGCATTGTGTCTGTAGTAACTTCACCCCTTGTGAGGCTTGAAATAGAATATAAGTTACTGTGTTTACACAAATAATTGTGTAAAGTGCAAATAGCAAGCACAACGTAACAGATACTGTTGTGGCTTTTTATACAATTTATAGCAGTCTGTAATAATCGCAACCTTCCAGAAATTATTCCAAAAGGCATTTCTACTACATTACGAGCCCTTGATAGTCTGCGGTGACATTTACCAGTGACTTTTTAGGTAATCATTTGTGATTTATATCAAAAATTCTAATTTATAATATTTGGAAATTGGACCTTTTATTCCAAATCACCTAACTCTATAACAAATCTGGTGGCAGCGTAGCGGGATACAAGGTATCCCTGGTTCGTCTCCAAGCAGTGTTCGGAAAAACTTTGGTACTCAAACATTGTGCAACACTGTTCTGGTGTAATAACTACCCAAAAATTGTGCAAATACTTCTCTGATCGAAAAGTGCTCGTCGTGGCCGTTACTACAATTATTCAATTTCAAATTGTCAAATTATTATTTTTTACCTTTACATAATCCTTATATATGTATAATAAAATTGACAAATTATGTTGTTCCTGGAAATTCTGCAAGCGGAGACCATTATTTGGGACCCCAATGAAACATGTCATAAGGACAAAAAATAAATAAATGATGCCTGGGTGCGTGTCCGCGACATCTTTGAAGGCAATCTGACCGTTCAAGAATTGAAGAAAAAGAAGGATTCGCTTTTTGCCACGTACAGGGGCTACTGTAGAAAAATACAAGCTTCCTTAAAATCTGGTGCCGGTGTCGACGATGTGTATTGTCCTGTTTGGTTTGCATTCGACTTAATAGACAACTTTTTAGGATCGGTGTTTAAATGTAAACAAACAATGCCCACAGTAAGTTTTTATTATTTTATAAAAAAAAAAACATATTTTTTTACAATCTACATGATACATAGTGTACATGATAAAAATCATTGGTAAAATGATTTCTTATCTGAACGGCTGATAATGGTGATCTGCGTGGAACTTGTGTCATATCTCTCAAAGCACACCATTTCATCAATGTCCACGTGGACTGTCATCCAATAAGATTCATTCCACGTGCGGCACGACGTCACCGTCAAAGACTACGACAAGTGTGTTGTTTGACAAGAGCAACGCGTGCGACGCCCCGCCCTTTTACTTAAAATAGGTTAAGGTCACTCTGTGGCTCAATTGCGTCCGTCCGAACACCGGAAGTGGAAGTGTGCGCGCGCGCTACCGGTTATCAAGTAGTGTCACACCATTAGGCTTTTTTTGTGGTCTAAAGTGAAAGAAAGGTGTACTAGTGTACACCGAAGAAGCACGCAGTGTAGAACAATTAAAACAGAAAATAATTGCTGCTTTTGATATTGTGAAACAAGACAGAGTGACTTTAAATAAATTAAAAGACAACATTCAAAAACGTGCACGTTTGTGTTTCGAACAAAGTGGTAGGCAATTTGAACAGTTGCTGCAATACAGGTAAAGCCTATTAATACCTAAATGTAAATAAAAGTGATCATTTGTAAATACAAAATAATTATTAATTCATGTGAATAATTCAGTTGATTCCCATTCTTTAATCCCTAAGGAGTCCTTGGCGACCTGAAATTGATAACCACCTAAGCCCAGTACCTCATCTCGGATACATGTTTGAGTCCCACGTTGCTAAAGCCAATTTACCATCCCAAACAGTTTCAACAGTTAGAAAAAGTTTATAGATTTTATGATGCGCTTAGCAAAAGAAATTCAAAATCGCCTACTCAGCAATTACATGGCCTTACAAAAAATGACACAATTATCTGTAGACAATACTTTGAAACCGTTAAAAGATAACTCAATCGCTGAACTCGCTGTGGAATTAGGTTGTGAGGAGGACAACATTGAAAACATTTTAAAACAATGGCACAGTATTAATTTTGTGAAATGGGACATCACGACTACAGATACTGTACAATTTTGGGCTCATGTTTTAAAGTACAAGGACGCTGCAGGTTTTAATACGTACAAAGACATAGCAGACCTATGTAGCTATCACAGTTCTATCGTTGCCACATTCCAACGCAGAAGTGGAACGAATGTTCAGTCAAATGAATATTATAAAAAACAAACTGAGGAACAGGCTGGCTTCAACTACTTTAAACTCCATACTTCTTATAAGGAATCAGTTAAAGATTTTAAAACGAAATTGCCATAGCTATGTCTTGCCGATGATGTCCTGACCAAAATCACTAAAACTATTAAAAAACCTAATACTTCTCCAATGGATGTGGAACCATCAACTTTAGGGAAAAAAGGCGTGAAATGGTACGTGAAAATGTTTAAAAGGCTACTGAATGTGAGTATACATAACGCGCTTGTGATGTACCAAAGTTCTCTGAAACGTACAACTGATAAATTGCCTACATCGTGAGTTCCGCTATGCGCTTGCTGAATCTCTACTTAAACGGCATCGCCCCCGTTCAATAGGGATCAGTCAGGCACCAGTGGAAAACGTGAGGCTGAGGCGAAATATCATGCAAGAGCCAGAGCACTTGATGGGACGTGAGAATACAAAGAGATGTATGATTTGTCAACGGCAGAAGAAATCCAAAGCCGTTCACTCAAGGTGCATCACGTGTGACGCATATCTTTGTTTTGGGGACTGTTGGAGAATTTGGCATTCTGCAAAAGAGTTCCCAGGCGTAGATATACGTGAACGTTTTTGGGGTGTGGATGTGGATTACGATTGTGTTTGAATGTGTGAAATGACAATGCGCCATATCACTCTGTTCAAATTAACAAACCCCCCAGCAGCAATAACAAAAAGCAAAAATTTTAGAGTGGTTACAACGCAATGGTGTGGAAGCTGACAGTCAAATGTTAAAAAAAGAGTGGGTTAGACTATTGAACTTACAAAAACTACAGACGCACCCATCATATTTTTTGGATGAATTGGCCAAATCAAATGGTCACACAGTATTTCGGCTACCCTACCACTGCCAATATAATGCAATCGAGTTGATATGGGAGCAGGTCAAAGGTATCTATTTGTTTTTCTTAGCATTTATTGTCCCACTGCTGGGCCTTTTTTTATAACTAAATGTACAAATATTTTTAGGTTATACAACAGGCGTAACAAAACTCCGTCATTCACGGAAAATAAAAGGATGGTTTTATTAGAAGAAGCTTGGGCTCAAGTGACAGCTGACGATTGGCGAAAAGTGGTCGAAAGAACAAAGAAAATGTGCTTACAAGACTGTCGTTCGACTGTTACACGGGTCTGTCGTCTAAGCAGGCAGAGGGACGATGAGGGATGAAGTGTAGATGAAATGTGCATTGCGCCACATTTTGGTTATAATCAAAGAAAAGATGAAATTACAGGTTTCGTAAATAATGGCGAGTCAAGACAAAATCAATTAGCTGACCATGTTTATGATAAGAGGCGTTCAGAAAATTACAAGCAACCTATTTTATATTTATTTTGTATAAATTCAGCTGAACTGGCTAAACAAATAAAAGCTGTGATACAAAAACTGCACAGTGTAGGACTACATGTCCTAGCTACAGTCTGTGACCAAGGTACATCAAACGTGAGTGCGATAAACTCTTTGATTAAGGAGACGAGAGCTGATTATTTAAGGAAAAATAAAGAGTTACGGAGAGACATATTTGAAGTCGACGGCAAAGAGGTGATTCCTTTATACGACCCGCCACATTTGATTAAGGGAATAAGAAATAACATGATGACCAAAAATTTAGTAAGTTCCATAAATGGATCCTCAAAATTGGCAAAATGGGAACATATAACCAAATTATATGAAGAAGACCCAGCATATAAAGGAATACGACTAGTTGACAAACTTACAGATCGACACATAAATCCTGATAAATTTCAAAAAATGAAAGTAAAGTATGCAACACAAGTTTTGAGGAAGAAAGTTGCAGTTCCTATGGGATTTTTAGCAGGTTATTATTTTCGAAACATTTTATTACCTAAACATTTTAATGACTGCCCCATTGGTCTAGTGGTCGCAAGCACGACTGCTGTGCGGTGGGTCCCGGGTTCGATTCCCGAGTCGGGCCGAAATCGCTTTGTGGGTTTTCTGAGACTTACACAAACCAGCCCGAAGTCTGGAAGTTGGTGGTGGTACACCCCCGTTCCTGGGAGGGCACGTAAAGATCAACCGAAAGACTTCCAGTACTGGACACAGGCCTCCCCAAGTTTCACTACAAAATCACCCATCTTTCCGCCCTGCTGCCCAGTAGGTACTTCTATACTGTACTGCAAATTTAAATCTTATTTTGTTTTTCAGAAAAGAACATACTGCCAGCTGAGTGCACACAGATTGCTGATGTAATCCTTTTTTTTAACGAACTTTTCGACTCTCTAAATGGGAGTTCTGATATCTCAAAAAAAAGGTCCGGGAAATCTTTATTGATGCAAGTGACTCCAAAATCAGACCATGGTACCGTTTGGTCTAAAGCTAAAATAGTTTTAAGGACAATAAAATTTGTAAGTAAAAACAATAATTTACAGGACAGGCAGGTCACAGTTCCGACAATAAGTATAATTGGTTACGTACTGTAAACAATGTGGAGTACCTAATAGAAATACTTTAAAAAAAAATATGCTATTAAATCTGTGTGGATGAGGCATTTTAATCAAGATCCTCTGGAGAATTTCTTTGGGTTGATTCGAAGTCACAGGTGCAGAAACACTAACCCTACTGTAGCTGGCTTCGAATCGTTCTTTTGCTGCACTATTAATTAATAATTTAAGTGGCCAGCACTCACCTGGTTCCAAGTATGAGGAAGATAGTTGCGAAACAATTTTTAAAACCATAGAAACTATTTAAAAATGATAAGAAGCCGTCCATACCCATAACCACTGTAGATTTTGAGGATCAAGTCCAATACACGAACTTTGAGGTGAAAGCAAAAAACCCTAGAATATTAGCCAGTTTACAGTACGTAACTGGTTATATGCCACAAGACACAAGCAGAGCTTAGTTTGTGGCTCGACGTCAACTACCAGAATGTTATGTTACTCTCTTGTCAATAAACGTTATTTTATTATTTTTATTTTATATAATAAAAATCGAGAGCAAACATATAAAAAAAATTGTAAAAATGCAAAGATTGTTTTTATGACCAAAACAGTGGAAGCGATTTTTTAAAAATAAGAGAATACAGAAAGGGAAAACCTATGTAACATATCCCAGTAATGAGATAATGTTTTTTTCAAAAATACAAGGTATTGTTACTTTTTATTTTAAAAATAAATCTATATTTGAAAACATAAAAACAACTATAACAACAATCATGCATATGGATCTCGATTTTAGTATATTTCAATGTGAAAACCACTAACTATTTCAATGTTGTTCGATTCACTGATGTTTGATTTTACACCTTGAATTCCTTTCTCTCTATCAAAGAGAGATTTTTTTACCTTTTTCATTCCTAATTTTTTAGGATGAAACTGACACGTATGAAGACGAAGAGGTTCAGAATATTTGCGACGATGAGTCAGAATATTTAGAAGAAGAGACATTGTGTGCTATTTGCTGTGAGGCAGGAAAAAATGAGATGTGGTTACCGTTGTAGAAGTTGCAGTCAATGGGCACATAAACAATGTTCTGGTTCTGAAAGCACGGTTGATTATATCTGCGTTTTCAGCTTAGATCCTTAAAGTTACACAGTAACGTTTATATTAAAATTTATAATAAGTAGATTTCAGACTGATATAGAATTTTTGAGGCTGATTTAATAATTAAGTAGCTCCCAGTGGGAGTGAGTGAGTGGCTCCATGCTGAGGCACAGCAGGATGACAGGGTCAGCATGGTCCCTGTCCGGAAATCAACAGGAGAAGATTACCGAGCTCTTGTAAGCAATGAACTAGCCCAGTTAGGCTTAAATTTGCAAGATATTATTAGCGTGTCATTTGATGGCGCCGGAAATATGGCGGGAAGGTATAATGGTCTTCAAGCAAAACTGAAGGAAGAAGTGCCAAAATTAATTTTCACACATTGTTATGCACATGTTTTAAATTTAGTGCTGGGAGGCGCGACGTCAAGCTGTACTGAAGCCAAGAATTTGTTTGGGCTCTTGGAGTCTACCAGTGTATTTATTCATGAATCATTTAAGCGCACATCTCTATGGGTGGAGAAAATTTCAGAATTAACAGCTGGACAAGACAAATTGAGACGATTACAGAATATCGGAAAAACAAGATGGTGGGCTAAAGACAAAGCCTTGACCACTGTTATGGAGAAAACTCGATGATAAAAACTTTAAGTGCCATATCTTCAAGCACGGAGTTCGAGCCAAAGGTTTCGTTCCAAGCAAAAGCTTTGATGGATTCTTTTTTGAAATTCGAAACTATCCTGACAGTCTTCACGTTCAAGAAAATATTTGACCTATCAACCCCAGTAAGTCAATATCTCCAAAATGTAGGGGACATTGGATTATCTTAAAGCTTGGGGATTCATCAAATGTTTAGACATGGATTTACGAAGACATTTAGATACTTTTGATGATGTTTTCAAAGCTGCAAGTTTATTTGCATCCGATGTTCAAGACTTGATGCACGCTGAAAACATTGATCTCGACGTACAAACCACGTTACCGTTACGAAGAATTTCTAAAAAACCGAAGAAACATGAGCAGTTATGTGAAGATGAAGTAGCATTATTGGCTACAGACCCAAAGAGATTTTATTCTACACTCTTTTGCAAAAAAAACGGGCACCTATGCGAAATCTTGGTTTTAAGGCCTTCACGTGTATTTCAAAGTTTTTTAATGACTATAGGATGTTACTAGCATCAAAAGGGTTAGCCAAGCATGCGTGAGAGTGTATTCTAAATTTGAATTTTGTAGATTTGCTAAGAAACTGGTTAAACCTTGTTTTGGACTAATTCCTGGTAGAAAGTTCGTGGGCGTTCTGAAAAGTTTTTGACGTGATTTTCAGAAAACTGGTAAAGCAGTTTTAATTGATGATTCATGTACAAAGTCTGATAGGAGCCGACTTGTGAACGGCACTGCTAACTTTAAATTGGTTTCGTTGCAGCCCAAAATATTGATACTCCTCTAAATTGTGTTTATTTATGAGAAAGGGATATTTTAAACCGCGTGGATACAATATCTCAACAATAGAACGCTTTACACAAAAAAACCGAAACTCTTAACATTGCCATCAATCATCAGCATTGACCATTTAGAGCAGGTGAAAATTTTATCAAATACGGATAGTTTTTCAAAAATGTTTAGATTTAACAGAAAGGTACATTAATCATTAATTAAAACTGCATTATCAGTTTTCCGAAAATCACGTCGAAAACTTTTCAAAACCCCTACGAACTGTCTATCAGGAATTAGTCCAAAACAAGGTTGAACCAGTTTCTTAGGAAATCTACGAAATTCAAATTTAGAATACACTCTCACGCATGCTTGGCTAGCCCTTTTGATGCTAGTAACATCCTACAGTCATTAAAACCCTTTGAAATACACGTGAAGTCCTTAAAACCAAGATTTCGCATAGGTGCCCGTTTTTTTTTTTGCAAAAGAGTTTATTTCTGTCTACAAAGTCATTATTAATACAGCTTTAGTTAAAATAAACGAAAAATTCATGTGCAACGAAGATTTAATGAAAGATGCCGCTTGTTTGGACCCGAAAAACTTCAATAAAATCAAAGAAAATGGAATTCCTAATGACGCGCTAAAGTCTATCGCATCAATTGCAAATGTCGATCGAGAGTTGCTGTCAAAAGAACTGGAATCTTTTGCAAATAAGTTTAGTGAACTGTCTAAAACTCTTTGGGATGAGCACGTTTCTCCTAGGCAGCATAAGCAAGATTCAGATTCACAAAGCGACGAAGAAAACGACGAAGATGTTTTAGACTTAGACCAGGCAGCAAAGGACGCCATGTGTTTTTCCAGAAGTGGTTTGGTTGTCTGTCAAAGTTGCATACCATGTGCATGTAAACATTTATCACAGTATAATATGCATATCAGCACGTACACCACCATGTTTTCACATTTTCCGCAAAGTCGGGTAATGAGAGCGATTCTGTTTTTCTCTTTAAAGTTTATTTGTGGCCAAATGCTTTATTTGTGGCATAATTATTATTATTAATTATTATTTGAGGCATTGTAACATGTTACATTTGACACCCTGTATTTTTCACATTGGTTAATTGTTTAATATGTACCATTTTATTTCCAGAATTCATACTAAATGGTTTATAAACGACCTCGAAAGACATTGCATGGCACCGTGCCACCAGAAAAATCTACTGAAGCTTGTGAAATTGTAATTAAGCAAGAGAAGAGCATCAGAAGTGTAGCTACTAGCTTTGGCATGTGTCATGTAACTTTGTCCAGGTATGTCGCTAAATACAAGCATGATAACACAGTAAAAACTGGATATGCCCCATATAATTAAGTATTTTCTACAGAACAGGAACTAGAATTATCTCAATATTGCAAGTCAGCGAGTCAGCTTTACTTTGGTTTGACCACCAGAGATTTACGTAAATTGGCCTTTTCTTACGCCAAAGCTAATAGTTTAAAATATCCCCAAAAGTGGAACGAAACAGAACTCGCTAGCCTTGATTGGTACAAGGCCTTTATGAAAGGACACTCAACTTTGTCTGTCAGATAAAACATTTTTTATCATTCACGAACAGGTATTTGGAACACCGAGTGTGACCTTCGTCAGGCGGCGTATCGGCAGGGAATACCATCCGGACTGCGTCGTTCCAACAGTAAAGGAGGAGGCATCATAATGATGTGGGGCTGCAAGGCGGCTGGGGGGGTTGGCAAAATGTTTGTTTGCGAAGGTCGTATGAAAAGCAAAAAGTACATGGAAGTACCCACTTAAAACTGCATTTATGTTTTCGTTAACGACTAGTCTTGTTGACACCGGTCTACGCAAAAAAATATAAAAGTACTTTTATAAAAATGAATTCCGGTACACGAGGTACAATGAAAAAATTAAAAACAGAAAGTTATCGGAAGCGATTCCACGTTTATTAGTAACAAATACAAAGTCGTGGTGGCCTAATGCCACTTTCCTAAGTTTTAAAAATAAGTATATCATGGTCAACAATGACTGTGTTTCGGAGGGTACGTTAAACTGCAGGTCCCGGGGCTGTAATTGAACATCTTTGGCAGTTGAACATTTTAATTGTCTAATCGTATTATTATTTTTTATCATTTTGAAAACCAAACAAATTACTTAAAGTAATGCCTCCACCTGAAACAAACAAAATATGTATTTATATTAAATGAAGTAATAAGTCGTGGTTTATGTTTTCAGGGCCATCTTCCGACTCCTTATCTCAATTCAGTAAGTAAGGGCCAGGAAAACCATAATGATGCTCACATCAAAACAATGACAAAAGAAATGTAGGTAGTGGAACGGCAATATGGAGTTCTGAAAAGACGATTTTCGACACATGTTACGTGTGATAAAATGACGACTCTATACCAAAGGAAATGCCTTAAAATTATCTGTACTTTCTTTGACTACAAGTACTATTTGCAATGGCTGAAAAGTTGTGTGAGTTGTGATCGGTCGGCTCTTCGGAGAAGACGTCATACATTGTATCTCGAGTATTTAGAGTCTCATCGAGATTTCGTGGATATGTTTAGCACTTTGTTGCAGCAACAAGGAAATAGCTTCTTTAAGATTCTAAGAATTAATTTTTTCGTGAGAAATAATGGTATACTCAAACACTCGGAATAAAATATAAGACACTTTCAAATGAGAACATAATATTGTTCGATGCTATACGCAATGTCAAAAGTGAGTAAACTTAATCCCGATTTGAAAGAAGATACCAAAATTGTCACGCCACACACAAAATGAAAATAGTTTTTAACGACAGCAAATACGCAGTTATTTTGTTTAAAATGAGTGTTCGCGAGGAAGAACGGGAGAAAAATACTTGCCCCTTCAAAGTACGTACGTAGTATGCGTTCATTATATCGATGGCGCGAGGAAGACCAAAAACAACAATATTGAAAACTCAGGCGGTGTGCCTAGGACCTGTAAACTTTAAGAAAAAACTGTGCCAATTGTGAAGCCAGTAACGATAGTTCAAAGCCATCCCAAACTGACAACAAAAACACTGAAAACTGACTTCAAAACATGCCGCCGAGTTGGCTAAGAAATATGATGCTCATTACGCGCCGACTCCGAGTCGGCAGCGAAGCAACTCCTAGGCGTGTTTTTATTCTTGATTGTACATAATAATTTAGTTTGTAAATATAGTATTAGAAGTAGAATAGTAAGTTTGTATATAAATGTATTATAATAACGTTTGTAATTATGTCAAGAAAAATATAAAATCATGTGTTTCGAAATATTGTGGGCACAAGGAATCTCGGAACATTACTGCAGCTGATATACACAGTCGCCGTACATTAGGTAGATGTGGCCACATCGTTTCAATAATTTACTATCTTGCCTGGGTCAGATATGCAGACGACTGGATTCAGCTTGCAGAATTTTTTGACGCGTTATGTCTGAACATAGAAGATAACAATTAATATGGAATGATTCAGTATTGTGAGGAGATTTCTGTGCCACGTTTTTATATTTATTAATATTTAGATAAAAAGTAAATAAACACCTTTTATTTGATCCAAAATTGCAGTTTTAATCTCTAATTCTTTGGCTGCTGCTTGCAATTGTAAATCATACAATTTTCTTTTGAATTCCAGTTCTTCCCTCAATATTTGCCCTTTGAGGTCCTCAACAGTTTCCCTTTTTTTATTAACATTTTGCAAGCATGCATTTTTATGAGAATCTAGCGAAGTTGCCTCAGTCCGCTCATTGTTATTTGAAATATGTGGCCGCTTTCGTGACCACAGTGACGTTTTATTAGTACAGAAGTCCCGAAGTTCTTGTATATCCTAAGAAAAAAAAACATATGATTATGTATATAATAGGTGCCTATAGGTCTGTTACGAACACCATTGACAGTATTTCCACTTACGTCGTTCTTAGATTCTTTAACTAAGTTGTTTTCCATATTAATTCGTTCATATATTTGCAACTCGGCACTATCTGAAATTTCTTCTATTTGTGCCTGAAATAGAAATGGCTCCATAAAATGTAGGCAATAAAATTATAAATTTTGACATTCTCAACGTTCTCATGTAAGGAGATTAGCCAACCAAGTTTATAAACATGAATACACTTCTAGGATTTTTCTGTTTCACTGATTTGCACATTCTTTTCTTCCGCAGTTTTACACAAATCATTTTGAATGGTAATGGTTTTCACATGCACCTTTTCTGTCTCCAATTCGGTCTCAGCATCAGAATCTGGTACCTCTAATTTTTCTGTACATCCTCGGCCAAGAAAAGCACAGACCTTTTCCAGTATAGGGTCAATTTTTAAGGTTGTTAGCACATCCCCATTCCGTGTGGCGTTATTTTGCATTAAAACATATTTCTTGCTCTCGCTTTTTAACTTCTCCCACATCTTCATCAAAGATTCCTTGTTTCTAAAAGAAGACAAGCATGGCATTTAGACCAGGGTTTTCAAAGTTCAATGTTATATTACAATTTTAACGTAATCAGGCAATGAGTAGATGGAACAATATATGTACATAGAGAATGAATGTTTCATACCTGTGAATTTTTGATGTAGAATTAAAAGAATTTGTGATGGCTATCCACGAACAATTCTTCGCCTCATTTGTAGCCCCATCTGTCTTTTTATTCAAAATTGTTTCTTTGTGACGGAGCAATAACTTAATTAACTTATATTTTTCTTGCAGGGAAAAATTTTGACCACGCTTCCTCTTTTCAGTCATTTTTCTTAGTTTTTTCTGAACCGTTACTAAACAAAAATAAAATAGGTTTAAGAGCAGAGCTAATTAACGATTTCTCAACTATTTATGATACGACAGCGTGTCTAAAATCGCCCCGATCGACTCGCATACACTTTGTAGTAGCCGAAGTAACTTGCTTTGATCCATAATATACAGTGCTAGTCCACATGCAAACTAAGGGTCCGTTTAAACAGACCGGCTCGGAGAGCTTCATCGCTCATTTTTTTTTCACACAGACAGGAATCGGCTCCAATCGGCTGCGTAAGATGCAATCGGAGCCAAACGTCTGCAAGACCGAGAAAAAGTACGCGATCGGAGCCGGTCGGCTCCTCTTATTATTTCACACCGAATCGCCTTCGAGCATTCTTAATGACAAAAGCAGTGCACATGCAAAAATAAAACATACTTCAAATACTAAATACCCGATTTTCAACGTGTTAAGAATTTGCTCTCCTCTCCGAGCCGGTCTGTTTGAACGGACCCTAATCGTGTATATAGCGGAATAATCGCGGAATAAAACTTAACGATTCCAATCTATTCGCGAGCAGTTGCATGCTCGTCATTTTAAATTATTTCTATTATAATGACAATCATATAGATAGAGGTAGATCTGCGTATCTATTCTACACATTGGGGCACGTGCTCTTTTTTTGATAAACCCAGAGACATTTGTACAAAATCTTAATAATCTGATAGGCAGCGATGTTGATGATACCGTTCTTCCTGACACTTACAATGAAGCACTGAGCGAAATGGAAGAAACTTTCAAAAATTTAACAAAAATATTGGAAAAACATCCATCGGCATCCAATTCAAAAGACATTCATTTCTTTAACAACAGTCTAACCAATAAAGACCACTACGGGCCCAATATTTTTCTATTCAATATGTGGAGTGAATTCTGAGTAGAAGGGAACGTATGAATGAGCAGGAAGGAATGTATGAGCGATGAAGAGTGAAAGGGAGTGAATGAAGAAGACGCTAGATGCTAAGACGTTAAGATTTTAAGATTTGTAAAAGAAATTAAAACAGTGTTTAACTTCCTTCCATGGCCGTAGCTAGGGGGGGGCATTGTGGGGCAATGCCCTACCTTGAAACCACAATGCCCTACCTTAAAAATATCTAAAACTAAGATAAATTATTATAATTAAATTGTTTGTTCATAGTTTGAGAAAAAAAATGTAGCGATAGGTATCTAAGTTTTTCCGAAAATACTTACCTACCACAGATTGTGACATTCATTTCATATTATAATAATTCTTTGTTCTGTGTATAGATGGCATTCGAAGCGCCATCTCATGAAGCGATGGGTTTATACAAAGAATTAGAATACGAATATTCGATGACTAACCTCTCAATCAGCTAATTTTTTTTCCCTTTTTGCGGACGCCCATGACATTTTAGCCACCTTTTCAATTGTTTACAATTGTCAACAGTTGAAGATTCAACTGAATTATGTCCCTTTCACGTAGGAGTCTGAAAGGGACACCGTCTTATCTAAGAGCGAGAAGGCAAGATCTGGATCGTGATCCAGATTGAGCGTGTACTGGGCGCCAATATCTGTGTGATGCAGAGGGAATCCCCGTACCATAGACTGCAATATGGGCTATATTGCAATCTATGGTACGGGGAATCCCCTTTTAAACCTGACCTAAAGATTGATTATGATTGTTTGTAGTTTGGTTAAGTGAAGTGTACGGTGAAGAGTGCTTTAGACAAAAATCGATACAATTGTTATTTGTATTGCTATAAATTGAAGATTCATTTATTTCGCGATGGATATACGGGCTTTCTTTGGAAAAAAACGAAGACTTGAGGAGCAAATTGACCACGAAAAACCTAACTGTTCAAAACAGGTGGAAGCACCAAATACAATCGCTACTCCTAGTTCCGTAGCAACAGGTAACGTTAGCTATGGTATTCCGTCTGATATTGCACAAATCGGAGAACCAATAAAACAAGTTGTTTTAGACACATATCCAAAACAACACAACAGGGCCTTTGTTTCCGATTGGTTCAAGCGTTATAAATGGTTGCAGTATTCTGTCGAGAAAGATGCTGCTTTTTGCTATCCATGCCAGCAATTTTTACCTCATGGAAGCAAACAGACTTCGTACACTTCCACAGGATTTAGAAACTGGAAAAATGCCACTGATTCTAAAACTGGTTTTCCAAAACATGAAAAATCAATTTCTCATATTCAAGCTATGTCGATGTGGCAGGAGAAATTACAAAGAATATCTACATCTAGCAGTGTTGAAACGTTAATAAATCAAAAAGTATTAGAAAAATATAGGTATTATGTAAAGTCTATCATGGAAGTAATACAATTTCTAATTGTCAACGAATTAGCTTTGCGTGGAAATTATATTTTGGAAGAAGAAAAAGAACAAGGATTATTTCAGAATTTATTTGAATACACATGTATGAAAGATCCAAATTTGAACGAGGTTCTCACTCATATACCACAAAACGCAACATATCGTTCACCCGAAATTCAAAATCAAATAATTCAAGCAATGGTTCAAGCGGTACGAAGTTCCATTGTCAAAGATATTAATGAATCTGACGTGAAATGGTTTACTCTAATGGAAGATGGGACGAGAGATAAAAATAACCGCGAAAATATTGCATTAGCAATACGCTACGTCAAGGATGGTGTCGTCAATGAGTCGTTGCTGATGGTTAAGACTACTGAAAATCTTGATGCAGCCACTTTCACGGAATTAACGTTAAATACTCTCACGGAAAATAACATTGACCCCTCTTGTATGCTTAGCCAATGCTATGATGGCGCAAGTGTAATGAGTGGGAAAGTTTCAGGAGTTGCGACTAGAATAGAAAATAAATTGGGCCGAAAAATTCCTTACGTCCACTGCTATAACCATCGCTTGCACTTAATAGTCATCAGGACTATCTCAGAAATGACTTTTATTCGTTTATTTTTTGACCAATGCATCATGTTACATGAATTCTTTCATCATGGCAAAATAGCTGCCTTATATGATGGAAAAAGGATTGGCCGACTCCTCGAACAACGCTGGTCTGGACATTTAGCAGTTACAAAAGTTGTATACGATAATTATTCATCGATTTTGCAGACTTTGAAAGAAATTAAAAATGGCAGATTCAACGGTGATGACGTCGCCAAGAGTATAGGTATTAAAAAAGTCATGCTTGATCTGGAATTCCGAATAGCCATGGTTGTGGCCAAAAAAATCTTATCCACGCTACAACCTGCAGACAAAGCTTTGCAAGCCCGAAGCGCAGGATTAAAAGATGCCATAACAATCATAAAGTGTGTCAAAGATGAAATTATTAAATTAAGATCAAATCAAATGTATAATCAAATTCTGGAAGAAGCTAAGTCTTTAACAAGCAATGACTGCGGCGAATCTGAAAATAGGACACAGACCTCGAAGAGGCAAGTAAAAAAACCAAATCGGATGGATGACTATTTGACGTACACCCCCTGTTCCTCCGCCAGACAAAATATAGATGAGAACGACGAGCCATTTAAGTCTGAGTATTTCGAAACGTTGGACATTTTAATTGCTGAATTACAAAGAAGGTTTTCGGACAACGATGATTTAATTAATTCGATTGCAAGTCTTGATGAGTTGGATGTAGATAAAATGGTTCCACTGAAAAATTTGGGTAAGTTTAAAAAAAAAAATAATTCAAAAAAATTGTCATGTTCAATTTACAATTTTAACTAATTTTTCAGGTCTGAAAATTCCATCAAGAGAAGAGGCTAGTGTGGTTAAAGCTTACTTGAGTCGTAACGAGGATATAATGGAAAATACATTGCAAGTTTTGTACAGGCAACGAGAGGCGTTCAAAGATACATATGAACTTTTTGCGTCTGTGGCGACCATAGGATGTAGCACTGCAGTGTGTGAATCTACGTTTTCAACTTTAACTGCAATCAATAGGCCTCAAAGGCTGTCAATGGGTCACGAGAGAATGGCTGGTATGGTATTTCTGGCCTTTGAAAAAAAAAGAACAAAATCAGTTGATCTGAACGAAGTTCTTCGCATTTTTAATAACATGGCGAATCGTAGAATTCAGCTGTTTTAAATGTTTTTTATTATTATGTTAGTTAATTATTATAATAAGTACGCAAAAACAATGTGATCTTAATGGTATTTTTGGTCGTTTCTATTTACTCGTATCACCCCACCCAATAATTAATTATTACCTCACTCTCACTCAGACGTGGATCTCTACATCCAAATCTGGAAGTTCAACCATCTTATTCACTTGTTCTTCATCATTGAGGATTTAATAGTTCTTAGATCCATGCTCATGCACTGTCACAGTAATTATTTGTCTACGAATAACTATTCACATGATGGTGATATACATGGTGATTGATTTAGGAGCCCGTGTTTCGACGGCAGATCAATTATGATAATTTTTTTACTTCCGCCCTACCTGTAACTAATGCTGCCCTACCTCAAATTCGACCCTAGCTACGGCCCTGCTTCCTTCGCAGTATTTTTTTTGCCACTAAATCCCACAAACTTGGGGTTCGTCACTCCTCGAAGAGTGTATAGGAGGCAAGGGGAACGATTCGCCTCAGGCCTGTATTCAAGAGACAATGGAATATGGGGGTGGCTCGTGTATGTTCTGGGGCGGCATGTCAATCGACGGCAAAACGAACCTTGTGTGTCTTTCTCGGACTGGAAGTGCTCGCGGGCAAGGGTCGCTGACTGCTGCTCGGTACATAACAGAGATCTTAGAGGAGCAGGTTGTCCCTTATGCGGGTTTTGTTGGCAGTGGGTTCACGTTAATGCACGATAACGCCCGCTGTGACACCGCTTTAATTGTAAGAGACTACATGCAAGAAGTTGGAATCCCTGTTATGCGCTGGCCGGCGCGAAGTCCAGAACTGAACCCTATTGAGCATCTTTGGGATGAACTGAAACGGCGAGTACGGGCACGTGATCCTGCCCCCACCACTCTTCAAAACCTCCAAGATGCCGTGGTTGCAGAATGGGACAGCATTCCGCAAGAGACTGTTGTCACGTTAATCAGGTCCATGAGAGAACGCATGGAAGCAGTAATCAGGGCCAGGGGGGGTAATACTAGGTTTTAAGTTGTTTTAAAGGACTTTGTTGTAATTTTTACTGATAAAATAAAATTTTCCTTTTTAATCATTTGCATTAGCTTGCTTTTTTTATATCCATGTAAACAAATAACCACGTCCATTGATTTATTCTGAAATTTAAATTAATTGCCTTTCCAATGATACCTCATAATCATATGTCTACCATTGATTAATAGGGTTAAAATGACTTTGAAGGGAATATACAAAGAGGTGCGATTTTTGTGACGCCGAGTGTATAATAGAAAAGACCAAGAATGTAAAACGTGCAAAAAAATAGACCAATATACACTCCGGCAGAATACATAAGCCTTATAGAAAATGCCAAGAAAAGGGGGGAATCATTTACTGTCAAAGAAATGATGTTCGATTCTTTCTTTGATATGAAGATGTTATCTGATGATGTTAATTTGAACGTAACCAAGGAATTTGGAGAAATTCGATTAAGAATTTGGAAATCAAAGCGATCAAATCTACTAAAGGTTAAGAGACATACCAATACAGGGACAGCTACAAGTCAGACAAGTGGACAGTGGCAAACATTCGAGTAGGCCGTATGGTAATTGAAATATAAGAGTGAAAGATATCATATTAAAACAGCTATAGGTACGACGAAAAGTTACCAATCCCTAACCGAAAGAAAGAAGACATTCTTCAATTGATATCGTCAAATATACGTTGGACCCTCATAAGTGCTTGTTGACAATTAGGGTGTTTAAGTGTTTTGGATAAGAAATTTGTTTATGTAGTCAATGGTGGTCCTAGCTCACTTTGTTGTTGTTACTTGGAGAATTAACATTGTATTGCATAGAAAATGAGTGATTTGCCCGCAACTGATGTCGCCAGAGCTGTGACAATGATCGAGGAAGGTCACACATACCGTTCAGTGAGTCGAAGGTTGGGTGTGTCCGTATTTGTGATCCACCTTAATGTTAAACGGTACAGGCAGACGGGGTCTAACGTGCGGAGGCGGAGACAAGGCAGAAATCCTGCAACCAATGCCGTAGATTACCGTTTTATAAGAGTGCAGACTTTGAGAAATCGTCGTCAAACTGCAGTTCAAACCCGAAATCTTTTAGAAGAAGTGCGTAATGTGCGTGTTAGTGAAAGAACAGTAAGAAGACGGTAAAATGAATCCGGTTTAAAGTCACACGTGGCAACTAAAGCGCCCAAGCTTGAGGTATGCCATCGAGTTGCAAGATTAGCGTTTGCTCGTCAACACCAAAATTGGTCTGAAGAATGGAGTCAAATTTTATTCTCTGATGAAAGCCGATTTTGTGTAAATTTCAACGACGGAAGAGAAAGGATGTGGAGGCATAGAGGAGAACGCTACCATCAAGCAAATTTTACCGAAACGGTGTCATACGGTGGAGGGTCCGTTATGGTATGGGGTGGCATTACTTTATTAGCACGCACGGCTTTAGTCATCATCGATGGAGGTTCTCTGACTGCACATCGATACATTACAGAGATCTTAGAACCCCATGTAATGCCTTTTGCCCCATTCATTGGCGAAAATTTTGTGTTAATGCACGATAACGCACGGCCCCATACTGCACACGTGGTTACCGAATACCTTAGCGAAATCGGAATTACCCAAATGAATCGGCCAGCACGATCACCAGACATGAATCCAATAGAGCATGTCTAGGACATGATTGGGCGAAGGGTAAGAGAGAAGATTCCACCTCCCTGGAATGTTGAAGAGCTAAAGTTGGCGCTGGTGGAAAAGTGGGTCAACTTACCTCAAGAAATGATCGCGAATGTCATCATGAGTATGGGCAGACTCATTCAAGCATTAATTAGAGCCCGTGGAGGCAATACAAGGTATTAATTATTTTTTTTAAGACTTCCCCCACTTATTATTTTTTACAATTGTTTAGAAAAGTTGAAGAGACTCACTATTTGTTATTTTACTGTATTTTTATCAATTTTATTAATTAATTTAGTTAGTTTAGTTTAGTCCTAGTTTTTGTTGTGTCATATGTGTAACATGTAAACAAGCTCGAATTAAGTGAAAAACTTGCATTATAAGCTATTATTTTAAAATAAAACTGTACTTTTTTTGTGTTCCTCTAATTGTGCCGGTGTGTAGTTCCAAGTTTTATCAACAATATTATTACAACCTTTTTAGGGTTCCGTACCCAAAGGATAAAACGGGACCTATGTTATGTTACCTATGTTACTAATAGTCCTATAGTTCGGCCATTCAGAGAATGCGTTCCTGACACGTCGCGATTGAACTGACGACGTAACTACATTCATTGATTATTGATATAATAATGTTGTTTTAATGCTCCTCAATTGTTAAAACGGTAAACAACCAGCAAAAATATTTTTATCGTAACTGCAACGCCATTGCAAAGTTACGTCGTCAGTTCAATCGCGACGTGTCAGGAACGCATTCTCTGAATGGCCGAACTATAATTGTGCTGGCTGTGAAGGAGAATTAACTAACGATGTCGAGGAAGACGAAGATAAAAATATTGGATGTGACATATGCCACAAATGGTTCCACTTAAAGTGAGTGAGTAAGTGTTCATCGTGAGCGAAATTATTTTGATGAGGCTGAAGAAGATTTTACTTGCCATCACTGTTTTTGATTGTTATTCTTATAATAATTTGTTCTTGAAGTTTGAGACATGACGCTCCAGCTGTTTGGGCACACTTTGTTCCTTTGATACAAAAAACCATCACCGATAACCCATTTATAGACACGTTACATATCCAAACAGATTCACCGACTTCCCAATATCACAATAAATACATATTTCATATGATAACACAAATACACAAAGAATTCGCACAAATAAATACAATAACATGGAACTATACTGAAACTGGTCACGGCAAGGGTGCTGCCGATGGTGTCGGGGGAACAATAAAAAGGACAGTTGATTCCTGCGTTAACCATGGTATTGATGTAGGCAGCTATGACAAGTTTATGCAAGTGTGCCGAGAAAATATAAAAAATATTACTCTAATTGATGTACCTGAAGCAAAAATCATTGATAAAGAAAATAAAATGCCAAAGAATTTGCTGCCATTTAGAGGAACTCTAGAAGTCCATCAAGTTTTGTGGAAAAAGGGACTCTCTATGTTAACATTACGCAATGCAAGCTGCTTTGAATGTGACTGCGGAATCATATGCGCCCATGGGAAACACCTTGGATTTTTGGACATACCACAAAGTTTGAGCTCGTCTCCTATTACTGATACTGATAAAGTGACACCTCTCATAGCTACAAAGCGTTATTATGGTAATGAAGTATTTGCAAATATTACTAACACTATGCAGAGGTCCACACCGATTGAAGCTAATGTATCAATAGTTGCTAGACCTTCTAATATAAAGATTTTACAAAATAAAAGAATTATAATGACAGAATCGTGGTGACCTAGTGGGTAAAGAACCAACCTTTCGATTATGAGGGTGTGGGTTCGATTCCAGGGTCAGGCAAGTACCAATGCAACTTTTCTAAGTTTGTATGTACTTTCTAAGTATACTTAGACACCAATGGCTGATAAAAAAAGGTGAAGGAAAACATCTTGAGGAAACCTGGACTATAAAAAGTCTGAAATCACCAACCCGCATTGAGCAAGCGTGGTGATTAATGCTCAATCCTTCTCCATGTGAGAGGAGGCCTGTGCCCAGCAGTGGGACGATAAAAAGGCTGTAACAATGACAGAATAATGAAAAGTATTGTAAGAAGTAGAAAGTGTCAGTATTTCGATCTCATTTATATAAATTGGTTGTCGAGGAATAGTTGATTTCAATTTGCATTTTTTAAGTACTGATTTAGTGATACATTGGATTGAATTGAACGAACATAGTCACTCTGAGCAACAGTACAATGTCACTCGCGGATTCGAAAGGATATAGAGATACAAAACAGTGATACATATCCCAGTGATCAAAAGATACATATCAATCTTTTCTTTTCAATGATACGTTTTTCCCATGTCTACCACTGACCCAAGAATTTTAGATGTTTGATCCCTAAGACACCCATGTGGCGTTTCCGAATTCCACTGCACTGGCAAGACTTTTTCGACTTTCAAGACTATACAAGCTAATTTTAGCAGCCATTGCAACAAAATCTATTTTTCCTCTATCATTCCTGTAACTAGTCATTTGATGTAATGATAATAACATTTTCTGCATGTGTACATTATATAATAAACTTTTGTTGATCAGTAACGATACGACGCCATGTTGATCAATGACTTTCATTGCAAAATCTTTGTGACAAATGCAAAAGGTGAACCTGTGTACCCAAAACCCACTGAACAGCGGTACGGGATGATGGGTGGTACCAAAATACATTGTGCCGAAATCTGAGAATAGTTTTGAATAGACCAATCACACAGAAAACACTGACCAAAACCTAAGACAACCCACTAACCAAAAATCAACCAACCCACACTGTTTACAAAGATTTTTAAGACAACCTAGTCAAACGATACATAAAAACAATAACCTTTTGATTATAATAGCACTTCGTACCTGAAACAGGATTTCCTAGTCCAAGCACGTAAGACTCGTATCAAGTCTTATATTTAACTTTTTACTTAAAACAATAATTACGTTATAACAGAATTAATTTTAGAATAACAAGCAAATCCTACAAATTTCGCAGTAAATGCAACTTGAGTGAGACAAGTATCAAGCGACAGACAACTTCAGTTTGCGTCTTTGTCTTTGATTCATCGACTATCGACTACTACCACAGATCCTACAAAATTTTTTAAGGCCCCAGTACACGTTGGCCTGTGTTGGGCCAAGCAGTGCAATGCACAAATGTAGGCCACGATCAAATGGTGTTTACACATTGGCGCATGGCTCATTGCTGCCTGGCAAACCACTTGCGATGGACGTCGAGGTAGTTACGGCTGCGCCTGTTTATTTGTACAATACAATATATATTTGGCAGAAACGAAAAAAGAGTTACCCCAAATTTACAGTTTTATTTGGCAATGCTACAGACATCCATCTAAATTACTATATCAGGACAACCTTCTGGAATCTTCTGTTGGCTGTCAGCAGGGTGACCCACTCGGGCCCGTGATTTTCAGTTTAGCCATAAACCCAATAATTCGGCAGCTAAATTCGGAATTCAATGTTTGGTACCTTGATGACGGAACCTTGGGGGGCAAAGTAGATACAGTACTTGGTGATTTTTCTTTTCTCCAAAACAAATTTCAAGAAATAGGTCTAAATCTAAATTACTCCAAATGCGAACTTTTTGTACCGGACAATACTGACAGACAAGACACACTTTCAAAATTCAATGCAATAGCCCCGGATATTAAATTAATTGATAAGGACTCTCTTTGTCTCCTTGGTTCCCCAATATATGAAAATTCATTTTCGAATTTTATTCAGGACAAAATACAAAATTTCAATCATATTTCGGAAAGGCTGCTCCAAATTAACATGCACTCAGCCATTACAATCATTAGATATTGTTGTTTTGGCCCAAAATTAACATACTATTTGCGCGCTTCCACTCTATGGAAGCACACAAACCTTTTGGAACAACTTGACAAAATTATCAGACACACATTATCATCAATTTTAGGGTGCGTCCACATCTGGCGAATGCGCCGCGAATGCGCAGCACGCGAGCCGATCGCGAGCTGTCCGCGAGCTGCGCGCGTGCAGTCACTGCAATAGTTCGGTGCGCCTCTTTAGCGCAACTCACGCAAGGCTCGTATAGAGCGCGCGAGCGGCGCGCGATCTGCGCGCAATCAGTTCTCGCCCTTACAGTTCCGTATATTGGCTCAGTACTATCGAAGATGGCAGACGTCGCGCGCCGCCTGCGCGCCGCTCGCGTGCGGCGCTTAGGTCGCGCGCGAGCTGCGCGCGGGCGGCGCAGAAGCGGCGCACGAACAAAAATGAACACGCGCAGCTCGCGGACAGCTCGCGATCGGCTCGCGTGCTGCGCATTCGCGGCGCATTCGCCAGATGTGGACGCACCCTTAAATGTGGCCCTAGACGACCGAGCCTGGGTTCAGGCTACTCTTCCCATTCGCATGGGAGGGCTTGGCGTCCGCAAAATTTCTAGTATAAGTTTACCGGCCTTTATATCCTCCGTCCGTGGTACTGAGAAATTGACCAGGAAAATTCTCCCTTCCACACTGGTCAATTGCGAGGTACCATGCCTGGCTGAGGCTGTAGAGGCTTGAAAAATCACCTGCCCGAATATTGATCTACCCGTCAACCCATCCTCTCAGAGACAGTGGGATGAGCCGCTCTGCAGAGCTACACGGAATAATCTGATTAATACGTCAATTTCTTCTGCAGAGCGAGCGCGCCTTCTGGCTGTGGGCGAATGGGAGTCGGGTTTATGGCTTCTGGCACTTCCGTCGTCAAAAATAGGCACCTTGTTTGACGACACCACTTTCCGGCTAGCTATTTGCTTGCGTTTGGGTGCTCCGTGCTGCTCTCCTCACCGCTGCCCATGTGGTGAAGCTGTCAGCAGCCTTGGACACCACGGCTTGTCATGTAGCCGCAGCGCCGGCCGTTTTGCACGGCATGCGAATATCAATGACATAATCCGTCGCGCTCTTGTTGCCGTCGGCGTTCCAGCCATATTAGAACCCAGTGGTCTGGTACGCGACGATGGCAAGAGACCAGACGGTATGTCGTTGTTCCCGTGGAAGATGGGTAGGTCTTTAGTATGGGACGCGACCTGTGTCGAAACTCTTGCACCATCTCACCTTCCTAGCTCGGCGCGATGTGCTGGTTCCGCTGCTGCGGCTGCAGAGGACCTCAAACGGCGCAAATATAGTACCCTGGTGGGTAACTATACCTTTGAGCCGTTTGGGGTTGAAACCCTCGGGCCGTGGGGTCCAAGTGCTCATCTCCTATATAAGGATATCGCTAAGCGACTTGCTGACACTTCAGGTGACCCAAGGGCTGGTTTTTATTTTGGCCAAAAAGTAAGCATTGCCATCCAACGTGGCAATGCTGCCAGCCTCTTGGGTACACTCCCGGTGGGCAGCGATGAGGAGGAGTTTTTTGATGCAATTTTTTAAATATTTTTATTTATAGTAATTGTATATATTAGGTAATAAGTTAGTTGTATGTTGTATATATATTTATTATTAAGTTATTGTAAAAAGTTATTTGTAAATAAAAATAAAATAAGTTTACCTAAAAAAAAAAAAAAAAAAATATATATTTTATAGTATACTACACTACTATATATATTTATATTACACCACACTACTATATTTACTACTATATTTATTTTTACACGCAACACAAAAGTGTACTATCCTCAGCGGTCAGTGACGAACTAAACATTGGCCGAATGTGTAAACACCACACGCCAAGCTGGGCCAAGTTTCCTTTGATGTGTGCCCAAAAACCCGACAACTCGCCGAATGCGCGCCAACCTTGACAAATGTCCGCCAACCTGCACCAATACCCCGTGTACACATTGGTGATGGCGTGTATTGGCCGCACTTGGGCCAACGTGTACTGGGGCCTTTAGATATTGCCCGTCATAGATAAGACCATAGATGTAATATACTAAACAAGATTGCGCACTCGTAAAATATATATTTACGAAAATGAACTCTATTCCAACGCAATAAAGTACTAAATTGGTTGCATAATACACAGAGGCAAATCTGAGCCAAGAGGGATAGTTATAACGGGGGCCGCGTGTCTCGTTCTAACTCCTTGCCAACATAAAAAAATGTTATGATCAACAGTTTTGTCTACCAAAAAAAAAACAATTGAATCACTTATATTAACAATTCTTGTAAGTCAACAAATTAAAAACAATCGCATTAATTTATTCTTTAAACATAAAGAACATTTTGTATTTTGCTTTTTTTATTTTCTAGTGGTAGCACTGAATATTCTTGGCGCGTATTCAACGTTAAAATTTTTGTATATATTATTTTGTATTAAATCAATTTAAACTATTAAAATGGTGAAAAAGTGTTGCGTTATGAATTCTTGTAATGAGTCAAAATATGGGTGATGGATTTTAAAACTGTTGTACTATTGTTATAGCTTCCCAAAAAATGAAGAAAGGCGATATAAATGGCTCAACAGTCTATTATGTGAAGCAAGAATTCAAAAAAAATCAGTCTTTACTTTGAATCTTCCTGCTTTTATACTGCTAATTCCTGCTAATTATTAAAAGCCTATATTAGTATCTTAAGGTCACATACTGCGTAAGTTAAAACTTCAATAAAAATCTGTGTTTAATAATCTTAGCAAATTCGGATTTGTCTCACATAGCTTAATGTCACAGTTACACATAAGTGCGCAGTCCTGTTTACTATATTATAAGGCTATGGATAAGACAAGCAGCACGCAACGCGCGCGCGGTGCGCCCGGGCGCGAGTCATTCGCTGACTTGTTACTGTTACAGCTTTTTTATCGTCCCACTGCTGGGCACAGGCCTCCTCTCACACGGAGAAGGATTGAGCATTATCACCACGCTTGTTCAATGTGGGTTGGTGATTTCAGACTAGGTATATATGTCGAGGTTTCCTCAAGATGATTTCCTTCACCATAGTGTCCAAGATATGTATGTATACTTAGAAAGTACATACAAACTTTAGAAAAGTTGCATTGGTACTTGCCTGAACTGGAATCGAACCCACACCCTCATACTCAAGAGGTCGGTTCTTTACCCACTGGGCCACCAATAAGTCGATGAGCCACCACGACTTTACTTGTGCAGAAAGAAATTTATACACTGTGGTTATTATTCATTCAATTTAATGTCAATGTCATTGCAACAATTGTCAATGGAATTTTATCGGCATTCACTAGCATCGTCGGCTGGCTGTCATCGAATTACCACTTCAACGGTTGAAAATTGTTTCACATCGTCACATTTTTACGAAAAATACATTCCTAGTTTAATAATCATCTAGTTTACGCATTTCAAATATGGAAGTAACGGACGAGAACTTGGCCACTCTGGCGAATTATCTGCAACAAACGTTGAACCCAGACACTAACATAAGGCGACCGGGTAAATAGTCTTTGTTTTTCTCCTAACCAATAATTTATTTCAAACCTGTCAGTATTTTTTTATTCAGTGGAAATTTGCCGGACAAAAAGATATTCAAACAAATATAATCATGCCTCTTTGTAAATCAATGAATATAGATAACCTTGCAATGTCTAGTAGTTAGACATAATCCTTAATATTAATTTGAGCTTACAGTTGGGTTTACAATGTCTCTTACACAATGTTATTCAATTTAGAGACTGCTACCAATGATACAAGTTATCTGTACATGTTGAATATTGGTAAGGCTAAATAGGTAAAACTACTTGACCTCATGCTGGTGTGATCATAAGTTTTATAAATACATATGACAAAGTATTGAGTTTCACAAAGTCATACACCGCACTACTATTGTAATAGATCTTATATTGCATATTATGTGGTAAGAGGCCAAAAAAACTTTCTGTTACATACAACTTCATTGTAAAACATTAAAACCAATTTATTGAATTTGGTGTATTGAAGACTGAGTCTTATTTTCATTCTGGTTTGCCAGTAGAAATGATTTTTAATACTTTATGCACACAATGAACAATGGTGGACTTAATGCCTTAGGTGTTTTCAACCAGTCTACCTTTTTTATTTACACTTTTTTTTTAATTTTCTACATTGTCTTCTGCCATTGCTGTGCAGCATACAACCTTTTTTTAATTCTTGATAAAAAGGTTTTTATAATTTGAATTTCAATGGTATCTAAATGTATGGTTTACTAGCTAATACAATCAGTATAATGCAGATTCATTTACTGTAATTTTCACCTTTTACAGCTGAAAAATTCCTGGAGAGTGTAGAAGTGAACCAGAACTATGCCATACTGTTGTTGCACCTTATTGACAAAGAAACTGTGGATCTTACCATCAGGGTTGCTGCTGCAATTGCCTTCAAAAACTACATTAAGAGAAACTGGCCTGTTGTAAGTATTAAAGCATGTAAGATGGATAAATAATCTGGGCCTCTTCACTCACGGTTGGTTAGCCTCATTGTAAGTTATTAATAGTGTTATCGAAACGGTGACGAACTACATGTAACTTTAATGCATATTGTAACACCCAGACCAGGGCCAACAAGCATGCTCATCACACAAATGTCGACCAAACCGGGAATCGAACCAGGGACCTCAGGTTTGGCAGTCTGGCAATGTGACCATTGCACCATTGATATCATTTTCAGAAATAGATTTTGTTCCACACTACGCATTCACAGTGTTGAATTCATCCATACCTCTAAACAAAACATATTATTTAACAGGAAGAAGATGGCGCTGACCGCATCCATGCATCAGATAGGGCTACGATCAAGACCCTCATTGTATCCTTGATGCTCAAGTCTCCTGAAGCCATACAGAGGCAGTTCAGCGATGCCGTATCCATCATTGGCAAGTGTGACTTCCCAGAGAAGTGGCCGAGCCTCATACCAGAAATGGTTGAGAAGTTTGCTACTGGTAAGTGATATTTTATAAATAAAATAAATTGATTATTACTTCACTTTGTACATAATTTTAAAAAGTAAAGTAAAGTCTGCATAATTCTAAAAAGTGGTGATGTTTTGCCCAAACTAGTCTATGTCTCATGGGCTTTACAGTGTTAATTATAATACTCATAGTATAATATTGAAAGTTACAATAATTAAGAACATTATATTGGGACCATAAAGCGAAAGCTCTATAGTTACCGTAACTCGTTTGTTTGTAGGTGATTTCCATGTGATCAATGGAGTGTTGAGGACGGCACACTCCCTGTTCAAGCGCTATCGATACGAGTTCAAATCACAGAAGCTCTGGGAAGAAATAAAACATGTGCTCGAAAACTTTGCAAAACCTCTCACAGACTTGTTTGTCGTAAGTATTCTTAGGGTGCATCTACACTGTGCAAGCAGCCCGCGCATGTTGAGGCACATGCAGGTTAAATGCATTTAAAAAAAGTACGGGTCCAGCAACTTGCGCATGTACCAAAGCATAGTACTCACCCGCGGGCTCTGATTAATTTGATGTTTACGAAATACGATTAGAGATTCTGAAAGATATGACTTCTTATGCATAAACCTAAAGCTGACTATAACTGTCCTTTTACAATCTCCTATTGAAAATCCAGTATATCTGGGTTGATGCTTGGCTATTTCGGACGTAGTCCAGATTACCTCAAAATGTTTTCCATCACCTTTAATCAGCCATTGGTGTACAAGATATACTTAGAAATTACACACAGACAATGGTTTCTTAACATTAAGTTACCAGTGGTTTCACCCGCATCCCGTAGCCTGTAGACTTCCTCGATAAATGGGCTATCTAACACTGAAATAATTTTTCAAATCAAACCTATAGTTCCTGAGAGGAAACAAACAACTGTATAATCTCTTAAGCTTTATAATATAAGTAATAATAGATATCATTTAATTTCACAGGCCACAATAGATTTGACGACAAAACATGCGGACAACCCGCAAGCTTTGCGAGTTATCTACGGGTCTCTCGTACTTATATGCAAAGTGTTTTACTCACTGAACTATCAAGATTTGCCCGAGTTCTTTGAAGACAACATGCCTATTTGGATGCCGAATCTACTCAACCTCTTACAAGTTAAAGTCCCGTGTTTAGAGACGGATGTAAGTATACTTTTTTGTATTTGCATTTACATCTTAAAGTTCAAAAAAACTACTTCAATAAAATACCTCTCAAACCTTCTCCTGAGGCTGCCAAATACTAAGCTGAAAACCGCTAGAAATTCGGTTCAGCCAAACTTGAGATAATCGCGCACAAACATACTTACATAAAGGTCAAACTGAGAACCTTTGAATTCTGTTATTTACCTGGTAAGTAATGATGTTGCTAGGCTGTCTTAGATTAAATTGTAAGTTCTGCTTAACAAGTGGCATAGTTACTCTAAGTTAACAATGTTAATTTCCCTCATGGATATAAATGTACTAAGTAGGAACATGGCCCACTGAAATAGAAACAAGAGTGACGGAATCAAGTAAGACGCAGTGCGCCATAAAGTTTGACGAAAGCACTTAATTTTTACACTGAATATCAAAAAAAGGTTGGCACCTACCAATATAATAATAGCTTTGCTATTTCTCCACCACCCAAAGGTAGTCTGGGAGAAAGTATGTCTGCCGTTGTATAAAATGTGCAAAAAGTATTTTCTATACTAATATTATAAAGAGAAAAACTTTGTTTGTTTGTTTGGTTGTAATGGATAAACTCAAAAATTACTAGACCGATTTTAAATATTCTTTCACCATTAGAAAGCTATATTATCTGCGAGTAACATAGGCTATATTTTATCCCGGTGCGGGCAGTAGCTCCCACGGGACGCGGGTGAAACCGCGGGAAAACGGCTAGTAATAAATAAAACTACATTTTTACTTCTATTTTTATTTAATCATTTACTTATTCTTGAACATATTAATTGCATTTTTAAATATTAAATATAAAAATAAAAAACATTTAAAAATATAAAAAATAGGTTGCCACCGATATCGGGCACAGGGTCCAAGGGACCGGTGGTTAGGGTCCCAGAGACAGAAACCTCCTCACAATACGTGCCGTATCAAGGAGTACTGCCTTCTGAATCAGTCCCTTGATCCAGTCGACCAACGCGAGCCTCCTGAGGTGTTCGTCGAGGCTCTTGGCTATTAAACCATTGGCCGTAACGACAATCGGCACAATAACAGCCGTGTCGACACTCCACCTATTTTTATTTTATTGTTTACATTTTCTTGTCTTGTACATAGGATGACGATGAGAAGCCCGGCGTTATGGAGCAGCTTCGTACCGAAGTTTGTGAGTGTGCGGCCTTGTATGCGCTTAAGTACGAGGAAGAATTTGGTCCTCACGCGCCGTCTTTCGTGACCAGCGTGTGGACGGTATTGTTGGCTACTGGACCACAGCCCAAGTATGATGCGGTTAGTATTCTAAACATTTGAAAACTCAAAAAAAAAACTCAGTTTTTTTTTATTTCAACTATTTGAAATATATATATATTTTTTTTTCAAATAGTTGAAATCATATATAGTTAAAAAAAAAAAACTCAATCAGTAGGCCTATGCCTATGAAAGCTCTTTCGAAACGTCAAAGTCAGTTGCACGGTTCCAAAGAGGTCTCATGGAGAAGAACCGGCAAGAAACTGCATGGACACTCTTTTTAAAAGAAAATAAAATTAATTACATATACAGTTTTCTATCTAGTCCTGATGTCTACCCATATCCAAATACAAATTCTTGATTAGATTATTTTAAAAAGTTATAGAAAAAACGAAAAACACGCTTTTATCAATCTTATTATTTTTTTTATTAATTGGATTTGTAATGCAGTTTCTTAGGTAGTCGTAAAATTTCATAATTTCAAAATTTCATCCTATTCGAAGACGCTCAAATTAAGATTCCAAGATTATAATCATTTAAGAATTGTAAAGAAGTATGTCCATTGTCCATTTTTCACCTTTAGACATTTAAATTGTTCAACTTTCAAGTTGCTTAACCTCAACTGTTATTAAAAACTTGACGTTTCTTTTTAATTTGCTCAAAATATTCTTTCGTCTAAGACTCCTGAAAACCGCTGGTGTTCCCTGGAGACAACCAGTTCTTTAAAATATCACTTTTGAAGTGTAAACATAGCTTTTTTATTCACATTCACAGTTATATACAGTTTATATAAATTAATATTTCTATTTTTCTGCAGTTGGTATCGAACGCGCTGACCTTCCTTGCCAAGATAGCTGAGAAAAATAATTACAAAAGCTTGTTCGAAGACCCAGCTACACTCAGCAGTATCTGTGAAAAAGTTGTCATACCCAACATGGAGTTCAGAGGTAAATCCTAACTAATATTATAAATGTGAAAGTAACTCTGTCTGTCTGTCTGTCTGTCTTTTCTTCACGCCTAAACTACTGAACCGATTTGTGTGAAATTTGGTACAGACATAGTTTGGAACTTGAGAAAGGACATAGGATAGTTTTTATAACAAAAAATTATAAAATAAAATTTATTCAAAAATTGGTCAAACCAAAAATCTGCCGGATGTGACTATTCTTTTTTGTACTAAAACACAACAAAATAAAAATATACGTATTAGGGTGCGTCCACATCTGGCGAATGCGCAGCACGCGAGCCGATCGCGAGCTGTCCGCGAGCTGCGCGCGTGCAGTCACTGCAATAGTTCGGTGCGCCTCTTTAGCGCAACTCACGCAAGGCTCGTATAGAGCGCGCGATCTGCGCGCAATCAGTTCTCGCCCTTACAGTTCCGTATATTGGCTCAGTACTATCGAAGACGAACAAAAATGCACGCGCGCAGCTCGCGGACAGCTCGCGATCGGCTCGCGTGCTGCGCATTCGCGGCGCATTCGCCAGATGTGGACGCACCCTTATAAAACTTATCTAAATATAAGTTGACAAAGTTTGCACACTGAATAAAATTCCTGTATATAGCAATCTATAAAGAGCTTAAAATGATTGGGTTTAACACATTATTTGTTTTATTACAAGCTTTTATTTAACTTGCAATGTATGTATGTACATAACTATGTGTGTTCGGGTGGAATTTTACAAGTTAATTTTAAGGCACTTGCCCTCAACCGATTGAGCTGATATTTTGCATACATGTTTAGTTTGGATGACAATGCATGTTAAGCTATGTGACGTCATCCTAAATCCAACATGGCTAAATATACAAGATGGCGGACTAGTTATTTTTAAGGTACCTATTACCTATACAAGCTGTTGATTTGCATCCGTGCCATAGTCAAGGACGTAATTATACTAATGATTCTCAACCCAAATCAACAAAAAAATTGGTACGTTTCGTTTTTTTTTTTTTTTTGGAATTCCGTCAATGTCCTCTAGCCGTATTTGAATTATGCGCGTGTGTTACTGGCCTTAAAACCGTGCTGCGCCCTCACACAAACGCAAAAACAAAGCATACGCAACGATTATTCATAAATTTCATTCATAAAATTGGATTACTTCTGAAATACTACGACATTACAATGACAAAAAAAGCAGTGCATTAGCTATTTCCCGTCTACTGTAATTCCAATCGATTATTTACGTATTTTATGTCCTCCTCCTGAAGTATGACACAAATGCAAATCAACACCTTTTATATTTAACAGAGTCAGACATGGAGTTATTCGAGGACAACCCCGAAGAGTACGTGCGGCGGGACATCGAAGGCTCGGACGTGGACACTCGCCGCCGAGCCGCCTGCGACCTCGTGCGGACGCTCGCCGCCAGCTACGAGGACAAGATGATGAACATCTTCGGACAGTATGTGCAGGTAAGCATATGCCAGGGTATGTTCTTGGGAATTTGTGATAGGAGCGCATGTGTTGATGTCAGTTTCATTAGAAAAATTGGGGAAATTACAGAGAGAAGTGAAGAGTTCGTTTCACAAATTAAATTGATTATCTTGTCCAGCTCATGTTAGCCAAGTACGCGGAGTGCGGCGCATCAGCTTGGCGCGGCAAAGACGCGGCCATGTACCTCGTGACGTCACTGGCGTCCCGCGGCAGCACGCAGGCGGCCGGCGTCACGCGCGCCTCGCCGCTCGTCGACCTCGCGCAGTTCGCGACCACCCATGTACTGCCCGAGCTGCAGCGACCTGACGGTGAGCATATCGTACTGTCATGTACCTCGTGACGTCACTGGCGTCCCGCGGCAGCACGCAGGCGGCCGGCGTCACGCGCGCCTCGCCGCTCGTCGACCTCGCGCAGTTCGCGACCACCCATGTACTGCCCGAGCTGCAGCGACCTGACGGTGAGCATATCGTACTGCCATGTACCTCGTGACGTCACTGGCGTCCCGCGGCAGCACGCAGGCGGCCGGCGTCACGCGCGCCTCGCCGCTCGTCGACCTCGCGCAGTTCGCGACCACCCATGTACTGCCCGAGCTGCAGCGACCTGACGGTGAGCATATCGTACTGTCATGTACCTCGTGACGTCACTGGCGTCCCGCGGCAGCACGCAGGCGGCCGGCGTCACGTAAAACGACCATCATCATCCTCCGAGCCTTTTCCCAATCATGTTGGGGTCGGCTTCCAGTCTAACCGGATTCAGCTGAGTACCAGTGCTTTACAAGAAGCGACTGCCTATCTGACCTCCTCAACCCAGTTACCCGGGCAACCCGTTACCCCTTGGTTAGACTGGTGTCAGACTTACTGGCTTCTGACTACCCGTAACGACTGCCAAGGATGTTCAATGACAGCCGGGACCTACAGTTTAACGTGCCATCCGAAACACTGCCAATGGTGTCTAAGATACACTTAGAAAGTACATACAAACTTAGAAAAGTTGCATTGGTACTTGCCTGACCTGGGATCGAACCCGCGCCCTCACACTTGAGAGGTTGGTCCTTTATCCACTAGGTCACCACGACTTTTTCACGTAAAACGACCATTTTAACATATTTATAAGGAGAAGAACTTATATGAACGTTATTGTTACAGTAAACGAGTTGCCCGTACTAAAGGCAGACGCCATAAAGTACGTCATGACGTTCCGTTCTCTGCTGCCCAAGGATCTCATCATTGCTTCAGTACCTTTATTGGTAAGTTTGTATTGTAGAAATAACTTGAGCCCGGGGCATCATCATTAAGCGTGACAAATGATCAGTAGTATTTAGTGCATTTTTTAGCTAAAATAATGGACACATATTTTATATTTTCTCTCACAAACCAATAACAACGAAGATGCGACATAACATGATTAAATTTTTTGTGTCGTCACGCCTATTTAAGCCGATTTCGACCACGGCGGCTGTTCTCATTTAAGGAGACCAGCCAGCTGCGCAGGACATATTATAGTGCACGAGCATTTGCGCAGACACAGGTGCACTCACTATTCCTTTACTCTCATAGCCCGATGGGACGGCAATCCGACACGACCGGAGACAGATCAGGCGCAGGACCGACATTAACGTGCTCTCCGATGCACGGGTGAATCAATCACCAACTTCCAGACTACGGGCTGCTTTGTGAAAGTCTTAGAAAACCCATAAAGCGATTTTACCGACCCGGTAATCAAACCCGTCTCGGGTTTGCACAGCAGCCGCGCTTACGACCACTAGACTAACCAGGCAGTCGACGATTTAGGCTGCGTTTCCACTGAGGCGGACACGCGCGGATCGGAGAGGAGACGTGTGGGGATGGACCAATCACATTAAATGCAAAAGACGAGATGTGGATTTCATGTAATGTGATTGGTCCATCCCCACACGTCTCCTCTCCGCTCCGCGCGTCTCCGCCTCAATTGAATGAAACGCAGCTTTAAGCCTAGTACGGAAGCTAATAAAAGTTGAATTTGTTGAGATATCGCACGTGCGCGGCCGCGGCGTGGTGCAGACGTACGGCGCGTGTGCGCTGGAGAAGCTGATCGCGGGCGGCATGCTGCAGCGAGCCGCGCTGCAGCCGCACGCCGCCGCGCTGCTCGCCGCGCTGTTCCACGCGCTCGGCGAGGCGGCCGACCCGCAGCACCACAACGAGTACGTCATGAAAGGTATACTGTTACAGCCTTTTTATCGTCCCACTGCTGGGCTGCGGCCTCCTCTCACACGGAGAAGGATTGAGCATTAATCACCACGCTTGCTCAATGCGGGTTGATGATTTCAGACTATATAGTCCAGGTTTCCTCAAGATGTTTTCCTTCGCCTTTTTTATCCGCCATTGGTGTCTAAGATATACTTAGAAAGTACATACAAACTTAAAAAAGTTACATTGGTACTTGCCTGATCTGGAATCGAACCCACGCCCTCATACTCGGGAGGTTGGTTCTTTGCCCACTAGGCCACCACGACGAAAAAGTCGAAAGGTATACATGGAGAACATAATGTTCATGTACGGTAGTGAAGCTGGTGGCGGGCGGCATACCCTGAAGACTGTATCATCATCATCCTCCTCCGAGCCTTTTTCCCAACTATGTTGGGGTCGGCTTCCAGTCTAACCGGATTCAGCTGAGTACCAGTGCTTTTCAAGAAGCTACTGCCTATCTGACCTCCTCAACCCAGTTACCCGGGCAACCCAATACCTCTTGTTTAGACTGGTGTCAGACTTACTGGCTTCTGACTACCCGTAACGACTGTCAAGGATGTTCAATGACAGCCGGGACCTACAGTTTCATCCGAAACACAGCCAATGGTGTCTAAGTTATACTTAGAAAGTACATACAAACTTAGAAAAGTTGCATTGGTACTTACCTGACCTGGGATCGAACCCTCATACTTGAGAGGTTGGTCCTTTACCCACTAGGCCACCACGACTTTTTATACAATGCAAATGATGCTAATAATAACGTTTTATGTTCCATAAACACACAAAACCAATTCTAGACTACACACAATTAATAATAGTTGTTATTTTCTTGGCAGCGGTACTCCGTACACTCTCGTGTCTACAAGACGGCTCGCTGTCTTACTTGGGCGATGCGCTGCCGAAACTTGCCCATATGCTGTCAGTTGTCGCCAAGAATCCTTGCAAGCCACACTTCAACCATTATTTGTTCGAGACTCTATCGCTCGCTGTGTCGTGAGTATATTCTTTAATGTATACAGCTGCCCCCCACGTCCGATAACCGGTGACCGATTTTTTGTAGGAGAAAAATAGAACACACTCATAGCAATAATGCAAGGCACACAAAGGTCTTACAAAATATCGGTCAGAAAATCCTAGTCCGGATGTGCTACAGAAAATCGGTCCGACAAAAAGTCTGACGTGTGCGGGCAGCCTACTACTAAATTAATAATAATATGACAAGGCTCTAAAACTACTGAATCGATTAGGATAATTATTTCACTGTTATGAAGGTAGACTATTCCCGAGTAACATAGGCTAAATTTTGTACGTGAACGGGAAGAAGTTCCCCGGGACGCGAGTAAAACCACGGAGTAACAGTTACTATAGAAGAGCACTGCAACTAGAAGATTTTCTGTTCGGTGTTCTGGAAATCGGACGGATTTGTAATATTGTTTCAGTGTAGACATCCCATTTTTTAGATTAGAGGAAGGTTACTTTTCTTTTCTTTTCGGGTGCGCGAAGTAGTTTCATCGCGGGTGAAACCGCTGGTAAAAGCTAGTATATTAATAAACGCCTAGATCTGCATGATGTCTGACTACATATCGACAGGTCTTGATAACATCTTTCTTTTTTTGCTTTGAAATGTATTAATTCGAATGTTTTATTGCAGTTTGGTGACGAAATCAAATCCTGACGCTATATCAGCTTTCGAAGATGCTCTGTTCCCGATATTCCAAGAGATCCTTCAGAATGATGTACAAGGTATGTTTCTGAAGTTAACTAGTACGAAATTCTGCCTCCATTATTGGATGCGCTGTATATGAGAAAAGGTTAATTTTCTATACAGGAATGAATTTTAAGCAGTGCGCAAAAAAAAAACTGGTGGTCCAGAATCGTTAACAGAACATATCTGCATCATCAGTAAAAAAAAATTTTTCATTCTTTTGGCCGCCCTAAAATCAGCAAATTATGGATACCAACTATTCTTACACGCTGCTCCAAGCAGCGCTCGCGTCAGTAAACCGGTTTCGCGTTGCCGTCCCGTGCCTACTATGACGACTGTGGCCGTACTATCGGTTACAAAATAAACATCTTTCGATATCAATAACTTTTCTTTTTTGTACTAAAACACTACAAAATAAAAATATACGTATCTATAAAACTTATTTAACTATAAGTTGACAAAGTTTGCGCACTGGATAAAATTCATTCCTGTATAGCTTATAGAAAATTTAATATTAGGTCGACAATAAAAACAAAACGTGACCTCAGACACTGTTATTGACATCTTCACAACAGCACATTTGTTAACAGACTTTATTCGATTTACTAAGCTATGGTGAAACTTTACCGTAACGAGAGCCGTGACACTTTATGTTTCCTAAAAATATTAATCAGGAAGTCCACTAGTAAGCTTTCGTTTAAAAATACCGTGCGGAAGTATTTTTTTAATAAGTTGTTAGCAGAATCATCATTATAATAATTCATTGGTATAATACTGGGTGTACGAAAAGTCCACTGAAATTTAAATTTCGAATAAAATTCAAATGTTGCACGGGGTGCGGGGGTAGCACCAACGGTCTGTCGGAATTCATTCGCCATGGAACGTTTTACCGGAGCTGACCGTGCTTTTTGTGTGCGTGAGTTTTATCACAACAGCGACTCGCGCATGTCTCAAGCAAGCTCCCCGCGTCCTCTGTTGAGTGCGCGGGGGGCATGTTTATGTGTTTCTGCTACATGGACTGTGTAGACGCACCCTGACAGTCGTTGTGTGCGTGCATTCGTATTTGTATAACACCGCGGGTTACATGCCGTCATGTTGTTGCAGAGTTCATGCCCTACGTGTTCCAAATGCTGTCGTTACTGCTGGAGCTGCGCGGCGGCGGCGGCGGCGGTGGCGACGCGTACAGCGCGCTGCTGCCGTGCGTGGTGGCGCCCGCGCTGTGGGAGCGCCCCGCCAACGTGCGGCCGCTCGTGCGCCTGCTGTGTGCCTTCGTGGCGCACCGGCCCCAGCAGGTGCTCGCCTCCGGCCGCCTCGTGAGTACATACACACATACACTGTACTACTGCCGCCAACGTGCGGCCGCTCGTGCGCCTGCTGTGTGCCTTCGTGGCGCACCGGCCCCAGCAGGTGCTCGCCTCCGGCCGCCTCGTGAGTACATACACACATACACTGTACTACTGCCGCCAACGTGCGGCCGCTCGTGCGCCTGCTGTGTGCCTTCGTGGCGCACCGGCCCCAGCAGGTGCTCGCCTCCGGCCGCCTCGTGAGTACATACACACATACACTGTACTACTGCCGCCAACGTGCGGCCGCTCGTGCGCCTGCTGTGTGCCTTCGTGGCGCACCGGCCCCAGCAGGTGCTCGCCTCCGGCCGCCTCGTGAGTACATACACACATACACTGTACTACTGCCGCCAACGTGCGGCCGCTCGTGCGCCTGCTGTGTGCCTTCGTGGCGCACCGGCCCCAGCAGGTGCTCGCCTCCGGCCGCCTCGTGAGTACATACACACATACACTGTACTACTGCCGCCAACGTGCGGCCGCTCGTGCGCCTGCTGTGTGCCTTCGTGGCGCACCGGCCCCAGCAGGTGCTCGCCTCCGGCCGCCTCGTGAGTACATACACACATACACTGTACTACTGCCGCCAACGTGCGGCCGCTCGTGCGCCTGCTGTGTGCCTTCGTGGCGCACCGGCCCCAGCAGGTGCTCGCCTCCGGCCGCCTCGTGAGTACATACACACATACACTGTACTACTGCCGCCAACGTGCGGCCGCTCGTGCGCCTGCTGTGTGCCTTCGTGGCGCACCGGCCCCAGCAGGTGCTCGCCTCCGGCCGCCTCGTGAGTACATACACACATACACTGTACTACTGCCGCCAACGTGCGGCCGCTCGTGCGCCTGCTGTGTGCCTTCGTGGCGCACCGGCCCCAGCAGGTGCTCGCCTCCGGCCGCCTCGTGAGTACATACACACATACACTGTACTACTGCCGCCAACGTGCGGCCGCTCGTGCGCCTGCTGTGTGCCTTCGTGGCGCACCGGCCCCAGCAGGTGCTCGCCTCCGGCCGCCTCGTGAGTACATACACACATACACTGTACTACTGCCGCCAACGTGCGGCCGCTCGTGCGCCTGCTGTGTGCCTTCGTGGCGCACCGGCCCCAGCAGGTGCTCGCCTCCGGCCGCCTCGTGAGTACATACACACATACACTGTACTACTGCCGCCAACGTGCGGCCGCTCGTGCGCCTGCTGTGTGCCTTCGTGGCGCACCGGCCCCAGCAGGTGCTCGCCTCCGGCCGCCTCGTGAGTACATACACACATACACTGTACTACTGCCGCCAACGTGCGGCCGCTCGTGCGCCTGCTGTGTGCCTTCGTGGCGCACCGGCCCCAGCAGGTGCTCGCCTCCGGCCGCCTCGTGAGTACATACACACATACACTGTACTACTGCCGCCAACGTGCGGCCGCTCGTGCGCCTGCTGTGTGCCTTCGTGGCAACCGGCCCCAGCAGGTGCTCGCCTCCGGCCGCCTCGTGAGTACATACACACATACACTGTACTACTGCCGCCAACGTGCGGCCGCTCGTGCGCCTGCTGTGTGCCTTCGTGGCGCACCGGCCCCAGCAGGTGCTCGCCTCCGGCCGCCTCGTGAGTACATACACACATACACTGTACTACTGCCGCCAACGTGCGGCCGCTCGTGCGCCTGCTGTGTGCCTTCGTGGCGCACCGGCCCCAGCAGGTGCTCGCCTCCGGCCGCCTCGTGAGTACATACACACATACACTGTACTACTGCCGCCAACGTGCGGCCGCTCGTGCGCCTGCTGTGTGCCTTCGTGGCGCACCGGCCCCAGCAGGTGCTCGCCTCCGGCCGCCTCGTGAGTACATACACACATACACTGTACTACTGCCGCCAACGTGCGGCCGCTCGTGCGCCTGCTGTGTGCCTTCGTGGCGCACCGGCCCCAGCAGGTGCTCGCCTCCGGCCGCCTCGTGAGTACATACACACATACACTGTACTACTGCCGCCAACGTGTCCTTGCAAAATGTTACCACAAAAACAACACGAAAAATAGTATAGCCAATTCTGGCTGTACGGAATACAAATCCAATAAAAGATAACTTATGCATGCCCAGGGGGTCTCCTTTTTAGACGTCTCGGAGAAAAAATATACTCTATTGTTTTCTAATAAAAAACAGACCAAAAGTTTTGTTCAAAAGTATTTTTCAACAAAACTGACCCCGATGTTATGATTTCAGAATGCAATGCTCGGAGTGTTCCAGAAGTTGATCGCTTCCAAAACGAATGACCATGAAGGATTCTATCTCATGCAGACTATGCTGTACAAGTTCGGAAAGTAAGTCACATCTCACTAAAACGCTCTCATTTTATCGTTAACGCATCCCATTTCACTTTTTCCAAAACCACTATCCTACTTCCGACTAATGTTAGGCCAACCTTACACTTGTAATTTTGCTTTAAACTACTCTATCATAATTCCCTTATAGTATTTTCTTAAAACTTTTTACAACTTACGTAATTTTTACGGAAGTAACTTGTGTAAAGTCGGGGTGGCATGAATTTTACTTAGGGCCTTATCATACTAGCGGATTGCGAGCGTCTTCAAAGTGGAACGGACGCGTAACGAATACGTTACGGGCGCGCAACGAACACGCCGCGCATGCGCAGCGAATTCATTACAGACGCGCAACATCACACAAACATAAATTCGTCGCACAAAGCAGTGTTTTGTTCGTTTGTAAAAAAACACAAAGTAGTCGCTCTCCGCCATTCGATTATTGTTTGAATCCATTTTGTTACTGAGTGTATTGTACGTCGTTAATTTGCTACAAACACGCGACGAAAACGTTGCGAATTTGCCGTACGTCCGCGACGTCTTCGCTGAGCAGCCGCAGCTTGTTCGCGTCGCATTCGCTACGCGCCCGCTCCGCTTTGAAGACGCTCGCAATCCGCTAGTATGATAAGGCCCTTATCATATTTTTATTATATAAGTAAATGTATATAAAAAATGAGATAACAAATTGGAAATATTTGCTTTGACAGAAGTTATAGGGACTTAAAAACAATTTTGAAGTAATGAAAAAACCTAAATGTACGTTGATTACAGCGAAGTGATGTCCCAATACACGAAGCAGATAATGACGCTGCTATTCCAGCGGTTATCGTCGTCTAAGACCACGAAGTATGTGCGCGGACTCATCGCCTTCCTCGGCTTCTACGCCGCGCATTTCGGCGCAGACCCACTCATTGACCTTGTCGACTCGGTACAAGCTGGGTAAGTAATTATTATTCTTTAATTTTTTTTGACTGCCTCGTTGGTCTAGTGGTCGCAAGTCCGGCTACTGTGCTCGAGGTCTCGGGTTCGATTCCCGGGTCGGGCCGAAATCGCTTTGTGGGTTTTCTTAAAAAACTTTCATGAGGCATTCCGTAGTCTGGAAGTTGGTGATTGATTCACCCGTGCATCGGAGAGCACGTAAATGTCGGTCCTGCGCCTGATCTCTCTCCGGTCGTGTCGGGTTACCGTCCCATCGGGCTATGAGAGTGAAGGAATAGTGAGTGCACCTGTGTCTGCGCAAATGCTCGTGCACTATAATATGTCCTGCGCAGCTGGCTGATCTCCTTAAGTGAAAACAGCCGCCATGGCCGAAATCGGCCGTGGACGCCATTATTATTATTCTTTGTTACACACTTAACAGTAAATACACAAGAATACAGGAAGGTTATGTACAACAGCGAGCTCAAACCACAATTGGGTTCTCTTACAGCCGACTTTAAAGCGATAGAGAAATTCAATAGAGGTAGGGTAAATGTGCAAATAACTATATGCCCTGAAGAGATACGAAAATTTACTAAATTATGTGACGATAAATGAAGAACCAATCAACCGATTTTGTGCAAACTTCACATAAACCATCTGCTGAATAGTCCGAAGAAAGCTTAAATATTTGGTTTGGATAAGTGAGACCGGCCGTGAGTTATAAAGTTACAAACGAAACGATTACGAAAAGTGTCATATACATAGATTATTATTTTTTAAATGTTTGTGTGTTTCATTCGCAGCATGTTCGGAATGTACGTGGAGCGAGTTTTAATCGCGGACCTACAACGTGTGAGCGGCGCTCTGGAACGTAAGGCGGCTGCTGTCGGCTGCGTCAAGCTGCTCACCGACAGCCAGCACTTCCTCACCGGCAACCTCGCGCCGCTGTGGCCGCGCCTGCTGCAGGTGACACACACATACATACACACACCCAGACACAAACGTACACACACCCAGACACATACGTACACACACCCAGACACATACGTACACACACACAGGCACATAGACATACACACAAACACATGCACACACACACACAAAAGCACGACACATCAAATGTAACGTAAGTCTCAATGCTCCGCTCATAAGAATATGTACAGAGATCAATAGCCTTTGTCATTTAGAAAAAATATCGAAATTCATGTTCGCTCCCTTAATCAATTTCGTAAAACAGTTTCAGATATATGAAAACACAACAATAGTCATTAATTCATTAAATTTTAATAGGCATACCTATATGATATTACGTTCTTGTTTTATTTTACTTAATTTTAAATTTAATTTTAATTATTATTCTTCTCAGTGTGCAAAGCAGAATTTTATAATAACTTTTCTTTTTATATATTTTATTGTTTGTAATGTAATTGGTGTGCCAATAATATAAAATATAAATAAATAGACACTACGTAATAAGCAGTTATTCAATGTTATACAATTGTTCCTTCTCAGGCGCTGATCTCGTTGTTCGAGCTGCCTACGGACGAGTCAGCGTTGCCGGACGACCACTTCATTGAAGTAGACGACACTCCCGGCTATCAGGCGCAGTACGCACAACTCACCTGCGCTAAGGGCGGCAGTGGGGACCCGCTCGCTGGTAAGACAAGCAAGCTTTTAACATACACCGTCGTACCACAAAAACTTTTAAACGTCAGTTTAACACTTGTCTAAAAAAATGTCAGATTATGACGTTGAAATAAGGTCCATTTTGCAGCCACACTTTTTTTAGACAAGAGTTTGACACATGTTTAAGTTTTTGTAGTAAGATCACATATGTTTATATATTTGAGATGCCAACAGTTTTTACATAATGTTCTTAAAAGTATTTAAATTTAATTTAATTTCAATTAAAAAAAAACATTGACACAATGCGACAATGCAGAAAAATAATATTAGAATTAGAGAAAGTGTTTATTTGTCGAAAAGTTCTTGTAAAAGCTGTTAACCCGTAGAGAACAAAATGGCTAGCGGAGATATCATAACCCAAAATCTCTTAAATAGCGCGCCAAAATGCGGGTGTTCGGGGGACGAGTAGTGTTTCTATCCCCGCCCTTACACCATGACGTATACTTACGCCATATATTACGAAACCTACAAGAAGGCGCCTTTTTTTTAACGACGTCAAAAATCATCAAATGACCCCGCCCGCTGTGGGTTAGCAGCGGTGAGGGAGTGTCAGACTCTTACTGACTAAAAACCGTCGTGTTCCGTCGTAGGCCTTTTATATACCAGGGCCTCGGTAACTCTTTCGAACAATCTCGCAGCCCCGGACAAGAAGGCGCCTGACCTACCATTTTAGAATATCTGCTATCTTTCCTTCCACCGTGCATTAAATTAATCAAAGTTGTTTGTTATCACAGACGTGGGTGACCCAGTGAACTACCTAGCTACGTCCCTGGGCGCTCTATCCCGTCAGTCCCCCGGCGTGCTGCCGCCGCGGCTGGCGGCGCTGGACGAGCCGCACCGCAACGCGCTGCACCACTACCTCGCCGCCTGTAGCGTGCAGCTCTGCTGATCACCAGACCTGATATACAACTTTTGTGTACACCGGGATTCATTAGCAGTTCACTCAACATTTTAACTGACTTAAAAAACAGATTCTCAGTTTGACCTGTTTGTAAAGTATTTGTTGAGTACTTCTTCTTAGTCGTATCCTGATGACTAAAATTCATAGTAAACAGTTGTTTTAGGAAAATTAATGTTTATGATGTCGGAGAACTTTCGCCTAGGCAAATATATAAAGCCTAATTCCGTATATAATAAACACACGAAAAGTGTCAATGAACTCCAATACATAGAAGGAATTAAAAGGTAAATCTAAAAGATTGGAAGACCTTATTAAATATCAAGATACATCAAACAGCCAAGTGATGCATCAATTAAGTACTACACAAAGATAATAAAAACCGGTGTACAAAGGTTGCAAAGTAAAAGTGATAAACATGAACGAATGTGTATATGTGAAACTAGTGTAAACTTCAAGACTGGACATTAAATAATGAAAGGAAGTATGACTGTTATTTGATACAATAATTACTGTTACTGGTATTTAGGGTGTGTTTACACGGTGCAAGTAGCTTGCGCGTGTTGAGGCAGATGCGCAAGTCACATGCATTTTAAAAACGTGCGACCAGCGACTCGCGCATGTACCAAAGCAAATACCCACCCGCGGGCTGTGTTGAGAGCGCGCGGGTCACTTGTGCATGTTAACTTGCTCCAGCTACATGCACCGTGTAGACGCACCCTTATATTGAATAAGGATAGTGTGATAGTGGACATGTGATGAACAAATATTATGTATAAGTGGTGATGAATAAATGTTATAAATATGATATGTGAATGTATTTGAGCTGGTTCTTGTATACAAAAAATGAATGCATTTATGTTACAATTTCTTGTTAGACGACTGTTTTTTCTTGTAGATATTTTGATAATGCACGCTAATATAACAAGACGTCTTAGTAAATCTATACTAATACTATAAAGAGGAAAAAGTTCAATTTTTGTTTGTTTGTATTGTATGTAATTAACTCAAAAACTACTGCACTAATTTGAAAAATTCTGTCACTGTTGGAAAGCTGCATTTTCGCCGAGTAACATAGGCATTGTAAGATTTATTTTGTCCCCTTACGTACAGTAGTACCCACGGGACGCGGGTGATACCGCGGGAAAATGGCTAGTCAAATATAAAAAGCTGATCTGATTTTGAATTGTTATCAACTTCCGCTTGTTTTACAATGTTTTTATATTCACTGTCAAAATAGGTTTGTTATAAGTAATTTACAATTACTTTATTTACTATTAATGTATGTTGTTTTAAGCTGCTGTATCTATTGTATGACTAAACTAGATGTAAAATTGTTTGAACACGATGTTGAAAGGGATCGGCGCTAAGCGTTCCGTGAATGTGTAACCGAGCAGTGATAAGTTAATGTATCATATTATGTGTATAAACATGCTTTTTGTCTATAAACAGATGTTTAATTTTTTATTAATTGTCCTGTTCATATGGTCGGATATATAGAAGACATCTAAATAACTGTTTGGTTTTTTATGCCATAAGGTTTCGAAACTGATCCGATTCAAAAACCCTATGGTTTAAAAACTTCAAAGTTTATTTTGACATGAGAACACCACACGTGCACGTAACACTAATTTGGGGCGCGCGATATAGAGTGTACATAAGGAAATACATGGGGGAGTACATAAAGTGAACATAAAGAAATACATAGGGAAGTTCATAGTGTACATAAGGTAATACATAGGGAAGTTCATAGTGTATATAAGGTAATACATAGGGAAGTTCATAGTGTATATAAGGTAATACATAGAGTGTACATAGGGGAGTACATAGAGTGTACATAGGGGAGTACATAGAGTGTACAATTGTACATAAGGAAATACATAGGGAAGTTCATAGTGTACATAAGGAAATACATAGGGGAGTACATAGAGTGTACATAAGGAAATATATAGGGGAGTACATAAGGAAATACATAGGGGAGTACATAGAGTGTACATAAGGAAATACATGGGGGAGTATATAGAGTGTACATAAGGAAAAACATGGGGGAGTACATAGAGTGTACATAAGGAAAAAATAGGGGAGTACATAGTGTACATAAGGAAATACATGGGGGAGTACATAGAGTGTACATAAGGAAATACATGGGGGAGTACATAGAGTGTACATAAGGAAAACATAGGGGAGTACATAGAGTGTACATAAGGAAATACATAGGGAAGTTCATAGTGTACATAAGGAAATACATGGGGGAGTACATAGAGTGCACATAAGGAAAACAGGGGAGTACATAGTGTGTACATAAGGAAAACATAGGGGAGTACATAGAGTGTACATAAGGAAATACATAGGGGATTACATAGAGTGTACATAAGGAAATACATGGGGGAGTACATAGAGTGTACATAAGGAAAACATAGGGGAGTACATAGAGTGTATATAAGGAAATACATGGGGGAGTATATAGAGTGTACATAAGGAAATACATAGGGAAGTTCATAGTGTACATAAGGAAATACATGGGGGAGTACATAGAGTGCACATAAGGAAAACATAGGGGAGTACATAGTGTACATAAGGTAATACATGGGGGAGTACATAGAGTGCACATAAGGAAAACATAGGGGAGTACATAGTGTGTACATAAGGAAAACATAGGGGAGTACATAGAGTGTACATAATGAAATACATGGGGGAGTACATAGAGTGTACATAAGGAAATACATAGGGAAGTTCATAGTGTACATAAGGAAATACATGTGGGAGTACATAGAGTGCACATAAGGAAAACATAGGGGAGTACATAGTGTGTACATAAGGAAAACATAGGGGAGTACATAGAGTGTACATAATGAAATACATGGGGGAGTACATAGTGTGTACATAAGTAAAACATAGGGGAGTACATAGAGTGTACATATGGAAGTACATAGAGTGTACATAAGGAAATACATAGGGGATTACATAGAGTGTACATAAGGAAATACATGGGGGAGTACATAGAGTGTACATAAGGAAAACATAGGGGAGTACATAGTGTGTACATAAGGAAAACATAGGGGAGTACATAGAGTGTACATAATGAAATACATGGAGTACATAGAGTGTACATAAGGAAATACATAGGGAAGTTCATAGTGTACATAAGGAAATACATGGGGGAGTACATAGACTGTACATAAGGAAATACATAGGGAGGTACATAGAGTGTACATAAGGAAATACATGGGGGAGTACATAGAGTGTACATAAGGAAATACATGGGGGAATACATAGAGTGTACATAAGGAAATACATGGGGGAGTACATAGTGTACATAAGCAAATACATAGGGGAGTACATAGAGTGTACATAAGGAAATACATAGGGGAGTACATAGAGTGTACATTAAGAAATTTATAGGGAAGTTCATAGTGTACATAAGGAAATACATGGGGGAGTACATAGAGTGTACGTAAGGAAATACATGGGGGAGTACATAGAGTGTACATAAGGAAAACATAGGGGAGTACATATAGTGTACATAAGGAAATACATGGGGGAGTACATAGAGTGTACATAAGGAAATACATAGGGAAGTTCATAGTGTACATAAGGAAATACATGGGGGAGTACATAGAGTGTACGTAAGGAAATACATGGGGGAGTACATAGAGTATACATAAGGAAATACATGGGGGAGTACATAGAGTGTACATAAGGAAATACATAGGGAAGTTCATAGTGTACATAAGGAAATACATAGGGAAGTTCATAGTGTACATAAGGAAATACATAGAGAAGTTCATAGTGTACATAAGGAAATACATGGGGGAGTACATAGAGTGTACATAAGGAAAACATAAGGGAGTTCATAGTGTGTACATAAGGAAAACATAGGGGAGCACATAGAGTGTACATAAGGAAATACATAGGGAAGTTCATAGTGTACATAAGGAAATACATGGGGGAGTACATAGAGTGTACATAAGGAAATACATAGGGAATATCATAGTGTACATATGGAAATATATAGGGAAGTTCATAGTGTACATAAGGAAATACATGGGGGAGTACATAGAGTGTACGTAAGGAAATACATGGGGGAGTACATAGAGTATACATAAGGAAAACATAGGGGAGTACATAGAGTGTACATAAGGAAATACATGGGGGAGTACATAGAGTGTACATAAGGAAATACATAGGGAAGTTCATAGTGTACATAAGGAAATACATAGGGAAGTTCATAGTGTACATAAGGAAATACATGGGGGAGTTCATAGTGTGTACATAAGGAAAACATAGGGGAGCACATAGAGTGTACATAAGGAAATACATAGGGAAGTTCATAGTGTACATAAGGAAATACATGGGGGAGTACATAGAGTGTACATAAGGAAATACATGGGGGAGTACATAGAGTGTACATAAGGAAAACATAGGGGAGTACATAGAGTGTACATAAGGAAATACATAGGGAAGTTCATAGTGTACATAAGGAAATACATGGGGGAGTACATAGAGTGCACATAAGGAAAACAGGGGAGTACATAGTGTGTACATAAGGAAAACATAGGGGAGTACATAGAGTGTACATAAGGAAATACATAGGGGATTACATAGAGTGTACATAAGGAAATACATGGGGGAGTACATAGAGTGTACATAAGGAAAACATAGGGGAGTACATAGAGTGTATATAAGGAAATACATGGGGGAGTATATAGAGTGTACATAAGGAAATACATAGGGAAGTTCATAGTGTACATAAGGAAATACATGGGGGAGTACATAGAGTGCACATAAGGAAAACATAGGGGAGTACATAGTGTACATAAGGTAATACATGGGGGAGTACATAGAGTGCACATAAGGAAAACATAGGGGAGTACATAGTGTGTACATAAGGAAAACATAGGGGAGTACATAGAGTGTACATAATGAAATACATGGGGGAGTACATAGAGTGTACATAAGGAAATACATAGGGAAGTTCATAGTGTACATAAGGAAATACATGTGGGAGTACATAGAGTGCACATAAGGAAAACATAGGGGAGTACATAGTGTGTACATAAGGAAAACATAGGGGAGTACATAGAGTGTACATAATGAAATACATGGGGGAGTACATAGTGTGTACATAAGTAAAACATAGGGGAGTACATAGAGTGTACATATGGAAGTACATAGAGTGTACATAAGGAAATACATAGGGGATTACATAGAGTGTACATAAGGAAATACATGGGGGAGTACATAGAGTGTACATAAGGAAAACATAGGGGAGTACATAGTGTGTACATAAGGAAAACATAGGGGAGTACATAGAGTGTACATAATGAAATACATGGAGTACATAGAGTGTACATAAGGAAATACATAGGGAAGTTCATAGTGTACATAAGGAAATACATGGGGGAGTACATAGACTGTACATAAGGAAATACATAGGGAGGTACATAGAGTGTACATAAGGAAATACATGGGGGAGTACATAGAGTGTACATAAGGAAATACATGGGGGAATACATAGAGTGTACATAAGGAAATACATGGGGGAGTACATAGTGTACATAAGCAAATACATAGGGGAGTACATAGAGTGTACATAAGGAAATACATAGGGGAGTACATAGAGTGTACATTAAGAAATTTATAGGGAAGTTCATAGTGTACATAAGGAAATACATGGGGGAGTACATAGAGTGTACGTAAGGAAATACATGGGGGAGTACATAGAGTGTACATAAGGAAAACATAGGGGAGTACATATAGTGTACATAAGGAAATACATGGGGGAGTACATAGAGTGTACATAAGGAAATACATAGGGAAGTTCATAGTGTACATAAGGAAATACATGGGGGAGTACATAGAGTGTACGTAAGGAAATACATGGGGGAGTACATAGAGTATACATAAGGAAAACATAGGGGAGTACATAGAGTGTACATAAGGAAATACATGGGGGAGTACATAGAGTGTACATAAGGAAATACATAGGGAAGTTCATAGTGTACATAAGGAAATACATAGAGAAGTTCATAGTGTACATAAGGAAATACATGGGGGAGTACATAGAGTGTACATAAGGAAATACATGGGGGAGTACATAGAGTGTACGTAAGGAAATACATGGGGGAGTACATAGAGTATACATAAGGAAAACATAGGGGAGTACATAGAGTGTACATAAGGAAATACATGGGGGAGTACATAGAGTGTACATAAGGAAATACATAGGGAAGTTCATAGTGTACATAAGGAAATACATAGGGAAGTTCATAGTGTACATAAGGAAATACATGGGGGAGTTCATAGTGTGTACATAAGGAAAACATAGGGGAGCACATAGAGTGTACATAAGGAAATACATAGGGAAGTTCATAGTGTACATAAGGAAATACATGGGGGAGTACATAGAGTGCACATAAGGAAAACATAGGGGAGTACATAGTGTGTACATAAGGAAAACATAGGGGAGTACATAAAGTGTATATAAGGAAATTCATGGGGGAGTACATAGAGTGTACATAAGGAAATACATAGGGAAGTTCATAGTGTACATAAGGAAATACATAGGGAAGTTTATAGTGTACATAAGGGAGTACATAGAGTGTACATAAGGAAAACATAGGGGAGTACATAGTGTGTACATAAGGAAAACATAGGGGAGCACATAGAGTGTACATAAGGAAATACATAGGGAAGTTCATAGTGTACATAAGGAAATACATAGGGAAGTTCATAGTGTACATAAGGAAAACAGGGGAGCACATAGAGTGTACATAAGGAAATACATGGGGGAGTACATAGTGTACATAAGCAAATACATAGGGGAATACATAGAGTGTACATAAGGAAATACATGGGGGAGTACATAGAGTGTACATAAGGAAATACATAGGGAAGTTCATAGTGTACATAAGGAAAACAGGGGAGCACATAAGAGTGTACATAAGGAAATACATGGGTGAGTACATAGTGTACATAAGCAAATACATAGGGGAATACATAGAGTGTACATAAGGAAATACATGGGGGAGTACATAGAGTGTACATAAGGAAATACATGGGGGAGTACATAGTGTACATAAGCAAATACATAGGGGAGTACATAGAGTGTACATAAGGAAATACATAGGGGAGTACATAGAGTGTACATTAAGAAATTTATAGGGAAGTTCATAGTGTACATAAGGAAATACATGGGGGAGTACATAGAGTGTACATAAGGAAAACATAGGGGAGTACATAGAGTGTACATAAGGAAATACATGGGGGAGTACATAGAGTGTACATTAAGAAATTTATAGGGAAGTTCATAGTGTACATAAGGAAATACATGGGGGAGTACATAGAGTGTACATAAGGAAAACATAGGGGAGTACATAGAGTGTACATAAGGAAATACATGGGGGAGTACATAGAGTGTACATAAGGAAATACATAGGGAAGTTCATAGTGTACATAAGGAAATACATAGGGAAGTTCATAGTGTACATAAGGAAATACATGGGGGAGTACATAGAGTGTACATAAGGAAATACATAGGGAAGTTCATAGTGTACATAAGGAAATATATAGGGAAGTTCATAGTGTACATAAGGAAATACATGGGGGAGTACATAGAGTGTACGTAAGGAAATACATGGGGGAGTACATAGAGTATACATAAGGAAAACATAGGGGAGTACATAGAGTGTACATAAGGAAATACATGGGGGAGTACATAGAGTGTACATAAGGAAAACATAAGGGAGTTCATAGTGTGTACATAAAGAAAACATAGGGGAGCACATAGAGTGTACATAAGGAAATACATAGGGAAGTTTATAGTGTACATAAGGGAGTACATAGAGTGTACATAAGGAAAACATAGGGGAGTACATAGTGTGTACATAAGGAAAACATAGGGGAGCACATAGAGTGTACATAAGGAAATACATAGGGAAGTTCATAGTGTACATAAGGAAATACATAGGGAAGTTCATAGTGTACATAAGGAAAACAGGGGAGCACATAGAGTGTACATAAGGAAATACATGGGGGAGTACATAGTGTACATAAGCAAATACATAGGGGAATACATAGAGTGTACATAAGGAAATACATGGGGGAGTACATAGAGTGTACATAAGGAAATACATAGGGAAGTTCATAGTGTACATAAGGAAAACAGGGGAGCACATAAGAGTGTACATAAGGAAATACATGGGTGAGTACATAGTGTACATAAGCAAATACATAGGGGAATACATAGAGTGTACATAAGGAAATACATGGGGGAGTACATAGAGTGTACATAAGGAAATACATGGGGGAGTACATAGTGTACATAAGCAAATACATAGGGGAGTACATAGAGTGTACATAAGGAAATACATAGGGGAGTACATAGAGTGTACATTAAGAAATTTATAGGGAAGTTCATAGTGTACATAAGGAAATACATGGGGGAGTACATAGAGTGTACATAAGGAAAACATAGGGGAGTACATAGAGTGTACATAAGGAAATACATGGGGGAGTACATAGAGTGTACATTAAGAAATTTATAGGGAAGTTCATAGTGTACATAAGGAAATACATGGGGGAGTACATAGAGTGTACATAAGGAAAACATAGGGGAGTACATAGAGTGTACATAAGGAAATACATGGGGGAGTACATAGAGTGTACATAAGGAAATACATAGGGAAGTTCATAGTGTACATAAGGAAATACATAGGGAAGTTCATAGTGTACATAAGGAAATACATGGGGGAGTACATAGAGTGTACATAAGGAAATACATAGGGAAGTTCATAGTGTACATAAGGAAATATATAGGGAAGTTCATAGTGTACATAAGGAAATACATGGGGGAGTACATAGAGTGTACGTAAGGAAATACATGGGGGAGTACATAGAGTATACATAAGGAAAACATAGGGGAGTACATAGAGTGTACATAAGGAAATACATGGGGGAGTACATAGAGTGTACATAAGGAAAACATAAGGGAGTTCATAGTGTGTACATAAAGAAAACATAGGGGAGCACATAGAGTGTACATAAGGAAATACATAGGGAAGTTCATAGTGTACATAAGGAAATACATGGGGGAGTACATAGAGTGCACATAAGGAAAACATAAGGGAGTTCATAGTGTGTACATAAAGAAAACATAGGGGAGCACATAGAGTGTACATAAGGAAATACATAGGGAAGTTCATAGTGTACATAAGGAAATACATGGGGGAGTACATAGAGTGCACATAAGGAAAACATAGGGGAGTACATAGTGTGTACATAAGGAAAACATAGGGGAGTACATAGAGTGTATATAAGGAAATACATGGGGGAGTACATAGAGTGTACATAAGGAAATACATAGGGAAGTTCATAGTGTACATAAGGAAATACATAGGGAAGTTTATAGTGTACATAAGGGAGTACATAGAGTGTACATAAGGAAAACATAGGGGAGTACATAGTGTGTACATAAGGAAAACATAGGGGAGCACATAGAGTGTACATAAGGAAATACATGGGGGAGTACATAGTGTACATAAGCAAATAGATAGGGGAGTACATAGAGTGTACATAAGGAAATACATAGGGAAGTTCAAAGTGTACATAAGGAAATACATAGGGAAGTTCATAGTGTACATAAGGAAATACATGGGGGAGTACATAGAGTGCACATAAGAAAAACATAGGGGAGTACATAGTGTGTACATAAGGAAAACATAGGGGAGTACATAGAGTGTACATATGGAAGTACATAGAGTGTACATAAGGAAATACATAGGGAAGTTCAAAGTGTACATAAGGAAATACATGGGGGAGTACATAGAGTGTACATAAGGAAATACATGGGGGAGTACATAGTGTACATAAGCAAATACATAGGGGAGTACATAGAGTGTACATAAGGAAATACATAGGGGAGTATATAGAGTGTACATAAGGAAATACATAGGGAAGTTCATAGTGTACATAAGGAAATACATAGGGGAGTACATAGAGTGTACATAAGGAAATACATAGGGGAGTACATAGAGTGTACATAGGGAAATACATGGGGGAGTACATAGAGTGTACATAAGGAAATACATAGGGGAGTACATAGAGTGTACATATAGAAATTTATAGGGAAGTTCATAGTGTACATAAGGAAATACATGGGGGAGTACATAGAGTGTACATAAGGAAATACATAGGGAAGTTCATAGTGTACATAAGGAAATACATAGAGGAGTACATAGAGTGTACATAAGGAAATACATAGGGAAGTTCATAGTGTACATAAGGAAAACAGGGTAGCACATAGAGTGTTCATAAGGAAATACATGGGGGAGTACATAGAGTGTATATAAGGAAATACATGGGGGAGTACATAGAGTGTACATAAGGAAATACATAGGGAAGTTCATAGTGTACATAAGGAAAACAGGGGAGCACATAGAGTGTACATAAGGAAATACATGGGGGAGTACATAGTGTACATAAGCAAATACATAGGGGAATACATAGAGTGTACATAAGGAAATACATGGGGGAGTACATAGAGTGTACATAAGGAAATACATAGGGAAGTTCATAGTGTACATAAGGAAATACATGGGGGAGTACATAGAGTGCACATAAGGAAAACATAGGGGAGTACATAGTGTGTACATAAGTAAAACATAGGGGAGTACATAGAGTGTACATATGGAAGTACATAGAGTGTACATAAGGAAATACATGGGGGAGTACATAGAGTGTACATAAGGAAAACATAGGGGAGTACATAGTGTGTACATAAGGAAAACATAGGGGAGTACATAGAGTGTACATAAGGAAAAAAATGGGGGAGTACATAGTGTGTACATAAGGAAAACATAGGGGAGCACATAGAGTGTACATAAGGAAATACATAGGGAAGGTCATAGTGTACATAAGGAAAACATAGGGGAGTACATAGTGTGTACATAAGGAAAACATAGGGGAGTACATAGAGTGTACATAAGGAAATACATGGGGGAGTACATAGAGTGTACATAAGGAAATACATATGGAAGTCCTGTTTCAGAAGTGAGGGTCTTAAAATTAAATTTGTAGTTAGCCCGCTTACAAAATAAAATTGTACGTGGACGAAGTCGCGGGCGACCGCTAGTATTGCAATATGCTTGAGCTAGAATAACACGGTACGCTCCCTGGACTGTCAATATAATTGACGATAAAAATAGAATGAACAAAAATCATTATACATCGTTAAAAAACATTTTTTGCAGGTTTCCTATACGAAATGATTTAAGGACAAAATGGTTAGAAGCTATTGGTGAGGAATATATTAATCCCAGACATAAATATTGGTTTGTCTGTTCGCTTCACTTTGAAGATAGTTGTTTTAATAGAACACTGGATATCTTAAGATTACGTGACAACTCTGTTCCCACATTATTTTTGGTAAGTCTTAAGATAGTTTTTTTTTTTTTTTTGTTAGACAAATCCTATGTAATTACATTATTAGTACAGTATATCTCTCCGTTCAATCGTTATTAAAGGAATATTCTTTTTTTCAGACACCCAAAGAAGGCCCCCAGGTGTCGTTGAATAGCTTGAAAACGATTGTAAATTATTGTATTTTTTTTTAGACAGTATCTACTTATGGCGTTTCTTGCGGATTCTTCTTCATAAGACCGAATCTTTGGCACCCTGCAACTAGTCTGACGTGAAAGAAATTTCATAGGGCTATTTGAAATAATAAATAATTACTTTGCCTGTGTTTTTTTTTTTTCAAAGGTATCACCCTACTGAAATGACTCCTCCCATTTGGTTGATGTTGTTGAGGTTATTAGTATCAGTGAAGTTAATGTGATAGTTAGTTCTATGACGAAGAAATTATTTATACTAGGTTATTTTTATGCACCCAGTAAGACTCGTACGTACTTCTATAGTTCGGCCATTCAGAGAATGCGTTCCTGACACGTCGCGATTGAACTGACGACGTAACTTTGCAATGGCGTTGCAGTTACGATAAAAATATTTTTGCTGGTTGTTTACCGTTTTAACAATTGAGGAGCATTAAAACAACATTATTATATCAATAATCAATGAATGTTATAATTTTGTGCCAAACTGAGTGTCAAATAACTTGGTAAACAATATTTTTCTAAATCTATACTGCGCTATTACAAGGTTATGTCAGCGGTTTATATTTTGTAGTGCTGTGCTAAAAATAACAGGCAAGTATCGTAATCTGTTCTTATACAGTTATAATATAAAATAATACGTTTTGATTTTCTTTTTAAGAATTGGAAAATAATGGACTATAAGACTTAATTATAACGTTTATGAAATATAAAAATAAAACTATGACCAAACCGCATTTTTATACTTAGATTAAAAATGGTAACCCCAAATGGCGTTATGGGCCGCCATTTTGTGACGCTAAAACAGTCGTCCGTTGTCGTTTCGTGCGCATAGACCACGTTTTTCAAGTGTTTTCGATCTGTTTTTATTTGATTACCCGGCTTTTGTTAGACCGAGATATCAGGATTGATTCTGTTATTGATAATAATATAATTATACATGTAGGCGAAGATGATGATGAAGACACCACCTCCTCAAGCAAATCGGAGTCTGATTAATATTCTGTTCGCACATTCAATTCAATGTACTTGTAACAAAGAATAAATAAAACAATTTTATTATATGAATATTACCTTTTTTTGGTTTCCACTTAAATAACTAAAATATAAAACAAATGATTCCGCCAATTTAAAACGAAAATAATCTTAAAATAATGCGGCGGTTCATTTTGAAGGAACGGTAACGAACTCAGTGTTATGTTGTGCCCATCACTAGTCGTGACTAACTGATAGGTGTCAGGAACGCATTCTCTGAACGGCCGAAGTATAACTAGAATACAATATCGATATTTGTTGAATCCGGTAGCGGTACAACCCTAGTAATGGCAGCCATTTTAGTTACTACTGCAGACTGTAGGTGTGCAGGTTTTTTTCGTGACATTTCCTGTCCCTATAGTTATATGTCAATGGTTCCTCCGTATAGACAAACCCAGCGGGGGCCAGTAGGGCCAAAGCCTGCCGAGGCTGCAGGATTGTTCGTATTACGACGGAACACGATGGATTTTTAGTCAGTAAAAGTCTGACATTCCCTCACCGCTGCTAACCCATAACAGGCGGGGTCATTTCATGATTTTTTCCATCGTTAAAAAAAAGGCCGCCTAATAGCCAAACCGTTCAAAATGAAGTAAAACTAACCACAAAAAATATACAAGTTATTTCTGTGTGTTCTTTCACATTCTTGATCTCGGTACCATATAATTTTCCTAAGATTAGAAAAAAAAAATTCTGTCCCAAAAAACCTAAAAAAATGTACACTATTTCAGAACTCAAATGTCAAAGTCAAATTTAAATCGTGCCCTCCGTTTTTCCGGTCGTGTTCCACTCAACTTGTTTATCGTATCAAGTTTTATTTATTTTATGCAATCAATATTTTAATATGGATATCAGTTCTGAATATAGTACTGAAAAGCGATGTTTCAAATGTGACCAAGCAGTATCAAAGAACTTGAATATAGTTCGTAATGCTTCAAACAATGCAATGTTATTGTGGAATCAGTTTCAAATATTTGTTTATGAAACGTATCTTGAACTGAAGAATTCAACTTTATTATTAAGTCCTGAGTTTTTAGTATATGACATAATATTCTCTGGGAACTATTTGGTTTGCCTTGATACGAGTGGAAATATACATACCGCTGCTATTACCATGAAAAATACTACTCCAAAGAGTTTTAAACTTCGCGGAACCGGCACTATGGCCAGTTCTCTATATGGAAAAGACCACATCCTCTTTCTAAAACATGAAGCGAATTCCTACTTCTTTAGTCTCTATAAACTGAATGCAGACTTAACATTGATGAAAAATTCAATACTAATTTACAATGAACAATTGCCAACATCGCAAACAAGTAATAAACACACTTTGCAAGTTCATTTATTGAAAGAAAAAAATTTGGAAGCACTTAAAAAAGTTTTCAATGATGAAGATTTGAATGTGAGGAACAAATACAACTTAATAATTGTAACTTTTGATAAACTTAGCATATTTGGTTGTCTCTTTAGCTCTGATGTAGCTGATGAGCAAGTATCGTTGGTAAAACTTTACACAAGTCCTTCAGAAATATCCGGAATAGAAATAATTGATGCTGATGAACTAAATGTCATGATTGGTCTTACTATTGGCACAATCATAACATTGCCATTGAATAACTTGAAAACTCCTCAGATGATCCATTTAAACATTGCCATCCACAAATTCCTAGCTTTCAATGATGCTATACTATACACAGATGGAAAATCTATGCGGAAGGCGGATAATATAATGTCTAAGGATGTAGAATTTAGCAAGTTCTTTGTTAAACATGTAAAGGACTTTATAATAATGGAAGACAAAATAATTTGCACTACATTTTTTAATCTAATATACAGATTCTCTATCGATGATGAAGCATCATATTTGAGATCAGAATCCAATGACGAATATTGCCCTGCCGATAAACTTCTAAATAACTCTGCATATTTGGATAAAATTTTAGAAGAAGTGAACAAGAATGAAGCATTGATTGAAAAATTAAATAAAGAAAAGGATTACATTACTGCTCTGTCACTTTCAAACAGGCAAGATGTAATGGATAATATAATAAATCACAAAGTTATTGTTTATGAGAGTTATGAAGATGCAGTAACTGAAAATAAAAATGTTGTTCTCACAAACAACTTCAGTGAATACTTTCATGAAGATTTATTTTTCTTTTTAATTAAAATCTCTACTACAACTGAGCATAAGCTTAGTCAAATATTATCTAACTATTTAGGAGATCTGAGAGTACACATCACATTTGCAACTGCAAAGAAAGTTTTAAAAACAATTAGTATAAAAGTTGCCGACCTCTCAAAGAAAATAGGTATTTTAATTCCATTAAAAACTGATGTGATTGACATTACTGAAACGAATGTAAATATTAAAATAATGTCTAATATACCTGGGGCTTTGGATTCTAAACAGAAAATATGGACAATTCTTTATAGAAAGCATGTGAAACTGCATTCCGAACATTTTATAAAGTTCAATTTAAATTTGAAAAAGGAACAGTGCTTGAAAAATTTAGATTTACCATTAAAAGCTCAAATATATCAAGCTGCAATGAACCATCATAGACATTTATTTGAGTTTGATGATATTTTGAGGAACAAGCAAACAGTTTCAAAAGAATGGCACATGTACGTGAGACTGCCGGACAAGTACCAAGAAGTATTCAGAAATAAGGACCTTACAAAGCACCTCACATCTAAGAAAGTCAAGTATTTTATTCAGCAGTTTACTTCTGAAGACTTTTTAAAGTCAAAGAGTAATTTAATATTTTCAATAGGAAATGAAAATGTGAAAATTGAAATATACAACGATAGTTTCACTAGTCCACTGCTGAAATTGTCTGGAGAGAACATGAAAGTTGTGCTAAATATTAGGAACTTCTTGTCTGATCTGATTTACTGCGTTTTTGCCAACTTTGGTCCAGGAAAAGAATTCATCAATCTTTCATCTTATGCTACAATTGAAGTAAGTTTGAGACCTATCGACAAAGGTATTTAATATATGGTATGCTATGTTTCTGTAATCTAATACATGTATTTTTTATTTCAGAATTTACAAAAAGCAGTGAAAAAATGCATCACTGGTTCTTCAGAAGAAGAAATAGAACCACTCATTGAGCAGTTTGAGAGGAATGTTATTGGAGTATTACCTATTTGAAAGATCTAGTTATGAACCCTGTGCACACCACTTTGGTGAACGCTTAGTCCAGCGCATTTGTAGCTGAACACATGTGAATCAGACAGAACTTTGTACACCCTGAATTTTAAACGCAACAGACGCTCCGATTAAGTCCGTCCTACATTTAATCTGAACTGACTAATAAATATAACTGTTGAATGTCAATAAAATTGTTTTATATGTATCTCAAACCCATCAGACTTTTATGTAAAATGTGAGCTACCCCCGCGTAGCGAGAGAAGTACTTTACATAAATTGAAGCCTGCTATGCATGATATTTGTACAAGCTAAACTGCCAAGTTACATCAAAATCTGTTCAGCCGTTTGTACATGAAGACGAATAGGCACACACTCTAAACTTAGTTTGATACTTACTATTGCATTGGTTGTGGACTTTGACACCAAAAGAAGCATACCATACCAATCTATGATGGTTCAATGGTAGTGCTGAATTATATTTATTCTTATAACTTGGTATATTGAAGCCTAACATCCAACTTGGCCTGCCAAATGGTTTGTACTTGGCCTCTCGACCTTGACAATCTACCGCATATAGGTTAGGTTATTTATGGTAATAAAATAAAAAAGTAGGAATAATTATAATCTATATTTATTCTTAGACCATTCTCCTCAGGAGCTCGTTAATCTTGTCTTCGCGGTTACCGAAGTCACCTCCGTCGACGTAATGGATGGTCTTCTTGCGCCAGCCTCCAGTCGGGTTGTTCAGCTTGAAGGGCCACAGGAAGTTGCTGGCGTACTGTAGGCAAAGAAAATAACATTAGTAAGGGCAATTATTATCAGAATAAAATATGTCTTATTTATTGATGGTTTGTGGAATATGTTTATTTCTTGCATCTAAAAACCTAATGGATGTTCCAAATAATCTATCTGTTGAATTTTGCCATTAGCCAGACACAAGTAATTCCTATCTTTAATAAGCAAAACGATAGATAGAATATTGGGAAAGCTGAAAGATGTTTTAATTAAACCATCATCAGAAGCTCTCCAAAATTAAGTAACATCAATTAAAACAGTTTTTTTTTTTTCTAAATATTACACCATTCTATCACTGACTGAAAATTACTATAGATCCAATCGGACGAATACTTAGCGTAAAGAAAAAAAACTAGTTTGTTAGCTTACCTTGAACTTGTCTCCGACGCTGAAGATCTCGTGGATGAGGTCCTCAACACAGATGATGTTCTGTTTGCCGAGCTTCTGTTCAACGATTGTGTTTGACGAGATGGGTACTCGCTGGCCGTTCACCTTGGCGAAACCGCGCTTGTACACCAACTGGCGAGTGAATAGGTTAGGTTAGCTTTAAAACTTCAGCATAAAACCTTTTTGGATACATTTTATTTTCTAGCAGCAATTAAAAAAATATGACTGGGCTATTGCGGCAGACACATATTGAAATTATAACTTATCTGCCTCTTGCCATTGCAATTTTGATAAGCACATATTGTATAGTTCTTTATAATCGAAAATGTGCCTATCAACATTATTGATGTTAAAGCTGTAATTTAATTCCGCAAGTTTGAGTTTCAAAAATATGAAAATATGCAAGCAATAAAGTGCATCTATCATCTAATCACACACGTTATAAATATATAAGTTTGTGCGTAAGTGTGTTTATTACTTCTTTACTCACAAACTGCTTAACGGATTTTTGCCTTGGCAGTGGGTAAAACCTCCGGCAGAAGCTAGTACACATAATTTAAAGTATAAGTCATACTGACCTCCCTGACACTCTTAAGGTTGGGGTATCCCCAAGCGATGTAGGGCTCCGCGATACGCAGCATGTTGACGGTCGCCTTGTTCAGACGGACGAACACGCCGTTGTTGATCTGACGCAGTCTGAACAACTGCAGAACTTTGCGTACCTGTCGGAAAGAAATGAATCATAAAACATTTATTTACAAATCTATACTTCTATAGTCATGTAATTAAGGTTTTTTTTTTGTTTTTAGAACTCCAATCTACTGAACCGATTAGAAAAATCTTTAACTGTTATAGTTCGGCCATTCAGAGAATGCGTTCCTGACACGTCGCGATTGAACTGACGACGTAATAACATTCATTGATTATTGATATAATAATGTTGTTTTAATGCTCCTCAATTGTTAAAACGGTAAACAACCAGCAAAAATATTTTTATCGTAACTGCAACGCCATTGCAAAGTTACGTCGTCAGTTCAATCGCGACGTGTCAGGAACGCATTCTCTGAATGGCCGAACTATAGAAAGCAACACCGCCGATTAACATCCCTACTAATGTTATAAATGCGAAAGTAACTGTCTGTCTGTCTTACGCTTTCACGTCTAAACCACAGAACTGATTTTAATAAAATTTGATACAGAGATAGAGTTGACCTTGAGAAAAAACATAGGATAGTTTTTATCCCGGACTTTTGAAGAATTCTCTTGGAAACGCGATATAACCGAAGTCTACGTGGGCGAAGCCGCGGGCGGAAGTTGGTAGGTCATACTTTGTCTGGATACAGGAAGAAATTCCTATGTATAGTGGAAAAAATTGCTAGCTAGTTTATTTTAAACTTACATGGCATATTATAAAAATAGAGGCAATTAAATTCAACATTAATTGTGAGTCACAGCTGCAAAAGAGTGAATAAAACCTCATTGAGTTAACCATAATTCAATCTTAAACTTAAGTCCTCCTATGTATGTAAATCGAATGAAAAATAAATAAAGAGAAAGTATATTTACCTTGGGTGAGACCTGGTTGATACCACGGATACGGATGACGAAAGCGAGCTTGGCTTCACCGGGCACGTAGTAGTTGCCGCGGTTGCGCGCCTGTAAAACGAACATACAACTTTTAGATTATAAATCTAGTTGAGAGACAATGGACTTGAACCTTATGTTGTTTACACAAGTTTTTTAATTGCAATTGGAATAAAATCGTATCTTAAAAGGTACCATCATGACTTATCAAAATAAGCTTCATAAAAACCTTCACCTTGTGGCTTCGAAAAAGACAGGGTTAGGTATTAGTGACTTAGCGGGGTCCAGTAGGGCCAAAGCCTGGCGGGGCTGCGGGTTGTTTGAAAGAGTTATCACGGCCCTGTTACATAAAAGGCCTACGACGGAACACGACAGGTGTTTAGTCAGTAAGAGTCTGACACTCCCTCACTGCTGCTAACCCACAGCGGGATGATTTTTGATGTAGTTATAAAAAAATAAAGGTATCAGTGACTGGCATAGTGGGCCAAATGTACATACCACTGCAAAAAAGTTGCAAGCCTTATCCAAGCTTGGCAAGAACTATTCAAACAATGAAACCACCGAAATCGGGAACCACCTGTTATCAAAACTGAGTAGAAGATACTGATTCTTGCTCACCTGTCTGGCTAGCCTGATCTCATCTCGCTCCCTGATGCGGTATTCCTTAACGTACTGTTCAGCCCTCTTGAAGATTTCTTTCCTCTTCTTGACGGCAGCTGAACGCCTCTTGAGGGTGACCTAGAAAAGTTTAGATTTGTTAGTTTATGTGGATTGTAAGTATGGTGATTGTGTGTGTATGTGTGTGTCAGTTACGAAAAATAACAGCATCTTTAGTCAGATGAACTATGCCTTTATGTATTGGGATCATCATATAAATAATTTTATGAGTCACTGTCAATATGTGCAATACAACATGAAAATGTCAAATGCTTGTCAAATGGGCCAAGTTGACCAGCAACACAAACATCCATATTTCTTAAAATGACTGTATACTTTGAAAATTTTAAGTAATGATCCATAATATGTATAAACTTGTTATAAGAAAACTGATGTATGTAGTCCACGTACTTGGCCCTGTGTTGAAAACTTTACATCACTACATAGTTTAAAACAAAGTCACCTTTTCTGTCCTTATTTTTAGTACGCTCAAATCTTCAAAACTATGCAACTGATTTTCATGCGTTTTTTTTTTAATAGATAGAGTGATTAAAGAGGATGTTTATATGTATAATAACATACATTAAATAGTGGGGAATTACTGTTGTCCAGTGCGAAGTCGGGGCGGGTCGCTAGTGTGTTGATAATTTAAACTTGTTGCAAAGTTGTCTTTTTTTCATCCGTATTGTAAGCATTTGAAGGTTGTGTAGTCAAGTTATACCTGTAGACGGCGAGTGCGGAGAGCTTCCCTCCTCTTGCGGTGCTTGAGCACTGACTCTGGGACAGCGGGCAGCTTCTTGCTGTCCTCCTTACCCTTTACGGGCTTCTTCTCGGCCGCAGCCTTCTTCTCTGTAGTCGCAACCATCGTGCTGCAAGCGAAACAACTTATTAGAAAAATTGAGGCATTTCTGAACTTTTATACTTTAAAAATGGTGTTGGAACCTTGAAAGAGTAAATTAAGTTTGCTGCAGGTTGTTATTAAATTCACACATATGGATCTTGAATGAGAACAAAAAAATGTATTACAATTGTAGGTTCCGGAGAATTATTTACACGCAGTACAACAGAATCTGTTATCACATGAGATGTTGAGTAAGCTGCAGATGTTCCAGTAAATTGAACAAGTGTTAAAGAATACAGTCAATAATTAAATGATACAAAAATTTCTAACAAAAGATTATTTCCTAACAAGCATATTTGTGAAAATTAACAAATCCGAGACGCACGATGGCTCGAATATGCGTAGGAATTACAGATAAAAGCGCTAACAATCACATAAGTCAACCAAATTCTGGTAATCATTGGAGTAGTTTTGGTGCCATACCACACTTGTATTGGCAAAGAGGTTAGGTCGTGTTGCAGAAACATCAATCGTCAAATTGTCTCTTAATATACCAAATAAAGCATCTAGATCTGCTAGAACGATACGAGCTACGATAATTTCAAACATAATCGTAATAATATGGCTATGAACACTACGGAAAACAAGGATCAATGGTGTGGCGGCATGTCACCAGACTACGATCAAGTTTATCAACACTTTTCACAAAATCCACAAAACATTTTATATTACTGACACTGTATTTATGTTCCTTATGCGATTATTAACTATTTTAACACTTAAATACTAATAAATATATTATTTTTTATCAACCTGCGGGGCAAAACTCCACGCGGCACGTGTGTCAAATTATCAAAAGAAAGACAGAATACAGACTTCCGCCTGTCGCCATTTTATTTAATTTTTTCATGTAGTAACACAAAAGCTTGTTCGTTTTATGGGCTGCTCAATCAGTGAAAATTATAAAGTTATCAAGCTAGTTTTAAATGTTTTATCAGAAATAAAACATTTGAAAATGGGCTGTTTTTGTGTTTGTTACAACAATTCCCGCTAGCTAATTATTTTGTTAAATAGAATTCCATATTTCGAGCATGGCTTGCAAAGCTCTATTGCCCAATATTTCAACTGGTTGTTTGGCTTATTAGCTATGAAATAGAACAGTATCAACTGTTTTTCTGTAACTTCCGGCGGCGCGATTTATAAAAATATTGAACCATCGTTTCTATAGTTACAAACAAATACCGAAGACACTTTCTTTGCTTGGTATATGCTATGTTCTAAGATTTTAATAGTAAGTAAAAAGATAGTATCTTTAAAATGGTTGAAAAGGATCCCCAGCTCAGCGCTCTCAATGTAGGAGAGCTAGATTTATTTGTCGATAGTATGCAACCATCCCAAATCGAATGCATCGGAAATCAGGGGTAAGTTGGTGAGACACTGTTCTATTTTTAAAAATCTGGGCAGGAGTCCTGGATAGTTTTAAATTCTACCGCTTATCCTTTATCATAAACACATTCAATCGTCCGGTTATCGTTTTATAATATACAGTCAACATCCAGTTTAACTCGAGTACTGTTGAATACCAGCGAAATATCTTTGACTACTTTAACTAAATAACATAATGCTTTACTCTTCTATTACCTACGGTCCATGGTCTAAGTACCTACCAAATCATTAACTTTCCTTGCAGATGGGTGGATTGGCACATAAGATTGCAGAAACTGAACCAGCAAGCCGTCTTAGAAGCTTCTTCATTGCAAGAGGAGCTCACCAAAGAAACCCTTATTTCGGCTGGGAAGGTACCTTCTTCATATTTTTTCTTTGTAAAAACCATAGAGAAGCGCTCGGTATCATTTTAATGTCTATAATTTCATATGAACTGTTCATAAGACCTCTTTGTTAAAACCAAAAGCTGTATTACTGTTACAGCCTTTTTATCGTCCCACTGCTGGGCACAGGCCTCCTCTCACACGGAGAAGGATTGAACAGAAAAGCTGTATTGAACATTTGAATTTCATGCTTTGTTTACAGCTCCCGGTGTTAGTCTACGAAGCAATATGCATTCAAGTGTGGCGCACCAAGATATTTCCACAAATTATAAAATTAGAACCCGCCCCTGAGAACACTTTCGGGGTTTATATGGTGGTAAGTTAGTCTTCAGGTCTTTTGTTTGTAGAGCAAACTACCGTATAGACCAAAATCACCAAAATAGCAGACCAATCGCAAACCAATCGAATGTCGTTGGAATACGATTGGTCTTATATTAGTAGCAGATGCCCGATATGGTTAAAACTGCTATTGCGATCAATTGTGATTCAATTTCTATTCGATTTTGACATTATTAACTTCGAAGAATCGGACCCTAGAGCTATTCGAAGACTAAAACAAAAGACGGTCCCTAAAACCGCCCGGCCTTTTTAACTTATACGTCTTTACTGGGGCCCGATTCTCCTAATTTTACTTAAGCATTGCTTAAGTAGCTTAATAAGCAATATACTATTGACGTTCGACTCGATTCGACTGAGATCCGATCCCAAATCGATTACGATTGAAGCCTATGTGGTATTCCGCTATTTTTTCTTTGAAATAAACGTTTTTATCCTTTTCTGTCATTCAATAATGAATCATTTTGTCTGCAAATGATTTACGATTGCAAAATGATTGCACAGCAAACTACCGTATAGACCAAAATTACCAAAATAGCATACCATCATAATAGCATATCATGACCATATTTCTACTGTTGCTAAAGACTCGTTTAGACGACTGGGGTTCGTTCTAAGAAACGCACGAGATTTTCAAAACGCGCATGTCGTGCGGCTCTTATACTCTACGCTTGTCAGAAGCAAATTAGAAGCGAGCTCTTGTGTTTGGAACCCGTATGAAGCTAAATATGTACTAATGCTTGAAAAAGTCCAAAAGGCATTTTTGCGGTTCTTTTATAAATTTCGGTCTGGATATTATCCATATTTATATCCAACCAAATTTCTTGTTGGACATCCAGGATTTAATATGTTGCAAACTAGAAGAGCCTATGACCAGCTGAGCATCATGCTTAAAATATGTAGAGGGATAACAGATGCCCCTGATCTGCACAATGAGCTGATTCGTCTCTACGTCCCTAATAAGTACCTCCGAGGTCGAAAACACCGTCTACTTGCCGCACCTACAAGTCGCACAGTGGCCCGCGCCTCATCACCGGTTCCCCGTGCTCTAGCTATGTTCAACGACCTCATGGAAGCTGAACCGAACTGTGATTTATTCGCTGATGATTTTAAAATAATAATGTGTTTTTGTCTTAGCCTATGTGAACGTGTTTAATTTGTGTAGTCTAATTTAAATTGTATATTTACCTTTTGTTGTGTTTTTAATATTTTATTCTGTAATATTATTAAGTTTTGTTTTTATTATTTTATAACAATATGTTCTTTTGTTTTTCTTTTCGTTTTTTTTTTGTTTATGTTAATGTAATTGGTGTGTAAACCGTTTTAACATAATAAATAAATAAATAAAATACCAATCGCACACCAATCAAATGTCAATCGAATACGATTGGTCTTTTATTAGTAGCAGAATGCCCGATATGGTTAAAACTGCTATTACGATCATATTGCGATTCGATTTCTATTCGATTTTGACATTATTAACTTAGGAGAATCGGGCCCCTGTGAAGGAGTTGCAGAGCAAACTCCTTAGCACCACGTTATGCTGGATGTTGAAGTGGCTTCGTATTTCCAGTTATACCACGAGGCTGCAGCCGTTGGCTTGTTGGAGACGGTCCTCTTCCACGAGGACGGAGCGCAGTGCATCAATGAGGTCGTGGTGGACTTGCTCAACTATGCTGTTGACCAGCTCACGGCACTCTTAGCTCTTATCAAGTCAGTAAAGTATACATTATATCGGGTGTGTCGTTCATAATCACATTAAATGAAATGCGTTAATATACTGGTTAATATATGTCGATTAACACAAAGAAAAAAGAAAAATACGTAAAAATAAAAAAATGCATTTTTCAAACAAAGTAAATAGAATAAAAATGTGCGAAAATTGGAACACCATATAGAAGTCAGTCATTACAAACAGCTGAAATTCTCCCTTGAAAACTGACAGCTGTCAACTGATCAAAACATTCGATACTCCTAACTTTATCTCTGCTTTACACATGATAATATTATAATCCTTTACATTTCATTTACCCGTGCATCGGAGAGCACGTAAATGTCGGTCCTGCGCCTGATCTCTCTCCGGTCGTGTCGGATTACCGTCCCATCGGGCTATGAGAGTTAAGGAATAGTGAGTGCACCTGTGTCTGCGCAAATGCTCGTGCACTATAATATGTCCTGCGCTGGCTGATCTCCTTAAATCAGAACAGCCGCCGTGGCCGAAATCGGCCGTGGACGCCATATTTACACATGATGTTGTAAATTATGAAAACGAAAAATGAGTCCTGTGGCTAAACCACTGAATGGATTATGTTATTTTTTTTTTACAATTCGCTATAGAATATCATGAAGTACATGTGATAGAATTAATTGTGATTATGAACGACACACCCGATATATTCTTCTTCTTTGGAACTGTTTTGTAGATTGCCGGATAAAAGCCTCGGTGCTATTGGCCCTGTCTTTAACTTTCTCATATTGCGTTCAGGATTTTTGAAGTAATCAAAGGTTTAGATCCTTATGGTTGTTTTCTTTCACAAAAGAGTAGAACTTACTGGGTGTGGTATGTCCATTACATCAAATTAGTTTAAACTGAATATACCTACGACGGTTTTTTTTTATCTTGCTTTTAGACAATGATAAATAATTAATTAACGTTACAGGTACAATTTAGGGTGTATTGTACGCTCATTTTATTATGTTAATCGACTCGCCAACGCACCACCACACAGGTCGACAGTCTGACAACGACTGACTCCCCACCGCTCGATCCGGTATTTATAACCGAGTGACGTATGCGCACGAGGCGTCATAATAATGACATAACCTATACAATGATGCACATGTACCTGCATACACTACATCTCTCCCTTGTTGTTTTGATTTTAACCTTGTTTCAAAAAGTCCAACAATCAAACTCATAAATATTTTGGTAATTTCTTAAAGATCTATCAAACACCTGCAGCACAACAAAACCACGCTATCAGATCAGTCCACCGATCACACTGCCATCAAACTGATTTACTTTGTTCCGTTTCCATTTCATTTCCCTTTCCATTTAAGGAGACGACAGATATCGGTGATACTGCAGGACACTACATCCCTTCCCTTGTGAAAAAAACATAAATAAAAATCCGTCCCTTTGCAGATGGTAACATACCAGCATCTGCTTCAGGCTCAACAAGACAAATTCGTAGCAGTGATATCAGGCCGGCAAGTTTAACTTCAGGTTTTGTAGCCGCTGTTCCGGCCCTGTATTATATCTACACTAGAGATGATCCGTCCATTTGGCAGACATCCCGCCAATCAGTCCATGTGAAATCAAGCAAGTCTCAAATATTGCTGTACCTTCAGATAATGAGCACTCATCTTGCTTGGTTCGACTTCACTTAAAACTGATACAGAATGCATTGTTCCAAGGTAAAAGATCGGCACTAGGGTACCTCATCAATGCTTTTCACTCATTCAAAACCGTACGAGCCGTACGAGGAAAGTAATCACATAAGATCGTCCCAATTGAATGGTGACCTAGATGGACTGTTTCCAATTTGATGATGACCATATACTTTGTCACCCATTTAATGGTGACCACATACTTTGTCTCCAATTTAATGGTGACTCCATACTTTATCACCCATTTAATGGTGATCACATACTTTGTCTCCAATTTAATGGTGACTCCATACTTTGTCACCCATTTAATGGTGACCACATACTTTGTCTCCAATTTAATGGCGATCACATATTTTGTCACCAATTTAATGGTTTAAATTGTAGTTCTATGTACGAGTTAAGTACTTTGTGTGCCTTGTAAGCAAGAGAATACTAACTCAACTAATTTTGGTAATATGTAGTTTTTAATTTGAGAGTGGAATATCAAAGCCTATCATTATCTCAGCAATGTAACAAACAATCTGGTCTTCAACCCTATTGATCAGCGCTGGTACTTTGCACGTTTCTGCTAGTACACTCGCTGAAATTCTGATATAGGCTTTAAATACCCTACATCAATGTATGTCCAATATCTAGTCAAGAAACTGTAAGCTTCTTAGCATTCAACACCCAACATATGAATACCTTACTGCATATAATAGTGCGATAGGAATACTTATATTTCGGTTAGGCATCCAAGAACACTATTATCACCGGACATTGCGTTCTGTAATGTTTGTTTGCTTTTCCTAATGTGGTTTTCAAAAATTTAAGTAGTCAAAGAATTATTATGCTTTGATGGTAAGCTTTTTAGTATCATGGTTATATATTGATTATAACGAAGGTGTAAAGTAACATTACGAATCAGATTTTAACTAATTAGAACCATATTATGCAACGAACGCACTTTAACAGGTGTCACTAACTTTGCACTATATATTTTGAAGCTGTGACATTCTGCATCACCATAAAATAGAAGAGTCCCTGACCCTCAACTCATGCTCTTCTTCCTTTCAACAAGGTGACAGCAGCTCACAAACAGTTTTCTAGTCGATGCAATTTTCCTTTTGCAAAACAACCGCTAACCTTTCTAAAACATCTGTCTACACATAGATAAATGTGGGATTCTAATTCTATATCTCAATTTCATGAGCAGCTATGCTGCTCTCATGTCATACTTGACCTCATCAATTTGATGATCAGCTTTGTGCTGCTTCCATTTTTAATATTTTACGCTTTTCCAATTTCATGACCGCGTAATATTTTTTTTTTTTTTTTTATGTAAGTATAACTGGCTGCATAAGTATGTTTATAGTTTCGTTCAAAAGCGCTTACCCTTTATTGCAGCTGACTTTATCTACGTTGTTTCAGTTAGACAACCAGAATATAAAAATATTATTATCTTTTATAGGGACAGCACCCCAGTAAATTTTTAAACGATTTGGTGACTAAGGGCAATTTTACTTCCTATACTTTAAGGAACACTTACTCAGATTATATTTTGCAGTAGGACTTAGGAACTTAATAATATTTTAGTGGTCATTTATTTATTTAGAACATATAATTTACACTTTCAAATATTAAATATAAAAATAAAAAACATTTAAAAATATAAAAAATAGGTTACCACCGATATCGGGCCCAGGGTCCAAGGTACCGGTGGTTAGGGTCCCAGAGACAGAAACCTCCTCACAATACGTGCCGTATCAAGGAGTACTGCCTTCTAATATTTTAGTTATTATTAACCAAATGTCGACGCAACTGTGTAGTTTAATTAGCACAAAAGAGTAATAAATGTCGATAAATGTAAATAGTGATAAAGTTCTTTACCTCTCGTGCGAGTCCAATTGTCTTACGGTAACCTAAGATTGGTATTCTAAGATCAATTATTATTAACCCTAACGCTATGGACACAAGACATTATTTTGTTAATAGATATCCATCCCACCACCCATATGGATCTTATCTTATGGGATGGGTTGAGGAAATTACACAACTTTATATTACAAGTAGGTGTGCACTTCAAGAATATATTAATGTGATGATTTATTAACTTGAGATCAATAAATGGATTCTATTTCATATATGTTCATATATGGTTATGTTATTCGCCCCTATGGAAGCATATTCTTCCACAACTCTCAATGTACTTATACTGCTTATTGGTACTGCAATACTGTAAAACATAATTGGCAAATAACAATATTATAATGAGGGCCACTTTGTTAAACTATTTGTAAACACCAATGTAAATCAATAAAAAAGAGGCTAAGATACCAATTAAAATTCATTCAAGCCTGAATCTTGAAGGTTTTAAAAGCACACGCAATCATCAACTTTTGAGAACTTGATTGCAACAATCATCCATGAGCTAATCATCATTAGACAGTTCCCAGAGTAAGTATCTACATTGGAACTCCTTCCAGGTATCATCCTTAAAATATTTTTTGTCACAGATGAGAAGGCCCAGTTGGGTAAATGATGATGATGTCCTCCTAGCCGATTATCGGCTACGGCGGCTGTACTCACGTAAGGGGATTAGCCAACTGCGCAGGACATATTATAGTGCACAAGCATTTGCGCAGACACAAGTGCACTCACTGTTCCTTCACTCTCATAACCCGATGGGACGGCAATCCGACACGACCGGAAAGAGATCAGGCGCAGGACCGACATTTACGTGCTTTCCGATGCACGGGTGTATCAATCACCAACTTCCAGGCCCGACCCGGGAATCGAACCCGAGACCTCGTGCTCAGCAGCCGCGCTTGCGACAGCTAGACCAACGAGGCAGTTGGGTAGATAAAGTAGCATTGTCAAATAAATCACAGATTGCTCCAATGCTTAGTTCCATATTCTTTTGATCTAAGAGTTTTATATCAACCTAAAGTACTGAAATTACAATTGTGAGCTAGCATGTTTACCAAAGATTCTATCTATTGAATACCAAAATTTTGATCCACATTTTCCAGCTAGTATTGCTGCTTGTATGCTGTTCTACTGTTCTGTATCTTCTGGAATATCTCTGTTGTATAACAACCTCTTTAATACAGCAAAATAAAGTAAAAGTATTGAAATTATACCTAGGGTGACTGAGCAACTGTTATAATTAACACTATTATGGGTAGGCAACCCACTAGAGGTGTTGATGGACTTGGATGTTGTGCATAGGTGAATACATACCAGTATAGCTGGGCGAGTTCTTCAACATACATGGCCAACCTACTACGGTCCCTCAATGTGCTGTTTGTTAAACTAGATACCTAGCACATGTTTGTCATTTGTAGAACCGTTGAGTATATAACCCACCAGTTTGTTCTTGTAATATCCTCTATATTGCAAGCACTTGAATTAAGTTAGTTAAGTACCAGAACAATATAGCAGGTATAAGTTGTTGACTAGACTCTGAGAAGTTAAGTTTGGAAGCTTTTTATGATCCAAATCACCGGGCACAGAAAATATAAAAATTATCAAGATTTACTATTTAGTTGTTGCAGTAGTTGACAACTATCGCCAGATAATTTATGCGTGTACAGTCAATTGAATGACCAGTAGACGTTCACTACCGTTAACTGTCAAGCTGTCAATTTAATGACCAGTAGATATAGACTACTGCCAACTGTCAAGCTGTCAATTTAATGACCAGTAGATATAGACTACTGCCAACTGCCAAGCTGTCAATTTAATGACCAGTAGATATACACTACTGCCAACCATCAAGCTGTCAATTCAATGACCAGTAGATATAGACTACTGCCAACAATCAGGCTGTCAATTTAATGACCAGTAGATACACACTACTGCCAACCATCAAGCTGTCAATTCAATGACCAGTAGATATACACTACTGCCAACCATCAAGCTGTCAATTCAATGACCAGTAGATATAGACTACTGCCAACAATCAGGCTGTCAATTTAATGACCAGTAGATACACACTACTGCCAACCATCAAGCTGTCAATTCAATGACCAGTAGATATAGACTACTGCCAACAATCAGGCTGTCAATTTAATGACCAGTAGATACACACTACTGCCAACTGTCAAGCTGTCAATCTAATGACCAGTAGATACACGCTACTGCCAACTGCCAAGCTGTCAATCTAATGACCAGTAGATATACACTACTGCTAACCGTCAAGCTGTCAATTTAATGACCAGCAGATTTTTGGAATAGAATAGGTCTTTATTTGCTTAGAATGCAGGCACTTACAAAATAGGATTGTAAACAACATAATAAGATCCGTGTACATTGCGCCTTGTTGGCATGCAAGCACAACAATTATTAAACACAATTGATTATAAGGCAAATAGGTTATTGTATTATATCCTCTAGGAAATCCCACCACTGCTAAAATCGTCTTGACGACAATTCAACAACCAGCAACTTTATATTGCTTCCAATAAATGCCTATTATTGAATAAACTTTGATGCAGGTTTAAGAATGAGTAAACTGATCACCAAGTAATGATTTTGTATTATAAATTACTCATTTGATAAATATTAACACCTGCAATAAATATTGCTACTTCCATTAGAATTGTAGCAAGGTAAACTTAAACAAAGAATTACGTAAAAAGGTTAAAATTTGTTTGCAATTCGGGTGATACATACATGAACATAAAAGTTATGTATACTTTGTCATTCTACTCTCTTCCCTTCCTTCTTTCCTTTTGCACTTTTTAATATGATTGAATATTAACATCGGTCAGAGGTTACTTGTTATCAAAGCTTATTTAGCATACATTAATTTGGTATAGGCATGAATAGGACAAATTATTTAGTATAACCTTGTATATCAAATATTTTTCTGGATCACAGAACTAATAGGTAGTTCAAAATTATAAAAATTAGATAATAGGTAACTGTTGGTCCAAACACTCACGGTTTTATCCTCGTCGCCAATGTATTGTACGCTCATTTTATTATGTTAATCGACTCGCCAACGCACCACCACACAGGTCGACAGTCTGACAACGACTGACTCCCCACCGCTCGATCCGGTATTTATAACCGAGTGACGTATGCGCACGAGGCGTCATAATAATGACATAACCTATACAATGATGCACATGTACCTGCATACACTACATAGGGTTTTCAATGAAAAGACCTTTCAAACAGTTTAAATATACCTATTCTTCGTTGCAGTAACGACTATTTGAAACCAGTGACATCCAAAGATCTGGAATCGGAGACGGCCATTGAAGAGTTGGAGAGACAGAAGCGCGATTTGCAGTTCGACATAAGCATGAGATGCATCTCAATTGTGCGGTAAGACGACTGTAGCCTAGAAGCTTCAAATAGGTTCAGTATAGTTCAGTTGTTAGGTACATCATCAGCTTACCCCTCTGCTGACCTTATGTTTATTGACAAAAACCTATCTTTGTTCCTGGATATCTTTTTCCAACAATCACGCAGCATAAAAATAGCATTACCTTTATTCAGAATAAAGGTAATGCCATTTTTAAGCTGCGTGAAAGAAGAAAGAGGATGAATAAATTATTCATCCACTTTTTTGACTCGGCTCCAGAAAACGATGCTTGATTTATACCTTCTACTCCTTCAAGTCTGCTCCTGAAAAACAAGCATGATGTGGGTACCGTATAATCTTTTCCTTCTCATCTCAATTCATCCCATAGTTTGTTTGGAAGAGATCGCTTTTAGCGATAGGACCGGCCATTATGTCACCTACTGTAACTAGATTTAAGATCAAAAGTGTAAAATTAGTGTACCTAATAAAGTATAATTATATCTGTCTATCCACCTTCCTTAAGTCAAGTTTTCTTAGCCCGCCAGTATTGCCAGAAGAAAAAAGCCCCATTAACATTCAACCATCTACCCCATTCTAGCTACATAGCAGAGCACATGGAGGTAGGCGGCGCGGGCGCCTCCATCTCGACCAATCTGTACAAAACGCATGACGTGCCTTCCTTACTGACGCATCTGCTGATACACGAGCCCTGGATGAAGAGGAATGAGGCTGGAGACCTTCAGATGTTCAATTGTGAGCATTTAAATTTCGCTTAAGAATTAATATTTCATGAATAGCAAAAATGTAACTGTCAAGTTCTAGGACATGGTCGGGCATGTTACCTATTTAGACACGTTTCATCATTTCGTTTTGACTATTTTTAGGGTGCGTGAGAAAGCATTTGCAGCCACAAAAAAAAAACGGATGGGAAAAATAATTCCATGTAAACAAACAGAGATTTTACATAGGTACAATCCAAGTTTAGACAATTAAGTTAAAAAGGCTAACTAAAAATACAAACATTTGAATGACAACCTCCTTTTTGGGAAGTCTATTAAAAAGAGGTTTATTCCAGTCGGTCGTTGGAGCAAGCCGTCAGCCGAGGACTTGGCTCAGATGCACCGCACGGAGGTGCAACTGTGGTTGTGTTTGCGTCAACTATTGTTGGAGCCACGTCTCGCACACTACTACACTATAGACGAGTGCCGACGCAGCGCTTTCTGCAGGGTGAGTATTTTGGGATCCTTGTAACATTTAAATGGAGAATGAAGGTTTTTATTCTGTTATTCTGAAATTTTACCTCAATTTTGTCCAGCCTGTAACTTTAACAAAAAGACCTTAACTTTAGAGTCCAAAGCTGTATTCTGTATTCTTTATAAAACAATATATTGGTAACTTCAGCTTTCAAATCTATTAGATCCGATAACTAACTAGGCCGTTCAGTAAAGTAGCACTTACCTTAAGTAGAATTGAAACTTTACCTTGCATTTTCTTTTATCCCAGTTGCAAGTAAAGATGACAGATCTCATGCTGGACCAGATTCCGCCATTAGGCGACCTGAAGATGTTCCTCTGCCGCCTAGCAGTTGGAGATTACTCGAGTCTTCACAACCGTACCAACGGCGTCAAGAACCCTGGGTGTACGCTCATTGAGATTGTGCCACAGGTATCTTTCTGTCTAGTCTTCTTCCAACTATGTTGGCGTCGGCTTCCAGTCTAATCGGATCCAACTGAGTACGTATTTTACATGGAGCGGCTGCCTATCTGACCTCTTCAACCTAGTTACTTGGGCAACCCTAAACCCCTCGGTAAGACTGGCTGGTACAAGCTGCCTGAATAACAAGAATATGAAACCACGCTTTTTATGATGACGATAGGGTCCTTACCAATTTATAATGTTCTTCCACTACCACAGATAAAAGACGCTTACTTAAAGCAAGTCCACAAGAAAACTAAGTCTCTAGCTAAGGCCCAACTGGAATTATTCCACATGGATGGATCTGAAGAGTCGCGGATCATGGCCAAGAAACTGCTGGAGTCGTACACTAGCGATGCAGCCCTTGCTTTGGACAGCGGTGGCGCCAAGTGTGCCAAATGCGGCGATAAGGCAACTAAGAAATGTTCGAGATGTAAAACGGAATGGTATTGTGGCAGGTAAGTGTTGCCGTTTAAAACGGAACGGGTAATAAAGGGCGGGAAATATATGAAAGTAGGTAATCCTAAACTTTCATATTCTTCCCGCCATTTTGATTTCGATCTGCGAATCAAGATAGGTTCTCTTCTCTAATCTCGCCAGCTAAAAGCTATAATATTGCTTTACTTAACTTTATTTAGATCTAGTCTTCATAAGAAATAGAAATAAAGAACTGATTTCCCTGGCTGCTGAACCTAATATTTAAGTACTTATCTAAGTACATATTTTTTCATAGAAGGCTTACAGAACAGCCATTCCTAATATTCAATCTATCCGTTGCTTTTCTTACCGTAGAGAAAGCTAGACGTAGCGTTAAGCTACCGTAGAGATAGAATTATTGGGTGCGAGCTTATAATAAAATCCACGAATGTTTTGCAGGGAATGCCAAGTTCAACAGTGGCCGAAGCACAAAGAACTCTGCGATCAATTTGCGAAGATTTGTGTTTAGAAACTTGATTTGAGTTTGTGCGTTCTGTTTGATGAGTTGTAGTCTGATTAAATGTATTTATTTCTTAGCATTAATTAAATATTACTACTACAACAGTAATGTCTTTTTTATCATTCACAAAGCTATATTTTACTCGTCCTGTCAACTTGGTTGCTATTCCACATTACCTCGTGACGGCGATAACACTGATAAAAAATAAATAATAGTTTAAAAAACTAAAAAACACGCTTTTTATAGAAAACCGAACTAAAAAATAGAAAATAAATTTTAATGAATTTAAATTAAAAAAATAGTGTTAAAAATTTCAATGAATATAAATTAATAATAGTGTGAATAAAAAAAAAAATAGTTATGAATATTTTATTGACAGATATGAGTAGAGTGATTTTCATTTCGATAATATCTTAAAAAGCACCCCACGCTTTTTTTTAAATATATATATTTTTTAATTCACACTATTATTAATTTATATTCATTGACATTTTTAACACTATTTTCTTAATTTAAATTCACACTTTCGATGCCCAGCACCCGGGATTCGAGTCGAACCATAGTTCATTCCTTATGCCCGCAACCCGAATACCGAGTCGTCGCTATGTGTAGCTATAGATGCATGTGCCTATGCCCAGGACCCGAATAGCGAGTCCATAGCTAAGTAAGCTGTAAGGGTTGTCAAAAGTAAATAAATGAAATCAATTGAAAAAACATCGCTTTAGTTTATAACGGATTAGAAAACGTAAATTGGTATTATTCCATCCAGTTATTGCTTCACTCCAGTATTGTATTAATTTGGTACATGCGTACTTAGGTTAGATCTTGTTTGATGTTAGTAATAATGCGCTCACGCGCGCCATCTATTGATGTATGTCCAAATCAAGAGACGTTAAATTCGCAAAGATAATCCTTGCCTAATATAAATGGGAAATAAATTTATTATTAGGTCAAAGTAATATAAAAATACTAGTGTTTACAGCTAAATCACATATCATTTACAAAATATGAGAAGAATTACGGATTTCAAAGGTTTTTGAAAGTATCTCATTTGGGGATCTCTTTGAAAATATTAATAACATAAACGGAAGTAATACGATAAACGGAAGTAATAAATAAACTTCGTATATGTTTGTATAATTATAATTGATTAACTGAATACGTACCTACTTTTAGCAGCAAAGAAGGGTTAAGTTTTTACCTGAGTAAGACCTTTAATCGTTTGCCGAAAACTTTTTTTAAAGTTAAAACAAAAGTGCATCTATCGCCTTTTGTGCAATAACGAGATTTATGGTTCTTTATCTCTGGCCCGTAAAATGACAAACAAAGCGCGTCGGCATGTTTTTTGAGATTACGAGTATTTAAACTAAAAACTAGATACTTTTATTTTCTTTGTTATCCTATGCAGGTGTTAAAACAAAGCACGTCGGCGTTGTATTGATTAAAAGAAAAGCTTACAGAAACATGTCGATAAATCATATTAAGTAAATCTGTTCTAACATAATGTACGTTAAAATTAAAAAAATAGTCTCTTTAACAACATAATAAATTAAATAACAAGACGGGATTTATTTTCTTTATTCTGATCAAAAATGCACAATAATTATATTCTAGTAAATTATTTTGGGTAGCCCTACGCTCGGTGGGCGGGGCTTAAGTGAACCCGGACGCCGGGTTTTCGGGCATAAGGGTCCCGTTCCGATACAATTGCGCTGTTGGACTCGAATACCGGGTTGTTATGTAGTTATACAAAATATTTTTGGGCATGTGGATAGGAATTGCTTTTCGGAGCTGGGCAGCGAAAGTGTTAAAATTTATTTTCTATTTTTTAGTTCGGTTTTCTATAAAAAGTTTTTTAGTTTTTTTTTAACTATTATTTATTTTCTACTTTTTAGTTTGGTAAATTTGACAATATTAGAGAAAACGGCTAAAGATAATTATTGGAAATAAAAATTAACATCGAGCCCTGCCTTATCGACTGTAGAGAAAAATTCTAGATTTTAATTAATTTTCTTACCTTATCGACTATAGATGAAAATTATATAAATTAACAAACATCATATTTTGCAAATTGAAAAATGGAATAATTTTCTCAAATTATATAGTGTATTGTCATCGGTCCTCAATAAATCTACAAAGTTTGAACGAAATCTATCGCGCCTAAAGAAATTGTTACAAACGAACATACCAACATACAGGTGAAGCTAATAAAAAGCGTGTAAAAATGGAATCACTATTTGAGACCTTATTTCCGCCCTGATGGAATCATCCCCCTACACAAGGACAAAACTGTTGTTCCAATGTATATGCAACATTACTGCCTGGTTTCATTTAAAACTGCTCAGCAAGCAAACTAAAGGCAAACTTACGGCCAGTTTCTTCATCAAAAGTAAAAGTCAAAGTAATGTCTAAAGTAAAAGTAATGGTCAAATTCGTTTTTTCAAGGCTAAAGTGACAGCAAAACTAATAGAAAAAATGAATTTGACAGTTACTTAAGGCATTACTTTGGCTTTTACTTTTGATGAAGAAACTGGCTGTTAAACATTTACCATAATATTTTCACTTGCTTTGCTATTTTCTTGAACATGTTTCAAAATGTACGAAAAAAATCGAGGTTGATCAAAAGGAGACCAGAAATAAAAGAATAAGTATTTTTTTGTATTTTTATTGTTTAACTTATGCACTAGGTGAAATTAGCTTGAAGACTTAAGGTAGTCTTTGAGCACGTCCAACGCTGGCGTCTCTTCACCGAAGTCCTGCAGACAATGAAACGAAAAAACATTTAACATAATATGTACAACTGGGTATGTCAGGAGGGCTAAACAGTATGGCCCATTTACTACTCCGCCTTTACATTTGTAAATTGCTTAAATAAGTTCTAAGAACTACAAGCGACATGCAAGAGATTTTACATTTGCAACTTACAGGTGCAAAGACAGCCTTGTAAAAGGGTTTCTTTTACTAAAAAGGTAAGACTTCATACGAAGGAATAAATTCTGTCTCGTTAAGAGTATTATTTATTTCTTCTATAGTCTTTTACTTAGTTAAAAAAATGATAGTTGTTATAATATGTATGTACGAGTGATAGGAAAGTTGCCTGTGCAATTGGCGCGGCACCATAGGGTCACTCGATTTCATGTTGCGCCGTTATTTCGTCACTACCAACGATGATTATTGGTAATGTTCGTGCTGAGCGCTATGGGAAGTTGGTACCAACAACTCATATTTAACTGGAGTCTTATAGACTTTTACTGTGAAAAAGAAGCTCTAACAATTCAAAAGCTTGATTGAAAACCTCATCATCATCATCTCAGCCATAGGACGTCCACTGCTGAACATAGGCCTCCCCCTTAGATCTCCACAGATACCTGTTGGAGGCGACCTGCACCCAATGTCTTCCAGCGACCTTTATAAGGTTGTCTATCCACCTTGTTGGTGGACGTCCTACGCTGCGTTTGCTAGTCCTTGGAAATCCTATTTTGAGTAAAAGCCAACCGTTCTCGCCAAACTTAATGGCGATTCGAATTTAAATTCTGAGTGGAAGTATGCACTTATTTCCCCGTCTCCTATTTCCCCCCTCCCGTTCACTGATACAATTTTTTTTTTTGACGATCTGATGCTATACTCTACAGTCTATCGAAGAGTTCCACCTGTGCAAGTATGCCTGTGAAAATGGACAGGAATGTGTGTGGGAATAGTCCTGTGCAGTTTTTTGAATGCTACCATTGTTCGGTTGACATGCGCAGGTATCTGCACAGATTACCTCTCCGATAGACTGTAGCGTGTGTGGCCGGCATAAGTTTGGCGAGAATTGTATCAACTAGGTATTACAAATGATTAAGTTTGAACATACCTTGATCACTACACAGGAGCAGCCGACGATCTTCCTAGCCTTGCCGTCCTTGTCGATTTTGCAGAGACCCGCCCATTCACCGAGTTTCTTGTTGTTGTCCACCTACAGAAAATAATATATTGATTTATTTATATTTTAGATTTGATTCCTTTGTATAACAGTAGTAAATAAATTAAAGAAATAGCACGTAGTCATAATCTCGAGAATTCATGCGAGATATAAAACAAAAAATCTTTCAAATAAAAAAAAAAAACAAATATAAAGGCGAAAGTTTGTGAGGGTTTATGTTTGTTACTTTTCCACTCACAAACGACTAATCGGGATTTGGTTAAACTTGGAAATACAGCTTGTATAATAACATACAGGCTACTTTATATCTATGTGCGAAAGTGGCAAAACGCTAGTAGTTAATTTTTTACAAAAGATCTCTTGTCAATGAGAGAATGACCATGTGCTGTATTAATTACATAAAATATTGTTGGTTAGTAAAAATGTACGGGTGCTAGGAAAGTTGACTCGTCAGGTTGAGAGCCACCATAGGGGCACACGATTTACTCTGCGCTCCTTTTGCGGGACCGATATAGTACCGGGACCGCTCGTGCGGAGCGCAACAATATTTAGATGAACATCATCATCCTCCTCATCATCCTCCAAGCCTTTTCCCAAACTATGTTTGGGTCAGCTTCCAGTCTAACCGGATTTAGCTGAGTACCAGTGCTTTACAAGGAGCGACTGCCTATCTGACCTCCTCAACCCAGTTACCCGGGCAACCCGATACCCCTTGGTTAGACTGGTGTCAGACTTACTGGCTTCTGACTACCCGTAACGACTGCCAAGGATGTTCAATGACAGCCGGGACCTACAGTTTAACGTGCCATCCGAAACACAGTCATTGGTGTCTAAGATATACTTAGAAAATACATATGTTAAACAATATATATATATTTTTTTTTAATATATGTTTACAGCAGTTTCTAATATTCTATCTATCTGTTGTTTCACTTTTGACATTACACATACGGGTTTCAAATTCTATCATTAGAAGCATTATCAATAGATTCATTGGTAAGCAAATCATCAGATAGAATTTTAGAACAAGCTGTAAATTATATTACATTACAGGTTTAAGGCAATAATCATCTTGTAAACAATTAGAAATTGTGTTCAAACATTTCTGAAACTTCACCACTAGAATCACAAAATTAGGTAATTTCAGGCATAGTTTTATTTTAAATAGTAAATGTTATGACTTTAGCTGAAGTAAGACTCACCTTCACGAGGGGGATCTGGTGCTCATTGCAGAGAGCCTGGACGAGCTTCTTGTACGCAGCCTCGTCGCAGTTCTCAGCCAGTACGCAGAGGACAGCTTGCCTCCTGCACAGACAGACACGATTTAGCACAATACTCATAACCTTTTTGCTGTAAATTGGACTATCTCCTTAAATTAAGCCGGGCTATATCCTTAACTTTTATTGGCACATGCTACTTCTATTTATTAGCTCGCTGCCTCCAAGCTATGACAAGCCTGTATGTTATACATTACATAGGTCATTAGTGATCAGAAAAACTCGGTTCTTCAGCCTAGCAGCAACAGGCCCTACAAAATGATGAAGCTACAATTTTGTGTACATTGTATTGCAATCCAACTTTTTAGTTACTTTTTATGTCGGCGCAGAAAATAGTTGGGACCCTGGTGAAACTGCAGGTACCAGCTGCTAGTCTATACTTATAGGATAAATATATTTTGTTTGTGCCTAATTTGAAAACTTCCTTCACTGTTGGAAAGCTACACTATCTCCAAGTAACATAGCAGTAAGGGAAGAAGTTCTCCCAGAATGCAAGTGAAACCGTGAGGAAGAAGCTAGTGTATAATACTGCCGTCGTTATTAAGAAAGGCACAACTAACATTTTACAAATGTTGAGAAAATCGAGTTTCAAATATTTTTTGAATTTTGTTAAAAAAAACACGTTTAAAATGTGTTTTTCGAAATTGTGAAAATGTAAAAAAATGTGTTTTTTTGGTATGTACACAACGATAGCAATATTATATTTTAATTTAAATGGATATATTTAATAATTAGCATAATTCTTTTTAACTTAACATAAAAAATAACAAGAAAGGAGCAATATTATGTTGAAAAGGCACATATAACCAAATATGCCTTTTCAATGTTAAATTTTTAGTAAAAATTTAAAATTTTACGATGAAAAGATAATTTTTTAAAATGAATATATAGGTACAGAAAATATTAGAATTAATTCATAACGCCGATGTCCCTTTTTTATATAACATTTATTAGCGTAGGGGTAAATAGAAAGGGCATAACTGCCAGTTGTGACTTTTCTTTCTACATTAATTGCCAAAATGTTCGTTCCATTAAATATATCGATAGTAAAAAGGTAAGATAAAAGTCACATAATACAATATGCCTTTTTATTGTAATAATATGTAATAAAACTAAAAGGTGATGTAGTTGTGCCCTTTAAGCTTATGCTATCTCTGTTTATTTTGCAGCTAAAAATTCACAAAAAATCAGGCAGATAGGCCTTTTTTTCCTGATTCCGAATATATATATAACTCATTTTGACAAAAAATGTTAGTTGTGCCCTTTTTCGGTAGCACGGCAGAATAAATGTGGCACAATTGGGAGGCCACAATGTTGAAGACAGAACATTGTGGTACTATGTATGTGCGTCTCTGTCTGCATCAGAGTGTATCCCGCACACCTTTGTGGAGTGCCAGATATTTCCACACTGCACGAGACTAGAACAGCCCCGTACTGAGTGAATATTGGTTGTAGTTCCAATGCAATTGTGAGGAAAAAAGAAATAATAACTTCTTAAGGTGACTGCTTTGATAAGTAACTTTTTAAATACTTTTTTGGCAAAATATAGTAGTACTTTGGATTACATATGAAATGTAAGAACTTTAGAACTCAAAAGTTCTAACTTTTATTTATTACTACCATCAGTAATAAATGTTATTTCATGTCTTTGTTTAACTACACAAAAATCATTTTACTTTTGACCGCTAACATTCAAGCCTTTAACTTAAATGTAATTTTGCAGCCAAATTTTTGGAATAAATTATTCAACATCTTTGTACCTAACTTATTTGGAATACATGTTATTTAAACTATACCACTGTAATTGCATTTTGCATGATGTTAGGATTCATAAAAAGAAATACCAAAGAGTTTCGTCTTATACGGACAAAAAAAATATTATATTATAGTCTTGTACAAAGTCATCTGGAATTTGCTTCTGAAGTGTGGAGTCCCATATATGCTGTGCAATCTCAGAGGATTGAGAGTATCCAACGAGCGTTTACCAGACATCTGGCGTATATCTCGTCCGGAATTTCACATAGGGTCCCATACTATCAAAGACTAAATTTCTTTAAAATGAATACTCTCCATAATCGTCGCAAAATTCATGACATTCAATTCTTACACAAACTCATTAATGGAAAGACAGACTTAGTAGCGAATTAGTTCATCACATTAAACTTGCTGTTCCCACCAGAATACCACGATACCCAATCACCAAACCATTCCACATTCCATTTTACAGAACCAATGTTGGTAAACGCTTGCCTATGGCACGAATTTGCAGTGAATATAACTCTTTGTGCGGGAGCTCGGACAATTTTGACATTTTCCATGATCCCTATAATAAATTTAAGCGCAATGTAAATGCCTCCTATAAATTAAATTTTGCACAAAATTGACCAATTTGAATAGTACCTTGTCATTTGCCTCTATCGATTCTTCTTCTTTTTTTTTATTATTATTTTTGTTATGCATAGTTTGGTTTAGTTTAATTTAAGTTATTTTTAATTTGAACGTTGTGCGCACCTGTAATTAACATATTTACGCAGGACTTATTACAATTATAAACTTATATATGTGAAAGTATTTGTAAATAAGTTGTTGGTGTGCCTAAATAAATAAATAAATAAAAGCATATATTCTGTAATTTAATGTACCACAATAACATTTTCACAATTCAGTATACAAAATTAACACATGGTAAAATTACCATGGTCACTTCAGAAGCTTTTTGTTGTAGTTGTAGTTAGTAGTTGCAGACTCATGCACAATTTGATACACTGAATCACATCATCATATAGGTAGACAGGTGGTAAACCAATGCCATACGGTGATATTGGCATTAACACAATTCTATTGGCATTATCGGGCCTTCGCAGTACCTAGTAAACCAGTACTAACAAAGAAGGTTTACTAACTTGTCAAGGGCCTTGGCAGCCTCGTGGAGTCCGTGTACGAGACCTCCGTGGATGAGGGCAGTCTTCAGCACCTCTTGAAGGGCTGTGTTCACGTCCATCGCACCTCCGCTCAGGACGGGGTTCGCGGGTACCTCACTGCAAAATTAAACATGGTTATAGCGAATGTACTACGATAAAAGCTCGCACGAGGCTTTGGAGAGGTAGAAAAAGTACGAGTAACCTTTAGTATGATCAAGTCATGCTACGGAACAGAATAAATTTGGAGGTTATGTTGACAACATGTTTACATCTTATTTTAAGGTTTTATTGATTTTAAAGTACAGTATTAAGAGAAAAGTATATAAATTAACGATTATAAAGACAGGATACTGCAAAAACTCAAGTAGAAATATGCAAAGTAACGAATACAAAATGTACTTACACTTCGACATCAGCCATGGTTTTTTGTGATTAGACGACCTGAAATACGAAATATAATAGGTTGAGCGATACTCCAACATAATTTTGAAACACTCACAGTAATTACAGAATTAAAGATTGCGAAAATAATTCAAGATTCAGAGAAAGCGAACACAAAACGTTTGACAATTTACCTTGCGTACCGGAAAAAGACTAGAGCTGTCAAAAACATTTTTTATTGTGATAATATTTTCAGAACATTTTTTAAATGGCAATACTAAACTCGCATAATTATTCCTTGCACAAACTTGTTATCAACTGTAAATCGTAGCTTAAGTTATCACCAAACTGCATTTACATTTCAAGAACACTGAAAAAGTTAAATCTTATTTTAATTTGGCATGCAATTTGCAGTTTCTACTGGTGAACTTGGCAACTTGTAAAGTTAATGTGACGTCTGTGGCTAGTTTAAAACAAAAGAGTGCCAACGACACTGTCATTTGAATTTTGTAATAGTTTTATTTTTTTGTAAAATTTGTTTAGAAAATATGTTTGTGTTATGAAATCGTAGTGTTTTAGTGTCTTATTATACAAAGCTGTGTATTGTAGTTGTAAAGGAGTATTATACTATATAAAATATGTACTATCAATTAAGTTACGCATCATTGTTATTGCAATGACGAGTCGAAGTCCTGATATATTGTTTAAGGCAGAATATATAAAAAATGTTTTGTATTTTGCAACAGTAAGGCAAGGCAAAACACTTAAGAATACGGCTGATACACATTATTTTTGTATAGATAACGAACTAGTCTACGAAAATTATTATTCAGATTTCGGACCTTTAAATCTTGGTTGTGTTTATAAATATTGTAGAATATTAAACGAGAAACTGAAACAGTATCTAAATAAGCAAACTATAGTACATTATACTTCAATAGACCCTAAAAAGAAGGCTAATTCAGCATTTCTGCTGGGATGCTACGGCGTACTGTATTTGAGTTTGACGCCAAAAGATGCATTGAAACCTCTCATGGTTCTCGGACAAAGCTACAGGTATCGCAAAGTTTAAGTAATACTCTACTTCTGCCCAGAAACAGCTCATACATCATATCTTTCAATAAATACTTATTTCAGTTGCAATTTAATAAGACCAACCATTTAACGTTTTCCATAGACCTTTCCAAGATGCCACACAAGGTGATTCGACATTTACGATATCACTCATGGATTGTCTCCAAGCTATAAAGAAAGCCCGAGAATTAGGTTTCTTTAACTTCCAAGATTTCAATTATGAGGAATATGACAGACTCGACAAAATTCAGGGTGGTGATTTGAACTGGATTGTACCTGGTAAGAAGTAATTTGTACGGTTTACTGCAAATAATGCCACTTTGATAACGCTTGATAATTAATTGGCCTTGAATATTTCTAGGTAAATTCCTGGCGTTTATTGGCCCAGTTGACTATAGCGTGTCTTTATTCCATCCTCCAGAAATGTACATAGAATATTTCTTAAACAATAACGTGAAAATCGTAATCCGATTAAATAAGAGATTGTACGACGGGAATGTGTGAGTAACCAAAATTTTTATTCAATTCGTCTTTCAACTATCACCTAACTATTTGTTTACTTGTAGGTTCAATAATGTTGGAATAATACATTACGACTTATTTTTCCCTGATGGGTCCTGTCCTCCACGACACATTTTATTCAAATTCCTGCAAATAAGTGAAGAAGCTAGTTGTGCACTCGCAGTGCATTGCAAGGTTACGAATTTAGTCTGTTTGAGACAATAATCTGACTCTACATTTTCTTTTTTTGTTTCTGACGAAGAAATTGTTCAGGCAGGTCTAGGGCGCACTGGCTCGTTGATTGGTTGTTACTTAATAAAGCACTACCGCATGACTTCTCACGAAGCTATAGGCTGGATGAGGATATGCAGGCCAGGATCTGTCATAGGGCATCAGCAGGTACACAAAGTAGTACTTTATTCGCGCTTACGTAATTCGATACTAGTTTCATATCTGTTTTTAATAAATTCTCGTTAAAGGGTTGGCTGGAAAAGTTGGAGCCGTGGCTGATTAAACAAGGCAATCTTTATAGGTAAGTACTTACGTGATTTAATTTGTAGTTCATAGAAATAGCTGGAATTCATACATACAGATATCTAAATTCATAATGATGCCTCAGGTTTCGCTCTAACTAGGTAATCAAAAATTGAAATTAATAAAGTCTTTGACAGGAAACGTACATATCAGGACACAGAGAAGATGCCGCTGCATGAATTCGGCGTTTATTCTATTGCCGAAAAGAATATGAAACAGCGTCCAGTGGTGTTCCATAAGTCACCCTCGCCACCACCTCCGCTGCAGAAACAAGTCCGGTCTGACGTCGCTGCTCCAATGAGACCACAGAACTCCAGAATAAAAGAAGGTTATTAGATTTAATTAATTACTTTATCGTAGCTTTTTTAGTCTTTCTGGACAGAAGCTCCTCTCAATTTCTCGCAACTTCTTTTAATCGATTAAAAAAAGCTTCGAGTTTACGCTTGGCGTGTATATTTAAGCTGTATAACCACCAAACAGTGTTATTTTTGTTATGCACTTCATTTATTGTATAAACCATATTTATAACTGTATATCTGATGTGTTTAAAGTAACACTGTTTGTACTATTAGCTTTTCTTGCAGCAAAGCTTTACGCAACGCACCGTCAATTTGAAATGAGTACCTATTGTTTAAGAAATAAACAGTGTTATTTTAAATGTGCTAAAACAGGGGCTAGTTTTTACGAAGTATCGTAATGTACATATATTTCTCGTTTTACGTTCAGACTTTTTGAGTAAACCGGATCATGAGGAGGATGAAGTGTTTATAACTTCATGTGACTTGACTGTGATCCCCACAACAGCAGTGGCCCAAGTGAAAGGCTGTATCATAAGAAGTAACCTGTTTTGTGAAGAATATGACGAAAGTGATTGCCATTCAGCTAAAGTCCCATGGTGGAAAAAATACCTGTGTTGTCAAACTTGCTTCAAAAGAATTAACGAAAGTTTGTGGATGATGGCGGTGCGTTGCGCAAGTTATGCTCCAGAAACATGTAACGGGACAGGCTTGTGCGCTTTTGTTGATGGGGTTCGTAATTATGCATGGTACGATAAGCCGTCATGATGACACACAAGTTATCCCTAATCATATATTATTTTTGTTCCATTCTAGCTTTTAGCAAGGCGACGGAGAAGGAATGTGATTGGCGCGTGAAAACACATAGTATGGACAATAGTCATCAAAAGATGATGTATAGAGGGTAAGGAAACAGTAGTCCCATTACCCGAAATACGGAAAAGTCAATTGAAGTGATCTCTTATGAATTTAACGTGTTTTTATAAGTATGCCGACACGTTTTACGCCATACTCATAAAAACTGATGCTTTTTACACAATACCGTAATGTGAATATTGACAACCTAATTAATATTTTAATGTAATTTCTGTAGAGACCCATATGACTCAATCAATAACATATCGCGTCGCAGTAGTGGTGCGGGCGATCCTAAAGCTGGTCGCCCAAATACAAGATCCTCTACAATACGGTCACCGACGCCACGAGAAAGTCTCAAATCTAGCGTTAGGGTAAATATTTCATTAAAAAATTACTGTGTATACTAACTTCATTAATATTTAATGCCATTATATAGTTCTTGATTGCTGTTTCGACTTCCCATGATAAAGACTTAGCGCACCCAGATAAAAAGTACGTTTCCTTTCTTCGGTAAATGGTCTAACCAGAATATTTTTTAAATTATACTTCGGCCGTTCAGAGAATGCGTTCCTGACACCTATCAGTTAGTCACGACTAGTGATGGGCACAACATAACACTGAGTTCGTTACCGTTCCTTCAAAATGAACCGCCGCATTATTTTAAGATTATTTTCGTTTTAAATTGGCGGAATCATTTGTTTTATATTTTAGTTATTTAAGTGGAAACCAAAAAAAGGTAATATTCATATAATAAAATTGTTTTATTTATTCTTTGTTACAAGTACATTGAATTGAATGTGCGAACAGAATATTAATCAGACTCCGATTTGCTTGAGGAGGTGGTGTCTTCATCATCATCTTCGCCTACATGTATAATTATATTATTATCAATAACAGAATCAATCCTGATATCTCGGTCTAACAAAAGCCGGGTAATCAAATAAAAACAGATCGAAAACACTTGAAAAACGTGGTCTATGCGCACGAAACGACAACGGACGACTGTTTTAGCGTCACAAAATGGCGGCCCATAACGCCATTTGGGGTTACCATTTTTAATCTAAGTATAAAAATGCGGTTTGGTCATAGTTTTATTTTTATATTTCATAAAAGTTATAATTAAGTCTTATAGTCCATTATTTTCCAATTCTTAAAAAGAAAATCAAAACGTATTATTTTATATTATAACTGTATAAGAACAGATTACGATACTTGCCTGTTATTTTTAGCACAGCACTACAAAATATAAACCGCTGACATAACCTTGTAATAGCGCAGTATAGATTTAGAAAAATATTGTTTACCAAGTTATTTGACACTCAGTTTGGCACAAAATTATAACATTCATTGATTATTGATATAATAATGTTGTTTTAATGCTCCTCAATTGTTAAAACGGTAAACAACCAGCAAAAATATTTTTATCGTAACTGCAACGCCATTGCAAAGTTACGTCGTCAGTTCAATCGCGACGTGTCAGGAACGCATTCTCTGAATGGCCGAACTATAGGTCCATTGTTCATGAAATTAGTGCGTTCACTTAATAAACAAAAAAAAATCTTCAGCTTATATAGTATAGATTTCTTATAATTTTCTGGTGTGGAAATAATCTTATTCTGAAATATTTTTCAGGAGTCTGAATCAAAAAGCATTCGTACTTACACTCCTATAACAACTTATCGTACAAGTCAGGCTCCAGTAATAAAGAACGTCAATGATGCTAGAGTGAGTACTGCAGCAAACTTTTATTCATTAAACAATGTTTAATAAGTAAAAGTAATTTAATTTATAAAGTTATGGTCCCGTTGCTTACAGAATTATCTGATGAGGAGTAGTATTTATAGTAATGAACGTGAAAAGCAGTTGAATTCGACCGTTATGGTGACTCCACATTATATGAGCCGGCCACAAAATAACTCTTTCATGAATGCAGGCTTATGCAGCGGGGCGCATATTGCGCCGTCATCTTACAGTTCAGGTATAATACTTGGTCATGTAATTTTTTTTTTTGTTATTGGAGTGGAGACCAATTGGTTTTTTTTTTAACTTCTTTGCAGCACCTAAAAATACAGGACAGCCCCAACCTCGTCGACGACTTGGACGAAGTCCCAGTCCACCAGTTCGTATGTTAAACGAACAGTCACGGGCGACGAACACACCGTCACCCACAGAGAAGTTCTTAGTGAAAGATGCGTCCAAATCTGCTTTAAAAGATGTTTTATCTAGATTAAAACGTAAGTTTATTACATATGATTTTCTTTGTTTATTTCTGTTTTCTTCTTCTTTCTGCAGCTGCTTTTAGTTTTTTTAATTAATAGTAGTGTCTTCATTGAAACTTGTTGCATAATACCATTCAAAAAGTTTCATTTTCTGTGTGAATTCTTTGTAACTGGCAAGATATTTTGAATTTAGAACTGTCAGATTGACTATATAATCAAATGATCTCAAATGTCAATTGTCAATCGGAAAAATAACCTCTCTTATTATGATGCAATTTAGAGTATTTACTGTTAAAACGATGTTTACTGAGTGACTTGTGCTAATTTAATTGATTAAAACTGTGCTATTGCCACCTGAGATGGGTGCCATAGTGAGCAAAGCTTTGAGACCGATCAAATCCTTCAACATTGAAAATCGCGCTCATCGCGTGATTTCCAAAGAGAAGCCGACTCCTGCTCCGACTTATGCTCATAATATCGAAGATTTAAAGCGCACTCTACAGGCAGATCCTGATATAGATGAAAAACTTAATCGAAAAGATGAGGGGCTCGATAAAAGATTAAAAGATGTTTATGTAACCTCAATGGGAAGGCCCGAAGATGATATCACAAGGGAGAAGCAGTCAGAGAGTAAGAGCAAGCGTCCTCTGCCGCAAGACCGCAAGATGCCGGAACAATACGACTTCGGCTTTAAAGAGCCAGAGAGAGTGCCTTACGGACGAACAACTCTTCGAGATGCCATAAACTTTATTTCTTCACATCAAGCTAATCCTGAAGAAGCGACGGCTGAAAAGATAGCTTTAGAGTACAAGCTTAAGGAGGAAGATGTAGCTAGTATACTGAAATATTTCAAGACTTATGAAGTTTACATACCAGAGACTAAGAAAACACCAGCAGTGTTTGCAGGACCGGCTCAAATGAGAAAACAACTGTACAAACTAGACACAAAACTAATTAGTGACAGGAAAGAGAAGGAAGAAAGTACCGCATCGAAGACAGACGTTAAAGTCAAGGACACTGCTTAGTAATAATTATTTTAGTTAAATAGATACCGTTACCTCAATGTATCTTGTTTTATTATTGAAAATGGATTAGTTTCAAGAATAGAATATATTTAATGAATTGTTTTTATTTTAATAAGGACAAATTAAATATAAAATGTTGCTGTTATATATCAGGGAATTACTTGTGAAATAATTCTGAGAATATTCTTTTTCTTGATATATCAAAGGTTGCTATTTCAATAAAATTTTGATCTCCACAATATTTATACCACAAAAACATGAAATTAAGGAAAAAGAAGGTCTTCAGTTCAAGAGATATAAATTAGATAATAACATTTTATTTTTCTCATTAATTTATTTATTTCAGAAACAAAACTTTACTCAGTATGTAATGTTAGAATATTTTCGATATTGTTAACAATATCTAGCTAATGTGATGTAGTAGTTAGAAGGGATAATAAAATTGTTTTGTTTTTAATGTTCGTTCTTTTATTTAAGTTATCCCTCCGAAGTACCTAGTTTGGAGGGTACTCATGCATGAGACCTCAAATTGTTCACTTTGAGAGAAAATTATTTCAAGAGGATTTTGCCCACCAATAAAACTCCTTTCCCTCATTTACGTACGCCCTTTTCCACAAACAACACAAACATCCGTTTTTCTTAAAACAACAGTTTATTTTAAAAATTAAACTAATAATTAAGTTAATAATGTCAAAATTGAATCGCAATAGCAGTTTTAACCATATCGGGCATTCTGCTACTAATATAAGACCAATAGTATTGCAATGACAGTTGATTGGTTTGCGATTGGTCTGCCATTTTGGTCTATACGGTAGTTTGCTTTACAATCATATTGCAATCGTAAATTATTTGCAGACAAAATGATTCATTATTAAATGACAGAAAAGGATAAGCGGAATGCCACATACGCTTCAATTGTAATTGAGTCGTGACTGGATCTCAGTCGAATGTGAATCGTATGTCGTTTAAGTAAAGTTAGGAGAATCGGGCCCAGTTGTTTAAAAAAAAAACGGATGTTTATGTTGTTATGAACTTGGGCCTTGATTGGTTAGTGTCGATGTGTCGCGACGGGTCGCTCGGCGCCGCGTCGCTGGGCGCCAACCGCGACGCGCCCGCCCCGCGCCGCGCGCCCTCCGTGCGGTCCGACGAGAGACCGCTAGCCACGCAGGGAGATATGCTCAATAGCATCAAGGTTATTTTCTTCTGTATACATAGCATCTCATCTCCCGAGCCTTTTCCCAACTATGTTGGGGTCGGCTTCCAGTCTAACCGGATGCGGCTGAGTACCAGTGTTCCAGTGTTTTTATAAGGAGCGACTATTTATCTGACCTCCTCAACTCAGTTACCTGAGCAACCCAATATCCCTTGGATAGACGTAATGAAATTAACCACAGGGTGTATAATGTGCATCCTATACTTATGATGTCCTCCTAGCCGATTATCGGCTACGACGGCTGTTCTCATGTAAGGAGATTAGCCAACTACGCAGGACATATTATAGTGCACGAGCATTTGCGCAGACACAGGTGCACTCACTATTCCTTAACTCTCATAGCCCGATGGGACGGTAATCCGACACGACCGGAGAGAGATCAGGCGCAGGACCGACATTTACGTGCTCTCCGATGCACGGGTGTATCAATCACCAGCTTCCAGGCTCCGGGCTGCTTTGTGAAAGTCTTCTAAAACCCACAAGGCGATTTCGGCCCGACTCGGGAATCGAAACCGAGACCTCGTGCTCAGCAGCCGCACTTGCGACAGCTAGACCAACGAGGCAGTTAAATACCTATGCCTATACTTATACACTACCTAGGTACATAGGTGCATTAGTGCAATTTCGCTACTGAAGCCTTTTTTGCTTTTACAGTTTCAAAGAAGATTGCGCGAAACTATTAATGCGGAGAAAAGCGGCGTGTTTCACGAGAAAGTCAGGTAAATATAGAAAATAGGTACCTTCCCATGTAATGGTTTCTTTTTAAACGGCATACCTACATAGAGACCCCGCATAATTTTTGGGAAATTATTCTTGCCCCCAAAATTATGCGAGTCCAACTCGAGTCCAATTTGTGATGAGGATGAGTAAAAACAACTTGATAGGCATTTTTTTAAACCTAATTGACGAGAGATATTTATTTAATTTACAGTTTGTCGCCCACGAAGCCTAACATCAAGAACGTGGACTCTAGAACTTTCTCTAGAAGAAACGTGGCTCCTAGAACCTACCCTAAGGATTTTAGGTACGAACAAGATCACTACTGTAGTTTAACAATACGTTATACATAGGTACTGTAGCTGACCTTCGTATTATTTCAATAAAAATCTGCAATATCTTTAAACTTTGTTTATTTGGCTCATTGGCAGACGTGACATAGGTAGAGTAATAAAAATTCATTCTTTTGCAAAAAAAGCGGGCACCTATGCGAAATATTGGTTTTAAGGACTTCACGTGTATTTCAAAGGGTTTTAATAGCTGTAGTATGTTACTAGCATCAAAAAGGGTTCGCCAAGCATGCGTGAGTTTATATTTGAGCTACAATATGGCTGCTTACGAAAGACTTTTTATAGGATAGATAATCGGGCAGATTTTTTGTACCACCATCTGACTGTGATTTTCTGACCGACTACTGACTGTTTGCTGTCAATATGCTCTATTTTGCCCCAAGAAAAAAATGGTCAATGATTCTGAAATAAATCAGGCTGCTGTCGTGCGACGTTTCGCCCCGCCATGAAGTTTGGCGAGAACTAACTCGTGTTTATTATTTCAGCGGTAGTAGAGAAAAGCAAAACTCTATATCTAGAAGCTTCTACGGCCCCGCGCGGCCGATGTCACCGTAGGCTCGACGGACTGCCTGATGTATCACGGTAACTGACTCAAATTGTGTCGTGTATGTGGGATGTAATAAAAATACGTTTTCATATTCAATAGTTTTATTTACATTGTATTTACAATTTATTTACATGGCATATAGCCGTTTAGCTTAGGCCCAAGTTATGTAAACGTCTGCTTTACTTAAAACAATTGTTTGAGTAGGTACTATGAATGTTCACGTTTAATTTTCAAATTACACAGTTGTTTTAAGAAAACACGGACGTGTTGGCGGTAAACTTGGGCCTTAGACAGTAAAAAAACTGAGCACATTTATAAAGCTTTACGCATTTAACCATTGCGACCTATTATAAGACTTAAAAGTTCTAGAATAAGTCTAAATACTAAGCTAGGCTAGGCCTGGGTCGGGCGGCGGCGGTGCCATGCAGTTGCCGTCCGGGTAACGCTTTTTGAAGGCACCGATCAAATCCGGGTCTACCAACCGCACGCCATCCACTTGGTTACCGAGAGTTATCCTAGAATAGTGAGCACATTTATGTTAGGGTCAAAAAAGTAAAAAAGCTAGATGAAAAGAAAACAATAAAAGAGTAAAATAAGTATCCAGAAATACAGTATTTAGATTTTAATTTTGAGCTACTTTAGACATTTAATAGACGCCAACTGTTATTTTTAAAAACTTCTGCCATCAAATTCTCATGTGAGAATTCAGTCACTTCCCGACCGAAGGACTATTCCCGAAGGATACCCCGCTGCAAGGGACCAGAAATGTACTATAAAATTGTCGGTGCTTATATTTACTTTTAATTTAAGGGCTTATATTTTTCATTTAACGTGATTGTAGAAGAATCGTTTAGTGAAACTTCACACTATTTACTCACCAATTAGGTTGAACATTGTGTGGTCTGCCAAACAGTTCTATTTTTCTGGTTCCAGGACTAAGCCTCTCTGAAAGAAATTATATGTTTTAATTAGCTTTTTTTAAAAGCCTGGTTGTTAACAAGTTCGCCCATCACCTATATATATAACATGGAAATATTTGTCTTTTTTTTGTTTGTGACGCTACCACGGTACGCGGGCGAAACCAATGGCGGAATTTAGTCTATACCCATATAATAAAGAAGAAACATTTTAGTGTTTGTTTGCACCGTAAAGGGTCCGAAACTACTGAACTGATTTAAAATCTTTTACTGTTAGGTTTTGTCCGGGTAAGCTAAGAAGTTCTCCCAGGACGCTGTAGAAACATCTAGTAAGACTATATAAAAGTATGTGTTCTCACCAATAATGCCGTAGATCTCGTCAGGTTTGTGCGAGGTGGCGCGGACTTCGGCCACGATGACGTCACAGTCCAGGCCACGGTTTAAATTTTCCGGGCTGCCTTTCATACCCACCTGAAAACGTTTAAAACAGAGTTTAGATAAATAATATTTTCAGCCGCCCAAATTACGGTGCGTAGAAAAAGGCATAATTCAGTAGGCCAGTAATGGGATGTACAAAAAATAGAGCCGAAAGTGTTTCTGACACGATGCCTTTTTTGTATCTGAACCTACATCTGAACTCTCCTTTACATATTATATGAAGTGGTGGAAGGCTTGCTATGAGAACAGTTAGCAGCCATTAATTTTGCATTTCTGAAGTTAAAACATCTTTCACCTTCAGGCAAACAAGGGTTCCCGACAAGATCTGTACGAACAAGTGCGCAAGGAATCAAATGGTAAACTTCAAAAAGGGTGCATCTACACGGTGCAAATAGCTGGAGCAAGTAACAAGAGCACGCGGGTGGGTATTTCGCTTTGGTACATGCGCGAGTCGCTGGCCCCGCACGTTTTTAACGTGCATGTAACCTGCGCATGTGCCTCAACATGCGCAAGCTACTTGCACCGTGTAGATACACCCTAAAATGTATGATACTTTACGTATCGAGAACGTTAACTTGCAAAACTCAGTATTTGCACTCAGTCAGATAGAAATACGTGAAATACGTACGAGACAATGTTCTTTGCCGTGGTTGAGCCAGTGTCCCGTGCGGCCGGTGCGGATGATTCGCTGCAGCTGGTTGGTCTTCACCCAGATCAGCTCGTCTACTCGCTCGTAGCCCCATAGCTTGAGGCATTCCCGGCCTAACTCCATCGCTCTGTGGAATTAACACTCAATTCTTTATTTTCATCGCTCGTTGTAATAGATGCTACTTAACTCTCAATTCTTTATTAAAATTCTATTGGTCTTACCACAAAAACTTAAACATGTGTCAAACACTTGTCTAAAAAAAGTGTGGCTGCAAAATGGACCTTATTTCAATGTCATAATCTGTCATTTTTTTAGACAAGTGTTCAACGGACGTTTAAAAGTCTTTTTTTATGGTACGACGGCATATATTCAGGTACAACAATAGGCAAAAATGGCAAATGGAAAAAAGTTACACAAACAAATAACAACGAAGATACAACACGATTCAATTTTGTGTTACGTCATTTCTAAGCACAAATTTTACATAGACGTGACGTCACTAGCCTCCACTCTTAAATCTTTGTTGCGTTATAGATAGTTAATTATGTAAGTATATTCAAAATAATTACGGCCAGCCACGCAATTGGGACATGCATCTAATATATAAAATACTTATATTTGATGTTGATGGTCGTTTTTACGGTATATTTACCTGCCAGTAACCCAGAGGAATATAAGTCCACTGTCTTGCAGCTGTGGCACTCCTAGACATCTCATCTCATCGTCAGACATGGTACCGTACGGTAGCTCCATGTGGATATCCCACGGTGGGTCCGCCATTATTACTGCGAACTTACCTGAGGATAGACAAGAAACATTTTTTTACTTTTGGAGTTGTACAGTCAACTTCAGGTCAGTGGTAATAGCTTTATAGGAAAATCGTACTTATTAGTATTGATTTAAGGTGCATGACAGTTACCACTGACGTGCAGTTTACTGTACTTTCTCTGTGTGAGAGGAGGCCTGTGCCCAGGAGTGGGACGATAGAAAAAGAAAGTGAAATTTTAAAATTTCACATAGTATGTTGGTATGTAAACTAAAATGCGGAAAAGTGCGAGTCGACCTCTCTCACGAAGGATCAAGAAATATTTTTTTTTTGTATGGGAGCCTACTGAAATATTTATTTTATTCTAGTTTTCAGTATTTTGTTACGTTGCAACAGAAATACATAATCTGTGAAAATGTCAAATGTCTAGCTATTTTATGAGATATAGCGTGGTGACAGATGAACAGCGATCTCTTATAGTTCGGCCATTCAGAGAATGCGTTCCTGACACGTCGCGATTGAACTGACGACGTAACTTTGCAATGGCGTTGCAGTTACGATAAAAATATTTTTGCTGGTTGTTTACCGTTTTAACCATTGAGGAGCATTAAAACAACATTATTATATCAATAATCAATGAATGTTATAATTTTGTGCCAAACTGAGTGTCAAATAACTTGGTAAACAATATTTTTCTAAATCTATACTGCGCTATTACAAGGTTATGTCAGCGGTTTATATTTTGTAGTGCTGTGCTAAAAATAACAGGCAAGTATCGTAATCTGTTCTTATACAGTTATAATATAAAATAATACGTTTTGATTTTCTTTTTAAGAATTGGAAAATAATGGACTATAAGACTTAATTATAACTTTTATGAAATATAAAAATAAAACTATGACCAAACCGCATTTTTATACTTAGATTAAAAATGGTAACCCCAAATGGCGTTATGGGCCGCCATTTTGTGACGCTAAAACAGTCGTCCGTTGTCGTTTCGTGCGCATAGACCACGTTTTTCAAGTGTTTTCGATCTGTTTTTATTTGATTACCCGGCTTTTGTTAGACCGAGATATCAGGATTGATTCTGTTATTGATAATAATATAATTATACATGTAGGCGAAGATGATGATGAAGACACCACCTCCTCAAGCAAATCGGAGTCTGATTAATATTCTGTTCGCACATTCAATTCAATGTACTTGTAACAAAGAATAAATAAAACAATTTTATTATATGAATATTACCTTTTTTTGGTTTCCACTTAAATAACTAAAATATAAAACAAATGATTCCGCCAATTTAAAACGAAAATAATCTTAAAATAATGCGGCGGTTCATTTTGAAGGAACGGTAACGAACTCAGTGTTATGTTGTGCCCATCACTAGTCGTGACTAACTGATAGGTGTCAGGAACGCATTCTCTGAACGGCCGAAGTATAGTAACACACCCTAAGGCTGTATACAGAAAGGAAGCTGGAAATTTATAAGCGCTTATCGGCGCTTGACAGCGCTGCTAAGCCGCGCAGGAAAATATATGAACACGCGCCGATAAGCGCTGACCGGCGCCAACAAAAGCTGGAAACTTATAAGCGCTTATCGGCGCGTGTAAGTTTATTCGTTATAAGTTTCCAGCTTCTTCCAGCTTTCTTTCTGTATACGGCCTAAAAATGGTAATGGTAATGAAGGTAATGATATAGTAGCGAAATGAGTTCTTCGAAACCCACACGGGTTCTTTTGGGTCTTTTAAATATACACAAAGGCAATAGGTGCTACTATCAAGATGGTATACAAATGAATCAGAAAATTATGTGTATTACTAACCTAAGAACGTCATATCAAGATATCTGAGGTCACACTGTATCCATTGAGGCGGTGTGAGCGTTAACACGCCATCTGGCTTTGTCGCTACTGTGGTTCCTGAAAACATTTATGTATAGTCATATTGGAGCAATTTTTTACATTGATCAACGTTACAAAATTCATGATGTACAAAATCTATGTCATGAAAACTGTTCACGAGCGCTTAGCTTAATTCTTTGGCAGATAACTTTAAAACCAGCAAGAATATAGTGTTATGGACTATCAAAAAAAGATTAGTTCAAACTTGTACATGATGATGATGATGTCCTCCTAGCCGGTTATCGATTACGGCGGCTGTTCTCATGTAAGGAGATCAGCCAGCTGCGCAGGACTTATTATAGTGCACGAACATTTGCGCGGACACAGGTGCACTCACTATTCCTTATCGTACAGTCGACTTCAGGTCAGTGGTAATATTTTTTGTAAAATCGTACTAATTACTATTGAGTTAAGGTGCATGACAGTTACCACTAATGTGCAGTTTACTGTACATTCGTCTCTTTCACTCACAAGTTCTGTTTTATTTATAGGTAAGTAGGAGTAATACTAATTATAGTTCGGCCATTCAGAGAATGCGTTCCTGACACGTCGCGATTGAACTGACTGAATTATAACATTCATTGATTATTGATATAATAATGTTGTTTTAATGCTCCTCAATTGTTAAAACGGTAAACAACCAGCAAAAATATTTTTATCGTAACTGCAACGCCATTGCAAAGTTACGTCGTCAGTTCAATCGCGACGTGTCAGGAACGCATTCTCTGAATGGCCGAACTATAGTTACCATTATGTGCCTTAGGCGCAGTCTCGGCGGGTTTGGGGGCGCTCACATTCGGGTCCGAATTGTCTACTTCATAATGCACGTATCTGTTGAAAATAATGTTTATTAAAGAAAAAAAACAAGACAGATTTCAATGAAGGTTGCGTAGCAAGATTTTTTAAATCATCTGCCTCGCTTTTTCCCAACTATATTGAGGTCAGCCTGCTTCCAGTCTAACCCGTGGGTATGGATCAGCGTTTTTCATAGAGTGACTGCTTATCAGACCTCGTCCACCTGATACCATTGGGATTTAAGACTGTTTAGTTAGAGGTTGTCAAACTTTCTGGGTCCAGCGGACAAGGACAGTTGCGACTCGCCAATATAACGTGCCTTCCGAAGAACGGACGAACTCGCCATGACAAGATGGTCACCCATCCACGGACCGAACGCGCCAAGGTTTGCTTAATCGCATGTCCACTGCAACCTGAAACTTGCTCGCGGGAGGACTTAATGAGCGCATACGGCCGTGCTCTCGCTGTGGCGGCATATTGGGCTGACATAGTGTAGTCTCAATATATGACATGTCATCGACACGAAAGAAGAAGAATGGGAGAGGCCTTGTTTCCTCTTACAAAATCTGAATAGCAATATTCTTTGAGAAAGGCTCATTTTCTCAAAGAATATTGTGCTTGACGCCTTTTCCTACGCACTACAGTGGTACAATAAACGAGCTGATGATGATAAAAAACATACTTGCAGCTATCCATATGGAAGCAGGTATTCAAGAATGAGCAGTCTCCGAGTGCCTCATCAGTGTGCGGCTGTATGATCTTCTTGAAGTGCAGCTTGTTGCAGGCGTCGGCGCCGCGAGCTCGCTCGCACTCCGCGCGGGTGCCGTGCGGACAGAACTCCATCACTTGTGCTCCTGTAGGTAAGATTAATATTTTTATATATTTACTAGCTGATCCCGCGAACTTCGTATCATTCAAACCTTCCCTGGACCTCTACAAACATTTTAAAACCAAAATCAGCTCAATCAAACTAACGAACCACAATCAAACTAACGAACAACAATTCATTTTTATTTATATAGATAGATAGATAGATTGTTTTTTTTTTTTTATAGAAAATAATTACATAATTATACTTAAAAAAAAAGCTGAACTGCATTACTTGTACTCCTGCAGGTACGATTAATATTTTTTTCCTAAAGACATGTTACTTCGTGTGTGTACTGAAATATAGCTTAGAATACTGGTCAGTGCATTCATGTTGATAAGTAGCTATTTCAAGCGGATTCACCCGCGTTCAATGGAAACTAATGCCCCTTCCTGGACAAAATATACCCAATGTCACTGGGGAATCATTCTCAACAGTAAACAATTTCTTCTAATCAGGTCAGTAGTTTCAGAGTCTTTAGTAGGGTATATACAAACAAAAACTGTCCTCTACAAAATTAGTATAGTAGAAGCCCATAAGACCACTCAACAGACCATCTGTTAGTTTGAGTAAATAAATAAAGCAAAAAAAAAAATAACAAACCTCCTTGGCTCTTAAACTTGTCAGCCAGTGACTTCTCCTTGGCAGTTGGCTTGCTGAGCAAATCCATTATCTCTTCACCCACTCTTTTAACAGCTTTCTCTCTGCTCGACGGCATTGCTAGTAATGACTGTAAAAAAATAATATAATGAAATAAATACTAACAAAACTTGGAAAGTAAGAAAAAATTATAAAATATAAGTAAGAACACACAAAAAAATTTGAACCTCCTCTTTTTGAGAAGTCGGTAAAAATAAATTAATATATTTTTTTACGTTTATCTGAACAGAATTGATTGATGTCGTTTTTATCATAGTATTTTTCAGATTTAGGAGATTTTTATTGATTTTTTGATAACTCACCATAATATCTGTGTCGTTTTTACCAGTTTTCTTTTCATCTGTTGCTGTTTTTGATACTTTAGGATTTGTGCTTTCTTCTGATTTACTGTCACCTGCAATAATAATAAGCATTATAATTTAAGAATATAAAACAGTTTGTTATACATTAAAGTTTTAATACCAGCTTGTCTTCACATATACCTACAATTATTGTAATCAATTTGAAAGTCCCTAAAAAAGATGTATTTATGATACTCTGAAACTCAAAACTACTGGATTGATTGTGATGAAACTTGACTGCAATATGACTTGTACATCAGAATAACATTTAGGCTGCTCTTCATCTATAAGCAGGAAGTAGTTCCCTCGGGAAGCGGGCAAAACTGCATGTCAAAGCTGCATGACAAATAATTTAACCAAAGAGGCCAACCTTTTCTCTTAGTGCCAGAAGTTTGTTCCTCCATAAGTGCTGCTAGCACGGCGGCCAGTCTCACGGACTCGGCACTTACAACCTCTATGCTTGCATCTGTTGTACTCTCTGTCCTTTCTTTAATCCTGGAATGCAGATTATATAATTGTAAGCCTTCTACCAGATATTTCACAATTTGTTAAGCGGCATTTGTTATTTTTTTTTAATTCGGCAGCTAAATTCTGAATTTAACGTCTGGTATCTCGACGATGGGACCCTGGGAGGCAACAGAGATACCGTACTTAATGATTTCATTTTCCTAAGAGACAAACTCCATAACATTGGCCTTGACCTAAACATTTCCAAATGCGAACTCTTTATATCTGACACAACCGACAGACAGACGACACTTCAAAATTTTAACGCAGTAGCCGATGGCATAAAAATAATAGACAAAAGTTCTCTTTGCCTCCTGGGGTCACCAGTACTGGAAGAGTCATTTTCGGATTTTATTGAGAACAAAATTCAAAATTTCAATGATATTTCGGAAAGGTTATTCAAAATTAATATACATTCAGCCATCACCATCCTACGATACTGCTGCTTTGGCCCCAAATTAACCTTAAACATTAAATGAGAAGCACGCAAGATGTACTTGCGTGCTTCTCATTTATGGAAGCACATCAACCTTTTGGATCAAATTGATAAAATAATTCGACATACACTTTCATCAATTTTAAATGTGGCCTTGGACGACAAAGCTTGGTCTCAAGCTACACTTCCCATCCGTATGGGAGGGCTTGGCGTCCGCAAAATTTCCAGTATTAGTTTACCGGCATTTATTTCCTCCGTTCATGGCACTGACAAATTGATTAGGAAAATACTACCTATTACACTGATCAATTTTGAGGTGCCATGCCTGGCGGAGGCTATTAATGCTTGGAAAGTCACATGCCCGAATACCGATCTACCCGCCAACCCATCCTCCCAGAGACAGTGGGATGAGCCGCTCTGCAGAGTAATACGGAAAAATCTCATTGATACGTCAATTACTTCTGCGGAGCGAGCACGCCTACTGGCTGTGGGTGAATGGGAGTCAGGTCTTTGGCTTCACGCATTTCCGTCGGCAAACATAGGCACCATGTTTGACGACACCACTTTCAGACTCGCTGTCTGCCTGCGTCTGGGTGCTTCGTGCTGCACTCCTCACCGCTGCCACTGCGGGGAAGCTGTCAACAGCCTCGGTCACCACGGCCTGTCGTGCAGTCGGAGTGCGGGCCGCATACCACGACATGCGAATATCAACGACGTGATCCGTCGGGCTCTTGTTGCCGTCGGCGTGCCAGCCGTACTTGAACCAAATGGTTTGGCACGCGACGATGGCAAGAGACCAGATGGCATGTCGCTATTTCCGTGGAAGATGGGTAGGACTTTAGTGTGGGACGCGACCTGCGTCGACACTCTTGCGCCATCCCATCTTCCTAGAACTGCGTGTTGTGTTGGCTCCGCCGCCTCACAAGCAGAGGACCTCAAACGGCGCAAATATAGTAGCCTTATCGGGAATTACATGTTTGAGCCGTTTGGGGTTGAAACTCTCGGGCCGTGGGGTCCGAGTGCTCACGCGCTTGCGAAGGAAATTTCTAAGCGCCTTGTTGACACTTCTCGTGACCCAAGGGCTGGCTTTTATTTCGCACAGAGGTTGAGCATTGCCATCCAACGTGGCAATGCTGCCAGCCTTCTGGGTACATTACCCAGTGACAGCGATGAGGAGCAATTTTTTGATGCAATGTATTAGTTTTAAGTTGTATATATAAGTTTATTTTTAATTTATAAAATTAATGTAAATATTTTGTAAATATTATTAAAAAATAATTCTTCATTTGACAGGCCATTTAGGGTTTCGCGTGAGGTCGTTTAATTTAGTTTATTTGTTTCTTTTAATATTAATTAAAGAATTTTGAAGATAGATGAAATAAAATTTGTTAAGTTCTTCAGTTTAATGAAATCAGAAGATCATTGACAATTTGATGCATAACATATTGTAATGGGAAAAGAAAATTCTTTGTGTTTTCTGACATATTGAGCAGAGCTGATGATGACATGAATTAATGTCATGCACTTGATTTGTTCCCTGTTGACATCTTAATGAAAATAAATTGTATTCATGCACAGATTGTGCTCAAATATAAATATGCCCCAATATGTATCTATATTGTCACATTTACAGTTATTACAGTTTTCCATACCAGAATGAGCACTGACCATATAAGAATGAGTTATATTTTAGAACTCATATTTTACACTTTGGCTGATAAGTTCAAAGAAAAAAACATGAAATACTCCTTACGTAATAAGCTTCTGAGTAGCGAACTTTTGAAGCAGGCTGGCTACGATCCCTGCATCAACGTCACCCAGGCCAGGGAGGAGTGCGCTGGCTGTGGCAGGTAGTTGCAACTGCATGTCCGACAACACTTGAAGGAGTTGCACCTCTAAGGAGGCTGATGGGACCACTACTTTTGGCTTATCTGGTGTCACTGAAAAAGTAATGCATGGTTAGTTAGTGTTGAGGTCTCATTAACGAGAGGTACTTGTGACTTTAGGTATATTTGTTTCTATATTTATGTGTGGTTAGTATGTCGATAGCGTAAACAATCGATAACTTTGCCCCATAGCAACTTTATAAATTTGTATCTATAGTTTTGTTTACATAATCACACTTCAAAGTTTGTAAGTGTATGTATTTATAATTTGGCATTGATATAGCTATATATAGGCCACTTTTTATATAGGTGCTGGAAGTAGTGCCCTCAAGAAGCGGGAAGCTAGCGGAAGTTAGTAATAAATAAAAGGTTGCGATACCTTCATGCTTTAGTGTTGACGGGCTAGCTGTGGAGCGCTCCTTGCCGCCGCCGGGCGATCCCTCAGACTTCTCGCCGCCAACCAAATTAGAACTCAAGATATTCTGACGTTCTTTTTTACGTTTCTCCAACTTCTCGCGCAGACTGTTCCTTTTGCTTTTAACAGCTTGGATCTCTTCCCAAGCGTCCGACATGTTTGTTTATTTTCTTTAATACAAATGCCATACGATGAGAAAATAGTTAGCCGGCCTTACAACCATTCAGACTGCCACTTGCAATGACGACGAAGTTGGTTTCAACAAGCCGTGCTTTGGTTTCTCTTAAATAAACAAGTTGTTTTTAAATAAGATGCATTCTTAGTAACGTTTTTAATGGCTTTTTATAGCTGTTAAAGTTATTTCTAACTTTTTTTACTTCAGCGGGCCCGCAGCGGACGCTTCCCAAAATAACTTTTGAGTTTGACATTGGCATTGACAGAACGTCTTCTTTGACAGGCCACTCAGGATAGAGCATGGATAGAGGAGTCGATTTGCGGAATAAAAAAATGTTCTTGGGTCGAATACACATGAAAACTTTTTTGTTTAAATATTTTTAATTCCATACTCATTTCACTATACTTCACAGCAGTTTTGTCGCTGAGCTGACAAACTGGCACACTATCGAAACCTTTTTTATCCGTTTTTACTTTTATCTCGACAAGTTTTTGACAACAGTTTTCTTTCAATTTGCAATTTCAAAGTGTTACAATTTCTAAAACTGATTATTTAAAATGCCTTTTGCTCCTGAATTACGTACTCATTCGCAAAAAGTATGTACTCTTTACAAAAAAGCTATGAGGAATATCGAAGCATATTATGTGGCAAGGTAAACTGGCCAAAGTTAGAGTAAAGGTTTATGATGACTACAGTATAATACAAAAACATTATTTTCAGAAACGTCGTACGTTACCATCAAGTTATTTTGAGGGCTGAGTTCGACAAGAACAGAAATGTATCTGATGCTAAGGAGCGGCGTCGTTTATTGTGGGTGGGCGAACATGAATTGTTTTTAAAGGCTACTCCTCTGCCACCATGTAAATGTAAGTCAGTTAAATGTTATTGTTCTTAGTTTTTCTACTTTAGACCTAGGCACCTCTGGACTTCAGTAGAGATAGTGAAAATGCTCAGAAAGACTCCATTTGTGTGGGCTCCTATTTCTGAAATAAAACTTTATTTTATTCCAGTTGCTCATTCTGTTGGTGAAGCCGGTGGTGTAGCTTTTGAACGAGTTGTAACGCCCCCAGACTGGGTCCTTGATTATTGGCATCCCCTGGAAAAGGCTCACTTTCCAGAATACTTTAAAAAACGCGAAGCTCGCAAATGTGAATATATTCAGAAATGGCATTTAGGTCAACTGTATTGAATATCAACGTTAGATATTTATTATGTTGTGTGAGTAAATGTTAGGTTTGATTCATTAATTACTGTTTTTTTGTTCTCAACTTAATATTAATTCTACAGCAATACAGAAATACATTGCTTCATATAATTCTTAGATTCATATTTATTTGAGATGTAGTTTACTCATGGGGCATCCTTTTGATCATACTGCATAGGTACCGGTCGGCCCGGGCCTTTCGTAGTGTTCCTGAATTTGGTTGTTAGCAATGCTCAACAGGCTGTCAGTGTCATAATGACAGCAATTGACAGTACGAAACGTGACATTGTTTAGCTATAGAGGTTATATTTATAAGAATACATGAGAAACATTAAAAATCACAAATTGCAATAAATATTAAAACCAATTACTGTTTTATTTAATATCGAGACAGTTTCATTCAAAAATTTAGTGTAAAATCTAATTAGAAAGTGTATAAGTTGTAAATAATGGCGGAAGAAGGAACAGGGCTTAAGCAGCCGATGACTGACGAGGAGAGGATCGCACTGGCCCAGAAACTGGACAAGGAGTTAGATGACTTCATTGACAGCCTGGAAAAGAAACGGTACACGGAAGGATGGCCCGAGGACAAGTGGGAGGTGAGACAAAAGTTGCTAAACTATTCCTGGGTGACAGAGGCTATATTTTTATGGGAACTGGTAGATTTTCTCCCAAGACGCGGGTGAAACTGAGAAAACCCGCATCCCAAGGTCCACTTCTCGTTCTAAGATAAAAGGAAGCATAGTATGTAATTCTGATGTCATATTAGCTAGGTATTAATACATAGTGCTTTTTTTTGCCATGGAAAAAATCATCAAATTATCCCCTCCCGCTGTGGGTTGGCAGCAATGAGGTAGTGTCAGACTTTTACTGACAAAAAATCCATTGTGCTCCTTCATAGGCCTTTTATGTACCAGGGCCGTAGTAACTCTTTCAGACAATCCCACAGCCCTGGAGGTATATTATAGTGCTAACTTTCATTAACATCAGTTCAGTAGTTTTGCTTTAAGTGTCACAGATATTCACATATTGATCCAAACATTCATGGTCATCCTTTTAAAAGATTTAATAACAAAAGTAAAATTTTCACAGTCAAATACATAGTTTTATGTTTATAATTTCAGGAAGAAATGGACAAGCATCCATTTTTTATGAAGTCAACACCAGAAAATGGGCAGCTGTCTCCACTTGCGGAGGGGCTGGCTAAACTGAAGTATGATCCTGAGGAGAATACACCAGTAGAACTGGCTGGAAACTACAAGGAGGATGGCAACTTCAACTTTAAACATAAAAACTATAGATTGGCTATTTTAGGGTGAGTGATTAAACCTTCTTAGTTAGTTTAGTATATGGTGTTACCATATGCAAATAGTTTACCTAAAAGTGTAGGAAAAGTTCAGCTACAAGTGTGGTGACAAAAATGAATGAAAGAAGTATGACATGCAAATAATTGTTTGACTTTGACTTGGAAGTACATTTTTTATCCCTGTTTGGATCAAATAGTTTAAAAGATTTAGAACATGGTTATGAAAAACAACCATCTTTAATATTATTTACTTCTGTGATGTATACATAACTACAACTCAATTCCATTTTTTACTTAGTATTTAAAAATGTTATTAGTGGGTCATTGTGAAGGGGAAACGCTCAGTTGTCTTGATAGTAAAAAATTGAATAAATTAATTCTTAATAATTGTTAATATAGTTGTGTTTCCAAATTAGCCACAATGTGCTACGCCACTAACTTGGATGCACCTAAATACTTTTTGTTACACATAATTATTTTTACAGTTACACAGAAGGCATCAAACAGAGATGTGACGATGCTGAAATCAATGCAAGCCTATACAATAACCGGGCCGCATGTCATTGGCATCTCAAGAATTACAGATCAGCCTTGTTTGACAGCGAGAAGGCACTAACTTTCAACTCTAAACATACCAAGGCAAGATTACGCGCGGCCAAGGCAGCTCTCGAAATAACCAAGTACGATGTCTGCATTGAACACTGCCAAAAATTATTAGAAGGCGAATCTAAGGAGAAAGACATTGTTGAACTCCATAATATAGCGAAAAAGAAGAAATTACAACAAGAACGTGATCAAAGGAAGAAAGAGAGAAAAGGTGAGAAGGAAAATGAGCAGAAGGAATTGGTGGTTAAAGCAATAATTGAGAGAGGAATTAAAATTTCGAAGTGTGATGATGAAGACGATATAGATTTGTCTAAGTTAGAGCCTAGTTTACCAGGAGCGCAGGACGCGATAGTACATGTTGAAGATGGTGTTTTAAGGTGGCCAATATTACTTCTATATCCAGAATATCAAATGACGGACTTTATCAGAGCTTGCCCCGAAAATGTGCCGTTACGAAGTCAGTTAGAACAACTATTCCCTGCGCCATGGGATGAAGAAAATAAGTACAACTGTTCTAAAATCAATGTCTATTTCGAAGGTTACGACAAAATGCCCCATGTAGTTGATCCTACCAAGAATTTGGGCGACTTATTAGTGGTCAAATATTTTGAGTTGAAGGCTGGCACACCCGCGTTTTTTGTACTGCCTCGAGGCACCAGTATCGAGCGTAGATTTCTGGAAAGTTACATTTAATTGTAAATATATTGTTATATGTATATTTTATTTTAAGTTTTATTTCTAAATAAATCAAGTTTTACATTTTGTTAGAAGATTATTTTTACTTTTGCAGCCTTGATACTTTGACTTCTTTCTCTTATTCTCATGACTCATTGCAGTCTCACACAGCGGCATTATTTAATTAATTTGTTGTTGCAATAAAACAAAAGTGAATCTACAAAATAATATATTATTCAATATCCTGTTCGTCCATGTCGTAGCCCTGTTGGTGCGCGTAGAACGGTCCGTTGGGTTCGTAATCCTTATCATCGCCCATTGCAGGGTATGGGTGGTGGGGAGCTGCACCCATCCACTGGGGGTACCAGTAGAGACCCTGGGGAAATGGGAAATTATATCACGACATAGTATAAAACAATGTCGCTTACTCTGTCTCTATGTCCCTATGTATGCTTAAATCCTTAAAACTACGCGATGGATTACATGTTTTTTTTTTAATAGATAGAGTGATTAAAGAGGAAGGTTTATATGAATAATAACATCCAATAAATAGCGTAGAAATACTGTTATTTTTGAGGTCTTTTGCAACCGTGCGAAGCCGGGGTGGGTCGCTAGTTAAAGTTGTAAGATATAAAATATTCTGGTAGATTATACTTTGTACTTGGTTCTGGTAGATATGTCTGCATGCTGTTTTATCGTATATAAATAGTATGATCCGCATCCCGAGGAAACCATTTAAGCCTTCGTAGGCAAAGTACATTTCCATACTAGTATGGCTCATCCGCTTTTGTTAAATAAAACCTCCATAGTAGTCGCCCATAGGCTTTCTCAGTGTAGGTAAGATTTGTGTTGTCTACGAAGGTCCTATGAAAGTCAGCTATCGTTACCTTATTTCCGCCAGCAGCGTTGCAAGTAAACCTGTCGTCGTGAAGATCGATGGAGTCCAAGTAACTCTTGCCCGCGATTGACCCGTAGTTCGGTGGGTACATGAACAAACAGCCATCAAGGATATCTGTATACAGAAATATTTCATTAATCATTTGTTTGCACTATAATCCTGTGACTGTACATTTTAGGCTCATCGGGGGCTTGATTCTGCTGATTTTACTTAAGCGACATACGATTGATATCCAACTAAGATTCAATCCCAAATCAATTACGATTGAAGCGTATGCGGCATTCCGCTACTTTTTCTTTTAAATAAACGTTTTTTATTCTTTTTTGTGATTCAATAATGAATCATAGGTCATCATCATCCTCTGAGCCTTTTCCCGACTATGTTGGGGTTGGCTTCCAGTCTAACCGGATGTAGCTGAGTACCAGTGCTTTACAAGAAGCGACTGCCCTATCTGACCTTCTCAACCCAGTTACCTGGGATACCCCTTGGTTAGACTGGTGTCAGACTTACTGACCTTAATAAATGAATCATAGGTATTGTCTGCAAGTGATTTACGATTGTAATATTTATGATTGTAGAGCAGACTTCCCTATACACAGAATGGCAGACCAACCAATGGCAAACCAATGAAATGTCATTGGAATGATCGGTCTTCTTATATTAGTAGAAAAATGCCCCGCAAAGGTTAAAACTGCTATTGAGATTCAATTTTCACATTATTAACTTAGCAGAATCGAGCCCCTGGAAAGCGGTCATTTCAATTTCTGGCTGGAAACAGTGCTCGGCAGTGTTGACCGTACGTTCCGACCGAATCACATACAAAATCACGCGCGTACCGTCAGCGTAGCTGTGCGCGCGTTCATAGACTTTCACAGATATAGCTATGTCGAACTGTTTCCAGCCTAAGAAAGTGCAATATCTTACAAGGCACAGTGATGTTTTCCTCATCTCCATCTCCTCCGTCAGTCTTCGGAGTCGGTTCAATATACGGCGGCACTGCGTCGATACCAGTGCCCGGGTCGCCCGGAATTAGGAACGGACCTCGACAAATAAAATGTAACAAAATGTTTGATTAATGCTATGGGTTGTGATGGTAAAAATAATGTTTTTGGTGAACGAATTCAAATCAAAAAAATCGAATTTAAATTTTGGTGGCATAATAATTCGCCACGCTCACGGCATGGTCTGGTTGGTATATAGATGTTTACTTGTGCAGGTGTTGGTGCACTTTGCCTAGCATAGACAGACACTGTTGCATTTTTTGTGGTATGTACTAGCTTCCGCCCGCAGCTTCGCACTCGTAGATGGCGCTGTATGTGAAAAAAATATTGTCCCGCTTTTCGGTTGAAATTTTTCCTAAATTTTCTTTACTATAAACCTCACGGAGCCTGAGACCTTTCCAACAAATGCAAACCCGTGGAAATCGGTTCGTGAGTTCCGGAGTTATAGCGTCAGGAAGGAAAACCCGACTTATTTTTATATAATAGATGACGGTATCTGATTGATATTTATGGTATCAAAATAATGTCTAGAAGTTAATATTTAAGACCTGTATATTATTTAGGTCGGAATTACTATATATTTACCTCCATAATGATTAGTGTAGTTCCACTCGCAGACGTGATGATCGCATATCAGCGGGGAGTGGGGTTCTTTGGTGTAGTACGTGTTGCCATTAGGTAAAGTCTGCAACCAACATAAGTAAATCAACCAGTTTAGGCTGCCCACTCACGTCCGATAATCGGTGACCAATTTTTTGTAGGGGAAAAAATAAGGGATCGTTATAATGTGTCCTGCGAAAAGTCTGAGGCGGGCAGCCTTAGGGCTGTGGTCATGGATTCGTCACCGGTAATTCCAAGGGTCACGTACTCATTCAAAAGCTATGAATTTTTCTAGTAAACAAGTCACACACATAATTACGCAACTACGAAATGTGGTAGAAGTCAGACGTTGTACATTAGTGAAGTGCAACGAACATAGATTTAAGTTTTATTTACTAACACATTTTGAAAATAATATAGGTAGAATTTTATTATATGTTAGTTTAAGGTGTTTATCTATGGGCCATTGATGCCAGGTAAGTAAGGACTCTTTTAGTCTATAGAGGTCTATAGTTTGCCAAATGAGCATTCAAGTTCATGAGTTCAAAATTGTTCTTACAAGCAAATAGTCGTGGTGTCGATACCGAACGCCTTGGATATTGAAGTCCAGTATGAAGGAGCCTGACGTGATGATGCAGGATGCGGCAGACAGTGGCGGTAGCTTGTACATCTCCGTGCCGCATTTGACGATAGCCTTCGGTAATGTGGACACATCGCGGATTCTTTGCAAGAGTTTCTTGAAAGGAAACCTGTGGCAGTTGATTGGTTGTTTAGATGCTGTAAACATAACTTTGGCCTGTTTTCGCACGTTAAACAACTGTTTTATTGGAACTTCAACGTGAAAAATCAGAGTAAACAGTTGTTTTGTAGAAAACTGAAATGTTTGCTGAGGGTGAACTTGGGTCTACCTGTCCCCTTGCTTTATTTTTTTTTCATATAATATATTCGATTTAAACAGAAAATGTGCTAGCTGCTTGTCTCGCATTGATTTTAAAGACACCGTGATCTTGTAAGTTCAGAGCTAAATTCTAAGTAACCAATAAAAATGATGTGGTGAAGCAGTGTTGTTATAGTGGCTGGTAAATAAGCTACACTGACCTGAACACACAAATGCCTATATGGCACTCCAATCCATGCAAGTAATTGTCCGTTGGGAAGGAGATGCTGGGGTCGTCCAGGAGATAGTACTTGGCTTCGTCGTGGAAGTGCAGGAAGCCGAGGAACACGAAGGACCGGTCCTTGCAGTAGGGAGCAACTCCTCGGCCCATGTTGTAAATGTCGCTGTATAGCTCCGACATGAAGATGTACACGTTTTTGCCGCAGTAGAATTCTTTAGGACAGAAGTTATAAGCCAAGATTATTTTCGGAATCATAGAACGATATGTTTTTATTTCTATTGTTCTATGATTCCAGAATAACTCAAGAATAAAATACTTTAATCGCTCGCTTTAATTATTTTAGTTTGAGTTGTTATTTCTTTAACTAATAATGGTCCTGTAGTTTTCGTGTTCTTTTAAGAAGACAAGTTTTATGAACCTACCAATGAACTTCTTCGTAAAACTCGGTTTAACTCACCTTGGCTCATATAGAACTCCATAGGCACTGGTCCTCCCGTGTAGGTGGCCTTTCTTTCCGCAGCCACCGAGTTATGGTTCTCATACATCGTCAGCATGTTGTCTATGACGTCATCTAACGTGATCAGCAGGACCTTTCCGAAAGCAGTTCATTAGTGAGGTATTGCGAGGACTGCCTCCGTTAGTTTAATTGTTGCTAAGCGCAATAACTATTTCTTGAACAAGGTCCCGGGTTCGATTCCCGGGTCGTGATGAAATCGCTTTGTGGTTTTAGAAACTTATACATTTTATTTGCTAGAAACTTAGAACACAAAGCAGCCCGAAGTCTGGAAGTTGGTGATTGATACACCCGTGCATCGGAGAGCACGTTAATGTTGGTCCCGCGTCTGATCTCTTTCCGGTCGTTTCGGATTCCCGTCCCATGGGCTATGAGAGTGAAGGAATAGAGAATGCACTCGTGTCTTCGCAAATGCTTGTGCGCTATAGGTAGTTCTGCGCAGCTGATCTTATATAAGAACAGCCGCCGTGGCCGGCAATCAGCTAAGAGGACATCATCATCATTTCAAGGACTCTTTGGTGCTTTGAATTTATTATGGAAATAGTCACATTGGTCTTACCTTCAATTCTTGGATGTGGAGTTTAACGAAACGTCCCAAATGATCCGTAGCTATGTGGATTCTTTCATTTATAAGATACTGCGGAGCAAAAATGTAACTTGCTAATAATTCGTGATATCCAAGCAAAGCATCTTTAATAGGTTGTATGTGTTCTTGTGCAAAGCAATGTCATATTATCGAGTAAAATAAGCCACGAAGAAGCAAGAAGCCACAACAGAGAACAGCCGTCCCCCCAAAGGTACCTAGGTATAATGAAAGGTAAAATGATTGCCTAGCTCTTTCTTGGTAGGGGTACCTGGTCTTCAGCAGTCTTAACCCTCAACATTTCATTCTGGTAGAGCCACAGGTTGTCCAGCTTGTCCGTGGGGTCGTGGCCGTAGATCTCGAATGCGTCTATGATCATAGCCAGCGTGAGGTTCTCGTTGGGTTCTTGGCAGCATGGGTGGTTTCTTATGCTGTACGGTCGCTAAATTACGAAGATTATAATTTAGTAATCAGCTACTGTTAAACTCTACAATTTCTTCAAGCTGTGCCCTATGGGGTCCATATTGTTGACTGTAAAATGTACCACCTGTACCTATAACATATGGAATGCTAATAGAGACTTGATTATTGAGAGCTATAGATACTCGTAGAGACTAGATTTTAGCGTGTTTTATTTTAGCAATCTAGGACTCAATCATGCAAAAGTACCCCGACTGATCTTGAAAATTCTTGTATTATTTTGGCGCCCAACGTGGGACACTCACTTCGATAAAGAAACTTCGTTTGCAGATAGCTAGTTTTTAATGATTTTGACGTTTATTTTTAAGTTTTAAAGATAGCGTGTTTGTACCTAGATTATATTTATATTAGATACATATTTATAAGATTTTATATTAAAAATACTTACAGTTATCTGTACAAGAAGGAGACATAACAGAAACAGCACGCATGCGTGAATGCGCGCGTCCATTTTGTAAGCATGGCGTCTGATCGTGTAGCGAGCGCGGGAGTAATTAAACAAATTGCCAATTTAAATGGCTGCCTTATCACCAAACTGACCTTGATAGTTTTTATTGAGAAAATATTGTACTTCTTGGAAAGTTAATACTCATTTGGTAAAATAATAGGACTACGCCATGTCACCTTCATATAATTTATAATTGGATTCATCCTTCTGAAAAATATTGGCGTGGCTTCCTCGTCACTTTAAATATTATTGGAGTATCTTCCTAACTTCTGATTTCCAGTTATCACTTTAAAGTGTCTTGCACAAACTGCAGGTATCTCAACTTGTTGAAAATTGCATACTTATGGGGGAGTACCACAGGGTAGAATATTTGGACCCATGCAAAATAAAATAAAACAAATATCGAATAACATTTTATATTATTTAAAATACACACCTAGAATTGTTCATTTCATCACAATACATATTATTAAGTATATTTATACAACATTATTGCACTTGGATACATTTCTAAATATTCATATGGATACAAGCCTGGATAAGTTAATCAGAACTAAACGGTTAGGCGTTATCGAAGACAAGCATCTTTTTATTATAAAGTTTTACCATCGAAACTTTGGAAGCCCAATTTCTTATATTAGGTATACAGATGGTAGAGTATTTAGACTGATTTCAATTTATTTATATAGTTAATAAGATAACTGCTTGGTAAAGGAACCCATCCCCTGTGACACCATATTTGAGACTTAACTTTTCTTTATGGTGTTTTACAGCCAGTTTCTTCATCAAAAGTTAAAGCCAAAGTAAAAGTCAAAGTAATGTCTAAAGTAAAAGTAACGGTCAACTTCAATTTTTCTATTAGTTTTGCTGTCACTTTAGCCTTGAAAAAACGAATTTGACCGTTACTTTTACTTTAGACATTACTTTAACTTTAACTTTTGACGAAGAAACTGGCCGTTAGAGGTATTAATATTCGCGCAGTAGGTACATATCCACGTTTTCAGTTTTTGGTATATTATGGCAAGTTTCAAAACTATCTTTAATACATAGTAAGTTCTTCTCACATGGGATAATTTCCATTATTTGAGGACATTGCGACAGTTGTAGCAATAACATCTACCTACAAGTAGATGAACAACATTTTTGAATTATATTAGTACCGATTTAATCTTTTTTTTACATAAAGGTTGTCTTGCTTTGAGAAGACTGTTCGTCTACAGCCTTTACATCATATTTTTATATCCTTTTATTAATTTCGTTAATGTCATTGTTGTCAACTTTTAATTTACGAAAGTTATTGTCATGTTTCCCAGTTTCTTCAAAATCATCTGTATACTTAATATAAAATATTTGAAAACGTTGGTATCACAATAATCACATATTCTCACAATATCTCAATGTAACATAACTATCTAGTCTAATCAACATGTATAATTTAGTACAATATTCTATTAATATAATCAACAACAATTATATTTAGAAGTGGAAGACTTAGTTCGGATATAGTCGTCTGAATATGAGCTAATATACTTCTCCAGCAATCATCTCAATAAATAAAATGTATAAGTTTGTAAATAGATCTTTCAGTATGACTTAACACAAATAATTAAATAACTTTTTTTATAAACTAAACATGTTCAATATATACGTTTGCTTTTCTTTTTAAATTAGGTGTTTCAAAATCGGAGTAAACTAGGACTTGATAAAGTATCAATGATTTACAATACAATACCTAAGATTAATGTAAATATTATCCAAATATGTTTTTGATATTTATACGTAAGTACAAGCAGATAAAGTCGCTGTTGATGGCGACATTATCAATGTAAGACTTCGTTGTTACATACTTCAAAAACGTAATATTTCATTGGAAGACATTGGATTAACAGTACTTCATACAATATTTGTAGAATAAGCTAGACAATTATAACTATATACATAAAAATCTGGAGTAAAACAAAGTTGCGAAGGCAAAAGGCGATCGTTCTCTTAAACATTAATTATTGTCACTATACGAAGAAATAAGTCCGCTAACAAAAACTATTTGCCCATGTACTAAACAGACCTAAGATACAAAACTTATCAATACACCGGTCTAGGTACATAAATCATGCATTCAACATTCAGCCGTATTATTATCGCGGCAAAGTTTAGTTTACGATGTACGCGTAAATCTAAAAATAGTTCAACAATGAGTCTATTATTATGGGAAATTAGAACGGCAATCCTATTTTGAATGCCTTGATCAGAGCCGATCCAGAATCGTACATACCGATGACACCAAAAAGAACACCCAGGGCTATTATGAAGTAATCATACGCAATCCTTGTGCTTTCAAGTGTGTTGCCCTTCAGTTTGAGGTGGAAGTAGGCTGGCCAAATGAAGCTCAACATAGTTCCCGTGAAGCTGCCGATGAAACCCATCAGAATAGCGAAGTGGGGAATGAATATTGCCATCAAAATAGTGAACATTATCACTCCCAGTCTCCATGCAAGTCCCCACACTTTCAGTTCGCCATCCAGTGCATAAATTACTGGGAATATTGTTTTAGGTTTGCCTCTAAACAGAGCACGCTCCAGCAGATCACACGCCGCATAGTAAGGCAGAGGGTAGCTCAGTACTGCCTTAATGACAAGGAAAAAGTTGACTAGACCCTTAAATCCAGCTGAACGCAGGTTATTCGTAATCACCTGTTGCGTATCGTTTTGGAAAGTCAAAAAGCACAAGTATCCGAAAATGGATTTAAATGCTGCAGCCGCAATGTGAGACCAATCTAACATCCATTCGAATTTGGAACGATCTTCCATGTTACCTTCTAGTGTTGGCAGAAATATCTGCGAGGTATATGAAAAAACAATGACGCCCAAGCTGATGGGAAAGTTCTCAAAATCTAAAGTCCATTTGACCTTAGACCAGCCCCAGTCGCCGATGTTAAGGATACAGTAACCCAGAACGATAGCGTTTATTATCAAGTGGCTCATGGTACACCAGAAGGATAGCATACTGACACTTTTAAGCGATTTCAAGAAAGCCAAAGGCAGAAGGAATATGCCTGTTAGCATCATCCAAGACCTAGCGTCAATAGCGCCATCAGGAAAGGTGCCAATCATTAGATCACCACACACGACGACGTAAAGAATGCATGTCATTACCAGTTCGATAATTTGAGCGAGATTGACAATTCTTGCGCCATATTTCCTGCCGAAGCATTCTTTAGCGATGCTTACATAGGAGTCACGAACTCGTACACGTTGACCCGATACAGGATCGTCTTCATAGAGGCATTCGACAAGGATCTTACCAGTGTAGCAGCAAATATGTGCGATGCCGATCATCGCAGCGATGGCCCAGTAACCGCCTTGTAGGACGGCGAACGGTAGGGACACTACGAACATACCCTGGAAAAATAAATACAAATACATTAATCAGTAAGTCGCAGGTGACGTTTGACATATGAATACCGAGCCTCTTTTGTTTTACATACCTGAATAGCATTAGTGACGTTCCAAGCTGCTTGGTATTCATTGATTTTTGCGCCAGGCGGGCCACCACCTTCCTCGAAGCCTCCGCCTTCTTCAGATGAAGCGTAAAAATCTACGCTTTGCATGCTCTGAGTCCTGAAATCCCAAACAAATGGAAATGGCTGCCTTATCGCAATATTTTCAATGATTGTTTTGGATGTTATTTCTACCTGGGAGCTCCATCTTGCTGAGGATAGGTGTTCTGATAGCTGGTGAAGGAGTCTTCGGCCTGCAGGGCTCCGCTTAGGAACGGGTTCGTAGGATTAGTTGACTGGTAGCTAGGTGATGTGGTTTCATTCATAGTTGATAGTTCGCAGCTTTCACCCATATTGTCTGGAAGATTTTTAAATCATGAATGTTATGAAATAATGTAAAGCATCTGAATCGAATGAAGTTTTCACGAAATCTAAAGATCAGGAATGGTTACTTTTGCGTTGTCTTGAAGAAAGGAAACTTTTTTACTTCATGGGGCCCAAAAAATAGTCTTGGTTTATTGATTAACCTACTGACCTTCTACCAAAAACTCACCTAAGTTCGCGAACCTGACGTTTTGTGGCGGACGTGGAGGAGCGCCCGGCTTCTCCGGGATCTGTTGCCTGACAGTCTGCATCGTCACGTCCAGCACATTCCTCAAAGGAGGCAACTTGAACTTGCCCAGGTTTATCATCTTCAAGCCGGTTTGTACCTACTTCACGCACCTTATAGGCAGTATAAGCCAATCAACTAGCGATTTTATATACTTAATTCATATACTCTTGCCAATTAAACTTTAAAATTGACACCAACGGGAAGACATCGATTTACTATCTCGGTAAATATAATTTCACTTTCTATTCACGAACTAATTTATAAATATTATTTTAATTCTTATCACTATTGGAAGACTTCTTTACACTACTCTAATTTAGTTTTTATTACATTATAGTTTGAACGTGCCTTTGGTATTTGGAGCAGCCATTTTCCCCATCGATTTACTTTATTATACTCATTGTTTTAAGGTGTCGAATTTCGATTATTGTGTGTTATTCACTAATGTTTTTTCACGAGCTTGTGGTTTTAACGTTTTAAGGTTGATTTTTGTTGGGTTTTATCATTTTTAATACGTTATTCGGGGATACAATGGCTGGTCGGCACGGTGGGTCGCACTGTGGGGTTGAGTCGTGCGGCGCAAGGGAGCTGCGCGCTGGAGCGATCGATAGATCGAGTACACGCCAACATATCTCACGGGAAGGAATGTTAACTTTTGCTGAACGTTTACTTAGTTTAGCGTTTTACACCTGCCCTCAAACATACTGTTATGACTAAGGGGTAGTTTGTTCTTTCTCGCTTATGCGCTATACCTTCAGCTAAGTTGACCTAATTTTTCGAGCGCTATTTCATAAAATAGCACTTACAGGGTTTATGCGAAATAAATCAGTACACGGCTTCTGTGATATAAATACATTAATTTTAAGTCTTCTTCTGGAAATTCTGTTATATTGTAATTAACGAATATCCTGAAATATAAATTAATGAAATTACTTTTTGGGTTACCTAGTACCTACTTACCTACTTATTTATTCTTGCATATTAGCTCATTCGACTGTCTTAATTTAGAAATATCCGTTTATCAAGAATGAAAAAGGACCCAGAATCTATATTAGTTATGTTTTTATTAATCTAGAACTGCAATGTATGCTGTAGGTGCATGAAATGACCTGGAAGGTCTTTCGACGACAGGTCTATTTATTGATAAATATCGTTCCGCTTGCAAGACCAAAATGGTTTATGTGGATGATTCACGTAGTAGTAGGCATTCTATTGTTTCTGCTCATTTCCCATTAGAGGATGGCTTGAGTATGGAGCCCATGAGAGTACCTAGCTAAATCTTGTTACGCGTGCATTATCGGATGATGTAAAAGAAAGCTACATATTCTTCCTAACATTTTATTTTATGTAAAAAAAAACTACATTCATCATGACATTTAAGGTCAAATTACATAAATGTGACTGCATTTGGAAAAAAAGGATGGCCAAAGAATCGATGCATGGTGGATGGAAGACGATATGGCTGAAAAGAATGTCACTAGTGAGATGGCGTCAGACAGAAGAATAGAAGAAGAAGTCATCCTGCGCCGACCTCACATAATCAACAGAGATTGATGATGATTTAAGTGCAGCCTAGGTATTCATTATAATACTTTTTGTTAATTACCCTCAGAAACTTTAATCAATTACATAAACCACAGTCCTAAAAATAAAAGTTTCACTCAAATATCAAATGGAGCTATAAAAACTCTAACAGCGGCTTTCTACAATAGGGCAGTAAACTTTGATTGGCAATTAATACAATTGGCAATTAGGCGTGTTGCTCCCGTTTGCACTGGGGTTTGACAGTCGAAATGGCCCGTCCTGGTCGTGTGTTGTTCTTGCTTGTGTTACTGATATCATGTTTGACGATAACCGTAAGTTACTAGCAACTGATGTCTTATAAGTAGGTACTCGGATTATTTCAGTATGTACGTCACTATTTTCGACTAGCGTCAAGAAAAAGCTTCCCACTCAAGTCATGTATGAAAGTAGTATATACTTGCGTGTGTGTTTACTGATAGTTTTGACAAGTATCATAAAAGTCCATCCAATAGTTTTAGGGTAAGAAACACAAAAATACCGATACTTGCCTTACATCATACATAGGTGCATACATAAGTACTTGCATTAGTCCTTAGTCTATGTGGTCATGTCAAAAGTTAATACCTTTGTAGCATACCTAGCTGACATAACATACGTAGCTTTACCCATGTGATAATGTCAAAAGTAAAAAGGTCTTTTTACATTTCCGCATATTGCTCATTAATTACCTTCTGATCCTAGCATCCGTATGTAATATCGAACCACCCATGCTGCCGGGAGCCGAGCGAGAATCTAACACTAGCCATGGTGATAGACGCTTACGAAATCTACGGACATGACCCTACGGACAAGTTGGACCATCTCGCGCACTACCAGATTGAGATGATGAAGATCAAAAGGGCTCCTGATCAGGTAAGTTCCATGAGAGGTAAGGATCATGGAAATTATTGAGGATTAGAATTTGAGGGTGGTGAAAATCGTTCTCCCAGGTCCTTTACAACCTTGTCTTGTCCTAGTTATAAGTGTAAGTCCCTTTCAAGCAGAGTATAATCATCGGTACGAATCTTGAGCGCTGACCCTTCACCTGCGCAGAAGTAATTTATTGGGTCCCTTTGGTGGTGTGAAGTGAGGCGCGGGGGCGGGATAAAGCGGTGATTGGCTCGCAGCGCTTCGCGTCATAGCCGTCACTCGGGATTGCATATGGTTCTTTGCTAATAAATGGTGAACGTCAGCGCTCAAGATTCGTGCCTGATACTGACAAAGTCTTTCAAAGATTTTGAAACACAATTTTGCTGAGTTTTCAAAACACGGTTTCTGATTCTCTGTAATTTATCTCCATTTATTTTCAGTACATAATCAACGAACATGTCCACATAGCGACGGATCATTTGGCGAGGTTTACTCACATGCATATTAAGGAATTAAAGGTAAGTGTTTGTTGTTTCAACAAGGTCTTCCATGTTTCGTAAGGCACGGTAAATTACGTCAAAACATCTTTGGCAGTCGTTACGGGTAGCCATAAGCCAGAAAGAGTAACAACCAGTCTTGCCAAAGGGTTATTGGGTTCACGGGTAACTGGGCTGAGGAGTCGCTCCATGTAAAACACTGGTGCTTAGCTGCATCCAGTTAGACCGAAAGCTTACCCGTTAGTTGGGAAAAGGCTAAACAATGCGTTCGTCGTTTTACCATTTTTAAATTATTATCTGATAACTTGGCTATTATTGTTTTGGTCTATAATTAGGAACATTTTCTCACAGGTGCTACTGATAGCTTTAGACGATACGATAGACAACATGCTCACGATGTATGACAATCATAACGCTATTAAGACCGAGAGGGTCGCCACTTACAACTCGGCGGCTGGTGGCGCTGTGCCTTCTGAGTTCTATATGAGTCAAGGTAAATATCTTCTAGTGTGTGTAGATAGCTGAATAAATAAAGAATTTAAAAGAACCCAACAGGCAAAACCATGAAGGAAACCTTTATCAACATTTTTTATATAGGTAGGTAACCTAACGTGACGTGAGTGTTTTCGATTAACCAATTTGATATTTTTCTGGAACTAATGGGAAGACAGCAAAACTACGTAGTCTGAAAACAGAAGATCAGATGTATGAACGCAGTAGTTGTGAATAGAATAACCATCAGTCATGATAAATTAAATCTACCAAAAACTCTGTGACTCCTATTTCAGAATCCCGTTCACTGCCCTGAACTTTGCGAAGCTAATCAAAGCTCTGATTATCTAATGCCAAAAGACCTGTTCCAGAGTACTACTGCGGTAAAAACGTGTATATCTTCGTGTCGGAGTTATACAGTGACATCTACAACATGGGCCGAGGCCCTACGCCCTACTGCAAGGGCCGCGCCTTCCACTTCTTGGGATTCGTACACTTTATGGACGACAAGCGATATTTCTTAGAAGAGGATCCTAATGTTGTGTTCAGTATGGACAACTTCGTGCATGGATTGGAGTGTAATATTGGAATTTGCGTGTTCAGGTGATTATTTAAAATGATTATGAATATACTAAGGAACGGTGGTCCTAATCCCAAAAGCCAATATATGTCACATCAAGTCAGTTCAGCTCTTTCGTGTTCCTTACTGTTAAAATTACCTATTTTATACTATTATATATCTTATGCACCTTAATCACATAAAAGCATTTCTTCTGCAGGTACTTGTAGATGCACCATTACAACCTTATATCAATGTGCTCCACTATTTGGTCCAGGTTTCCTTTCAAGAAGAACCTGCAGCACATTCGAGACGTGTCCACATTACCGAAGGCTATCGTCAAATGCGGCACAGAGATGTACAAGCTGCCACCACTGTCTGCTGCCTCCTGCATGATCACATCAGGCTCCTTTATTCTGGACTTCAATATTCAGGGCGTTCGGTATCGACACTACGATTATTTGCTGGTGAGTACTAATATAGGCTTGACTTCACCTGGGACTGGTACTGGTTTCGAAGTCCTGGTGGCCTATTTGGTAAAGAAACAACCTCTCAAGTAGGAGGGTGTGGGTGCGATTCCAGGTCACGCAAGTACCAATGCAACTTTTCTAAGTTTGTATGTACTTTCTAAGTATATCTTGGACACCAATGGCTGATAAAAAGGTGAAGGAAAACATCTTGAGGAAACCTGGACTATAAAGTCTGAAATCACCAATCCGCATTGAGCAAGCGTGGTGATTAATGCTCAATCCTTCTCCGTGTTAGAGGAAGCCTGTGCCCAGCAGTGGGACGATAAAAAGGCTGTTGCAGTACAGTACTGTTTTCGAAGGTAAAATAGAGATTGAAAGCCGATCTGCCATAGTTAAGTAACGCTTGGCACTGACAATCTGTGGATGGGTGACCTTCTATTCATTATTACCACAGGTTCCTATGTGTCTCGGAATGCGTGTTGTCAGGCTCAGCTGTCATTTGTATATCTTTGACAGACGTGGAAACTAGTTTGAATTTGGGGGGTATCGGGTTGTCCTGGGTGGTAACGGGGTTGAGAAGGTCAGGTAGACAGACATATCACGTAAAGTACTGGTACTCAGCTACATTCAGTTAAAATGGAAGGCGACCCCAACTTAATAAGGAAGTAAATCTTTTGTTCCACTGGTCGCAGATAAATATTCAAAGCATATTGAATTTGTTTCTAGTTCATGCCAAACGGCCAAGCTTACTACACGAAAGAGAAGTACTCTCCAATGTTCTGTGACCATCATGTTTGTGAGTGGAACTACACCAACTTTTATGGCGGTAAGGAGTTCACAATATTTTGACTACGCTAAAATTAGGTTTGAAAAAGAAATTTAAAAAATGTATAGTCTGTTCAATTGTTTTGGTATGTCAGGTCCATTTATAATTCCTGGTGATCCTGGGACGGGGTTGTCGCCAGTGCCACCGTTCATCGAGCAGACGACGGATGCCGTGTCCACTACTGATCCCAACGGGCCCGGAGGCGGACCTGGAGGTCCAGACGGGGGGGAGTCCAACATTACCTGTAAGTTGTCCCCTACAATCCTACTGTTATCGGGTGACCTACAGGCTTCTATTACCTAGGATACTCGACTCAGTTTATTTTGACCTACATGCTTTTCACATTAGTGAAAATCCGTCTAACCGGCAGTTGCACAAAGCTCCATTAAAGTTAAAGCTTATTTAAATCTATTGCTGACACTTTGCCAATAAGATAAAAAGTGACAGCAACAGATTTAATGAAGTTAGTAACTTCTGCTATTAATAACCTGAGATCTCTGCGATGATTTTTCTACCTCAGCAGATTCTTAAGTCTATATAGTCTTAACATAATTTGGCGCATCCAACTTCTGCCATCCTTACCCTGCCATTTCGTAAGGGGTCATGATGTCTTAAATGTTGTTTGAGTTTAACCTTTTAAGCGCTTGGCTAAATATCAATTGCCGTGCCACTAGCGCGCGGCTAAAAATCGACTTACTACCTATTTTTTTTTTTTTAAGATTTTTCAATGCTCAGAGCTATGAAACATAGTTTGAAGTAATTGTTGTAAATAATAGTTTTAGCTGTACCGCGCAGTTAATTACATAAATATAACGAAAAAACGTGCATGTTGTATAGCGACACAAGCGGTTAAAGGGTTAAATAATGTTGTTTTAAGATTCTCTGGACGGCTGCTGGTACATGTTCCCTCCTAACTACGGCTCCATCGCTGGCATCAGCTACCTGGACCCGCTCAGCGTTAACGAGTACCGATTCACTTGTCAAGGATCCGGGAATAAGGTATGGCTACCTGTGGTCTGTTAACATAGATATAATTGACCTGGGGCTCAATTCTGCTAATTTAATAACTTGTGAATTGGATAACAATTAAATCTCAATAACAGTTTTAACCTTAGCATCGTATTCCAATGACATTTCATTGGTTTGCGATTGGTCTGCCATTTGGTCTATAAGGTACCTACTTCTCTTCTTCTTCTGTTCTACAATCTTATTGCCATCGTAAATCATTTGCATACAAAATGATTCATTATTGAGTGACAGAAAAGGATAAAAACGTTTATTTCAAAGAAAAAATAGCGGAATGCCACATACGCTTCAGGGTCCGTTCAAATAGATCGGCTCGGAGAGCATCGGCGCGTATTTTTCTTTTCACACAAACCGGAGCCGATTGGTTGCGCGAGCATTAAGAGCATGCAATCGGAGCCAAACGTCAAGAAAAAGTACGCGATCGGAGCCGGTCGGCTCCTCTTATTATTTCACACCGAGCTTCGAGCATTCTTAATGACAAAAGTAGTGCACATCCAAAAATAAACCTTATACTACAAATACTAAGTAACGTGTTTTCAACGTGTTAAGAACTTGCTCTCCTCTCCGAGCCGGTCTATCTGACTGAACGGACCCTCAATTATAATTAAGTCGTGGTTGGATCTCAGTCGGATGTGAATCTATGTCGCTTAAGTAAAATTAGCAGAATCGTGCCCCTGTATGTGGTTCTCTTGTGTAACTGATGATGGAGCCAAAAGATATTATGAACTGGAACTTCATAATGAAACATCGTATCATAGCTGTATTTAGACTCGTTAGAAATAGAAAGGTTTTGTGACGAACTTTGACCACGATTTAGATTTGTGCTTATAAATATTTTTTTAACTGTTCATTTTATAAATCATTCGATTACCAGGTTGGATAGTACGAGATAAATCTGGCAATTTTTATTGGATTTTCTGTCATCAATAACTTAATTTCCAGGGTCTGTACTGGTACCCGCAATGGATGGGCGCGTCGCCTCACCACCCTTACCCGACCGCGGGAGACACGCCGAGCTCGCTGTCCAGGCCCGTGGATCCCGTGTACTACCCACATCAGCAAGGCAACCCGCCCCCCGCACTCATGCTGCCCCCACGAAACTGAATAAATTATTTATTTACGTACACCACATGTTTTTTATTACTAGCTTCTGCCCGCGGCTTCGTTTGTGGTGGTGTGTTGATAAAAAGTAGCCTAACAAACATAGATCCGTACATCCTCACAAACTTTTACATTTATAATATTAGTAGCAATCTTAGGACTGTTTTACTACGGTTTAACCTGCGAGAGATACTGCCCGTACCGAGATAAAATAGCCTATGTTACTCGAGAAGAGTGCAGCTTTCGAACAGTGAAAGGATTTTTCGAATCAATTCTTTAGTTTCAGAGCCTTTAAAACAAACGAAAATTCCTCCCTTATCATATTAGAAGAGATACCTACGCAATAGTCATTTGTTCATTTGCAAACATGGGTTATTAAACAGATATTTCAACTATAAAACTTCTCCATTCTGTGTCTACATATGTGGCTAAAATACCTGATACATAAAAACAAAATAAAACCCTCTACTACGATTTTTAATAACTTTTATTCATATTCATAATAATCATAATTTACACAAACATAACGATACCTAGAGTCAACTCATTTAGTTGAGAGTGTTAACCTAAATATATTTAAAAATAAATGTCAAGTTAAATGTAAGATAACTTTATTGCACTTAATTTTAATATTTTTAAACCAAACGTTTTAAAGTACTGTTGAAACACTTTTGATAATGAATGCTTTGATTCTAGTCAAAGATTTTATTTCCAACATATTATTTATCTGCAAATAATGATCCAATTGTCCGATGGATGTCTATAAACTATTGCCCTATTTTGCAAAGAGTCGACTACGGTGGCTGTTCTCATATAAGGAGATCAGCCAGTTGCGCAGAACATATTACAGTGCACAAGCATTTGCGCAAAACCAGGTGCACTCTCTAATCCTTCACTCTCTGCGCCCGATGGGACGGCAATCCGACACCACCGGAGGGAGATCACAAGCAGAAACGATTATTTACCAGTACAATCGATTATTATCATCGGACCATTTGGATAATTTTATAAACTTTAAGGCGTTCAAATATAATAAAGAAGTTGGAATTAAAATCGAGATGACAAGAATCAAAGGACCAAAATTCGATTGCGCCTAATGTTGCCCAAAATCGATGCTATCGAACAATCTAGAATAATTTTACATAGCTGGCATATAACAAGATGAATGGCGGCCATACAGGCTTAATATTACAAAACAAATCCATTATATTTTTAATTTATTGATATAGACGGTATTAATACTTATATTCCATTAATGAAAAAATATTTATAAGCTCATAAGGCAGCGATTTTATTGACCATTTGATTTTCAATACATCTTCTGATTTCTGGCAACACTAAGTCACTTGCCAAGTCAGCCCATTCATTAGGTGGATGTTACCAGCGCACAAAATTATTACTATTATCTACTTACAACTATTTCAGAGACCTATTTTAGAAGGATATCACACTTCAAATATTATTGTACCACTTGCAAGATTTTTAAGCAATTCGTAAATCGTTGGTAGGAGAGGTGAGCTCGCCAGCTAAAACTCGAAGCAAAATAATATAAATAGTTTTTATAACTTTTTCAATCGTAAATATATTTTGTTACTGGCGAGTTCAGGCAGCATAGTATGGAATGACTAAAAAATAAATTCGTTAGAAATAAACACTTAAAACCCATGTTAGTATCTAAAGAAGGTGGACAAGGACGTATAACCTTTTTGGTAACGTTCTTTGTAAACGTGAAGTTTAAGAGTAAAGTAAATGCATTAGGATAGGGGAGACCGGGCGGCCGAGACGCGTGCACTTATACTAAATAATACATAGTGTTTGTAGATAAATTCATGACGAAACTTTCAGGAGAGAAACACCAAAATATGAGTAGGTACTTTTTTCCGAAAATATCACTCGTATTTCAGAACTACAATATAGACCTTTATTGAGCAAGAATAAGGTTTATTTTGTAATAAAAATTTTACTGCAGTTAAAATGTTTGTAGTTTGGCCCGTACCAACTTGACGAATACGTAACTTTAGTAAACTTCAGAGATATTGAAAAATCTAGCGTCCATTGTCTACAATAATCACTATGTATTATTAATTAATATTATAATACATATATATTTATTTTACATCATGGTCAGTCACAATACAGTCGTATGGCCAGAAACAATAAAAAAAAAACCGTTATTTCGTTTCTTACATAGTCTATGGTTACACATCAAGATGATTTTTCAGCCAGTGACATTTGGTTTATGGAAATATAGCTTTTAATTTAACGTGTAAAGCTAAAGAATAGACCAAGCAATCCTTGAAATTAAGGCTCGATTTTTCAATCATCAGTTAACTTCTATCTAAAGGTAATTTTTGAATTATTTTTGAGTTTTAGCGGTTTGACATATTTTCTATACAATAGCTGACAAAAAGTCATACTTTTCTTCGGATAAAAGTTATCTGGTGATTGAAAAATCAGCCCTAAAATGTATAAGAAAATACCTCATTCTATATACCGCACACATTTTTCTATTTATTCTTTCTTGCAACACTGTCACATAAGCTATCGAACTTTCTAGAAACTACCAGAATTGTCCAAACAAATTCTGCCTTTTATGTATTTTACAGTCGACTACGATATACTTTGGTCCATTCTTTAGATTTTTATTTATATGTAAATTCCTTGTGATAATGTCTCATGCATGAATTAAAAGTACGAACACTTGTTATTACATAGTAAATATATAACATTGTTATTGATTACATTTAACAAGGCTTTTTGAACATGTTTAATATGTATAGAATAGACAGTCTGGTAATATTCGTTTGTATATAGCAGAAATAATTAAAAATCCATACTCTAAATATTTTCGATAAAATTATCTACTAAAAATTAAAAAGGTACTTACGAAAGAGTTTGTATATAATACAGAAGAACATCAAAAAAGCGCAAAAAAATATTTCGGCTGCTTTTAGAACGAATACGAGGGAAAATAGACTTTATTCTATAGCGATAAAAGTAATTATTGCTAATCAAATTGACAGAATGTACAACGAACATTCCCAGGCCGCTGCAAAAGCTTTCAATGCTGCTGGCACGGAACATTGTGCGAACTACAAATGGCTGCACTGCAAAATTCAACTTTGTGTACATGACAATACAGGTCTTTATCGCTTGACATAACATTTCATAACTTCACCAATCTGTTTTGAACTGTGCGTTAACGATATAGAGTACAGTTTTGCATATCTGTTTTGCTTGCGTGGTTTGAATATAGAACTAGGCTATTTTATGGCTATTTGTGTGTGATCCAAAATATGACGTCACATTCGCGCCGCACAATGTGCCCGAACTATGTTATCCTTAAATTACTCTATGGCCGGATTGTTTCATGCTTTTTGCTCCACAACGTCATCAATTTCAAATTCCTTTTCCCAGCTTTCATCGGAATTAGCGCTAGCATCATCCTTGACCTTTTTATCACCGAAATAATCTTCGACCATATTGTTTAAACAAACGTCAGACTTTCCCGCCTTTTTGGGCGACCTGCCATTTTTGTTTTTAGTCTTGTTGTTCATCTTGTCTCTGGTTTGTGCTGTTTTTGTTTTTTTATTGTCTGTGTTCGTTGTTTTGTCTATGTTGTTGTTGGCTATGTCGCGGGAGGAGGTTTGTTTGGTGAGTTTCTTGTCGGCTATTTCTCTCTCGTATTCTTCTAGGAGAAGTGTTTGTTGTTCCTCTGTAAGTTCCACGTCGTGCGCGAAGTCTTCTGTACAGAGGTACGATTATTTGGAACGTGACATGACTTTGTTCTTGAATACAGTAACCAAATATGGCAGCAGTAGATAATTTATATATTTTACATGCGTTTGGTTAATGAGTTCAAGAACTTATAGTATATTACAAACAGTTTAAAAATAGTAATGATTTATGAATAATGAATAAAAGCGTTCCCAAAAAGCATATAAGTTTAAGTCAAGTTGAAGTTTGTGTTATATGGCAGGAGTATAAAAAACAACATTTAATACATAGGGTTTATTCACAAAAATACAATTCGAGACAATATATAATGGCCAATAGATACAAGGACGGTTTGAATCGGACTGAGCTTAGACAATCGATTACAGTATCGATTGTGAGCTCAGTATCGATAAGATAGACAACACTACGTTGACTTACCGTCTTCCCAAGCGACGACGTTGTCCAGTTCGGGAGCTTCGAACGGCTTCTCGTCTTCCAACCCTGAAAGGACCTTTTTAGGACTCCTGGAATAAATAAACATTTGAACTACATACAGATTTTGATTGCAAAACGAGGATAGGCATTTTAAGGTGGTGAAGCAACTGGCAAAATGTATGTATGTACTTTCTAAGCATATCTTGGACACCAATGACTGTGTTTCGGATGGCACGTTAAACTGTAGGTCCCGGCTGTCATTGAACATCCTTGGCGGTTGTTACAAGTAGTCAAGTCAGAAACCAGTAATTGTGACACAGGTCTAACCAAGGGGTATTGGGTTGCCCAGGTAACTGGGTTGAGGAGGTCAGGCAAGGCAGTCGCTTCTTGTAAAACACTAGTACACAGCTGCATCCGATTAGACTGGAAGCTGATCTCAACAAAGTTGGGGAAAAGGCTCGGGAGATGACATGAGCTCGCTGATCTCTTTATATGGGAACTGCCACCGTGGTCATTATAAATGGTTAATGGTGTTCACGGCCGATTTCAGCCACGGCGGCTGTTCTCATTTAAGGAGATCAGCCAGCTGCGCAGGACATATTATAGTGCACGAGCATTTGCGCAGACACAGGTGCACTCCCTATTCCTTCACTCTCATAACCCGATGGGACGGCAATCCGACACGACCGGTAAGAGATCAGGCGCAGGACCGACATTTACGTGCTCTCCGATGCACGGGTGAATCAATCACCAACTTCCAGACTACGGGCTGCTTTGTGAAAGCTTAAGAAAACCCACAAAGCTATTAAAGCTGTGATAAATGAGTACGTACTGGTCGATGGGTGTGATGGGCGGCAGATGCGCGAGCACGGGGTCTGCGGAGGGCTCGGGCCGCGGCTGCTTGCGCGCCGCCGCCGCCAGCCGGTCCTGTAGCAGCGCCACGCGGAATAGGTAGCTAGGGGGAAAGACAGGAGAAACAGATTATCAATTTGCAAATAAATATGGTGGGAAATAATTTCAGAGTTTCAATTCATTTCGCCTTACGGAATATAAAGTATTTTGACTTTAATCACAACGATTAGTTGACTACTAAATATAATTTACAGTCTAGTGTTAGTCATTAACATACAAAACAAAAGAAAAAATACACAAATTAATAGGTTATAGATATATAGAAATTAGCAGAGAATATAATATTTTTTCACTTTACATCATTAGAAGAAGAAGAGAAAAAGATATAATCTTTACTGATTTGGAGTAACAGAATACAGATTGTAGCATTATGTAACAGATTTACACCATTAGGACCAAACAATATAGCATAATACAAACAATGAGTCCCACTCCCTCCTTTTCTTGCAACTTTAATGATAAAGATCCACTCAGCAAAAAAAAGGCATTAAAAACAATATCCTATGAAATGAATACTCACCGTTCCCAGAAGTCGTCATGCGACACGGCGTCGGGCACGAGCTTGTCGTACTGCGCCTTGAGCGTGGGGCTGGCGTCGAGGCGCCTCGCGGCGGCCGAGAGGCTGATGAGGCAGCCTCCGAACATATCCTACACTATAGCGTGATGTTGCTTACCGTTCCCAGAAGTCGTCATGCGACACGGCGTCGGGCACGAGCTTGTCGTACTGCGCCTTGAGCGTGGGGCTGGCGTCGAGGCGCCTCGCAGCAGCCGAGAGGCTGATGAGGCCGGCCTCGGTGCTCTCGAGGCTCGCGCGCCATGCCTCGAACTCCGGGCTGTAGGCCGGCACTATGAATGTCGCGTCCACGCGTTGGAGAGCTTCTAGTTCTTTCTGTAGGGATATTGAGAATAGTTCAGCTAGGTAGATGGTACTATAGAGGTTCCATACTCAATTCAGTAAATAGTTTTTATTCAGTATATTTTCGGACTTGCTGGATAATAATTTAAATTGTGCTCTTTGTAAAAAGGAATAGATTAGGTTTTTACATTAAAGTTGGCACTTCTCCCAATCCGCAAAATTAACAGTTAATGAGGATTTTATTTAAGTACATACCCGAGATCCTGGTCCATAGCGCGCTACGTGCTACAGTACTAAGAGTCTGAATTTGTAATGTCTGAGATCAACCTTTGTTTACAATGTCATAGCTATGATGTGAGATAGGGATGAAACGAATGCCTATCATAAAAAAAAGATTCTTGTCGAGTCATACATCATACAGTAATTATCAGACTAAGTTTTGAATTGCCAAATAATTGAAGAATTCAATAAAATATTTATTTGCCTTAAATAAAGCAAATTAAAAAAAATACATATGTATGTATCCACATTCGAAGTACCTAATATGAAAAACGAGTATGTACAAAAACGTTCTATAATACAGTTTCAAATATCAGCAAAAATGCTAACATTTTATATAATAAAAAATATATTGTTAAATTACCTTGTAAGTAGACAGCATGGTGGTGTCTCCCGAAGACAGGATGACCTCAGTATCGTCCTCATCATCCGGCTCAGGGTTCAGCACAGTGCTCACTTGTCCTGAAGTTTCACACAATATACACCAAAATGATCGAACAACTGGTCTATTGCCAACATTATATTTAAAACACACCATGTTTAATTTTAAAACGGCACATATGTGGAATTTAACAAAATCAGGTTATGAAAAATTCGGTTTAAAAAACACAATAGCACTACTCGAATGCATGAAGCCTTGAAGTTTGAAATTACTCATGCTCAGTTGACCTAGAATCGAGTTATTTCCTGTATTATTTCTTCATACTTTACAGTCCTGAACATATATGATACTTCATAGTATAAGCAATTTAAATAGTATGTAAATAGAATTGAAATTTCAATGTTAACGGTCATAAGTAAATGAACTGAAACTTGCAATCGTTAACAAAGAAATATAATCTTTATTTCTATATAAGTAAGTTGTATTTCCCTTATTCGATATTCAGAGCTGCCAATGGGCGCTGCGTTAAGCGGCTGTCATTTAACATCCTTGGCAGTCGTTACGGGTAGTAAGAAGTCAGTAAGTCTGACACCAGTCTAACCAATAGGTATTGGGTTGCCCGGGTAACTGGGTTGAGGAGGTCAAATAAACGGTCGCTCCTTGTAAAACACTGGTACTCAGCTACATCCAGTTAGACTGAAAGCCGACCCCAACATAGTTGGCTTGATCTTGTAGCTGTTCTGTGGTTCATGTGGGCTAACCTTTAGGCTTGAAAAGTTAAAAAAAACTTACCAATGAAACTGCTAAGGCTTTTCTTCATGGCGTTCGCTGGTGATTCTGGCGCATCCAACTGTGAAACAAATTGACATACAAATATCAATAATTTTACCCATAAATAACCAAATTCGAATTAGAGTTACAGCAACAGATGTAATTCACTCTTGAACTATTCCATCATTAGGGGTAAAAGTAGACGCAAATCCTGGACGACTTAACCTTTTCACCGCCACGCCATATCGGTATTCCTATGCCCTGTACGCCAAGCCCGAAAATCTTAATTAAATATCTACTAAAAAATACATAAAAGTAATGATTTAATAGGTTTATTTTGTATTTTTCTGCGACCTGTTTTTTGTCGAGTATAGCCGTCGTTGGCGCACAGGGCACGCTTGCTCATGTCGGCTATAGCCGACATTGGCGTTCAAAAGGTTAATCAAACAATTTTTTTATTAATTGACCTGCATTTTTTATGGACAGAAAGTGGAGGTAATCATAGCTTTGTCATTGAAAGAATTTCAATTAAAAATTGTATTAATTGAATTAATAATTATTCTTCATTGGATGACTGAAAGCAATAATAATGCTGGCATAATATATTATAACTTATTTCAGTATATTCAGAATAAGGAAGTATGTCATCTTCAGTCAAACGAGATTTGAATGAATCATTCACTGAATTTTGTATAACTTTAGGACGCTTTGTTAAGCCTGACCTTGTAGCCTTAGTTTAATATTTTAAGGAAGTTTTTTTAATCCTGCTTAATCTTATAATCGTTATGAAAGAAGAAGAATTCGAGGCAGTTATCCTTATGGAAAAATATTTTTTTCTGTACAGTAATTGACATTATTATTTTTTTTGCCTGACAATATTTAGACTCCCTTACCTTCATAGTTATGACATGGCCGATCTCTGCCAAGTCTTTTTTCACCATCGTGTACACTTCTGCTGACTGAAAAAAGAGCAATATAATATTATAAAACAAGCAAAAAATCATTTATTGAAATTAGGCTTGCAAATAGCACTTTTTATTGTCAAAATTTGCAAAAACGCCCGTTATTCACCACTTATGCGAAATAAATGGTTTTTCTTTCTTCTTTCCCTTCCTATGTGTTTTTGCTGGGAAGAAGAAGTGGCGCAACAAACTTCTCAGCAAGATTGTAAGTGTAAATGTTTACATATTATGTGAATGTTTGTTACTCTTGTTACGTGAGATATCCTGAACGGACAAAAATCTATTTTTTGCTCATTAATTAAAAATGGCAGTTATACATATACATATGTAGCTTATTTTATATATATAACTTGTTTTTTATAGTCTTTTAGACTTGTTTGGTATGAGTGATGTCAACAGCTTTTTGGTCCATGGGGCGTTTTCTTTGCCTTTTTTTAATTATTATTATTTGTATTGTATACTAATATTTAACTCTAAAACATGCCTGAATTGGGTGGTGATCATAAGACACAAGTCATTTTTTTGACTAGCTCCCCCAAAGGTTTCATCCTAGTACGATTTTTTCATGATATTCATAAAGAAAACTAGCCAACATTTTGAACAAAAGTAACATGAAATTCGCAAATCATACTTGCTATCTACTCACACAGTTTATTACTTACAGTTAAGTAAAGTTTTATCTAAAAGATAGTTTATCAGAATTAGCAATATATATAAACAGGGTAGATAATGCATAGCGTTTACATCTCTGGCCTACATAGATTATACTACGTAAGTATATGTAGACTGAGCAAAACTAGTGTAACTCTAACTTATTTATTTGTTTATGTTTTTATCAAAGATTCCAGTTTCACTTTATTGAAGATCTTTGAAAGATGATGCTCTTTTTAATTTTTATATGGTATAGACTACTAACGAATTTTTGTACACTATTATCTGAATCTACTAATGATTTTTTATACATAATTTAAGTTTGTTTTTACCCTAAAGGCTAAGAAACTATTGTACCGCTTTGGAAATTCTTTCACTATTGGAAAGTTATACTCTTTCCGAGTAACTTAAGCTATATTTTATCATGGTATGGGCCTCAAGGGACGCGGGTGAAACCGCGGGAAAACGGCTAGTCTGATATAAAAATGCAATGCTATATTGAAAATACCCTGAAGAAAGCGCAGCAATTTGTATGTTTAGTTTCATATTGTCGAATCATTGATTTTAGGATACAAAGTATTTAGTAATTATAGATTTCAAACGAGTTCTCAAGGTGGCGTATTTAACGAATATCATTATACATATGACCTTTACCGTTTACAATGTTTATAACACCCGTTACGGCATGTCTTATAAAACATTTTTATGGTTATTTAAAATTATTTATTTATCCAATTGAAATAAACTCTAGAAGTAGGTATTAAATACTATAAATTAAAAAATAATAATTAATAATGAAACACAACATTAGGCTTTCAAAGGTCTCTTCTAAAAATAATATTACATAATAAGGCTACTTTTTTACTATTTCATGCACGAAGAAAGTGAATTTCAAAAGAAAACGAAATTAGAAATCTTTTGGATTATATAAAACCGATCTAAAACACATTTGACGCTTCAAGGAGTTCAGGTTATTATTTTTCATCGCAAATGTCATCTTTGTTTATGACAGCCAGTATTCAAATGTATTTTTCTTTGCCATAAGTCTTGCAATGTAAATTGAACCTTACTTGCGTAGTTTTAGAGTACATTTTGGTACGTTGGCTGCGAAATTAGCAAAGCAATGATTATCGGACGCACACGATTCCTCTAACATGAAACAGATTCATTTTCACGAATGTCAGTGACCCCGCAAGTTTACATGTTATATTTTCAGTTACATATTGGGTCGAGTATAAAAATAACTGGATTTTACTAGTTGCCAAATCATCGCTCTAGTCGTAAAATTCGCCGGATAGATTAGGTTATGGTGTAGTGATAAGGTGTATCTATGGCTACTTGTCGAAATATATTGCAAATTTATCATCACTTGAAGCCGTGAATCCAATTGATTCCGACCCGTATTGAGTCATAGGTTATAGGAACAAATCTAGTCATACTCTTAAGGCAGGAATCCACTGCCACTGCACAAATGTTTCTTCTTAATTCTGATCTATTCACTCTATCTATTAACAAATTGCGTGCCAAATTGCAACCTTCACGCGCCTACCGTAAACACTGTTTGTTCGCGAACGAATCTGTGCAAAGAAACCAAAAAAAATAAAATATAGAAGATCCTAAGACCACTCGCACCTGGGCTCTCGCGACGGGGGATGCTGTGTCCCCAGTAGAGTAAGTCAGAAGGCTAGACTGTCTCGTTAGTCTAGTTGTCAAAAGGGCGACAACCGTACACGAGGTCTCGGGTTCGATTAACGGGACGGGCCAAAATCGCTTTGTGGGTTTTAGAAACTTTCAATAAGCAGCCCGAAGTCTGAGAGTTGGCGTTGTTACATCCCCTTGATACACAGTAGCAGTCGTTGTTACAATTCCACGTCAGAGGCCGTCAGGCGGATTTGAGAAATCTCTGACACCAGGGCTTGCTAGGTGATAAAGCCTGCGGCTCACTCGATAAAAAGAAGAAGGTTAGAATCTACTGAACCGATACAAATAAGTCTTTCACTGTTGGGAAGTTACATTGTCACTGAGTAACATGAGCTATATTATATCCCATTCGGGTACGAGAAAAAGTTTCAGGAAAACAGCTACCATTTCATACGATCAGTTTTGCCTTAATAAATCCGCATAACAATACTACTTATAACTAATGCCTACTGTGATTAAACAGTGGGAGAATTTTTCAATTTAAGCGCTGTCAAATTAAGAAAATACCTCGGTTTAATAGTGTGTACAAGATTAAGAAATATGTATCGATATAACGTTGTTATGAACGTGCGCAGAAGGCATTGGAAACTTTATTACTGTTAGGGCCCATTTTTCAATCATCATTTAACATTGACGCACTTCTTCTACTAGAACTTACGAGGAGTTCGGGTTCATCATCAAATCAAAACCAAACTGTCAAAGATTGATCGGTGATTTCACTTCGAAAATAATGGACGACTTCCATAGAAGGCGTTTAAGGGCGGAGCTAGTAACGTTCCTCGTCCCCCGAACACTTTTAATTTTTTTTAACGATGGCCAAAATCATCATAAGACTCCCCCCTCCCCTCCCCGATGTGGGTTAGCAGCAGTGAGGCTGTTTCAGACTTTTACTGACTAAAACCCATCATGTTCTTTCGTACGCCTTTTATGTACCAGGGCCGCGGTAACTATTTCGGACAATCCCGCAACCCCGGGAGTGGTAACTCTCTGTTAGACATTATATAGGTATTGTGTTCTCCATGGTCTACCTACACTTCAATAACCGCCAAAAATCATTGAAAAACAAAAGAACTGCATTGACTGGGTGTGCAAAATTGTATAGGTACATGTTTGACATGTCATTGCCATATAAATAGTTTCTTTATTCGATAAACGGATGAATGAGTCCTGATTAGATACGCCATGCCGTCACTCTTATTTCAATGCAATTTTTTTTCATACATTCAATTTTGTTGTTATGGGTGTTCAGAAGCCGAAATGTCCTATTACCCAAGGAAGGCAGTTGCTAACGCCTAAAGGAGAATGCCCGTTTTGTTAGGAGATTTGGGCCCCCAGAAAAAAATTGCGTGCCATGGTGGTTTTAACTTTATTTTGAAGAACGACAATTACCTTTTCAGACCCTGAAAACAATTTATAATTTTTTACCCTAGTTTCCGAGAATTATTGATTTTTTTCTGATGAAGAATTGAGGTTATTAGACAATATTTTTTCAAAAACAATTTGCGTTAAAACAATAAAATATTTTTAGTATTAATATTGATTCCCAAATGAAATAAAAACATCAGATATCATCTTTTCTTGCTAAATAATATGTTAAACTGTTTATCTTGCAGTCAGCGGAAGTAGGTTTTGCTGGCACCAGTAGAAATAAATATACTTAGGGCTAAATTGGTTGGAGGAGCATGTGGCTACGTTACAACAACCACAAGGAGATATCTTAAGTTAAGCTACTTGGTCAGATTGCACTTGGGTGACCATCCATTACAAACTTCAGCTGGGTGGCTGCTAGTACTTACATTTAAACTGCTGATTCTGGGTGCATTATTTATACTTGTTATGAGTAGCTAGAATCCAGCAAGTGTGACAACCACTTACCAGGAGGTAACATGTTATAACCCAGTGTATCGGGTATGGAGGTCAGATGGGCAATCACTCTTTGAGCAATACTGTATTCAGCTGCATCGGTTAGACTAAAAGCCGACCCCAAGATTGTTGGCAAACTGGTAGGTACCTAGTATATACGAGTATGTATGACATATATGACAGCATCTCCTGCAAGCGACATAGTAAAATCACTGCCCTGCTACTTAGTAAGATCGCTGTGCCATCTATGATTAGTTGTAGTTTATTTTAGAAAGGGCTTAATTATAAAGGAGTTTAAAATATAGTAAATGCTATACAGATGTTTAATAAGAAAAAACACAACCAATTAAAATAATAGACATTTATTCTTCAAGGAATATGTTGTCTAGAAATTGTGCTGGAGCGCTTATATCATTAAAGCGGTGGCAGTGGTGGTGGTACAGGAATCATCATATCTGTAATTATGTTTCCATCCATGATACCAGTCTCCGGTGCAGACTCCACAGTGTGTTGGCTACTGCCAGCAACGGGTTGCCTCCGGACTTGTCTTGATGCAGCCGCCCAACAAGGAACACAAACTCGTTCCAAATGCAACACCTAATAACAAAAATATTATATTTAGATACTTGATATTCATTAATATTTAATTAGTTCAACACACACATACATATGCATTCATACGTTAAGTTTAAATAAATAAGAATAAACAGTTACGTGATGTACTGGTGTCCATCTTAGTATAACATTCCTTTGAGGAACTATCTTGACTGACTCTATGAGTTCTGCGACTTGCTGTTGACAAGCCACATGCGTAGCATATGTTTAGGTGTCCACGAGCAGGGGATACAAGTGACAGATTTGAGTTAGATGCTGTCTGGTTTTGTAATAATACAAAACATTTCACACACAGGATATCATCAGAAGATATCTGGAAAAAATGACAAAATAAAATGTAAGGTAGTTTAGAGACGTGTGAAATCCACAAACATAATAAAACAAACTTACCAATGTAGGTGTTTAGAAGGATAAGCATTGGTTCATCTATTTCTTCAATTTAACGTCTACGAAGATTAGGCCCTATACGTAAAGAGAAATTAACACACTGGCGAGACAAAGAGTAGTTTACTCGACTTCTACCAGGTGCAGACATTTTTCCGGAGTAAAACAACAATATCACTAAAAACAAGAGTCCAATGCTCACGAGTCAATGTGCTCACTTATCATTAAGAAAAGAGTCCAATATCTAAAAAAAAACCACTGGAGGCACGAAAACGATTAGCTCGACAGTTTTTACGCAAATTGTAACTATCAGAAGCAAATACGGAGGAATAAATTCAACTCTACGCATAACAACCGGCACGAAAACAATTTGAATGACGTATTGATTTGACAGATAGACTCGCGTTCCGAGTAGATGTTACCATGTTAAATATTTTGTTAATCGATTTTCTAAATCGATTTGTTATAAATAATATCATTTACTAATTATTGTGTTATTGTTGTATTCCATGTATGGTGTTAGGTGTAACCGTTTTATAGATATAGTTCAGTGGTGACTTTTGTTAGTGTTGATATTTTATTGTTTGTGCAACAGTTATAAACAGTTTTTCTTTCTTCTTTTCTTGTTTACTATTTACGAGTGCATACTTAATATATATACTTGTACATTTTGATATAAGAGAAAAATGCTATATATTATATCGATATTTTCAATCGATCACCTCGTTCATTTAAATGAGATAGTCTGTCGTCTACCTGGCAACATTCACGTTAAGTTTTAATGGCGGAACTAGCTTAGATTCAATAAAATAAATATTAATTATGTTTTTCAATGCTAGGGTACAAGAAATTCTGAAAAAAAAATAGTTTTATAAAATTAGGACTTGATTTTTAATAATAAAATATTCTTGACACTCTATCACAAATAAGGGGCCCAACGGGTGGCAATGTCCTTTGGGAAAAGGCTAGGCAGATTATATTAACGGAACATTCTCGATTCAATAGGTTTTTTCAGCCCTTTATACTAGATTTTTTAACCTATTAACAATTGCAATAAATATTATTCAAGTATATTAAAGTATTTAAATTAATTTATTTTCATAAGTAATTATATGTTTTGCTAATTAATTCAAAACCATTTTATGGTTTGTCTATGATACGGAACACCTGAGATAATGTATCTGTTCCATATATGTATAAATTAATAAATAAATATTTTGACCACTTGTACAAACTAACTAAATAAGTTTTAATACTGCAAGTAGAACAGATTTAAAATACCAAATAAAGAACTAATTAACAAAGTAGATTAGATTAATAAGTATTACGATGTTGTGATCACAGCAACACTTTTTTAAACAAAGTTTGCAGATCTCTTTCTATCAAAAAGTATTTATATGAGTACTATAAGTCTACGATACGAGTCTACTATAAGTCTTTCGCACAGTTTCACCTATGTCCTGGGGGAACTTAATCCCATAACTGGTTAAAATATAGCATGTGTTACTTGGGGATAGTGTGTATTTTTCAAATTAACTCAGTAGTTTCAGATCCTTTACAAAAAAATATATGTGTAATTGAATACACCTTGATTGTATGTGAGGTAAATAAACTTGACACAAGAGTGTCAACTTCCTTTACAATACAAAGGAATAGAATAAAAAGGAAAATGAGTAATACTACATATTATTATGTTGGCACATTTCTTAACAAAAGCCAATGTAAAACAAGCTATTTTATTTATTTTGCCTCCATGTGGGTTTATTTTATATTTAATGAGTTTGAAATAATATTTATAATTTCTGGCATAATAATTTATAATTAAATAGATTTCCTCCCTGTGATCCTTCTCCCTGTGAGAGGAGGCCTGTGCCCAGCAGTGGGACGATAAAAAGGCTGTAACTGTAACTGTTAAAATAGATTTTTATTTAAAAGAATTTTAATTTTGTACTGGCATCAAATTCCCAATGTTTCTTTGCCCTAACAGGGTCCACAATTGTTCTTAGCTATACGCTATAGCTATAGCTTCTTAGGCTTACCATAACACCTTGTCAAAAAAACTTGTGGAATGCAAATAAATGATACGAATATGAAAAGGACAGAGCATTTAAAACAAAAAATACTATGTCCTTTCAGAGTCTATACCATAGATAACTTACTAATATAAAAAAACTTAAAAGTCAGCCTCTGTGCAATAATGCTTTTACCATTATTGCAAAGTAACATTGAACTGATTCAAATACAAGGAACAAAGATAAGTTCAAGTATCTGGTCATCCTGAAAGGTATACTGATTGGCTGCATGTGGGAAGTTGTTCCATCATGGAATTATAGACGCTTACTAAGAAGGACAACAGGTCAGTAAGAGTCTTACACTCCCTCACTGCTGCTAACCCACAGCGGGAGGAGTCATTTGATGATTTTTGACGTTGTTTAAAAAAAAAGAGTCCAATGTTTTTTGTGTCATATAGACCTATTACAGGTTCTTTCATACATGTGTTATAACAAAACCTTGACTTTTTTTAAACAATTTGTTACAAGCATTACTCATTTCCTGGACACAAAAAGTTCTCTGCTCTTCTTTGTCTGTGACCAAGTCACCTTTTCATTGTTAAAACCTGTTTGGTCAGAACCTTACCTTGGACTTAGCCGAAGAGATCCAGGTGTCCCACCAGTTGCCGTCCTGTTTGTCATCATGCCTCGGAGTACTGGCTGCATCGCTTGGACTTGAATCACTAGACCTATTCAAATATTTTTTGGATTATAACAAGTTTTTATATTATCATTAAAAGGAATTTCGAAAAAAAAAAACTGAGTTTTGGAGCATGCAACATTGAAGATAGCTTGGCTTAATTATTGCCCAATAGTCTAAAATCAATGTATGAACACTAAATATACAAAAATATGCCTCATTTTGGAGAAATACTAGGTCTAGGTAAATTGGATTGAATTGGGTGTTAATTACTCATGAGATGTTCTTTACATTATTTATAAGTAGCACATGGATACAGGTATGAAATTTTATGAAATGATTTGAAATCAAATAATAAACATAAATACATACTAATCTCATATGTAACAAGTGTTATTTATTACTCCCAAATGTCAGTTTAGATATCAACACAGATAATGGGTTAAATAGAAATGTATTGATATCCAGTGTTATGAATAAGTTAAAAGCTCATAAATTATTTATTTACTTGACCAGTAACCTATTTGTAACTAAAGATTTTAAATTGTGCCTGGATCAAAACTAAGTAAATCTCCATCTCAATAAAACCTTTTTTAATAAATGGCATGATTGCCATGAACAATAAAAAAAAAAATATATCAAAAAGTATTTATTTACAACTTTTATCTCTCTCCATCTTGAAAGCATGGAAGCATAAGAAAGACTTACCTACACAAATGCCCAATAAATCTAGTTCTAAAGAATTATGTCAGCATCTAGTTAGCACCAAAACGTTGCGGTTGTTACTGTTATATGCCTGACATTATACGGTGTGCCTAATTCGCTTACATGCAGGCTCAACTAGCGAATAGGAAGCAACGAATACTTTAATTAATTGATCTCATGACCTTTCACAAACAAAGCTCTCGTATCAAAAACTTAATTTCTACAATAAATTATGAGCTGTATAACCATTTTATTACCAAAACAACGCATTTTTCCACCAATAGACCTCTTTCTTCGTTCACACAACCAATGTTGTCATGAATTCTATCATAGAATAAATATGTAAAAAATACTCACTTTTCAGCCATCACGACGTTTCTTTATAGTAAACACAAATAAAAGGAGCACATGGATTGCTGCACATAAATTGTTGTGTGATTTTGTTGTTGTTTTTACACGAAATTTAGAATTAATTTTGACATAGTTTTGTTTGCGTTGACATAAGGATGTCGTTCCGTTACAGTACGTGTCAATGAAACGTGCGATTATTGTGTTGAAATTATTCAGTTAACTTTTGATTGATGGCTTTTGTGATAAATAAATATTTATATTACTCGAGATCATTTTAATGAGATATGATCATCATGACAATTTTCTTAAAGTTTTGATATATGATCCTTGAAATGGAACGTTTCTATTTAACACTAATGTTTTCTTGCCTAGTCCACAGATGGCGTTATTTCATTTTTTACACATTAATTCTGCTGTCAAAGTTTTTTAATACTGATTTATTTAACTTTAACTTTTAATTAGTTTTAAATATTAATAACTTAATGACAAATTAGGACACAGCTTTAAATGTTATCTACATAGCAAATGTTGGTACTTTACTATTTCTTAGTTAAAGGAATCATAAATCATCTACACTTAATTCTATTTTTTTAAATTTTCGGCTTATTTTTTTTTTAATTTTGTGAGCACATCATCCTTTGTTGAGTGCGAATATATTCCCACTTTCAAAAATATTGTGTTAAAAGGCATTACATTTCCTGTTACAAGAAAATCAAACAAAATAAATATTTTTCCCATGGTACACAAACCTCTTGCATAAAGCAACGCACAAAACTGAATAATAATTACGGCTAATTATATTAATTCGCCGATGCGAAATATTAATTTGCGTCGGGAGAGGCCGTATCTCCGATCTTTGGTTCGTCGATTATTCAATAAGGCATTGAAGAGGGATTAATTTTATAAATAAACTCGTACGCTTAGCACAAGTAGAGATGTTCTTCCTACGATTATGGATAATAGCATGCTTGTTTTAGTTTTCCATCCACTAGGGGTGAAGACGTTTATGAAGATAAACGACTCAAATGAAATTAAATGAAAAAGAACAGTGTCATAACAAATAACGTTTAGGATAAAGTTTAGGAAACGTTTGAGGAATCTACCGTCTGCTCCAGTTTTTACCCAAATAGTCCTTTATCAAAATTTAGCATTCCTTCACTAAAGTACATATTTCTAAATGGTAGGTACCTATTTGATTATAATTGTTATATATTTTGTTTTGAGAAAAAGGAAACAAAAACTTTTGCTAAAGGGTTTTTACCAAAAAAAAAATCCTACCATAAACAACACCTGTAAATCCGCATCCAAAACCATAACCAAAGATGCGTAAAATTGTCACAGTTCGAATAAACGGCCTCCTTTCTTACCGTGTCGTATTTTTAAACGTTCGATGTATTTTGTAAAAGCTGGATATTATAATAAATAATATTTGCTTTGGCTTCGCGAGGATCCGTGCACACCCATTGTTTGTCGATCAAGAGATTCGGTGCAGCTTTCTTCGTTATTAATAAGTGCTTGCGAACGATGTTGTAACGGCCTGCGTATAAAGGGTGATCTCATTTGAGGGTACCTACAATTTTGTTGCTTTAAGTGATCTTTGGGATAATGTGTTTGTTTTGATGATTACCTATTTGGTTAATGTAATGCAGGCGTATTAAAGTTGAGTCATGTAAATTTTTGGCACCCCTTTGGGTTGGTGTTGGTCTAGCGTAGAAATTCATTTTTATCGAATTTTTAGGTATGAAGACCTAAGGTTATATGAATTATGTATCCCTTATTCGTTGATCGAATCAATTCACATTGATAGGTTATTGACTAAAGTGTAGATATAAACATATTTTTTGTGATTAACTCAGCTCATACATCACGTCTCATTACATACCTACGTTTCACCTCGACTCATTGATTAACCTCCCACATCGCTCAATAACTAATAACCAACATCCTGTCTACAAAAATCTGAATGGATAATCCTTCGTATAAACTGTAGCTAATAATAATACGTGAAATGATCGACGCGGCTCAGCAAAGTTCATCGCTCAATCAGCGCGCGCCGGCGGCGGTGACGTCACGCCTCGTGAGGTGCCCCGCCCCACCGAGAGATGGCGCTGTACGATCGAACCGTAGGGATCTACCCTCACGCTTCGCCGTGTGTGGTTCCATCAACGTTGTAGGGGGTTGATGAACTTTTGATTTTTAAAGGTTTTTTTTGGTATTGATTAGATTCTGATTTAGATAAGATGATGAGGTAGATTGTTGTTTTGATAACACCTCGTAAGTCTACTGCATACGTAATCATCACAATGTTTTCTTGTTATGCTCTTAGTGGTATCATCAGGACTTGATGACTGATTATTATAAACCTAATCCTATGAGGACACTTAGACGTGTGGTGTGAGTGTGTGATCATCTGCAGTGTGTGGGAACTCCTAAACGAACGAACATGAAAAATCATTGTGTGACTTTGGTTTTAAACACTGTTGAAACTGATGAAAGAAATGTTTCGTCTCCAACATTACCGTGACACGAAAGGAGAACTGGGGCCCGATTCTCCTAATTTTACTTAAGCAACATACGATTCACAATCGACTGCGATCCAATCACGACTCGATCACGATTGAAGCGTATGTGGCATTCCGCTATTTTTTCTTTGAAATAAACGTTTTTATCCTTTTCTGTCATTCAATAATGAATCATTTTGTCTGCAAATGATTTACGATTGCAATATGATTGTAGAGCAAACTACCGTATAGACCAAAATCACCAAAATAACAGACCAATCGCAAACCAATCGAATGTCGTTGGAATACGATTGGTCTTATATTAGTAGCAGAATGCCCGACCATGGTTAAAACTGCTATTGCGATTCAATTTCTATTCGATTTTGACATTATTAACTTAGGAGAATCGGGCCCCTGGCCAAATGACTGACTTATCAGCGGCAAAGTTATATGACGAGAAAGGTAGTAAGTAAATAGGTAACCTATATATCTTACAAAAATCATAGCAATTATTTTTATGTAGGTACTTTCTAACAAAACATACGTACATCTTTGTAAAAGTGTCAGCCGCATCCCGAAGTTTCTGAGAGTGGACTGGACGAAACTTTCTTACAATCACATTCATTTGTTTTCGAGCCTCTTTCAAGGTACCAAGTAGTGGAGTCAATACAGGCTAAAGGTAAAATCTTGGGGACTAATGAACTGTTATTTTCAGAGCATAGTTTTGCCTAAGGCATCAACGGTCTTGTATCTACTGCCTACCTATGCATTGCGCAGATAAAGCATTGCTTAAAGCAATCTAGAAATCCTAATATCTTCTCTAATGACCGGTATAACTTATAGTTTATTGCTTTTGATCTAGTAATTAAGTAATGTACTAGCTTAAGCCAGTGCGCCAGCGGTTTCGGGGAAACTTCTTCGCGTACCTACCTACCAGGACAATAAGCAATCTTCTACTACTACGGCTCTAAAACTACTTGTGTACCAAACACTTAAATCGGTTCATTTGTTTTGGTGTAAAAACGTAACAGAAAGACAGAGTTATTTTCGCATTTTTAACGTTAGTAAGGATTAGTATGAAATACTGTCATCAACTCCCGAGCCTTTTCTCTACTATGTTGGGGTCGGCTTCCAGTCTAACCGGATGCGGCTGAGTACTAGTGTTTTACAAGGAGCGACTGCCTATCAGACCTCTTCAACCCAGGGGCCCGATTCTCCTAAGTTAATAATGTCAAAATCGAATAGAAATCGAATCGCAATATGATCGCAATAGTAGTTTTAACCATATCGGGCATTCTGCTACTACTAAAAGACCAATCGTATTCGATTGACATTTGATTGGTGTGCGATTGGTTTGCTATTTTGGTAATTTTGGTCTATACGGTAGTTTGCTGTACAATCATTTTGCAATCGTAAATCATTTGCAGACAAAATGATTCATTATTGAATGTCAGAAAAGGATAAAAACGTTTATTTCAAAGAAAAAATAGCGGAATGCCACATACGCTTCAATCGTAATCGAGTCGGGATCGGATCTCAGTCGAATCGAGTCGAACGTGAATCGTATGTCGCTTAAGTAAAATTAGGAGAATCGGGCCCCAGTTACTCGAGCAACTTAAAACAAATTGGTTAGATTGGTGTTAGACTTACTGGCTTCTGACTACCTGTAACGACTGCCAAGGATGTTCAATGATAGCCGGGATCTACACTTTAACTTGCCATCCGAATTATAAAGTAGGTAAGTACTGGATGAAGTTCTAGTTTTTACGATAACTAAGAACACTCATTGTGTGTGTACGTTATAGTAAGTAACTACTGGGTTTATATTAGTAAACATAGCAGAATTGTTGAAACAGCTAAAAATAATAGACTGCACTATTTTCATTCTACTTTCGATAGTCGATAAACAATTTACAGTTGAAAATCAAGAAACTAAAATAATTTATACGTAAGTAGTGTTCGGTATTTGATAAACAAGTATTTTAAATCATAAGTACCTAACGAAATTATTTGCGTAATTGCAATGATAAAGTTGGTTACTCTAAGGGTGACTTGCACCATTGACCATTTAACTTCAACTTAAGTCAAACAAAACACTAAACTTGCCGTCCAATAAGTGATTTGACAACTGAAAATGGTTCTGTTATCTTTATACTAATTTAAGTGGTGCAGCAAGGTGCAGCCCACTGTAGCATCGGCCACAGGGTACCATGGTCTGTGGGTACACTTTGATAGAACCAGGCTATCGATGATAAACGATCACTGAAAACACTGTTAATTGGAAAGACGTGATAGTAACAAGATGTGTGTGATTTTTTAGTACTAATGATAGGTCGTGGTAGCCAGTGGTTTAACCACTTAAAAACCTCTCAAGATTCTTCCGGTGCTTTTGCTAAGTCTCTGCCTTGTGATGGAACCTGGTCAAAAAAGCCTGAAATCGCCAATAGTAACTAATCTTACCATCTTCCGAGGATCGTGGCGTCATGAAAATTGGCAGCGGTATGTAGTTTTCATGAAAAGTTTTTAAACTATTAATTTATTCAACAAATAAGGTTGTGTTACGAAACGCCAAACCTCTTTGGAACCGTTTACTCGATCTTAACCGTAATGTAATGATGAGTCATTCATATTTCTAATTCATCTACGTAGTAAGGTCATATCGTTGCGAAACTACAAGATATTAAATAACTACGATTGTTTCATTCGCTGGCCGATCGTTTTATTGATTGGTTGGAAAAATCGTGCCTGTGGTGTTAGGGGATGTATGTCTAAGTAATTTTTAGGGATAATCCTGGATTTGTTGGCTATGTGCACTATTTACTTCAAAAGCGGAGGTGTAAAAGAAGGTTACCTTTCAGTGTAACGTTCGATCCTTTTTCATTCATTTATTTTTTGTTGCCACATCCACACAAAGTGGCGGGAAATATTGTTTTCAGGTCTATTTATTGTTTGATGATCAGTTCTCAACCATGACAAGAAACGGCCAAAGTCGTCTTATTTAGATCAAGGGTCTTAAACTTTAGACCCTTAAAAAATTACATGTAAAACAAATAGCCGAACCCACGAAATATTTCTAAATGCTCGAATATTTTCCGGAAAACCTTTTTTATCGCTACCACTTTCGTTAGACCTGCATTTATAACCAGATGACTAAACCAACTTTTCTCCGTAAATCATCTTAATAAATTCGCATGATTATTATTCAATACGCATGTCGCGTGGTCACCGTATGCACCGTGGGCGAAGCGTGGGTGCGCGCGCATCTCTATGTGATGCACATTAAATTTGATTGTTACTGCAACCTGCGCAGGCCCACAGATTTATATTATTACGCCAACCACTCATTTGGTGATTATTAAACGATATAAATTTATTACGCGATTCAATATTAAATATCGTGATGTTCTAGTAAAAGGGTAAGTTGTACTTTGAAGGTGTTTTACAGCATTTTATTACATTAATATGGTTTCATATTTGCCTACAAAATTAGTACACTGAATTATTAACCTCGGTAGTTCATGTAACTTCGACTCTAAGGACGAAAATATTCATTCATTCTTGCGTTGGTGTTCGAAATCATGTGAGTTCGCGTATAAAGTAAATATGTATTATCAAGATACCAGATAAACTACTGTATATGGTGCGTTTTCCTTGTTACAGTTGCCTTTATGAAGCTACCATAATGTAACAATTTCAAAAGCAAACTCCGTTCGTTCGCTGTTTGTACCAGGAGCGCAGATCGCGGCGGCGGTGGCCGCAAAGAATGTCGTCGTCGGATTTATGTGTGCGCGCGCACGCGATGACAGGTCGTACCGGCCACTACTCTACGCGTATGTCCGCCTGGTACCGAAGACTTGCGTTGAGCCACTGATTGCTTTTTGTTTCAGGCGTTTTCCTTTATTACGTTCGCACAATTCAATTTGGTTTGTAAATCAGTTGCAGAGGAAAACTTTTGGATTATATTGTGACTGATTTGTTTTTTTTTTGTTGTAAATCATTAATTACTTAGGGCGAGTTGAACATTTATAAAATACTAGCTTTCCGCCCGCGGCTTCGCCCGCGTGGAATTCGGTTATATTGCGGTATAAATCACAACTATAAGAAAACTTCTCATTCCCACGGAAAAATCTAAGAAGCGCGATGTAACGCTGGATACGATTAGTTGTTAAACCAAAACTGAATGGTACACTATATTATACATTTTCCCTTGTGGAGCAAAAACATGCAGATTTTGGGCACTGGAAACCCAGGAACACGCTACATAGAGCTGACCATGCGAAAAACAATGTTTTTCTAAGTGTACTCCAGCAACCCTTAGAGTTTGGCCTTGTGCTTTATTAATGGTCATTGCAAATGAAACCCTTATAGGAAATTGTAGTCTTTTAAATTGAAATGGGAGGTCTGTTGGAATTGGGCTAGCAGCGGTGAGGGAGTGTCAGACTCTTACCGACTAAAATCGTCGTGTTCCGTTCTAGGCCTTTAAGGCATCGTTCAGACCAAACGTATTGTCGGCCGCTGACTGTGAGCGCGCGTTACGCAGTTTATTGCCTTTCCATATATATTGAAATTGTCGTTCACACCGAACCGACTATACGCTATTACGTCGTCTGTTGTCGCTGACTCTCAGTGGCCGATTATTTTACTACGCGACTATGCACGGCGGACGCGGATTGGCTACGCGGACGCAGTTGCCGAATAGCGCCGCTCCGCCGCTCGAGAAACAAACTTCAATGAGGACAGACGTGACACGTGACACCTCGCGATGTTCGACACCGAAAAGTTTATTGCAGAAGTACATTCTAGAGAATGTATTTGGAATGCGAATTCAGAAGAATCTAGTGATAGAAACTTACGAAGATGCGCTTGGGAATGCATAGCATCTGTTATGTATGAAGATTGGGGGGTTCAAATACTGAGCTCTTTTATGTGTAGAATAGTCAGCCGCTCAGCGTACGCATCTAGTGTGAACCTACACGAGCCTATTCTTTTGTTCACACATGTAGCGCATCGTACGCTATAGCTTACTGTCGGTTTGGTGAATACGCTTACTGCAGATTGAGTCGACGTTCACACTGGGGCAGACAGTGAGTATACTCACAGTAAGCGGCGGACAATACGTTTGGTGTGAACAATCCCTTATATACCAGGGCCGCGGTATCTCTTTCGAACAACCCGCAGCCCCGGCTGGCCCTGGCCCTACTGGGCCCCACTGATTTCAAAACACCTTAAGACTAATTCGCGGCGAACCTTAACACCGCGATACAGAAAAGCACAACGCCATCTATCGAGCTATCGGGAAGCTCGTGATTGAACAATGAGCTACAGGTTAAAGCGCGAGATACCATTGCACTTCTTACGTATTTTAAAAACACATCGTTACCACGTTTTAAAAACACCCAGCGCCATCTATCGCATACCTCAAGAACTAAATAACTTAACTAATACTTATACCAATTAGTAATTCGTTGAATTATAGTTATTTCAGGATAAGTAGATGTAAAAAGAACAGTTAAGACGATAAAACAAATTGTACGTCATCCCTCGGGAATTCCTCATTTTGGAGGATTCATTATCGTATCATTTAGCTTCTAAATTTATATGTTCATATTCGTTTGCAATATATAAGTAGATGTAAAAAAAAACAGTTTAGACGATTAAACAAATTGTACATCATCCCTCGGGAATTCCTCATTTTCGGGGATTCATTATCGTATCATTTAGCTTCTAAATTTACATGTTTATATTCGTTTGCAATATATTACCTTGTTTTAAACGACACACAGCGCCATCTACAATCCATCCATCAAGCAAACAATATTTTTGTTTTCCCTCGGGAATATCTATTTTTTCGGGATAAAAAGTACCCTATTATTTAATCCGGACTTCTGACTTTACGTCTGCAAAATTTCAAAGCAATCGGTTCAGTAGTTACGGCGTGAAAGCGGAACAAACAAACAAACAAACAAACAAACTCACTTTCCGATTTATAATATTAGTAAGGATTCTAGATTACGTGCTAACTAACAATCACAGTTTTTAAAACAAAAGAGCGTCATTCAGTCTCTGTTGCATATGCAGTCACTTTATTTCGGCAAACGTTTCCGCCATCGTCGCTCGGTCCACTCGTAGCTCGCATAAAGTTAGTTTAGGTCTGTTTTCTCAGTTTATGTAGGCGCGGTCGACTGTCTACTGCTGCCACAGTATTTATGCTAAAAGGCCCAGCGGCTCGGGGCCCTTAATAAACAAATGACGCGCTCACAGATTTAAGAGCCCACGTCGCAATTATTTCGCTATTTCGACGCGGCCCGGCCAAGAAAAGGCGGCTTTTTCGCTTTATTTGAATTTTAAGTAACCCCATGGCAGTAATAGTGGTTCGGGAGTCGGTGCCTGGCTTTTGTTGCTTCGGCGAAGGGAAATGACTTGTTGCACGTCAGAACGTGGTCCTGACGGTTTTCGTAATGTCATTCGAAGCTTTTAGACTTGAGTTACAATGCAGTGGCGTACCGCAACTTAGTGCTGGGTGTTATAATGGCAGACTTTAGACAAATAACACCATTAACATAAGTGTTTTTAAAGTAAACACTGTTTAAGTACTAACATTGAGAGAAGAAGCTGGAGTAGTTTATTGTTTGTTGAAATAAAGGGTTGTTTCTGAAGTAGTAAAATTTTTAAGAACTGTTTGTGACGGCAAGTTTAATTTATGTATATACTCAAATGTCACAACTTGACGATGATTGATAAGGTAACCCTGGAAGAAATATTGTTAAGACATCATTGTGGATATAAAGCACCAATATTTAACTGAATGAGATTAACCACCACAAAAAGTAATAGTGACCGTCCTTTCGTGATACTCGACATTTTATCGGATTTCCAATATGGCAGCTACTGGATACGATCATTTAAAATGATAAATCACCCGCTCCGTCACCGGGCGACTCGTCAAAATGAACTTATTTGTCACACTTAGATCAGTGAGTTGCGATAACTAAAACAGGAAATTGAAATTTGTATCACTGGAGAAAAATCGCCCTCAAGTCGCCATCTTGGACGCTAATCGCGCCACGATTTGAATATGGAACTCTTTATACGTAAATAGCTTTTTATACTTTTTTTTTTATAAGTTTGTAACCAGCCAGTTGATGCATAGGACTTGACAGGAAATGAGGTTGGGTTTTTTAAGGTTCGTGTTTTCGTGGGAGAAGGGTGCGTTCAAGTAGTTTATGATAGGAGGTGCAGATGGTTGATAGAAGAATTCAATTGTAATTTTATGCCTTTGTGTTATTTGAAAATTCTTATCTATATTCATGTCTGACTATGAAGATACATACCTAGCCCAGATACAAGTACATCTTAATTTCTTTAGCAGAATATTTACCGGGAAGGTGTTCTTTAGATCTTAATATGGAAATATGAGAAAAATCTACTGAAAAATACAAATATAAACGAATGGATATCTCGTTACTACTACTACACAATTTCTCTAACAAAATAAGTAACATATCTCAGTTATAAAAACAGGCGAAAGGCAGTATAAAAGATTCCAATGCCACAGAATAAATAATATCCCTACATATGCAGTAAAAAACAGTAGACTAATCGTTTATAGTAAAGGCATGGTATTTGCAAGTCTGTTTCTCTATGGTCAATCGGTTCCGCAAGCGTTCCGAACTGCATCGTTCCTACACTAACCAATAGTGTAGATATATTCTCTTGAAAACAGTTGTGAAGCTATCTATTAACTGTTACGGCCTCTTTGTCGTCCCACTGCTGGGCACAGGCTGCTTTCACACGGAGAAGGATTGAGCATTAATCACCACGCTTGCTCAATGCGGGTTGGTGTTTTCAGACTCTATAGTCCAGGTTTCCTCAAGATGTTTTCCTTCACCTTTTTATCAGCCATTGATGTCCAAGATATACTTAGAAAGTACATACAAACTTAGAAAAGTTGCATTGGTACTTGCCTGACCTGGAATCGAACCCACACCCTCATACTCGAGAGGTTGGTTTTTTACCCACTAGGCCACCACGACGACCTATTAACGTTCGCAAAAGTATCACTCAAGTACGCATACGTGCTGTTATGTTCTTCTCTCGTTGCTGTCAGTACTGAGTGTCGTGCATCGAGTAGGTAAATGTGTGCGTGAGTGTCATTTTTACGAACGTTAGTACATAGCTTCACTACTGTTTTCAAGAGAATATATTTAAACTGTGACTGTGCTTTATACCAACATTACAGTTCCACTAACATTTGTATGCCTTATATGGAGCATTTTATCTAACCCCTAAGTTAATTTTTTGACTGCAATCTAATTTGAACTTTAAATTGTATGGCATAAGATTGGATTCGGAGTTTGCGTCCAACTCATTGATTTCCCATCTGAAAGTTTTTGGTGAACATTAGAAAGGTAATAGGATCTTATTATCTCATTGGCCAAATTAATTAGTAATTCAAGAGGACGGAAAAAGGGTACTGTGACTAAAAAACCTTAGTAATAAAAAAAAAACAAACATTGTAAGAACTGAATTGACAACCTCATCCTTTTTGCGAAGTCGGTTAGAAACAGCAACTAATTAGTATGGTATTCTTTTTTTCTATGTATCTACTGAATCTGCGTCATTGGTCTAAGGCCTCGGCCTCGAATTTTGCGGGCGCGGGAGCGGCAGGATCTTACGCGTATAATCAAATGGACCGGCCCTTGAATACAGCGGCGCGGGAGCGGGCAACGAGCGGTGCACTCGGTGGCCGCCCGAAGCCGCTGCCGCCCCGCTGCCCGCAAAATTCGAAGCCGAGGCCTAACAGTAGGGCACGCCACCATCGTGGCGGTAAGTCCCCTCTTTGAGGAGTGGCTCGGGAGGAGTCACGGCGCCCTCACGTACCGCATGACGCAGGTCCTCACCGGACACGGTTGTTTCGGGAGGTACCTGCACCGCATCGGTCGTGAGGAGGCGCCCGGGTGTCACCATTGTGCGGACAGCCCCGAGGACACGGTGGACCACACAGTCCAGGTGTGCCCCGCATGGGAGGGGCACCGCCGGGTCCTCGTCGAGGCTTTGGGCGGCGGCGACCTCTCGCGTCCGGCCCTGGTTCAGGCCATGGTCCGGGGCGAGAGGGAATGGGATGCCGTCGCCTCCTTCTGCGAAGCGGTCATGCTCGAGAAGGAGGAGGCGGAACGCCAGAGAGTTCGCACCTCTCATCCCGGCCGCCGCGCTGGACCAGGTAGACACCATGGGCGCCGGGTGTCGCGAGATGACTCCCGGCCACCGTAGGCGTGGGTCTGTGGGCGGTGAGTTCGGGTGGCTCATCGTCCCTCTGTCTGCTTAGACGACAGACCCGTGTCGACGGCGCGCGTTGTTCCACGCGCTCCTCAAAGAGATGTCAGCAACCCCAGCGGGGCTCAGCAGGGCCAAGGCCTGCCGGGGCTGCGGGTTGTTCGAAAGAGATACCGCGGCCCTGGTACATAAAAGGCCTATGACGGAACACGACGGTTTTTAGTCAGTAAGAGTCTGACACTCCCTCACCGCTGCTAACCCACAGCGGGAGGGGTCATTTGATGATTTTTGACGTCGGAAAAAAAAAGGCCTAACAGTCGCATAGCGCGACTGCTGTGCACGGGGTCTTGAATTCGACTCTCGCAACTGGCACTGTCACTATCATTGATTAGATGGTATATAAAGAAAATAACATTTTCAACCAGTATGTACCTATGACTTAACTTCGAAGAATGCGCGATATGAAGAAATTCTCATGTTCTTACGATGTATCACGCGAGTTTTCAGTTTTTTACGATGCGATGCATCGCATATTCGAGTAGATAGATACCTACTTGAACCTTTCTCCAAATTCGATATTTAGGTTAACTATTATGGTCCACATCCAAGGTCCTTTAAGAAAAACCGCCACTTATTTTGTCATTTAAAAGCGGTCTTATTCAACCAGACCAACAAAACGATCGTATAGCACCACCAATCTCTAATCTTTTACCAGTGCAACTTTACTTCGTAGATCCAAAGTTAATTAGTTCTATCGCTAATTACTTAGCAGATCACGACTACGACTATTCCAGGCATTCCATGATTTATAGCCGAAGACTATCCTTTGACCCGCTGCGCTCTATTTGGTCAAAATATTTTGCATTTTACTGCTAATGGATTTAAATTTACAGTCTATACTAATATAAAGCTAAAGTGCTAGTTTGTTTGAACGCGCTAAGGTGAGGAAGTAATACTAGTCCGATTTGAGACATTTTTTTTTTAGTGTTAGTAGCCTATTTTTTGAAGAAGAATATCTTTTCTTAGTGAGTCGATGGCAAACAAATGTTTAAACTTTTCTAGAACCAGTATTTCGGCAAAAGAAAGCTCTATGAATTAGTTTTCTTGTGGCGAAGGAAAACCTCGAGAAACTACTTAATGCAAGTGTCTTTGCCACCGTTAATTTGACGGTAATTAACTGTAGTTGAAGGTGTAATTTGTACATTAATTGCAGTTAATTTGTGTGAGTGATTTTGGATAAAAATGAGGCTAAACCTGGAGAAGAAGGCACAGAATCTCTCTTACGTTACGCAGGCTACACACTACTCAATTAAATTTTTTACTGCAACAAATAAAAACGGGATTTTTTACTACTAAATGCTCCATATTGTGTTCATCTTCAAAAGGCGTAAATAGGTACCTAGGCTGGAATTGCGAATTACATAAACCTTCTCAATTAAACTTAGTACTTACCACCTGTAACCTAGCAACCAACTAACATACTCCATCCAAATTACTCTTAAAAACAAAACAGCAACCATTAACATGTACTTACATATGAAACCCTTGTTATTTCGAATTAAAGTCGAAGCTAGATAGTGCACAATCGTAGACCGGGTTAGCTTCCCGCTACAAATAAGTTTAGATCCGATCAGCTCCTTTTTGTTCCCACTGTCCCTTCCTGCGATCAGCGATCATTGATCACGGTGCACGAACGAATTGTAGGATGCGCCTCATTAACCCTTATTAATATTACAAATGAGGCAATAATATTAAATCCGTTAAATTAGTCATCATCCTCCTGCCCTTATCTCAATTTTATTTGGGGTCGGCGCAGCATGTTTTCTTCTTCCATACTTTTTGATCTGCCGTCATCTCGCAAGTAACGATTCCGTCTGATTCTAGACTATACTCCATTTAAAATAACATTAGAAATTTAAGTAAACCTTTTTTACTGTTTGTTCAACCGATTTTGACTTCTATTGCGTTAGTAGTATGATTAATGGCGGCTGCAGTAAATACTTGGTATTGTAACCACTATTTTGCTTTCAATTCCGTTCTTTTGTCAACGGAATAGAAGTCAAAATCGGTTGAACAAACAGTAAAAAAGGTTTACTTAAATTTCTAATGTTATTTTAAATGGAGTATAAGTACAAACATGATTTTAGTCTGTTAAGACAAGAATTAAATTAGATACGATTCTTAATTAGTTTCTCTGAGTTTCGATAACCACGTTAACTACCCACCCACGATTGGTTCTTCGGTTTTGATTCTGACAGAGTTGGTGCTTTAAAAGCCAAAATTTCTGTATTAATCCCCAATATAGTGAGTCACAGTTTCTCAGTCCATAAACGATGCCAAAAATACATTCAAGAACGTACATGTTTACTCCACAGTACTTTAAAAATACTATCCTGGTCCACCCTATTCTTACGCGTCGCAATTAAACATTTTTTTAAATACCCCATTAGAGTCCTTAATTTGTAAACCGTTCGGGCTTTAAAAGTCCTGATGATTCTCTCTGCAAGCGAAAATGCACCTTAACTCGGGGCCTGATGGTCGAATATTGTTTGAAGGTGTACTTTTGTTTCCCGTACAATATGAGGCTTAAAAGCTACGTTCCGTTTTGTGCTAAAATAAAACCAGCAATAAAATGTAGTCAGATTACTGGACAGCAACGGTTTGAAGTACATACCTAAGTTTAATTTGTTGGAAAACAACACTCGGTTTTGTTCCGAATCATTAAAACGGTTTTTCGTGGACCTTTGTTGGGGATAAACAGAACTTTGCGAAAACAGTTGTTGACATAAGTATTTATCATCAGTTGACAGGTAAACGGTAATAATAGGATATAATATACAGATGAAAACAGAGATGATATGAAACGGTTGTCAGCATTTTTGGTTTTCTTGCATTTTTGTCAGGTCTAAGAGCTAGGTGACCACTTTGACCAAATTTGGTACATATAACTTAAAGATAACCAGACTGCGTACCTATTAATTTTGCAGAAACATCAGAAACCACAAATTCCCCCAATAATAAACATCTCTCAACTTCAAAAAAACCTACCAATATAATAAGCCCATATAACATAATCGTTTCAAACATTTTTATCTCGCGCTGCGCCTGCGCAGTTTGTCGTCAGATTCAGCGTGTACGTATAGCGGCGAGGCGACAGGCGTGTGCTACCGGTGCGCTACTAAATAACAGTGTCACGCTAGCCTTTAAGGACACCGCCGGGATGGGAGCGTGGAAGAAGGAACTAGGGCCTTTAAAGCCAGGATTATTTGTGAAGGTTTGATTTTAAGAATTTTTATGAATATACGCATTGGCCTCAGAACAACTAGGTCAGACGATGTGGCAGTGCTTGTCCACGCGGTTATTAGTGGCGAAAGCACTTTCTTTTGTGGCTGAATAAGCCATGAATATATGCTATGATGGGATTTTAGAAACTGGGCCGGATGGGCCTGAAATTTTGCCGGTGTTGATAACTTATACCTAAAGTAACTAGCTTTGCAACTACTACAAGTGAACTATCTGATCCCCAATTAATTTTACTATGCGCCTCTGCTTCATAATAAAAGCACAGATTATATAATAGTTACTACGTAACAGATAAATCACTCCGTACAAAAAAGTCCATACCTACTGTGATAAGCACCTACAAGTTCCCCAACTACCTACAAATTCCTAGCTGCGTTATAAAATGAACCTTAAAAGCTCGAGCGCTTGATTGTTATTCCAATGCGATAGCGCACAGTTCAGTGACCGCAACCGTGCCATGGCCGTGCTTAGGGTTGCTTCTTACAATTTATTAATATTTAAGTAGGAAAACAAAGTTACGCTTATTTTAAGATAGCCTTTTTTAAAACTGAGTTTTTAAATAAAAAGTAATATCAAAAATATTTTTCTTTAGTTAACTATTGTATTTCCTACTAAAATGGAGTATGGGTACATATTATTAAATATTACCTAATACGTAAGCATAGGTAAGTACTTAAGGAAAGCTTTCGTCAAAATCAAAGGCGGTTTCCAACTATTTTTCGAGCACAAGTGCCATACCCCGATATGGTACAACTCCGTCGAGTGTTGATACATATCTAAAATTGGTTTCTGCGTAGCGACACGCGTAATGTTCCGAGTCGTCATTAAGTTGGACCAGAACTATACCTACTTACACTCGAGATGTGTTTTGAGCTACAAAACTCACAATACAGGTCATATAACTAAGTAGGTATCTAAAGTAAAATAAGCACCGAATGATCTCTGTTGTTAAAATCATTAAGTAGATAAGTATTAATTTATTTAAAAAAATAGAATTACTAGATAAGTTCATAAATATAAAATGTTTCTAAATCTTACAATAGTCGCATATAAACCAACACAACTCAAATAATCCATCAGTTCGTTAGGAAGCTTAAAAAACCTAATAAAAACCAACAGCATAACATGCCACGAAATAAAAATAATAATATTGGAACGCGTGCGACGCGTGTGACTGTTGATAGCCCTGAGCCGCGTGGGGCTACCGGTAACCCAGCGAGCGGTAGGCATTTATCGCGCGCAAGTACGTCGAGTGACAGAGGCCTGATAAAAGTATGAGCATTGATGTAGGTACTGATTACAATGATGATATTGAGTAGTACAATGGTGATGGATATGGCGAATAAAGTAAAAATAAAGAGTATTCAGTAAGAGTAGTATTGAAGATATGAAAAAAATATTAAAGAAGTCGACGAGCATTTGCTAACAGATACCTATGTGATGCATTATGATATTATAGTCAAGTCAATAGCTTCAATCAAAACCGCTCTTACCAGTAGGTGCAGTATTAATTATCAACCATACTGCCTAGACGTTCGTAATGTAGTTTTGTTTTAAATGTCTAGTATTCGCGTAAGTGTCAGAAATTCATAAAAAAGGTTTGTTTAACATCCATGCTTCATCTCGCATACTACCTTCACGCGTGTGCGCCTTTTTGTTGAATTCCTGGCCGTATTTCGGCTGCGCGCGCTTCCATTTATCTGGGCTATATCTGATACAGCGGCTATCGGCCCATCTTTATGCGAGCCCGATAGGCGATAGTGACCGCCGCTGATTACCTGATACTGGACTCACCATTCATAATGTTTTGGCGGTTTTTTAAATAATTAGGTTTGGATTGGTTATATTATCATTAGTGAAGGTTGATTAAGTTATGTTATGTTATAGAAGTGGTTCGATTTTATTAAATTCGATTTTTTGCTAAAATAATCCATCTTGTAAGAGCTGAATAGTGACACTTCCTCTGTGGTTCTCATAACTGAGGATCGTCGTCATCAATGGATGTGGATGACCTGTCTTTTGGTTTCTTGCTGAAATCTTTCATGTCTAGGTATTAAATATTATTCTAAAAGGTCGGTAGACTCAAGTAGAGGGTATTTAGGCTCGTAAGCTGTGCATTATTAACGCAGGCTTTGCCTACGAATAGGTTGAGACTAAAATTTAACTTTTACGATCCAGTAGCTTTCCAATTTTCAGTTATACGGCGAAATAAATAGTTCCTGGCATCCTCATATACATAAACTAGAAGCGAGTAAAATAGTGTTCTCATGATCACCTAGGACCCTACATAATTACCGTCTAATAGAAGCCACTCATTTAGATCTCTGATACCAGCCGGTCACTTTTTAATATCGTCGCCATGTTCTGTATCATTCAACGTTGGGCCCACCGGTTTTCATTGTGTGCCCCTTAATTAATTGTAGTTTGATTGAGCGTCAATCTCATTTGATCGCCGATCCGATTGATTCGATTGATGGCGGTTGAATAAGGAGGTATCAAATGTGTTCGATCTGATAATGTAAGCTTGTTCAACAATATACGATTCGGTGTGGTCGCTCTTTTTTTTGTTTTGGCTTTAGCTTATTTGTGTGTAATAATTGTTACTGTTTTTTGTTTTCGTTTGTTACTAATTTGATTATGGTTGTCAAGTTATTTTGTCCCTTTATTGGATAATTGACTTAATTAACTGTCCCATTAAATACATTGTTAATATTTCGTTGATCCGATTTGATTTTCCGATTTGATTTTCTGTAAAACTTTTGCTTCAGGGATCAATGTTAAGCTTAACCAATATTTGAAATGTTAATACTTAGATAAATCTACATGAACAATTAAACGCACTATACGTAGCCCATATTAAAAAGCAAGTGGCTGTCGGCAAGCAAATAAAGTGCTATAAGTCCTATACTAAGTATTCATAGTCTGTGTCGGCTCTCGGTAGCCTGTCGGCTGTCGTCGCGACAACGCTTTGTGGCGACACCCGCTGCGTACGCAGTCGAACCATTGTGCATGCAACGTGCATATATTGTGATTAAAACTAAACGTATTCGCCAAAATAGATTCCGTATAAAAAAATAAATATGACAAATAACTGTCAAAATCTTTTCCCGCCAATTCGTAACTGTCAAAGTGACAGGTGTGTTTTTTTTTTAATCCGAAAAGGTCTTATTATGTGGCAGTGGTAACAGTAATATATACAGCCTGGTGTATATAGAGGTTGGTCTCCCGGTAGCCTGTCGTCTGTCGTCGCGTGCGCTTTGTGGCGACACCCGCGGCGTACGCCGACGTCAACCCATTGTACGCTATGTATTGCGCATGTATGTAAAGACGGTAATTTGTATATAAATGCGGAGTGCAGTAAATGGCTTTATAAGGCTTTAGGTTCGGTTTAGACTATTTTCACTTGTGAATGAATTATTTTGGTACCTACGAGTATCTTTTGGTAATGAAAAATGTCAATACGAAAGTTTTTAGCGATAATTTAACTAAATAGAGCGCAATGGACAAGAAATAACAGTAGACTTAATCTCCGATCACTTTTATATTTTTTCTTAAGTGAAAAGAAATAAATGAGATGCGTAATGCAAATATGGGAAATGAAAGCACAGTTCTGAATAACGAGAAATGATTTAAGAGAAAGCGTCACAGAGTAGGTAACGACCGATCAACTTGTCATGAACTTACGGCACATGCGTATACGCATGGAAACTAGGCGAGACGGAGTAAAAACTCTTTTTATCATTTTTCTATTAAGACATCCATATTGAACATTTAACTTTGCCAAGATATTAACCGACTTACCACAAAAACTTTTAAACGTCAGTTTAAGACTTGTCTAAAAATATGTCAGATTATGACGTTGACATATGGTTCATTTTGCAGCCACAATTTTTTTAGACAAGTGTAAAACAGATGTTACTTAGTTTTTGTAGTAAGGCTATGAAAGTTTTGAGATATCATCATTCCTCGAAAGTTGTAAATTAAGAGCATTTCGACGAACATAGTAGTAAATGTTTTTAGCATCCCCAACAAATAACCGAAATCAAAGAAAACATTCAATCAACTATATAAATATAAACCTTAAGATAAAATCAAAATAGATCCTTTTAAACCTAAGGCAATTTAACTGTTAGGCAATTCATAAGTGTGTCGGTACTGGCTTGTCAAGATGGCGGCTTTCCCGCCGGAAGTCAATTATGCAATAAATCTGCGAGGACTGCGCGCGCGCATAGATCTCCGCACATTTACATATAGAAGTGCAACAAATACACGACCTTTTTGTAGTGACGAACAGTACTGGCTGATCGATATGTTGTTTGTCTTTGATTTTGAATTTGGAGTTCGAATTTATAGGAAGGAGGTTATGGTTGTGAGATTTTATTACACTAGCTATTTTCTTCTTCCGTGTTTCGGTTGGCTCGATAAACTGTACATCCTGACTGTCATTTGAACATCTTTGGCAATCGTTACGGGTAGTCAAAAGCCAGTAAATCCGAATTTAAAGAGATCAGATATGCAATCGCTCCTTGTTGTAAAACACCGGCACTCAACTGCACGCGGTTAGACTGAACGGGAAGCCAATCCCAACATAGTTAGGAAACGGCTAGGCAGATTATGATGATATCCGACTGAGGTATGGCCAAGTAGCTATTTATTAATCTGTGGTATGGCCATCTTTTCTGCTATATTATTAATTACTTTAGTCCTTGGATTTTGTCATCTATCCTACTTCTATCATTAGGTACAAATTACGTGTCATATTTAATAATCCTTACTTATTCTCAATAAAGCTTTAAAGTAGCAACATTAATTTAATCTAAACCGATCTTAACTCTAGTGTGTTAGATAATGAATATTTTTATTCAGCCGTAGGGCAGTGGGAGTGTACAGTAAATCACGTTTGCAGGCCAGTGAGTGTCTTGCAGCCTCATTTACCTGGCTTGGCTCCGCGGTATCAGAGAGCCGATATCTGCGATACTGGCCATCGATAAATAAAATATTGACGTGCATACTCACAGGGGAGGTGAACCTTCTTGGTGCGTTTCATAGACAATTATGTTGTGCTGATTTTTTTTTCGACAAATCGGTTCTTTGTAAAAATGTCATGTTAGGTTATTTCTTGTGATATGAAATTATTTTCTTAGGAAAGGAATATCGTAATTATTCTGTTCTGTTCTGTATACATGTAAGTTACCACCAAAAATACCTTTTTTAAATCAATTCCTTCTTATGGAAGATATTTCTTAAGACTGCGTTAAGATTAAAAGCAACATTACCCTTTCCCTGTACTGCGTAGCATCCAGTTTAAATTAGCGTTGGTCGTACGCACAGGAATCTGCCAGTGACCATTAACATAGAAGGGATGCCCTCGGAACCGCCGCATTTTTAGCTAAAAGCCTAGCCTTTTACACGCGCCACGCACCGGTAGTGGATTCCGAACGCACCCCAACATTGATAGACCATAGATAATTGGAGAGGTATTTTTAAAGTAATGTTTTGTTTATGGTGTGTTAAATTGTTATTTATTTTTATTGGTGTTCAATTAGTGGGTTGAGATAATGCGTTGGACATATTTTATGGTAACGATATAGGTATATTGAATGTTACTTGCGAAAGTAAGCAATTTCGTCTGTTAGAATTTCACTGTTAAGTTTACCTACTGAAATAATTTGGATGAAATTTTGTTTACACATTAATTCAATCTGTTGGAAGATAAAACGCAATGTTTTTTTTGGAATCATGATGATGTTCGCTTTGGAGTTAAACCTCCTTTTTGCTTTTGGACTCACCAATACCATAGTTAGGTAATTAGGTATACCATAGTTTTCATATGAATTTATTATATATGCCTAATAATGTACATAGGTAAAGTAAAACTGTAATATCCCAACAAAAGATAATTTTACTTACAAGTACTTATTTTATAGAGAGAGCGTTAAAGAATGTGGATATAACGCCTCCTTACTCAGTAGTTCTATAAACCATGGCCCTTTTACTAGCTGTTTCTAGCGGTTTTACCCGTAATTATCGATCCTTATAAAAGTAACTTACCTGTCACCTACATGTCACTCCAGACTGCTCTTTGTCCGCGATAGCTAAAGGTTATGGCACATTATAGCGGCACCGCAAAAGCACGGCTCCACACCTGCATTTAAGTTGTCATTCAATTTAGAGCATTAAATCGTGTATATTATAATATATTTCGTAATGTCAATATGAAAAAGCTAACGGCGAGCAGTCAGCGTGCTTGCCGCTTCCACACAACTCGACTCGCCGCCCGCGTGCTGCAAGCGAGCGGTCCTCATGCGTACAGCGCGCCGACGGCGTGCTAATTGCGCGCCGACTCCGAGCCGGCAGCGAAACAACGTCATTACGTCGTGTTCAATCATAACATCAATCATAATCGTCTTAAAATAATATTGAGTTTGCGGTGACAGCAAGCTTACACCTCGCGGCCGGCGCGCCGACGACGAGCGGACAGCGCGTGGTTGGCGCGCTGGCAGCTAGCCGTAGTCTTAATTCGAGGCGACGCCGTGCTGCAGCCGTGCTGTTGCGGTGCTGCTATAATGTGCCACAAGCTTAAGTTTTTCATACTTGGTTCGACAGTTGTTGCTTTCCCATACAAGTAAACTTTCACGCCCTAAGATGGGGTTACCTTTGAGTTTTAAGAAGTAGTCTATTTTTAATTTCGTCTCCAATTCATTTAAGCGTAAATATTAACGCATAGCAGGGACTATTAACAAATTAGTTAAAGATTTTGTTATATCATCAAGGGTTACTGTTACAGCCTTTTTATCGTCCCACTGCTGGGCTGCGGCCTCCTCTCACACGGAGAAGGATTGAGCATTAATCACCACGCTTGCTCAATGCGGGTTGGTGATTGCAGACTTTATAGTCCAGGTTTCCTTGAGAAGTTTTTACTTTACCTTTTTATCAGCCATTAGTGTCTAAGATATACTTAGAGAGTACAAGTTACTTCAAGTTATTATCAAGGGTGCAACGCGATAATATGCGTATAAAATGTACATAATTGATCCAATGTTTATTATGAGGCTGCTTCCATTGATGCTGTCCAATTAAATTGATTAAAATAGCTGTTTGATCGCTGCTCATCAATGGCTTGTCTTTGATTCATGGTTGTCACTTTAATTGTGTTTGCCGTGAAGGTATTTAAATTCTTGGAGAAGTATATGTTTTAGTGTATCTACGCGTTACCTTATATTACACATACGATTTGATATATGTAATATGTATCTTGCAGTTTATGAATAAATAAACAAAAAGTAGCCTATAACCTTCGTCTATAAATGGACTATCCACTTTATATTCAACTTAAAAAAAATGAGTTCTAAAATAAGTTACGATTTATCAACCGCATTTGTTTTTTTTTCTTTGGGCTCTTCATTATAACAGCGTAATCAAATAATCAATAAATATTACACACTTCACCTACTGTTTACTTTTTCAACCCTTTATGCTTTATTTCAATTGGTCGTAAATATCATAACCAAGTAATAAAATGGAAATAAAAAATCAATGGCCAATAATACATTTCACAATATTCACAGACTAAAAAATAAATGATCATGTCATTTCCGAATCGTATCTCGATGCAAATCGATAGGAAATGTCGTCTGGCTGTAAAATTACGATGCCTTGGCACGTGGCCCACAAACCTACAGAAAAAGCTAAAAGTTTATTTTTTATTTCATAGAGAATTTATTTTTAAATCAGCCAACGTGCACATGCGTTCGGAATTTAAAAAATTGAATTGTTTGTCGTTCCAATAAGGTTTTATTTCGTTGCCAAGGAGGTTTTAAACATGTTTTAAAATAGAAATGGTTCGTGATGAGTGTATGAATACTCCATGTCAAGCTAGGGGTGGTCCGACTGTTTTTTTTTTATGAATTTCTAATTTATTTATGAGTATGACGCGACATGTCGATTTATGAATATTAAATGTGTGTTCCTGTGACTGACAGGCGTCAGACGCGTCAGACGATAGTTTTTCTGAAGTATTGTGTAATGATGATTAATTTATGAGGCTTTTTCTGTTCTGAGTAGACTTTTTTATTGGAACCATAATTTACTGATGACATCTTCCTATTTATGCTAATATTAATTAACTTAGTATATAATACCAGATATCAATTCAAAATATAAAAGTAATACACAAATACAACCCACAAAAGCCTTAAGGGTTTAACCCTTGAATATAAAATAAGGTTCTACCATTTTCCCAGTATCACCTAACTTATTTACTTTCACTTTCCACATTGCCTACTATCAAATCAATTAGTGTCACCTGGATGCTCATCATCATCTGCCTAGCCTTTTCCCAAATATGTCGGCTCCCAACTATGTTGGGGTCGGCTTCCAGTCTAACAGGATACAGCTGAGTACCAGTGTTTTGCAAGGAGCGACTACCTATCTGACCTCCTCAACCCAGTTACCCGGGTAATCCATCTTCCTGTATGCTACAAAAAAAACTAAAAATAAAAATAATCTATAAAAAGAAAAAAATATACAAACTCCGTATATGTAAATCGGTTGTCTCATGACAGACAGACGGAATACTCAGGCAGGATGTGGCGGTGACGAGGCAAAACCGGGCGCCACCACTGGCTGCCTGCTATGACGCCTCACGGGATATTATTGTGCTGAATAATTTATTTATTTATTTCTTCTGTGGCAGATAAATTAGTGAAACTTAGATTTTTTTAAAGTTATTGAAGAGATTTTTTAATCCTTTCTGAACGACTTGTAAATGCGAAAGCGCCACTGATAAAATGAGTTAATTTCTTTGTGTGCGTGGCGCTTTCATTTACAGGCAATATGGTACACAGATAGGATATAAGCTATTTTGTTCCCTAAAGAGGTAAAGTATAATGTTCAAAAACCGAATTAATAGTCCGTACTCTGGTGAAAAGTTAAAAGTTGATGATGATGGTAAAAAAAATAGTTTCCAGTCATTTTGTACCTACTGCCACAAATATCTTATAAACCTAGGTAGCATACGAAAATGAAAACACTCTGAAAATCATTCAGTAGTTTACGAGGTTACTCCGAACGCAGGCAGACTGATAAGGTTTTTAGTTTTTTCATAAACATGGCGCGAACAGTTAACCAGGCAACATCCGCCGAGCTAAACCTTGATATTTTCACCTGCAATACAATCAATATTGAGAGTACCTAGAAACTGACCATTGATTGTTATTTGAAGTATTTACATAATATTTACATTAATTTTAAAAATTAAAAATAAACCTATATATACAACTTAAAACTAATACATTGCATCAAAAAATTGCTCCTCATCGCTGTCACTGGACATTGATTGACTGTAATGATAAACTGTTTTAAGGATTTAAGAGCACTTTTGGGAGAAATTAAAGTCTTTAGTAAAAGCCTGTTTCACGAAATTTGCCCGAAAATATAGGCAAGCTTACAATATTCTTCTAAAGGCTTGTTTATGGTGTCAGCAATGACTGTTTCTTCACCCACATAGTAAAAGAACTTTAAAATAGCAAAGCTTTATAGCTCAAAATCGGTTGAAGAGAGATTCTATACGGAAAGGGAAGATTCGTTGTAAGAGCTAAACTCTTATAATATTACTGTGAATGAAAACCTATGAATCTTATTTAATTTAACCAAATTCAACAGAATAGAGCAGTTTCGGACACAAGTATAGCTTTCAAACCAAGTCTTGGAAAGATAAGTTCGTTATGGAAGATTTCTTTGATAATCTTAACTCTACAAAAACCATGCCTATTACAAAACCAGTATTTAGTTACAATATACGTGATTATTACATTTTCTATACAAACCAGTATCAAAGTTTAAATAACACTAATCAGCACAAATCATAAACCATAAGGAACCGTACTTCATATTGAACGTCACACGGCACGATGCCGCGTGTTTCAACACGTGCTCTCAAAGTATACACATTTCAACTACACATATACATACATACATGCACTAACTATACTTAGGTATATACTTAGTACATTTCCGAGGAATGAGTAAGAGAATAGTTCCGATTTCTTAGCTGATTTGTAAGGCTTTACAGCGATGGCCATCTGCCTGATGGTCTGTATCTGTAAAAAATACTTAAGTACTCTTACTTACATATGTATTTGGAAATGTACTAGACATTTCCAAGGCATGAGTCAAAAATCGTTTTCCCCGAGAAAGAAAATGATCCCTTTCCTATGATTGAAGAGCTTTCTTCATACCTAGCGCTGGCTGTATTTCAATAGCAATGCATCATTGGGTTGGAGAGAAGATGTACAAACGTGTATCGTCATATTTCAGAACAGACAACACCTAAAAAAAAACTTTTTACAGCCAAAAACACTGAAAGCAAAAAAAAAACTATTCTTAGGTGCATCGGCCTAGAAGTCAGTGTCTAATGGATGTACCTAAGTTTATTTCGCCTTGGATATAAATCCAAGATCTCTTCAGACAAATTCTATGACAACTACCTAACATTAAAAGACTCAGAGTGTCACCCGCAAAAATTGTCACTTAAAATAGGTGAGTAGGGAGTCAACTATGTAAGTTAGCATCAAGTTATCGGCGTTATCGATAGATCTTTTTTTGTTTTTATCGAGTGTTTGGAAACTAGCCGGAGTTACGTTGTGCACAATAGCTCATTAACGCTAGTGTTTTGGTTTCCACTCGAAACTGGGTAAAAAGGACATCTAGTGATAGTGTGCACGTGGGCAACTGTGCCTTGATAACACATTGTTTTTTATATGCCAATCTATTTGGGTTTTGTTGATAGTATAATGGAAAGTTTGGATAGAGTTTGTAGGGTGCGAAGGATAGCATATTGGAGGTATAGGCATAGTATAAAGACTATGATATAGGTATCGATATATCGAAAGACTTCTTCAAGCTCAGGGTTTTTATAATATCGGGTGGGTTTCATCACTTACGCAGACAAGACACCTTTCTTTAGCCCTTTAAATTTAACATATATATTGGAATAGAATAAACAATAAATACTTGAATGAAGAGTATTTTCCATTGACTTACGGGTGTTCCGCATGCGAGGATCAATACCTCATGTTACTGTGTTATCCACACAAATTTAAATATAAGGAGAAAATGAAATTAGGAGAATGGTTGTCAGTAAGAAGTCCTTTCATTCAATAACAGGATTTTTCAAAGCCAGGATTTAACTTGTCTATGTTTCAGTCTTTAGCTACCATTGCTTTGTAAAAAGAGTTGCAGTCTTGAAGTACAACATTTCTAAAAATAAGCGATACTTCAATTATTGTACTCGTACCGATGGCTACACATTTTATGATCGCGAACATTTTCCCACTGTTATCAGTTGGGTTTTGGAAACCCTCTATTTCTACAGCAACGTAACTGCTTTGGAACAATTTGTGAATTCATACATAACCAAAGTCACATGGAAGGTTACATATTATGTAGGCGTGTCAGACACGTGACCCATGTAAAACATTTGCTTACCTCGATATTGCAGTCTTCACAATTTTCAGTGGAAATAGTAGTTAATTTTGTGCAGTGATTGTTAAGCACTTGATTCCATCTACTAACGTCCGTCCCCAATATTCTAACTAACTGTTTCTGTTTCACTTAATATAGGAATTTGAGGAGCATTCCTTGCATGGAGCTTATGTCAAAATAGTAGTCTATCATATCCAAGATGTTAGGTACAGTTTGAATCGCTGGACTAGGTAGGTAGAACGTCCATGTGTACGTAAAGAGTACGCATAACGGGTAGTTGATCGAAAACTAAAGCAATAGACGATGTCGATCTATAACTATAGTAAAAACTACTCTACATCTCTGCTTAGCCATTTCCCAAATATGTTGGGGTCGGCTTCCAGTCTAACCTGATGCAGCCGAGTACCAGTGTTTTATAGTAGTCTCTCTCCAGTTGTGTCGGAATTCACTCCCATCTGGCTATGACAGTGAAGGAATAGCGAGTGCACCTACGTCTGCGCAAATTTTAATGTACTATATGTCTGGACTGGCTGATCTCCTTATATGAGATATCGGTTTTGGACGCCATTATTAGGTATTTATAGTAAAAACTACTCAAATATGGCTTAAAGTTTACATATCGTAGTCTCAAACACTGCAAACTAAGCCTCTTTAAAAGCAATTAAACTTCCACACAATCATTCGCTATCGACCAAAAAGTTGAGAGTACTAGTCAAAAAGCACAATTCAAAATAACTCAACGGGGAACCGAACCTTATTCAGGTTGGCGGCTGATGGCGGTCGGTATGCAAACCTGGCTAATAAATGTATCGGCGCTATCTTCAAAGGCGCATCTCTTTGGAGCGGTGCGCTTGCGCCGCTGCCGTCCTACGTATGAGCGGTGTAGTGGAAGCGATGCTAAAGATTTTTTAAAGCTGCTTTTAAAAGAATAAAAGATATATTTTCTTGCTAAGTTGCTCGTTTTTCTGTTCTTAGAATTTAAGGAAAACATTTCAAAAATCCAAAATTATGAGCTGGAAATTGCCTAATTGACAATGATTATTTATTTATTTATTAGGTTCACCAACAATTGTTAATACTTATAACATGTATATATAACACAACAGTTTAAGATTGCAATACCTCCCCATGGAAAACATGCATTTACTTTGCATCAGACTATCTTGTCTGTGTTAATTAATCTTACGATCGGAAATACACAATCGGTTGTCTCTCTATCGAACTATTTAAATAGGAAGAAAGAAAAACAGTGTATTCTTGCAAGATGATGCAGATAATAATTGATAATAATACACTACATAGAATAATAAAGTACCTACTTAAAACTAAACACTTAAGCTACAATGCATAAAAAATATCTCCGCATATCTTTGACTACAGCAAAACCTTTAACCCATGGTCAGTGCGCAAACGCATATTTTATTGGCTCTCTATCGGCCATTACGTCGCGACTGTTTTTATGTTCTTTCAATTTCAGGCGCAGCCACGCGACAACTAATAGTCTAGCTTTGTCATCCTAATTGTTTCTAATGAGCTTAATTACTGAATTGTTTACTTTGTGAGTTATGTCTTTATATTAGGTGTATATTGGGTCCTATCGGTTCTGAGGGATTATTTGAAAGAGTTACCGCGGCCCTGGTACATGAAGGGCTCAAGAAGGAACATTGTGGGTTTTTAGTTAGTAAGAGTCTGACACTCCCTGATGCTGACCCACAGTGGGATGGTCATTTGATCATCATCCTCCGAGCTTTTTCCCAACTATGTTGGGGTCGGCTTCCAGTCTAACCGGATTCAGCTGAGTACCAGTGCTTTACAAGAAGCGACTGCCTATCTGACCTCCTCAACCCAGTTACCCAAGCAACCCGATACCCCTTGGTTAGACTGGTGTCAGACTTACTGGCTTCTGACTACCCGTAACGACTGTCAAGGATGTTCAATGACAACCGGGACCTACAGTTTAACGTGCCATCCGAAACACAGCCAATGGTGTCTAAGATATACTTAGAAGTACATACAAACTTAGAAAAGTTGCATTGGTACTTGCCTGACCTGGGATCGAACCCGCGCCCTCATACTTGAGAGGTTGGTCTTTTACCCACTAGGCCACCACGACTTAGGGATAGTCATTTGATGATTTTCCATAAAAAGGAGACTAAGGGCTTTGATTGATACTCTATAGATATGTGTAAAGTTAAATTCTATATCTTCATATTTGACACGTTTTAAGTGTTAACTGTTGAATGCATTACGCTGCAATTTTGTAAAGTGAATTTCATACAAATTACGTATGAAGATTATTTTTTTGTTCTGTCAAATCAGAAATTGGGAGGGTGGAGCTTGTAACATAGGCTTTTTTCCTATTGTAAAAAAAAGATATAAATCGGTGCTTAAAAAAACTGTCATTTGATTTTTAACGTTTTTATAACTGAAAAAACTTATGATATGTATTAATTAAACAAATAAATTAAAAGAATATCAGATATTCTGGACGGAGATGTCCCCGAGGATTAAAATGTAAAAGAGCGAATAAAAACTTAATTATCACGTATTATAACAGCCTCGCGCCAAAACACGCCAGTTGGTAAACTGGACGTAACTCTGAAACTAGGATTTTATAAAAACTGTTTACTAATGAAAATCATTGGTATCATACTGTGGAGATAATCTGTGAGATGTTTCTTATTTTTTTTTTGTATTATTTTCTATATCTTTTTGTTTTGTTGTTTCTCTTCTATCCTTCACTAACGTATGTTTGAACCTAGTTAAGGCTTAATTTTTTTACGATTATTGTATTTCTTTTCTATTTTATTTTCAACATTTCAGTCTTACCATTTTAGATACTTCCTTATACTTAAATGGTGTCTGTTGTGATCGTGAAGCTCCTAAATATCTTGAATCTCCGGTTGATGTCGCAGGACGTTGATTTTTCTTCCAATTGTTAGGTTTTCATTCAAGTACCTATAATGTGTCGGTTAGTGTGTATTTAAATTGAATAAAATATTTCTGTTATTACATTTTGCTCGCAAAACTGTATATTCCCAGATTTTAACATCAGATAAGACACAAAAAATATTTACATATAAAAACAGTCTGCAATGAAAAATATCTCAATTATGCCTCCCTAAAGTTCCCAGAAATACTCATACGGCACGTACCAAAAATCTTCAATTCTGTACTTATATCTGCGTTTCTCAAAAACGTCAATACATCAAAGACCGTGGTTGTTGCAGGGGCGTGATCCCGCGGCCCGCGTGGTAATTACAGGGGCGCGAGGCCCGCGGGCCGCGCAGGCACACCCCTGCCAGCGCAAATTATTTAGTAATTTTAATTTTATTTGGACTTATATTGGTCTCGCTTTGTTCTTGTTGTGTTTAGCATTTGGCAAGTGTAAGGTAATGTATTATTAAATGTGTCATTAATTTGAATTGATGGCTATCGGTGCGATAAAATAAATATGAGATGCTTTTTCGAATGTTCGTGTGCGGGTATCTGTGTATTTGTCAAGTTGTGTGGTATTTTGTGTCAAGAAGTTTCAGTTTGTATTTTGTATGTATATTTATAAACTATTTATTTGGTTGCTCGGGTACGGTACGGTAAGAAATGCCTGATTTTAGGTTTGTGGTAAATAATTAGTCTGAATATGCATATGAATAAAATTTTATTGTTCCTTATAAATTTTCTTACAATTAGGAAGAACTTAGTTTCGCAGTGCGAGTGTTTCATTACTAAACTAAAGAATTGCAGTAAACTAAAAACAATTTAACTAGTTATAGTTTTAGTACAAATAATTATAACCTATGAGATATTTCTTTATTAAAAATATTCTAACAGTTTATACAGAAAAACAGTAGTTCTATAATTTTAAAACGATATAAAAATAGGACTTAAATTATATATCTACAGACTTATTGGAAGAACTATATTTCATTTAATTCGACGCTCGTTTTAGTTTTTATCTACGAAATATACAAAAATAGTTACAAATAAATAATCTTTTACATAGGAATCGCAATTATTCGCTACCTCTATGGTATACGGATTTGGACGTACAAAAAATATTTTAGGACCTCTTCACATAGCACCAATTCATATTAACATTATAATTATTTATTTTATATAGTTTCGACTTACTAGATAACAGTCGCTGAGACACATTACTGCCGCTAACTTCTCTTAATACAAGTCAAGGCAGAAACAATTTGGAACATAACACGTGAGTACAAGCCGTATCGCTTTTATAATTAATCATAACATTTTTTATTGTCCTAAAATCGTATAAATTCACTTAAAATATGTTACTCTCCTTTTTAATTTATTCACAGGGTAATAAATAATTGAAAAGTTTTACACAAATTACAAAAAGCGCTAAGTCGCGAGCTAGTTAAAAATATATTTAAATCTGAGTTACATCACTTTGTCGTCGCGGTATAATTTATGTCAATGTCTAATGTAAAACATACATTTTGTGTCTTATTTTAGTAGAACAATTTCTAACAATATCACTATATCCGCAGTAGAAACTTTGTCATCGTAGAATCCGTAACATTTGGAAGGGAGTCAACTCTTTGGGCTATAGTTTAGGAAGAGTCCATTTGCTACCCCGTATCAGTCCTGTCTAGTCAATTGCTGTAGCAAGTCTGCCGCACCCCGGCCAGGATGACGCTGAACTCGTCCTCGGGTCTGACGTCAGACCCGGCGGCGCTGGGCGCGTAGTTAGCGGGCGGTGCTCCCGCGATCACGGACGCGTAAGGAGAGGCATACATCCTCTCGGGGCAGTAGTCAGGACCAGGCGCCTGGTCCGGGCAGTACGGAGGCCTGTAGTTCTGCTGCTGCTCATACCGGTACTGTTGCTGCTGCTGATGCTGCTCCATCGGCCCCTCAGCCCCGTAGTCCAAGTATTTATCAAACTCCCGAGCATCCACGTCAGACTCGGGCGAGCCCGTCCTGATCTCCGAGCGTTGGTTCATGAAGTTTTGTTCTCCTTCTTGCTGCTGGTTCGACGGCGGTTCCTCAGAGAAGTAACTGCCACCCGTGTCGTACTCGGTTTTAGGCTGGTCAGGATAATGAGACACGTACGAGTCCTCAGTTTTATACATCTGTTCGTATTGCTCGAAAGGATGATATTGAATAGTATATTCCGTGGGCATCGGGCCACTGGGGGCGTTGGAGACTCTTGGCGTGGAAGTGCCGAGAGCTTGTTGGTCCTGCGAGGTGGCAACGGGCGGGAAGAACGTCCCTGTTACCAGCGGTGGTTGCTCAGTCAGAGTCCTCTGCGTGCACATGACGTACATCCCGTTAGCCATGCCCATGGCGGCGACGGGCGCCGGCGAGAACGATCCTGGCGTCCTATAAGTTTTGTATGGTGAGTACGAGTCTGACATCGAGGAGGCGTTGATCGCTCGCCTCCTCTCTTCATACTGGAAGTTTTCCTTTTCATTTTCTACAGGAGATGCGTCAGGTGTAGGCAGAGGAGCTTCAGCAGGGGCGCTCCTTCGTCCCTGAGGTTCAGGAGACCTCGCGGGAGAGGATTCCGGAGTCTGAACGTGTCCGTTGAATTGTTGGTTATTTTGGAAATCGGAGGCGAGGGGCGAGGTGCGGTAAGGCGAGAAGCCGGCGCCGGGGTTGTGGCTGAAGCGCGCGTCGGGCGAGTCGGTGCCGGCGGCGTAGGGCGAGCCGAGCGCGGCGGCGGCGGGAGGCGCGCTGGCTCCCTGGCTTGGCTGGTTGGGCCGCGTCTTGTTCTGCTTCCGCCGCCGCGGCCGGTACTTGTAATTGGGGTGCTCCGTCATGTGGATGACCCGCAGCCGCTCCGCTTCCTCCACGAACGGCCGCCTGTCTTGCGGAGTCAGCGAACGCCACTTTTTACCTGAAAAATAAAAAAAGTAAAATGAGTCGATTGTGCTTGGCGGCTACAATGTTGCTACACGTTTTTACTGAGCGGAGAAAATTGACGTGCCATGTCTTGTCGTGGTGATATTACGATATTATTTACGATACTTTTTATCCGCCGTGTAACAGAGAGGTTTATGCGTTTAGCGTGAAAACTTGTCACTGTTTTTCTGCAAAACTGTGCATCCAAGTTTGTTGCGGGTCTTTGCAAATATTTTATGGCGTTTTCAAATGTTCGCTCGCGGGCACCCGGGACACGAGGATAACATCTTTGTAGTAATATGTTACCATATTTTTTGTAATAATATTTAATTTATTTGCCATTTATCATAGCGAGACAGCTGTAACATTAGACTCAATGTTTATTAGTATTACCTTTCGTATAATATGGAGATAACATCCAAGAATAATATTAGTGGCATGTTAAATAAACAAAATAGATTCAGCCAGTCACAGAGTCAAGCTAAATAATCACGATAGTGTTTTATCAAATAACTATAAAACACGTACTATGAGGGTATCATAAATAACATCATATATCTTGGTCGAAGAATTGTGGAGCTGTTACACAATTGTATGCTTTATTTTTTAGTTGATAGAGTAAGAATTGGTTTGTTGGTTAAAGTGTGAGGTTCCGAGAGAAATTATCGAGGAGTCCGAACAATCTTTAAGGATATTTATCAAGGCGACACTACTTGCTACCGGCAAAACAAACAACTTCACTCTTAGTGATGCGCCGTGTCGATATAAAAAATGGTAATTTATCAACCGAGAATTTAAATAGGAGTTTGCTTTTTTACCTTTTAATGGAATGGAATGAAGAATATGAATGTATTATTTTTATGTGGTTTAGCATTTTTGTGCGATTCCAATGATTAATGTTCGGGGTTATGACATTACGTTTTATGGACTACTGTAATATATCTTTTGACAAATCATTTTTTGCTTCTTCCGAATTCCTTTTAATTTAGTAAAAGCAGAATATTTGATAAAAACAAAATAATTGAGCAACTTTAAAAAAAGTCCGTCCATCAGGTACCAACTACTCGGTTGAGTGATGTCAAATGCCATCAAGACAAATGACGGGAACAGGCTTCCTGTAGTGCAGGTCTTACTCCATTATACGATTAATCGATAAATAACTTATCGATGTTTTTTCTATCGATAATTAATGATGCAGTATTGTGGAGATTAAGAGCACTTGTCAGCGGTAGGGTGTGTCTTTTTATTAATTCTTTGGCAAACCCGTATGTTCGATTTACATATAAAATTATTTTTGTTATCGTCTGCGCACATTATGGCTTTTTGTTTACTTTATGAATGAAAATGATTTTGAATCAATTATTGGAACAGAAAATAAATAGTATTTTTATTATGTAAACTTCTGCTTAGTTAACGTATGCTAGAATCCTTCTGAGCGTAGATAGACATGCCATATAAAGTATAATTAATTTCAATGTAATTCAATAGCAGAACAAGCAGTCAATATGCTGTCGTGTCAATGATTAATATACCAAATATATTGCAAAAATTGACAAGCCGAAACATACTACATCTACCCAGCTCCCAGTATCACGCGATACCACATAAATTTCTTAAAACATTTTATTATTAACCACATAATTCACGTCCTACACACATAAAACAAAATCTATATCATTATTTTTAACACATTTACTGTCGCTCGCGACATTTTTCCTATTAGTCATTTGTCGAGATTGTCGATAAGGCATTGACTACCGGATTCCGTGGTGTCGCCTCACTACGGCTTGCGGAGAGATATTTCTTTGTAGCATCTAATAAAGCTTTTAGCGGACATTTTATTAGTTAGGTAATGACCTGAATGGCGGCACCTGGTTAAACACTTGGTTAGATCTAGGAAAGAGGTAGCTTAGGTGTTTTGACTTTGTGTTTAGAGTTTAGTATTGTATGTTATAAAGCAACTGGCTTTCGCCCGGCGTTTTCAAAAGCATCGAGTGGCACCTAATCCTCGCACCCGAATGAAAAGCCTTTTTCCATAATAGACTATCTTACTCTGAAATATTGAAGTAATGTATATATTAACAATTAAACTGTTTAGCCTTATAGCACATTCACATTTTGGTCGGCAATTTTTCAAGGAAAATCACTAAATTAATGATAACAAACAAAAATAAAAATCGTTTATTTGAAACAAAAACAAATACGTAGAAAACAACAATTGCGGCTACAAACTTGAAAACGGTGGCGCTGTTGCCAAATTACAGTAACGATATTTATAACTAACAGAACGCTATAATAATATAATTAGCTAATAAGTACGTACACCAGAGACCACCAGGCTGGTAACAGGAGACGCGTTATCGAGTAATAGACTGACGTTGATAAAGCGAACATGCGCATGCGACTCGGAAGCTAAGCGAGAGCTACCTAACAGAAATTAGGAAGATACGTGTGGTTTTTTACTGTTTAGGGGTTAAAAGAGGTTAGTAGGGCGTTTTAGAGGGATGGTATGTAGCTTTTGAAGAATTATTGAGAACTGAACCTCAAGAAGAAAAAGTTAACTTATCTTAGTTTTCAATTAAAATTCATAGTCAAAACTATGTTATGAATTTTGTATCTAATTATAGTAACAAAAAAGGTGCACATGGGGTACACTCGACTAAGAACTTAATTTATATAAATCTTAGTTGGAAAATTTAAAATTATGCTTTCGTTTTAGAGAAATCCAAACTTACAGTGCTTTGTGATCTTATCTATCTCACAATTACTTTTTTGTCAAAAACTAGATTTATGTCGCATATCCATCAAAAAACATCCCAAAATATTTTGGTATTTATATCTTAACTTTCTGTAATATTCGTAGAAAACCACCCAAGAAAGCGAAATATCTCTCAATCGTTATAAATGGGCAGCCATTAACTACAATTTGAAGGATAGAACCTTCCCCCTAACTCTGAATGACAGGAATCAATCAACGTAATAGATAAATAGACGACACTTTTTGTATTTTTGGGTTACACCACTTTGCGTAAGATGTTTGGGTAAAAACCTTTTTCATATCTGCGTTCTTATTTTGAAATATGAGTGACATTTGTTTTTTTTTTCTGCATCGATGTATTTAGAAAAAGGTTTTATTGAAAGATAGTAAAAGTTTTGACACAACATATCATTGTCTGCATGTTTGTGTTTCAAATGTCGAAACTCATCATAATCAATAAAAAAATTACTATTCAAAATAAACGAACGAAACTCTTAACATCACATCCTCCCAAACTAATATTAATATTAAATTATGAAATAAAATAGATCATTCATTAATATAAACGTATCATTATAGCCCGGTCAAAATAGACATAGACGTAGTGGTCAAATAACAAAAATTCCCACAAAGCTGATTTTTGGTGGACAGCTAGATTTGATAATTATGAATAAAATACTAAAAGTCCCCATCGATCCCAAGTGTGCGTCAACAGTTATTCGAGGTTAAATGTCAAAATTTTAGGTTTTTTGATTTTTTTTCGAAAACGGTAAGTTTTATCAAAAAAAGACATCAGATCAAAGTTGTAGATCTTTAAATTTTCTACAAAAATGGCATTAACAGTTTTCTCCTAAATCTTACCATTCCTGAGATATCGCGCTTCAAAGAGTCACACTACACATGATATGCACATATAAGCCACGTATATACGACGGCTGCCTTTAAGTTGTGTCGTTTGAAATAAGTATAGACAATCTAATAGGTTAATACCATTTATTGTTTTTCTAAGAATTCTCCGCGATATTTAATGCACTTTTGCATGCATTAAACCCAGTTCTTGAAATATTTATTCCATTCTTAAGTGGGGGTAGTCTAATAGGCCGATTTGTATGAGTCTACAGCTTTTTCAGGTGTGCTGAAACGTTTACTACGGAGACTCCTTAATTTTGGGGAATGTAAAACAATCGTAATGCTCACGGATCCATGTCACGGTATGTTACATGTTGGTCTGCGACAATTAACTGCCGCATAGCCTCGATACTATCATGGGTCATATCGGGTTTTGAATTACCTTCACGTGGCTTGTCGCTAAGGCTAGATTGCCCACTTTTAAATCCTAAATATCAGCGTACTGCAGTCCTAAGGCATGGTTCTGCATCACTAAACCGCTGAAGTCGCGACAATCCGCTTTTAAAGTTGTAGAAAATTATCGCACGCTAATTTTCCTTCGACATTTCCATTTTTATCCAGAAGACTGGAGTTGGAAATTGATTCATAATATCTGGACCCTATTAAAACTTTACTCCCACCTGCTCCAGAAAAACTCCATTTTTCATTATTTTTTGCAATTGCAAAAATGATTGTAGTATGAAATCATCCTCCGAGCCCTTTTCCCAACTATGTTGGGGTCGGCTTCCAGTTTAACCGGATGTAGCTAAGTACCAGTGCTTTACAAGGAGCGACTGCCCTATCTGACCCCCTTAACCCAGTTACCCGGGCAACCCAATACCCCTTGGTTAGACTGGTGTCAGACTTACTGGCTTCTGACTACCCATAACGACTGCCAAGGATGTTCAATGACAGCCAGAACCTACAGTTTAACGTGCCATCAGAAACACAGTAATAGGTGTCCAAGATATGCTTAGAAAGTACATACAAACTTAGAAAAGTTGCATTGGTACTTGTCTGACCTGGAATCGAACCCACTCATACTTGAGAGGTTGGTTCTTTACCCACTAGGCCACCACGAGTTTTTGTATGAATCTGATAAATCTAAAACAATCACAATAATAGTTAACCCAATAGTTAATATCAATAATGACATCATATTAGAACTTGACGGCAATTATTTCCTTAAACTATCCTAAAATTGTCATGACAGCTGGTGGAGTAGGCCTACAGGGGAAACCACGATAAAAAAACGCGCAGAGTACACTACCTCACAGGTGGCGTGGAAATGTGTGCATGTCATGTATGGAGTATACTTTGAAGCGCGATATCTCAGGAATGGTAACATTTAGGAGAAAACTGTTAATGTCATTTTTGTAGAAAATTTTATAATCTACAATTTTGGTCTGATGTATTTTTTTGATAAAACTTACCGTTTTCGAAAAAAAACACAAAAAAACAAAAATTTTGACATTTGACCTCGAATAACTTTTGACGCACACATGGGATCGATGGGGACTTTTAGTATTTTATTTATAATGATCAAATCTAGCTCTGCACCAAAAATCAGCTCTGTGGGAATTTTTGTTATTTCAAATGTCTATTTTGACCGGGCTATTAGGCGTATAAGACGGCGATCTAATTAATGACCTGCGCAAGAGTGGACCACCGCGTCATAACAAGCATGATCGATTGGATCATTATGGCGTTATCATTTTTTTTTCTAAGTCTATGCTTCTGGGTAACTGGTTGGTATGGTAGCTACTGATTTAGACAAGGTTAATTTAATTTGATAACTTTTAAAAATGGTGGGATGGGTTTTTACGATTCTTTTTGTAGCCTAGACAACTTTGAGTTAAGAGTCTAAAATGTGAATGATCCATATTATAGTTTGTGAAAATAAGGAGAAATATATTTACTTGTAACACGTACTTTAACTTCAAGGGAAACACTCAGTAAAAATTTTCGTTCCAAAGTTCATTGGAAGAAGATAATAAATTATTTCACAACGCTGTGTTCGGAATACCCAAACAGGCACTTAAGATTTTGCAATGTCAAGTTTTATATTCAAAACCAGGAACTGCCAAAACTTGCGACCCAAAGCCGAATGCCCCCAATCAATCGTTGAACTTTAACGGCCTCTTCCAATATTCTATCTATCTGTTCTTTTGTCTACCGGAGATAGGAATATGACATTAATTGTATGGGCCTCATCATCATCACCATCTCAGCCATAGGGCGTCCACTTCTGAACATAGGCCTCCCCCTTAGATCTCCACAGATACGTGTTGGAGGCGACCTGCATCCAGCGTCATGTATGGGCCTAATGTCAAAAAACTATCTCTAGTAAGGAAGACAACACATGGATATAATATTGGAACGGCGGTTAGTGTCACAAACAACCGATAGATGGCAGCACCGATTTTTTGCGTCGACGGATGTCGAAGAGCATGCGATGCATTCTAAATTTATATCAACCCTCCCTTTCTGTTACACGCATTTTCAATACGCCCGTCTCGTTTTAGCAAAATATTTTTTTTTTGCATTTCGATTCCAAGTGCGTGGTCAATTTTGTCGTTTTTTTTTAAGTCTTGTCTCATAGTCTTGGGACAGTGGCCGGTTCGTTTTATTGTCGCGTGTAGACTTTTATTTCGGATCGTACAGGGTCATGTTGAAATTATTGCTTGAATTTAAATCATATGGATGTTCTGTTCGGGGTAAAGTACTGTTGGTTTCATACGATTGTTGATTGTGGATTTTTTTTTTATTTTATTGAGTGTAATTCGTTTGTTTTGTAAGCTGGAAGGTAATTAGAAGGTGCTTTAAATATTGGAAAATGAGAATCAAAATCTGAAAATGTATATTTAAGTTTGTGTAAATAATTTAAAGAAGAAAGATGTTATGAAGGTCTCTTGTCTCCATTTTTGTCTATGCCATGTTAAGGTTCCACAATTCAACAAATCTTAACCAGAGACAACTTATAGCTGTCAGGCACGCGCTGCCATTAAACCACACATTCCTTTTTCAAACGAACCTTTACCAACAATAATTGTCAACGACATATTATTTCAGCGCTGTTCGGCATAACTCAAAGGGGAACCAACACAAATGTCACTGGTATTCTACAGAAGCTTACAAGACCACGTCTCCGTAGTGTCTGCAAAAGGTATTTTTTCGTCCACTTCTGAGAAAGGCCGAGAAATAAAACAGCAAAGCTGCCGAAATGCATAAAGCGACGGTTTATTCGGCCGAGCTATGTTGGCGGAAACGAAAGCCTTTGAGGGTTAAGATGTGAGCGCTGGAGGGTTAAGTTGGTTAAGGAAATAATATTGTAGGTACTCTTGTATAGGACCTACGTACTCTTAAATGGTTTCATCAGTTACTATATTTCTGATCCAATGTGATACAAGAAAAAAAAGTATTAAGATTTTCTAAAAGACCAATATCGAGCAATAATGTGAGTGAGTGTACAAAGCCTAAAAATAAATAAAAATGTTGCTGTTCAGGGAGAATTCCAATTCAGCAGCAGACAGAAGCTATTTACTAAGAATTGGTACATGCTTGCTGAAATGTACTTTCAGCATGTCCTGCGCTCAAAATTTCAGAACATACAATAGTTTATCTTAAACTTTTGTCATCTTACCGCCCGTTACCCGCTCTCAGTTCATACCTTTGACCATTGACGCGAACCAACGCATATAAGCATAAGATGTTCATGTTTCAGTGCGTAATAAACTTTAGTATCTCACAGTAAACTCTGCCCGTCGGCGATGCATTGTGCGTCGGTCCCGAACGCATCGACAACGCCTCTTCGACCAATTTTATAATCTATTTTATGTATGGAAAAGCTATGATTTGCACGTAAAACGTAAAACCAACACTTTCTAGAATTCTTATGGAGGAATGCTGGGGTATTTGCTTTTTTTGTGTCAAACCTATGGAAGTTTTATTTCATTTCGTTTTTTTTTTATTGTGGCTAAAAGAGAATTCGACGACAACTTTTTACTAACGACCTTTTTGGTCACAAACAAATGAGTTTATCAATTTCGAATTAGGAACACCTTTTTTAAATGCTCATTCGATTCGCAAAACTTTTTTAATGTTCTCATAAAGTACATTTATTGCTCAGCATTATGCTAGAACAGAATTCTTAGTACAGGCACATCTATGAAACCTATAAGGAATATATTTTTCAAGCTTCCTGTTTATATCAGAATCCTGACTGCAATAATAATCGGCAAACACACGACAATTGTGTACTAAAGAAACATTGTTATAACATTATAATATATTAAACAATTTTAATATAAAACCACATATTTTTATTTTTAAAGCATCAACTCCAATATTTATTTCTTCTAATTTGACTGCATTTCTTGGTTACGGGTCGTACTCATTAATCATATAACTGTCTCGCTTGCTCGCGTGACGTAGGTATAGTGCTGTCTCGTTCTGGCAGCTTAAGATGCGGTGCGCGTACGCTGACGGCGAGCCCGCGCGTGCCGAGTCGTAGTTGTTTTTTTGGATTACAAGAAAAAGCATAAAATGAAGTGATTGTTTAAGGCTGCTCTATTGGATTAGTTTCCGTTGCTTGGTGCGGGTGATCGACAAGGTAATCAGGCGAGGTGGCCTACTGTTTTTTTAGTTCGTTAAAAACTTGACTTGGCCAAGTCATCCGGATGGCTGTTTCAAAACTAACGCAGGTACCTCAGTTTTATATTCAAAACCAGGATCACTATAACCAGCGGTCCTGTAAATATTGATCAAATTCATCGAAAAAAATACCATATCAAGGAATAGCTTGCAGTTTTAGATGGGAATATTTTATTACAGAGCTTATTTGCACTATTTACATCGTGGAGAAAATCCACCGAGAAAATTAATGGACGAATGATGATATTAGAAATAAGGGGGTAAATCTTACCCCCTTATTCATTATTCAGCATACGCTGAAGAGAAATAGATGTTGTAAATATGTTGCATCGACAAACCAAGCGTATTATTGAAGCAAAAACAATTCTATATCATCAGCCAATATCCCAACCATATTGCAGCTTAATCGGATGCATCTGAGTACCAGTGTTTTACATGAAGTGACTGCCCATCTGATCTCCTCAACTTAGCTACCCGGGCAACCCCGTAATGTTGGTTCTCAGACTTTCTGCCTTCTCACTACCTGTAACGACTGTCGAAGAAGTTCAAATGACAGCAAGGATACACAACTAAACGTGTCTTCCCAAAACATAAAGAATTTGTTATAGCATAGTAGATATTGTAAAATCTCATAGTAGCTTCTCTCTCATCTATGAACCGACTGCGCCAAGCGTCGCTAACTTTGTGATCGGCTGATTCACGAGATTTTGACTTAGCTCTCAGGAACCACAGTTTAACGTGCCTTCCTAAACACGAACACTTGTTATGACACAAGTAGCTTTTAGTGGATCCCATAGTAGATCACCCATCGACAACCTTACCATCGAACGATATTATATGAGGCTGTTACTCCGTCCATAATTCTCGATTGATTACAGCGATTTTGACTTAGCTCATCGTCACCATAATTCCAAAAACGATATGACATGATACACAGTACAGCACTACTATACAGTGAAGGTGAAGTAAGGGCGCGCTCACACGCACGTGCTCATTACCGCGCGGGTATGCGCGCCGCGTGCGCAAGCGGTCACGTCGCCCGCACGCGCCGCCGTGCGTGTCCGTTGTTGGACGATACGGTTTTATCAGGTAGTTAGTGATGACGGAGTAGAATTGGCAATAATGGAGTATGTGATAAGGATTGGCGTTTTTCTTTGTTGTTTTTTCATCTCTAGTTTGAAAATGTTGTATTTTCGTCTCCAGTTTTAATGAGTGTTAATGTCCTATTAAGGTTTTTTTTTTAATATAGCCTCGTTAGGTATTAAAAGAAATAATAATAGGAAAACGTTGTTCTTGGCAGAATAAAACTGTAGTTTGTATACCTAAAAATAAAAAAAAAACAATTTCGTTTTATTATCAAGACATACATAATGCGGGTATAATATTTTAAACTCGCTTTTTTCCCTTGTAACTAAAATATTTTTTTAAGTCGATTATAAAACGACGAATGAGATATCAACGACCAAACTTATATTTGTAACTTCCTCCTTTGGAAAGTCGGTTAAAAAGCTAACACCCAACGTTTTTCAACCTTTATATATTTTATTAAATCTCCAACAATGGAAACCCACCCCCTCGCACATGTTTGCGCCAACTCTTATAGTTATTACTATGAATGTCGCGACAAGCCGCCCGATGACGCGCGTTGTTCGCCGAACCGCGCGTCTCCGCGGCAGGAAGTGACACGTGTGAGTGCTTATGCATAGACAAAACCTATTTGGTTATTTTTTTTCTTTTATCGATTTCTTTTAATGGAATTTTTGTTACGGAATGTTGGGGTGATAGATTGGTTACAAATGTGGTTTTGTGGAAGTGATTTTTACGGATATACCGAATAATTTAGTGTTACGAATCATTGATTGAAGATTGATTAGACGTTGCGAAAAAAATTGCAGTTTCGAATTTAAGATGTTTGATCAGAAACCTGAATTGCCGAGTTTCTTTTTGCTATTGAACTTATCTATTAGACTGTTACATGAACTATCTTTACCACAGAACTAATATTATAAGTTATCAGCCCAAACTCTAACCAATTCTTAAAAAAACATATAGCAGACATCTAAAACACAAAACTACGAAACACAACGAACGCGTTGATGTCTTTTATTTGTCAATTCTACCTTCAACCTTATCTCCCAAATCTTTTCACAACAAAATTCAATTTTTCTACAAGAACCCTTCTATATGGAGTATCTAAGTGTCAATACTACAAGTATTATCATATTGGCTAAGCTGATATCTGCTTGATATTCCATAACTCATATCGTCTGGTCGGTAACACAAAGCCGGCGCAGGCGCACGTCGGGTGAACATTAGCATGTGATGGGCGACGCTAACGGTAGCCGCTAAACTGTAGTTGTGCGGTTAATAAAGCTTTTATATTGCCTTTATTGGGAGAATTTGGGAATCAGGGAGTTTTTGTTAATTTTCAATAGGTTTACCCTTTTTCTAGGGAGAAGTACTTTCGGCATCAGTGAATTAGACGATATGCCATTCTGTTGCATAAGCTTATTACTGCCAAGTTTCATCGGAATTCGTTCAGCTGTAAAACAAATACTCACAAACTTACGCTTCTCTCTTAATTTTCATATTACTCCGCTATACACTAGGTTACCCATTCCCTTTGATGTATTATTTTGGGGAATCTACCTTCACCCTAATATTTGGTCTACATCTGTGTCTTTATCCATCCACATTCATACTTCATGTACTGGTTACATATATATATTGTTTTTGCGTAAATAAAAGTTCATATATCTATTTACTAATTTCATTGTGTAATGCAAATAAACCAGGGTTCTAGGTGGCTGGATGTTGGAAGACAAAGAAAAGTTTTATAGGAGATTCAACACAATTTCCTTTTAATACAATAATAAATTGTGACCAATCGGGAAAAGTTACGGATAAGAAATACATTTACAAACTAAACTAAACATAAAAAGTAAATTGAACAATGATGACAATATTCAACAAAATATTCTAACAAATAAATTCACAAATTAAACTAAAGTGAGTTAAAGAAAGCCCCCAGTTGTCCTATAAAATTACTTATATACTTCAAGAAAGGCAACTAGAATCAAACTTAGTTATATTTTTGACGTTATTACGTGCTTGTAAAGGCCTAAATGAAATAAATGACTTTGACTTTGAAAGTTCCTACTGTTTCCTATAAAACTGTACCTACAACAATATTTTGACGCCGCACTTCCAGCTCATATATAATGCATGGAGACAGCTGGTTGGTCACGATCCGCTACAACTTCACAACGATGCTGAATTTCCAACAGCCGGGAAATTGTTCCACACCACGACGGACGGTACTTGGCAATAGATTTGTTTTGGATTTTAGATTTTGTATTTGTGTTTTTGATTTTTAGGAGTAGTTGCATTTATTTGTATTATTTTTAACCGACTTCCCAAAAAGGAGGAGGTTCTCAATTCGGCCGGTATGTTTTTTTTTGTTACTAGCTTCTACCAGTGGTGTACAGTGGAAGTACTTTGGGCGTGTGGGGATGTAGGTAGCCGATAGCCTATAGTTTTCTCGATAATGAACGAATTTTACAAATCGGCTCAATAGTTCCTGAGATTAGCGCGTTCTAACGGACAGAAACTTTAACTTCTTAATATGAAGCATAGATTTATCTGCATTTATCTTGAAGCCGACCTCAACATGGTTGGGAAAAAGGCTCGGAGGATGATGAGATTTATCTGTATCATATGTCTTTGAATGGAATTTGGTATGAACAATAATGTTACAGACTCTTAGATACAGGGTTAACAATGTTAAGTGACAACTCATTACTGAAGTTTTTACATACTTTGTGCTTAACTACGTATCTTGAGGTCACTAAAATTAAAAGAAGAAGGAAAAAAAGGGCGCAATATAATCTGTTCCCAAAATCTTTTGTTTATCTCTAATTTTGAAGTTAATTCCATCAATTAAAGCGACAAGCCATCGAGTCATCCCTTCACGTCATTTCTCACAGCCAGATGTTCCCATACATCATATTATAAACTTCAAGTCAACGACCCCAAGAATTCCACCATTCCACACGAAATTACAGGGGCCACAATCGTTCGTCGCCCAAATGACACGCCCGTGACGGCCCAAATGACATAATTGTCAAAATAGTCACTGCACTGACGACCGCACGTGACATCCAATACAGAAAGAGACATCTATATATAAGAGTAACGAGTGAGAGAGAGAAAAACAATGGCGCGTCGGTGTCAATTATAGGCGGGGAAAGAGAATTAGAGAGGAGACCTCGCCGGTTTCAAATTTGGAACCGTTTTGTTTTAAATCGATAAATCGTTCGATTTCGTCTCGATTGCGTGTGGTCGACATTTCTAAGAATAATTGAATATCAATATTAAGTTATGATTCTATACCATCAAAATGATTATTGGACTGAATGAACTCTGATTCATTCATCGCTCAAACGCGAAAATATTTCACGGCGATATTTCATAATAAAGAGCATTCTATTAAGGGACATTATTATTAAATACGGACGAGAGTTTTATGTGCACATTTATTATATAGTGGTATAAGAAAAATCGGTCATATATTTGCGGGTCGCAGTCCTGCCCTTTCGACGCCTGTCGTGCATAAAGTCCGTGATCATTTCTCCTAATTATACGTGTGGCGAGGAGGCAGGCACATTTGGTTCGATGTGGGTGTTCGAAATATGAAATTACGAGTTGGCGCGAACGTGTGACAATGTTTTCTTTTTTAATAATAAATGGAGACATTGATTGCTGTTATTATGCCTAATGTACGTAGGAACTATAAACTTTTTTAATCACCAAAGAGGTTGTTTATTTGTTGTGTACAACGATAAACGGGGAATATTTATGGGTTTTAAAATAAGTGTAACGTAAGGAGATCTCACGCATTCAACGGCGTGTCATGAAAGGACGATAATTTTATTTATCGCTTTATAATGAGCATGTTTACACACAGTGTTAAAAAGCGGAGTCATTTATCTTGTAATATAAATAATCTGAATCATTTTTAAATATGGCAATAAATTATATTTTTCCTTTTTCATCCGCAAATAAAGTAAATAAATAAAATATCCTTTTGCATATTATTAAGAAAAGCTCTTAACATAAAGTTTTCGTTGGACTAACTACGCGTAAAGTAAATTAGTGTACATGGAAGGTGGATGTATATTTCATCCACGGTTCAATTCCTGCTTAAACGTAGCAGGGTGTGTGAATGACGTCAAAATATACTGATCGACTTTGTCAGACTTGGAGAATAATATTGGTATTTATAGAAGTAAACTTGGAGTCAACATCTTAACTATTAAAACTAGTTCTATCAAAACAGGAAGAACTTCTTGCCGTACCCGGATAAAATATAGCCTATGTTAATTTGTTTTTCGGGGATAATGTAGCTTCCTAACAGTGAATGAATTTTTCAAATCAGTTCTGCAGTTTCGGAGCCTTCAGGGTACAAACAAACATATGTTTCCTCTTTACTATATTAATTAGTTCTTAATTCTATACATTCGATCTCTTATAAGCCATGTAAAGATCTCATAGGAAATTGTGTTCATAATACACATTTGCTTTAAAAAAATTAATTAAATATAGGATGTTACAATGACTGGCATCTTAGCGTGTAAAAGGCAAATTCTGCAAAACTCTTCACCCATAAAACGAGAGCATGTTGACTTAAACAAACATAATTAACGCTATTAAATCACCGCTGACCCGCAATTAAGCGATTCAACGAACTATCATTATTACAAACAATTATTTCATAATCGATAAAAAATCGAGACACACGGAAGCTATACTACGGGCCAATTATCGAGATACAAAAAATCGATTGGATCCGATTATGACGGATCGGTTAATCGATTCATGCTTTCGACGTAAGTAGGGGAGGTATGGGAAAATTGCTAGCGGGTCAACTTTCTTAATCACAATGTGTAATGTAAGAGGTTTTTGTGTGTGTGCGTGACTTCTTGTGCATGTGTGCGTTTTATGTTGCGGACCTTGTTCGAAGGAGGTGAAGTGTTGTAGATTACAAGAAAAATGGTGTTAACTTTGCTGTTATTAGGCTTTGATATCGATAAAATAGCAAAACAAGGAATATTACAGATCAATTATGATTATACAACTACATATTTGAAATTATACTTTTAAAAAATCCTAATTGTACACCTACAAAATAGGACCCTCATTCCAAAAAAAAACTATATATATTCAAGGCCATCCTAAAAATTAAGCTCGCCCCAAACTCAAGGAAAACCTCCTCAACCATGAAACAACCTTCGATTGTCCCCAAAAATACGTCCAATCAATTTCCTGTGCTAACGCCATTAAAACGAAAAAAAAATGAAAAAAAAAATGCCACGTATAAAAAGGCAAAGTTCGCTTCGTATAGACCATTTCTTCGGGGTCATAGCACCCAACAGGAAGTTTCGTTGCGGGTCGGCGCGCGCGCAGCCGCCTCTTACGAAAAATAATACTCTTCTAGGTATAACACATAGCCAGTCAATCGTGTAAGTGTACGGTTAAGAAGTTTTTTTTTTTAGTTTTAAATCTTTTGTATGTTGATAGGATGATGGAAATGGCAGGTTTATAATTGTAGAAAATACACAAAACAAAAAAAACAAAAAAATGTCTCTTAAAACTCTCATAAAATTACACACTTAAAAACTTAATTTGTTACTTTGCCGAATATTGCTGACGAAAGTAACTCTAACGTTTTGACTTACACGCCAAATATATTGAACCAATTCAAAAAACATGTTGTAACACAGATAGATTAGAGCCTCTTTTTATCCGGTTGAGGGAAGTGGTTCTCCCTGTATATCTGCTAGTATTTTAATTTAATTTTCAAAAAGCCAAATGTGGTCTAAGAAACGAAATATTAGCTATTAAATTCTTGACCGTTATTTGAAGCTTACTAGTTTGAGATAGGCACCTACGTGTTTTCCGCTTTTATCTCTGTCCTTTTCTACCCCATATCTTGCATCTCTCTCGCACACCGACCAGTTTCACTCCCCACCAGGCAGGAGGCGACGAGTGTTCTCGGCGGCCACAGTTCGTCATTGGCGTCTTGTTTTCCGCCCGAGAAGGTTGGTCTAACCAACCGCTGTAGTATTTCGTTGAAAAATAAACTCAGTGCTCTCGCAGAACACAGGTGAGTTTATAATATTTTATACAATTTGTTAACGGTTTTACCGTTCGATATTCGATTTTGCGAAATCAAGTGTTAATATTTTGTACATCTACCCCTTTTTTGTCACGAGTTTCTTCCGTGTACTTTTTTTTTTTCAGTAAATTGTTTTCAGAATGAGTGACTTATAAAGCAAATACGGATGCGGTAAATAATAAAGCTACCACAGCCCGTGCACGTGACTATGGAAAAGAAAGCAAGCCCGAAGTTCCTAAGGCACCTGTGGCCCTAGTTCAATCCTGCAAGGCGTTCAACTTTTTGACAAAAAAGAATGGTGTGAGGTGCGGTCCAACCAGCATCTCCTTAGTTCGGACTGGTCACTACCGCACTTGAAGAGGGCTGGTGGTGTCAAGAAAGCTTTTCGGCCTTGAAAGACTTGGTACGCTCCCCTCGGACTGCCAGTAAGTCTGTTAGCCACCCCCCATGGGGGTCGGCTCATTATCACGGCGTGTGATGGTTTTCGGCCTTGAAAGACTTGGTACGCTCCCCTCGGACTGCCAGTAAGTCTGTTAGCCACCCCCCATGGGGGTCGGCTCATTATCACGGCGTGTGATGGTTTTCGGCCTTGAAAGACTTGGTACGCTCCCCTCGGACTGCCAGTAAGTCTGTTAGCCACCCCCCGTATGGGTCGGCTCATTATCACGGCGTGTGATGGTTTTCGGCCTTGAAAGACTTGGTACGCTCCGCCTAGGACTGCCAGTAAGTATACTAGCCACCCCCCGCAGGGGTCGGTTCATTATCACGGACCCGCGCAGGGTACCAATCTTGCATTTTGCGAGTCGCAGCATCATTACAAAGCAGGGACCAGTAAGTATACTAGCCACCCCCCGCAGGGGTCGGTTCATTATCACGGACCCGCGCAGGGTACCAATCTTGCATGTTGCGAGTAGCAGCATCATTACAAAGCAGGGACCAGTAAGTATACTAGCCATCCCCCGCAGGGGTCGGCTCATTATCACGGACCCTCGCAGGGTACCAATCATGCATGTTGCGGGTCGTACCATCATTGCAATCTACCCTCGCAGGGTGGCTTTTTGGATCGACTTTCGAAGAGTCGCCATTATAACCTTCCCTCGAAGGGAAATGGTAATCACACTCACGCTGAATGGCGTGTGACGCAAAACTCTAAAAGCTCCCTTGGGATATCACGAGTAAATTACAATAGGAACCATGTCCAACAGAGGAAACAGAAAGCGTCCAGGACCGCAGGCGGACTTTGATGCGTCCAACAAGGCACGTAAGTTATGACTTTCCAGGCGGGTTGCCTAACATTATATCAAGACCAATGGAAAGAAATGGGAGCTCCGCCTTTCTTGTTAAAAATAATAACTGGGTATCGCATACCATTGGCCAAAAGCCACCTTTGATAGATAATGCCAGATTTGACCAGAGAGTCCAAAGAGATGGATGTCGTCATATCCCAAATGATAAAACAAAAAGTTCTATTGATAGCTGCAAATTCTGCCAGCTTTTTTTCCAATATGTTTCTTGTGCCCAAAAGGCGACGGAAAGAACCGTCCAATACTCAATCTCAAGGTTCTCAACAAGTTCATAATTACGGAACCCTTCAGTTTAATAAATGTTTTTCGGGTGCTAGAGTTTCTTCAGAAAGACGAATGGCTGTGCAAGTGGATCTCGCCCAGGCTTACTTCTACCTTCCGGTAGCCGAAGGTCACAGATATGTTCTTCGACTAGTATACAGAAGAAGACTGCTTCAGATTACGTGCCTACCATTTGGCTTAAGCACGGCACCCAAGACCTTCGCCACAGTGACCAATTTGGGTGGCTCAAACTTTGAAAACTCAAGGGTTACTTATAATTGTGTATCTCGATTTTCTGGTGGCTCACCAAGATATATTTGCCTACTTTGGGATCATTTGCACCATTTTTTGGATGGCAAGTGAATAAATCGCAAGCATTATCAACAAGATAATGACAAAACGCACTACGTGACAAACAGCACGACAAACTTAGAAGACCTGCATAGCTTGATAGGACCTTTAAACTTCGCAAGTTTTCGTTGTTCCATACGGCAGACTGCATTACCTACCGGGCTCTCCTCACTATCCTCAATGCAGTGTTGAACAGCAATCTATACCTACCCTATTCATGGAACCGTGAGCCAAACGGTGAACAAACCATAAAAAGGGTTCTTATAAGTCACGATTGAAGTAATGATCATATTTTATAAAAATAACTACGAAAGTAATATACTGACAACATTAGAAATGATATTTTAGAACGATGTCTGTGGAACTTATGCAATCTTTCAAACTTAATTGAAATCAAATATGTATAATAAATGCCGTAAATTATTTTCTTAATTTTAATGAAATATGTAGTAAATCGTTTACATGTAAAATGAACCTAGAAGTCTTGACTGTCATACATAGAACCCTACTTAATTGAAGACCACAGATACTAAGAACATTTTACATAAAAATGTGACGTTTTTGTCATCGGTCGGGTTATACCCACCATTTTGAAAAAGTGTCATTCTTTGGTTACATTGTGGGCTCACGGCTCGGTGAATGGAGTATAGCAATGTTGAACCTACCAGCAGATACCTTAGCAGATCTAAAGTGGTGGCTGGTCAGCTGCCACCAAACCTTGGATATTCATTCGCCACTTCCCTGTCACCTTATAACCACGGACGCCTCCGATGTAGGATGGGGGCACAACTGAACGGAACTCCCGTAATGGGTTCATGGAACGAGAGAGAAAAAGGCTTTCACTGCGATCTGAAAGAGATGCTTGCAGTATTAACTGGAAAATCACGGCAAGTTGCTAAAGAGATCAACAGCCATTTTTCAATGCAGAAATGGGACTGTGGTGTCATATCTAAGAAATCAAGGTGGCACCCGATCAAGGAGCCTACCGAACTTGACGTAGAGAGTATTCAGTTATCTTGAGCTGTATCAAATCTATCACGTCGTGAATCATATACCAGCCCTATTCAACAGTCAGGCAGACCATCTCTCCCGACACAAACCTCCACCGGAGTGGCATCTTGTATCAGCAGTGGACCTATTTGCCTCGAAGCGAGCCCAGGGACACATAGTTGTGTACTACGTGCCCCTAGATCTGAAGGACCCGAAAGCGGGGTTCCACGATGCATTTTTCTCAAGTTTTGACTTACCCGCTAGCATGGGTATTACCGCCACCTTACCTTATACCGTAGGTCCTCAGTCATCTCAATTCAGGAACGGGAGTTAATCTCATAGTAGTTCCTTCGGTGGCACCAGGTATTTTGGCGAGCAGATTTGAAGTCCCGATCATTAGCAGTACCCTACACACTGATGAACCTCGAGCAGAAACCGATAGACACAGCAATGGGGATACCCCCTGCCAAGGTCAAGGAAATGGGGGGGGGAGGGACAAGGAGTCTCTCCGACTGAAGTCTTCTTCAATCCACACGCAACACTTATCAATCAGCTTGGAGTCGATGGTTAAATTGGGGCGAAGAGTATGAAATTGGATCCTATGAATCCTTGAATCCCTATTTGGACCTATACTTACCCAATTTTTAGCGGACTTACACATAGTAAATAAACTAGCATACAATACTATTTTATTACACAAGTCAGTTATAGCTACACTATGCAATGCAGAAACCACTCTAGAGCTAGGTTCACACGTTCTAGTCGGACACATTTTAAAATCAATAGCGCTGAGCAAACCTGTTCCCCGGGAAGCCGTCCATCTGGAATATTGACCAATTGGTAACCTACTTAAGTGCGGTAAACGTAGACGAGAATAATCCATTTGCAACTTCCAGGCACACTGCTGCTCTTTCTTTTGCTAGCTTGTTTCGGAAAGGCGAGTCCATGATCCTTCCTTGCTTGCAATAGACCCAGAAAATTTCAAAAACAACAAAGATAATTTAATCTTATGGCCAGTCTTTGGCTCTAAGACCGACAGTTCTAGTCATAGGCAGTCGGGTTGTTGTTTGATGGATAATCAGGAAAATATAAATCTAAGTCCAGTGTATTGGGTCAGAAAGACTAAAGCCTTGTTAGAAGATAGACGGACATCGGCTAATTCCTTAAATTTATTTATATCCGTTAGAGGCCAACCAAAGGCAGGCACCCGAACGATGATGCGGGTGGATTAAGACATTGTTAAAAGAGGCAGGAATAACTACAACCCCAGGAAGCTTCCACTCGGCGGTAGCGTCAAAATCTGTGTTGACAATATACCTTGGGACGATATATTAGCAAAGGGTAATTGGCGATCAGGCAATACATTTGCCCATTTTTACAGAAGGGAAAGATACCCACTAAATAGAAGTAGCAAGTTATCTCGATTATTTAATTAATCCAGCTGATTAATGTCTATATTTTTGTTACTATTGTTATTAAGAAGTATCGCAATGTTTTTGTTAATTACTATTAGAAAATGAAATCAATTTTTGCTTTTGTTCTTGCATCTCTCTTTTAATTTTTATTACTCATCCTTCGAGCCCCTTTTCCCAACTATGTTGGGGTCGGCTTCCAGTCTAACAGGATGTAGCTGAGTACCAGTACCAGTTAACTTTGATTACATTAGTATTCCAGGACGCAATACACATACTTACATGTGATTACTCGTGTACCTAAGTACCTATTTACATACACAATTTCATTGTGCTTTTGCTCACATTGGCGTCCACTTCCACCAGGCGATAACAAACACGTCTCAAACTAGTAAGCTTCAAATAACGGTCAAGAATTTAATAGCAGCGTTTTACCTGAAATAAAACGCATATTAAATACTTACCTTATTTGAAGCTTACATTTTAATTTCTGCCTGGTGTTTTCGACTCAATGACGAACTGTGGCCGCCGAGAACACTCGTCGCCTCCTGCCTGGTGGGGAGTGAAACTGGTCGGTGTGCGAGAGAGATGCAAGATATGGGGTAGAAAAGGACAGAGATAAAAGCGGAAAACACGTAGGTGCCTATCTCAAACTAGTAAGCTTCAAATAAGGTAAGTATTTAATATGCGTTTTATTTCAGGTAAAACGCTGCTAATATTTCGTTTCTTAGACCACATACAAAATTTTCCATTCTCAAACGAAAGTTAGCGTTGTACTGAGGAACTTTTAATAAGACCAATTTAATACCAATGCTTCAATGAAAAATGTAATTTATTTCTTACACCACAGCTCCCTTTAATAAGGATACTTAATTAACATGTAATTTGATTGATAAAATCGTGTAACACTTACATGAAGTTGTACAAAAACAATAATAACTGGCCAGTTGACAGTTGTTTTGTTTTTACATATATGAATTCGGTTCTCCGCGTGCTGTGAGATCATTTGTTGAAAAATTGTTATTTCTTGTTGTTGAGATGTGGCGTCTAAAGTACCTACCTACTTTAAAGAAGTATTTGAAAATATATATTAGGTATACTGATTAAATATATGGTACTAACTGTTCAGAGCGTTTTCACCAACGTCCCGGGAAAATCATTTTCCGGATAAAATGAGGCCAAATAGCTAGATAGATAGAAATAAATATGCGCTTAAATTTAAATTGACCTTTTTTGGGAAGTTGGTTAAAACTGTCTTAAAATGTATACCTTTGTAACACATTTTTAACATCAATTGATTTTAGTTTAGATGATAGAGCAAAACCAACATGTCACCTCTTGACCAAAAATTACTTTTTTTTTCCCTCCCAAAAATGTTACTCTCCATCAAAAGTGAAACGACCCCAGCCTTGAACTATCAGGAGTCGTGTGAACAGTACAGGGCATACGGAAGTTCACGCATGGAGGCATTCCAGCCTTATGTTTACTGGTCATAGTTGAACCTCCGTGGTTAATTGCAAGCCCTTTGACAATTATTGGGAGTCTTCCTTCTCTTGGTAATTAGGTTTAATTGGTAAGCTTGTTACTTTGATAAGCAGTTGCAGTCGACGGTTGGGAGAATCTAGACTTATCTATATTCACTTATAATGTCATAAAGCTTGAAGGGTTTATTTGTTTGAAAAATTGAAAAACAGTTGCCTCTAGTTTTCTGGCTCTAGGAATCAGTAAAAAGGGGATATTTGCAAAAATGTCCTCGAATGTGTCATGTCATGTTAGCATTTTTGGTAGAATTTAATCATAAAGTTACACTTAAAAAATAGTAGCTTAAATATGGATTGCTATAATCTATCTTGTCTCCTATCTTTTGTTTTGCGATAAGAGATTAATAGCCTTAATTCATATAGGACTAATGTTAGAATTCAATCTCTTATCGAGGATAGGTTACAGAAATCCACCATTAATGATTTCAAGAAAATCAAGACACAGGTCAAAGTCCACTGACCTTGCGATCTAAAAAGCAATTTTATAAATATGTAACTCAATCTGTGTACAGTTATTGTCCGTCATGGGAAACGGCTCCTCATGCATATTGCACTACTTCGCCATAAAAATTATGTTTTACTGTAGTAATTATACAGTGTTTTACAATTAGCGATACCGGGGGGTAGCGGCGCGTGTAAAATCTAAGCTAGTTCTTTTAGTGATGCTGGGAATTCTATACTATGAAGTGTTTCTATAACATGAAGGTTACGTATTTCAGTATTCATTTGAGAAATCTGTTCTTCCAGTCTTCATGATAGAAGAAGAAGATGAATCATTACTTAATAGAGTACTCAGTGCGAGCTCTTTTACTGGTGCCAGGAAAGCGATATTGTTGGTTATTTTCTGATTTATAATGGTTATGGACTCGAGTACTCATTAGAGAATAAGAAGTATTCCTCCGGTATTTATGATAGGAGAAGATCACCCAAAAGTAGACTGGGAGAAAACGCCGAACACGTTAAGTCCGCCATTTTAAAACTGGGCAGAAAGTACCTAATAAATAAAACACATAATAAGATTTAATACTTAGTAATATCATGACGTGGTATACAAAGCACCGATAGCTGTAAGCCACATTTTCAAAAACTTAAATTACTGACACTTCCATGTCTTTATATATATGAAGTAACCAGCTTTGTTAAAGAAAATATACATCTTTATAGCCACCCAAAGAGCATACGCTGCAAAAATATGATATGTACAACACGCCACAAAAAGGCTCTACTTAGTAAAAATCTGTTAGGTATGGCACCCAAAATCTATAATAAACTACCGAAGCATATTTTAAATATCGAAAATAAAGATTTATTCAAAAAACGTTTATATGAATTCTTAGTTACAAAATGCTATTACTCAATTAACGAATATCTAAATGACAGATACCAAACATAATAAATTTATTGTAACAAATTAATAATATTGACTTTGTATTAATAATGACAAATTAATTATATTGACTTTGAATTAATAATAACAAATTAATAATGATGACATAAAATGCATGTATTTGTACGCTTCAATGCAAGACATAGATGGACTAATATTATAATGACATTGAACCACCTTTTTAAACCTATGTTTACAAATAAAGATTTCATTTTCAAAAAAAAAAAAAAAAAAAAATGACTGTCTGACTTTTTTAAGCTTTCACGTCAAAACTACAGAATCGATTCGTAGCAAAATAATTCTATAGAGTTTCAAAGAGGACATAAGCTTTTTACCCAGTTACGAAAAGTGGTTTTCACAGAACTGTGAGTGTGAGTAACAGCTACTTATCAATGAATCTTTATTAGAATCTTTTCTAGCTCCTGGTTGTTCTGTCTCATTATCACTAAAGCAACTAATTAAAAAAAGTAATAACTCAACAAACAATTAATACCTTGTCTAATTAACATAAGCTACATATCAACTATTTAACGCCAGCACACTAATTTTGTTTGCGTATCGCCCCTTACAACTGACCACACATTTAAAAACCATTCTTACCATTATAGGAATAAAGTTCATAATCATTTGAAGCTAGAGGAACTATATGGATTTTTATAGTTGGTCAGTCATATGTGTGACCACTCAAATTGCGACTTTGACGTAATAATTTTAAGGTTGTTTTTGTATTATTACTGCTGTCTAATGGGTGGTTATGCTCAGTTTAATTAATAGATGCAATTAATAAAAAAAATGGGTGTAAAATGTTGTGTGTTCATATGATATGTTTGTTCGTTGTTTTGTAAATACATGTGTTTAGACATGTCAGATTATCATAATATTTTGTTTGTGGTATGTAAACTTTTGGCCAAGCGTGTTTATGTATGTTAGGCGCAATAGTTTATGTATTGCCAGTAGTTTTCTATTAAACATGGGCGCGATGATTTTTATTTGATTTCAAAATTGGATAAACGTTTTAGTCTAGTAATTTATTCTTATTATAGAATATTTTAGTACGTCTTCCTTGTCCAAAATCTATACTAATACACTGAAGAGTTTGTTGGTTTGAAATCTAAGGAATTAAAATCCAATTTGAAAAAAAATGTCAGTGTTAGATAGGAAGGCCATAGGCTTCTTCTTACCCCGTAAGCGGGAAGGAGTAAGATAGTAAGCTGTGAGCATACAGCAGAATTTGATTAAACTGTATTTTATTTATTTTTGCAGTTCTACTTAATCTAAAACCAACTAAAAACTCAAGTACGTATTTTAGTTAGTTTTATTACATATTTCCTAACTGCAAAGACGGCATCAAAAATCCCAAATTAAAAACCAAACCAAGCTCTTCCGTCTCACCCAAAAGCATCTGATTAGCCGACTTCAAGACAACTGTAATATTACAATTAATTTAATTTAAATTGGCGACAGAGCAATTAAGCTGGTCGTGAAAGTCGTGGAACAATGGCGGATGGCTCCCACAGATGTCTTGCTGTGTCACCTACATACTGACGAATGTGGATCATGGGCTTCTACTAGATTTTGGATGTTGCTAGGTAAGACTGAAGACATGCTGAATTGGCAAATATAGGTATCTTTGGCCTTCCATGGGGGTAGTCAGTAGTGACGCAATAGAACAACCAGTCTTGTCCTGGGTTTTATTAGTTGGGTATGGCTGTGTTGATAAAACGTAGTCTATGTGTTAATCCAGGGTAACACCTATCTACATACCAAATTTCAACCAAATCGGTCTAGCAATTTTTGAGCGAAAGAATAACAAACATACATACATACATTCTCACAAAAATCACATTTATAATATTAGTAGGAAGTAAGATATTAGTAGCATAGTATGATTAGATAATATTTTCAAGTAGGTGCCGGATTTGCCAAACAGTCAACTTGAAAGAGCCGATTCGTTTGAAAACACTTTAATACCATGAAAAAAGGAAGGAAATCACTAGAACAGTCTAGAAACTTTTTTGCTGCTACACACCAGACTGGCAGTCTAGCCCTCCGACTTAAGAACCCTACACATTAGCATATTCTCACGCTAACCCTTCCGTGGTGAGCAAAAAGAACGGTTAGAAGTAACGGTTGTGAAATCTACATAAATAATATTACTTGTGATGAGATGTGAATCAAGTCGCTGTAAAATCAGCACATTTATATAGGTACGTTATGTTTGTATGTATGTGTGTCTGTATGTGTGCTTGTGTGTAGTGCTTATGACCCGTAACGTATGTGAAGTCTGCTGGTTTGATTCCAGGTCAGGCTCAATTTTTTTTAAAGTAGTTAATAGTAGTAGAATAGTAGTCTCTCCCAAGTTGTACCTTGACTGAGTAAAGATGAATGAAAATATTTTGAAGAAGCCTGGATTTTGATTCCTGATTCAATCCGTCTTGAAGAAACGTGGGTTTTGATACTCATTCCTTCTCTATATGAGGAGAACCCTATGCTGTACTGTAGGATAGTAAAAAGGCGATAAAAGATGGTGAGATATAACAGAAAATACAAAAGTAATTATTTCTCGTTATTCTTCACCAATTTTACCTCTGAACTCCAAGAGGGTAATAACAAGTCATAGTGTCTCAATGACTTGGTACTGACGCCCGCGTCGCGGGTGGCTGCGCGCGCAACTAGAGCAAAGGTGAAAGAACACGAGAAACTCTCTAACATATGTAGGCGGGAATTTTTCGTATGATTTGTGGCTTGGCTCTGTAGATTGATACCTGATACCTTTTTAAGATAGGATGGAGTCAATCACTGTGTTTGAGAGTTCGTGGTGGAAAGGTAGCTTTGTTGCAAGGGTAAAATGGAATCAAGCTAAGGATTTCTAAATATTTATTTAAACGTATTATACCTATTAAGCTATACTAACGTCATTTAACTGCATTTATGTATTGTATACTTCTATGCTAATATAAGACAGAGGAAACATTGTTTTGTTTCTTTGTGTGTAGTAGGTACACAAAGGCTTCGAAACTGAAGCTATACTATCTCCAAGTAACATGAGTTTAGGCTATATTTTCTACGGGTAAGAAGTTCCCTTGGGACGCGGAAGAAACCGTGGTAGACAACCAGTAAATAATAATTTAAGCAAACAATTATTTGAAATTCTACATCCCATAGATTTTCTAAACGAAGAAGGATATTTCATAGCTTAACATTAACGGTAAAGAGTAAACTATCTGCGGCAGAAGTCTCATAAAGTAGGAGCTACATTTCACGTGGGCGGATCAACATGCTACCAATTATAGCATGGAAATTCCAATTCAATGACAGATTTCCAAACTAACTTTTTTGCGAAGGAAAGAAGGATTTTGTGTGGTGAAAATATTGGAAGAATTTATAGTCAAAATATAGTTGTTAGATCGGTAAAAAGAAGGTCGTGTCATCTCTACAAGATGTTCGGAAGTTAATTGAATGTAAAAGGTGCAGTTTTGTGAACATTTACGGTATTATTAATGCTCGTATACTGTTAGACATTGCGAGTAGAACAGAAAAAAACATCTAAGTGCGTCCCAGTGCTGCACACGGATGGAATATTGCTTAAACGACTGCCAAAGGTGCGTAAACGATGTATCCCGAGCCTGCCAGTGCTGCGGGATTGTTCGAAGGAGTTACCGCGGCCCTGGTACATAAAGGGATTAAGAACGGACCTGATGGGTTTTAGTCAGTAAGGGTCTGACACTTCCTCACGCTGCACCCTCGGGAAAAATCGTTTGAAGATTTTCCAGCAAAGAAAATGAATGCTGATAAATGTGCTTAGCTACAAATTTTCTAACGTCTATTTTGATAAATAAAATTAAATATTGACAGTGACGCAATGAATGTCGTTGTCAACATATTACGTATAATATCCGCGTCATTGCATAAACTAATGTTTTTGTAGAGCAAACGCAAGTCCTATAATTAGCAAGATATTTAAGTACTTACTGTTTGTGCGTCACTATTAAACGTTATGTTGTTTTGTCGTTTAGATAAACACGCATTTTAGAAAATTTCTTAGTTATATAAAAGTACTTAAATAAGTGTGTAATTATAGATAGGTTACGCATTTTTTATAGGTATTATTTTATTAATATACTTAAGTACTGATGCAGACGAAAAATTAGGATTAAATTAGCTCATAAAATACGAGTTTGCCTTTCTCCACTTGAGTCTATGTATTAAGTGTCTTATGTATCTTACGTTGCTACTCCTAGTGGTAAATTTATTAAGTCCCGAGGGACCTATTTATTTTATATTCTCAAAAAGTAGCCTATGTTAATGTCATTCTCAAAATTTCATTTAAATATATTATGTTATATATGGTTTTGACGTGACAGGAAGAGTTACTTTCGCATTTAAGACTATCTTTTGTATTACGAAACGGGACATTTGGCAGCTTTTAAGCCTTTCTTTTAGTCCTGCTTTCAGCGTGGAATACAAATAACTTTTTCTTGGTGTTAATAGCAGCGTTTTACCTGAAATAAAACGCATATTAAATACTTACCTTATTTGAAGCTTACTAGTTTGAGATAGGCACCTACGTGTTTTCCGCTTTTATCTCCGTCCTTTTCTACCCCATATCTTGCATCTCTCTCGCACACCGACCAGTTTCACTCCCCACCAGGCAGGAGGCGACGAGTGTTCTCGGCGGCCACAGTTCGTCATTGAGTCGAAAACACCAGGCAGAAATTAAAATGTAAGCTTCAAATAAGGTAAGTATTTAATATGCGTTTTATTTCAGGTAAAACGCTGCTATTAAATTCTTGACCGTTATTTGAAGCTTACTAGTTTGAGACGTGTTTGTTATCGCCTGGTGGAAGTGGACGCCAATGTGAGCAAAAGCACAATGAAATTGTGTATGTAAATAGGTACTTAGGTACACGAGTAATCACATGTAAGTATGTGTATTGCGTCCTGGAATACTAATGTAATCAAAGTTAACTGGTACTGGTACTCAGCTACATCCTGTTAGACTGGAAGCCGACCCCAACATAGTTGGGAAATGGGCTCGAAGGATGAGTAATAAAAATTAAAAGAGAGATGCAAGAACAAAAGCAAAATTGATTTCATTTTCTAATAGTAATTAACAAAAACATTGCGATACTTCTTAATAACAATAGTAACAAAAATATAGACATTAATCAGCTGGATTAATTAAATAATCGAGATAACTTGCTACTTCTATTTAGTGGGTATCTTTCCCTTCTGTAAAAATGGGCAAATGTATTGCCTGATCGCCAATTACCCTTTGCTAATATATCGTCCAAAAGTATATTGTCAACACAGATTTTGACGCTACCGCCGAGTGGAAGCTTCCTGGGGTTGTAGTTATTCCTGCCTCTTTTAACAATGTCTTAATCCACCCGCATCATCGTTCGGGTGCCTGCCTTTGGTTGGCCTCTAACGGATATAAATAAATTTAAGGAATTAGCCGATGTCCGTCTATCTTCTAACAAGGCTTTAGTCTTTCTGACCCAATACACTGGACTTAGATTTATATTTTCCTGATTATCCATCAAACAACAACCCGACTGCCTATGACTAGAACTGTCGGTCTTAGAGCCAAAGACTGGCCATAAGATTAAATTATCTTTGTTGTTTTTGAAATGTTCTGGGTCTATTGCAAGCAAGGAAAGATCATGGACTCGCCTTTCCGAAACAAGCTAGCAAAAGAAAGAGCAGCAGTGTGCCTGGAAGTTGCAAATGGATTATTCTCGTCTACGTTTACTGCACTTAAGTAGGTTACCAATTGGTCATTATTCCAGATGGACGGCTTCCCGGGGAACAGGTTTGCTCAGCGCTATTGATTTTAAATTGTGTCCGACTAGAACGTGTGAACCTAGCTCTCCAGTGGTTTCTGCATTGCATAGTGTAGCTATAACTGACTTGTGTAATAAAATAGTATTGTATGTTAGTTTATTTACTATGTGTAAGTCTGCTAAAAATTGGGTAAGTATAGGTCCAAATAGGGATTCAAGGATTCATAGGATCCAATTTCATACTTTTCGCCCCAATTTAACCATCGACTCCAAGCTGATTGATAAGTGTTGCGTGTGGATTGAAGAAGACTTCAGTCGGAGAGACTCCTTGTCCCTCCCCCCCCCCATTTCCCTGACCTTGGCAGGGGGTATCCCCGTTGCTGTGTCTATCGGTTTCTGCTCGAGGTTCATCAGTGTGTAGGGTACTGCTAATGATCGGGACTTCAAATCTGCTCGCCAAAATACCTGGTGCCACCGAAGGAACTACTATGAGATTAACTCCCGTTCCTGAATTGAGATGACTGAGGACCTACGGTATAAGGTAAGGTGGCGGTAATACCCATGCTAGCGGGTAAGTCAAAACTTGAGAAAAAGGCATCGTGGAACCCCGCTTTCGGGTCCTTCAGATCTAGGGGCACGTAGTACACAACTATGTGTCCCTGGGCTCGCTTCGAGGCAAGTAGGTCCACTGCTGATACAAGATGCCACTCCGGTGGAGGTTTGTGTCGGGAGAGATGGTCTGCCTGACTGTTGAATAGGGCTGGTATATGATTCACGACGTGATAGATTTGATACAGCTCAAGATAACTGAATACTCTGTACGTCAAGTTCGGTAGGCTCCTTGATCGGGTGCCACCTTGATTTCTTAGATATGACACCACAGTCCCATTTTTGCATTGAAAAATGGCTGTTGATCTCTTTAGCAACTTGCCGTGATTTTCCAGTTAATACTGCGAGCATCTCTTTCAGATCGCAGTGAAAGCCTTTTTCTCACTCGTTCCATGAACCCATTACGGGAGTTCCGTTCAGTTGTGCCCCCATCCTACATCGGAGGCGTCCGTGGTTATAAGGTGACAGGGAAGTGGCGAATGAATATCCAAGGTTTGGTGGCAGCTGACCAGCCACCACTTTAGATCTGCTAAGGCATCTGCTGGTAGGTTCAACATTGCTATACTCCATTCACCGAGCCGTGAGCCCACAATGTAACCAAAGAATGACACTTTTTCAAAATGGTGGGTATAACCCGACCGATGACAAAAACGTCACATTTTTATGTAAATATAGTATCGTGGTCTTCAATTAAGTAGGGTTCTATGTATGACAGTCAAGACTTCTAGGTTCATTTTACATGTAAACGATTTACTACATATTTCATTAAAATTAAGAAAATAATTTACGGCCTTTATTATACATATTTGATTTCAAATAAGTTTGAAAAGATTGCATAAGTTCCACAGACATCGTTCTAAAATATCATTTCTAATGTTGTCAGTATATTACTTTCGTAGTTATTTTTATAAAATATGATCATTACTTCAATCGTGACTTATAAGAACCCTTTTTATGGTTTGTTCACCGTTTGGCTCACGGTTCCATGAATAGGGTAGGTATAGATTGCTGTTCAACACTGCATTGAGGAAAGTGAGGAGAGCCCGGTAATGCAGTCTGCCGTATGGAACAACGAAAACTTGCGAAGTTTAAAAGTCCTATCAAGCTATGCAGGTCTTCTAAGTTTGTCGTGCTGTTTGTCACGTAGTGCGTTTTGTCATTATCTTGTTGATAATGCTTGCGATTTATTCACTTGCCATCCAAAACGTGGTGCAAATGATCCCAAAGTAGGCAAATATATCTTGGTGAGCCACCAGAAAATCGAGATACACAATTATAAGTAACCCTTGAGTTTTCAAAGTTTGAGCCACCCAAATTGGTCACTGTGGCGAAGGTCTTGGGTGCCGTGCTTAAGCCAAATGGTAGGCACGTAATCTGAAGCAGTCTTCTTCTGTATACTAGTCGAAGAACATGTCTGTGACCTCCGGCTACCGGAAGGTAGAAGTAAGCCTGGGCGAGATCCACTTGCACAGCCATTCGTCTTTCTGAAGAAACTCTAGCACCCGAAAAACATTTATTAAACTGAAGGGTTCCGTAATTATGAACTTGTTGAGAACCTTGAGATTGAGTATTGGACGGTTCTTTCCGTCGCCTTTTGGGCACAAGAAACATATTGGAAAGAAAGCTGGCAGAATTTGCAGCTATCAATAGAACTTTTTGTTTTATCATTTGGGATATGACGACATCCATCTCTTTGGACTCTCTGGTCAAATCTGGCATTATCTATCAAAGGTGGCTCTTGGCCAATGGTATGCGATACCCAGTTATTATTTTTGACAAGAAAGGCGGAGCTCCCATTTCTTTCCATTGGTCTTGATATAATGTTAGGCAACCCGCCTGGAAAGTCATAACTTACGTGCCTTGTTGGACGCATCAAAGTCCGCCTGCGGTCCTGGACGCTTTCTGTTTCCTCTGTTGGACATGGTTCCTATTGTAATTTACTCGTGATATCCCAAGGGAGCTTTTAGAGTTTTGCGTCACACGCCATTCAGCGTGAGTGTGATTACCATTTCCCTTCGAGGGAAGGTTATAATGGCGACTCTTCGAAAGTCGATCCAAAAAGCCACCCTGCGAGGGTAGATTGCAATGATGGTACGACCCGCAACATGCATGATTGGTACCCTGCGAGGGTCCGTGATAATGAGCCGACCCCTGCGGGGGGTGGCTAGTATACTTACTGGTCCCTGCTTTGTAATGATGCTGCGACTCGCAAAATGCAAGATTGGTACCCTGCGCGGGTCCGTGATAATGAAACGACCCCTGTGGGGGGTGGCTAGTATACTTACTGGTCCCCACTTTGTAATGATGCTGCGTCTCGCAACATGCAAGATTGGTACCCTGCGCGGGTCCGTGAAAATGAGCCAACCCCTGTGGGGGGTGGCTAACATACTTACTGGCAGTCTTAGGCGGAGCGTACCAAGTCTTTCAAGGCCGAAAAGCATCACACGCCGAGATAATGAGCCGACCCCTACGGGGGGTGGCTAACAGACTTACTGGCAGTCCGAGGGGAGCGTACCAAGTCTTTCAAGGCCGAAAAGCATCACACGCCGAGATAATGAGCCGACCCCTACGGGGGGTGGCTAACAGACTTACTGGCAGTCCGAGGGGAGCGTACCAAGTCTTTCAAGGCCGAAAACCATCACACGCCGTGATAATGAGCCGACCCCCATGGGAGGTGGCTAACAGACTTACTGGTAGTCCGAGGGGAGCGTACCAAGTCTTTCAAGGCCGAAAAGCTTTCTTGACACCATCAGCCCTCTTCAAGTGCGGTAGTGATCAGTCCGAACTAAGGAGATGCTGGTTGGACCGCACCTCACACCATTCTTTTTTGTCAAACCGTTGAACGCCTTGCAGGATTGAACTAGGGCCACAGGTGCCTTAGGAACTTCGGGCTTGCTTTCTTTTCCATAGTCACGTGCACGGGCTGTGGTAGCTTTATTATTTACCGCATCTGTATTTGCTTTATAAGTCACTCATTCTGAAAACAAATTACTGAAAAAAAAAGTACACGGAAGAAACTCGTGACAAAAAAGGGGTAGATGTACAAAATATTAACACTTGATTTCGCAAAATCGAATATCGAACGGTAAAACCGTTAACAAATTGTATAAAATATTATAAACTCACCTGTGTTCTGCGAGAGCACTGAGTTTATTTTTCAACGAAATACTACAGCGGTTGGTTAGACAACCTTCTCGGGCGGAAAACAAGACGCCAATGACGAACTGTGGCCGCCGAGAACACTCGTCGCCTCCTGCCTGGTGGGGAGTGAAACTGGTCGGTGTGCGAGAGAGATGCAAGATATGGGGTAGAAAAGGACGGAGATAAAAGCGGAAAACACGTAGGTGCCTATCTCAAACTAGTAAGCTTCAAATAACGGTCAAGAATTTAATGATCGATTTAAGTGGTATTGTTCATACATTGATGGCCTAATTGGCTCGGTGCCAGTTTCCCAGTACGGGATAGATTCCCGTGTAGGTACAATGGGTGGTTTTATTATTTTGCAATGATGGGACATTTTTATGACCTGTTGTTATCATAGGTTGTTCACTTTTTAATGGTAATGTGCAATGTGTTATGTTATAATATAATATGTTTTATTTACGTAGCATTTTTTGGAAGAAATCTGTATGAATTTAGGTCTATCAATTTAATCAGAACTCTAGTGGTGTTGTCTAATCGAAATATTTGTACAGAATTTCACTTATAAGATTGTTCCTAAAATTTAAAAGTACATTTACAGCCGATCGGGTTCGTTGTATGTAGATTAGGTAATGTTAATGCGCACATTACGACTAAGTAAATAACCTGTATCAGATCTAATAAAAAGTTTGATTGGCTTCAAAATTACCGTCAAAATAAACTGTCAAATAGAACAACCAACGGCTTACTTTCAACCGACTGATTCTGCAGTGTCTTATCATTTTGTAACATTACAAACAAAAAATCAATTTTCACGACACACTAATCAACGAAAAACGCAATTCCAAAAATTAGATTATTCCGTACTTTAGGCAAGTATCAGTATGTAAGAATGTAAAGCAATCGTATTGAGCTCAGTCGGCCGGGTGGCGACCCGTTGCCCAACCGACAACTAATCGTATTCATTGAGTCGACCCCCGACACTGTTGAAAGCTGATTCATATTTATGAACATCTTCTTCGTTATTGGGTACTTGTTTGTGTGGTTTGTATGTTTTTAATGTACTAATGTATGTAATGTTTTTGCATGGTAGTTTTAGTAATTTTAATAGTATATTAGATTCTTCTGTAGGAACTTAGGTAAAATACGCTGGTAGGTACTCGGATAAATGTGCTATCTAACACTTACATAACAGTAGTTCTTATACTTTAGATTGGGGTGTTCAAGCAAACTCTTTATAATATTAAGAAGACACTTGATAACTGGATGAAATTGAGCCTTCTTAGTTAAACACGTTTCAGATGGAAAGGGTAAGTTTCTGTTGGTAGCATTGGGGGAATCAGCAGAGATGCTTTAAAAGTCTAGGTATGGGCTTCATTCAGGTTTTCCTTTTCAACGATGCCTGCTGCTAATTCGAAGCTAAGACTAGGTAAATCAAACCGTATTGACAATTATTCAAAGGACCGAGTGATAAGTCATTACAAAACTTTAAAGGAAACCAGCATAATACATAGTTCTTCATACACGCAAATCAATGGACATGGCTCATTGAACAAAACCGTGTGTTAGACAAACAATCCTTTTTAAAACTACCCGCTCCCAATTGTTCTAACTCGGCCAAGGGTTATAAGAATTTGAACTACAGCGTAAAAACAGATTAATTCTACAATAATGACAGAACACACTTCACATAAGGCCGGCTACACAATGCCGCCCTTCTTGCAACATGCAGTTTTTGCGAAATACGCACACGTTGCAATAGTCGTGTGAAAATTGTTTCTTGTTCACCAGTTTCATTGTCATGTGCCAACGATTTATGAATGTGTGTGAGCTGCCTAAATTGCGATTGGTTAGAGATAATGTATTGCGAAATGAGACGTTTAATTTGTGCTATAAAGACCGCTAGATCGGTCGATGACTTTAGGTACGTCACTGCTGAATTCACACAATTGTTTCAGGCTGTTCTACAGGTGGTATTTGTTGGTTTTAATAGGATTTTATTTGTTTAACTAGCCACCGACATTCATTTGCCTCCCGTGCGCAGTACTTTGGGCATCTGGATAAAAATTATAGCTTATGGCCTCGCTCGATGAATAGGCTATCTTACACTGAAATATGTAACTTTTCAAATTAATCCAGTGGTTCCTGAGATTTTAAGCAAACAAACTCGTCAGCTTTAGGTATAGTTTTAAGCATGTATAAAGTATAAGTATAATATCGTGTAAATCGTTGTTTTTGAATTTGGTGCGTTTAAGGAAGTACCTACTAACTGACCAAAAGCTAAACTCTTTCGGTGACATAGTTAAAATGTAACAAATTGCACAATTAGACTACAAAAACATTGCATTAGTTTAAATGAATGATTAAGTTCAACATAAAATTAACCAAACTCGAAAATAACCTAACCTCTTTCGTTTTTTTTTGCACCTACAGGTTGTTGCCAAATTAGATTTCATAAAAAAAAAATGAAACTTTACTAATCGGATTACAGTGACCTCAACTTTAGAAAGGTAAATTACTGCAGTAATTAAGAAAAAAAAACGGTCGGTACATATGGTCGTGCTCTAACGGCTATTGTCTCGGGAAAAAATATTCTTTATACGTACATAGAATAGTTTTTATCAGATTTTCGCACGGTCCCAACACTTAACTGTTCATGTATACAGGGTGCTCTAACGCGGTTTACGGGTAATATGGCGAAAATATCGCGGCAATTGAGCAGTTAGTTATTCTTAATTAAGCACTGTTTAAAGTAAATAACGTCTAGTGTGTGTTTTTGATTTTATTTTGTAGATTTTAATGCTTTTTTTTTATGATTACGTTGAATGTTGGTTTGTTCTAGATTTATTTGAATTTTTAATATGAGTTTTAAAAGTAGAAAAATATTTTCTAACTGTTGATAACTTTCTCGAAATATTTTACAACATTCCTCCGACCAATTTTCTTTAGTTGGAAACTTATTACAAAAATATATCTACAGTTTGTCTTAGATCTCACACAAAAAAAAAACATTTGGCACCTACTAAAAAAAAACAAAAACAAAATCAGCCTGTATACATTTCAGTGTGGCAATTAATACGTTTTGCGCCACAAAAGTTGCGCAACAGTTGCGCAGCCATCCTTGAGAGGCTCCCGAAATATGGACCAAATGAAATGGCCTTGCACCTTTTAGCTTATATATAAATACTTTATTGAGAAAGATTAGCTCTTTCATTGACTTAAGCTCAATCCTTCTCCTTATGAGAGGAGGCCTGTGCCCAGCAGTGGGACGATAAAAAGGCTGTAACAGTACATCACTATAATTATCAGTTATGACCTGTTCGGGATAATCTTATCGTGAAATAAATATGTATAGTAGTCTCTAGATGCATTTAGCCCCTAATCGTTCTAACTATAATTTTATTAAAATTACAACGTTACTCATTCTCCACAGTAATCTACAGTAGGTACGTAGCATCCACTCCTATTTAAAAGTTCCAAAGATTATTTTGACGTTGACAACTCATAAACGTCAAAATGACGTTACAACCCAGCTTATTATGTACTCATGATGCTCTATGGTCTAACATAGTATTATGTACGTCACGATAACCGTCATTTGAACATTATTTCAGTTCTGAGTAATCTTATAATAATAAGTCCGCTTACGTCATTTTGTCGTAGGCGTCGAGTGCTGAAATGAGCGTAGAAATGCGAAGGTATAGATATTCGTGGGCTTTTCATTTAATTTAAAGAGGTATCATATTAAAAAAAATAATAATTGTTTGGTACCCACTTACTTTTATTGCTATGAAAATAAATTCCCTTTGTGTTTCTAAAGGAGGATTTCTGAACATTCCTTTTTCGAAAATCGTAACGCCATTTTGATGTTTGAATTTAGAATTAAAAAAATGAATTGAAATGGCCGTTGTCTATTTGATTTGCATTTGTTTTGAAGATTTTGAAATATTTAAGTGTTTATAAATAGATATAGGTATGTCGTTTGTGGATTTAACGCAAAAAAATGTTGACAGCCAAAGGTTACGAAAGGTTAAATTCAAATATCTACTAAGTACGGAAACAATACTGGAATAAGCAAATAACTATTCATTAGAAATCAAATATTTTACCCATTTCCTTTTAAAAATAGCCTTAAACTGAATACATTATTTAAAACCGTAGGAACTAAATATAAATATAAATTTAACAATATATTTGTAACTTAAGTCATAAAAAATATATAACGTGAATAACGTTAAAAAAATACAACACTTTCATAAGAAATGATAACCCACCATTTTCGCTTGATTATCATAAACAACCGTTAATAAACTATAACCCGAACATTCATCAGTAAACCATTCAAAATTCACCCTTAAGACGTCGCAATAAAGTCCATAAGACACGCATAAATAAATTGGTAGTTTTCTACACATTAAGTTCATTGTGTGTAGTGAAAAGATTTTCCCACGAAAAAAGGAAAACTTGTGTGTATGTTGAAACTAGTTGCAACACTAGTTGCGTGTCGTGTCGTATGGCGAGTGAATGGCACGCCTAAGGTCATAGTGCGTTGACATACGGATAAGTGTGATTAATATAACAATTATAGCGAATAACTTAGGTACCTAATTAAGTACTAAATGATCTGTACTATCTATATCTATGTATACTTCTTTACTAATATGATAAAGGCGGAGTATTTGTTTGTTTGTAAAGGCTCCGAAACTAATGAACCAATTTGAAAAATTCTTTAACATTATATTTCGTCCGGTTATGGAGGGAAATATATAGTGTATTAATAAATATCGAATATAACTTTGTATATATGTATAGTGTGTACATTGGATAAAACTATATAAATACATACATTATTATTAAAAAAAATATATATATATCGAATATTTTTATGAAAGAATATTCTAAAAACATTGTTAGGTAAATAAGTATCATGTTGTAAGCAAAGTCTTGAATATGAAATGTGGATGGATATAGACGAAAAGGACCAACAAAACGATGAATGAATTATTATGTGGCTACTACCTATAGATATAGAATAATTTTAGTTTGTAGTTGGTTATAATTAACCTATGTATTTCATGAAAAAAAACCCGTTCAGAAAATCCTAACACTTTTTTACGTGCCTCTTGAAAAACTTTGATCAACTTCAGAGATGTAAGTCGCCATTTATTTTTCTATGACTAACCGATAAAAAAAGTGTTTAAGTACACATAAATTAATCTCGCATGACATTGAAGGATATAATTACTTCGCTACCGAAGGGCATTGGGCATGTAAAAAAACTTGCCGTTTTAACATCTAAGTCATAGTAATTTTCCATTTTTCCTCATACACTTAGAATAGCCGCATACTGTAAACTGAACAATCGGCCAACAATTGACCCGATGATAGGCAATTGCTTTTTTAAAGAAAATCTTACTGTAACAGCTTTTTTATCGTTTCACTGCTGGGCCCAGGCCTCCTCTCACACGGAGAAGGATTGAGCATTAATTACCACGCTTGCTCAATGCGGGTTGGTGATTTCAGACTTTATAGGTCCAGGTTTCCTCAAGATGTCTTCCTTCACCTTGTTATCAGCCATTGGTGTCCACGATATACTTAGAAAGTACATACAAACTTAGAAAAGTTGCATTGGTGCCTCATACTCGTGAGGGTGGCTTTACCCACTAGGCTAAAACGACTTCTAATCTTCATTCTACCTAGTCAAAATAAATTTAATAGTTAATTTGACTAGTTAACTTTAAGTTAGTCAATTAGTTAAAGTCAGAACAGATGAAAAGTTTTCATCTGTTTTCACCCGATCTTTGTAATGTGCGTACTACCATTTATCTTCATACTGATTTATGAGCCCAAACAAACTATCGGCCGACTAAAAGTTTGTAGTGTGCGGCTACTCTTAATTGTAGTTTTATTCTGCCATTTTCTTGTTATGCTAATCGAGATGTTAATTGGGAATAATTAATTAATAATTATTTAATATAAATACTTTTTTTGGTGTATAATGGCGGAGTTTAGTGTAAAATTATCTTAACTGAAATTATAATAATGTTTGCATGTAAAAAATATTAAACATTTTTTAAAATAAATATTTTTTTTGGTTTGACGTATTTAAAGCTATAAATAAGCTTATTAATAAAGCTAGATTCAGTTGGGAATAATTATTAAAATCAACATAATATTCAAAACAGCTTGTAGCCTACATAAACTTTAGTTTATTTCAGTTCATAATTTTGCATGGAGTATTTGAATCTCAGGAACCATTGGTCCGATATGAAAATTTCTCACCATATTATATACCCCATTTATCCAGGAAAGCTAGAGACTACCTTTTATCCCTCTACACCAAGTAATTCCAACAGAACGCGGGTAAAACCACCTACAAAAGCTAGTTTAAATATACAGAAACCCGTATTACTGTAGCAGTGTTATGAAATATTCAGTGGGCGGTACTTTTATGTATGTTAAGCACGGCTATAAATCATAGAGCGATTTTAATTGAAGACGGTACGATTTTTCAAGGCGAATATATGCTCTGTAATTACATACGTTCGCGGTTAACGAGCAGTTGCATTTCAAAACGAAACGCCTACCGTAACATGGTTGGTTGAAAATTGATTTTTTGAACGAGTTATGTAAACTTTAGAAATTATGCTGAAATAGCTTTAGGAACCTATAGAATAAAAATCTAAAAAAACTTGTTTTAGGCTTTTCATCTGCCTAACCTTTTCCCAAGAATATCTGGGTCGGCTTTCAGGGCAAAATTCAGTCGTTGCATATAAAACACTGATAGGTATTCAGCTGCCTTTGATTATACTCGAAACCGACATATTAGGGAAAAAGCGAGATAGATGATATACGTCACGACACACTTCTAACTAAGCACGCCAATTAAATATGTTGACAGTCCTCTACTATTCTCTCCAAGCTAAACTAAAGGTATATTTTAACCAATAGCATCTTTACCAACACATTAATACTATTGACCCCACTAAGTCCCTCTGAGAGTACGAGATGAAAATCAGCCTAAAAGATTTCCTCTCGACCGGCCACTAAGCCAAGCGTTACATTTACTCAGCTCCGGATCTTGCCACAGCCTCATTAAAGATTCTAGGTCGTTCTGCAATCGTTAATTAGTGAGATAAGTACTGTATTAATTGTGTACGCCATTGGAGCTGGTATCGCGCCATCTAGCGGTGAGCGGTGTTAGGTTACATGCAGATGTGAACCTCTTTGGTTGGTCGGCGAAGGTTTTGGTGAAAAAAGTTTGCAATTCGAATGTTAATTTAAAAAAAAATATACAGACGTTCGAATTGAGAACCTCTTCCTTTTCGGGATGTAGGTTGAAAATAGTAATTTTAAGTATCAATTTGAATCTATCACGTAAGATTGAAGTAAATAGAGTTATGCGTAGGATTAGACAAGTTAGATAAATTTCTAAAGAACCAGTAGAATTTTGTCATACAAATATTTTTACCGCCGCCCATTATGTAGTACCCCTGAGCGAAGCTACACCATTGGTTGTTTAAAAATTCCGCTTCTATTCATTTTAGTGCATTTTGGGCCTAAGACACTGTTTATATGCCATTTTCAAGCTGGTTAGCACTGCCTGGACTTATGATAATTTATTAATATTACTTAAGTAGGCACATATTTTCTTCTCTAACATATTGCAAGTATGAACGCAGCCTTGTGCAAAATTTCGAGGTTTACATACATCTGTATACTTTACTGCTTCAGTACGAGGTCGAGTTGTACAATCCCAAGCTTTTGTAACGAAATGTAAACATTTTATTATATCGTTTATGCCACAAATGTTATTGGGAAATATTTGGCTTCTACCTATACCTAGTGGTGCCTACTAATATTATATATTTATATATTTTTTTATAACTTACGTCTTACGTATCTATGTATACCTCATAAGGTTATTTTATCTCCAGAAATTGTACTCTGCTTTATCTACACAGAAGCTGTTGGTAAACCCTTCAATAAATAAATAAAATATTATATAAAGCTGAAAATTCTGCTTATTTGGTTGAACGAAATGAAAATGAAATGAATTTCTGTGTTAGATAGCCCATTTATCAAAGATAGACAAATATATAATTTACATCCGGGTGCATAAATTAATTATCATGGGACAAAGACGTCACCACGTGCGAAGCCTTCCTCAATAAATGAGCTATTTTACATTGAAATATTTTTTCAAAACGGTCTAATTGTTTCTGAGTAATGTCACATACAAAGAGACATGCAAAGTCTTCAGCTTTTTAATACGAGTTTTATCATCATCATCATCAGCCTATCGCAGTCCACTGCTGGACATAGGCCTCTCCAAGTGCACGCCACTGAGATCTATTTTCGGCTTCTCGCATCCAGCTCCTGCCAGCCGTCTTGCGCAAGTCATCACTCCACCGTGCCTGAGGACGTCCTACACTACGTTTGCCGAGGCGTGGTCTCCACTCTAGAACTCGTTTACCCCAACGGTTATCGGTTCTTCGGCTAATATGGCCAGCCCACTGGCACTTCAGCTTGCTGATTCGGTAGGCTATGTCGACGACCTTGGTTCTCTGACGGATTACCTCATTTCTGATGCGATCCCTCAGAGAAACGCCGAGCATAGCTCTTTCCATAGCCCGCTGAGCGACTTTGAACTTGTGGACCAGCCGTACCGTCAGTGTCCACGTTTCGGCTCCGTAAGTCATGACATTTATATATGTTATGGTTATATTATCTCCAGAATAAATTAATTATTAATTGTAACATCTGTCTTACTTGAATGTCGACAAAGACGTCAGCTTACCTGAAAAAGTAAAAAATAAACATTAAAAATATGCAAATATGTAGAACAAATTAATATTAAAATTTCTATAAATAATGCAAATGTAACCGTGACAACAATATAAAATAAATAATTTTAAATGTTATTTATATTTAAGTAGGCACTTAGGTCTGGATTTTATGTGTCTTTAGCAAGTATTATTTCAGCAGTTAAAAAAAAAAACTATATGTATTTGTATGTAGATCTAGCTGTTTCTTGCGGCTTTATTCGGTTCCCGGATGAAAATACAGCTTATGTCATGATGGCTTATGTCACAATGCAAACTTTTATCAACTTGTGAAAAGTTTGGCTGTCTATTTAAAACCTACATGCCAATTATTCCAAGTTACTTGTAACCGTAATATTACGGACTGAATCTAACACTAATAGGAATAGAAACACATAACATAATGGCTAGCAGTTAATTAAACTTTATGAACACGGCAATGCAAGTTGATACATGTACGCTTTTTCTGCAATTCCCATGTAATTAAAGAAAAATTATTGCCGGCTACTTTACAGCGCGGATAAAAAAAAATAAAAACAGCAAAGAGGTCAGCTCACCGGGTGATTAATTTTCAAACCGTGTATCCTATTCGATTGCGTTCGGAAACGCACCAACGCTTACCATTTCGGATGTGTAGTGTTGCGAAATTAGAACGGATATTGCTCGTTCCTCTCGGCGGCTATTCTGATAGAAATTTGAATTTTGCCGGTTAACTGCCGCCGTCCGGCCTCGTTACACCTCTTTGTTATTTGGACATGTATCCGAACGGTTTGGCGAGAGGTGACGAAGCGTGAAGACGCCATTTTGTTTCGACAGATTAGACGTTAAATGTCTAATTAAGTGATGGCGTAAGAAAATGAAAAGCGGTTTTCTTTCAGTAATTACTGCTTTGATGGAATGAAATAGATACGAGATTTATAACATAGGTACTTCAAGAATAGTATTTAACGTTATTGCAATATTTTCCGTAAGCTGTCTTACCGAATTTGAAAGCCTCACAAGATCTATAAAACATCGACCTATTAAGAACCTCCTTCATTTTCAGAAAAGTTTTACCCATCACAAACTTATACAATTAATCACAGTCTTTCCTACAATACCACAAAATTGTACGTAAGTGCCTAAAAGCAATGTAACAACTACATTTAATACGGCAAGTGAGGCGTGCTTGACGGAAATTAAACGCGCATCAGCCACTCCTCGGAGCGTGGCCGTTACGGACATATCCTTTACTTGACAAATGTAATGTTTACTAGGATAGACAGAGAAGGTTTTACTTAAATATGTCTCTTTTTGAAAAGAGAATCGTCGTAAGAGACGCGACACAAGTTAAAGTGAAGTTTGAGATGGAAATGAAAATTGGTCGTCTTTGCACCTAGCACTAGTGAATCAGTCCTTTACGAGTTTTAGAACGAAAAAGCAAAAGAAAGCTATGTTCAAGTGTTCAACAAGAACTGTATTAAAAGCTGTTTTTGTCCCTGTTGATTAGTTTACCAGAGATGGGAATTATTATGTGGGACTAATGACAAAATTATGTATATCTCTAGTAAGGAAAACAACACGCATGTAGCTTATTGAAATCCGCAAATAGAGTCAATCTGCAATTAGTGTAGTCCAAGGAAGATGAATTTTTCGTTATTCAACCCTTTCTCACCACATTAATTCCTCGTCTTTCCTAATAAAAAGAATCATCTCCACATCAGCATAAACAAAAACGGTACCCTCCAATAGTTGGTTTATCACACGGCCAGGGCGCTCCCGTCTAACTGTAGTCACGGGTCGCGGCGCAAGCAATTAGCTCGACCGCCCACCCGTGACCGAACTTCGGACATACTCGACCATCTTCGGGTTACTTCGGATTTAGAATGCTTCAGATTTTCTTGTTGAGATCTGTTTTCGCAGAAGGTTCTAGAAGTTCTCTGAGGAAAGACCGAACAAAGTGGCAAAGTGTAGATCTGTTAGAAGCGTATCTGGGGTACAAGGCCTTAGATTTCATTTTGAAATGTTTACAGACCTATTGTGATTAAGTTTCCTGCTCGGATTACTTACAACCAAAGCTTTAATTGTTATATTTAGAACCAAAGCAATATTGCAATTTTAGAAGAAACCATAAATTCTTCAATGCTTTGAAAATTAATATGTCTAGTGCTGTGAACTGAAAATGCATTTCATAGGTACACTATGTGCTGCATTCCTACATTCGTAATTTTGAAAAAAGAATCATTCAAGATTCTAGCAGCCAGTATCCAAAATCTGACAACGACAACATACTCCATCGTAGGAGTTCCAAACAACAGAGGTTTAAAATACTGATGTTTTGGCCAATCATCTGATGTTGACGTATTGGGTTCAGACATTTGAAGGTCAGGCCGACATGGGTCACTGCTACCACGCCCGGCTGTGTCACTCGTATGTACAGGACGATTTTACAAAAAATATTATTATTTTCACAAAATTATAATAGTATCTACTATACTCTATCCACGGAAGCAAGAGCTAAAAGGTAAACAAAGAATGACAGTTTTTCAAGATGGCGGTATAACCCGACTGATGACAAAACGTCACATTTTTGTGTAAAATGTTCGCAGTATCTGTGATTTTGTCATCGGTCGGGTTATACCGCCATCTTGAAAAAGTGTCATTCTTTGTTTACCTTTTAGCTCTTGCTTCCGTGGATAGGGTATAATGTTTTCTAGTAAGCAGCGTTTGTAAATTAATTTGATAAAGCTGCTTATGGCTCCGTACAATTTACTATGTAGAACATGGCCCACAAAGATGTAGCTTTGTATGTTTCTAATAGTAACTACATGGATCAGAATATTGAAATAACGTTATTTAACTGCATTTAAAAGTTAAAATGGTCTGCAGAAAAATAAAATACTCAGAAAACGTTATATATAGAATTAGTAAAGCGGGAATCCAATATAGCTATTTCTTTCCACAAAATTAAAGGGAAATTGGTTAGAATTTAGCGTTAACTATTATATACCCAGAATGGGTACACACGTGTCCAGTTTTACTAGACCACAAAGTCTAAACCACAGGAAAAAGGTGGTACAACAATTATTTACGTACCCTGAAAAGTGCTGAAAACCACAAACGATTAAGTAATTCACTTACCTTTTAAACTAAAAGGAATAGTAGTAAAATTAATAAGTTTTTGTACTAGTTTTGTAATGGAAACTTCCTGTAGACGGCTATGGTACCCCATGATACGTATGTGAAATCAACCGCGAATTACTCCGGTGCTATTATGTATATTGTTTATAGGTAATATACGCTTCTTTTCTATGAAATAATATGGCCTAATAGCAATCTATTCTATGCTTTAATAAATAATTACTATGTTAGATCCTTAGTAAGACTGGTGGTCAGATTTTCTGACTTCTGTCTACCCCGTACTAAAACGTGTCTTCTCAAAACATGGATTTCTTCCTATCCTTGGTAATGAATTGAAATATAAAGAACAAGCCAAAGAGCATTAAAAATATATCAACAAATTCAGTACACTTAACTAGTAACGTGAATCGAAACAAAAATAATTATACAAACATATCGATAAATTATAACCTAACATCTGTCATCCAAACCAGCTACCAAAACTAAAGCTATTAATAACGAAATAATAATAATATCGAATAATATTTCAATTTCAATACCGATCTCTAGTTACTGGTGAATGAACTAGCAGTTTGACTTTTAAAACTGGCTGGCGTGGTCAGCGACACGGCTTGACGTGACATCATATATCATTCGTATCGACGCGTGATCGACTGGCTAACGATTACAGCCAAATTGTATTTACACTAGCAGTGTTAGTGAGGGGAAAAAGTGTGCTCGATAATTTTTGGTTGTCGATTTTAGTTTTGTTTATAAATAGCATTTTTAATAAGAGTTTTTCAGTATGTATTGGTTTTCCTTTCCCATAACTTTAAAGGGAAATTGACAGTTTTCAAATGTTCAGTGTCCTGGGATATAAAAAAATATTAATGTACTTTTATTCATATTACACACGTGTATATTTATGCCATTTATCAATAGCAGTACCTCTCACGAATTTAATTTCAGTAATACTCCTCTAATCCTCTTTGACAGTTACACATAATGTTACAATAAACCTAACGGCACATCGATAAGGAACTAAACTTTAATCAACGGCAAAGCTAAGTTGGCACTAAAAAGTACCGGTTCGTTTCATTCACATTGTCTCCGTGCGAGCTGATCATCTGATTGATTGCACCGCATTCTGACCTTTACGCTTTACGCAATAGAGGTCATGTCTGTCTGCGGTGATGGGGCAACATCTGATTCATTCATTGCTTTCGAGATTTTAAGGTTATCAAATTGATAGTTGTTTGAGTAATAGGAATGCGTGGTTTGGAATAACCATCTTGGTAAAACTCATCTTGAACTTAAGCTTGCAGAATATTGGTTGTTGGTCACCAACTTCGTGGCTTGTTGGCATATTGGTATGTTGGTCGTAGTTCAATTGTTTGTCAAACATCTAGTCCTAGACAGACAATACTGACTTGTGTCGTTGTTCTACATATAATAAATATATTAGTCTAAAACAGAACTGTAGATTTAACAAAATATTCAGTGACGAACTTTTATGAAAATAAGGAGATACAGGACAAATAATAAATACAGATAAATAATTTTAATAGCATGAAGAAAGATGGTCCCACATTGAACATGGGACACTTGTAAACTTGTAACTATTTCTACGGTACAAAGTTCTCGAAGTTAAGGTCGTACTAATGCCTTGTAATATATCACAGTAACAAGTACAGTTCTTGTTAATTAGCGTAAGAACTAATACATTTAACCTCTGAGTCTGTTTGTGTACATACTGTTGTAGAATACTTCCTATCTCATTAATTTTAAATGGTTTATAGTTCGTAATTCTGAGTCTATGTATCATGTATCTGGCTATATGTTTTCTATGTTGGCGGTCGGTTTCTAGTCTAACTGTATGTAGCTGAATACCGGTGTTTTACAAGGAGAGACTGCCTATCCGACCGACTCAACCCAGTTACCCGGCAACCCGACATCCCTTGGTAAGATTGGTTGTCAGACTTTCTGGCTTGTGCCTTCGACACCGCTTGGTAAAACTGGTTGTCAGACTTTCTGCCTACTTAGATCACCCAAAAAAAATAAAAAGGTGAAATTCATATTGAATAAACATTTTTTTTTTCATATCTTAACATTACACTATTATCTAAACCGTTGTACAAATCTGTAGCATTATGTTACGTAAACGCTATAATTGTGTTTCTAGTCGAATTTGCCTGTATCGATTATAATGCGCGAACAACCACGAATCATCTCCGACTGTGGGCGGCTGTGGTAAGAACGCGGTACTATCGCTGTCACAAGTTTTCATGAATTCATATACCTACGTATTTTTTAATTATTCCATTGTTATTAAGTATTTTGTGGTAATTTTGATTAAACGCGTTAACGTGGCATTATGGTCCCATAGGCATGCAGTAGGTACATATATCGAGTATATTAATATTTTTTTGGTCGTTCTTGACGTTATCTATGAAACAGTCTCAATAGTAATAGCATTGTAGCCATCAAGCGGGTTTGAAAAAAGAATGACTAAGATCGAACCCGAGCCACTATAAGCATACACAAAAATAACACAAACCTTATCACAATCAGATATGGCAGTTAAGAAGCCTAAAGTGGAAAATTCTTTCGCCTGCTTACCCAAAAAATACCTAGTGCTGAATCTTTCTACAGCGTGTCCTATAAACTCTTCAGTCATACTAGATAACCATCTAAAATAGAACCATAAATAAATAAATTAAATTAATAACCAAACCCATCACGTTGTCGTCACCAGTACATTTGCAACAAAAAACGTTTTAACATATTCAATTTACGGAGAGGCGCGGCGTCCGCCCGGCTGTCACGGCGCACGCGCGTCTCAGATGTATGACGAATAGTATAAGATTAGGGTTAGTTGACACTATGGGGAATTTGTGGGTATGTACTTTACTATCTATAGGAAGGTGCTGGTTCGTTTGGGTGTTGCTGGGGAGTTCTTCTTCTTGTCTTAGTTGACACTATGTTTTTGAGGGTAAGGATAGACTATGGATACGGACTTTGCTATATATAAAAAATATAAGTAATTTAATTATTATGCAAGGAGTAATATTTGCATGCCAGTTAGGCAGAATATAGCTCGATTTTTTATCCACTGTAAAAAATGGTATTACCAATGTTCTGTGCAAACAAATGTTTGTTTCTCAATGCCGCAATGGCTATGTACCTGTTGATAATCATAATACCATTTAATATGTTGTTATGTTTTTTTTTTCATATTTTAATATAGAAGAAATGTGTTGTTCTATAAACAAATGGAAACCATAATACCATTATCCCGTTGACCTGATTAAATGGCGTAATCATGGTGATGTAACCCCGGTGACTGGTCACCCCGCAGGATTTAACTTTAAGGCAACTTTTCAGGCACTTGGCAATTGAGAACAGGGATTAAAATAAAAAAACTAATTCTAAAATATAAGTAGGTCTTACAGAAAGATATTCTTTTAAAATAAGTTATATTTGACATTGGAGTGTTTTGATAAATGATAAACCCCTAAAATTGTATAAAATAAGCAAAGCAAAGAGACCGGTGACCCTGTCAATTGATGATTCGCATTGAAGATGTATGCAATATATTCTAAGTGCATTCATAGATTCTAACTACCGAACACTTAACAATATTTACGACAGGCGGCAACTAAGTCTAAACACAACTTCAAGCGAATTTCAACTGTATTGAAATTGAAAACCATTTATACGTAGGTACGTAGATTTCCACTTCCCATTCCCAACCAATTATGATGGCAAAGTTATGTACCTATAACCCTAAGGCCTGCGCACACTGCAGAATTTTAGTCGGCCCTCGGTAGGAAAAAAAAAACGTGAATTCAGACAAAGTTTTTAGTCGGTCTGCTACCGGACATATACCCAATCGTTGTTACGTGTATACTTCCATTCATCTTCATACTGATTTATGAGCCCAAATAAACCATCGGGCGACTAGATTTTCGAAGTGTGCGCACGCTCTAAGGCCTTAATAGTCGTCAAGCGAAAATCAAAATTGCGTATTTCTTTGAAAATTTGATCTCAGTCACAGCTACAGAGCGTTTGGTCGTATTAAGTACATAGTAAATCACATAAAGGTTTTATGTGACTTCACTCAAGTTTATTGCTTGGGTACCGACAGCACCAGCGTTGAAAGTCTTTATTTTTAGTGCTTTAGGTATTTATATATTCTAACCAAGTTATGTTCTAACCAAGAGGTATTGGGTTGCCCGGGTAACAGGGTTGAGGGGGTCAGATAGGGCAGTCGCTCCTTGTAAAGCACTGGTACTCAGCTACATCCGGCTGCAATGGAAGCCGTCCCCAACATAGTTGGGAAAAAGGATATTTTTATATGTAGGACTCAGTAGGTATGAAGGGTGATTTTTTTTCGGAAAATAAGGTTTTATTGTGAATTCTGAGTTGACCATTTGTGGTGAAATGAGAACGAATGTATTAACTTAAGGAAAAAAGCAAAAAAAAAATTACAAAAGACTGGAATAACCAACTTGTTTGAATTCCCTTTATTCCTGTATAGTAACATTTTATTTCCTCATAAAACCACTTACTAATATAATATAAGTAAGTAAAACAACAAAGGATCAGCATGGCCATCCAATGGGGTAATGCTGCCAGCCTCTTGGGTACGCTCCCAGTTGACAGCGATGGCGATGAATTTTTTGACGCGTTTTGAAAATTGTGTTTGTTTTTATTGTTTTACTAAGTAGGATAGTTTTATTTTGTGTTGTAAAATCCTAATAAGTAAAATGTATAAAATAATATAATAAAGTAAGTTTGTTCTGCTGTCGGCTGCGCGTGCGCTCGCTTGCGGTTACGTGCGAGGCTAACGATTTTTCCACCACCATAGCACCCGGCCAGCCTTATGAGGTACATACGAATGCAAACTTGTGAAGTTATGACACATTAAAAAAAATGGCATGTGTGGTGATGGTAAAAAAGAAAATCATATAAAAAAATATAGTTGAAAAAGCAATAAATAGCTACCATGAGAAAAAGCCGATCAAATTAATAGTTCCAAAATATGGCCTATTTTGTGACTTCGCTTCTATTGCGTGCTATTAAAAAAAAGAAGAAATAAACAATTGAATCGATTTTCCTTTATTTTAACTTGGGATTTAATTATTATTATTGGGATTGTGAAACATCAGGCCTCTTAGCAATAAATATGTTTTTTCTACAGTCGTCCCTTTCACACCATTTGTTCACAATCTGTCCTTCCAATATAACTTATTCCACATTGCCAAAACATGTATTAAGAACGCTTGTACCCCAACATATTTCTGAACCAACACAAAATTAAGGCATCGTTCAGACCAAACGTATTGTCGGCCGCTGACTGTGAGCGCGCGTTACGCAGTTTATTGCTTTTTCATATATATTGAAATTGTCGTTCACACCGAACCGACTATACGCTGTTACGTCGTCTGTTGTAGCTGACTCTCAGTGGCCGATTATTTTAATACGCAACTATGCACGGCGGACGCGGATTGGGTACGCGGACGCAGTTGCCGAATAGCGCCGCTCCGCCGCGTACGCACCGCCCCGCGCCTCGGTACAGCACGTCGATAATTTGTGTCCCTTTTATATAAACTTAAACGTATTAAAGATAGAACTCATCGAATGTTTTACTGTCATTCGAAAATATTTCTTGAACTTATTTGGATAAAGTCTATATTCGAAATATAAAGTATGAAATTGACCAAGAAAACATCTCTTCAAATTTAAGGGATGTACCCACAATCTCTTCTTTTTATTATTTTCGTCTTCCTCTAGATCTTCGCAAATGGCAACTATCTGAATGCGCATGATGTAATTGAAATATAAGTGAAACGTCTGATTTGAAAAAAATAAGTTTTATCGTTTACTACGAGCAACTTCAAATACTGAGCCCTTTTATGTGTAGAATAGTCAGCCGCTCAGCGTACGCATCTAGTGTGAACCTACAAGAGCCTATTCTTTTGTTCACACATGTAGCGCATCGTACGCTATAGCCTATTGTCGGCTTGGTGAGTACGCGTACTGCAGATTGAGTCGACGTTCACACTGGGGCAGACAGTGAGTATACTCACAGTCAGCGGCGGACAATACGTTTGGTGTGAACAATCCCTAACATCAAAAGTCAAACGGTCAACGAAATCATTATTATGTAATACGACCGCTGTCGTCGACTGTACCCAAGTGAAATGCAAGTAAAACAGTACTGTAACCAGAGCGGTTCGATCCCAATGCATAGTGAACGCTGTATTTTTTGTACCTCATATTCATATGGCTATATTATATGTACCTTCTTATGTATGAATGTACTTGTGTATGCGAGGTTGCTACTTAAACGTTGCAAGGGTTTAAAGCTGCTTGTGTTAAGACTTAAGACTTCTTTTGAATATTTTTTGAGAGTTAAACGCAAAACTTTTGGAGCGTTCGACAATGAATGAACGAGAATGACGATCGTCATTTGTTTATTTAAAAACATTATAAATCTATTCGCGTTTTTGGGGTTTCGTACCTAAAGGGAAAATGTGACCCTGTTACTAAGATTTCACTGACCGTCTTTCACCAGGCTGTATTTCATGAACTGTGCTAATAATATACACACATTTTCTTTTTTCTTTTAATGGCTAGCACTGTTTTATAAAAAAGAAATAGCATCCTCTTATGTTTTGGGGTCTGCATAGTATATGGTTTAAGTTTAGATTCATAGTTTAAGTTTTTTTTGTGCTAATTCCTATAACGTTTTTACCTTATTAAAGTGGTTGTCTACATAATTGAAGTAACTAAATACGTAATATATAGGCATTGTTCTTTTGTGTCAATGATGTGTCATATTAATTGGTTTTCCTCAATTTATTTTATAAAAATAAGTCGCGCGATCACCTTCTTAGGTGACAAATATCTATCACTATTTAGTAAGTATACTTTAGAAAGTGTAAGAATCCAGCCCAAAATTTAGACTAAATATTTATGAAGTTTGCTATTCCTATATCCAACGTCTTATAGAGCCATAGCCAACATTTGTCCAAATAATTGACTAAGTACATTCAAGCATCCAACGGGAACTACAGCCAACATTTGAAGCAGTCAGGGCCAACGTTTGTAGTCATGGCCCAACCCGTCAAGCAACCATTACAAAGCGTTTTTACTCTGACGTATCGATAATATGAATTAACTTTTTTGTCTAACCTTTTTGTTATGGTAATCTAGTGAAAATGTTAATGAAATATAAAAGAAAGAACGTCTGTCTGTCTTCTAAGAAGATCAGAATATAAAATGTGTTTTGTTAAAATTTTGTTTATGCGTTGTCATGGCAACCTGGAACAGTTGGTACATTTTTAGGTGTACCTTGTAATATACAAACGAAAGTATTTAAAATTTGCTGTTTGGAACTTCTTCCCGTGCCTGGATAAAAAGTAGCCTATATTACTCGGGTATAGTATAGCATGCCAACAGTGAAATATTTTTTCAAATATTTCAGTAGTTTCGGAGCCTTTACCGGTACCTACAAACAAACAAACAATTAATGTTTCTTCTTTTTTATGTAACTGTAAACAAAAGCTATATTTAAATACATATTTACGTAACAATGCAAAATCAGCTTCATACTTCTACTATCCTTAATCCTATTATGTATTAAATAAATAAATAAATATAAAATCATCCTACAATTGTCTTCTATAGAATTACATCATAACTCACAATTGAATGAAACCAAGTAAAATAAACTAAGCGACTTATTTTTATAAAATAAATTGAGGAAAACCAATTAATATGACACATCATTGACACAAAAGAACAATGCCTATATATTACGTATTTAGTTACTTCAATTATGTAGACAACCACTTTAATAAGGTAAAAACGTTATAGGAATTAGCACAAAAAAAACTTAAACTATGAATCTAAACTTAAACCATATACTATGCAGACCCCAAAACATAAGAGGATGCTATTTCTTTTTTATAAAACAGTGCTAGCCATTAAAAGAAAAAAGAAAATGTGTGTATATTATTAGCACAGTTCATGAAATACAGCCTGGTGAAAGACGGTCAGTGAAATCTTAGTAACAGGGTCACATTTTCCCTTTAGGTACGAAACCCCAAAAACGCGAATAGATTTATAATGTTTTTAAATAAACAAATGACGATCGTCATTCTCGTTCATTCATTGTCGAACGCTCCAAAAGTTTTGCGTTTAACTCTCAAAAAATATTCAAAAGAAGTCTTAAGTCTTAACACAAGCAGCTTTAAACCCTTGCAACGTTTAAGTAGCAACCTCGCATACACAAGTACATTCATACATAAGAAGGTACATATAATATAGCCATATGAATATGAGGTACAAAAAATACAGCGTTCACTATGCATTGGGATCGAACCGCTCTGGTTACAGTACTGTTTTACTTGCATTTCACTTGGGTACAGTCGACGACAGCGGTCGTATTACATAATAATGATTTCGTTGACCGTTTGACTTTTGATGTTAGGGATTGTTCACACCAAACGTATTGTCCGCCGCTGACTGTGAGTATACTCACCTACCTAAAGGGAAAATGTGACCCTGTTACTAAGATTTCACTGACCGTCTTTCACCAGGCTGTATTTCATGAACTGTGCTAATAATATACACACATTTTCTTTTTTCTTTTAATGGCTAGCACTGTTTTATAAAAAAGAAATAGCATCCTCTTATGTTTTGGGGTCTGCATAGTATATGGTTTAAGTTTAGATTCATAGTTTAAGTTTTTTTTGTGCTAATTCCTATAACGTTTTTACCTTATTAAAGTGGTTGTCTACATAATTGAAGTAACTAAATACGTAATATATAGGCATTGTTCTTTTGTGTCAATGATGTGTCATATTAATTGGTTTTCCTCAATTTATTTTATAAAAATAAGTCGCTTAGTTTATTTTACTTGGTTTCATTCAATTGTGAGTTATGATGTAATTCTATAGAAGACAATTGTAGGATGATTTTATATTTATTTATTTATTTAATACATAATAGGATTAAGGATAGTAGAAGTATGAAGCTGATTTTGCATTGTTACGTAAATATGTATTTAAATATAGCTTTTGTTTACAGTTACATAAAAAAGAAGAAACATTAATTGTTTGTTTGTTTGTAGGTACCGGTAAAGGCTCCGAAACTACTGAAATATTTGAAAAAATATTTCACTGTTGGCATGCTATACTATACCCGAGTAATATAGGCTACTTTTTATCCAGGCACGGGAAGAAGTTCCAAACAGCAAATTTTAAATACTTTCGTTTGTATATTACAAGGTACACCTAAAAATGTACCAACTGTTCCAGGTTGCCATGACAACGCATAAACAAAATTTTAACAAAACACATTTTATATTCTGATCTTCTTAGAAGACAGACAGACGTTCTTTCTTTTATATTTCATTAACATTTTCACTAGATTACCATAACAAAAAGGTTAGACAAAAAAGTTAATTCATATTATCGATACGTCAGAGTAAAAACGCTTTGTAATGGTTGCTTGACGGGTTGGGCCATGACTACAAACGTTGGCCCTGACTGCTTCAAATGTTGGCTGTAGTTCCCGTTGGATGCTTGAATGTACTTAGTCAATTATTTGGACAAATGTTGGCTATGGCTCTATAAGACGTTGGATATAGGAATAGCAAACTTCATAAATATTTAGTCTAAATTTTGGGCTGGATTCTTACACTTTCTAAAGTATACTTACTAAATAGTGATAGATATTTGTCACCTAAGAAGGTGATCGCCATAAGGTTATGCCAAATTTAAATTTTTAGATACTGTCATTAACAACTCGAACATAGCATTTAATAATTTTGGACGGCTTTAAAATAGCTTTTGGCAAAAACTAGTTATATTTTGTTAGTTTTTGTTTCATTTTGGGAAACATGTTTGAAATGTACTCGTACCTATAATCCGACAAGAAGCAATTTCCAAAATTTCGCCGTGACATACATCTTCTAACTTATTTATTTTATCCTATTCCTATGGTCAATGGCCCACAGTGTACCATGCCATACACACCATGATACACTGTATTCCATATCCCAATATGTGTTCGTGGCGGGGGTCTCTAGAAAGCAACAGTCATGCTCAGGTGTGCTCGTATTAATGGATTTATTGGCGGGATACGATCAGACCAGTATCTTTTATTTAGATTCAGACCTGATATTGATACGGCGTTTCTTAATCTGATTACGAAAGATTCGTAAAGATTGGAGTTGTATCTAAAAAGGATTTTATAGGTCTTTTTCATAATAAGAGGAAAAAGAATGTTTGTACCCTACGGATTCCAAAACTATCAACCAATTTTAAAAATTAACTACCTACGCAGGTGATTTTTATCCAAACTAATATTATAGATGCGAAAGTTACACTGTCTGTCTGTCTTGAGCTGTTTCTCTCTCATTCAATCTGTCTGCCAGGAGTCACTATTCCACGCAAACGAAGTCGCGGGCAGAAGCTAGTAGGCTATATTTTCTTCCGAGTACGGGAAGTCATTTTCACGGGACGGGGTCGCAACTGTTGAAACGGCTAGTTTCATCATATTTTGACGGTCTTATTATGCTAGAGATTGCATTTATATTTTTTTTTATAATTTTTAAACAAGAATATCTACTTATTTCTCAATACTTACGTAGCTTACGATAGAAAAAATATAGGAACTCTTAACATCTAGTTAATTAAATAACTATAAACAAAGGACACTCATAGGAAAACTGTTCCAAACATCAGTTGCAAACTTTCCCGAGCGCTGATTGGCTGATACTCGCGTGACGTATTGAGGGGCGAAAGAGCAGTGTCGTCATTGGCTGATAACTAGCCAAGTCTCAATACTCAATACTCAATACTCAATACGTTTATTGCACTCCATATGTTTTAAAGGTGTTACATAATAATATAGTACAGTATGGACCCTGTAGGGCACGGCAACGTAGAAGAGAGTCTTGTTGTATCATGCGGCAGTGACATTCAATGACAGTGAAAACGCACTGAACGCGCCATGGTCAGAGATGATAGTAAAATTAAACTGAAAATAAGTATTGATTGGCTTTGAATTTCACAAATGCGAATAAACACCATTTCAGTGAGGGAAGTATTAGAAGATAATCACAAAAATTCTAACATATTTTGAGTTGTTATTGATCCAATTAATTTGACTGTTTACAAGACTGAACTTTACCATTATTTATTAAATTACACATAAATTTTTCAGTCTTCTTAAGCAACCAAATTAAACAACTAATGATCGAATATATATTTCGAGAACTACCAACCTATCAACACAAAAATGGCACTGGCCTAATCGATTACAATATAGTCGACTAAAACATTCCTCTATTACAAATGATCGAACGGCACAGTTAATAAGGTAGCACGTTTATCTTATTAAACGTCTGAAGCTTGTGTGCGTGATGGATACCCGGGAGGTAAGATACCGTCGACAAATAACGATTAGTGATGGGCTTAGTAGATTGGTGGTATCGATTTTTATTTAGGCGATTTGTATAGGGAATGTTAGGTTATGTAAATACGAGTATTAAAGATTTTAAATGTAAAATGATTAGTATGTGGCAGGAATTGACTGCCATTAATTTTTAAAGGAATTGTGTTAAGAATAAATAATGATTTTTTCCTCTTCTTCTGAGAGAGAATGAACGAAAATACTTATAAACATGATAAATTCTCAAGCGGACATCATAAATCAACGACATCGCCCCTATTATGCAGTATTTTTCATATCGATATTCAAATTACATCACTAGCATACGAGAAAGCACACATACCGATACAATTAGTCGATATCGGTACATCGGTGGCTGGCGCGCTAAATCAACGTTTACTACATTTGTCATAGACTGCTCGCATCTGTAGAGAAGCTTGTATTTATTATATTTATGGTATGGCAATACTGGTCTTCAAATATTAACTTTGTACAATTTTAAATTAAGAAATTGTGTATTATTTTCGAAATACGTTTCGGAAGGAGAAATGTAGATACACTATAAACTTTAACAATCATAAATGTCTGAGTGAAAGAAAATTAATAAATGGTTGATGGTGATTTCATAATTTGTTTTTTATTTTCATAATTAAATAAATAGTATGAACTAAGGAGTTAATGACACTAAAATTAATTTGAAAACTTGCTTTAAGATCTTCAAAACAGGGCGCGAACCTATTTTAAATCTATGTTCAAAACTCAAGCCAGGCATAAAGTTCGAAGCTCAATCACCTCTCAATATTACCAATGTCATATTATTTATAATACCTAATGTTAAACCACTCCGCCTAGAAAGCCATTACTGAGAAGTGTTATCTGAACTGGGCGCTCCATCTCTCATTTTTGGACCGCACGGGACGCAGCCACGAGGCGATAAGAGCGGATTAACTACAACTATTTATCATTTCATTCCACTTTTTTGTTCACTACCGTTCTAGGATGGATGAGGTTCGACCTCCTTGGATTGCGAGTAGGCTGTACGTCTGAGTGCCACTGACAGGTTCATTTTTATTTTTGGACTTTTTTTTTAAGTTTTGGTCGTGTTCGGTTTTCGAATTTGCGTGGTTTGAGTTTTTGAATTAGGAATGTTTATTTGTTTGGTGTTGCAACTATTGTGAAATTCTTCAGTGCCAGTCACTGATTAGGTCATTTGCATAACCTAACTCCTTAGAAGGGAAGTGAGGCAATCAATGCGTGGTATCCTCAAACTAAGTGGTTGCATTCACTTCTAACAGGTCGTTCTATTTGATGAGATTGTTGTGGGCATTTTGGACAATGTTAAACACCTGTTAGCCTATTCACCTATCAGTTACAACGAACCTTGACATTGAAACAAAACAATAAGACAACGTTCAAATAATCTACAAATACAAACGTCAACCGAACGACAGTTGAACTAAAGACATCCATTACATCACAGCCTAGAAACAATAAGATTTAACAGCACTACGTCACGGCTAACAATAATAAAACAATACGTACAACTAAGTTCATTGTTACCATCTTTCACCTATCAACGGAGATATAATCTCGTGAAAACAGCTGATCGGAACAATGACGAAAACCAAATGAACCTATTTAAATGAAAGCTACTAGATGTGAATGAACTGCCTTGAGGAACTCCTGATGTTGGCGCAAATATAAAAGAACAATGCCCTATTGTTGTCGAGCGACGTCATACTACGGAATATAGGTCAGTGGAGGTCCAAATGTGGCGATCAGCTGATCCCACGATCAGCCACCACGATGCTTTCAATGAGCTAACTCCCGTGCTAAAGAAAGTTTTTTTTTGTGGCAACACCTAATTGTGAACCTGTGTTTTTGTTGGTTTTTTTCTTGGTAACATTAGCTTACGGTTTCCTCTATGATATGGGAACTTGGAACAATGCGTTTTATCAGCCGTGTGGTTGTAAATTGTTGGGAGAAAATATGAGTAGGTTCTGATGGGTGAGTGTTTAGGCGTTCTGTGTGTGAACTCTCTCTTTCGTAACACTTCTTGTATGGTACTTCAAGTTAATACAAGGTGACATGTCTATACAAGTCATGTAGTCATAAGTTTACCGTTTAAACACATTTGCTTGACAGCCGACTTTCAGAATGAGCTTGTTTTTTTAAAAGAGGTGTCAATTGTAATTTAGATTTTGCTACACTTTCATAGCCCAATTAAAAGTGTTTAGCATTGTTTACAGATATCGGGTTTAATTAGTTAGAAGTGAAAGGTGAGAAAAGCTCTAATACGAGAAAACGGATTCGATGTGTAAACAAGATAAAATCAAGAAAAGGTTTAGACCATGACCTTTTTGAATAGATCAATTTTTGGTACTTTTTCTGTAGCACACATAAATGACCTTCGAACTATCACCGTTTCAAAGTGAAGATCGATCCACACTACGGCAAAAACCGCACCCAATTATCATTTCTCCTATGAGAGCACAATGCGAACGGCCCCAAGGAATCTGTACGACAAAAGACAATGGTACATTGTTTGTTTTCGCCGGTCGAAGCAATTATGTCGACCACGTGCGCAAGTTTGTTTACCATTTGTTATCTGCCATCTAGTCTGTCCTTGAGATTTCATTGTTCGTACATCTGGTGACAAGTTTCCGACGCGATTTTCGTGTTGAACTTTCGATTAGTGTGTATCGATGTTGCTAATGTCACGTCACGTTTGGCGCGTTGGTTTTTTAATTAGTGCTTCCTTGTATCAGTTGTAACTGCTGGACAAAGGGCTCTCCCAAGGTTCGCCACTGTACACGATGGATTTTTAGTAAGTAAAAGTCTGACACCGCTGCTTCCCGGCGACCTTGGCCAGATTGTCCGTCCATATATCGGCGGTAATTAGTGCTTAAAGAGAGTAATTAGGAGGGCCTGAATCAAGTTGATAGGTAACTGAAGTTTAGGCGGCGTGAAACTATTCAGTACTTAGTAACGAGTGATTACCCGCGAGGTAAACGCATCGAACTCATGTTTACTAAACATATGCCGAGCTAAGTAAACTTACATCCTACTTAGTTTTAGACGTACTTGTTCTTAGAATCAGTGAATAGGTTTATCACCTTTCGTATTGTTACCAAGAAGATCATGATTTTTTGGCCGGGCGGTGGTAAGTCGAGGTAGAGTTTCAATAATATCGAAATGTCGAGGTATAGTTTTGAAGCTAAGGTTGAGATTGTATATTAAAACTTACATAGTATTTAGGCGACATTTAAATTATAATTTCAATAGTTTTTGAATGTCCTGACCAAATTTTACCATGTTCCATAAAACTCCTCAATTTTTTTACCTTATAGGCCCAAAACAAAGGTTTTTGAGAGGACAAATAATTTTTCCTAATAGGAAAATATTAAATTGCAAAAAAACCTACAAGCAATGATAAGGAGCGAAGTTATCGTTGCCACTTTAAAACAAGTATGTATTTAATTTATTAAAAAGGGGATTACCCGTGACGTCAGTTGCCATGAGAATTACGTAAATGTTACTCTAATGATATTAACATTATTAGTTGTGGTACAAAAAGGAAACCTATACTTTTAAATATAAAATAACTTCCATCATCATCATTATCATCATCAGCCTATCGCAGTCCACTGCTGGACATAGGCCTCTCCAAGTGCACGCCACTGAGATCCATTTAATAAAATAACTTTAACTCATTATTATTATAAGTTATAATCAAAATAAACATAGAAACACTAATGCACAGCTACGTACCTATAGGGAACTTCTTACGAATAAACGTTTTACATAATGAATGAATGAATATTTTGCTAAACGATCAGATCATCGATCATCGTCCCTGCAATAATTCTGTGACTACGATATTTATCGATTAGAAATGTCATTTCCATACAGTTTTCATGATTGTTTTTTTTTTTTATGAGGATGACGTGCTGCTTCTTCTTTCAATTTTATGATCATTGTCTGTAATTCTAATAAATTATTTGCACGATACATATATTAATTTAGAACACTTTTGAAGGTGAAGTAAATCATCAGATTTGGTTTTACGATGAGGAGTGGTTACTCATGAAGCTTATTGTAAATTGGAGATTTCTTTCTGAAATCATTCAAATGATCTACAGTGGTATAGTTCAAGGAAGGCAGGTTTTATGACACGAGAAAGTTGAAGAGGCGTTCTGAATGAGTGAATGAGTAACAATTGTACGCAACAAAGCTACGGGTATGTGTTGCGAGAGAACTTATGAAGTTAGTAGTCATACTTATTTCCACTACAGGTTTTTGTGGATTGGAAAGAAAAATAGTATTCAATATCGGTAGTTTATGTTTTGTTTAGAAACGGTGGATAGATGATGTGAAAGATGGTATGACTGCAAATTGTACTTGTCAGATAGGAAAGCAAAGCAGAACTTATGCTTCGTCAACCCCCAATAATTAATTGGGATGAAGACAGGGGAATGATGATGATGATTTGTTTCGCTCAATTAACGAGTGACTTTCAACAACATTATTTCTTTTTTATATCAAGTCCACAGAAGATACTTTTTTCTGAGTACATATGTTCTACAGCAAAATAAATAGCTAGCAAACCAAGCTAAAAATCATTCGGGGAAGCGATCGAATTATCTGCGGGACGATTTTATGTGTCTCATCCCATTTTACGAGCACAACACTGTTGCTGGACTCCAAGTGATTTATTAGGACCTGCGCACGAGTTACGCGGAGTAAAATTGCAACTCATTTCGATTTTGCCTCACTACATTGTTGCTCAAATGATTGATGTACCTTTTTAATGTTGGCCTAATGTGTGAAAGAGGTTTTATGCGGTTTTGTTGTCAAAAGTGACAGAAAAAAGGTTATGGCTTCTGCTCGCCGAGCTGTGAATCTTTATGGTAGTTCTACTGTTTTGAAAATGGAATATTTGCACTTTTTTTTAAACAAAAGTAAATGGTTAGTTGCCACATTTGGTCAGTGTGAACTACGGCACTGTAATAGTACAATTTCTCAAACAAGGAATCAAATCAGGTTAACATAAACCTGAGCGTATGGAATAGAGCAAACTGGACCCTAAGTTCAAAGTAATTTCTTCAGTTAAGGGGTCCGTACCTAATCCGTGCCTCAGTGAAAGGTGAGCGTTCACTGAATCGTTGATGATATACGAGTGTAAATTCGGCCCAACATATTTAAATAAAAATATAAAATTACAGAATCTTGTTAATAAGTGGACTCAGTGATGATTTGAATTTTACATAATGAATTTTATTCTAACTAAGATTTCTCAGATGAATTTATATTTATATACATATACAGAAAAAACTAGATATGTACAGTTAAATCTGGTTGTTTTTTCCTTGACACACTATGAACATAATGATGTTTACAAATAGATTTTTTCCTCCCTGTCAATTAAAAGTTTGGGAAAAAAACGTATATTCTGGATTTAAAAAACATTCCAGCTTTAAAATAAATGAAGTTTATTTTTAAAATTATCTGTCATGGATTCATGATACCTATGCTATATGCAATATGATTAAATCTAAGTTTAAAAATATCCTAGCAATGTGTTTTTTGCAAAGGAATGATTTATGGAATCAAACTTTGAAGGGCACTCTAGAATTCAAACATACTTTTAACCGAATTCCTTCAAACGGGTTTAGAGGTTAAAACTTCTAGGTGTTTGGTGTTTTGATGTTCTTGATTTTACAAATATTAAAAATAAATACAAAATTAAAAATGCATGCTTTTTTATCCATTTATTTAACATTAGCCGTTTTCCCGCGGTTTCACCCGCGTCCCGTGGGAGCTCCTGCCCGCACCGGGATAAAATATAGCCTATGTTACTCGCAGACACTATAGCTTACTAATGGTGAAAGAATATTTAAAATCGGTCCAGTAGTTTTTGAGTTTATCCATTACAACCAAACAAACAAAGTTTTCCTCTTTATAATATTAGTTTAGATATATATTTACATTTTAAAATATTTATACAAAAACCATTGCTATTATTATTAATGATTATTTTTTCACAGTATTAACATTAAAATATAATTCCGATTTGCTGGTCCGAACACGAGGCCGTATGTGGTCACATAAACAGCATGAAACATGACGCTTGCCGCCGTTTTTGAGCAAAATATTGCACGTTAATTTAACACAGGCCGGTCATTTGCGGCCGACCGGCCTCATTCCAACTCTTTTTACTTATTTCATCTCGCCTCTGCGACGATTCGTCTCGATTTGACGATGAAATTCTCTTTATTTTTGAAGAATTTGTTCCACAGTCTGAGGAAATGTTTAAATGTTTTCGCGTTTTGAGCGAGAAGCCCTTTTATGTGTGGCAGTTAAATTTTTGACGAAATACAATCAGTGTAAGTATTAAAGACTTGAAATTTTATAAATAAGTATTCCACACTGCAAACTTTTGGTCGGACGATAGTGTGTTCGGGCTCTTAAGTCAGTATAGAAACGATTGGTAGTACGGCCATTTAAACTATCAGGTTTTTAGTTGGCAAAAGACAGACTAGAAATTTTGATTGAATTCACGGTTTTCTCAAAAAAAAAAAAAAAATTATCATCGGGACAACTATCGGCCCACTGTTTAGTCTGCAGCGTGTAAAAGTGTACTCTGTAAATTATGTTGAGCCTATGCATGGAAATGGATTTGGTGGCCGCAGTACGTAACGTGAATTTATTTAAGTATTTGCATTCTACAGAACTTCAACCTTTTGAACTCTGAATAATAAACATCCTACCAGTTGCCACGTTCAAGTGAATTAAAATTCTCAAACTTTCGTAAATAAATACGAATGACAAATTGGGTATCAAACTGGGCCTCATTTAAGTAAGTACTGAAAACCAATAGAATTTTATGTTGCTTTTGAGCTGAATCAAAACAGCTAGCTATTAGTTTGTTCTTGCTTTCCTACTAAAAAAATAACTGAAAATAGAGTTAAGTTTTTTTCTGTAAGTTAGTTTTCATGTATTTTGTATAGTCTTTGTTCCTAAAACTCGAAGTAGAGCTAAGAATGTGTAGAAAATTCAACGGAACCACACTTCAAATCCCGAATCAATCAACGACAAGCGTTTGAATCAGCGTTTAATTTATATATACCTGTCACTTCCTTAGCATAATAAAACATGGTCTGAAAGTTGTATAACAGAGCACCAATGGGCTCGCTTCTGAAGCCTTCTCACGGTCATATTTTAATATCAACCGATTTGTTTATATCACCAAAGTATAACAAGAAGGCAAACCTGACCCGTGTTTAGACTGATCTTCGATGAATGAATGTAATACGATCGATTATTGTATTCGATTTTCGTTCGGCCGAATCGATTGAATGGGCTCGTTTTGTTGAAGTTTTTTTTTGCGTTTCTATGGTTTGGTTGGCTGTTATGCTGTTAGTGTGACCTCTAAAGGTTATGAAATAGGTACTAATATTTAGTTCTTATTACTTAGGCTAACAAGTCCTAGTATAAGTAGTTTCTCAAATCCGCGTGATGGCTTTGGCAGGCGCTACGTGTATCTACATAGTTAGAAGCCACATAGAGTATCTGGTTACTAGGTTGAGGAGGTCAGCTATGCATCCCCTTCATGTAAAACACTTGCACCCACACTTTTTACTCTTTTTAAGCTGTGCTAGATAATGATATGTGACCAGTAGTAAAGTTCATAATCTCAGCCATAGGACGTCCACTGCTGAACATAGGCCTCCCCCTTAGATCTCCACAGATACCTGTTGGAGGCGACCTGCATCCAGCGTCTTCCGGCGACCTTTACAAGGTCGTCTGTCCACCTCGTTGGTGGACGTCCTACGCTGCGCTTGCTAGTACGTACTCTCTACTCCAGCACTTTCGACCCCATCGGCCATATGCTCTAAAGTTGCTGCTAAAGTTATATGGTATAAGTAATATGCACAATTAGATCGAAAATAAAATATATAAATCAGTAATGAAACGGTCTGTCACGAGTATGAACTGTAAGACGTTAAGTACCCGCTAATTATACAGCGCATTAAGATAAAGACCATCGGTTAGTTCGCCCAATCGATTGGTCGTGGCCATGCTTATGTACAGTTTTATATACTAGCTGGGGAAACTGGGTTTGTATATATATTTATTTATGACTAGTTATTCCTCGCAGTTTCACCCACGTCCCGGGAACATTTCTTCCCGTTACCGGATAAAACATGGCCCTTGTTCAGCGGAGAGAGTGTAGCTTCCCAATTGTGGACGAATAATTGAAATCGTTTCAGTAGATCCAAAGCCTAGTCGACGCAAAAGAACATATTTCCTCTTTATATATTGCTATACAGGTTGCCCGGGTAACTGGGCTGAGGAGGTTAGATAAGCAGTCGCTCCACGTAAATCACTGGTACTCAGCTGTATTTGGTGAGACTGGAAGCCGACCTTAATGTAGTTGGGAAAATTAGGAGAAATAAATAAATAGCCGACAGTTTAGTCTACAGTCTGCGAAGGCTCCCAAGTACATAAAAAGGGCGTCAATATTTTAAAACGACTTTAAATACTTAATTCAATATTATTTAATTCTTTTGACTTTTGTTAGTGCTTTGGATTAAAAAAAAGAGAAGATTGTCAATCCGACTGCAGATATTTTTATTACTTAGGTACTATTTTTTCATACTTTTCTATGAACATGGATAAAGTCAACATAGAGGCAGGTACTTACTTAGGTACATATTTGAAATAAAAATATAATAAATATAAAATAACTAGTTATGTTTCAAATGCTTGTTAAATCTTAACATAAATTGTAGAAGTATTTATTTAAATCGATTACATTATATATAAAATGTAATAGTTTATTTCAATTTGTTTTCTCTTGTAATAATTTCGATAACATTGTCATTAGGTAGTTGTTCAAACTAAGTTCTAAATTGTTGCTAACTACATCTAGATATAGAAAAAATTGTTTGGTCTGTTACTTATAAGAAAGAATCTACGTATTAAGTCACATACTTACTTCATAAATAAGTAAGTACTAGCTGTTTTCCCGTAGTTTCGTCTGGGTCTCTGGTACTTTTTTCCTGTATCCTGATACAAGAAAGGCTCCACGAAGGGATAGTGTAGTTTTCCAAAATCGAATGAATTTTCAAATCGGGTTAGTAGTTTCGGAGCCTTTATGGTACAAACATAAAGTTATATTTTTATTATTTTTGTACGTACAAACATAATTTCCTATAAATAAAACTGTAACACATTATTACGGTTTTTACAACGGCTCTCATTTCTAATCACGCCTACGCTCATTTACTTTAATTATTTAGTTTAATAGCTGAATTTAAAATTATAAGCAAATTATAATCGTAATCAAAGATGGCGAATATAATAGTTTGTGCGTTTATGAAGAATATTATTTAATACTAGCCGATTTTCCGCAGTTTCATCCACGTCCCGTGGGAACTACTGCCCGTATTGGGATAAAATATAGCCTATGTTACTCGAGAAGACTGTAACTTTCCAACAGTGAAATGATTTTTCAAATCGATTTAGTATTTTCAGAACCATTTAGGTAACATAGGGTAGTAGTAGTTTTTATTTATTTCATAAAATAGTACATGCCTTGCGGGCGGCGCGGCGTCTAATTGACGTACGGTCTACGCTCTATATCAATGTCCGATAAAAATAAAAGAAGTTCACAGTCTCATATTCACGTATAAACATTAATGTCTCATGTCCAAGTTAATTGATCCCGCCTATTGATGGTCAAGTTATTAATGAACTGTAACCTTATACCACCGATGTACACGAGCCATTTCAGTTTAGCAAAACAGTTCGTATGTCTACGGTGTTATGGTTCATATTCCCTCGGCATTAACTGAGCGAAATTTTTGCAGTGTCTAAAGCAAGAGTTAAAGAATTGTTAGTGTAGAAAACCAGTCAAACCATGTTCAAAAACTGAAAAGTATACAAAGAATTGTAAATTAAAAAAAATAGTAGTGTTGTCACAAAAGATATCCAACTCGATACTGTCAAACGTTACATTAGTCGAATAATTCATAAATCGACTAAAGGGAATCGTTTAAAATTTATAACAACCACATTAACGCTATATCTATGTCAATAAAATACGTTAAAAGTGCATTAATGAGGTGCATCAAAGTGACCGTATTGGTTCGGCTGAGCGAGGCGGCAGTCGCTAGTCCCGCGATTTGTATGCATTTCACACCTTGCGTGTGGGCATCGCCGATCGAAACGAAAAGGCTTAAGCACCAAATTATAGCACAACAATTAGTGCTTATGAAGACGTGTTATTTGTTTTAAATTGACCAATGTCATTTAAGATAATGAGGTATTAGTAATTCGTTAATCCATTGAGATGGCAATGATTACAAAAGCTATTCACTGTTTAATGTTACTTATAGTTCATACACCTTAAAAAATGAGTAATTTTACATTTGAAATACTTTACACTGAAATTGTATAGACTAGACTATATTAAATGCACTTTTTGTGTGTTAAAAATCTACAACCTTCAACCTTATATCGACGACAGCGTCTATCACGTCAATTTGACGTGTTACACGTCATTTTGACACGTGGACACTCGCGTCTTTTGTATTCCTACTTTAGTGACAGGCCTTTTGTACCGAGTATGACTTGTGTGTTAATTGTGCCGATCGAATCGCTCGACATTCTGATAATCGATAATAATCGACTAAAATTGTTTATCGATTCGGGGAGTGGCCCTATTGTGATGTAGGTTGCTGTAATAGGCAAGCTAGTCACTACTAGTGTACATAATTTATTGAATTGCTCTATTATGCCGACACTTTTGGGCATGTTTTTGTTTGCTATTGATTTTAATATTTCCGATTATTCACCAGTCCACATTATAATTTCGACTGGTCCTTAAAAGACCGGCAAAAGTGTCAACAGTTCTGATTTTCTGTTTTATTCAGAACCATTCTAAAGTGCGCCATTTCTAAAACTGTACTTATATTATGGAATTGTTATATCGCCTTATCAATGTACCTATCGTCATATGTTTTCCTTCCTATTAATCGTATATAATTCTTTCACAAACTATGTATGGGCATACATGTTTCATCTTTAATCACAACCAAAAAATGGGCGTTGCTTCAGTGGTCAACATTTTGCAGCGGTTTTTTAGCAAACTCATTGCAGACTTTGGTTACAAAGATGACCACAATTATATTTATGTATAACACAGCTCGTATAAACGAACTTTAAAAGCAATATATGCCAACTCTATTGCATAATCTAGGTACCTGTGTCCAAAAATCTATGGTACGTCTATACGACTTTCAAAAATATAGATAACAGACAAAAATAATCTAAAAACTATAAATACAAAGTGACTTTCCGAATTCTGACCCAAAGTTTTGTAACATTATTTCTTCAAAATCTTACTCGTTGCAATGTTAAACAGGTCATTCACCCGTATAGTTAATTTAATATTTAAATGAAGTTGTGGTTTTCGCACATAACTTATATGGACTACTGTTGGACTAAAACTTAATGTGCGAGCCTTAATAGGTGTAACGAAATTATATATTGTATGTACCTATAGCTAATATAATGAGCTGATTAGTTGGTACTTACTTTGATTTTATTTTGAACGGTAAAATTCCATGAAATGATTTACTTAATGAAGGTTGAATGACACGTAGGAAAAAAATACGTCATTTAAACTGATTTTGCATTTTTTTAAATGATTTTGTTAAGATCTAGCTGAGGAATAAATATAGCAGTTTGACATAATATATTTTCTATACAAAAACTGACTAATATAAAAAATATCAAACATATGCTTCAGGTAAAAGTTACCTGGAGCATCGAAAAATTGGCTCTAAATGATCTTTTAAATAATCTTTTAATATACGAGTTTTCTATGAGTGTAATTTTTCAAAGGTAATACAATTATATATTACATATCCTATTATGAATAGCCACAGATAGTAATTTTTACAAGATCGCGTCCACAGCATGGATTTTCCATACCTACGTGTTTACATATCACAAAAAAAAATATCAGAATAAGGAAATAAGTAGGTACATAGATTATTCCACCAAACATACATTTTATTATGTAAAATGTATGAAATAATTTGCTGGGGAGTTTGTTGCGCCACTTCTTCTTCCCAGCAAAAACACATAGGAAGTGGTGAAAGGTGGGTGTTTTGGGGGCTGTCTTTTGTAAATTTCTGACGTTCGAAAAGTGCTCTTTTGCAGCCAAGTTTGAATAAACGAATTTTGATTTTGATTTTTTTGATAATTTTATGCGTTTTTACGCGGATTTTCAAAAGTAAAGAAATAAAATGTTACCTTTATTATTATAACCTTAATTGAGCATGTTTTCATTCGCAAATGTGTTATGTCAACAAGGCTGGCTGTTTGAACTTAGTACTGGTAACAATAATACGTGACACACGATTTAAAGGGAAAATAAGATAATTTATAATACTTGTACAAAAGAATTCAAGATTAGTCACTTGTATGTAGAAAAATATGGGAACCACGTTAGGTATAACAAGTCTTAATTTATCTTCATAAGAATACTTAGATACAAGTTCACCGACAATATAAACGTCAGTTTTTCTTCAAACAACAGTTCTCTTTGAATTTTCACGTTCAATTTTCATTAGTGAATTCAGGCCTGAAATGACTAGTTTTCGTTTACCTATATGGAGAGTTTTCTTAATTTAGATTGATAAGAATAAAAGGTATTTTTACAGTCATCCATAACCAAAAAATATAGATAGATTGGAAAACAAAACAACTTAAGGAATGTCAAAACAAAGATCGATCGAAGATGATTAATTTCCACTAACCAATACCTAAACCTTTACCTACTAGCATCAAAAGACGATCTAACTTCTAATAGTAAGTAGCTGTCAGAACCTCCTTAAGGTCCACTAATACTTGCCTACAAGCCTTTAACAGTCTGTAGTCCTTACAACTACCAATTAAACCGCTACATTTAAATATCTGCACACTGGAAACTAAACAGTCGGCCGACAGTTGAACGATGGTTAGCAATTTTTTGTAAAGAAAATCTTGTTTTCAGAGGTAGCCCGATGGTTGCTTTTTTTTCAAATAAATCTTGATTCTAATTAAAGTTTTCAATCAGTGTGATACTGGCCAAATGCCTGATGGCTTTATGTGCGTACTACCATTCATCTTCATACTGTTTTATGAGCTCAAACGAACTATCGGCCGACTAAAAGTTTGCTGTATGCTCTTAGTCTGCATCTACAACTACAACTGTATGAATGAATGCATACAATAATAGCGTTGTGACGTCACAGTGCCATCGCAAAGATATTTAATACCAGTGATTTATTAAGGCAAAATGTTTTAACCTTGTTACGAGTAGTTTTCGACCGCTGCACGCAACAAATTGCATAAAATACAAAGATGCTGTTGGTTTATTTATAATCACTCAATTTTATAAAAGTTTTTGCTCAAATAAATTGTCGATTCCGATCTTTTTACTTTACACGGTTATTTTTAAGGTTATCTTTAATTTTTAGGTACCTATAGGAGATTAATTACAGGGCAACTAATTGGATAAATATATGTAAATAATACTACATAAATATTTATTTAATCAAAACGTGAAAAACAGTGTGAAAACATACCATTGTGTAGAAAAACTTTTCTCAGTAACTTACCTGTAAAAGAGAGAAAAAAATGTTAGTAAAAAATAAAATTAAACTTAATTTTTGCAAATCCTTAATTAAAATTACTTAATTCACTTCATAATACTGAAAAGTGATAATAGTTGAAATAATTACTACTAGCTTTCGACCGTGGTTTCACCCGTATCCTGTTGGAATTACGGATAAAACGCAGTCTTCCTAGAGAACAATCACTGTAATATCACAGAATACTGTGATAGAGAATCGCTGAAAGAACTTCATTTAAATCGGTCCAGTTTGTTCTAAGAATAACGCGTTAAAAAAGAAACTCTACCCTTACAGTTAATATTAGTGTGCTAGATGCCTGATATGTCTCTTCACAATTATAAATTCCGTTCCAAAAATAACCAATCTTGTCTAACCTTTATAGACATAAATGATTAAAGCCAACAATAGATTGCCATATACAAAAACTCGATCGGAGTATCGTACGTCGCTCCATTCATACCTCCCACTCAATAACGGTGAAGTTTTTCTACGTGTCATACACCAACACACGCAAGTTATTCATATATAACAGCTATTACCATACTGTATTTTGTACAAACTTTTGGGTTTACTGTACGAGGTTCATTCGTGTTAAGTCTATTAAAGTTAGTAAGCTAATAAAAACCAGTAATAAAAAATATTATTGCACAATAATATTAAAACTTACATCCATTTTAATTATGAATTAATAACAAATAAGAAAATGTTAATTTGATACGCGTCGAAATAAATTATTACAACTTGCAACCCTATTCAATTGGCGCGAGGTGTCATTGGCATAATGAAAATGTCTGTGCCCAAGATGGCGGCCTTAAAACATTTTTAACTCAACATATATTTTATGATGACTGATAGGTATCTATGTTTGGCCTAGGTATCTATATATGTAATGAATTATTCATGTTTATAAAAATGTTTTACATAGAATATTGCGTCTTAATTTTGCAAACTGATACAGATTTTTATAGAAGGAATCTTTTAGAACATCATCATCTGCCTAACCTTTTCCCAACTATGTTGGTGTCGGCTTCCAGTCTAACCGGATTCAGCTGAGTACCAGTGTTTTACAAAAAGCGACTGCCTATCTGACCTCCTCAGCCCAGTTACCAGGCTAACCTAATACCCCTAGGTAAAGCTGGTTGTCAAACTTGTTGGCTTCTGACTACCGGTAACGACTGCCAAAGGTGTTCAAGTGACAGACGGGACCTACAGTTTATCGTGCCCTCCAAAACACGGTGAATAACAGTGAATATATTTTTTAAAATTCGTTAACAGAATATGTCTAGATAGAACTGAACTTGATAAAGGTTTTGAAAGACCAAGCAACTCTCAAAAACTCATGACTCATGGCCACTGATTGTACCGTAAATATAAGGTTTTATCAAAACCGCATAGAAAAGTTATTTAATAAACATCAATCTACATAGATTAAGTCTTTTACAAATTAATTTTTAAGACGTTCCAGGTTTCAAAAGACCTTATGTTTTAAAGACGCAATTAATGTACTAATTTATTTAAACCACCATCACCCTCCGAGCCTTTCTCCCAACTATGTTGGGGTCGGCTTCCAGTCTAACCGGATTCAGCTGAGTACCAGTGCTTTACAAGAAGCGACTGCCTATCTGACCTCCTCAACCCAGTTACCTGGGCAACCCGATACCCCTTGGTTAGACTGGTGTCAAACTTACTGGCTTCTGACTACCCGTAACGACTGCCAAGGATGTTCAATGACAGCCGGGACCTACAGTTTAACGTGCCATCCGAAACACAGTCAATGGTGTCTTAGATATACTTAGAAAGTACATACAAACTTAGAAAAGTTGCATTGGTACTTGCCTGACCTGGGATCGAACCCGCGCCCTCATACTTGAGGGGTTGGTCTTTTACCCACAAGGCCACCACAACTTTTTTTTTAACCCCACCATGTTTAACTAATTTATTTAAACATGGTAACGAAACAAACACAATTGTTGGTCCTTCAAGTCATCTTAAAAAAGCTGGTCCTTTTGCCAGATAGGCAATAAAAAGGTTACTAGACTAACTAGACAGATCACTATACTAATGAAGACTCCATATTAATTAAATGTGCATACAATATTAAGTGAGTTTGAACTGTAGTAAAAACTTGGCGATTGCAAAAGGCGAGAATTATTTAATAATTGCTTGGTGGGTATTAACAACTTATTGCTACTGCTTTTATTCAGTTATATATAATTTGTGTAATATGTTAAGAACACATGATTTGGTCTATACGGAATTCCTTTTTATTTTCCAAATAATTCCAATCATTCAGCCGATACTAAAATCGATGCATCTCTCTTATCCTTAGACAAGTATAGAAAATTTTCCAATCAAGCAAATAGGTAGAAATCATCAATTCTTGCGGCGGCTATCGGAGAAGAGTGCGCAGTGTTGTGAAGCTTGCCACCAGCACCAGAAATGATAACCACTGCCACTCTATTAAGAGTGATAATCACAATAAAGAAGAAATGTATAAAAATGACGTAACACAAAATCTTCTTAAACACAAAAAAATAGATTGATTATCTACTTTTGTGATGGATTTTACCCAGCAAGGCTACTCTTAGGTACATACAGTCAAAGAGAGTACCTAATTAGAAACTCAGCCATCACCGCGACTCGTGGCACCACCGGAGTTCGCCCACGCCGCGCTCCGTGTAAAATCCGACCACATTTACAAGTCTAAGCAGCTGGATGACGTAGCAGGAAGCCAGTACCTAAATATTACCGAGTACGGAAGAATATATTAAATTCCGTAGGCTGGCTACACTGATTTTGTTTTTTTAAACTCGTTTTTATTTTTGTGTTGGGAGTACAAAAGGTTCTCTTAAAGAATATCATAGTTTACCAGCCAATAGTTGAAAAATGCAGTTTAAGATAAATGCAGTGAAAAACCGCATTAAAATCGGATCATCCGTTTGGGAGCTACGATGCCACAGACCGGCACATACACATTTACACACACACAGAGACACGTCAAACTTATAACGCTCCGTCATTTTTGCGTCGAGGGTTAAAAATCAAAGTTATAAGTTGATAATTATGAGCAAGATGCTCATAAAACAAAAGAAGAGAGCCCTCAGCTAAAGGCACAAAACATTGATTACATTAAAAACACAACCTAATATGCAGAACACACCACTTTATAAACTATGTACACAACAAAATCAAACAAACGAACAAAACAAGTACCACAGAACAAAAAGTACCTAATTTGCATGATTCAAGTGGCACTTTTTCGTTTTAGACTGTCGATAGCACACAATTAGTGTCGGGCGAGTCAAAGCCAATGTCGATAAGCGACCGACATTCGGAGACAAAACGCGATCGTATCGCGAACACTTGATTCATGTAGGGTTGCTTTTTGGAGACTTGAAATGTTCGAAATTTGATTGAGAAGGTGATTTTCTTTTGTTTTTTACGTGGTTAGGTGTGAAGGGTGATGTAGTTTCTCGTATGGTAAATAAATATAGTGACACTTTCACACACGGTCGGTTAGGCCAATGGTAAAGCTATATTTGCTTGTGTTATGTGTGCTAACTTATGAAGTACCTAAGAAAAATATGTCTTTCCGACGATGATTTGGATATCCCCATTTTTCATACACTTTTCTGAGAATTTTATCAGTACTTGTCATACTGTGTTTAAGCCAGGTTTTTTGACACATAATTCTTATTTGCATATTCTGGTTAAACTACATTAACCGTCTGTCACTCGCATACATTACTTTGTGGTTTCTGTCAACCAACAGATATTCCCTAACAATGCCTACATGTCATAATCAGAAAAAAAATGGGTTTCCCAATATTGCAAAATTTTTATGTTAGCTATTATAATAATATGCAAGTTTTCCTTCCGGATAGACTGGCCAATAAGTTTATGTTTCAAAACAAACTGTGTTTTTATAGTATTTTTCCATTGCCTCTATTTACACCACGCCCATCGAGAGCAAAACTGTCATGATGAAACCAGTTCAATTACATAAATATCATTTTTATAGAAAAAGTTATAGCTGGCTGAAGTTCCTTAAGTTGGAGCTAAAGATACCGAATAGTATTAAAAAAATATCAAAAATCGGTATCTTACACCTCTCAACCCTATCAATAAACAGTTTAAATGGTTTAATTCTTGCGCGCACGCACCTCGGCCATTGGTCGGCGGGGCGCGTCGCTATTGGCTGCGCGGCCGGCGGCGACTACAAAGCGCTTGAGAGGCGGGCTGTCCGCGGTACAGCGGCTGCAATGTCGACTGTCCGAGTCACTATGAATATGGATCGAGTATATTTATGTTCTCGATACCTGCGTTCTGGAAAATCGTACGCAGGGCTGCAAATGAATTGGTCCTTTGATACGGTGCCACTAGTGTGGGGTTTCGACGCGATAAATCTATTCGAATGACGACAGATTCGTGTTTGCTAATCGAGTCGAATAAAACGGATTAACACATTGTAAAGTCGAATTAGAATAACTGCGGACTATTTAGATAAATGCGTTATTTAAATCGTCTTTGTGGGCCTGTAAAATTATTTCTTCTCGTAAAAATGTAAGACTGAGGTTCCTAACTTTACCTTATACCTGCCTAAATAAATAATGGGCACTTTCGGTCACTTTAAACGTTGCTGCGTTCGATGTAATCTAGAAATCTAAATACATATTAATGTTGTCATTTATATGGATAGCCTCATTAACATGTCTACCTACCAAGGCACTTAATTAGCAAATACACCAGATTTTTAAGTTGCTCTAACAAAAAAATGCTCGCAATTGGATCTGCGCAATTAGACACCTAAGCATGCAGTCATTAGGTAAGAATTATATGGTGACCAAATGTTAGTAAGTCTGATCTAAAAATCAGAACACATATGTCATCATAACAAGTGCATATCGGTACATTATATTATTTCACAGTCTCGTTCCGCAAAGGTCCTTAATGCTTCTATGTAGAATAATAAAGAACAAGCCAGTACAAATTAAAGTTATAATTATGGTACATCTAAATATCATTAACGAGTAAGGTACAAAGTACAAATTAACAAAAACACTAATTAAATGATGTGTAGACGTATATTACTCTTTTACGCAAAAACTACTGAGCGGATTTTCACGAAACTTTACAACAATAAAGCCGAAACATCAGAATAACATAGGTATTTACAAGCTACTTTTCATCAGAATTTGGAAAGTAATTCTCTCGGGAAGCAAACGTAATTTAACCATAATAAAGTAATTAGCATAGAAGCTGCTAACTGCGCATCTAAATCTTGTCACACCCTTCAGTGACGTAACACAGGAAGCGTCTATAATTTCCTAGAGTCTCTAGTCAATTAGCAATTAATTATCTCTGCTGCGATAACACTGATCTATAAACATGATCTGGGCGAGTGCATTTTGCTGTAGTTGGTAATTATAGCGCTTACGATTAATTGCGGATAGATCAATGAATTAAACATAATTTTATTTATAGGTGTTTGTCTGGGATGTGGATTTGTGGTGCCGTTTTTAATTATTGAGTTTTGTGACGTTGAAATGATGATGAATTTGCAAGTTCTTGTAAATAGTGGTAATTAGTTGATGATGAATTGTAATTTCAAAAGCGAAATCATTCAGAGACACTATTCTAAATGAAAAAATATTGTGGACGTAATAATGTATAATCAAAAATCTAGTGGTGAATTTCAAAATATACACATATCTACGTTTTGTTATAGACCTAAAGCTAATATTATGAAATTAATACTTCTCTCTCGTGTTCATAAAACCTACATTTCAGAGACATATCCAGTTAAATTACAGGCAAAAAAAATAATTTTATTTATAAACATTTTTTTTCTAAATATCGACAACATACCAGGAAATCATAAAGCCAGAAGGAAAATCCTGTGCATCGCAGGACGTGACTCATACAACGCTGTAGGTAAACGTGCGATGTCCATACAGCCAGTAATATTAGTACCACTGACAAGGGTGACTGATGTTTGAACTTAGAACATTGGTAAGCAACGTGTTTTGTTTTATGGTGCCCTGGTAGATGGAGTTGAAAGAAAATGATAATGTGGCCGAAAACGGTAGTTCGTGTAATAAATAATAGTAGATATGACATTTATTTAGTTTTAGGTTTGTTAACGGAATAGTTTTTAAGTACTTAAATGCAAATATTAATTTAATAAACATTTTACAAGCATTTATTTGTATTTGTACTTATGAAATCATCACATCTGCCTGGCCTTTTTCCAACTACGTTGGGTTCGGCTTCCAGTCTAACTGGATGCCGCTGCAGCTGAGACCTAGTGGATGGATGAACATGGAGCGACTGCCTATCTGACCTTCACAACCCAGTTACCTACTACCTACTTCTACCTATGAAAACATCTTAGAAAAAGTTTAAGTATTTGCAAAACCTATGAAGAAGAATTGGTAACTAATTTTACAGGTAGGTACCGCTTTTTAGTGACAGAACTGCGTGGATGTTTAAAATAACTGAGGATGAGGTAGGTTTGCCTATTTTTAAAGTTCGTCGGTATTCATGTAGGTACTATAGAGGTTTTACCTCAATATGTTTTTAAAATCGTACTGGTGGTATGGTTGGACAGAGATCTAAATATTGTATTCTAAAAGAAGAAAAAGGCTAAACAGATTCTGAAACGAAGAAAGTAGATCTTTTGATAATATAATATATTTTTGCCTGTGAAAAGTCCTTGAAGGTTTTTATTCATCTACAGTTCTGTCTTACTTTACAATAATTCAGAATATTGCAAAATCCCCAAGTAAAAACAACCCAAGTGTACTAACACCACTATGTCTCGCATACCGTCTCGTATCCAAGACCTTGCGACTATCAAAGTTCAATCGATTGATATGAAGAACATCTCATCATCCATATGAAGACTTCGGAGAACCCGAACTCGATACATCGATGTTATTCGAGATACAAATGTTAATCGATATCGGATATCGGTGTTCCCCAGCAATCAGATCGCGGTAGACGCTCCATGTGATACTGATATTCTTCGGCTTCCAGAAGGTCGGTAGTTAGGAATCGAATCGATTGTGGATAATCTCGAATGTTTCAGAAAGTATAGTGAAGACAGGATGGATATCCAGCTATATAAGTTAGATAGTTTTAAAAGAGGTATTCATTTTCTTTGATAGCCAATATGAAGCCGGTGGAGTTAAAACCAAAGGCCGTGGTATTTTCAAACTGCATAGTAGGTTTTGAAAGCAATATGTATGTCTTTGTCACTGGTGTTGTAGAATTCTGGCAAGAAAGTCAAGTCTATAGCGTTTTTATATGAGACTTGATTACCGCTTTTGAATGAAATGTGATATATTTAAATTAAAATCTGCTAGAATATAGGGAAGGCGATAAATATATTTCAATATAGGGTAAATAACAGCTGATCTAAAGTAGCAGCTGGCTATACATGGAATAGAATATTATCAGTATATATATATATATATATATATATATCTATTAAATACCGTAAGATATGACTAAGGATTTATATTAGGAAATGAGCGAACACCCATCCACTGGTAGGCAGTGCCAAGCCGCTTGCCAAGTGTGCCAAATCGCTCGCTATATAAGTAATATCTTATGCTGATTATTATCTTTACATGCACATCAGCAATTGAATAGTCAACAAACAATTTCAGGGTGGTCCTTTATGAACCAGCTTTTCATGAGACCACCTGTTGAAAAAGGTTGTGTGTTGGGTAAAAACTGTTAGAAGAACCGAATCAGCTAGGTACTCTAGGTAGATTTGACTATCCCCATAGTATGTGTAGTTTGGAGTCATCATCATCAACTCCCGAGCCTTTTTCCAACTATGTTGGGGTCGGCTTCCAGTCTTACCGGATTCAGTATGTGTAGTTCAGAATGGCGTGGTTATATTATAACAAGCAATAATAAAAACATTGAGACGAACTTCTTTCTGAACTATGTATTAGGTGCTAGGTATTCGAGATCGACTTTAATTTCTCCTTCAAAATGTATGTTTTTAATCTTACAATATTAGTATGCAAAAAGTCTTGTGGAATACAGAAAATATTTTCTATTAAAGCAATCAAGTCACACTACAGGTGCGCTCCTTAAAGTAGTGTCCAAACACCATTTCAATAAGATTGATACGTCTAAACAGATCAAATGCGTGAAACGGAATGAACTGATAGATGAATGAGGGTTATCGACTACATCGGTGTGGCGCGAACGCCTTTACAACGTCTAAATAGCTGATACTCGTGGACACTTGCCTTTAAGTGTCGAGCTATGAGGAATATTATGTGTAGGTAAAAATAAATCGAACATAATGTTGCCGAACATTTTAGAAGACAAAATAAAGAACAGCGCAGTTTTTTCGTGCTCTCGCTGTGGCGGCATATAGGGCTGACAAAGTGTAGTCTCACTATATAAGACATGTCTTATAATAACATGTATATAATAACATGTCTTCATAGAGAGATGATGTCAAATAGAAAGGTATGCAATAAGAAGACATGGAGTGCCGATCAAAATAATAAAACGGGATAAGTGCAGGGGAATCGCTCACTAACACGCATGCCCACTGCCCAATATTGCCCAGAGAGGTGAGTATGGGCAAATCCGCCCAGCTTGGAGCAGGCCTTTGTCAGCAGTGAATAGAATGTATGGTGATTTTGATTCCATCAGATTTATAGTAACGCTACGTAAAGTAGCTGACAAATACCTACATTAGCAGGTAACAGAAGAACAAAACGATTTTCCTACCAATCTTCGTAGAAAGGTGAATGATTCATATAAGTTTTCCTATATTAATACGAGACAATCAGTTGTATGTGGTCGCGTGCCGACTCCATTACGACATAAGGCTTATAGCCATTCAATAAAATATAAGTAGATCGTGACTCCCGCTTGCACTTACCTCATTAATAGTTTCTGTCTACCTGCGACGCTCGCCTAATGAATATCGATATTTATTAAATAATCGTGTTTGAAGGCATGCTTGGAAAAATACAATAAACATAGGAAATTATAAATAATACCTATGATTAGAAGTTATACGGAATATATCAATATTATTGTTTTGACAATCTGTTTGCTAGGTATCTGTTGTTATAAATAAGGGATGAGCGAATGACGGACATGCCACATAAAAATCTAATAAAAACAACTATAAAACTGTCCATATACGGCGTTACATTTCGGCATTCTTTGAATACAATTTCCCTGTGAATTTAATTAACTTATTATCTTCCCAGAAATCTATGACACCACCATTACATACGTCAATTGTCGCCATATACCGCCGACGGGAGCCGAAGACGGCCGAATATAGACGAACCGAATCAAGTATGGCCGCACGCATTCCGATTGCATCTAATAACCTCAAAATCGAATGCAAAATGGCGTATTGAATGAATGACGCCGCTCCGTTTAGCATTCCGACATGCCATATGTGTGTACGCATTTTCATTTGGGGCCATTGTCTTGGCAGATATTAGTATTGATTTCAATAAATAAATTAATCGTATGGCTTCGCGAATAGCATTGGTTTGGCACGCGACGCAGGACAAACGATGAATCGATAAGTTCTCGATTGTGTAGCTATGGTTCGTCTGGTTATTGCTGAGTTTATAACGTTTGACTCATGTAGCGTACGTGAGCACGGCCGTTAACATCTATGTAATTTTCATTGTTAACAAACTAAGCAAATAGCTTGCAATTGTCTACTTAGCTACATGCGTGCGGACTGGGGACCACACACTGCGACTTCGAACTTTTTCACGTTCATTTTCATCTCCACCGATATGACAACTACCTATGTTTAGTGTTCACGTCTGCTTCATTCATAGACGCACATGTGGAACAACACAAGATAAGAAATTCTGTTTATAGTTTTTCCTTCCCTATAAAAAAAAAAAAAAACTATATAAAATTTTGTGAGAATTAAGACAATTTGAATGTTGATTGGTTGATAGTTTGGTCAAAATCCAACTGCCCATTCGGAGCATAGCCAAAAAGTCATAATGTCATTGACCAAAAAGTTCTTTACAGATTGCTTCATACCCCTGATCAATTCATCATCATACCCTAAAACAATTGAAAGCTGACTATTTCTCCTAGGTAAGGTATTCTATTTTACAATGCCTTAATTATAATTTCCCCGCAACAAGATAAATCATACAGATCTTATCCAAACGCAACATCGACATAAATCCTTTAAAATGAGTGCTAATATCTGATGTTTGTATATTTATAACAAATGATACGGTTAGCAGATTAGCACAACCTACTTGTAACCACTTGTAGACTGGGTCAAGACCACTTGATCTGGGCGATTTATCTGCAACTGAATCCTTTGTAAACACCTACGATATGTCAACACTTAGTAAATGCTTGGTTTTCTTGGGTTATGTCTTAATTTAGGTGACTTTTTAAATTACTATAGATTAAAGACAGTCTAACCAAGGGGTATTGGGTTGCCCGGGTAACTGGGTTGAGGGTGTCAGATAGGGCAGTCGCTCCTTGTAAAGCACTGGTACTCACCTCATCCGGTTAGACTGGAAGTCAACCCCAACATAGTTGGGGAAAAGGCTCGGAGGATGATGATGATTAAAGACAGTTCAATCAGCTGCATTCGATTAGACTGGAAGCCGATCCCAACATAGGCCCGGGAGACGATGGTGACTGTAGGTTGAAGACAGTCTAATGAATACAAAAATTTTCCCAGAAGTTCCACTGCTATTTAAGGAAGATAAAAAGGCTATATTTCAGAAGGCAGGTGTGGTTCACACAAGACTTGAATTATAAATTATACTAGAGAAACGTAAAAAATATGTATCTGTTTAATTAAAATTCAGACAATTCATCATCCACCATCAACAGTCACATCCGAATTTGTCAAAAACAACATCGCCAGAGACCACACAAGATAACTTTTTAAAAACATCGACAAAAAAAGCCAAGCAGACGTTTCGCATCGAGCCAGCAATGACAGCTGTCAATTGCAATTTTAACATGGAATATTGGCGGGAATGCGGAAATTCACTTTTGGATTTATCGCGTTCCGAAAATACTTGATACCTACTTGACTTTTGAAATAAACGGCGTGTCATTGTACTATTGATATTGTCACTTATGGGAGAGAAAACACAAGTTTCACCAGATTCAGTAAAAATAAAAGGAATTTTCAAGTGAAAATAATACTAAAAAGTATTAAAACCCTTGGTTTCCTCATAAGATAAAGGTTTCTACAGTGAAAAATGGTATTTTGTTCGAATTGATTGCTATCCTTAGTTCCAACTTGAAAGTTTTCAAATAGATAACCTTTTTGACACTGGCTGTCAAGAAATTAGAAGCGGTTGTGTCCTAAACCGATGCTACCAGCATGATAGTGGTGTTCGTTTTTTTGAAATATGGAGGTCTCTGGTAGGCTGCATTCAGTCTGAAATCCTAAGCTACACCATCATCACCTAGCTAAAGGTAGGCTATATGAACGAACGAAATATTAGAAATTTACATAAAATACCTATAACTAACGGAAAGAAAAAAAAATGAGGAAAAATATGGGATAGTCTTGTGTCTAAAACGATACCAAAAGTATTATTTTAGTAACGTGCAAGTTGGTAATCAACAAAATAAACGAAGAGCCAATTTACATTACATGAGCAAATCTTCTTTTATTAAGATAATATTGGACTAATTGGTACCCAGTTATTAAACCCATAATTATCTCAATGAGTTGAAGTAGGTGTTAAGTTCATTGATTAAGAGATCGCCTATTAATAAGAACTTAACATTACACAAAGCACTTTAAGCCTCAAAATTAGCATACAACGAACCACATACCTAACATTCATAAATCACAAAACAAAATTAATATCAACCGATTACTCGATCTCTCGATTGCGGGGAATCGATTAATTCGTAATAACAATTTGTCGTCGCCAGTCATATCTATAGAGCGCTCGCCTACTTACAATAAAATAATGTATTCGTCTCTCGATCCTACGTAGCGGCGAGGCGTAGGCGCAGGTCGTGATTGACACGTTTTGATACTTGAACTGTCAAATTTAACATCTGTTTAAATTGACAGTGATGGGTACACGTTTTGTCTATGGTAAAAAGTTTTGTTGATTATGGTGTTGCGTGTTTTATTTGCAAGAGCGCTATGGGTTAGGTTAGACTGTCTGAGGTCCATGTTTTCAATTATAATGTCTGCTGTATTAAGTAAGATCTTATATTGAGGATTTGTATATTGAATTTCAAAAGAGTAATGGTACTTTATTAATATATTTTTTCTTCCCTGTCAAAGGCTTTGGGAAAACCGACACAAAGACTTGCTAGACTTGCACACGAAGGGAAAAGACTGACTCTCAATACAAATACTTATTATGAATGAGAGGAAGCCCTGCAGTTTTATAAAGTGTTCTTAAACATTTTATAGAGTTAACATTATTAAAGATTAAAGAATATCAGTTATTTTTATATATGTAGTTTGGTTAAACAACAAATAAAACACCGTGAACCACGATCAAAACTTCACCAACCACGAATAACGAAACGCAATCAAAACTTGGTAAGCGTCGTTTATATAGTTTCATATACAAACTACATACACAACTACCTCTATACTCTATACCGACCGAGTGTCGTGACCCTATTGCGTGTGTGACTCATGTTGGCGCGCGCGCAACACTTTGAGGTTTTAAATTTCGAATATTCGAATTTGCATTAAGTTGGAACGATAAGGCACGCAGTGATTGTATTAGATTAGGTATTGTTAATTTACGTTTATGGCGACGGAATGGCCATCGTGAATCAGAAGCTATATAAAAGAACCTACTGATAAGTGTATTAAAAGCTTTATAGACGGCCACTGACGGAAGGCTACTTTTTTACTAGAAAATAAAGCTTTCTTGTTAAAGAATGTATGTAATAGGTTACACCATTATTGGTTAGGTTTTGTAAGCTAGCAAAGGACTTACTTTTGCCAGGTCATAAAATGGCGGAAAATTATTTTGGACCAAGTCGGTAAGAAACTGTCTCTCACCTCTTTTTTAAGAAGAATGAATATGTTGGAAACCTACTCAAGATGGATAATTTCTCCTTTTTTTCAGTTAGGAACCATAGGCCCAGATTAGTTAGGTACATAATTAGATTTAAAACATGGTTTATAGATTTCCAGGCCGCCACGAAGCCTTTCTCTATTGTCACTATTTACCAACACTAGTGATGTACCATAGCCACTAATTCGAATATCGATAAACATTTTCATAGACAAACAGAGGTGCCGCGTAACGAGTCTATTATGCGTAGCGTGGGCTATAAGTGTTCGAAGCTAGTCATTTCAGTAATTACATATTACTAATTGAAGCCTAGTTAAACTGCATTGCATTTGAATAATTTGACAATCTTATTTAGATTTTTGACGTTTCAAGGGTGATTTTAGATGAATGTGATGTCATTGAGTTGTCAAAATTTGAATTGATCTTGTAATTTTATTTAACCTTTTTTTCTGAAATAAGAAAGGGAAGGCGTTTTGGATGCTGTCTCATTTGGTTTTTGACGTTCGAGAAGTGCTAAATTATGAGACAATTTTTAATAATAAGAGTTTTGAAAATAGATTTGTATTGCCAAAAACCGGTGACACTAAAATAAGACATAGACTAAAAACAGGCACAGATTGTAAAGTCAAAACTCGAACATCCCTTTTTGCAGTTATCGATAACAAAGGTTATTTGCACGTTTAAAACTAATAACAATACTTTAAACCCAGCACACGCTTTCGCAAATTCTAATTACTTCGATCAACGACTCAGGGTCACCACTCCATGTCTGACCGCGAGCGTTGCTTAACCTCAGTAAATCAATCGTTTTAGTAACAGCTGGGAAGCGTCAAATTTGTCTTAATATTTAATTTTAATTGATGTACTGTGATTAGTTTTTACGTAGGTTTGAAGTGTGAACGCTAAAGTATTCATTTTTTAAATTGAGGGTCACATTTAAACTTTTTGTAGTTAGACGTATCTTCATATAGATATACTATATTTTGTTTATGTATTACATCAAAAGTTTTTTTAATAAGACACCTATTCGATGTGGTTTAGGCAGTACTAAGACCATGAAGATTCTAAAAAAATATAAAACTAAGGTGACTCAAAGTTTGCTCAGAAAGTTTTTATATGTAGAATGACACACGAAAACACTACATTTTCTACGAAACGTGTCGAATGTGCCAAAATTAAATGTTGACAAAATCGTGAAAATTATAAACTTCCTGCACGATTATACAATTTGTACTACGTAGCTATCTGAGATCTAGACGCCATCAGATCTTACAATGAGATAAACAATAATTAAACTTATTTATATAAGAAGGAAATCAAACATGCGCAGAAACAATTTTCCCAGTGGTCTACCTCCCATAACGTTGAGACCATTTTGAGATTTTCTTTATAGCTGCATCAATTTACCAACCAACACTCCGAACACACAAAAATGAGCCTTATGTTGAAGCAATAAGGGTGACTGTAGCTGCAAAGGTAAGTTTGTACATTGGTTATCAGATGTGACAAACGGAATTAATTGTATTATTATAGTTGACGTGTGTAGAATGTTAATAATTTGTTCGTCGGTTTGCTTTTTGTTAGTGTTTCCTAGAATAGTTTCGTGTTATTCCGCTAGTGTTCGGCTGTCGTTCGGGGAATTCGGCATGGCATGAATATGTCTAGGCTTCGAGTTAACGTGAAATATCCACCTATATCTGTTACTAGAGTGATATTTTAGAGTTTGAAGTTTGGCTAGTCACGTTCTCATTGAAGACACCGTCTTTGTAAAGTTTTGCAAACTTTATCACGTATCTTAGCATTATTCTTAATGTCATCTAAAGCCGCTGCAAGCGATTTACAAGACCGAACGGCTTAAAAATAATGTACATACTTTCTCAAGCCTCTTCGCATCATCAAAGAATCAGACTCATACTTGTACACCACAAGAAATAATCTTCTATCTCATTCATTCGAAATCACAACCACAGATCATCAAAAGCACAAAACACAGCAATAAAGCCTCCCTGCTTCATTAAATTCATATTTAATGGCGTCCACGAAAATATATTTATACATCAAGATTAATATTACCATTAGTAAGACCTAACCTTATTTAGACGAGTGTAAAAACTTGTCTCTGGCCCAAAATGGCGGCTGGGCGAGATAACACCAAAAACAGTAGCATTTGTTGGAAATATCCAAGATATGCCTTTTGGGGGTCTCTTCAAGTGTTTTAATTATAAACGTTATGTTTCACTGGGGTTTGAATTAGGAGTGAAAGGTGTAAGACCCAAAAGTAATGTTAATGTAATGTTAGTTTGTTTTTCCTTACCCGGTGGTATGATAGTTGCGTAGGCTCAGTAGCAGATTCAACATTTAGTTTGACCTAAGACAATTGATTATGGTTTACTGGCAAGGAATCCAAGAAAACAAAATATTGACGTCAAGAGCATCAATTTCCGAAGTATCCGTCATAGAAGTAGATTTTAATATCATCTCCCTTAATTTTTAAAATTCTACGTAAAGTTACTAATTCTCTCCCTTTGAACAGCTGTTTTGCAGGAAACAACTGAATAACCATAAAGTCTAAAGAATCAGAATAAACTACGAAATCTAACAAGAACAAACAAACAATACAAATACAATAAACGTTTGAAAGACAAATATCGTTTGGCTTTGTTTTCCCCATAAATAGTAAAAGTTGAAGTGACTAGCAGCCTTGGCGAGCGGTAGGCAAGCCAATCACTAGTCACAATCGATACTTTAGGCCAATATATCGATTTGTCTTAGGTCGTTTCTGATATTCGAGACATTGTTGAGGCTTAGAAGAATTTTGCAGATTGAATAGGGAGTCGCAGTAAAGCTATCGCGAAGTAAAACTATCGATACTGCAACTTATGTTGCGACTGCAACACGACCAACTTTCTGAAATCGTGCAACTAGTGTGACGTTAGCAGCCAGGAAAGGCCTATTTGAAATAAAAGCATTTGACGTTGACTCTAACTGCACCTGATCAGTCTCTGTTCGTGTGGGTTTGCCGTCCCATCGGAATATGAGTAAGAGAATAGATTGCACCTGTGTGTGCAGATGGCATAACAGAATTGGAGAACAAACACCGTGACAGAAAATCAGCCTTGAGGACTGAATTAAGCATTCATTCTTTAAAATTATTCCATTGCTGGGTATAGGCCTCTCCTCTCGCGTGCCACATATGCAGGTCGCTCTTAAGCTTACCATTAGCTCTATGAATAAAGATAGAAATAATGACATAAAAATTAAATACAGTTATTCAAAGAATGAAGTAATTGGTCATTAATAAAAACTGTAATCTTTATATGGATTGCCATAATTCATTAATTCTAAATAAGTACATATGTACAGAGGAAGTTATTCTCCATAATAAATAATTGTAGTACAATAATAATTGAAACTTAATGATGATATTCATTAATAATCCTATAAACAGCACCGGTTAAATTGCTTAAACAGGCTTAAACTTGAATATTTTTTTGAGTATATACATACATTTACATACATTGTGTATCATATTTTTTACATTTTAGTAATAATAATTATCATTTCATGTTTTGTTTTAATACATTCATAGCGACAGTATAAAATGTGGTAGACATCCTATTAACTGAACTGTTTTAATTTCTCCAAAATATCAAATGCAAAATCCATAAACCCCCTTACGCTGACGCACACCAATGGCCGTAAACCTTCTAACAAGCCTGACCTTTATAAGCACACCAAAAAAACACCACTGCCCTTAACTCAAGCACGCATAAAAAAACAATTTTAATAACATAAAGCTTCCTGCACATTCAAATCATAACATTACTCATTTATAATATAATACGGCTGACTCAAGTCGGACCAATAATGGCGACCATTTAATTAACTCCTCTAAGTATGTACGACGTAGTCTCCGAGTACAAGGATGTCATTATCGCAGTGAGGAGCCCCCTTAAAAGGCGTGCAATTTAGCCAATTAATGGTGGCAGGCTCAAGGTCGGGTCGGTTATTGAGAAAACGTGGTGTAACGCAGCCTTTAGTGATAGGCGTAGTGTTGATAGTTGGTGATTGAAAACCTTCGTACTGTTCTAAGGTTGTTTATAGTTCTCCAGAAAGTACGCAAAGAGATCCAAAAGGAACAAAAGTGGGTTTTGGTGAAAATCTGGGGTCATCTGATGATTTTACACAAATATAGAAAGACAATGATTGGTCTTGCTCTGCCATTTTTTTCTCTGTTCTCAAAAACATTTGTTATAAAACTTCTGCCTCTGGATTTCAAATAAAGGAGGATTTATCCGGAACGCACACAAAACCAACATAGACAAATGTGCTTGGTAAAAAAATAATTCTTACTTTGAAAGCCTAATTAGGACGAAAAATAACGTCATGATAAAAGAAGAGATTCCAATGCAGATATGTTTAAATACTTTACCCAATTTTTAGAAAAAAGATCATTGGCAAGGTATTGCTACTAAGAAAGTAGCCAAATATGGTGCCGTTGTTTTTGGTCATCGTCTGTGCTCGCGAAGAGTAATAGGAATATCCTTGAGATTAATGAAAACATTGTACATGCATTTTGCCTTTGCACACACGTCCCGGGGCAACTACTTCCCAAAGCTGGGTAAAAACTAGCCTTTGTACTTTTTCAAGCTGAAGACTTTTTGAATTCGAAATTTTACCTAAATCAGTTCTGTGATTTTGACGTAAAAGCCAGACCTAGTTACTTTCGCATTTATCATCATCTTCCGAGCCTTTTCCCAACTACGTTGGGGTCGGCTTCCAGTCTATCTGGATGCAACTGACCAGTGTTTTACAAGGAGCGACTGCCTATCTGACTGCCTTCTCAACCCAGTTACCCGGGCAACCCAATACCCCTAGGTTAGACTGGTCCTTTACCAAATTTGATTTCAATTAATTCAATAGTTTGGTGTGAAAGCCTGACAGACAGAGCTACTTTCGCATTTATAACATTATGGTAAGTAATATTTGCTTCATAAATAACTTGAACTCCCATCTCTATGAAGGTATAATTCTGACCTACAACCTCTATAGGTACTTCAAACTAATAATGATCGGGGAAATCCGAAGTTTGTTTACAGTCGATATTTTAATTAATGAACCGAACGACTCTTAATGACGTCATTCTAACAGATATTGTACAAATATAGGAAACTGTATACACGTCCATACTATAGCAAATGTACGTACGTGCTGCCAAATGATGGTATAAACGAATGAACATGACGTATTCATTACGGACAATGGTTTGGAAAACAGGATAATTGAAATAAATCGGAAATAGAGATAGATATACTAAATATGGTAGTGTCATATATCCGCTCCATGGTCCAAAAGCTTAGAAACATCGAAGAATTTTTTGATTGAATTACCGATAAATAATCGAAACAACATAAGTGGTGAAATGTGGAGGATCAAGTTCCTTCTATTGCTTTTCAGAGCACTGATTTTAATGTGTCGTCATAAATGTCCGAAACTCCTTAAGAATTTAAGAATATGCTAGACTAACTGCCACCATCTAAGTTCCGCTCAGTAAGAGAGAGAACTAGAAGAGCTATACCTAACTTCCCGCAACTGGATAAAAAAAGCTTATTTGCTATACTATAGTTCGGCCATTCAGAGAATGCGTTCCTGACACGTCGCGATTGAACTGACGACGTAACTACATTCATTGATTATTGATATAATAATGTTGTTTTAATGCTCCTCAATTGTTAAAACGGTAAACAACCAGCAAAAATATTTTTATCGTAACTGCAACGCCATTGCAAAGTTACGTCGTCAGTTCAATCGCGACGTGTCAGGAACGCATTCTCTGAATGGCCGAACTATAATGTAAAAGCTAGGTATATTAATGCTAGTTTCATAATTTCAGTAGGTCTTTGCGAGGAGGATAAACAACCATAATTAGAAGGATAATTAGGACAGTGACGCTAAGTTAATTAATTTAATTATAATTTAGGAATTGATCAGCGTCATTGAAGTCGGAAAACCATACTAATTATTCTATTTATTGGTTTGAGTATTGGTTTAAATCACCTAAGTACCTACCTACTTTACATTATCAAAGGTAGCTATGAATTATGCATTTTATATTAATTTGTATTGTGGTTAGAGAAGAAGTAAACAAAAGTATATTATTTAGATTAGTGGGAAAACCAAATTGGGTTCTTAATAAACAACTTCCAACTTCCTCTGGTTTTCATTTCCTTTTACCAATTTTGGAAATATTGACTAGAACTATATTGATAAAATTTTAACTAGAACTATATTTAAGTTGTATTGAAAATAAGGACACGTCTATCACTAAGGAAAATACTTGGTAGCCACAAAAATAACATCTGCCCATCTTTTTCCCGAAAATGTTGGGGTCGGCTTCCAGTCTAATCGGATTCAGCTGAGTACCAGTGTTTTACATGGAGCGACTGCCTATCTAACCTCCTCAGCCCAGTTATCCGTGCAACTCAATAGTCCAACCCGACCAGTCTTACCCTTTGGTAAGACTGGTTGTTCGACTTCTGACTACCTATAACGACTGCCACAGATGATCAAATGACAAACGAGACAAATTTCGGGGCTGCGGGATTATTTGAAAGAGCTACCGCGGCTCTGGTACATAAAGAGCTTAAGAAGGAACATGGTGGGTTTTAGTCAGTCAGTGTCAGACTCTGACACTCCCTCACGCTGCAAAACCACAGAGGGAGGGGTCATTTGATGATTTGCCTTCTGAAACACGAAGGACCTCGTCGTGACACAGATGATCATCTTTCATGGAACGACTGTATAAAGCGTTGCTTTGGTATGGTATGGTCATCATTGATGGTCGACCCGTGAGCCTGTGACTTAGGTACTTAGCTTTGCTTGGCAAAATCATAGGTCAGGTCTTGTTAAGATTGTCTTGAGGACAATTTCAAAGATGTCTTAGATTATATTTAGCCAAATGGGGTTTCGCATTTCAATCAAAAGTTAGTTAGTATATTTAGTTAGTCCCCTTTATAATTCTTCGTTCAAATGTTTAAGACTGGTACTGTTCAACTTATTATGAAACTTAACTGGAGTAGTTATTTATATACTTCTATAAATAGCCACTTCGTTATTTCCGTGTTAATTTTTTCCTTCACTCAAAGTTAACGAAATACTTACCATTTATAGACTATTAGCGCCTACTGGGTATTTCTATCAAATGGTAATCCCATATTTGACCGATAAAAATATATACCATTACTCATCAACCAGTGAATAATAGATTTAAGATGTACCAACTTACTTATGCGTTTGAAAAACGAAAAAACAATCGAATGTAGACTCTGTCACCTCGTGATAAGCACTGTAACTTATTTTTTGGGTTGTGGAAGATAGTTGTAGAGTTTACTATTTACAAGTACATGCTTTTTTTCCGAGCTTTATTTCATTAAGAGCGATACCATCGAGCCACCCACGCGGCCTATAATGACTTGCCATATCCATCTGGGTACAGTCGTGAACACAAATGAACCGTTAATTTTGACCCATTTTTTTTTAATAATAAATGTTAGTCACATGTGCTTCTATTGGAGGAAGTTATTATAATTGTGTTAATTGTTTAATTTGTAGCGATATAACAATGTCATCGGCGTTTGTTGAATTATTGTAGTTAGCTGTAGGTATAATATGTTATAAGGCGTGTTATAATTGTTATCTAGTCCAATTGAATGGTTATTGGCGAATTATTTTTGATATACCATTTCTAAGTTATTTTTTTTTAACTATGCAGTTAATCCTTTGACCGGATTTTCATTAAATTATTTTAATAAAATATGTAAGTAATTTAAATTTTTATTTCAATTGTAGTTCGATGTATTGTTTATGTTCGATTTTTTTTCAACTAATCTTTGATTTTTAGGTACCTACAAAAAATCATTGTTTTCCTGATATATGCCTAGTTCGAATAAAAAAAGTTGTGACTAGGATTAGTTTATTCTAGTAGGATTCGTTGAATGTATTAGGAATCGGGTGTTCATTAATGAAATCATATTTTGCCACCTTATATAATTCTAACAAAATAATTTAATTCATTGAGGAACTTGGTTGTAATTCCCAAGAATATTGTTATTTTACTGAAATGTCGTATATTTTCGCCTAGCAACTGTAGGTACTTAATTGATGAAATAAAAGGAAAATAAACACGTTTCCATAGACACCGTAACTTATTATAATTTTGCAAATATAATATTAATGTTCCCCAAAAAATAACTACAGGAAAATTTTAATAAAATATAACATGAGTTATCGGTAAGGGGACATAATATTTATATCCGCCATATTTCAGATACCTGCATGACTAAACCGCTTAAATAATATTAACTATGTATTTCGATAGTTGACCCTAAAATCTCTACAAAGGGCTTTCCGCTAAGAATTGATCCTAACAGGATCTCAAAAACAACATTACAAGCAGATCTAATTATAATCGACTACAAATACTACAATGTTGCTGCGTTACACACACGTCCTGGAATGACCACTTTCCGCAACTCAACAAATATTAACCTAGGTCCTTTATCAGGCTCTTAGGCAAACAGTAGCCTAAATCCATTTATAGACTATAAAATATCAAGGTACCAAAAAACCGGCCAAGTGCGAGTCGGACTCGCGCACGAAGGGTACCATTATTTATAAAACGGACAAAAAACACGTTTGTTGTATGGGAAATATGCCCCCGACAATATTTATTTAATTCTAGCTTTCAGTATTTGTTGTTAAAAATACATCATCTGTGAAAATTTCAGCTCTCTAACTATCACGGTTCATGAGATACAGCCTGGTGACAGGCGGACGGACGGACGGAGGGACAGAGGAGCGATAACAATAAGTTCCCGGTTTATCCTTTGGGTACGGAACCCTAAAAACACACGTTTCAATATTTTTGTCGTGCAAACCAAACAGATAGAGTCACTGTCCCGTTCATTTTTTTTTATAAAAATGTCATAAAACACTTTTTGAACCGATTATACTAACAAAGTAGGTACTACGTTCATTGCGTCGTGGCGAACTGAGTTCACGTCCTCGCCTCCCGTGTTTTATCTCGCAGAGAAAGTTACGAGGTCAACCTAATTATTACTAGCTAAAGCATTTGCATAATACTACTACAATACTTAGTGTATGATTAAAAGCTTACTTAGTTGATTTTTTTTAAGCAGTAATATCCACATTTTCTGACACATATGTATGGAAGGTATCACGCTTATCCAACACTGGGAACTACTGCCCGTATCGGGATAAAATATAGCCTATATGTTACTCGGAAAGAGAGAAGCTTTCCAACAGCGAAGCTAAGATTAGCTGCCACCAGCGGTTTTAATTTCATCAGCATTCTGAGGGAACTTCGCGCACTCGGGTAAAGAATAGCATATACTCATCCTTGATACATGGGCTATGTAATATTGAAAGAATTTTTCAAATCGGAGCTGTCATTTGAGAGAAGCGCTTTTAAGGAAAGGAACATACTCTTCAGCTTTTAAAAATATAAAGTACAGTTTAAAAATAAATAAAATAAAGTTTGATCTAGGATCAAAGGACACATTTATTCACAAAATACTTACATTAATTGAAAAAAAAAAACATATATATATACAACTTAAAACTAATACAGTGCATCAAAAAATTGCTCCTCATCGCTGTCACTGGGTAATGTACCCAAAAGACAATCAAAGGTATATTTGATCATTTGCCGACTTCAGTTTTCTGGAAATACCGAGATTTGATAAAATATTAAATGCATAATCTAAAACAAAATACGAACATGAGGTAAATATGTATATTTTAATTTCCTTTGTTTTTATTCTATTTTTAACATCAGGGGAATGCAGTTACAAGCGTAAAACACAGGGGAAAAACTAAATAAATAATTGTTGAAAAAAACATTTTTTTCACGATAAGACTGGCAGCTGCATTCGGTAACACTGGAAACCGATCCCAATATAGTTGGGAAACGCCATGCAGATGATGGTAAAAATTGTTTTTTTTTTTCAACCATAGATGACAGAAATATGAATAAACTAGCTTCCGCCCGCGGCTTCGCCTGCATAGAGTTCGGTTATATCGCGCTTCCAAGAGAATTCTTCAAAAGTTCGGGATAAAAACTATCCTATGTTCTTTTTCAAGGTCAAATCTATTTTTGTACCAAATTTTATTAAAATCAGTTCAGTGGTTTAGGCATGAAAGCGTAACAGACAGACAGAGTTCCGCATTTATATTAGAAGGGATAGTGATGGGAAAACTAATCTCTTATCCTCACTTCTAGTCCTAAATAGGAATAAACGAACACTGATAAAGGTCTTTAGAAAGACCATAGACCAAATAAAAACTACATTGAACCAACTATTCATGCAAAGTAATGTCTGCTACAGAAATCTAGAAAACTATCTTGTGGAAAAAGAAAGACTACTGGCAACCTCACGTCAATTAGCGACCAGTGTTAAATGAACCAGCTTCTTAAGTGTCTATTCAAGGTACCAAAGTTCAGGTTAAGTTGGTCCTGGCTTAGTGTCCCGTACAAGTTTTACAACTAAGCATCAGAGCACACAGCAGACTAAATAGTCGGCCGACTGTTGGCACAGGGCGGTGGTTGAAAAAAATAATTATCTTTTTAAAAAAATCGTGAATTCAATCAGTTTTAATCGGTCTGATGATACCGGACCTGATACCTAATCATTGTTACGTGTGTACTTAAATTCATCTTCATACTACATTTATGAGCCAAATCCCACTATCGGTCGACTAAAAGTTTGTAGTGTGCGCGCACTCTAAGTATAATCATCGTGATAGCTTAATTAACTTGTTTTACTTACTAAGTATCGCCTTTACAAGTAGGAATGTTACCTGCATTACTAATAAGGAACAATATTGCGAGTTCCGAACGACATATTTTTTTTTATATTTCCACACACATTTATGTATGACCAGTTTCTTATTTGCTTTACTAATTAATCTTTGTATATTAAATTGAATTCTTATTATGTGTTGGTAAAGACATTATATTAATATGGCTAAGTGACTGTTAATGTGGGTAGATACTTCGATCATAATGAAGTTATTGTCGAGCGAGATTCATAGACAAGAATATTGTAGCAAAAAGGTTGTGACGAAAGTAGATCTTGCCTTATTAGTTGTCGTCTCGGCCGTAGTGTATTAATTTGTCTGTGGTTAGGAGTGAATGATGGTTATGCAATTTTTAGGAATAATTTCAACTTGTAAAAAGGCATTAATTAAACTAAGTAAATGCCTGCCTCTTTATAATTATCTGTCGAGCCTTTTCCGAACTATCTTAGGGTTGGCTTTCAATCTAACCGGTTGCAGCTAAGTACCAGTGTTTTAAAGAGCGACTGCCTGTCTGACCTCCTCAATCCAGTTACCCGGGCAAACCGTAACGACTGCCAAAGATGTTCAATGACAGTCGGGACCTACAGTTTGTCATGCCCTCCAAAAGACGGTCATAGGTGTCAAAGATATAATACTTGCCAACCACTTTATAATGATTAACTAAATCAAAGAATCATTGAAAAGTTTTATAAAACGAAAAAAATAATGGTTTGTCAAGTCATGACGTAAAAACATCTAATTAATAATTTATGATGCACTAATAATTATGCGAGTATCTATGGAACACTTCTATGCCTGGCCACAAATAAATACATATTTAAAAATATTCAAATTTCGAACTGTCTACAAGATTGGAATTTTGTGCTGACTCATGTCAGTTCTATTGGAGACTTGCATTTGTTAAAACAAGTTGACTTTATGTCTTTGTAATAAGGTCTATTTTAGAACGTAAAATTTCCGACATATTTATATGAATTATGAGTATGTGTGTGTATATGCATAATTCAGGCGTCAACTACATATATTGTTGCTGAAATATTATATCCGTGAAGAAGTGTAAATAAATAAATAAGTAATGAATATTAAAATCGTAGTTATATACGGTTTCCTTCGAAGATAGAACGTAACAACCGAAAGATTTATTGAACAAACTTGTCACAATATGACATTTAATTTGTTTATCCTAACGTAATAATATGAATGAAAAATTGCGTGAACCTCCATTTACAATTTGAATACATAAGTAAATGAATTCTTAGCCATGTTTCAAGTTAATTGTTCTGTTTCAGAAATTATGATAATAATTTTATTTTAAATTACAAATTAAAATCAGTTTCTGAAGGTCGTTGCAATAAATAATCCCAAGGAAAACATAAATCGTACAAATAAATTGTAATTTTTGAGGTCACAAAAATTGTTTGACGTCACAAATTATATTATTTTCACATCAAATTTATCATTTGAGGTGCCTCATAAATATTATTACATTATTTATCTAAATGTATGCAATAAGATACACTGATTAAACAATAGAATACAGAAGGTTCACTTCGAATAAAAACTCAAGTTCAGTTCATAAAATATGCCTACAAAAACATCTGTTACTAATCTGCACACGAAATTGCATCTTATCTTGTAGTAATAGAGTGCATATTCCGTTGAACCTATCACACACCTGTACGAAAATCAAAACAGTATCGCGTTCTAAATTCAAAATTGAAAAAAAAACTTACCTAGCATTTTACTCAAATCGGCGTTATGCAGGTCCGGATTCTCATCAGCCAGCTTCTTCCTCTCGACCTTCGCCCATACCATGAAAGCGTTCATCGGCCTCCTTATCCTAGCCTCCTTTAATGCTTTAGCCTGACCCATTTTCGTGGTAAATGGGGCTCTAGCGTATTGCTGCGTAGAATAATCTCGACCAGTATCGTAAGGGCTTCGGTAATCATATTGACCTCTATATTCTAAGCCGTAAGGTAGAGTATGCCATACAACAAGTTCAGGGCTGGTTTGTTCTTGCACAGAGTCGGTACTGTTCTCGACGGCGCCTTGCACATATTGTTCGTAAGTACGGTGGTAAGTAGGGGGGGATTCTGCTATGCCCGCTCCTCCGGTATCCATTATACTGCGAAAAAAAAGACTCATAAGTAACTTACAAATTATATAAAAAAATACAATAGAATTGTTGTAATAGTGGACTGTTTCCAGATACATCACAAACGCACTAAATATGCAAGTGCAAAAATAAATAACGTACGTATAAAACTCAATGAATAAAATGTATATTTATTATTGTCATGTAGGTACTGTATTTAAAAACATTTACGTACAAAAATAAACAAGTTTTTCAGTGTTTTCAGTCATAATTTATTTGTGTCATTGTTCTTTTGGATGTTTTGAAAAAAAAACTGTCTGCAATCGAATTATGTTTACCTACTACACGTTTAACTTGTGCGAATGTACGTTATAATGTGTGATAGTCGTTTGTTAGTGATTTTTCTTGAAATGGATATTGCCATTTCTCGTCGAAGGCTTTTCAACTATTTTCACGTTAAAAGTACACAATCTGATTAGTAGTTATTACTTTTATTTTTTAGTATTACTTTAGTATTTAGAATCATATGATTACTATCTTTATCTCCTTATGATAAAATTAGGGAAAAATTCAAAAATGACACCGCCACACTTTTTGTATCGTTACTCCTTGTTCTCTCAATAGAGAAGCTAATGACTATATCTATAACTTTAGCTCCATAAAAATTGTGTCCCATCTCTAATCAAAGAACAACAGATAGTTTATAGAAATCCTTAGCAAGCCTTCACCAAAACGAACTTTTTAGAGGACATTATTCAATTCTAGAACACACATACATATTTAAATATCAAAAAAGTCTTTATGCTTCGTCCAGCAACCACCTCCCACCTCGCAGATAAGTTTCAAGTAAAGTGTCAAACTATACTAAGTATGGAATTTTAAAAATCCGTTGCTGTGCCGTGGTGTCATTTTCTTCGATAGCGCTTACCGTTAACATAACTCGGTTGCTGGAACCTGGTAAGAAGAGCTCGCAAGCGATAGGGATCGTGCTAATCGATCGACACCCGTAATGTGAATCGTCTCGTCTAGCGGTAGACTGTTGCTAAGTCTATGGTAGGGGACTGTACTATCTAGAACGCTGACTGTTCTATGACACCTATGTTTTCGATTTGTGCGTAGGTACTTTTGTGTAAGAGAATTCTTAATTTGCCGTAATGTGAATCGTCTCGTCTAGCGGTAGACTGTTGCTAAGTCTATGGTAGGGGACTGTACTATCTGGGCGGTTGTATATTCTATGACACTTAGGTACTTATATATGTATATGAATAACTTATATATTCTATGTATACGCAAAACTTACGTTCGTCTAAGTATGAGAATTCTTGATTTCGTGAATCCTCGTTGCTAAGTCTATGGTAAGACTATTGTACTATCTGGTTGGCTGTATGTTCTATGACACTTGATTTGTGAGCTTGGTTTTCTATGTATAAAAATTTTTGATTTGCGCGGTGGAATTTTCTCTGTTTGAAAAGACGCCTGTATGTTGCAGTGTGATGAAAAATGCTTTTTAAAAGTTTATTGCATTAGCTCTTTCCTAATGTTTGATGGAACAACTTCCCGCTCCCGAATAAAATAGACTATCAGTGTTTATCACCACATATTATTTAAATTTCGATTCTTCAAACGACACGGACAGAATTGTGTTGCTGGGGAGTTTGTTCCACCACTTCTTCTTCCCAAGCAAAAACACATAGAAAGTGATGACGAGCGGGTGTTTTGGGGGCTGTCTTTTGTAAATTTGACCTTCAAAAAGTGCTGATTTTCAGCCTACTTTCAATAAATGAATTTTTATCTTATTTTATTGTTCCAGTAGTTTTGTCGTGAGCTGGACAGACAGAGTTATGTTCGCATTGATGATTCACTTTATCTTTTCAGTTTATGTAAGAAATCCATTAATATTAATACCGAACGTCATCTTTGATAGTAAGTTTTACGACAGCTCAGTGTTAAAATAATGTAAATTGATTAAAATTGTTTATTTAATGAGTCAAAGTTTATAATTTACTCTATCAAATTGCATGTTTGCCGACTTACCATGAATTATTCTATCATCACCCATCAATCAAGGTTTAAGTCGTTTCTACTAGACAATTTTTATAGCTAAAGAATAAGTCTTTAGCTATTTATGTATTAAGGCAAACCAACAACATATTCACAAAACAAGTATAGTTATAAAAATTATAGCTATAAAAATTGATTAATATTACAAAAAAACACTTAAAAAAATTATCAAGTATAGGTACTTACTGAAACGAAATATTCTAGAGGTATAGCACTAGGAAAGAAACTCTGTCTGACTCGCTTTCACGACATCTCAGAACCGATCTAAAAGAAATTTTGCATTCAGTCTGAAGCCTGAGAAAGGATATAGGCCACTTTTAATCCGGGTAACCGGAGAATTTCTCCCGGGACGTAGCCGAAACCGTGGATGGAAGCTAGTACATATAAATTCGAAACTTTAGCTTCGATATCTTTTCCTACAAGACCACGCATTACACAATCCCGATAAAGATACTATTTGTCAACACGCCGGTAACGCGATACAAATAATGAGTAATTCCCAATTTAAAGGAAAGCGGGCGCCGATCACTCGACACCGTGGTTTCTCGGAACGCCGGCAGAGGCGCCACTGTGTGGGAACCACGAAGCATTGTTCCTCTGATTTCACTACTCATCCGACATGTAGATACCTACTAACAGTTCATTAAGAGGGTACGGCAAATTGTCATGAGTAGAGTTATGGTGTTCTAGAAATGTCAAGAAGGTTGACTTACGGTACCTATGCCATAGTATTATATTCTCGCTTAAGGAAGGCGAGTCCATAAAAGTATGATACTACTGAGATCAATTCCGATAGAGGAGTATAGAAGAAGACATGCTATTCCGAATTCAAATAAAATTGGGATAGGAGCAGAAGGATGATTAAATGAAGATGCATGAGCAAGGAAGAGTGGATGTGGTGAAGATCGCATAAGTCTCCCATTGATTGAACGCGATTATAGGAAAACCTTTCAAAATAACTTTCTATGTAAAAAAATGTTCGACAACTGCCTAATTAACTTATTTATAATTTTAAGGTTTATGGAGACAAAACGGATGCTATTTATTTGGTTCATAAAATCCTATGAGTTATCGGTTGGAGTAGACGCGAGAGAAGCCTGTCGCGTGTAACATTGCAACTGCAAATTGATCGCCACTCAATCAAGGTTCCCAAGGTCTTATTAATTGGTTATCATCATAATATGCCAGTACCCTTCAAAGCGACACTTAAAAACTATGCCATAAACAACAAAGAACAAGACATTAAAAACTTTTTTGACGTCCCCAAAATTAGATTAAAACCTTCTTAAATAATTAAAAAGCATGTTTCGTTAACAAAGAGTGGGACTTCATCAGTATTACCGCCACACTTTATTCCCTTATTGGGTGAATGCTGAACAATTAAAAACTGCTCCGTAAAAGGCACGCATTCCCCAAACCCGTCCAATTTCGTTGACTTAACATGAGTTGTAGGAACCTTGTCTTGTACGAGAATTATTTAAAACATTAGGTGATCGGTAAATTGAGTTTGGACTTGAAAAAAAAAGTAATTGTTATTGGTTTCAGTCAATTCGACTGCCAATTAATTAACGAAATAGGTAATAACTAATTCCGAGGTGATTTCTGCATTCCTAGATTCCAAAGACAATGCAATTTATATAGACATTAGACCATCATTACTGCTTTCCGATTTGTCTTAACTAAGAAATTGTACAGCAGGAATTTAAATTTTTATACTTTATGCTATTCTAGCAAACATTCTCATACACCCGTCACATAAACTATGACTTGCTCATGCGCTTGAGTAAACTAATGTTCTCTTTATATCAATAATTATTTTATATTAATGATTCAATGAAGATGAACGATCGAACAGCATTCCCAAAGCCGTTCAAATGTACGAAGCCTGAAAGTAAATCTTTCTAAAGCTATAGCAAAACAGTCGCCAACGGTACACTCCATATTTCGAAGTACCGCTTCACTACCACCGTTACAACGTAAAGGAAATAATATATTGCAAATATTTAACTAAACCATTTACGTGTGCAAGTAAACGATAAAATGAACGTTTAATTGTCAACGCAAGACCTTAATATGAAAACGTCAAATAATTTGCGCGGTTTATTTGACAGCTGTCAAAACGAAATGTCATATCGGATGTGCGTGATCTATGGCCATGGGCATGTAGAATGGATGGTTGATATTGTGACCAGAATTAATTTGGTTAATTTGTTAGGCAATATAACTAAAACACTGTTAGGTTTTTTATAACAAGGTATAAATACATTTTTGACATATATTGTCACTTCACAACTGAATTAAGAAACTATATGATGACCAGAACACCGATTTTGAAATGAAAATCTTGAAAATGTTGAAGCATTATCAAACAGTTTGTTAAACTCAACATAAGTATTATGTACAGAAATGTATTATTATAACATTCTAAATAAAAATAAGAATGACGGAATACAAAACCTTGGCTATTGATGATCGAATCGCATTTGTTTACGAAATAAATACACTTTCCATTAGAAGTGTTTCACAAACTCAATCTATTCCATCACCAGTATTATTTCCAGTGAAAACGTAAATATAATACGCCTGCACACATTTCTATTGTTTTTCTCCGTTTTATTGTGTAAATATAAATAAAAACTGATTGTCACAATCGACGCCGTCCACGTTAGAAATCTCGCATTCCACACGATCTAAACAAATGCTTAAGAATGAGAAATAACATTTAATGTTTTCACTATAACCATTGTGCGGTAGATTCTTGATTCGTAATGTGTTTAGGAATCTAAAACTGGGGTCAGAACTTACTTTGACTCATTAGAGATATTTGTCTTAACCATTCTGTTGCCATCAACAATCATCTTCTTACAAAAATATTTTGCTCCAAATAACTTCTACATAAATATTATTAAGATTTACCTACTGAAATAGAAAAACAAAAAAAAAACAACCCATTTTTTTGCTTTATTTTATAACTTGCGACAAAAGAATTAATTCAAGATACTATGATGAAAATTATTATTTAAAACTTCTATGAAATATTTAAAAAAACTATATTTATAAACAACAAAAACGAACAAATAGATGTCATTCATAATACTTATAATTACAGAAGTTCTTATTTCACTGACGTCAATTTCGATGTATGAAGGCTTCGCATTGTCTATGTAATTTCTTAAAAATTAAAAAACAAATGTTGTTTATGCCTCATTCATTACTTTAATTTATTGTTATATTTTTACTAACGCACAATGAAGTTTTTAAGAATCATGTGAAAATTAATTATGAAATGGAAATAAAAATATACTTCATCTCACAGCTAGTTAGGTCAATTTTTTTTCCTATTGGTTAGTATTTCTGATGAAGATAGAGGGGATGATCAAAGAAACGATGGATGGATGTATTATGATAAGGCAGACTACGTCGCTAAAACTAATCTTATTCGTGGAATTACATAAGAGATATGAAAGAATAGGACCTGCCGAGCCGACCTTTTAAAAAAATATACCAATAGCAGATAAGGAGGTTCATGATAATGAAGTCCTATACAAATAATATATAATTATTGCACTTTATCACTGAATTAAATAGAACTTCAACTTCGCATCAATGCGTTTGCGCATACTGAAACTATTTATAATCGGTTTTCCCAAATGAAGAAGTCATGAATTCTATTTGTGCATAGAGGATAATGACATTACCGGAGTAGAAATAGATTTAAATTAAATAAACAATACAAAGACTGACATTTTGTCCTTACATTATGATGATTTGCCATTTGTTCCGAAGGCAAATCAGTTAAGTTTGCCAAATTAAAAGTACCTGAGGTCTGATAGTTCATGTAAAAACAATGAGCATATAGGTACATTTCTACAAAAACAAGTATAGCTCTCCCGCGCTCATAAGATAAAATTTATATTACTTAATGAATCTTTCAGCCCTTAACTTTCTAAAGATTATAAAGATCAAACTGATAGTCATTTCTACCAAGTTTAGCTCAAAAATTATGCCCATCATAAATGTCCCTTATGTTTGATATGGCAGATATCGATATATCCCCAAACGTGTCGCAAGACACATTTACGCCCTGACGCGACGATCTTGAAAATTTCCTGCACTTAGGAAGGGTGATGTCCATATATTATTTTCAAACATCGGCCGAGACAATAGCGATTGTTGACAAAACCATCCGTCAGCGTTCAGAGGACCCGCACCGAGATATCGACCAAAACTGCACACGGTAGAACTCGATTCTTCTCTCGATTCAATCGATTTGATGAGATCGGACATTTTTCGTGGACGACCTCGTCAGATAAACTGTTTTTGCGATTGTGCTTTCAGGAATTGGTGTTTGAGAAAATGTGCTTGATTGCTTTATATTGATTGATAAGTCATCAACTTATCGTTGAGTTGATAATTTTCATTAAGTAGATGAAATAAATCGTATTTTAATATTTTTAAAGTTTATGGTCAACTGGTATCGAGAGGTCATCGCCGCCTATGCATAGTATCAATACCTGTCAAAACGAACTAGAAAAATAAACATAACATAAAATTCCTATTATAGACTATTTCCCATCATACCATTTTTACTGAAAATCAGATGTTTGAGACTTAGCTAGAACTCTGTAATACCCCCAGATACAAGTTAGAACTTTGTCAAACAAAAGTCGCGAAAAAACCCAAACGCATTACTGAAAGATGAAAAGCGATCAGGTTCTAAACCCCATGACTAATCCGAACCCAATATTCCCATGGAATTCAATGAACTTAAACTCAGCAGAACATTTTCAAACAAGTGTCACTAAACAGAATTTCGGTTATGACTTTGAGAAGTCCGTGACTCATATTATGGTATTCTTGGTCATGAAACATGACATGTCATTACAATAAGTATGATTCATTATACTTGGGACTCCTGTATTGTCAACTTTGGTATCGAAAAACCCGAAGTTATCGATGAAGAATCGTGTCAAGTCATCTTTGAGGAACCTACAATATCATTGACTAGCTGTGTCCCGCGGTTTCACTAGCGTCCCGAAGACACTACTTTCTGTACCCGGATGAAAAATAGCCTATATTACCTGGGATAGTGTAGCTTCCGAACAGTGAAATATTTTGTCAAATCGGTTCAGTAGTTTCTTTGCCTTCAGGGTACAAACAAACAAACATTTTTTTAATTTTAATTAAATATGTTAGTGTAGAAGTAAATATTAACTTTAGAGTTATTTGCGACTTCCAACTTACATAGCTCTTAACATTACTGAATATGCTTGTACACTGGTCCTTAATTTTCGGATAAGGGCAGGAGGATGATGAATGACTTAAGAGCCCGATCAAACTATCTGATACTGTTACAGCCTTTTTATCGTCCTACTGCTGGGCACAGGCCTCCTCTCACACGGAGAAGGATTGAGCATTAATCACCACGCTTGCTCAATGCGGGTTGGTGAGTTCAGACTATATAATCCAGGTTTCCTCAAGATGTTTTCCTTCACCTTTTTATCAGCCATTGGTGTTTAAGATATACTTATAAATTACATACAAACTTAGAGAAGTTGCATTGGTACTTGAGTGAACTGGAATCGAACCCACACCTTCATTCTCGAGAGGTTGGTTCTTTACCCACTAGGCCACCACGACTAGATCAAACTATCGGCTGATTAAAATTCAGCATTGCGTTCGCTTCATCATCAGCATCATCATCATCTCAGCCATAGGACGTCCACTGCTGAACATAGGCCTCCCCCTTAGATCTCCACAGATACCTGTTGGAAGCGACCTGCATCTAGCGTCTTCCGGCGACCTTTATAAGGTCGTCTGTCCACCTTGTAGGTGGACGTCCTACGCTGCGCTTGCTAGTCCGTGGTCTCTCGTTGCGTTCGCTTACCTACTTAAAACCATCCTCAAAGAATAACGTCACAATACAATCCACGTGCAATATTTAATAACATCACATTCATGATTAGTAGTACTAGTAATATCATATAAAAGTTAGTTTGCTTGCTGAAACAATTTGATTGTGGAGCGGCTGCGGTCTGTTGCATGTCTGATAACAGAGATCGCATATCAGTGATAGCTTATCAGTACTGCACATTGCACTGAGAGTGATATGTGTTTGTATGTGTGGGTGATGTGACGTATGCTAAATGCATTCAGTAGTTTACTTAGATTCTAAATGTGTCTATGGCAGGTTTGGCTTAGTACTCAATTTTAAGCTCTAAAGATCATATTAAATCTGATAACTTTAGCTTACAATTGATTGGCGTGTGATTTTTGCCTCTAAACTATAATGTGCGAATGTAGTTAAGTATGTATGTTCTATCCTTAGCATAAAATGATTTTAGAGAGAATAACGGAATAATGCTTTGTCTGCTTACATTTAAAGTTTTGTAGGGATAGTAAGCTAATTTTCGTCTTCCGGAGATAACAAAATCAAAACTTTAAAATTAGTAAGGTTTCTTTTTCTAAGCTGAATTCTGCTCAAAATAAGTAGCGAAAAATCACCTAAAATGCACTCATTAAAACTTGCAGATTCCTAATTCATAATTGAGTCCATCGATTTTATTCTATTTTATTCCACCACCACATATTTTATATCAGCTCACAAGCGCGTCATAAGAAATTCTCGCGGTTCAAAATGAAAAATACCGTTTTAGTTTACAGTGTCGTTCGTGAAGGAGAAACATACATCATTGTGAATGTCCACATAGCACAACATTGTACGTAAACACTCAGTACTCGGAGTTGGGGGGTACAACAAACAGTTCGGGGAAAGACGACGGACGAGCCTAGCTACTGAGATTAGGAACGCGTACTGGATAGCTTCTTGCTACCCTGGTACATATAGTGAAGGGAGTTTACTTCCTCCGTAAGTTTGGTACCCTGGTATCTAGTTAAACATATTTATTAGTATTGAAAATATGTTTACACAGTTGAGAACCTATCTCTTTTTGGGAAGTCGATTAAAAATAATATATAAACTACATTTAAAGCTGCTTAAAAGTTAGTATGGTAAAGGGGAAAAGAAATGAACATCAGATAAGACAATGTATCAAAAGTTCAGATTAATTTTGGAACTTACAGAGTCTTTTTCAGGCTTCTTAAGAAAAACAAACGCCATATTAATAATCCTACATAGGCAAAGCAAAATTTTACGTAGAACTACAGACTATAACGAATCGAACTTTGTGTGTTTTTAAATCATCAGAATATTAAGTATAATAGGTACCTCAATCAGCTGATATCTACAAACAACATACCCTCAAAATCCAATACTTGTAACATGGAAACAGAATCAACTTGAACTGAATAAACATGACGTCATCAGGACAATATACTAGAAATTGATAACAAATGATAAGCATGCACGTGCTGCCTCAGTGCTAATAAGAAGTTAATAGTATTGCACTCACATGATACTAGTTCAGGACTGAAGATTTATGTACACATAGGTAGTTAGTGTTTATGCAACCATTGAAAGAATAGAAATGTACAGGGAGGATTTTCAACTTTTCTTTAAGGACATTAGAGCGTTTTCAGGACTATACTTTGTGTAAACACAGGTGCACTCTCTATTTCCTCACTCTAATAGCCTGATGGGTGAAAGTTTCAAGACCCATCTGGGAATCTAACTTTAGACCCATACAAACTAAGACACAACAGTTGCACGGAGCGACTTCAATTATGACATTTGTTTCATATTGATCGAGACTTATGCTTTTATCGATTTACTTAAAAATTTTATTTATTAAAAAAAGAGGTATTTCAATCGACCTCGAGAATTTTCATAAATCATTTAGGCTGGAAAGCTCACCCTACTCTTTAGTTATTAAAGGCTACGTTGTATATAAAATATTTGCAAAGCGTAATCTGGATAGATAATACTTTAGAAAATACATTAGTTAAAGGCTGACAACCCCTGATACCAACAAAAGGCCTATGATTAGGTACAATTATTTTTCTCGAAGCCCCGGGGCGACGTCCGGCACGTGTTAACTATAGATAATTAAATAACTACTGAATAACTTTCTATGACAGCGCCTCACGATCCCGACCGGTTTCAAATGTCTCGAAACAAAGCCTAATGCCAATTAAAATTGGAGGTTCCGTACAAAATATTTGATTTTTAAAGAAAATGATCGCTAAAAGCAAATCTTTAGTTGAGCGGTCCTAGCCATTTATAATCAATAAACTTGACACATGAATAACAATGCAATATGAAACATGAAAAAACAATTCAAAGGTAAATGAAATCAAAAACGGATTTCAAGGACTACAATAGACAAAATAAGGATAGATAATATTTTATTTCTATTACAACAAATTAAAAAAACTTACCCCATTTTTGTATTCAAGGAAAATTCAGAAGAAATTACTTTAGTAACAAAATTATTTATTTATATCTCAAATAAAACACGACCATTTGGTTCTGCTAACACTTTAAAATAAATAACATATGTTCATAAAATACGTTTTTACCTATTGTGACGTTGGGTATTTTGTTGTACACTATCCTTCTGGTAATTCCGGAATTATGATTACCGGTTCAAAACATTATATTTTAAGCTTCAAGTCACAACATGTTCAATTTAATGAACAGTAGAGTGAAAAAAATATTCAATGTTATTTTGAATATGTATTATCATTGAACATCTTTGGCAGTCGTTATGGATAGTCAGACAGTAAGTCTGACAACCAGTCTTACCTAGGAGTATTCAATTGCCCTGGTTGAGGAAGTCAGATAGGCAGTCTTGCAAAACACTGGTACTCAACTGCATCTGGTTAGGCTGTAAGCCGACCCTAACATAGTTGGGAAAAGGCTAGGCAGCTGATACAGAACAAGTGTGATACCGAACTATGGGACACTATGTATAATGTGCACCCATTAAACGGAAGAAATATTCCCAATGTTAAAGTAATAAGGGATTTATCGATGGAAGATATGAAGTGAAGAAGAAAAATCAGAAAAGCTGATTTCACTACCATGAAGGATAGTCTACTACTGCCCGGTTCCTATAAACGTTCAGTTGACCGACCGTTTTTGAATTCAATCAAAGTGAGTAGTAGTTTAGTCGGTCTGATACCTGATCGTTGTTACATGTGTGCTTCCATTCATCTTCACACTGATTTATAAGCCCAAAAAAAATCTATCGGCCGACTAAAAGTAAGCACTGTGTTTTTGTCTTACGGAACTCTAAACCATAAGCACAACGTTCGCAAACGAGGCCACTGATCTGTGGCCGGGGATTTTGACAAATCGTTATTGATGCCTCGTGATCTATAATGACACTACACTACCAATTATATTGTTTAAAATACTAACAATGTACCAATAACCGAACACTATTAAACTATTATCTAAACTTATATTCGAAAACGAAAAAAAAATGGTTGAAGGTACTTTGGCTCTAAACTAATGTTGTCAAACGGAAAAATAATGTTTTTATTTTGGCTTTGAAAATGCCTACTGAAATGATTTGAAAAATTTAATATAATATAAAAGTTCCTTCGGATCTTGGGTAAGACTGCAGGAAACAGCTAGATCACAACAAATTAATACAATATAATAATGCGTATAAACTTTCATATTTTAAAGGACCAAAAAGTACAAAACAAAAGTAATAAAAAACAATAATTTTAACAATACCACCAACAACAATAAAATGACTTTTATAAATAAACAAAATCTTTCAAACAAATTAGGTTACACAAAAACTTAAGTCAGTAATCGGATTACAATGCCTCTGATAGGAGATTAATCAAATTAAAATGAACCTCATCTTTTGGAACTCGTTAGGGTTCAGTAGTCAATAAAAATGTGATTCATTTGTGATACTAACTTGGAAGATTTAGCATCAACACATTACTAATTATACTGTATATGCCAATTATAGAGGTAAAGCTTAACCGTCTTACCACAAAAACTTTTAAACGTCAGTTTAAGACTTGTCTAAAAAAAATTCAAATTATGACGTTGACATATTTTGACATTTTTTTAGACAAGTGTAAAAAAGGCGTTTAAGTTTTTGTAGTAAGGCCATAAGAGTTTATTTGTTTGAACGCGCAAATTTCAGGAACTATTGGATCGATTTGAAACATTATTGCAGTATAAGATATCCCATATCGAGGAAGACCGCTTTTTATCCAGAAGTCCGCTGGCGAAAGGAAGATAGTGGAGAAAATTTGCTTGCGATTATTCAGAAATTTTCTGTTTTATGAGGAAAAAATTCAAATCCGGTGAAGACGATTTGTACTTTAATAGGTAAGTGTATATTTCACTCATCATGCAAGCGATGCAACAGCAAAAAGCTAACTAGTCCCTAGATTATCTATCTTTGGTAAAGATACATTTAACTCCTGCATAGTAACGACAGATATGAACCATTTGGGCATTAGTCACGGACGCTTAAGGCCTGAGTTACGTAAGCCAACGAGACGCCAGTATTTAGAAATAGACCTAACTAATGAGTACTAACTGTTAAGGCCAGAGGTCACTTGATAAACTTTAAAACGTATTTCAGTTATTCAAAAACTATCTGGTTTAGTTCTAAAAGTATTATTTGTTTCACAACGCCAAAGTTTATATTTAAAACTTTTCGAAACAGTAGCAACGGCAATTAATTTGAGTGCCACAAAAAATAACAAATTCATTCTATTTTATTTCTTAATTTTTGAAGCGTTTAACGCAATGCTATTAATCTAAAGATAAGTAACAATGAAAACATGTTATATAATAATATCAAGTACCTACGTAGTTAATAAGCAACGTCATAATATGTAATCTCTCGAGACGTCAGAACGACTCCAAGGAACCTTGAGGAACAACCACCATTGAACTGCTAAACCATAAAGGACCATTTTCAATGACTATTAATTCTGACCGAAACATCGAGGGGCAAAAAGTTGAAGCGCAATTCGCTGCCGCAGTGGCAGGTGAAGCTACAAGCCTAGCACAAAATAAACTCAACTAATATACCGCGGCTTCACAACGACCATAACTCCACATTGCGACAAAACAAAAACACAAATTTGCAAACGTATAAAGAAATTGAAAGGTACCGGCGTGCGCGATGCTATCGCGAAATTATTCCAAATTTCACCGTTTTGCCTCTCTGGCTGTGGCCTTTTTTACTTTTTTCATACGATGGCAGTCGCGGGCCAACTCCCATAAATTATAGTTCGGTAGCTCTGTTAAAGGGGTTTTTGAGTATTTTTTTATTTTTGTTTAGCCTTTTGAAGAATTTATGTCCCCGTCTTACTTAGTAGCGGCGGTCAACTCGCCAGCTCGCTGACCGGCTCCGAGAAATGTTCGGGCCTTTCGATACGCGACGCTATAAGTATTTTGTACTTGCATTTTTGTTTGTGAGCTTGTGATACGGCTTTCGGCTTATTTTATTTTAGTTTTACTGAAGCCGACTTCAAGTTGGGAGTTGAGGCTGCTTAATGACTGTCCTGTGACTATCTGGACAAAAGAAAGCCGCCTAAACCTTTCCAAAAGTTTTCATAACATTAAAAGCGGTTTACCTCAACACCACATCCTTTAATTTGGTCCTAAGAACCTAAAAGTCACGTGCTTTACGATTCCCATTGCCTATTGATGCTTCTTAAGAAAACACAGTTAAGTTTGGCTCTCTATAATTATCCTCTTTTTATATGACAGTGCCATTGACAAGAGCCACGTTCAAACTACTGAATGAATGAACTATCACCGTCCTACAAACCAGATCAGAGTGCTAGCACGTTACGTAACCCAGTGACGTAATGGAACAATGGCCATCGGAAGCAGGCACGTGTCTCCATGTCGTGACAGACCACATCACTTGATATTGTTCACTCTCATATTATATTGCTGTGGATGGGAGAATAGGCGGCTGGTGATTGTGAAGTGTGGGACGTTAAAATAGAGTCATTTGTGTTTCTGCTGATTGTCAATATCTCTAAGTGGAAAGTGATAGTTGGTTCTTGCCAATCTTAAGGTCAGATTTTTCTAGGGATGTTATTAGTCTTAAAGGTGGAACTGGGTTCTTTGTATTGTGAAATAGATTAGCTCGATACCTGCGTGATACAAACTCCCCTTTTTTGGGATCAGAAAGAAATTTCTAAATTATCTCTCCTGTCATCTCTTTATATTGTATACAATAATTTATTTGTACATAGTACGAGAGGAAAACAAGAAAGTTCATAATGAAACATTTGCAAGTAACAAATGATGTAAGAAGTCAATTTGTTAAAGGTCGTTCAGCGGTTGCTTACAAGACCTCACGGCTCGCAAACCGATCTAACAAATTATAAAGCTCTCAAATTAAACCTCTTTCGTATCCTTATATTCTTCAATAAAGGCACAAAATGATTCCTTAAGACCAGGATTCTTCAACAATTGGCTAATCAAAAGAAACTGGGATCAATGTCAGAAATCCGGATCACATGCGTAAGAAGTGAAAAGGGACATTATGATGAGCAAAAAGCAAAAATTACAAATATTCCGTAACCGAAATAACCTTAAAACGCGATAGCAGACAAAACGGATTCCAAATACTGGCAATTGGAATAGTTTTCAGTTGTTTTTTTTCTCCGTTTTAAGTTTCGAAGGCATCCTAACGGTATTCGGGAGACATAGCATCGGGACGGACGCGACAACGCTTTTTATGTTATTTTTCTACTGACCCCGGCCGTTTGCGATCGATTTCGATCTTTTTAATCGGTCGTCCTTAAAAATAAATATGAAAGTTCCACTCTTGTTCTGTTTTCAGCTTGAGTTATGACTGAAATGCAAGTTAGTTGAATTTTATGTGCAGTTTCCACGTAAAATTAAATTAATTTCAGATTGATTTCGGTAGAGAGATAATAGAAGAAACTGCAATTTTAATAAGTATAATAGAATTAAGATTGGCTTATTAATTATCTTAAGTAGTATTAAAACTAACATTATCGCCGCGAAGTGATTATGACAAAAAGCTTTACTGCCAGCTCTAATTGCGTTCAACGCCGGCCAAAATTAAAAAGAAAACTCGCACAGCAAGAATCCCGCCTATTTTTAAAAATGGAACCCGACGATGATTCGCCTAATTAATAAACCAATCACGTACAGTCGAGACGCGGCGTCGAGGCGCGGCGGACGTGCGGGCGCGGGGGATGAACGCTTGGAAATTCGAATACTATATTTTTTCTGCACTCAAAGCATCGCAATGTTACTTGTAATTGGCTTGACGGCCAATGATAACGAATTTAGAATGCAATCAATTATTTATGAGTTATTACTTTCGTTAACAAGAAATTAGTACTTTATGTGAAAAATGTATAACTAGTTATTATTAATCATTAAGAGATATTTGCGAAGCCAGATGTTATCTGGCTAAAGTATTCACCATGCCCACTAGTTAGAATGTGACGAGACAAAAACTCGGCTCAGTTAATCTCGTCAAATCAATATGAGAAGTATAAAATTAAAACTTCTGATCGGATTCTCAGAACATTGTTATGAGAACGTATCGGATTATATGACACGGCATTATGTTTTCTCTTTTGATTGAATGGACATGAATGGAGCACACATTATTAACAAAAGATGTCCTCCAATATTGACACCGAGAAATTAGTTGAAAAAATCTCCAGTTTGGGGTTTTAGAAAAAAAAATATCATTTATCAAATAAATGCATTCTCTGTTATGTCTTTGCGCAGCGTGACTATAAAAACTAGTTGAATAATAAATGCGTTGGTTGGCAACACTGGGCCCGAGGAAGCCCGAAGCTCGGCGAAAAAGGGCGAAGATTAGCGAGCGCGCGCTTTTTGTTTGCATCAATCGATGCGCTCGCGCATTCGCACGATGAATAATTCAAAAATTGACATGAAATGGCGTATGGTTCTTTTTTTAAATGAAAGGTGCCCGATTGAGGACTGTAACCGCCTGACGAATTCATTGGTCAACGGCTTTTTGCGTTCGGTAATTGCTGTATTTACTTTATAGGTTATGAAATGAAATTAATGCACGCGAACGATCTCGTTCTGTTGTCCCAATGCCAATAGCAGGGTTTTTACTGAACTTAGATTATGAATCCATTTGAATGGCAACAGTTTATACAGCTGACAATAAATATGGAGTTTATAGTCTAACCGCAAATGACGCCTCGCCTTGCCGAACGTAAAAAATCAAATGTCATAGGATACTTCATATTGCACAACTGAAGTTGGAACAAATTAAAAATGTTTACGCGTCTGTCTGTGCGTATATCTAGAAATTGTTCGTCATCCAAGCAAAAAATGTATAATTAATTCGAGTAATGCTGTTAATGATGCATCGAAAACTTGTGTCGATTTCCAAGTATAAGTAATCTTGTCATCTGAATTCTGGCTGCGATTGGTCGAGAGATCCCCGCTGCAGTTTTTGGATAAATGGCTTCATCTCGGCACTACGGGATGCTGTCAAGACTCCTTCGAGTTATGGTTATGACGACTTTTTACGTGTTTCATGAAGATAATTTCATTATGTCGTTACAAAAAGTATGCGGTAATTTGCCTGTCTCGATTGTAGCTAACGTTATTTGTAAAGCTGGATCGATGTCATTGTGCATTGTGTGTGAGAAAACTTGGTTTCTTCTTGGTTTTTATATGAAATACTTAGTCGCATAACGGTGGACATGAGTGCATTTGCGCGAGAGATTTTAATAGGCTGTATTAAATAGCTGTAAAAAATTACTTTAGCTGTAAAGATATAAAAGCTAGATAAACAACTATTTAGTGTCAAATGTCATCTTGACACTTGTTTAGTACTAAATAATTTGCAGTTCTTTGACACTGAGTTTTGTTTCCTATTTGTAAAGTGCCGTTAGTTTTACGAACAGTATCGGAATTCCGGGGTCATTTCAGATTTTTGGCAGACTTATTTTTTTTGTAAGCTACCAGATAATAACTTCAAAAGGCTTGCTCCAGTGTCGCTTTAAACACATAAATCTTTCCTTGTACCTTTTTTATAGTCATTCTCTCATCCTATGGTAATTGTTTATCATTTGAAGTTCCAAGTCTGAGATGTATCAACATTCCTCTATAAACAAGCACTTAGTCTAGAATATCATTTGTAGAACTCACTTGTAAGAGGAGAACGCCATATTGTTGTCACAGGGTTGATCGTCCACCGCTCCGCCGGTTGTGAGCATCAGGGTGTTCATTCGGGATCGATTCTCACAACACGATCGATTAACGTATCGATTACAATCTATCGGTACACGCACTTCACTATTGGTTCTTAAAAGTCCGCGCGGGCGTCACTGTGACGCGTTCAGACATTATGTACGTCACATCACTAGTGTTTGTGGCATACCTGAAATGAGAGATTGACTTTAGTTATTACCTATTAGTAAGAATAATTTAATTAACCTAGATTAGATCAACCTATATCAGTGTTTTGTTTAACTACATAATGTACTTTAATGATAGGTGTACCAACTGTAACTCAAATTGCCTTCTCAGTAAATCGTTAATCATTTCATCAACAGTACAAGTAGTGCCAGTACAAACATTCCTAATTAATACTCAACCACCAGTAAATTACATTCGAACATATCGGATTTTGAGCAAGTCGTGATAGTTTAATAGACTTCGTTAGACTTATCGTCAACATCTGCGGGTATCCTAGCAGAAAGTGAATAACGTGTGTTAATGAAAGCAATTACGTTCGCGTGACATTTCAACTGTGTCTGAACTGATTAAGGAGGTCACAAAACAGTTTGTTGTATAAAAACATTTCTAATCTCTGTGAGCCCTGCGTCAGATTTGACGGAGATAGCGACCCGTGGTTGTATACCGACGGAACCGGCCCGCCGCCATCTTGGCCCTGATTGACAGCTGTCAATGTTGGCGGCACTGCGACGCGTCGCCGCGCCTGCGCACTACGGTATACCGCGCGTCACTAATTCGTTTTGAAAATAATGTTCGTTTTTTTAATGTTTTTTTTTTTTTCAATTGTAGTTGTAATGTTTTTTGTAAACCGATTTAACAATTAACAATCTTGCAAATAGCGATCTTTCGTAGCAACATTTACTTAAGTATAACTTAAATGAACGGTCCCTAGATATTTCCTCATTACTTAAGCTCATGTCGCTAATTATTTAACTAGCAGGAAAGTAGTAGAATTTCCCTCAGTCTATAATTACCGCAACTGACAAACTTATTTATTAGAATATCCAGTTTTAATCTACCAGTTCCTCTATTAAGATTGTTAAAGCTGAATCAGGAACCTTGATTTAATTATGGCAAGCTTTAATTTGATAATAAATCAAAATGAAAATACGAAAAGCAAAAATAAGTCTGCTAATTTCAAAAAGAAAGTTTTCTTAACTACAGTTTTACAGATTCGCTTCACTTATTTGTTCCTTATTGGTATTTTCTTGGCTTTTCACAGTTTTTATATTTTTCAATCGTTTAGGTACGATAAAAGGAATGTTTAATTTTCACAAATTTTTATTTAACTCTTTAGGTTCAGTGATGAAGTAACAACCCAAAGTAAGACTTTTAAAACGAAAAAAATAATTAAAGTTTAATTAGTGACAGGCTTTTCAACTATTACTTTTTATGATTCTTCTATCACAATTCATCCCAATAAAATATAAACAACTTATTTATTCCCCATTAACATACTTCACGACAATAATTCAGCAAAACTCAAAGAAACATAGAAACACGAGGAAAACCGCTAGATAAATCATTAATACAGCATCGAGTAATAAATCTTTTTTATATTGCAATGACGTTGTCTTTTGTCGTAAAATGTACCACGTTATGCAGAGGGTATGTAATTGATGGCACTTGGTGCATTCCTGCAATAGAATAAGTAGTAATTTACCTATTTGCTAATATTCCTATTTGCTTATATACTTGCATGTAAGTATGAATGAAGTTAGTGATAAAAAAAAGAAAAGCTATGGTAAATGGATGAGATACATGTTTTGGCTTTTCTGGGGCGAGAAACAAAATACCTCAATTTTCTTTTGTTATTTAAGATATCTCGATTAAATATTAGATTTTCTCCGCAGACATCTCAAACTCAAACATCAATTCATAATACCTTCCCGAGTTTTCTTGTCTTACCTCTGTGTTATCTGGTATTTTTTCATATTATTACTACCCATATTTTTTTTTATCCATTATTTATTAGAAATAGAGAAACAAAAGCAATTAATTATCTGTACAAAAAATATCTATCCAATTAAAAATCCTTAACTCTCTTCACAACTTTGAAAGCTCCTACCAAATAAGTACCAACCTCAACACGTTTTAAAGGAAGAACAATTTTGTGACCACAGACAAACGGAAGGCGAGACATATCTAATATTTATGGTCAAGAAGCGTATATTTCCGGCGCATGCGTCGTCCGTGACGCGGAGGAAAAGGTACAGGAATGCTGACGAGCGAGGGAACTCGATGTGGAGAGAAAATTGATGATGCCAAAAGTGAGGTTAGCTTTTTAATTGGTTTTGAATTTTGGGGGTTAATTTTTTTATAAAAGGTAAAGTTAAGAGGACAAATTTTTTGACGCCTTTTTGGTGAAGTTTTTTTTACTAGGAAAGGTTTTTTTTTAAATAATAAAAATAAAATACATTTATGAATTATATTGTTAAAATATAATATTATATAAAATAAAAGGATGTATATTTTTATCTTTATTGTATTTTTTGTAAATGTGTAAATATCTGTATAAATAAAGTTTTTAGAGCGCTTATTTAATTTTATGAAGGTTTTTATACTCATACAATACAAAAATGAGCGTTGCAAGACTCTCATTATTTCTAGATTTCTCGTCAAATAAAACAAATCTAGCACATACCTACACACTTTCTAATTTCAAATCTTTGCAGCAAAGCTCAAAAAAACTTGTTTTGACATTTACCAAGACAGTGTCGTCCCCATTTCGATCGATGTATCGATAAAAATCTCGCTACCGAACTTATCGATAATCACTGAGTGTCACCGCTCTAGACGTAGATGGTAATCTAAGTGGACGGCCTGACACAACACTGTGTAAGCCGATAAAAAAATAACAGACTACACGTTGAAAATAATAGCTAGAAAAAGGGCAACAAAATCGAAGCTGGCTTGAAACCTATAAGGGGTAAAAAAATACTCGAGCCTAGTAAAAAACTGGTAGGCTGCAAAATAATTAGTTTTTATTTTGCTCTGAAGCAGATGTAGGAATAATAATTCCTATTTTTGGTCCTAAGATCGAGATAGCCATTGCTTGTATGAATATTTTAATATTACATGTGTTAGATAAAACGTACAAGGCAACTGGAAATGTATCAACAATTAAACCACGCGGTCACTACGTGTTCAGCACAAATTATGAAAATAGACTAAAACTTGTTGAAGTTGATTTTTTGCTGTGAGATAACCAGCTTCATCTTCTCAACTGATGGCAGATTGTAATCAATAAAAAACTATGTAACATGATCTGAGTAATCAATATTTTCTTCAATGATAATATGATAGAAATCTGCTTATTCGGCTTAATGTTTAGTTTTGCAAACACAAATTGCAAATTCAATTACTTAATTAAAGATTGCAAAAAATAACTTTAAAAGCAAACAACAAATGCAAAAAAAAAGGATTGCATAGAATATTTTTGCAACAATTTCGACACCATTCTTTGAACAAAACCCTTAATAATATTTATAAACGCGGAAACTGTCTGTCACACTTTCATGCCTAAACCACTGAACAGATTAGAATAAGCATTGGTAGATACACATAAAATTACAGAATGAAAAAGGAAATATACTACTTTTCTTCCCTGTGCACACCAGGAAGCACAAGTAACAGCTAGGTATATTCATGTTACTTATCAATAAAACCTTCAATTAACAATTTTGTTACCATTTAATAATCGTCCCTTCTACCTTGAAAGTACGAATGCGTATAACACATGACTAGAATGTTAACCAAACAGCTGGTTAGTAAAACACGCAGCCATGTTTTGGTTAAGTACAGTCGGCATTAAAAAATAACATCCGGCCTCTGGGATATCAATGTACGTGTGATTGTGCTATATGTTGTTACGCGGATATGTCTGTGTTTTGAATTAAATCTTTTTATTAATTTTTATAAATAAAATAAGTTACACAACAATTTTTCAGGATTTTATTGATTTTAACTTATTTTCATTTCATAGTTAGAAATCTTTTATTTTAATGTTCTGATAGGGGTTTCTCTACTATTATTTTTAAAAAATGTTTTGATAGCGGTTTTCTCTATTTTTATTTAAATATGAAGGATTTATATAATCATTCAACAATACTTGTTTTCAATAATAATTTAAAGAAACGTTACTATTTAATAAAAAAATAGAACAATTAAAAATCCTTGTAAAAACTTCAAGCTATGATAACTCTTTTTCCTAATTCGATTTTAAGTTATTCCTTATTATATTTGCCACCTAAAATTTTATTACAATTTCCTATTTTATTGTGAAAATTGACATTTGGGTGACATAAAAACCATCCATAAACTATCATAAAATGGCCGTTAAGATTAAAGTTCACTACATTAACGAACACTTATGCGAAAATATCCCATAATTTTAATTACATAGTATCATGAAAAAAACACTCTAAAATACCCACTTCACTATTTAAGAGAAACCGCATACTGAAGACTAAATAGTCGACCAACAGTTGATCCGATAGTTGTCAATTTTTTTTAAAGAAAATCTCAATTCCTATCAAAGTTTTCAGTCGGTCTGATACCGGCTAAATACCTGATCTTTGTAATATGCGTACAATTCATCTTCATATTGATGTACGAGCTCAAAAAACTATCGGCCGACTAAAAGTTGGCAGTCTGTTTGTGCTCTTAATTATAGACTTGAAATGTCATTTAGTAAAAGCATAAGGTGTGTAGAAAACTATTAAAGAAATACTTCAGTGCAGATAATAGTGCAAGATATTTTTATCGACATACCGAGAGGCTGAATGGGCAGTTGTCGTTTACAACTTAGTCTTCACTTGTAAAAAAACTGACGGCTGTATAAAAACTCAATTAGTGGTCAGCTTCTATCGTGCTAGATGAATTTAGAGTTAGTGAGTAGAGATTTAAATTGACATCACATAAATATATTTTAGGATAGGAAGCAATAAGCTTTGTGTTTATTTTTAATGGCTAATTAATTAATTTTATAAGTCATAAAAATTAATTGGAAAAAAACGACGAATTTTAAGTTACATTGGATATTGTAATTTTTTCTACTTAATCTTCTAAAAATATTGCTACATTTTTTTTTTTAATATACTTTGATTTTGAGCTTACTCCTATAGGTTTTTTTTTTTAATATCAAATACTTACGTTCTTCGGGTCCTTACGGACAAGTCCTTAAAATACATGTAACAATTTCCCTGGGGTGCAGGCTCCACCACGGGACACAGCTAATCATTTAGAAATTTCAAACTCAAAACCAACCTTTAAGCTTCTATCTACAAGTCTTATCCCTAATCTAGTTTATTCCGATCTCGCTACTAAATATCAAATTAACATTGTAACAACTTGTATTATGTCGATAACTGACTATATTCTATGTACTAATTGTGGCATTAGTCGGAGGTCCCACGCATAGTCTTGTAAATCATAATATTACTGGGAATTTGCAATTTATGATGTCGGCTTTTGTTTTATGTAGATCCTGCTACTGGAATTATGATTTTGTAAAGATTTTTGATCGGAAAATTTATAGAAACGCGTCACTCTAGTTTCTATCGTCATGATTGTGTCTATCTGTTTATTTATCATGCTTGTACAGTTTAAAGATGGTACAATCAGCCAATAAAATTGTTCTACCACACAACGCATAAGATTTTTTTGAGCAACAAGGTTTCTTTTCCCTTTCGATCTATCAGAAAATTGCACCTAGAGGGGGGTTGCGCCATGTATCACGAAAATATTAACCAAACATGACCAACCACAATTGGTTAAATCGCTGATTTGACCAATTGTGTGGCCATGTGACAGCAGGTGACAGTTTTTTTTTTATATAGTTTAGTTTCTTGGTGCAACCCATCTTTGCCCACACATCCATCCTTCTCAGGCTGACTAAGCTATAATTAAGCTCCTATAGGAAAATAATATTTTCAAGGGATACTTTGAAATCAATGTTAAAGCACTGGTACTCAGCTGCATCTGGTTAGACTGGAAGCCGACCCCAACATAGTTGGGAAAAGGTTAGCCAGATGATGATGCTTTTTGTAAAGCAAAGTGTTACTAAAGGCACGTTTTATCTTTTTCTCTAGATGCGTCTACGTAGATATTAAAAACATCTAGAAAGAGTTACATCATTGTAATCTCGCAACGATTTCTTGAAAAAACTGCCTTAAGATGAGACACGTGGAAAAAGATAGGATAATTTTAAGGATAATAAGAAGTACTAGTTATTAAATTATAGTTAATAAGTAATTAATAGAAAATTGTTTGTCAGTAAATATTATTAAGTCAAAGCTATTGTTTTACCTTTTTAATTATTTATGCATCATCATATTTTTATTATTTTCTTATGGACCAGATATAGGTACTAAAACTTTATTTTTTCCTTACAACGATCTTATTCTAGACAGGGTAATTTGTAATTTCTTGAAGTTATAGTCGTAAAAGTTTTATTTAAAGGTGATCACTTATTATATCCTTTTAATAATTAATTGTTCTTTTATACTACTATTATAAATATGACTAAATTCAAGTTTCTGTAGTTTTATTTTATACAGTTTAATACTATTGTTACTAGGGTGAATGTCGTGACTATTCATACAACCTTTTCTAAGGACAAATAATAACTTAAATACTCATTAATAATTACAAGAAATCTTGTTACAGATTAATCAAGTTTTTTCGCAATGTCAAGCGCTAACTTCTGAGAAAGTACTAAGAGTTGATTTTTTAATCATCAGTTAACTTCTACCTGAGGAATAAATATGGCGATTTCACATATTTTCTACAAAAAGGCTGTCCAAACTGCAAACATATTGTTTAGACAAAAGTTATCTGGTGTTTGAAAGATCAGCCCTTAGAAGAATTATAGTACCAACCTAATACCTACTTACTAAGTGAAATATAAAAGCGAATATAAAATGTTATATTCTTTAATGTTCATAAAAACTAATCTTATTTCAATTAAGGAGTTACAGTTGTAGACAAACTCTGGTACTCAACTAGGTACATCCGGAAAGACTGGAAGCCGACCCCCAACATAGTTGGGAAAAGTCTCGGGAGATGATGAGTTGTAGGCAAAGTGCGAAAATATGGTAAGTAGCAAATGACATATAGCAGAGATCGTCAAGCAATCACATGTAGGTAGGTAAGTACCCTAATCGCGTGTACGCAATCTATTAAAATCTTTATTACTTTCATATTTGCAGAGCTAACATCTTGCTAAGTCATTCATTTGTAATAGCACTTTCTTAACTGTTGGTATGTCTTTGTAGCCAATATATGGAAAATTGCTCGCCGATTTTTGGCACGCTTTCCACAGCGGTGCGTGAAAAAGTGGTCAAAAGCGATGTTACAGCGACTTTTTATTTTTTGTTCTTTTTTACAATTTAGAGATTTTTTTATACGTTTGAAGTTATTTTATTATATAATGTTTGGTAAGAAGGCGCAATGAAGAGTTGTTTTATTATTTTATGGAAAAAAATAAAAAGGCATTTAATTCAATACTACCTGTGTATTTTAACTCTCAGTTTTTATTTTTATCTCTTGGGGAAATTTTACAGTTGTTAATTTTGTATTCGTGTTAAAAAAAAGGTTTATTTAAATAAGTACCAACTAAGTAATGATTAGCAAGTAAGTAGGTACTCATTAATTATAATTTTAACTTAAAAAAAATAATGTTAAATTTGTTCTTTACGATCATCAATTAAAATGCCTTCAGACGACCTTATTTTGTTTAAAGTTATTTTAACCTACGCGTTTATATATTTATGTATGCATATTCAAATTAAGTGAGACGGGTTGCATACATTATATATCCCTTACCCTCGTAACCTATCATCATGTCAATGTATATTGAAAAAAAAATATATTACCTACTTACATTGTACGAATATCAAGATACATTGATATAAGACTTAAGTCACTTACTCAATTAATCTTAATAAGGATTAATTAGTGAATGTGAAGTATAGTAAACAAATTAGAATTGCAGCAATATTTTTCATTTCTAATGTGTTAGATACTATAAGCATCAATTCAATATCTGCAATGTGCACTCAGATATCAAAGAAAACAAAACACACAATAAACCCAGATAACTGAGACATACTCCAGTATTTCCATCAAATATTTATCTAGACTTCAGCAAATATAACCAATAAATACGCACCATTAAACTTGTATAACAAACGTTACAACGTCAATGTATATAGTTATCAATGTACATCACTGCCCCCAAAACAAAAATAAAAAAAGCACAAAATATTCTTGAAAAATTCAGTACATCCAACAATTCGAACTTTTACTGCAACTCGTCACTAGCTTTTAACATTAACACACGGGAACTTTACACTTTGACACTTTCACGAGTTTTTTTATTATTTTGAATGTCTTTGCTTCGGAGGTGGTGTGAAAAAAGTTCGTAATAGATGGACGGTGACGCGGCGAGGCACTGCGCAGACGGCTGTGCTCGATCGACTGGAGTCGCAAGCGCAGGCCGGCGCGGCCCGCCGCTGAACGCAGGGGCTCGCAACGTTTGTGTCTTTTCTTTGGTATGGGGTTTGCAGTTGCTTTCATGGTTGTTTGAATAGGAGTAGTTTTATAAAATAAATACTGGGTATTTATTTGTGTGAAAGTTTTCTTTTTTACAAAACTCGTAGGATAAAATTTGTGACTGTGTAACTTATTTGACTGCGTGACAGTTTGTATATAATTTATTTATCCATAATATCTTTAGTCAACTCTGCTATTACATATGTGGATTTTAGTTATTTTAATAGGATTTATTAGCAAAATAATCTTTCTAAAACCATTGTATTAGTTCCACGAAATTTAATTTGCATCATTTTCTACGTACATTATGCAAAATACAATTAATTTATCTTGCTTAGTGAATAATTATATTTTTTCAGTTCATTACACCAGTATGCCTGTATTTCATCATATTAATATTATCTGGCAAACTGTTGGTTACTCCTAAAAAAACCTGTTAAGTCAGCGATTGAGAACGCAAAGAGCCTTAAGTCGCAACCGAGAAATACACCAGTCTCTTTTACTCACGGAACAATCGAGCTTACATTAGAAAAGGACAACGCTATTGCTACAAGTTATCTCGCATAGACCTAGCTTATTTGATACCGTTTCAATAAGTTGTAAGTAAAGTTGTTACGAACCATTTAACTTAAAGCTCTGTAACAACAGAAATAAGATATATTTTCAAAAGTACTTATCTCCGATTTCACGAATTTGGAAAACTATGAGCTTAAAATATGTTAATTTCCATAACTTAATGACTTTAACGGTTAAAATTGAAGCTATGGAAATGTGTGAAATTATTTTCATAATAAAAAAACGTTGTACTCCAATTGGGGATTTTAAAAGATAATTTCGGCGTGGGATGCGCACGCACCGGACAGTGGACACGTCTGATTAGTTGCGAGAATACATCTTTTGGTGATGTCTCTTTCGCTCAATGAGTTCGGCAGTACGTTAGAGGGGGACGTGTAATGTTTTCATCTTTATGGACCGAAGAGACGGGGCCTTAATGGGATCTACCCAGATGTAGTGATCGGTTAATTTTAGTAGGTAGGAGGAAATCGTCAGTTACAGCAGTTTTACATAGCGGCTTGTTTTTTATGTTATTTATTGAGCGCTAAAGACGAATGCATTTTAATAGTCATCGGGTTACATGTGGAGTATTTTAATTTATATCTTTATTTATAGCGTTTTTTTTATTACGTTGTTATAGGTATGTCTTTGATTTTTGTTGTGGACTGTACTTGTTATAATAGTTTGTTTTGTTTTGCCTCGTGTTATGTTTTATTTACTGGGTCTTTATGAATTATTATTGTTAGATTTTGAATATATTTCTTCATTATATCTACTTAAAATCAAAGCTTTAAAATAATAAATGCAATTAATTTATTTCTCAAAACGTAATAAATTAAGATGATGCATTTCTTTAATTTAAAATTAAAACTTAAGTTAGAAGAAAGTTTTTCTTATTCACAGAAAAGTAACTTCCCACTGAAAATGAAAGTTAATTAAGAATTTTCTTAGTAATTAAATTGTTATCTATTAATTGTAAAAAGATCTTCATCATCTTGTTTAACAAGGAGTAGGTACTTATAACGCTTATCAGATGAGGAAAATATGTAAGTGTAAACTTACTCATAAATATTAGTGTTTGTTTAAATCAATCAATTCTTGAATTTACGTCTTTGGGCTTTTTTTGCGAAATACTGGCATCAAATTGTCGTCATCATAACCCGAATGGATAGTTTCAGGTCCCAAGGACTGGTCAGATTACAGATTGAGATTTACAAAATTATCCTGAATTTAACAAGGTACCGTAACTTGTTACCATGCTTACTTAAACGATCGCTTAACTCCTATGTTACACAATACCCAATCGAGCGTAGGTAATTAAACTTGATGAACGAACCTAGCTGTAAGAGGACTTTCCCAGATATTTAAGTTTGGATCGTCTTCCAATTTTACAGGCAACATTTGAGTATTAATGTTATACATAAAACGATGCAGACCTGGCCTCCTCAATTCAATCAAAATCCAAAAATATTCTCTTCTTAAGTATTACCTATAGTTTTTTACAAAGACTGGAAGCCGACCCTATCATAGTTGGGAAAAGCCTCGGGAGATGGATGGAGTTTTTCTACAATGAATGCAGGTAAAGCCAACATATGATATGATACAGTACGATGACAGTTGCTCATGCGAGTGACGACGAGTGTGAAACCTGTCGACTCGAGGTGTACGCCCCAGATAACATCTTGATTGTGTCAACTGCCTTGTTGTAGTACAGGCAAACGACACACTGGTTTTTCGGATTTTCCAATTTAAATTGCTATCATTTTAGCAGCAATCCTTACTTGTCATAAATTCGAAAGTCGTAAGCTCCAAAGTCAAAACTTTTGAGCTGATTTAATTTTTAAACATAGAGAGAGATAACAGCTAGATATCTATTGAGTTTCCATGCTTTGATTGCCGTGACTCCAAAAATAGTTTTTAATAGTGATATATACTTGGTAGTAAGATGCAGATCTTACGTTTAAGACTTGAAATGAGTTCCAAAATCTTATACTTGTAAGCTCAATTTATTAGTCTTCTTTAATTTTCCAACAAATACACATAATAATATAAGAAGTACCTAGTAGTGTAAAAGGGTTTTGGGGACTATATTTTATATTTTGATGTTCAAAAAGTGCTCTTGTGCAACTGAGTTTGAATAAATGATTTTGAGTATAGTTTGCTAACTCGAAATCGCTTTATTTACTGTGGTAGGCACCAACTTTTCTTTTACACGACCATTTTCCTTCAGCTGTACACAAAAGCGCGCATGTTTTGGAGATCATGAAAGTGGAAAATCACCCATAATAGTTGTGTAGTTCATCGCGAACATAAACATAGCTTCGTTATGCACGTGCCTTTATAGAGAAAAACAAAACACGGTCCATATTGTTTCCAAAATTACACGAAAGCTTGATGTTCTTAGTATGTAGAAAAATAACAAAATTTGTTGGTAAACGGCTGACTTCCAGGTTCAATGTACCTACATAATGTATCATATCATATTGTTTATCGCATTCCATAATGTACATTGGGTGGAAAATATAAAATTATTGTCTCAATTTTGGACCCTGATGGGCACAGCAAAAGAAAGAGAGGAAGGCATTTAAGTGTACGTGTGTATAGTACCTAATTATAGCATTAATAATTCTTACTACATAATAAAATTATAAATGTGAAATTCAATTAACTTCTCTGACAGTTTTTCACGCTTTCGTTACATAGCATAGCCTAGACTCTAGGCTGGGCTTTAATTTTATCCGAGAAATATTTACCTCGGGACGCAAGGACAGCAAAAAAGGTCACACTATCATTAATAACGTGATCCAGTAATTACCTAAGTATTAAAAATTCCATCATTTGAAAGTTTGCCGCAATTCAGTTAAATTAGGCGTGCATGATACACATCAACCTTGACAACTAGTACAAGAAGGTTCTCTTTCATCATCTTCATCAACATTATCAGCACATACCTAACGTGTTCACCTAGGTACTTTACGTACTCCGTCAAAAGGAATTCCTAATATCGAGTCTCAGAATGCACACTGCAAACTTTTAGTCGGTCGACAGTTTGTTCGGGCTTATCGGTTGGTATGAAAAATAATGTTAGTACGCACATAACAACGATCAGGTATTTGGTCGCTTTTAGACCGACTAAAGATTTAGATTGCATTCAAGATTTTCTTTAAACACAACACAAACATCAGGCCACCTGTTGGTTGATCGTCTGTGGGTCTGTTTAGTCTGTAGTGCGCGGTTACTCTTCATGCGGTCAATCAATATTACATCACTACATAATATTATAAAACAAAGTCGCTTTTTCTGTCCCGTAGTCCCGGTGTACGCTTAATCTTCAAAACTACGCAACCGATTTTCATGCGGTTTCTTTTAATAGATAGAGTGATTAAATAGGAAGGTTTATATGTACGGTAGACTGCACAGTGACATACATCCATCAATGACATACATTAAGTAGTGAGGAAATACTGTTATCTCGTGCGAATCCGGAGTTATATTATAAAAGCTACTAACTTAGTCAGAGCAAAGTACGTAGACAAGTGAACAATCTAAGCAATTCATTCGTCGCGTGCCTCATTTTTGAAAGGCTACGTTTGAAATTCAATAGATCACATTCCGATTTCAAATCGATAAATTATTTTCAATGTACTTTAGTGCTTGAAAACCATTGAAAACTGACTTTTGACACCACTATTTCAAGCATAAGAAGGTACATTTAAGGGCTTATTACACTTGCCTAAATTCAGTCGTCTAAACTAAATGATGCAGTTACTAAATTCAGACAAATGTAATCGCATTTAGGAAGGTAGGTTTCTAAATATAGGAAAAAGTACGGCTACTGAGTCACTAAATCATTTAGAAACCTAATTAGACAAACCTAATTAGGCTTCTAAATTTAGTAAAGTCTAATAAGCCCTTTACTTGACTATGATTCTTTGTTTATGTTTTATTTTGCTGAAATAATTATACCTAAACTTTCTTCGTTTCTTTGCACCGCAGCCTTCGCTTCAGTGGATAGAGAGCCTTATACGCCTTGAACATTCGTGGTCCACTGTTCCCTGAACAATCATCGTAACGTAACTAATTTAGATGTAGCCATCCAAACATCGAGTTTCGTACTGAAATCTGACTGGTTCCCTCTTTTTTGTTCTTACCATAATTACTCAACATATTCGCATCAATTGAAGTGATTTAGCGCCTACAAACAGATTGCCAAACAAATAAATGAACATAAGATTATTTCGATATTGGCTGAATCACATACATAAAAGTAGCTGCTATATATCAAACTAGTTTGACAACTATCCATACTTATACTATACATAGTATTATATACAGAAATTAACATGAAACAGTTATTTATCGAGCTGTCAATGAGTTAAATAAACTTGTTACTTACCGCCTTAAACTCGATTGTCCTATAGGTAACCTAAGTGGACCTACGATCGTAAATTATAAACTTAAATTTTTATAATGTCGGGACACCTTTTTCACACAGGGTCGGTTAGCCCCATGGTAAGTTATTTATTAACTTGTGTTATGGGTGCTAACACAACTGATAAACTACATATAGCTACATATTTATAAATACATATCATAACACCCAGACCACGGCCAACAAGCATGCTCATCACACAAATGTCAACCGAACCGGGAATCGAACCCGAGACCTCAGGTTCGGCGGTCCGGCATGATGACCATTGCGCCATCGAGGTCGTCAAAAATTCTAACGTTATCGACTATTATTAATCCATTACCTACCAGTATTAAATGGTAAAATATATACCTTTATTACTGTCGCCGCATGTCTTAGATTTCGCTTTTTGGTCTGTATCTACAGTTTGTTTCAGCTTCCAGACGAGATAGGTACCTATAATGTGTATGAAATGTCAACAAATCAGCCGCGAACTTAAAACTTGTCAATTTCAGTTGTTTTAAAAGTCAGATGTAAAGGTGATAACAAAACAGCTTGATATCGTGAATCATACAACTTTCTAAATCTGTAAGTTTTATAAATCAGAGGAGTTTGTTTGAACACCCTATTTTCAGAAACTACTACTAGACTATAAAGCTACGTGAGCGAGAAGTTGTTCCCTCGAAACGCGATTGAAACCGCAGGGAACCTTTCTTATGTATACTCGCCTATCAATGCTACCTTCTCTTATACAGAAGAGGCCACCCCAGCTTGAAGACAAACTAGATAGTCTTTTGTTTTTGTCCGATACATTCGTAGCACCGTAGCAATTTCGTAGCAAAAAAAACTACAACTACTCTTCAACCATCATTTATTTACGTAACTAGTGATTAACAAATGACAGTTCAGGGACCTTGCCGCCATAATGATGATTTGTTGTAATTAAAGCGAAAGGAAGGACGGCCATATCGTGCCATCGAGAAAGTAAGAGTGTGACAATTTCACGCTACAGACGCACGCGCACTGAACTTCATGTCTAATGTGAGATTGTGGATGGATAGCAGAGAAAACTTGGTGTTCAAATTATTTGAGTTGATATATTTTTAATAAAGTAGCTGGTTACTGCGGCTTCGCGCGTCCCTTGCAAACTAAGCGCCGTAGAATTTGATATTTTAAGAATATTAAAACCAGTGTCTTCAAGCGTCAATTTTACGACGTTCTAAAGGATTCAAATTGATATTCCTTTTCTTTTCATATACTCAATCTGAAAAAAACCGTAGATTTGCTTTGGACCCACTTTCAGCGACAACATTTTTATAAAACCACTGTTTATTTTTAAAATTGAACGCGAACATTCACAGAAAACTGATGGTTATGTTGTCTTGTCGGTGAACTTCGGCCATTGTTTTTTTACTGCATCTTAGGTAGGTACTTTACCGTACCTACATACTATTTTATAGGTATCTTGTAAAAAATATTTCAAAACCACATTTCAATAATGTATGTGCATGTTTAAACTAAAGCTTTTAAAATTTGTATTGATAGTAAGCCGCGGTCAAAAGAGTCACACGTGGTCATATTCCATATACTTATTTACAAACATACTTCATACATATATTTTTTATATATCTGTCCGAAATGTATCACGTATGCTTCTAAGAAATATATGTGTAATAGTGTCATTTGTATACGCGAAATATTTTTCAAAAACTATGCAGTCAATTGTAATGATAATTTTTTTAACGCTTCTTTTAGTTCGCCGACAATGCACTTCAAATGCAGTAAGTACCAATGCAAGGTTATTTTTTGTATGATATGGTCCTTGAAAAGGGTCAGTATACTCATAGCAGACAACGTGAATCAAAACATATTTTTGGATTTTTGAAAAACTAGCTACCGCCCGAGTTTCCGACCGCGTCCTTTGGGGAATACTCCACTCAGCCGGATGAAAAGTAGCCTACAGCCTACAACTAACCTCTATAAATGGGCTATCTAACATTGAAACAGTTTACTATTTCCAGAGACTAGCGCATTCAAGAGAAAAAACTCATTAGCTTTTTAATAAAAACATCTGAAGAGTTTGTTTGTTGAGTATCAATTTTATTGAATTTAGGGTAAGTACATCAATGTTTTAGATTTGCTGATTCTGAAAAAAAAACTTGAACCAGGTGTCTAACTTACAACTTTTCGAAAATATATTCCAATATATAACATAGAGTTGTTATGCTACCAGTCCCCGACTCGAGCCGATGCTTGCGCACTTGCACAGATCTCGCCGAAATTGTCTCTGCGCAATTTCCCGCCACTTTCCATATTGTCTATGATTGCGTAACGCACACATGTTTGGTAATTCGATTACCCAAGTTTCTGAGCTCAGTACTTGCTTGTTATATTAAATTTCTCAATGTTGCTTCAGATTTCAACGAGACTGGATAGTGTCAATCAGCTGTTTGTCGTAATATAAGACGAACGATTGGCGACTGGCGACTATGGATTGCAGGAATACTGTCTGTCTGTCCAAGTTATAGCTACTACATACACGGACACACAAAAGTTAAGAAATTCATATGATTTTGTTGGTACCTAATTGGGGACTGTAAACTTGCTATGAACATAGCTGGGTACTAGCACTTATTTAGACGCAGAATACATTTTTGTGACACCATAATATAAAATTACTCTTTTCATATTTAAGCCTCGGGTTTCATCAAAGAAGCAGTCCACAACATGTTCGTCTAATTTGGTAGGTAGGTAAGTACCTATTCGTCTTAACATTCCATTACCAATCGTACCTACCATACTCGTCTATAATACTTTATCCCAGTACGGTAAGTATGTTCCAAGAGACGCAAGTAAAACCGCGGAAAATAACCAGTTTGCTGTAAGCTTGCTACAATAAAAAATTGTTAATTGTAAGCTTGCTATAATCCAGGGGCCCGATTCTCCTAAGTTAATAATGTCAAAATCGAATAGAAATCGAATCGCAATATGACCGCAATAGCAGTCTTAACCATATCGCATTCCGCTATTAATATAAGACCAATCCTATTCCAACGACATTCGATTGATTTGCGATTGGTCTGCTATTTTGGTTATTTTGGTCTATACGGTAGTTTGCTCTACAATCATATTGCAATAGTTAATCATTTGCAGACAAAATTATTCATTATTGAATGACAGAAAAGGATAAAAACGTTTATTTCAAAGAAAAAATAGCGGAATGCCACATACGTTTCAATCGTAATCGAGTCGGGATTGGAACGCAGTCGAACGTGAATCGTATGTTGCTTAAGTAAAATTAGGAGAATCGAGCCCCAGATAATTTCCAACGCTGAAAATGAAAGTGTGACCGACCTCACGAAAGACAGACCTACTTGTGTATTCTCTATGGAATCTTACAACATAACGACAAGACAAGCTACTAGTTGCCAACTTTATAAAAAAAAAAACAGTCGCCGGTAGCGTAGGGTCGCCACGGAAGGCAATATCCGGTTTCCGGCTAACCCCTTTTTTATTTTAATGCACAATTATAAAGTTATTCGCTTGATTTCGTCAGCGGAGCTCGCTTGCATATAAATTGAGTTAAAGAGGTAAAAGCGGGGGTGGTCTCAAGTATTTTACGTAATAATGCAGTTTTCGTATATTTATTGGTATTGGTTATGGGCATAAGTTATTGTCTATTTGAATAGAAATTTTGTGTGGAATAGTCCAATCGTAGCCTTTTGGAAGACTTCTAGCATGCTACTAGGTACTACTTAATATGGTTTAGAATCATGTAAAATATGCAATGCAAAACCGTAAGCTATCAAAACATATTTTTTTGAGATATCGAAAACCTGGTAAAATGGTTCGTATCAAGCTCTAGGAAAACCCCACTCGCTTTCAAATATGCAAGTAAGTACCTAACATGTATTAAGTGGCAATATGTTGCTGCTAAGTAAGATTTAAGTTCATTACTAAGTTGCCTAAGTAGATTTCTTTATATCTAGTAATTACATTAGATCTAGTTTTAAACCAGAGAGCAACCAATCAAAGGAGCTTAAGGTTCATTCAATTAAAATGCCTGCCAACCTCGGATATCGATAATTATTTGGTTGAGTAGGTGTGTATATTTTAATTGATCGGAGATAATTAAAACTGCTCAATCAGCTGTGAGCAACGGTCGGTAGTAAAATAAACAAAATATATAATAAATTCTCTAACAATCGTTTAAATTTTATTTATTTACTAGCTTCTGCCAGCGACTTAGTTCGCGTTAAATTCGGACTTTGTGTAAAGAGAGTAAGAAATACGAAACCCCAGCCTATCCAATTCAAAATATTCGCGTACCTTACACCGTACCATAAAATCTAAAATAAATAGGTATTAATAATTTGAAATTGAACGAATATTTTTAAATATATTTTATAAAATAACAACAAAAGAAAGTTAAAAATAAATTCTATTATTTAAAGACGCGCTGCAAGGTTTGTTGTCAATTATTGTCGGTCAATAAGGTTGAACACTCTGAACGTATATTCGCATAAACCGCATCAACCAAATATTGTATGAAGCTCGCGCAGCCACCGCGCCGCGAACCGCGTCGAGCATGGCGACCGTTGCTCAAAAATGATCCAGTACTCACGCGCGATGGCTTATTACCGTATTTCATGTACAACTTTGGTTTTTCCTTACCGATTTATATGATTCTTTTTTTATTTAATTGGTAATAATGTTAACCTTTTATATTTAGTGTGAGTAAGAGTGTTAGAAACGTAAAAGTAGACAAATATAATCAGAAAGCTCCGATCTGCTAAGCTATCGAGAGTTACACGTGTTATTGTGAGTCAACCATAAAAGGTAGACATATGCTGTCATAGGATGTTTTTTAGATAATTTTAAGGAGAACATTTCCGCCATACATGATTTCTGTATATGAAGCTTAAAAAATGGAGTAACTTCGCCCTTTTTCCCAATATTTCCCTTCACTGCTCTGCTCCTATTGGTCGCAGCGTGATGAAAAGTATCCTTTAACCTGCCCAGGAGTATGAAGAATAACTGTACCAAGTTTTGTTAAAAATCCGTCAAGTAGTTTTTGTTTCTATAACGAACATACAGATAGACAGACAGACAAAAATTTTACTGATTGCATTTTTGGCATCAGTATCGATCACTAATCACCCCCTGATCGTTTTTTTGGAATTATATTCAATGTACAGAATTGACCTCTCTACAGATTTATTATAAGTATAGATTTATGTAACATGGAAGACTTACAGCTAAAATAACTGGGAATAACACTTTCTAAGCGATTTTCCATACTTTGCATCTAAATGTCGACTGAGCGATGCCTTTTACATCATTTGGCCACGCATATTGCGGCTACTTATAAATTGATGAGAGAACTGATAATAAGATACAGTGGCAATTACTACTTCTTGCTACTAGGTACTTAAGAATTGTTAAAAATGCCTTAAAATTATCAGAATCAATAATTCCACAATAAATAATACCTGAAAGCTCTTAACGTTGACATATCATGAACAAAATAACAAAATGTCAAACTTTTAATTGGGCACTACAAGGTAAGGATAGTAGCAACAACAATTTGACGATCGGAAACTATTTCAATTTAATATAATAATATTTAGGTAAAGAATGCTATAAATCATGTATTAAAATGTTCTTAGGGACGAATGTCGAATTCTTTTAATTATGTTTTTGTTGTAAGCTGACTTTTGTCTGTTTCCCGGAATCGCAAACAGCTGTCAATTTAAAATACACGAAACTTTTGGTCATTTATGAAATACTAACTGTTTCCCGCGGTTTGACCCACGCAACGTCCCGCCCTGAGGGAACTACCTTCCGCGCCCGGATGTAGACTTCACGATTATCAAAATAATATGAACAAAATATCTACTATATACCTACCTACTGAGCATATTTAAAACGTCAAATTCATTTACTCTAGAGATACTCAACTATATTGGCATAAGCTGATGGGAGTCCAATAGCGCCAAATAAGCCCGCCATTTTTCAAATCGGCGATCTAACGGATGGTTCTGGTTTGGTTATCGTTATTATATGGTGCAATCCACCTTAAAGTTACCCTCAGGAATATCACAGTGGCCAGCATCATATCCTCAGCATTACGGTTATTCTCCTTCAGCCTTCTAAAAGAAGGTCATAGTTTTCAGACTATGAAGTCGCGGAAGTGGGGCAATGTTTCTTTCTATTGATAGATTGTTACGATTTTCAATTCAGTCACTGAACTGATTTGGTTATTTTTAATGGTCAAGCTGTTAAGTTATTTTTTATTTAGTTTGTTGTATGGAACCAAGTTGTACTATTTAACTAAAACGATAACCAAGCATCCACATGCCGCCTTTTGACAACTGATGAAATAGTTCGCTTGTCTTTTGGTAAATGGTGCTACTCACCGTATAAGTATATTATTTTTATCTGGATTCCATGCACATTATACCAAGTTGTTAGCTTCCATCAGTCGTTCCACCCCACTGTCCCGTGGCATGTTATCTATTTCAAGTCACAAATGTTAATTCAATAGGGAATAAAATAAAAACAAAGCCAAAATATTCAATAAATACTTTAATTTTAAAACAATTCGGGTTTCATCTTACATGATACATTTTTGAATGTATTATAAACATTTTTACACTTTTTTAAGCATTTTTAAGGTCACATAGAACATCTTAATTTTAAGTATGAGGCACCTATGTATGAATAATTTATTTAAATATTATTTAATATATCGTAATATTCTATTAAAATGTTTGAGGGGTATACTTTGCACGTGTAACATTGTTTGTTAATCATGAAAAAAAAACTGCCATTGTGATGTGTTACAACCTTTTTGGGGGCGTTTGCGTCGGAATGTTGCTATAGCAAAAATATTTCAAGATTAATAGTATCCATTTTTTTTAACATAATTTCTTACTATTACTGGGTTTATGATATTATAATATTACAATTATATTTTACTAGTAATGAAGGCAGTAATTATATTAGAAACCATCTATTTTGAAAATGCAACGCTACTGATAGGATACGCGCATGGATAAAATTGTATATTCAGTTACAAAAATGCTTAAGCGCCACTGATAAATTAAGTAATGAATCTTTTTCAACCGTAAATAATTATAATTTGAATATAACAAGTGTGGATTGCACTATATGACGTTAACGAAAGCACCCATTTCTTTCAAATCGCCGATCTTACGGCTGGTTAAGCTTTGGTTATCGTTATACATTACGTACATGTAATTACATAGTGCAACTCACCATTACTTTGACAGATGAATTTTCAAAATTAACAGCCAGTTTCTTCATCAAAAGTAAAAGCCAAAGTAATGTCATAAAGTAAAAGTAACGGTCAAATTCGTTTTTAGGGTTCCGTACCTCAAAAGGAAAAAACGGAACCCTTATAGGATCACTTTGTTGTCCGTCTGTCTGTCTGTCAAGACCCTTTATTCCAAGGCTAAAGTAACAGCAAAACTAATAGTAAAAACGAATTTGACCGTTACTTTTACTTTAGATATTACTTTGACGTTTACTTTTGATGAAAAAACTGGCTGTAAGAAACCAATAAAATTAAGTGTAAAATGAGATTACAAATCCTAAGTACAGTCCGTATAAAAATATCCCGACCGTACATTCATACATTCAATTTTATTTATAACCTGTTTAAATGATAAAATATAACTATGGTTAACTGCATCGAAATACTATAATATACTGTACAGGATGTTACAAAAATGCCCGTTAAGTTATCTACCCTCTCAACTGCTTACGGTTTTGTAACATTCTGTATAAAAACAGCATTTTTATAGGCAAGAAAAGTAGCACCAATAGGAAAAAAAGCAATAGTTTGGTCACCCATCCCTAGTATGGCCTTGGTAATCGTGACCACATAAATTTAGAAATGACTACACTTCGCAATAGTTGTTTAAAAACTCAAAAATAACTTGTAGTAGGTAATTATTTTTGAGTTTTTTAAAAATTTGCATGTGATAGTAAATTAAATTAATCTATTTGTAAGGATGAGCGTCATACTGCTCTTCTAAAATGTCCAGGCGCTACAACTTTCCTTGCCTATAAAATGGATTCTAACAATAATTCTTATCACAAAACTGCGAAGTACCATTTCATTGTATTAAACAACAATTTTATAAGGTAACTATTTAATATAGAATATCTGTCAACTTGTCTATACTCATTTATGGTAGCTAGTATATCGGCTTTTTCACAGCCCTTTTTAACCGACTTCCCAAAAAGGAGGAGTTTTGGGATCTTTTTCTTGTATGTTCACCGATTACTCAAAGACGCCTGGAACGATTTGCAAAATTATTTCAGTTAAAACTGATTTAAAAATATCGATAAAGTTGAAATTAGAACATAATTATGTATTGCTTTTGTGGTATAGACAAGTTGACATATATTAATCGTTAAAATAATTGTATTGATAACCACATAACCTAGCTTGTGCACCAACTATAAATATTGTTTTTCATAGACACTGATAACAATAGTAAAATGCTGTAAATAAGTCGATACTTTAGTAATCATGTTATCGATAAGAAACCTCTATTTGATGTAGACAAAGACAAATAATGACCCAATATAAGAGGCTATCGATATTTTAGGTGTCAATTTTATCGATAAATATATCGACATGCAAATAACGATTTACAGAACAGTTACATCTCTTAAAATCAATATTCTGTACTTTAAATCGTAGCTTTTGAGAAGAGTAAGAATATTGTCAGTGTCTAAGAAAAGTGTAAGTAACAATTATAAGTACATACGATAGTATGCTTTAATAGTTTAACGAACTATATATATCACAATTTAAGCCATAAAATGAGCCTATTTATCTAAAATGCACTGATAATCGAATGTTTCACAATTAATAAGTTTTTTTTTTGCATTGTAAGACCCACAATTTCTATTGCACCATTAGAAAAATCACTTATTTTTTTAGAAACAATCTATCAAATTGTAAACTGGGAGTGTTGCTAGTAACGAATTTTTAAAAATACCAAAAAACAAATACTGAAATTAATGTTCAAAAAAGGTTGCACTGAAATTTTCTATTTAAATAATTATTGATTTGGATATTTTCTAAATATATTTTGAGTCCATTCAGAATCCGCACCTTTCTTATAAAGAGGAATTTGTATAATTTCAGAAACTTAGAAGTCCAAACTCCCTCCCTGCCATCCCGTCTTTTACATTATTTTATCAACATGTGTAATTCGTTTTCATAAGTATTTATGAATATCTAGACACGTCAACCTACTTCAACTGATTTTCGACCTTATCACAATAGTGGAAGGTTGATGTTCGATTGATAAAATATGTCAGATTACCGTAGGTTGACCTGCTAGTGTGTACAAATTAATGGGGGCTCTTATGCGAAGGTTTTTTAAATACAAATTAAATTTGAAAAAAGTGAATAATTCTGCATACCAGCGCCACTAAAACTATAGAGCGATAGTGGCGCCACATTCGCGCAACATGAAAATGCTTAAATAAATAGCTTAATATTAACACAAATGTTGTTCACACCTACCTATGTTTATATGTTTTCTATCTTATCTATTTTTTCTGATTTGTTGCCGATGGTGGCCTTACATACGTAGCCTTTAAGAGCTAGAACTCCCCTACATTTGATGTGGACCTGGTAGCGAGCACACCAGTCTAAGTTGTTACAACCGACCCCAGCGTCTGAGAGCGTCTTTACGGCAGCGATTGAGAGTAGATCTGTGGACAATTGTTACAATACAGTGTTGTTGCAAAAATAAATATTATAAGGGTGAGAACGTATAAGGTTAGGTCAGCAACGAATCCAGTAGCTTGGCGTCTGGAAGTAGGTAATTGATTCACCCGTGCATCGGAGAGCACGTAAATGTCGGTCCTGCTTGTGATCTCCCTCCGGTGGTGTCGGATGCGATATGAGAGTGAAGGAATAGTGAGTGCACCTGTGTCTGCGCAAATGATTGTGCACTATAATATGTCCTGCGCTGATCTCCATATATGAGAACAGCCGCCGTAGCCGATAATCGGCTAGGAGGACATCACTCATGGGGGATTTTAACCACATTCATGGTATTTGCTACTTACCAGGCGGGTCGGCATGTGTCAGCAGCTGTACATCATTGGCGCGGCAGAAGGCGTGCAGCGCGGGCGGCACCACGCAGCACGACGCCAGGTTGATCTGAGCAATGGCGGGCCGTACTCGAGCCCATGCGTGTAACTTGCGTAGGCATCCACCCCCCACGTCCGCTACACCTAACTGTTGGACGCGACCTGCACAAACAAATTAAAATATTTAGGATAAAATAAGAATAAGAAGATTCCGAAACACCTCAAAACTAGAGTAATCGATCAATGTATCCTGGTAGTGTCGCAGAAATCGGCCACATAACTCCAAGTTGCACAAAGAGCCCTAGAGCGTGCTATGCTCGGCATATCGTTGAGGGATCGAAAGAGGAATGAATGGATCCGAGAAAAGATTCGTGTTAGAGACGTAATTGTTATAAAGCGACAGTAATGGAGATGAGCAGGGCACATAGCTAGAATGGAGCAGTTCAAGTGGAATAGGAGACTAATGGAATAGAGACTGTGGGAAAACCTATTTATTTGATGGGTAGCCTTCCAAAGTAGCCGGACCAAATTGAAAGAAAATGGCAAAAGAAGACAGAGACGGAAAGATTTGAAGAAAACTATGTCCGAAGATGGATAGATAACCTAAGGGCAGTACTGGATGGTGGAAGACAAAATAATCGTGATTTTAAAGTCTTCAGAGATTGTCCCAGTTGTCATTTTAACATCTTTTGCAGCCGTTACGGTTACTCAGAAGCCAGAAAGTGTCACAACCAGTCTTACCTTCTTTAACGTAATCTTCGAGCACCCCCCACAGTATCTTGATGCCGGGCAGTATCGCCTCGCACTTGCGCGCGTCCGCCTCGTTGTCAGCCTCCACCTCCGTGCTTGACATGCGCACTGAAATTAATGCAAGCTTGTTACAGAACATTGTAGATCTTACTTGAGTCTTATAGTGCTTGTGTGTGAAAAAGAACTCTTAATATCATGCCAGCCTTGGCCATGGTCGGTTTCAGCCCTAAATAATATTAATTAAAGAGACAGAAATGACTTTAGAAATATGGTGTGATTAGGCACTAATCTAAACCCATTGATTTGGAAAACATTTTTTACCTTAATATAGGTACTAAGGTATTTTTTAGGAATTCAATTTAAGGGTTATAGTTCGTGTCAAACTTAATGGCGGCTTGGTACATTGCGCGAGTCGCTGCGCAGAAACCATTTTTAGGTATCAGGGGCTAGTGTAGAAGCACAAGGGTTATGGGCCACATGCGTGTACCTGTGCTCTGAATTTAAATTGCGAGACGCCATTATCGTTGACGACAACCTACTTACTAAATATACTGATATATCTATAGGTACTCACCGTTACTCCCCAAAGAAATGGGCGACGCTTTAGTAGCGTGTGTGTTTTTGAGGTTGGTATCATCGCTGGCTTCATCACGATGCAGGATATCCGGGTTGTACGCTAGAATCACGTTGTCTATGTACGCCGTATGCAGGGCGCCGAATACTGGAAGTAAAGAGGTTGAACATTACATTATAGCTTATATTTAAACTTTGTAATTAGAGGGATTTATGTTGTGTTTTATTATTTTTTTGATGTTTCATGGTGTTGTAGATTTAAAATAAAAAAGTTTGAAGAAAAAACATGGTATTTAACTGAATACTTAGGCCCAGGCTGCACCAACGCGGAGCGGAACGTTGTTTTTAAACAGCCAATATATTTTGCAGTTTTCAGACAGACAGACAGACATACATAAGACGAAGATGTTTTAGTAACTATCCACTGTGAGAGAGACTTTAGACGAGAAACGGAGTTCTTGGTAAAAGGAGACATGAGCTTAACGGGAAAAATCATTGATTTGAAAGAAAAATAGGCGAGCAAATCTATCATTTTGCATTCAGGTATTTCCTAATGGCAGGATAGATGTAAAAACTCAATAGGTATTCCTATATATTGGCCGTGAAACCCCAAGAAGATATTTAAAAAATACATAAAGGACAATGGGCACTTTGTATGGGATTTGGTACCCGCTCCAACAGTAACATATGATATATCATTAGAAAGGTATTTACGTGAACAATAATAAAAACTATGGGGCTTGCCTCAATTAGCTGTCCGATCCGAGTGACGATAAAAATTGAATCGACATAGCAACAAGTATGTCATCCATATAGGCAAAATCATTAAGAGGCATATGTCGTCAGTGTAATAATTTTAAACTAAGTTAATATACATCTTACATTGTTTGAGATACACTCTATTATAATCTAAAGATTGTAATAGTCTATGGAGTCTTACTACGGAAACACAATCGCCATCTGATTTGACAAAAGTTCAAAACATTTCTATTCATCTTTTTTTAAGAAGAAATTCTTCATTTTCTCAGCACCTCTTGAGGAGCAAGATTGAGTCGTAATATGTACTATGTAAACATCGTCTTCTGACTTTTCAACTTTAATTGATTGTAGATACTTAAAGACTTTCATCAAATACATAAGCTAGTTCTGCGTGAACTGCAAAGGTTTTGCACAGTCTTTATTTAAAGCAGTGGGCAGGCAAACATTCTAAGAAAGCCAAATTCCTGTTTTTTTATTACTTTACCAGTTTTTATTCAATACAGTTGGATTCAAGAACTACATCTACATTGATGATTTTTGAACATTATACATTCTATTAGTCGATGTCACGTGAAATGGACAAAGATTTGGGACTAGTCGTCATAGTAAACATTTTTTACCTTGCCAAGACCTACGCAATGGTACTAAAATCAACACTGTTGGACAGGGTACCAAAACGCCCATCGTCCTTTAAATTTTGCACCATCACTAGTTTTTATTGCTTAACAAGTTCGATCATGTTGATAACAAATCCAAATCTACTAGTCAATTTCCCGTATAAAAAATTACAACATATTTCACAATGTTAGGACGTTCAAAGATTATCTATTAAACATATGTTCCAAGGAGTTCCTATCTTTATCTATAGTTATCTTATAAAGCTGTATAGTTTGTTTTATTAAATGATTTGAAGAAAATCTGTATTATAGAGATTAGATTTTGATACAGACCATTAAAATCTTTGACATTTATCGAGGAAAACTATCAGCCAACGGCAAACAGTTAGTTTATAGATTTAAACGCAAATCTTCGTAGTAATAACAAATAACAAAAACCTATCCTATGTATCTAAAAGCAGTTCCTATGTACTCTACGCAATGGTACTAAAATCAACACTGTTGGACAGGGTACCAAAACGCCCATCGTCCTTTAAATTTTGCACCATCACTAGTTTTTATTGCTTAACAAGTTCGATCATGTTGATAACAAATCCAAATCTACTAGTCAATTTCCCGTATAAAAAATTACAACATATTTCACAATGTTAGGACGTTCAAAGATTATCTATTAAACATATGTTCCAAGGAGTTCCTATCTTTATCTATAGTTATCTTATAAAGCTGTATAGTTTGTTTTATTAAATGATTTGAAGAAAATCTGTATTATAGAGATTAGATTTTGATACAGACCATTAAAATCTTTGACATTTATCGAGGAAAACTATCAGCCAACGGCAAACAGTTAGTTTATAGATTTAAACGCAAATCTTCGTAGTAATAACAAATAACAAAAACCTATCCTATGTATCTAAAAGCAGTTCCTATGTACTATGGTCCTACTCTATGTACAGTCAACTTCAAGTCAGTGGTAACAGTTTTATAGGAAAATCGTACTTATTACTATTGAGTTAAGGTGCATGACAGTTACCACTGATGTGCAGTCTACCGTACATATGTATCTTAAAGTAGTTCCTATCAACCAATAAATATTAACTAAGTCTTTAATTCTTTATTCGCAATTAACATGTTACATAAATAAAAGATTAGATACATTTACACGTCATAGTTCATTTATAAGTCTTTATCATTCGATAGATATATCATACGGTTGTAGGAACACACCCATTTTATCAGTTCTTTTGGTATCAATAATTTTATTTATATAAGACATTGGCACTTGAAAATGACCCTTCCCGCTATGGGTGCTTCGTGAGGGAACTTACTGACTAAAAAATGTGTTGTGGGGGAGTTTGTTGCGCCACTTCTTCCCAGCAAAAAACACAAAAGAAGTGACGTTTGACGTTCTAAAAGTGCTGATTTATCGGCCTAATTTGTATAAACGTGTTTGAGTTTGAACCCACCATGTTCGTTCTTGAGCCCTTTGTGTACCAGAGGCGCGATAACTAACCAAACTTTACCCCGTGTCTGACCACTACCTTTAAACTACTTTATGACAGGCCAATAAGTGTCATTTGCATATAATTTTCTCAATTATGTTGAAGTCGGCCAAATGCAGCTGAACACCAGTATTTTATATGGAGCAACAGACTATCTGACCTCGTCAAGCCAGTCACCTAGGCAACCCGAAACCCCTTGTAAATATGGTAGACTTTCTGGCTTCTACCGGTACCAATTGCTAAAGATTTTCAAATAATTCTAGCATATTTTTTTCTGTTCATCTATTACCTACATGTCTGTACATGTCTATATACTTTAAATGAAGGTAGATATCACTCTTAAATGTCCATCAATTCATTACGATTATTGTCGCTTATCATAGTGCTGATCAAGAAACCTTGTTATGTTTGCAGATAATTAAGCGTTATTCATCATTGAGATAAGATAAGGTATCAAAAAGCAATCAGTAGAATTTCAAGACCCAGTGGGTAGTTAAGTTACACCTGATAATAAACTAAACTACCTATTTAAGAAACAGGACTGGCATAAACAAATGTAGTTTTCAACCTCAGAATTTTTGGATAAACTTGTTTTTTTTTCACATTATACGCAAGTGATTTCAAAAATATACTTGTCAGTATATTGTTTTTTCATAGATTTTTATGGTATTATGCATGCATCCAGAAAGATGGGCCACTATCGTCGCCCAGTGGACGCCTCAGGATGGACACCGCAGGTGACGATCTAGACGCCCATCGACGAGACTGGTGGACTCGGTCAAAAGATCGAGAAGTGTGGAAGCAAGATGGGGTGGCCTTTGCCCAGCAGTGGGACATTATGGGCCAAAAATAATAATAGTAATTTATAGTATTACAAATGGGCGGGTTCTGAAGGAGTATAAGGGCGGAGACGTTCCTCGTCTCCCGAACATTCGCATTTTAGCGACGCTACTTTCTTAGATTTTCCGTTGTGACAGCTCCGCTCGTCATTTGTTCTCCATGGCGCCTTCGCAATCATATCAATTAATTAATAAGTAATTGAACTTTGGCTTATAATTAACTCAGCTGGTCTTGAAATTAATATTTATTAAGTACCTGTTTTTCCTGTATTTTTTAGGGTTCCGTAGCCAAAATGGCAAAAACGGAACCCTTATAGTTTCGTCATGTCCGTCTGTCCGTCTGTCCGTCTGTCACAGCCGATTTACTCGGAAACTATAAGTACTACAGTGATGAAATTTGATGGGAATATGTGTTGTATGAACCGCTACAAAAATATGACACTAAATAGTAAAAAAAAGAATTGGGGGTGGGGCCCCCCATACATGTAACTGAGGGATGAAATTTTTTTTTTCGATGTACATACCCGTGTGGGGTATCAATGGAAAGGTCTTTTAAAATGATATAAAGTTTTCTAAAAAACATTTTTCTTAAAGTGAACGGTTTTTGAGATATCAGCTCTCAAAGTCGTAAAAAGTATGTCCCCCCCCCCTCTATTTTTATAACTACGGGGTATAAAATTCTAAAAAAAATAGAGGTGATGCATGCTAATTAACTCTTTCAACGATTTTTGGTTTGATCAAAGTATCTCTTATAGTTTTTGAGATAGGTTGATTTAACTGTAATTTACGGAACCCTTCGTGCACGAGTCCGACTCGCACTTGGCCGGTTTTTTTTCGATATAACCACATGTTTGAACGAATAAAAATAGAATAAAAAGAACGAATAACGTTTCTGCGCTAAACGATACTGATTAGCACTTGTAAAGTGTGGTCTTCAAATCCGGAACCGAGCAGAAATTCAATATTCGTCATGATTCGACATTACTAGTACCTACACCTTTGCAGGTGACTAATCTTTAACACATAATAATAACTGTGGGTACTGTGTACCCCTGGTGGGGGGTAGGTACAATTTAGTCAAAATATCTCTATAAACCTTTTGAATGTCAAAATAAATTAAGATGGAAACCTCTAACCGCCTCCTTGGTCAGAAATATACATTAAAATAAGAAAAACTCACCATTCTCCAAACACTCCGTCAAAGCAGTCGTACTGTCTTCGTTAATAAAGATCTTGACACCAATTTTCAAATTCTTGCGTTCCTCTTCCGCCATCTTGTTTTTGACATCATCATGGGGTCTGGTGATATTAATGACGGCCTCTGCTTTGTCAGCAGTGGATGCTGACACTACCATGTAGTCAGAATGGTGGTGAGAAGTCTGTGGGTGACCCCCAGTGGGGCCAACACCATTTTGGACGGGTAGACCATTCTGAGTGCCCCATTCAGAGAGTGTTAACTTGATGCTCTCTGAAAGCTGGAGAATATTGGTATTTAGTAGCGGATTTGCAGTGCAACGCATGTAACATGTTTTGTAAACAGAAAGAACGGAGTTATAAACTTGCTTCTACATGTGCAGGTTTCTGCAATGAGCAAAAGTTACTAATTATTTTAAGACAGACGTGATATACATGGCCTTACTGAATGGCTTAGCCAGCAAAGCCCTTAAAACTAGTGATGAGAAAATACCGATGACTTATTCCATCAATTAGGAAAATCCTCTAGCCGAAGTGGACACTATCAATAACAAAGTCAAGAATACCCAGTTTCCTTCCGCAAAAGCAAAGAAACTATGCAAAATCAACCAGTCATCCGAGGAAGGAAACAAAACATGAATATTACATCATTCGAACTCGTATAGCATAAAACTAAGCTTGTCTTTCAATGTTGACACACATTCGTGCTGAAAGAAGGTACACAGAGCACTGTTATCATACAGCATTCGATTACCATGAATACGCGTATATGTGCGTAAGTATAAGACATGTGTGACTGTGTGTATGACAATGCAATTATGCTTCTGAGCAGGCAATATGTTTAGCATGGTTCTTAGTTCATTAGTATAATAGGTGCACGTTGGAACAATGTTGTTACATAATTTACTTCTAGTCTTACAAACGATTGTCACATGTGTATCACAGGATTTGCAGACATCAGATTTCTCCTGCCATGGCTACGGGATTGTTCGAAAGAGATGCTACGGCAATGGCACTCAAAGAGCTCCTGAGGGAACATAGATGGGTTCTAGCCAATAAAAGTCTGATACTCCCTCCAAATATACCTACAACGGAAGATGATGCAAAAAGGTCCTAGGTTAATAAGTAATCTGGATTTTTAGTGATTAATTACCACGATAATACATACAGCAACAGTGATTTATTTTTTATCGGCCTGGTTAACAAGATATCTACTAATTACATTGCTCAATCGATTAAAAATAACCCCATGTTTTTAATATAATCTTTCCGGCATCAGGAAAGAATAGGTAAGTATTTAAGTATGTAGCAGAAAAGAGAAGAGAATATTGTGATGGATGTATGGGGTAACTAAAGATAACCACGGACCCGGCGAGATGTCACCCAGGCCGTCGACTGTACTTCTTCTGTCTAGTAGAACAAAATTATGTCCCACTAGTTCTACTGCTTAGTTCTACCGTAGAACTAATGGGAACTTTTTTCCCACTAGTTCTACTATTTTGTTACATCTCATATACCTAGTAGAACTAGTGGGAAAAAAGTTCCCATTAGTTCTACGGTAGAACTAAGCAGTAGAACTAGTGGGAACAAACCAATCAGAATGGATAGTGTAAGCAATGAGTATTTCAGTGGTAGTCAGAAAGTGACGATGGCATGGCGCCAGTAGGTAACAGAAAAAATGAGAAGTCACGAAGAATAAAAACCGACGTTTATAATGAAAAACTAGGCATTAAAAAGATATTTCATAGTGACTGGCAGTATTAGGTTAAAGTTGAACAGTCACGTCGATTTATGATGTCAAGTATAAAAATATATTACTGCTTCGTCCTTTGATATACACATTATTCATATATTTTATGAGGGGTAGGTGAGTGGTAGATTCTTATGAACTTCAACTCATTCACACTTTGTTTTTCAGAGCCGTGTTTATTTTTTTTAACAATCACTCACCCCAACATGCATAAACTAGAGGTTCCACCCGCGTGCCAAAGGAACTACTCCCCTTTCTGTAACCTGATAAAATATAACGTAGCTTTCACAATATCAGAGGAAATTTCCTAAAGGAATTCAAATGGGTATTCACGGGAAAGGGTCATAAAGAGGGGTGAGGAAATCCTTCAATAATTACACGAAAACGGACTGTTTTTTATAAAGTGCTCGACGCAGCGACGCTAGTATTATGTTTACCTATTCATTTGTTTATTTGATAATGACATTTAGTTTTACCGCATGTCCTTGTAAAATATGAGTGGGGTGCCTAAAGGTATGGAATGACATGTGAATTTGTGTGTGCTATTTCGGCCATTCAGAGAATGCGTTCCTGACACGTCGCGATTGAACTGACGACGTAACTTTGCAATGGCGTTGCAGTTACGATAAAAATATTTTTGCTGGTTGTTTACCGTTTTAACAATTGAGGAGCATTAAAACAACATTATTATATCAATAATCAATGAATGTTATTACGTCGTCAGTTCAATCGCGACGTGTCAGGAACGCATTCTCTGAATGGCCGAACTATAACCACATGTAAAGCTTATGACTCAATTGAACTTTCAGTGGGCATAGATAAGCATTGGACGCACCATGACGTTGCGAAATATTTTATCAACCGGTTATGACATCATTCTTTATTCAAATAGTTTTTTTCTTTTTTTGAAATAAATTATAGTTTATCCTTAAAGGTTTTAGTCGTCAGCGTTACTATTAATTAGATGACTGGCCACTATTTTGAACACGATGTCATGAGCTATTTTTAAATAGATATTTACCTCGTGATGATACGAAATATAGATTATCAATTAGATATTATATTTGTTTATACAAAGATGATAAGCTTGATGTTTTCAGGTAGATAAGTACTACTATCTACCTGAAAACATTGCATCATAATATATATTATTTCCTACTGCTGACTGCTGCTTCTATGACTTGCTAAAATACTTGTTCCTGTGGAAAGTTTTTTCCTGCTAAGATAACTACATATTTCATTCATACCTACTTAATAACCTGATATAAACTAATCAACATAATTACCTACTCCTTAATAATAAGATGGTTTTTTAAAGGTTATAATTAGAACATCATTCTTGCACGATTCTTATAAGAAATGATACGGAATAAAAAATGTGCGTCAGTTTCGCAGAAACTAGGCTTGATACATTTTTTTGATGTGTGAGGAACTTTTTGTGTTAATTAATGATACTTTGAGAAACTGTGTGAAATCGCTTTTTGCTAATTCTGTCTGTAAACCTACTAAAATTATACTACAGTTAATGGGTATTAGATACCTCTTTAAAATACGTAGACTAGAAGCTATTTCTTTTAACAATATTTTCTCTCTTATATTTGTGACCATAAAGTTTTCCTATTACTTGTATCACTTGACTATTTTATGTTGCCTATAAACATTCAGTCAATACTTTGGTTTAGCATTGAACAGAACCACATATTTAATACCTAGTTACCTATTGTAGCAACATAGGCAACTGTAATAAATAATTATTATTATATTCAACTATTGTTTACGTATTTTCATTGTACAGTCAACTTCAGGTCAGTGGTAACAGTTTTATAGGAAAATAGTACTTATTACTATTGAGTTAAGGTGCATAACAGTTACCACTGATGTGCAGTCTACTGTACACTCTCATGATGAAAATGAGTATGAGGAAATTTTATATTTTATGACTAATATATTAACTTGCATGAATGAACTTGTAAATGAACAATTTATGAACAAGTGTGGTGATTAATGCTCAATTCTTCTCGATGTGAAAGCTGGTCTCCATAAAACATTGGATTTTGTAGCTTATCTACACAAAACATATATAAGGAGATAACATTGCTGTTTTGAGAATAAAAATGCATTAATTATACCCTTTAATATTCCTTAAACACGTGACGAGCATCTGTTTAACTTTTTTAGAAAAACCAAATGTATTTATAAAATTATCATGTTTTATGATATATAAAACAATTTTTGGAACCTTTGCATAAGGTAATATAAAATATTGGATTTATATATCATAAAGCATGATAATTCAATTTGCCTAGCAGTTTTATAAATACATTTGGTTTTACTACAAAAAGTTAAACAGATGTTCATCACGTGTTTAAGGAAAATTCGTAGTTTATAACATGCAATGAACGTCTGTTTACCTGTTTCGCAATAAGACCAATTTTAAACAAGTAGGTACAAGTCGGTTTCCCAAAATAAATCTGAGTAGGTGATGTAATCCTGCCCTAGTTAAAAAAAGTTACATGATATGGTATATGTTAAAAATCTGCCAGTCATGGTGACAACACCATAAGAAATAATACCAATATAGAACAGACAACATGAAGTTAGTTATCTGTTCAAATAATACAGGAAGTCATTTGATACTTCATATAAAATCTAGGTAGATTATATAGTATTGTATATCAATATGTACGATGGATTGCTTTGAATACCGAATTTATGGTTTTAGTTCAATTTGTGAAACTGCTCTATAGAAAGGCTTGTTGTCAGAGTCAAATGATTTTGTTTATGAATATTAGTGTCGCCCATTTGGGTTAGAAATATGTTCATTTTATTATCAATAGTCTGTACTTCTTTCTAGAATTACATAAATCATTATTCAGTTACTCATTCACAGGATACTTAGCACATTTTTGGTGGTAGTCTAATTTATTTGATAACTGAAAAAAGGTTTTACTCAAAGAAAAAAATTGAAACAAAACATTTACTTCACTGAAAATTTGAATACCTTTCTCGCAAATTGGCTGCAAAAAGCCTACAGTATAGATGAACGTAAGCTATGGGTGAGACCTTTGCCCAGTTGTGAAATAATGTAAGCTGAATAATAAAAATATAAATAACTGAGTCAAAACGCAAAACATGTTAATAAAAAGAATTCATTCTTTACAACAGTATTAGTTTCACTACATCATTTACGCTATCTTTATTGCGTAGTAACTGAGATGAAATTATTATTAAAAGAACAATCCCATTTAGATTAGCAATAATAGGCTTAATTAGAAGAACTCTCTGTATACTTGCTATAAATTAAAAAAGGCTTTATCGCTCAATTGACTCTAGTCTCCAAAGATATTTGCCAACTATCAAACAAATGAGTAGTAAGCATCAAAAAAACTATTTTGCGCACAAAAACTGAGTGGAGCTAAGTGCAACTAGTCTAAAGAACTAAGATACAAAAACTATATTCAAAATAAGTATTTTAACTCTGTTTATTAGGATCCAATTCTAATAAGACATCCATTACATGTCTAAAAAGAAACTAGTGGGAAAGGTTGCTCACATAAGCCAATACATACTGTCACAAACTATGGTTATTCAAGCAACCATTATATTCTTAGAAGTATTGCAAAGAAACTAACCTCTTCGGTTACATTTTGTCCAGCCTTCTTCTTGATATCGATCAAGTTCAGCACATTGCCTGTATTTATTGTCACTTTAGACGCACTCTTCAACATCGTGACCAACTAGATTAACTTTTTTAATTGTGCTAGGTAGGTACTCGCGGCCTCACTCACAACCAAGGTTACCGGCCAATATTACACACACAAAAAATACTTAAAGCGCAATATTTGAATTACGAATGCGCAGCCGACGGCTATCGGCAACTATGAACGACTGAATACTGGCCTTGCACGCGGAAACTCATAATTTTTATACACAATCAGCTGGAGAAGTTGTATCTATGACGTATTGCAAAGTATGACGAAATATCTCAGTGCGGTTTAGATAACATTTTAGCGGGAAATTTGTAGGTGGAAGTATGTACGGAATGGATTATCGAGACGGATAGAACTAGAATTTTACGGAATTTTCATATTTCGCAATTATTTTATTATGAGACAAATGTCAGTAAGAAGTGATGGAAAGATTTGTCATTTTGACAGCTGCTGAAGAATAAGGTACATACACACTGAAAGACAGAAACACTACAAGAAGATTATGATGAACTGTGTATGACTACCTTTACAACACCGGTAAGGAACAGAGAATTTCCATGTATTTACTTGTTTACTGCTCATCTACCTGTTAGCTATTTACCAATTCGATATTGATTAAATCCGATTTAACCCTCCGTCCATCATTAATTAAAGAATACCCAAAACAGGAAGGAATGCAATTCGTTCTAGGTATGGGGATGTCAACTAAAATCAAAAAGTGTCTTTTGGTCTCAGTCAAAATAAAAAGTATATTTTTAAATGAATTAGTGTAGTTTGAAAAGAAAACAATCTTTCGCTATTTGTACTAGAAAACAGTAGAAGTCCTCATTCGAACTTCAACGAAAATCCTTTTTCCACTAAAAGTTAACTTGTTTGAGTTTCACCACAAACCGAGGAGCCATTAAGTGTGACTGGAGACCAAACCAGCAATAAATCTTTTGTTTTTCTCAAGAAGACGTATTCGGTTCTTATTACAATCAAAGTGGAAGGTGAAATTTAGACATCCGCCTTTGGAATGTTCGTGTTCCGTATTGGATTTCGATTCTTTAAAATAGAAGCATCATAGTTTCGTCGACATGTTTATATTATATTACAAATTCATAATCTTTTATTTTAAATATTTAATTTTATCTTTAGCTCTTGTCATTATATAGTTTTGAAATTCAAGCTTGACTTCCAGTTGCTGTTGCAAGATTCTTGACATGAAATGACAAAGACATTTTGAATTTGACAGTGACATAAAAAGAACCGAACAGAAACTTCAAGCAACCGCCGAGGATTATCACGTCTTTTTGTGTTGATTAAATAAACAATTAAATACTCGAAGAGTATAAAGTTTCAGTACAAAAAATAAAAACTAAATTAAAAATAAAATGGGTGTCGATATCTTGGGTTTCGCGTACGCCGCTACCGTCGCTGCCGGTGGAATTATGGGTTACGCTAAAGCAGGTTAGCTTTTTTTTTATTTAATAGCGTTGAATATATTTAATTGTATGAATACATAATGTAACAGGTGTCGGTTTTGTTAATAATTAGAGTGTAAACGCGACTATTATTTCTGGCTACATTTTATTTTACCTTTTTATGTAATCAGGCCAAAATTGGTTCGATATTGATAACTTTGGCTTATCTTATTTATTAAGTAGGTACGTGGTTTTGCACGCAATAGCCCGAAGAAGGTTCTATTCCTTTTTTTAATGCTATATCATCATTACTAAATATTGACAAAAATGTTTTTTTTATCAATATAATAGTTAACTTTTTCCTCCTTTTATGTAATCTGATTTTTCATTCTGATTCACGATCATATGATCATTACAAAGAAATTATGATTTGTGGTATAATATATATGTATAACAAAAACCAATGTAAGCCAATAGCCATTTATTTATTTCATCTTTTACATCTTCTAACATGAATGAAAGAATGCCAAACTATGATTATATTTATATGGCTGATTGCAAAAAAAAAAAATATTACATATATTATAGTTCGGCCATTCAGAGAATGCGTTCCTGACACGTCGCGATTGAACTGACGACGTAACTACATTCATTGATTATTGATATAATAATGTTGTTTTAATGCTCCTCAATTGTTAAAACGGTAAACAACCAGCAAAAATACATTATTATATCAATAATCAATGAATGTAGTTACGTCGTCAGTTCAATCGCGACGTGTCAGGAACGCATTCTCTGAATGGCCGAACTATATATGTAATAATTTTTCATGAAGTTGCTTCAAGTTGTGGTCATTCAAGAAGTTTGATATTTAGCCTATTCCAAATTTGATTTCTCAACCATAGACTGTGATTTCATTCTGCATTTCTGTCAATGGCAAAGGAGATTACTCATCATCCTCCTATTTACAAAAAAATAATATTTTAGATAAGGCACAAGGCACTATGAAAGATGTATAAGTTTTAACTTTGAAAACACTATTGTATTTAAATTGAATAGCCATGTTTACATTACATTACATCTGCATGTACATGAAGTTTACAATTGTCTGACATGAATTGTTTGATCATAATTACCATTATTTATCATCATGTGCTTATGTTAACATGCCATACTACTTACTACATGCTTATGTCAGAATTCATACTCACTGTGACTTACACTATTTTTAGTCATAAAACCACTGACTTGACCAATTGATGGCAAGTATATGGCTGGTTCCTCTCCCGAGCCTGTTTCCAAGGACTGACTGCCCATCTGACCTCGACCCAGTTACCCAGGCAACCTAATACCACTTAGTTAGACTGGGGTCAGATTTACTGGCTTCTGACTACTTGTAACAACTGCCAAGGATGTTCAATGACAGCAGTATACGGCTGGTTATGGTTTGGCTATCGTAACAGTTAAGTGGTGTAACTCACCCTTATTGGTATAACGTTTATGTGTAGTGAATGGCTATTCTCTGGACATAGACAGAGACTGATTTCTAGAAATAATTTCAATAGAGACAGCCTGCTAATAAATAGCTAATTATTTGCATAATTGCTTCAACAACACTTTGTAGGTTGTAAGATAGAGATGGGTAACTCAGGAGTGATAGATAAAAAAGATATGTATCTTTCCGTTCTTATCACTCACTCTTTGTATCAGTTCAAATCCGAATGTATCAGTGTATCTTTAACAACTCATTCAATCCGTCGTCCGTTTGTATCTGTGTTTCACTCGCACACACAGCGTTGAGCGGCTGGCGTCACGGTTTCTCATCGGAAAGTCCAGACATCTCTTTCGCACTTCCCTACTTAGAATATTCTGTCTCACTTTCTCGATACCGAGAATAAGTGTTTGACCATTATTTTTATTTATTTATTCGATTTACACGGCTTTAACAGCCAATTACATAAATCGTAAACTTAAATGCAAAATGAAAAATAGAAACTTAAAAATAAAAAAAATAAACTTAAAAATATTATAAACTGATATACGAATCTATCTATCCTAAACGAATCTATCACTCTTAGTTCGTACTGATTTAGTGATACATTGGATTGAATTGAACGAAGCGAGTCACTCTGAGCAACAGTACAATGTCACTCGCGGATTCGAAAGGATATAGAGATACAAAAGAGTGATACATATCCCAGTGATCAAAAGATACATATCAATCTTTTCTTTTCAATGATACGTTTTTCCCATGTCTATTGTAAGATACTTTCACAAAACAGTCTGGAAGTTGGTGATTGTTATACTCCTGTCTGGGAGGGTACATAAATGTTTGTATTACATGGTTGTCCCATGAGGCTATAAGAGTGAGTAGTTGTCCTAACACAAATGCTTGTGCACTATAAAGTCCTGGGCAGCTTCCTGACCTCCTTAGAACGGAACCTCAAAATCCACCTTATCAGTTATTCTGGTAATCAAACAAGTCACTTAATCAAGTTTAAATTTTTTGCAGGATCTATACCGTCCTTGGGAGCTGGTCTCATCTTCGGTTCCATTTTAGGTAAGAAAAAATAAAACTACCCTTTATTATCTATATATATAAAAATGAAACCCGCTTTCCGTTGGCATGGCATAACATGAAAACGGCTTGACCGATTTGGCTGAAAATTAGAGGGGAGGTAACTTAGACCCGGGAGATAGTTTGAGGATAGTTTTTGTCACCATCCGGCTACGGGACACGGGTGAAACCGCGGACGAAAGCTGGTAGCTATATAAATGTCATAGCCTTTTTTGCACCTGCATGCTCCAGAAAGGAAATAAATCGTTGAAAAAAAACTTATTGTTTTTGTAGTCGTATTCAATTCCATATGTAATCAACCATTTCTGTTGATAAGTCAAGCTTACCATTATAATAACCCGTTCGGCCTTTGGTTTCCAGGTGTTGGAGCATACCAGCTCAGTCAAGACGCCTCAAACTACACTCTCATGTTGGGCACCACGTCTGCTCTCGGCGGTCTTATGGGTTACAGGTAAATTATATTGTCTTCGTTTATACTATATATTTAGCAGCTTTTATTTTTATAAATTCGAAAAGAGAAAAATAGCTGCCACAAGTTACAAGATATAATTTCCTCAGAAAACTGGCGAAATTACAGGAAACAATTACCTTAAAAACTAATTAAGTACTTCGTGATTAAGTAATAAGGGAAATAATAACCAACCTCATTTCAATTACAGGTACTACAACAGCAGGAAGTTCATGCCAGCAGGTCTAGTTTTCTGTCTGTCCGTTGGTATGCTGGCTAAAATAGTCTTCAAACATGTTGGTGCACAAACCCCGCTCGCTACGAAAGGATAATCACGATAATAAACCTTTTTATTTCCAAACTCTTTGGGCAACATTCGATGAAATTTGAAAATAGAAGAGAAACTGGCCTGAAATGAAATAAAAAGGTTTTATTTTTTAAGTGAACCAGTGATTACATTTATTTGAAATGGTTTGGACTGTTATTTGAATACATTTTTTTTTCAATGTTAAAATGTCTGTAACTTTATTTTTAAATTTACCTATGATACGTTTTTGTATATTTTGTAGGGTAGATATGGCGCTGCACAAAATAAGTGCAATAATAGGCATGATGACAGTAATCAAAAATCATTAAAATAATATATTTATTAAATTAAACTTGAAGCTTGGAATATAAAACGCGCATTGTTTTCTTTATTAATAATGTGATTAATATGTATTTTGATAAAATAAAATTACGAAATAAGGCAATCCGCCATGATATCTTGAACACCAATCAGAGCTCGTGACGTCATTTCTCAAAACAACTCGCGCGAAAGCGCGCGAACGTCACATTTCGTTATTGTGAACTTCCACTGCGATCTTTGTTTTTAATTAATTAATTGTTTATAACACGAGTTATGGAGCCCGGATTAAGTTAATTTGCCTAGAATTGATATCATAATGCTGGGAAAGTTTTTGGCATCAAATAAAGATTTTTGTTCAGCTGAATTTAGAAATGTTAAAACTTCCACGTAAGTATACTAGTTTAATTAAAAAACAATGAGAGATGAAACCTAACCTCGAAATAGTTATTTACATTATAAACTATGCTAGAATCTAGAGAACTATGTAATAACTTACATCAAAGTGATCTTCACAAAAATAAAGTTGTACCCTGGGCAATATTGCTTTTGAATCTCGCCTTGCAAGTTTAAGCCACTTGTTTCGTATTTTTTTATTGTGAGGAACGTACACAAATAACTCATCAGGAGTTGTTTTGGATGTGTTCTTACACTGGGGGACCCCACAACACCTATGCCCTTTCGAATTCATTATTTAATAACACAAAAAACTTAATTATTGCACGAGCGTTGTTTACTTGCGTCTTGTAATTTCAGTCGTGACGTCACAAGTGACGACATGACACTGACAAGCGTTTTCGCGCCGGATTCAAAGTGGACAGAGAAAAATGCAATTATTTGATAAAAAAACTTCGCATTTTCTTAAAATTAATAATTTTTCATATAAAATAGAGGTATACCTACATCATACAAAGGAATTTAAAAATTTGTCATCATGCCTATTATGTGTTCAATTGTTTGCGTTGACAGTTTAATTTATACCCATTGTTTATACCGATTTTGTAAAACTTAGTTAGGTACAAGTTAAGTATGATTTTGTAAATGGTGTTGGGAAGATGTTTGGTTTTATTTTAAAACTTTAAAATTGATGAGTCCCACCCTAAACACATACCTATTCCCATAGATATAATATTACTAAACAAGATTGCGCACGCTCTAAATATATATTTACGAAAATGAACTCTATTGTAACGCAATAAGGTACTAAATTGGTTGCATAATACACAGAGGCAAATCCGAGCCGAGAGGGATAGTTCGAACGGAGGCTGTTTGTCTCTTTCTAACACCTTGCCAGCATAAAAAATGTTGTGATCAAAAGTTTTGTCTTCCCAAAAAACAATTGAATCACTTATATTTTTATCTTATTTTAACAATTGTAAGTCAACAAATTAATAACAATCGCATTAATTTATTCGTATTTATTATTAAAACATAAACAACATAATTTTTTTTGTTGTACCATAAGTCGTGGTGGCCTAGTGGGTAAAGGACCAATCTCTCAAGTATGAGGGCGCGGGTTCGATCCCAGGTCAGGCAAGTACCAATGCAACTTTTCTAAGTTTGTATGTACTTTCTAAGTATATCTTAGACACCACTGACTGTGTTTCGGATGGCACGTTAAACTGTAGGTCCCGGCTGTCATTGAACATCCTTGGCAGTCGTTACGGGTAGTCAGAAGCCAGTAAGTCTGACACCAGTCTAACCAAGGGGTATCGGGTTGCCCGGGTAACTGGGTTGAGGAGGTCAGATAGGCAGTCGCTTCTTGTAAAGCACTGGTACTCAGCTGAATCCGGTTAGACTGGAAGCCAACCCCAACATGATTGGGAAAAGGCTCGGAGGATGATGATGATGAACATAAATTTTTATTTTTTTTTATTTTCTAGCGGTAACCCTGAACATTCTTGGCGCGTAATCAGCATTTAAAATTTTGTTTATATTTTTTTGTATTAAATCAATTTAAACTATTAAAATGGTGAAAAGTGTTGCGTTTCTACTTGCAAAAGTGAATCCTATGGTGGTTGCAATATATCGTTCCACAGGTTAGCTAATAATAACATTTTCGTAAACCAAACAACTAGGGTGCCCATGAATTCTTGTAACGAGTCAAAATATGGGTGATGGATTTTAAAACTGTTGTTATAGCTTCCCAAAAAATGAAGAAAGGCGACATAAATGGCTCAGCAGTCTATATATGAAGTAGAAATACAAAAAAAAACAGTCTTCACTTCGAATCCTCCTGCTTTTATACTGCTAATTTCCGCTAATTATTAAAAGCCTTTATTAGTATCTTAAGGTCACAAACTGCGTAAGTTAAAACTTCAATACTAATCTGTGTTTAATAATCTTAGCAAATTCGGATTTGTCTCACATAGCTTAATCTCATAGTCACCCTATTAGAAAGGGACAGACAGCCTCCGTACTAACTGTTTCACTCGGCTCGTTTTTTGGGTTTATATGCGCAGTCCTGTTTACTAATATTATGTCTATGCCTATTCCCTATTCCTATAGTATTTTTTTTTATCTCGTAGACTAAATTGACACTTGCAAAATGTCAGTTCGGCCATTCAGAGAATGCGTTCCTGACACGTCGCGATTGAACTGACGACGTAACTACATTCATTGATTATTGATATAATAATGTTGTTTTAATGCTCCTCAATTGTTAAAACGGTAAACAACCAGCAAAAATATTTTTATCGTAACTGCAACGCCATTGCAAAGTTACGTCGTCAGTTCAATCGCGACGTGTCAGGAACGCATTCTCTGAATGGCCGAACTTTAGCTCTTTGATGCAGTGGTGTACTTACGATACCGATTCGTTGAATCGTAACTTTTTATCTATAATAGACGAATTTAATATTCATTCAAAGTTTTATATTTAAAATTCACGTACGTACACACGGCTGTACGACGTGCTACAAACTGCCAGGGATATCTGACCACGCAAAGCCATGCGTAATCATCAAGGATAAGCCCATTATTTCAGGATGACTTATCGTAAAAAAACTATACTTGATGTTATTAACGGTAAGTTTCGCGCCACATCACTATTTAAGAATTTGCAATAAACTGACAATAGGTACTCGTAATGTCAGTTTAGTCTACGAGATTAAAAAACGACTATAGATCCCGCTGATCAACAACAATGATTGAATAGAAAATGTACAAATCGTGTGATATTACATGCCTACGACTCCATAATTGGGTCCCTAGCACGAATATTTGCACTATAACCGAACAGATTATATAATAGTTACTACGTAACAGATAAATCACTCCATCCATACCTACTGCACCTACAAGTTCCCCAACTACCTACAAATTCCTAGCTGCGTTATAAAATGAACCTTAAAAGCTCGAGCGCTTGATTGTTATTCCAATGCGATAGCGCACGGTTCAGTGACCGCAACCGTGCCGTGGCCGTGCTTAGGGTTGCTTCTTACAATTTATTAATATTTAAGTAGGAAAACAAAGTTACGCTTATTTTAAGATAGCCTTTTTTAAAACCGAGTTTTTAAATAAAAAGTAATATCAAGAATATTTTTCTTTAGTTAACTATTGTATTGCCTACTAAAATGGAGGATGGATACATATTACTAAATATTACCTAATACGTAAGCATAGGTAAGTACTTAAGTAAATCTTTCGTCAAAATCAAAGGCGCTTTTCAACTATTTTTCGAGCACAAATTTAATGCCATACCCCATATGGTACAACTCCGTCGAGTGTTGATACATACCTAAAATTGGTTTCTGCGTAGCGACACGCGTAATGTTCCGAGTCGTCATTAAGTTGGACCAGAACTATACCTACTTACACTCGAGATGTGTTTTGAGCTACAAAACTCACAATACAGTTCATATAACTAAGTAGGTATAGTAAGTTCAATTCAGTCTTGCGCGCGGCCTTATGTGTGGGTAACCCTTGTACATATACAGTGACTTTGTGTGCGTGACAAGAGGTACAGTCGGGTACAAATACAGTTATTTAGGGGTTGTATAAGGCTGTTTAAAGAAAAACAGTTATTACGTAATTTAATGTTTATTTATTTATAATGAATCTGAATAGCTAGGTACTTGATAAATCAAACGATGAATTTTCGGATTCGCTACTCTCACCAAGGTCAATTATAAATTTTGACTCCATGTCAAAATGTCTATAGTATTCTTCTTTTTTCTTTTGTACATGTCAACAAGTATTACCCAACATCCCTTCATCAATTTGACTTAAACGTCCATTTATGAGTTTCATTATTTCCGTCTTATTTTGGTCGACATTATGCGAAGCAATATAATTTTTTAAAATTCCCCACACATTTTGTTTACATTATTATACTAGACTAACCGTTTTTCCGCGGTTTTACCCGCGTCCCGTGGGAACTACTACCCGTACGGGGATAAAATATAGCCTATGTTACTCGTGGATAACGTAGCTTTCGAATGGTGAAAAAATTTTTAAAAACGGCCCAGTAGTTTTTGAGCCTATTCATTACAACCAAACAAACAAAGTTTTCCTCTTTATAATATTAGTATAGATTATACGTCTTTTTACATTCTTAGTCCACACTTTTATTTATTGTCCGCGTACCCCAAGCTAGAAAATATGAAAGGAGTATTTAATTCATCTTAGATATTTCACCTCATTTATTTCTTAGATATTGTCAATGTCAATTTGAAAAAAACGTATGAGAAAATAATGAAAAACTGTAAAATGTAATAATAAAAAGCTTTAAATGTTGTTTCATTTTTTGAAACGCTACCTTTTCAAAAAATTTTCTCCGTGAAGAACTAGACATTTTCGTAAACGACTGTACCCATAACAAAAAGCGATAAGAACACGTCATGCTCGGACGACGTCGCTGTCACACGAATGAAAGTTGTTTATTTACAAGCCGACGCACACATAGGGCCGCGCGCAAATCTGAGTTGAACTATCTATATCTAAAGTAAAATAAGTACCTAATGATCTCTGTTGTTAAAATCATAAAGTAGATAAGTATTAATTTATTAAAAAAAAAATAGAATTACTAGATAAGTTCATACATATAAAATGTTTCTAAATATTACAATAGTCGCATATAAACCAACACAACTCAAAATAAAAACCAACAGCATAACATGCCACGAAATAAAAATAATAATATTGGAGCGCGCGCGGCGCGTGTGACTGTTGTGCGCCCCCTGACTCCTGAGCCGCGTGGGGCTACCGGTAACCCAGCGAGCGGTAGGCATTTATCGCGCGCAAGTACGTCGAGTGACAGAGGCCTGCTACGGCCTAATGACTATCTCTAGTAAGCATACTCGCAGATAGATAGAATATTGGGAACGGCCGTAAAACGAGAGCTCGATACGATAACATTACGATAACGTTAGTGACGTCATACTAATGTAAGCAGGGATGGGAAATATAGAACAAAAGAACAATGATCTTACATTTCATCATACACTTCGTTCAGAAAATGGCTAAATATTTAGTTAATTTTAAAAAGTTGATATTTTTGGAAACTTGTAGAAGAAAAGGTTGATATTTTGTTAAATGAATGGCATAATAATTCAACTGATTGAACACGTTGTTTAAGTCGGCCATACACGCTACGGTCTACCGGAAAGGTCCACCTGTGCAGGTATGCCTGCGCAGGTAGACCGGAATGTGTGTGGGAATAGACCTGTGCAGTTTTTTGAACCTGCGCAGGCAACCGGCGCAAGATCGAAAATCGATTCTTTCGAGTACCGTACGGTGAGACACAGTACGGTGTACCTGTGCGTGTGTGCGTGTACTCCGGCCGCCTGCGCAGGTCGCGTCAGTTGTTTTCTAGTGTTTCTTTCAAATCTGGTTTAAATTTCAATTTATTTAATAAATTAACATGACTATATGTTTTTGTTTTCAATAAACAATGCTTACACCACTTTTTTCGCTTCTTTTTCGTATTATTCATCTTCAAAATTAAAGCAAGACCTAGTAATGCCAGCGTGTCATCGTCCACATTCGATGCCATCGCAAAAAGAACTGAAGACCGCTCCGATATACCGGAACGTCCCCATACACGCTACCAATGTTCGGTTGACCTGCGCGGGCATACCTGCACAGATTACCTCTCCGGTAGACCGTAGAGTGTATGGCCGGCATTAGTTTGACGGATGATTCCTAAACGAACGACGGAATAGCAACTGCAAGACCGAATCTCATTGAATCTCATTCAAGGCCAACTTTTGTTTTGAAGTTGAACGTTGTGTATGGTGTTTGCTGAAACTATAATTCCATTTTATACGATGAGAACCAGCCACCGGCAGTTTACCGTTATGATTGAATTCATGGAAAAGTTAGTAATTCATTCTCTGAAGCATAATATGTTAATTTTATGAGTGTTTCAATAGAATATTTTTGAAAATATGTTTGCGTGAAGTTTAAAAAAGCTAGTCTTTGTATACGGAAGTCCAAATAGTTTAAATATTAAGTTGAATTATAGGACCAAGCAGTGACGAAACCCAAGTCATATAAAAGCGCTTGACAAGCACTTTATTTTAGTCTATCACAGCCAAGTGGGAATCCAGCGCGAACATGGTGTTTTCGAGTATTTCAAACTTATGTTAATGACTTTCCGTATATAAGATACGCTGTGTTAATGACTGCACAACGTGCAAGATGTAGGTAAACGGTGGAGAACATATTTTCCATCATTTAGGTACATGCTTCATTCATAATTAAATAGTTAGTGATTAATTTACTTCAGGCATGGCGATATATCTAAATCCAACGGAAGTAATCGTGATAAAATTGATAAGCTGGAAAAATGGGTGGAGTTAGTAGATCTGCTGAATAGTGAGAGCTCCGGGGATGCTCGAACAGGGGAAAAGTGGCGGAAGGTAAGCCTATCAAATCCATATAAAGGTAAGATTATGCACATATAACAAAATAAACTAAGAAGGGCTTAGAAACATTGGTACAGATTGCATTAAATACACCTTAGAAAGATGAGAAAGTTTACCGACTGGAGATGAACAGCCTTGTAGAGGAGGCCAAGACCCACAAAGAGTTGTAGAGCCAACGGAACAAACACAATAAACTCACTTTACACAATTAGTAGTCTGTGATTGAATTTATGTCAGTCTTATCCAGCTCTTATATAATATGTTTGTGTAGGTTTGGTGTGATTACAAAAATAATACCAAGAAAAAGTGGTTAAAAATTAATAGGCAAGCACGGGAGAATTGGAGACTGAAGAAAAAAATGACAGACTTGGAGATCAGGGTTTTAAATATAATTGGAGTGCAGACTGCTACTGGGATGCCCACACAAGAAGCAGAATTCATACAGGTGTGATAACTTTTTCTTATTATTTTAGCTTCATCTTCCAAGCCTTTTCCCAGCTATGTTGAACTTCAACTATTGAACTTCGACTACCGGTTTTGCCAGATGCAGCTGAGTACTAATATTTTACAAGGAACGTCTTCCTATCTGACCTACTCAACCCAGTTATCTGGGCAACCCAATACCCCCTTGGTGAGACTGGTTGTCATACTTACTGGCTACTGACTACCCGTAACGACTGCCAAGGATGTTCAATGTAGTACATATTTATTTATCTTCATAGTAATGAGTGTAATGTCAGAGAAATAATAATGAATAGCTAAAATCAATATGATTTGAAAAGTTTTAATTGTCTGTAAAAAATAAAAAGGTTCATCACTTGAGTTCTTGTGGCCGTCTTCATTTCAATTATGATTTTTGTTAATATAGTAACAATATCCAAACTTTGCTGTTTCTATGAGCATTAACGATTTCTTTGGTAGACTTCTACCACCTTATTATAAAACGCGGTTTTAAAAAAGTACCAGCTTTCGTACCACCTTTAAACCACTGTTCCGAACAAAATTAGTGGACTAAACCTATTACTAAAGCGGGTACTTCATAAAACCACTTTATATGTGGCTAAAGCTATATTTACTTTAGAGGTAGCCTTTGCTTGCAGTACTCAATTATTATTTTTATTCCATTAGACTGATGCTGTGGAAGAAGATGATACATCGTCAGTTCTACAAGCACCGGCCACAGAATCGGAAGACGCATTGACTGCAGATGATGTTCTTTATGAATTTACACATATTTCTGAAGGTTGGCATATTTATATTTATTTAGCACTAGCTTCCGCCAGCGGTGGAGAGAACATCTTCCCAAGCCTTGGCAAAAAGTAGCCTACTTACATGTTATTTCAATGTATATACCTGTAATACTGCAAAGTTTTATCAAAAGCTAGCAGGATAGTACTCCCATTGATTGTTGCATCACAATGTCTTCAGATGAATGGAAAAATCCAAGAACAATCAGTCAACCTGCAGTTACTGCACCTGTTCCTGATCCTTCTCCGCAGCCACCACATACACCACCATCTCTAGCACAAACCGATTGGGAACCACCAACAAAAAAGAAGAGGGAAGAAGAAGAAAGAAAGAAAGAAGAAGAGGAAGAAAAAGTCTCAGTGTTAAAACTGTTTAAAGAGTATGAAAGGAAAGCTAGAGACTGTGAAAGGGAGCGTGAGCGAAATGCACAAGAGTTAGAAAGAGAGAGAATCCGTCAGCGCGATGTGGAGTTGCAGTTACAAGCTCAATGGTTGCAGTTAATGAAAGATGCGTTAGGGGTAGTGAAATCTTATTTAGGTATAAAACGTTAGAGAATTATAACGTATATTAACAGAAATATTTATTATCAAACTTTATGGAGGCGAATCAAGTACATGATGAGTGAGATCAAGTATTGGAATTGTAATCATTAAGATTATTTTTTTATAAGAAACAGGTATTGTGTATCTGGGGAGTTTGATGCGCCACTTCTTCCTAGTAATAACATGTAGGAAGTGGTGTAGGGTGGGCGTTTTAAGGCTGTCTCATGTAAAGGGCTTATTACATTTGACTAAATTCAGTCGTCTAAATAGGTTTGTCTAATTAGGTTTCTAAATGATTCAATGAAACCTACCTTCCTAAATGCGATTACATTTGACTGAATTTAGTGACTAAATCATTTAGACGACTGAATTTAGTCAAGTGTAATAAGCCCTTAATTCTGACGTTCAAAAAGTGCTATTTTTCAGCCTACTTTGAATAAACGATTTTTTTATTTTAATTATTTGATTTCTCTGTAAATGTAATAGAAAAGATAACTTCATGAACAAAATTTGCTCCAGACATGGTCAATATTAGATAATTTTAATAATATTTGCGGCCAATATTTAGCGCCTTTTTTGAAAATAGTAATCTGTGCCATTACATTTTAATTAAGGTTGCTCCACCCGCGATTACTACAAGCACTGATTACTAGTTTAAGAAATGGCTGATTGCCAAAATTACGAGTTTTTTTTTTGGCAGTACGGTAAATAAAACAATAGAATCAGTAGGTATTCGTTATTTTCTATATTTTTTCCTAATTTAAACAGTTTTGGAGGAAATATAGAGATTTTTATACATAAATAGTTCGCATACAATAAATAGTTATATCAACGGCAAGTGATGTCGAAGTTTTAATATCACGGAATGTCTTAATATAGGCATGTTCCATACAACCAAAGTACATTGCAAAAGATTTTTTACACTATTGGTAACTTTATTAGATTTAATATCTCTTCATAAATAATTTTAGACATTAAAAACAGCATAAAATACAACAAATTGATATTTTCATGAGAACAAAAAAACCAATTGAAGTTTTGTATAATGTAAAATTTACTTAAAATAAGAATAAACCTAATTTCAGAAGACCGCGAACCAGTCGCTCTTGAAGTCAGTTTTAAAAACAAAAAAAAATAAAATAAAAAAATAAACCTTACTTTAACATTTCTTAATAATTACTGTATAAAAGGCACTTCGTGGCAGTTTCTTTTATGTAACATTGATGATATTTTACAACCTTTTTATCTCAAACCTAAGAGTATTTCGTTATCCAAGCGAATGGAATCGACCGCAGGACACTTGGACTTGCTCCTAACGTTTCTAATATTCTAGTGTACTTATAAGTTCATTAATAACACAATCACATTGTAATATCACTCACGGAACTGCGTCCGACACTTTCATAAAGCATTGTCTTCGGACGCAATTTATTTCACACACAATACGCACACTCCCGTATCTTAACGAGTTTATACGGAATAAAAACAAGCAAAATGTTTGTCTGCTTGCTTTTATTGCTTAGGAAATTAATTATAGTTCGAGTATTAGAGGTTGGGGTATTAAAATGTTGGCTATTTGATGTAGAGGTGTTTCTGGGTGTGTGCGGTCACAATATGAAATGTGTTGGTGACCGGAGCGACGCACGTGGGCTGCGGCCACGCGACGCCCCAGCGTGACAGTCTTCAAGGCTCGACCCGCTCTAGCGTTAATGGCGGCTGCTAGAAAAAATAATTTGTTAATACCACTGAATTATTATGTAAATCTATAGGTACTCCAATTTAGTAGGCAGTTTTAACTACTTTAACTAAAGAACAATAATCTTGATATTGCATCTTATTTAAAAACTCAGTATTATTTTAGTCAAATTAAAACTTCCCAAAAAGGAGGTGGTTTTCAATTCGTTAGAATCTTTTTTGTGTAAAAATAAGTTTTTTTAAAGTGCCTACTAAAATGGAGTATATGGATGCAATGAATGATATCGAAACTTGTATACAGTATGGATAGAATTTCTGTTATAAAAATCATAGTATTTATGAAGTGGGTAGGTACCTTATATCTAAAATCAAGACTGAAACAAACATGCTTATGATTAGACACGTAACGTGAACATGTAAGTAGAATTATCTACAATACTGGTAGGTATATAAGAAATAATATTATTCACATAGATATGGCACAAAAACTTAGAAATAAGAGTATGTATGTACAATGTAATGTTTTCATCATGTTTGAAGTAGTGGAGGATAGTCGATATGTATGTAGTAGAAGTATTTATGTACATAATGATGTCATTCCAGAGTATGTATAAGATGTATAAGGTAGAATTTACATCATCGTACGAAAAAAAACTACGACAGAATATTCTAGGAACAGTGACATTCTCAAGACGTGACATGTATGATAGTGTTACCGAATGTTTTGTGCAGTTGACAGCTGTCAGTTTTGAAAAATACCGCCTGACAGCAACTGTCAACTGCACCAAAAAACGGTCAGACTGGAAGTAAGAATCGATGTAGAGATGTCGACGCATGAAAAGTATGATCATCCATCGTCCATCCTTACCAATATTTGGCAACCTAGGGTTGTACTAGCGTCCCGCTCGTCAAATTCCTTTGATAAGAGAACAGTAACCTCGCTGGTTCTATTTGCACTTGTTGCGAGTTAGCGTCCGGTCGAATAGAATTATCGCTACTCTTCGCTTGAGAATAATAAGTTCCTATCTTAAAGACTGGTTTAACACTCTTGTCTTGGTAAGGACTTTTGGTCGTGGACCGTCTAAAGAAACCATCGAAGTCTTCCTTGTTGTAAAAACCTCTTTTCGCTGTGGTTGTGGTAGTTGGTCTCGTGGTAAAGTCTTTGAAGTCGTAAGGACTTTTTGTTGATGTGATCGAGTATTTGTTTATCGAAGGCGGGTAAGTGACGCTCGGTGGTTGTGTTGTCGTCGTAGACTTTTCAGTGAAGAATTGGTATGGGTTTCTTGTAGTGAACTGGAAGTATGGTTTCTTGGTTGTTGTTGTGTATTCTGTGCTCTTTTGGTAGTATTTGGTTGTTTGTGCGGGTGGCGCCGATGTACTAACTACGTACGGCTGTGTCGTTCCATCGTAACTATGTGTTAAAAAATACAGTATTAGTAATGTGTGCCCCTGTATGTACACAAACTGGTTGCAATGAGAATGTGTTGTGTTCTCATTGGCTGTGCCAGTATTGTGGCTATATTGAGTCGGCTGTGTTCGTGGTCGTACATATTTATATGGTTATATAAATATGTATTCAATATTTATTTCGCCATAATTACCTTAAAATTAGCACTTGAAATACATTTCACATTTATAACAACTTAAAAACTATAACATATCAACATAAAATTGAAATCCTCAAATAACTTAACTATCCCACCGGTAACACTAGCTTTCCCACCGGTAACACAAACTATCCCACTGGTAACTAACTACACCACCGGTAACAGATACAACTATACACACCTGGTGATGTTACCGAAGAACGGGCTCGTTTCAGGACGCACGTAGCTCGGCGTGTGTTGTGAATAGTCAGGTATTATGTTCTCGTGTTCTGTTATACACCGCCCGTTTATACAATACTGGAAATAAAATATTTCAATTTAAAGTGAAGGAAATAATATCTTGCTCTTTCCTAAATTTATTTGAGGTCAATCAAAATATGCTTGGGGATTCCATAATTCTCTGAAAGCTAAAGTCCAAAAGGGATTTTTATTAGTCATCTTTCGCTCAATCTATTCTTACGAATATAAAAAATATTGTAGTATTTATTCAATCAAAACCATTAAGATAACTTTTACTGTAGGCGGAGGTACTAAGAAATGAGCAGCAAATCTTTTAAAACGTGCAATTACAGTCAGAAACTAATATAAAAAGATACGGCAACGACGTGAAATCAGTTTGTTAGTCCTCCTAACTAATATTTACCTGTCCATCGCCACACGGCGATCCTTCAGCAGCCGGTCTGTACGCGACACAGTACCCACTCGCCGCGTCGAAGCAAAACAGCTGCGCGCATACTCGCTCGTCTTTGAAACATGCGCTGAAAATATAGAGAATCTTATTAGAAACTGATCTTATGTTGTCGATGTCGAATGTCTTTTACCTTATTGTTTTATTTTATTACATAGGAACAGCAAACAGCCAGAATATACAGTATACAGCAGAAATAAAGACATGCAACAATTAAAATTAACAATATTCTAGCCCACAACACTGTTCACGGATAAATAAAAAGTATAAAAACATAAAACTTATTGTTATCTGAGTATCACAAAAATAAAGCCTCAAATTTTTTGTATAATGAACAGTTAGCGGTATGCCCAAAAATAACTGAATTATGCGTAGGTTTTCCTTACCAAACTTCAAGAACATAAGTGACATGCAGAGGTTTATATTTGTATTCTAAACATGAAAAGTGGATACTTTTCCAGTTATTTCGAGTAGTGTAAGATAGCTTACCTAGTGCCTCTATCTTTCCGGCACTGCGCGTCTAACGTGAGCAGTCGTCCAGGCAACACGCGTGGTAATGAGTCATCTTCGTGGGGAGAGTTGTATAGGCACGTCGCTGTGTCGCCGCTGTAATTTACGATAAATAATTGAATTACTGCACATTTCATTGTAATTTAATCAATGTTACGAAGAGGATAGTTGATGTTAGTAACAAGATACCTAGGTAAGGGATAGCAAGTGTAAAAGCTGTTTTCATTGGATATTTTATATTGTTGTCTTGGAAAGACTTGATTAACAAAGAGATTAATTGTTGTGTAATTAACAAAGCAGGCCAAGAAAGTGTGAAATGGTGGTGATACCCACTTGTAATATTTAATTTAGTTACTATCCCTCCCTTAGCATTTACTAACATAGCTATGTTCGTCGTTATCTCAATAACTCACTTCAAGAAATGATGGAAACTCTGCACGCTGCAAGGAGACCACCTGAAGCCCTTCTCCGTGTGTCGCAAGTCTGACATGATGTAGCCGTCTTCCCAGCGGCACTTCTCCGCACCTGGACCGCCGAGGTAGGACGGTGGGGGACTGCCGTCGTGAACTGCTCCTAGTCTGAAAGGGCATAACATTTTATGGTGAATTTTAGTCGGTGATGTAAGGTTGGTAGTTATTTTTTTTTCTTGGAATGTAGGAATCAGTATATTCTCTAAAATAAATGAAACCGATTGCAATAATAGGTATTTACCTATACCTAAAATCCTCTCCAGGTTAGACAAACATCATTCTGAAAACCACATCAAAATGGCGTACATACATACAGGCCAAACTGAGGACCTCATTTTTAAAAGTCGGGTAAAATGAGACCTTTCATTTCGACGGTTCGTGTGAGTAGGTAACTACTTAAAATTGGTTACTTAGGTATAGGTTAAATTCCTATAAACGTTCGTAGGTAAATCTATACTAATATTATAAAGCTGAAGAGTTTGTTTGTTTGTTTGTTTGAACGCGCTAATCTCAGGAACTACTGGTCCGATTTGAAAATTTCTTTCAGTGTTGGATAGCCCATTTATCGAGGAAGGCTATAGGCTACTTTTTATCCCGGTACGGGAAGTAGTTCCCACGGGATGCGGGTGAAACCGCTGGCAGAAGCTAGTATTAAATATACTTACAAATGTCCGACTTCATGAGCAGCGACGATGATGCCGGAGAAACCGCCGGTATCTTCAATAATGGCGACGGAGTTCACCTTCTCGAGTCTCTTATTCACCACGCAAGCGCCGCCAACGTACGCGAAACCTTTGCAGTTAATATTGTGTGAGAATTTTGTACAATTCATTGAGTTTAAACTGATTACTAACCATTTTAAAGATGAAAACTTATATTTTGAAGTATTCAATTCAATTTAGGTACAAAATTTTGCAACAGAAAATGGCAACTCCAAAATTAAATTAAATCGGTAAGTTTTATAACAAAAATTAAATAGAGCTCGTAAAATGAATGCGTGATCTCGGGACTAAGGATTTTCAGGTAAATAGAGGCAAGTAAGTAATAAATAATACAAGATTTACAAGCTTATGCTAGCTACTTACAGTTCATGATTGATTGATGCGTGGAAGATGGTATGTAGACACATAAAATAGTTAGGTACTTAAATATTATGTAAAATAGGTACTCACAGTGCAGTGTTGAAGATTAAAAAGATACACATAACATGCATTGCTTATTTATAAAAGCATAATTCATACGTGCAAAAACGAAGCCACCGAATTATTTGCAAATATATTTTATCCCTTGTTAGTCTCATCTCCAGCAAGCAGGATTAGTTTAAAATGAATATATTAAATACTTAACTTATATTTACATTGTATTGTAGCAAATTTAAAATAATTATTAATACTTAAAAAAAGCAGAAAGCAAAAAACATTCACGTTCCCGCGCTTTTTATTTTGTCTATTAGTTCCAATAGTGATGTAGCCATTATGGCCACAAATTAGTAAGTCGACTACAATGCTCTACTAAATCGATTTTCAATTTGTGCCAAAAAACTTTCAGTTGAAAATAAATACAATTTTCAACAAAAATACTATCAGTTAATATAGAAACACATGCTATTAGATAATTTGTTTAATTAAAAAAGCAGTATCATGCCTACTTTATAACTTTGTTATTTACGTACTCGGAGATATTTATATTTCGATGAAGTCAGATAGTATCTAGAAAACAATAAATGATGATGAAAATAAATGCTTAAATAGTTTAATCATATAACGTTATGTATAATTAACTAGATAGAGACAACTTAGACATAATAAATGCAATAAACTTTTATGATGAAACTACATAAAATGGAAGAATATTAATATTTACAACAACATCTAGTTATCTAATAGAATGATGCATTTACAGTAATTTACAAATAATCTAGAAGAAATAATTGCAGAAAAGACAGAATATTATTCACAAGGTGCGAATATGACATCACGGATTTGGGTAAAGGTAATTTTCAGTGGATTATGGATCCAAAGTGTATAATCGTGAACAAATAGGTGTGGGACTTTGATGAAAAAGGCGTGCTTTGGAAAATGTAAGATTTCAGTAACACGCCTACCTGCTGTCCCTCTATTGCACGCATCGTTGGGAAATTGTCTTCTGCACATGTCTAGTCTGAAATTGCATGGAAAGAATAAAACTCAATAAGATGCTAGAACCTGTTGTACTACAAAAACCTGGATCATCTTGCTACTGTTCGTTCACTTCATTTCAAGTAGGAAATGAAATTAAACTACAACGTAGACAAAAACGTCGTCTTGTGCAAGCGACTATTGTATAGTGTAATTTTTAATATTCAGCGCCATTACCAAATCCTTTACCTCATAAATAATAATAATGAAGCGAGTAATTAATGTTCACTCTCAAGCCTCGGTTAATGCCGCGCCGTTTGACAACACCATCCTAATGAACGTTTGTTTTAAAATTTAATTTACCAGCGGTGCCTTTTGTACAGCGACCACCCTTGCGACGTCGGCACATGTCATACCTGTTGGTCAAATTAGTATCCTCATCTTCATAAGAAGTCCTTGACCTTCACCGTATCTTGTCTTAAAACTATCGAGACCACAGTCCGTACTTTATACAGTAATTACTTTGAATAATGGCGCTAAATTGATATAATGAAGCGTTGATATACTTACCATCTTACCTTTCATCCTGAAAGAGTTGCATGAACAAGAAATATTTTTTTATGATAATTCTGTTGAGTGTACACAGAGTTTTTACACAAGAATGATCAATATCATAAACATATACCAATACTGTCCAAGAAAATTACGGGATAATGTGGGAAAACTTAGTTCAAAAATCGGTTTGATTTTAATTAAATGCATTGATATCTGTTTATGAGCTACCTATACACACACATATATTATATCTAGAATATAAATCTTAAGATCTTCCAGTCATGATTGTCACTGATATCATCGACCGTATCTTATTCTTTCAAGTCATAAAAATATTGTTTGCTATAAAACCAAGTTTTTTACCTATTACAATATAATCTGTGTTTAATTAGCTATTCAATGTTGCGTCCATAATTTATTCATTAGAAATACTTAAAACAAAATCCAGTCACAGTTACATAAAACGTGTGCAACTTATTACTTTCAAATATTGAGAAATGGTGACAAACTTAAGATCAATTGCGACACAAACTTTACTCGAGGAATTCATAAAAGGAATATCTCTACATATCCCAATATTCTATCCATCTGTTGTTTTGTGTACTAGACATAGGAATTTGACATTACGTGTATGCGTCTAATGTCAAAATTCTATCTCTAATTTGCAAAACTACAGATAGCTATAATATTGAAATCGGCCGTAAGTCCAGTAGTTTCAAGATACTTACTTGGTGATGGCAACAGCGATGTCGTAGACAGGCAAGCGTCGCTCTCTGAACAGATACTTGCCCATGTCAGTGAGCGCCGCTGCCGAGTCAATCGCATCGCGACCGACACGATTTCTTTCTAGGTATGGTGTAGCATCCCGACCCTGGAACATGATAAATAAAAAAAATGTGTATACTCATGTGTGTAGTAGTGTGTAGGTAGGTAGTAGCATAAGGAAGTAATCGGTCATCGGGTGCAGAAGGTCAAAAAACATAGACAGGCTCTCTCTTAAAGTTTCAAATTCTTATTTCTGTAACGTAAACCCCATAAAAATATCGATACGTAAACGAAGACAAGTTCTTGCTTGTTATTTTAAAAGTCGATTTACTGATGCCCAAGCCTGAGAGTAGGTATTTACAATGGTTAAGGTTTAAAGGTCAAAGCCTTGTCTTCAGGTAACTTTCCTAACCTTGAATAATCAGTTTTTTTAGCAATTTCGCAAGTTGGTAACAAAACTCGTTTCTGTCGCCTTTTTGTGTTTTTGTTTGGCTTTATAAATTCATATGATTTTATACCATCACAATTAAATAACCACCATTCATCTCATTAATATTGCAGGTGTTTTTAATTTATACAAATTGATTCAATGTTTGTCGCTTAGGTAGGTAACGCCAGTTCAGGTTTTCTCGGTGTGGTCTCATGTGATTCTTTTCTCTTCTACGTATGTTGAATAAAGTTTTTATATTTTACAGTAAAGGGCTATAAATTGATGTTTATGCCGAAACGCAGTTGAAAAATAAACAGGTATCTAGTTACTGTAAAAAAAAACATACATCTATTTATGCACAATACATTGAATTTGCATAATTTTTGACGAAAATATTTTCGATGAATAGGTAATTTTATTTTTTTATCAATAACTTATTACTTTATGTCATCACATCACTCAGCCAAATACGAAATTTAAAATGTCATTTAATTTTTATCGATTTTTGTTTAAATGTTACTAAAACTAACTAACGCACATCACTAAAAAAATATGCTGTCAAAATGTTGACACACGACTCACCTACGAAAGACTAGGCAGTATGGTCGAAAGACTTTAGCCTGCCCTATGGGCAAAAAAAAAAAAAAATTGACACACGACTCGTTGGCGGGAGCTTACGAAATTAAATTAGGCGTTTGTTTACCTTTTAACATTTAAATATTTGATTAAAATGGCTAGTGAAGCTGTGTTAAAATATTTAGTAGACACGAATCGTCCGTATTCTTGTGCAGATGTGACAGTTAATTTGCGTGGAGCGTTTCCAAAGTCAGCAATACAAAAAGCATTGGACGCTTTGAGTGAAGCTGGTAAAATCAAGTGCAAATTGTATGGAAAACAGAAGGTTTATGCTGCTATACAAGTAGACACAGTTACTGAAGAGAGTGATAAAACTGGTCAGTACATATACTACCCAAAACTTGGTTAAAATGTGAAGTAAATTCTTTCAAGAATTTTATCATAAATCATTATTGTTTTAATGTCATTAATTTATTTTATTTTTTATAGACTACGATGCCTTATTCAAAACTCTCACTCAAGAATTAGCAGACAAAACAAATGCTTTGAAAACAGTTGAAATAAATTTAAAAAACTTAACATCAACACCAACCACAGATTCAGCAAAAACAGCTATTAATGAAATTAAGAATAGAACAGAGGCAACTGAAAAAAAGTTGGAAATATTGAAAACCTCCACAGAGGTTGTAAGTGTTGAAGAAAAGAAAATTATTATGACTGAGCATGAGAAATTGTTGAAAGAATATAGGTAGGTACTTATTATGAAGACAATTAAAATTTTTATTTTATGATAAAAAGTTTTATAAGTTTTTTTTTTCTTCAGAAAACGCAAAAGAATTTGCAGTGATATGCTAGATGCTGTCCTAGAAGGGTATCCTAAATCCAAGAAGACATTAATTGAAGAACTCTGTATAGAAACAGATGAAATGGTTAATTTTAAGTTGATGACTAACTCTTAAGATGCCTGTTGATTGATTACTTGATTACATTGCATTTGATGAAATAAATCATACTTTTTCCTGCAATATTAAATTTTCAATAAATGTGTTCCTAGAAGTTTTCATTACACACCTCCTTTAATTTATAATCTTCCTATATCTGATAATTTTGAATTTTATGTAATAAACTGGTTACCTAGTACAAATATTTTAAATAAATATTATAGAAAATTGATATTTATAAATTAGAAAATTAATAATTAATATCAATAGAAAAGTAGCACTGTAGTATCATTAGAAAATTAATTTAAGTTATTAATTAAAGTGTGTCAAAGAATATCCAACCATATTTCAAAGTATTAAAGCACAATTCAGTCTAACAAGAAACTCACCCTAGAAATAATGATACCAGCAATGGATATCCGTATTCTGGGTCCTTTGAGTAGTTTGTATCTCAGGTCGACGCCATTCCAGAATGATACGAAGTAGCGTTTGATCTGCACGTTGTCGCCTCCGTGTAACCTGGAATATGCAACGAGGTTTTAATAAAATAAAGCTCGTAGGTACTCTTCTTAGGTCGAGTTATTGTCAAATAATTTTTTCTTCAAAAAATTCGATCAGTTTCGAACTGGGTAAGTTTTTTTAACGATAGCCATACATTGGATAGCCATAATTTTGCAATCATATTTTGAGGTCCCCTATGTGATGCATTAATTAATACATTTAAGTAGTTCTAGTTACTGCGCGACAGTAAGTACCTACAAGCAAAAATGCGGACTTTTCTTTTGAAAAATATCTACCGCCAAAAAAGGGAAGAGTAGGCAAGACTAACACTGAAGAGACTAAGAAAGAACGAGGTTCTCCGCTTGGCTTTGTCATTTTTTTTACTGCATATAACCTTACCTATAACCATCGTAGTCGACGATGACCAGAATCTCTGGGTAGATGACGTAGGGCGCTTCTCTTTTCCGTCTCGAATGGGGCTCCGCTGACCGTTTCCTCCTGAACCGCTTACCCAGGTGATCTGGCTCCATGAATGCTGTGAATTGGAAAAGAGATAATAAATATTTTTGAATAACTAGCTTTCGCCCGCGGTTTCACCAGCGACCCGTAGCCGGATGGTGACAAAAACTATCCTAAAACCTCCCGGGTCTAAGTTACCTCCCCTCTAATTTTCAGCCAAATCGGTCAAGCCGTTTTCATGTTATGTCGTGACAACGGAAAGCGGGTTTCATTTTTATATATACAGATATAAAAAAATGAGGTGTATTGACCTTTTTTTGTACGAAATAAAAAAAATAAGTGCAGGGACATCTCTTGTCGTTTTCGCAAACCAATACATAAAATTTTCTCTTCTATTCTTCCATAAAAATGTTTTATCTGTACCTTCGTTATCATATAAACTTACTTATATTAAAATAGAAGAATTAATTTGAAATGCTAAACATATAGATTGGCATACCCAGTTTAATATCAGAGCATGAAAGATGACTAATAAATTAGATCGAATTTGTTGTTCTTTTGCATTCCTAATAACATCTTGCTATCCAAAGTTTTTGCTGATCATCTTAATGGCTTATTAGTCGTGTTTTTATCTATTAGTTGAGAGCCAATTAGCTGTATATAGGTACCTATTGACCTAATTAATTACCCATTAATTAAAAAGCGAAATAGGTAAGAACCTAATAGGTGCTACTTTTTTTTGGTGGCATTTTCCAGAATATGCAAGGAGGTAAATATAGTCAGGTTTATGAAGATAACAACACATAGATACACATGTGTACATAGTTACTTATATCGTGTTCAAATATCATTGTTACTTCGTAAGTAGGTAATTTAATGACGATGACAGTGCTGTTTTAATACTAGACATAATGCGTCAGGCAGATAGTTAGGTACCCTAGGTATAGGTAGGTCTGAACAATATATATTGATTGATCATCATCAGAGATTTAAATCGTCATCATCATAAGTTGTTCAATACTGTGGTAGCTTCGGTGTTTGAAGAAACTTCACCTCAACTACTAGTTAAAGAGTTAAGGAAAACATTCAGTTACATAGTGTTATATTTGCTACTATTTAACTAACTTATGTCAAAATTTGCCTTTGCTCTGGGCACCACACCAGAGCATTAACCCGGCTTCAGGAAGTTCAGGGTCACCTTTCCTGATCTTCACTGGAGTAATTTCTACTCGGCGCGTCCACGTCGCGGGGGTGGGCATTTTACACCTTAGTAGGCCAGGGTGAATGAATGGCCAAGTTCGAGTAGAGACCCAGTTTTGCGGGGTATAACGCGAATCCCTTGCCCAGGGTTACGGGTGAAGACCTTAACGGCGGCAGCGGCGGAGAAGTTGTGCTTCGGTACGGCGCGTGTCTGGCGGATGAGGCAAGCGGATCCGGAGTACCGGTAGGCGACAGTAGGGTACAACCTGAAAAAGTCGGCAACTCCTGCAACCAATTCGTCTCTACATGTAGGGAACATTCACTCCTGTAGATCAAGGCGATGAGGTCGAGAGGAAGCTATGAATGCTGGGCAAGTTCATAGTTTCAAAATGCGTCCCAGGCGATGCAGTGCTTGTGGAGAGGTCACTCCATCCATGCCTCAAAAGGTGTGGGAACCAACACGGAGAGTTGCAGTTACCAGTTATAAGTTTCGCGCTAATGGGCGTGTGCGCGGACGCTAGGGGTGACTCTCGACGGTGGGATAGTCCATCGCGACTAATTGACTAGTTAACGCCCGCCTCAAGCTGGGCAGCCCCCGGCCAATAAGGTACTAGTCCGTCCCTCATTCTACGCTTCTATGGGTGTGTGAAGCAGCAAGCATACTACATGTTTTGAAATAGGATGAGTATATTAAGCACCTGGCAAGAACAAAAAACATTATTTGATTGCTAAACCAAACAACCCGATCATACGCTTTGCTTCTTGGAATGTACGAACAATGCTCCCCGGATTTGGGACTCAAGATGATCCTGAACCTGCGCTAAGAAAGTCGTCCATAATTGACAGAGAGCTTTTGCGTCTTCGCGTTGGTGTTGCCGCTCTACAAGAGACTCGTCTCTCTGACGAAGGTAGTCTCCGTGAAGATAACTACACTTTCTACTGGAAAGGGCGTGAGTCCGGTGAGCGCCGTGATTACGGCGTAGGATTTGCAGTTCGCAATGATATTCTTAACTGCATTGAACCGCCAAAGGGCATTTCCGAGCGCATCATGTGTCTCCGAATTAACACTCATTCAGGGCCTGTATTGTTGATTTCTGCCTATGCTCCCACCTTACAGGCTTCTCCCGAAGACAAAGATGCTTTTTACGAAGATTTATGCCACTGCTTGATAAAAAGCAACCGATCTGATAAACTCCTTCTTCTCGGTGACTTTAATGCTAGGATTGGAAATAACCAAAACAATTGGCCGGACTGCGTGGGATTACATGGCATTGGGAACATGAATGAGAATGGTCAACGCCTTCTAGAATTTTGTGCATCCCATTCCTTATGTATCACTAACACCTACTTCCATAACAAAGCGGCCCATAAAGTGTCGTGGAGGCATCCGCGTTCCGGACACTGGCATCAGTTAGATTTTATTATCACCAGAAGACGGGATCTTCGTGACATCCTTAATGCCCGAACTTATCACAGCGCGGACTGCGATACAGATCACTCCTTAGTTATGGCCAAGACAAGACTAATTGCAAAAAAGATACACTCGGCAAATAACGTCTCTCGAAGAATAAAAATTAACACAAAATCTGCAATTGATGAAAGGTTATATAACCGATTTAATAATGAGATCGAAAACAAACTCAGCCCAGAAACACTGGAGAACCTACCGAATAGCGAAAGTATGTGGTCCATAGCAAGGGATACTATCACTCAGATTGCTCTCGAAACATTTGGGACACAAGGCAAAACCCAAAAGGACTGGTTTGCAGAATATGAGGATGAATTACTACCCTACCTTGAGAGTAAACGTAATGCTTACATAAGCTATCTAAATAACATGGACAATGAAAGGCTCAAGCTTAGGTACCAAACCGCCAAAGCTGATCTGCAGCGTATATCGCGCCATTATGCAAATCGTTACTGGGTTAGCCTTAGTGAAACTATTCATCATTGCCATAAAATTGGTGATTTTCGAGGGATGTATCAAGGCATCAAAACGGCCATAGGGCCTGTTGCTAGAAAGCGAGCAGAGATAAAAGACCGTCAAGGTAACCCTATCTCTGACAAACAACAACAACTCAGAAGATGGCAAGAACACTACTCTAATCTCTACTCCGATGAGATCAACATCAATCCCACTGCCTTAGATTCTTTACCAGTTTTCCCTTCTATGTCAGATTTAGACGATCCACCTACATTGGAGGAATTTCAACAAGCAATCAAAAGCCTAAAGCTAGGCAAGAGCTCTGGGCGCGATAACCTACCAGCTGAAATCATCTCATATAAATGCGTAGTTCCGATTCTCTATCAAGTTCTACTTAAATGTTGGGAAGAGGGCACTGTACCTCAGGACATGCGGGACGCAGACATAATTACGCTATACAAGGGTAAAGGAGACAGAGGAGACTGTAACAACTACAGAGGTATCTCACTCCTCAGTGTCACAGGGAAAGCTTTTGCCAAGGTGATTCTGAAAAAGATCGAAACTCTTGCCGCAAGAATATACCCCGAGTCACAATGCGGTTTCAGGCCTGGTCGTTCTACAAATGACATGATATTTACTCTGCGTCAACTTCAGGAAAAGAGTCGCGAACATCAGACACCCCTCTATATTGCATTTGTCGATTTAAACAAAGCCTTCGACTCTGTAAGTAGACAAGGCCTATACAACATACTTTTTAGAATAGGGTGCCCACCAACCTTACTTTCCCTAATCAAGGCTTTCCACGACAACATGCAAGGTTCTGTTATCTTCGACGGCCTTACTACAGAAGCTTTCAGCATGAACCGTGGTATAAGACAAGGCTGTGTCTTAGCGCCTACCCTTTTCGGTATCTTCTTTTCGGCTATACTGATAGAGGCCTTTAAACAATGTGATATCGGAATTCACCTACACACGAGAAAAGATGGAAGACTTTTCAATATCCAACATCTGAAATCAAAAAACAAGCGATATGACATACTGGTCCGCGAGCTACTGTATGCTGATGATGCAGCTCTAGTAGCTAAATCTGAACAAGAACTACAGGAACTCGTAAATAGATTTGATCACGCTTGCCGCCTATATTCTATGAGTATAAACACCAAAAAAACTGTCATCATGGCTCAAGGCGTCGACCATCCACCTCATATTACGCTCGATGGAACTCCTCTAGAAATTGTTGATCACTTTTGCTATCTCGGATCTACTACAACATCCAATCTTTGTAACAATAAGGAAATTGATACTCGCATTGGAAGAGCGGCTTCCAACTTTGGCAAACTCTCTACGCGTGTTTGGAGAAACAACAAGCTCACCATTACTACCAAGATCCTCGTATACAAAACCTGCGTACTCAACACGCTACTATACGGCTCGGAAACATGGACCACTTACTCCAAGCAAGAACGTCGCCTTAACGCTTTCCACATGCGCTGCTTGCGCGCGATACTCGGTGTCACTTGGAAGGACAGGGTGACTAACGAAGCTGTCCTAAGCAAGACCAACTGCAACAGCATCCTAGCAATTCTGAAACAGAGAAGACTTCGCTGGCTGGGACACGTTCATCGTATGGACACCGAAAGATTGCCACGTGAAGTCATGCTCGGGCAGATTGCTGATGCAAAAAGACGAGTGGGTCGCCCAAACTTACGTTTCAAGGATTGTTGCAAACGTGACATGGACAGCTTCAACATCAACGCTAATTCTTGGGAAGCACGCGCCAATGAGAGGCTCTTATGGAGACGCGACCTGCGCACCGGAACTTCAATATATGACGAAGCCTGGCTCGACAACATTAAGCAGAAAAGGCTTCGCATTAAGAACGCTGCACCCGTGGTCGACCCGCGCTTCACCTGCGACAAATGCGGCAAGAAGTGTCGTGCAGCTATTGGCTTATTTAGTCATAAAAGAAAGTGCTTGCGGCACTAATAACCGCATAGACAAGCACTGCCACAATCATCTGTCCAAGATGCTCTGTGGCCAATGATGATGTCAAAATTCTATTTGTAGTAGGCAATACAACAGATGAATAGAATATTGGGTACGGTCAATAATGGAATCGTCGCCGCCATCTATTAAAAAATATCTATGCTTGGATATTTTTTTTTGTTATGTAATCGATTTGTTATTAGTATTCGTTTCGGTTCTTAATTTAAGTCCTATTAAAAGAATAAAATACCAACACTAGAGTCACCCTTACACCATCTAGGTCACCTCGTGTTTGTACTTTATAGTTCGGCCATTCAGAGAATGCGTTCCTGACACGTCGCGATTGAACTGACGACGTAATAACATTCATTGATTATTGATATAATAATGTTGTTTTAATGCTCCTCAATTGTTAAAACGGTAAACAACCAGCAAAAATATTTTTATCGTAACTGCAACGCCATTGCAAAGTTACGTCGTCAGTTCAATCGCGACGTGTCAGGAACGCATTCTCTGAATGGCCGAACTATAGTAATAAATGAGTTTAGTCGATTTTTGCGCGGTCTACTCATTTATCGATATCAAAATTATTTAACTTGCAGGTAATAGTATAAAGAACGAATGTGACCAAATAAACAAATAGGTATAGGTACCTAAACCGTACACCTGTGGGGTTTTTGCCCAAAAGGTACCTAATAAGACTAAAATAGGCTGCCGTACCGTCGGTTTTCCCAAATAGTAGATTATTCATAACCCGAATTATTATTTCAAGCTTTTTTCTACCGTGAATTTAAAATAATGGGTGACGTTAGAGTCTGACCTTATGACCCCGTCCAAGACGGAATAACGAACAGTCTTATTAGCAAAACGAGATATGTCTCGGAAATCTATGATAACATGACATTATACGGACGATTTTATACCAAATATAAATATTAATTGACACAATATGTTTTTACATTTTTATTTATACTTTAATGCAAAAAAACGTCTGAAAAAGCAATTTAAGTTGTAGGTATAGTCTTTTTGGAAAACATAAATAAAACTGGCTTGAATGGAGTGTAGACAACGGGAAAAATATATATAGAAAGAATCTCGTAATTGATCATGTAGTAAGAAAACTTAGGTAAGTATTTCGGGTTAGACTGTTAACAGTTGGACTAAATGCAAGCTAGATCAGGAACAACAAACTGAGTCACGAAGCGTAGCATTATTATCACAAACTGCGTCCGTATCATCAAAATTCTTTTGCTATCAAACAATTAAAAAGAATCCGCGTATCATTGTGTGTTGGGAAACAACACAAGACAATCGAGTCACTTTTGATCTTTCACAGTTCAATTAAAATAATAAATTCCTAATTAGAATTAAGTTGAGCATGTAAAAAGGCCATATTAGTATCAAAACATTAAATGCAAGTCCATTTCTAAAGTGTTCATAAATACCCTATCGATTAATTTTTAATTATTAGTCAACTAGATATAGGTATTTAGTGTGCCTAATTACATAGATACAGACAAGTCACGGTTGGGGATTGGAAAGGTGACATTTTATAATAAACCAGTTTGAGTATCCATGCTGGCATTAAAACAACGCTATTCATGACTCCTGTAGTTTCTAAATCCTTGTTACTGGGAATTTTTGACATTCCTATAAGAAAAGCCATCACAGGGGAAAGCCTCAAGGCTTATTAAATGGTATGAAACAAAATAAACGGCAGAGATAAAGTCTCTTATACCCGATCTAACTAATACAAATTATTAAGAACCTATTGTCATGGTCAAGTCAAAGCTCTTTAGACTATGGTCATAGGTTACAAAGTTCTTTGTAAATAACATTAGGTTGGCACATCATAAATATTTTTTTTGAGTTTCCAAGTTTGACAAGCGAGTGACATAACGGACAAACACGTGAAGCTGTATTTGATTTTGATAACTATCTTATTTTCACGTTATTTCATTTCGTTTATATCCCATGTCACGTGTCAAACCGCCAACTAGTTTGGAGTCAATGTGAAGTTTATTAGGATTGTTGCTGTGACTTGCGACCACAAATTATAAATGTTTAAATGGCATTTATATGATAATCTCTACGACTTAGTATTGCGATAAGATCCATGAGATATTTAAATGTTAATTGGTCTAACTGTACCTATGGATTTGCCAATTAGTTTTATACACCCTTGGACACCTGCGTGAAAAGTTGACTTATAATGGTTTGCCATCTGATTTGCACCTACCTCCATAATTAGTTGCCCAATTTATTTCGAAGTTTAAAATGATTTACATAGTGATAAAGATATTTCATAAGCAGATATATCCATGTACTTACTAAAGGGATATTTGGGTACTAATGGCGGTTATCGTGAGGGAAAAAGCCAGGGTGTCAAAGAGTTCTCGGACGAACTGAGAAGTCTACAAATAAAAGCTTTTAAAAACGCAAGCTTACTGCCAAGTGCCAATTCACACAAACACGGATCGTAGAAAATCGTTCTAAACAAAATTCGAGATAACATTAAGTAAAGTCGATGATAAATTGAATGACTAATGATTTATCTTTTATGTGTCATTAGCAACAAATGTTTTGATAGACGTATTCGCTAGCTATTAAGCAGACGGAAGTACAATAACATAAATTAACAATAGTACAATATTGTTTTATTTTTGCATATGATTATTGTCCCTATAAATACATTTTTCTATTATAAAATTGATTTTAAAATAGTGATGACTAATCTTGTTAGAATAAATCAACGTCTTCCATTATGCGAAAGAAAACAATAAAAATATATGACGTGTACCATATTATGGTAGGGCGTGACTGTGTATAAGTCGCTGAATGATTGTTTATGCCTATTGCCAATATGAATCTATTACTTGTAACTTATCTTGTCAAGTTATACCTTTTTTTTACGACGTCAAAAATCATCAAATGACCTCTGCCGCTGTGGGTTAGCAGCGGTGAGGGAGTGTCAGACTCTTACTGACTAAAAACCGTCGTGTTCCGTCGTAGGCCTAACTTGAGTTGGCTCGTTAAAAGGATATTTTAAGCAAAAGCAGAGTCGGCAGAAAAATGGTTTCTATTTCATTAGGTAAATCTTATATTTAATTAGGTACAGCTTCTACAGATCTACGAAAAGTCTCGCCGAGATATTTTACGAGATTCGAGAAGGTAGATAAATAGAACTGGCATTTTTCACTTTTCGGGTGTTCTCGTTATGAAGCCGCTATTTAAGTTCCTCAAAAACTAAAACTTTAATGAAACAATTTACCGGTTATTATTACATGCATAAATGAATGTCTAATTCATTCAAATTACTTTTAAGTGTTACCCATTTAATCAAAACAATATATCACCTTTTGCACGAACTGGCGCCACAAATAATTTGATATTATGACTTTTGACCTAATCGACTAAACGAATTATAATCAGGTTGCATATCTATACTACAATTTAATCGATTAATTTATTCGATTCTAATGAATACCATTAAGTGTAGCCACTAGTATTGTTATTATAATTAGTTTAGAATCGATGGCAAATCTTACATATTTCAATCGATTCATCACATATCGAATACAACAATGTCATATTCTGAATTAATCATAAAGGAGAAAATTACACCGTCTAAGTACGTCGCAAAGTAGCTAATTGTAATAAAAGTAATTTGCTGAACCGTTTCCCGAGTTTACATCAGCAGACACGGCTTAAGCTAAATCATTCAAGAAACAGAGATACGTAGTGGCATTCTAAAACCGGTCCTATTAACATAATCGATTATCTCGATTGTAAAGTATCGATGCGCAATGCACGTGACATCTCTATGGAAGACGCACTCGCACGTGCACAGATAAGTAATAATGGGGAAATATTGTTCGGTGCAGTTGTCACTACTGTGTGCTGATTTATTACGGTAAGAATGATTTACTGTATAAATCATTGTATGAAGAGTAAACATGTTTACGAGTTAAGAAACTCGTGTTTTTATATGACATGTGCTGAAATGTTTCATCTTGATTAATGGTATGATTTTTACATTATAGTAAGTAAACAGTGTTCAATAAAAAGTCAGCACTTGTCTTTGGTTCTTTAGTAAGATCTTCGAAATTTTAGTCGATTATTCTTTTGTCAATAAAAAACTGATTTCATTGATATTATAGTTTTCTTTTTCATATTTTTGTGTATGTGACTTACCGTAATCTCCTAAATGGTCGTGTTCTGCGTCCGCGGGGTCTCGTTTGATGATAACGTGTTGGGCGCCATTAAGCGCTTGTGTTAATCTCGCCTGATCTTCCCTTTTTCTTTTCACTGGAACACGTTTTATAGTTATGAGATTACTTCAGACACTTATTCAATCATTGACAATCTGCCATAAGGCTAATTGGTCGTTATTTCTCTAGCTAGCTTCTTAGGTTTCACCCGCGTACCTTAAGAACTACTTAACACACACAAATAAAAACAAGCCTAAAGCCTTCTTTGATAAAGAGGCTATCTAACATTGAACTACACCATTGGGATTGACACGTTCCAACAAAACAAACTCTCCGGCCTTAGATTATTAGCATAGATACTCCTTAGCAGTTACCTACTTCTGTTTTAAATATTACGTACCTAAAGGCAGTCCAGTATCGATGGAGACCATATCAGCCATGCTGGAGGGGTCCATGAACATCTCGTCGTCTTGCGCCGCCGCCGTCATCGAGTCCGGTATGGGCCGGATCACCAGGTCGTGACCTATTGAGCCCTCCTGTTGAACAGACAAACAATTATAAATATGATCATCATCATAAACAGATTTTTTTATTATCCTACTGTTGACTAGCCTCCTCTCACAGAGAAGGTATGAGCGGCCATCACCATGCTAGCAACAATTTTAATGTTCTATTCTTATTTCAAAGGATATGATATGATAGACTGTTTTGATTAATAACTCTTTTGAGAGTCATGTTTTTTTTCATGTGATTTTGATAAGAACGACTGTTTTGGTAGGAAACTTTTTTGAGAATTGTGTTTTTTTGCTGATCTAGGGATAGTTCTCATTTTGTTGTAATTAAATCAAAAAGCCTACGATTCTCATCAGACATCAGGTTAAGCACTCAGATTATGAAGTTTTATACTCAAATACTAGTAGTTTAAAGTTATCAATTAGTATTTTACGGCCAAGAAAGTTGTTTCACATCTAATCATTCAGCAACGATAAGTTGTTCGCTTAATTTTTACTGCATTTTAAAAAATTAATAAACATATCCTGATAGAACAAGCGGAGTATGAATTTAAATATAAAATAACAAATTATTACGATCGTAAAACGATGTATGATGTACAGACCATAAACAAAGTAAGTAAACATATAAGGAAAATATCTGTAAAAAGGTTCGAACGATGCAAACTAAACTTTATGGTGGTTAACTTAACAATGTTGCTTTTTAATATTAGTTTACAATGAAAGGTTATTACATACAACTTAATTGTAACGTCATAAAATATCTTGGGGAAACCTGGCTTTAAAAGTCTGAAATCGCCAACCCGGTTTGAGTAAGCGTGGTGATTAACGCTCATTCGTTCTCCGTGTGAGAAGAGGCATGTGCCCGAAACATGGTAAGAATATAGCCTATCAATAATAGGGTACCCAAATTGTTAAATAGTTTCTACTAGAACTTTATATTTTTACAAGTTTCAAATGATTTGTGAGTTATGCTAGATTTGTATAGATTGTTTTACAGAAAATTGCAAGTATCTAGGTAAAATAAAATACATTAAAATTATTTTTTTCCTTATAGATTCTTTGTTAACATGACACAATATCAATGTTGTCACATGACAACAGTAGCCTTCTAATTAGTGTTGAGATGTCACTTGAACACTAATTAAGATTGATTAAGTAGGCATCTATAGCTATAAACATGTTAATTAAATTAAAAAAAAACATGCTATATAATTACCTATACATACAAACTAATTACAAAACTCGTTTCGTCTTGATATTGCTTTTTAAACACATTTTAGTGCAAGTATATTGAGAGCATTTACGGAGACACTTTGGTAGTGACATTTTAATAAAATAGCAATTAAAATTTCAAGTTTCAATTTAGAAATTTTTCAATTGAGTATATTTCAAATTAGAAAATTCTCTTATATTGTCAAGTAGCTGTAGCCCGCGGTCGAAGGAAAAACTTCAAACATTCGTGTGAAAACTAGGCTAGTACCCACGCATCTACACATCTCAACTTTTACGAGTAAATGGTATGATTACAGAGCAAACATTAATCAGGTAAGGCCCTTATAATTCTATCTGCGTTACCCAAATTATTTAACCACAATTACTCAGTACTCAGTTATTATACAGAGACAAAGAACTGTCAAAACTATCCTTCTTTCATTCATAAACTGTTTTAAAAGTAACGAAGGCTGAACTAAGAACACAGTTTATCGTTCACACCTACGTTGTTCGTCAGCTCGCTGTTGGGCAATCGACCTCAGTCTTGTTTGTAATCTATTGTGTCTATGGTCTCACAGCGTCGATGTACGCCTTCTATGGCGGGAAAAGTGACAGTTATACAATAGAAAACAGCTGTAATATAAGCCTTATTACAATTAAATGCGAAACTGTCTGTTTAGCTTTCAGGACAAAATTTCTGACTAAATGTTTATTATATTTGTTAGGTACACAGATGGTTTTGACTCTGAGCAACAATAATGGCCTACTTTTTATCAAGGTGCGGGAAGTAGTTCCGTCGGGACGTGACTGGAACTGCGAGGAATGGCTAGCTTAAGAATATTTGCAATGTAAGAATGGTCTTTGTTAAGATTTCAGAGTATTTCATTAATAGACTAAGATGACGATCTATTTGCTTAGTTTTAAAGCCGAATCCATAAATAACAAAACCTAAGCTAATCAATTAAACTGCAAAAAAACTGGTAGACATTAAGAAAAGCTAATTTCGACAGCCGACAACTCAATAGCTATCGTCCTTGACTCAAAAAAGATTTAACTATCGACATCTAACAATTTTCGTAGTCAGTCTACGAAACGTCATTCATGATTACTTGATTAGTATGTAAATTAATAAAACACGTTTTTCACTTCCTATCTCGGTATTGTTATTTTCCTTCTAAAGTCCGTTCCCAATAATCTATCAATCCATTACTAGAGATAGGAATTGACATTACTTGTATGGGTCTAATGTCAAATTCTATCTTTCCTCTATTACTTAATTGTCTACTATTTTATTTAATGATTATATTTATTTAGGTTCTTTTATTCTATTTTTTTATTTGACGACCTCGATGGCGCAATGGTCACCATGCCGGACTGCCGAACCTGAGGTCCCGGGTTCGATTCCCGGTTCGGTGGTTATTTGTGTGTTGAGCATGGTTGTTGGCTGTGGTCTGGGTGTTACAAAAGGTTTTAAAATTTATAAATATGTATACTTATGTGTAGCTACATGTAGTTTATCAGTAGTGTTCGCACCCATAACACAAGTTAATTAATAACTTAGCATGGGGCTGTGTGAAAAGGTGTCCTAACATTATTTATTTATTATTTAATTATCTTTAATAAGCAAGACAGCAGATAGAACATTAAGAACAGCCGTAAAGCCAGACACATGTTCATAGTAACATAGTTTTTTTTTATAATAATATTTGACAAGTCACGTCTCTAGTCTTTAGTTTATGGCAGTGACATTGGTACGTGTCCAAAATCCAGAGACAGTCACATCCTGTTGAATTTTAATGATAATCGAAATATCTTGACGTAGGTTGAGTTTTCTCTATTGAACAATATAAAAAAAAAATATACCTATATGATATCAATAGTAGGTATTCATAGCTAAGTATTTTCCCCTTTTATGCAAAAGCTACTGATTGGAGTAATCAGATAGTAACATATTATCCAATACTTTTCACCTATCGTTCCTTTAAAACTGAAGGTAAATCGCGGATGCAAGCTGAGCTGAGAGCATAACTAGAGAGTATAACTACTGAATAACGAATAACACGCGAACTTTGGCTTTTAAGAACAACAGAAACAAATACCGTCTTACCACAAAAAACTTTTTAACGTCAGTTTAAGACTTGTCTAAAAAAATGTCAAATTATGACGTTGACATACGGTTCATTTTGGAGCCACATTTTTTTTAGACAAGTGTAAAACAGTGGTTAAAGTTTTTGTAGTAAGGCCAATAAGGTTTTATGCAAATAGCGCCAAACATTGCAACAGGCAGTTGTTATAATTTAATAAATTCATTCTTGGCACGCATCGTTTAACAATTGTGTTAAGGCCCTTCAATTAAGTTGCCAGTCTTTTCAATTCGCTAATTTCATTTAATTTTGTTTTATGAAATGATAAATGGTTATCAGAAATTGACAATATCAGCTATGTATAGTTATCCGGTATTTTTTTTTACAACACGCATGGCGGCTAATTGTAAGCATGTGTTCTATTTATGAACTGTATAATTTATTTTCGGTCAATGTTGTCTGTGGCTCGATTGTAATCGATCATTGTAGCTTTTATTTTAGTCGATTATCAAAAGATTATTTTATCAAAATGACTAGCACAGCATTGTTTTTTTTTTAAATAAATGAGACAATGCTTGTCAACTTACCACAACGAGTTTGCCATGTTTGGGGTGTCTCCTGATGAGTAGCGCAGCACCATTTTCCTCATCCTGGTATAAGTCACCTAGATCTTCTTCATCTTCCTGTGAACAAAAGACAAACATATATATAAGATTGAACATGTTATAACTTAAAATTCAGAAAATATTACTTAATGACCAATTGGCACTTATAATCTGGATAGTTAGGAAGTTGTAAATCAATCAACAGACATTGGTATTGCGTTTTCACCTGTCACAGAAATAACCATAGTAAAAAGTCTGCATCGCAAGGAGTTACACTGCTTAACTTTGTGGTAGGTGTATTATAACCGACTTCCCGAAAAGATATGAGGTTTTTTAATTCGACTGCGTGTTTCCTATATACTTGTGATATTATTTTTTATAATATCATCCAAAGATAAACAGTCAAACTCCGAATTAATTCACGAAATTAACGCAGTCGCAACGTGAAATATCGTGGGAACAAGCAGGTCGTGATCTACGCCCGTCGGAGGCTAGGCGTGATATATTTATTTACTTATCTTAGTCTACGCATGCGTCTATTTATTAAACATGCGTTTACATGTCTTTTATGTAAAAAAAAACAAAGATTTTTGACTTTTTGGTTAGGAACCCTAATACAACTTAAAGATTGTTAAATATTTGCCATATATTTCGCTTTCAAAACTAAAAATACAAGTATGTAATTTTATTGATTACTTTTCTTTGATCTGAGGATTACTTATATTTAAATACTGGAGTTATTTTACAGATATGCTTCACAACAAAAACAAATTCTATTGTTACACAATATCGTAGTTCCACTCTCAAACACTGAAAACCTTAATTTATCTTTACACGGAGCGTAAAAACTCTACAAAATATCTTCTCATCCATAAATAAACGATAGGTATTCTACTCTTGAAAATAATAAACAATTCATCACACTAGGTAAAGTACGTTACCTTCATCGGAATCATCATTCTCGCTAATTTATTATGACTAGGACTAGACCAACAAACTGAGTACTAAATAAATAATATTTTAACACAAGGAAATTCCCAACAGTGGCCGCGACGTAAAACATCATTCTTAGAAATTAACCTTTCAAGTTTTTTTTTCAATGTTAGCATACCTATTTTTTTGTTTATGCTAAGGCACGCTTTAGACCTCTATCTGAAGTTATGGTAAGTGATGTTAGACTGTAGGTGGTCCCAGCAGTCATTCACATCCTTGGCAGTCGTTATGGGTAGTTAGAAGCCAGTAAGTCCAACACCAGTCATACCATGGGGTGTTGGGTTGCCCGGGTAACTGGGCTGAGGAGGTCCGATAGGCAGTCGCTCCTTGTAAAACACACATACCCATTTCGGTGAACGAAATTCTTATTTTGATTGAATCGCATATTTTTTTCTTTTTCTTAGGACTTTTCAACGTAATATGTATTTACACAAACACGAAACTAGGGACTAAATAATATTCCGTACCTTTCTTGAGTAACTATCAAATCATTAATAAATTTATAGGTAGGTAAAAGTATACTTACAATTTGTTTTCCCGTAAATCAATAATTACTATAAAAGTCTTGTACAATAAACATTAACATCCTCATAATATTAAACCAACGAACATAAAGTTTATCTACCTAAGTAGTTTACTCAATAAAACAACTATTAGCAATTAATAACAAATTGCATGGCGGCTGTAATATGCAAAGTATTATTAATAATAACATGTATAATAAACGTATGAAGACATAAATAAGAATATGCTTCCGTAGTCATCGTGATGGATATCATCTCACGACACGTTTACAAAGAATTTAATATTTTACGAGCGAGCATGAAGTCATGCAAATATTTTTGAGTTATTTTCACGATCTCTGTGTAAAAGGAAGTGTAAGTAAGGAAATAATTGTCTATGACACATTTGTTTTGTATAAATAATTGCCTTGATGTCCTCACAAGCTTATAATAATAAGTACTTAATATGATTTCCGTTGCTCTTCGAATTTCTTATGAGAAAACGGCGCGGGAAATCTTGGATAGAAAATAAACGATGCCGGATTTGCTTAATTGTTGAGTGATGGCAATTTTTTGAAATATAAAAATATGAGGCGTTGCATGCAAAATACTTTAGTTAGCTTATAGTATAAATAAAATAGGCGACATTATCTAACAAAATGAATGACTACTCGTGCAAATAGTATTGAAATAAAACGCTTTTGTCAACATTACGTCCTTCTACTTTCGTGCTAGGAGTCCCTGAGGGCTGGACTGCGATATTCGTGAGTAGATAAAGCCTATCGTCATGAGACTTCTTACATGAGAAAGTTATTGCATCTAACTACATTAGGCCTATATTATATCTGCAGAGCTAAGAAGTTTTTAAACAACCAATAGAATTTTCCCGATACTATCTGAATGGGGGATTAATTAAATTCTATTGGTTTTTTTGTGGGCCTAAGTTACTGACTACGGGTTGGCAATAATATTATAGCCAGCCATGATTTCGTAATCGATTGAATCTGTGGCATTTTTTCACGTATATTTTTTTCATTTTTAAATCAAGATGCACCTCCATGGTATTAAAATAAGGAAGTAAAGTGTTGCCCGATGCCTACTGCGTGCGGTGTTGCCACTATAACCTCTAGCCAATTACCCATTCTATATGCTGATACGGTAATAAAAGGAATGTGGTAGATGCTTCCTTCTATGTTTATTATTATATTTAATTATGACTTTACATAAATATTGCGCTTGTTTTTCTTTGAAGGGAACTTCTCACGATTCTCTAAGTTAGTTGTCCTCTGCAATGTAGAGTGATGTTGGAATTAACGAGGTTCAAAATACAAAATTCAAAGGATTTTAAAATTATCCAACTTAATTGCCATCTACATACCACCAACATTAATGGACCGTAGTGAAAGAAAATATTAATTTTGTGATTCAACCTTGAAAATAATTTAAAGTAATGTAAATTGGTCCCTTAATATCTTCTTAGTATACCTAAAGCTACCTTAATACGGTAATAGAACAACAAACTGTTAATATGCATAAACAATGCATTATTATATAATTGAATACCTATTTTATGCAACAATGCCTTACATAATGTTGAAATTATTACATACAATCATTTTATCTAACTATGGTCTAACCAGTTACCCAGAATATGGGTTACATCCATACTTTGATAGTATCAATAATTTGATCGAGTACAGTGATGTCATGATAAAAAAATACGAACTTTTACTTTCTTAAAGAATTACTAACTATGCTTTTATGATAGTCTACTCTTTCCCATTATGATAGTCTACTCTTTCCCATTATGATCTGTCGTCTTTTTTAGGGTTCCGTACCCAAAGGGTAAAACGGGACCCTATTGTTTTCGCTCCTCTGACCGTCCGTCTATCACCAGGCTGTATCTCATGAACTGTGATAGTTAGAGAGCTGAAATTTTCACAGATGATGTATTTCTGTTGCCGCTATAACAACAGATACTGAAAACTAGAATTAAATCAACCTTTTGGGGAGCTCCCATACAACAAACGTGATTTTTTTGTCCGTTTTATAAATAATGGTACGGACTACGGAACCCTTCGTGCATGAGTCCGACTCGCACTTGGCCGGTTTTTTAAACCACCTATGTTGCAGTAGATTTCGAGTCTCTACTTGGTGCAAAAAGTTTTAAACCTCCAAGGTCAGCTGTGATGCAGTTTCTATAAACTTTACTTAAACAAGTGACCCTTCTTTTCAACTCAAGTATATTATATTTTATGGTTTGTGAGGAATTATTTATTTTGTGCCTTGGTGTTTACAAAATGATTCAGTAAGTCGGAATTTTAAAAGAGTCCCTTTACCTTCTGGTCTTTCCATGTCTGTGTTTTAATTTTAAAAGACGCAAATAAATATCAAGATTCAAATCAAAATCTGATAAACCATATTAAATTATGAAAACTTCTAATAGTCACGATCGCCACGAACACTTCAAACTAGATATCAATTGAATTGTTAAAACTGTAACAAATACATATCAAATTATCCAAATGACTATTGTACATTTATGGCCGTTCCCAATATTCAAACCATCAGTTGTTTTACTAACTAACTGTTACGGTTTTTTTAACTGATGATTGAAAAATCAGCCCTTAGGGCTGATTTTTCAATCATCAGTTAACTTCTATCTGAGGAATAAATATGGCGGTTTGACATATTTTCCATACAAAAGCTGTCAAAACGTCAAAAATATTCCTCAGATAGAAGTTATCTGGCGATTGAAAAATCAGCCCTTAAGATAGGAACTTGACACAACTTGTACGGGGCTTTATTTTAACGACGTCAAAAATCATCAAATGACCCCTCCCGCTGTGGGTTAGCAGCGGTGAGGGAGTGTCAGACTCTTACTGACTAAAAACCGTCGTGTTCCGTCGTAGGCTTTTTATGCACCAGGGCCGCGGTAATTCATTCGAACAATCCTGCAGCCATAGTATCGGGCTAATGTCAAAATTTTATCTCTAGTAGGTAAGCGAATCAACCGATAGATCAAATATTGGGTACGGCAGTAAGTGTAGGTCGTAAAATGTAACGAACTTGTGAATAAAACATTCTGTAAGGAGTATTTAATCCAATAAGAATAATACATATTATTTTATCTGTGGTTTTACTCCAATTCTGTCAGTTCGTAATTTAAGTTTCCCGCTGTTTTTGACAGGTAATGCATTATTGCATGGTCATTTAATTGTTAGTAGTTTTGCTATTGTAATAATAGCCTTGACTGCAATAGCATCAATACATTAAAAATAGACACTGTTTCCATTATTTTCATAGCCATACAAAACAACAAATAGTTTGACATTTGTATTTGTACTTATTTTGTGCATGAGCACATGATAACAGAAAAATTATCATAACATTAAATATATCCACAGGCATAATTTAAAAATAATATATTATTCTAATAAACTGTTCCTACAACAAAGTAGTATTCACTAGGTACATTGTTTGCTAAATGAGCATCGTAAAAACCATAAACAACATGAGATTTCATCTTACAACTGAATCCTTACTAATATTATAAATCGGAAAGTGAGTTTGTTTGTTTGTTTGTTTGTTTGTTCCGCTTTCACGCCGTAACTACTGAACCGATTGCTTTGAAATTTTGCAGACGTAAAGTTAGAAGTCTGGATTAAATAATAGGGTACTTTTTATCCCGAAAAAAATAGATATTCCCGAGGGAAAACAAAAATATTGTTTGCTTGATGGATGGATTGTAGATGGCGCTGTGTGTCGTTTAAAACAAGGTAATATATTGCAAACGAATATAAACATGTAAATTTAGAAGCTAAATGATACGATAATGAATCCCCGAAAATGAGGAATTCCCGAGGGATGATGTACAATTTGTTTAATCGTCTAAACTGTTTTTTTTTACATCTACTTATATATTGCAAACGAATATGAACATATAAAGGACAATGGGCAGATTGGTATACCCCACCAATAGCAATGTCATATATATCATTGGATAGGCCTTTTTATGTAGAACAACATTTACTATGACAGCTTTGCTGAAATGTTTGTCCGTTCTGAGATATAGATCAAAAACTGTGCAAAAGTTAGAACTAAGTAATCTATTGATAACTCAAGTTTTTAAAGGAAAATCTAAGTACTACCAAGTGTAAGTCTTGTAAGTGCTACCTGCTGTGCCCGTTAGGGTCCATAATTGTTACTATTATGTAGCATTTCAACCTTTTATTGTATCAACTGGATTTTGGGCGTAATGAGAAACCGCACCAATAGCAAAGTCATATATATCGTTGGATAGGTCTTTTTAATTGGAACAATATTTACAATGACAGCTTTGTTCTATTGTTTGTCCGTTATAAAAGGTTGAAATGCTACATACCTAATAGTAACAATTATGGACCCTAACGGGCACAGCAGGTAGCACTTACAAGACTTACACTTGGTAGTACTTAGATTTTCCTTTAAAAACTTGAGTTATCAATAGATTATTTAGTTCTAACTTTTGCACAGTTTTTGATCTATATCTCAGAATGGACAAACATTTCAACAAAGCTGTCATAGTAAATATTGTTCTACATAAAAAGACCTATCCAATGGTATATATGACATTCCTATTGGTGGGGTATACCAGGTCCCATATATTTGTGCCCATTGTCCTTTAGAAGCTAAATGATACGATAATGAATCCTCGAAAATGAGGAATTCCCGAGGGATGACGTACGATTTGTTTTATCGTCTTAACTGTTTTTTTTACATCTACTTATCCTGAATTAACTATAATTCAACGAATTACTAATTGGTATAAGTATTAGTTAAGTTATTTCGTTCTTGAGGTATGCGATAGATGGCGCTGGGTGTTTTTAAAACGTGGTAACGATGTGTTTTTAAAATACATAAGAAGTGGAATGATAGCTTTTTAAAACGTGGTGACGTTGTTTTTTTTAAGATACGTAAGAAGTGCAATGATATCTCGCGCTTTAACCTGTAGCTCATTGTTCAATCGCGAGCTTCCCGATAGCTCGATAGATGGCGTTGTGCTTTTCTGTATCGTGGTGTTAAGGTTCGTCGCGAATTAGTCTGTTTTGAAATCAGTGGGGCCCAGTAGCGCCAGGGCCAGCCGCGGCTGCGGGTTGTTCGAAAGAGGTACCGCGGCCCTGGTATACAAAAGGCCTAGGACGGAACACGACGATTTTAGTCAGTAAGAGTCTGACACTCCCTCACCGCTGCTAACCCACAGCGGGAGGGGTGAACCGAATTCCACGCGGGCGGAAAGCTAGTAATTTATAAAGCATCTTCCACACGACCCATATCAGGCGAATATGTCATCTGTCAAACTCATTTGACAACCGTTGACAGGACAGTGACAAAAATGTCAATAAATCAAAAACCGAATACGTTAGCAAGAAAACCGTGAGAATTGAATGAAAAATAAATAATTTGCAAATATGATGATACTCGTGCGTATGCTAATTGCTTATAACATGCGTGTTTATAACTTCAACGCAATTATTATTAATAATTTTTTTTTTTTTTTTTTTTTTTTTTTTTTATTAGCCTGTGCTGTCCCACTGCTGGGCAAAGGCCTCCCCCAAAGCCTTCCACTTTTCTTTATCCCTCGCTGCTTGAGGCCAGTCCGAGAGGAAGCTGTCCAAGTCTTCCCTCCAGCGTTTCCTTGGTCTCCCTCTCGGTCGCCTTCCATCCTCCGGGATCCACTTTGTGGTTATATTGGCCCACTTGTCCGGGTGCATTCGACAGATGTGACCCGCCCAATCCCACTTCAACTTCGCAGACTTATTGCCCACATCGAGTATGCCCGTCTTGGACCGGATAATGGTGTTGCGTATCCGGTCGCTTAACCGTATGTTGAGCAGGCTACGCTCCATGCTTCTTTGGCATACTTTTAGCCTGGACTTCTGAGATTCGGTCAAAGACCAAGTCTGAGCGCCGTAGGTTAGGATGGGCAGAATACACATGTCGACTAGTTTTCGCTTCAGCGATAAAGGGAGCTCACCCTTCATAAGCGACTTCATGGACCAGTAGCTCTTCCAGGCGTTTTCGATCCGTCGGTCGATTTCCTTGTCTTGCCTGTTTTCGAAGGACACTAACTGGCCCAAGTAGATGTATTCGTCGACATGTTGTATCTCTTGCCCATCTACCTCGACCCTACGTTTCGCGCTATTAGTCATTACTTTAGTCTTTGACCGGTTCATCACAAGCCCGACTTTGAGGCTGGCGGAGCTCAGCTCTTGGAGCATCTGTTGCAGCTGTTCTGCCGACGGTGCGAATAGGACAATATCATCTGCGAAGCGAAGGTTAGTGAGTATTTTACTGCCGACTCGGATACCCTGCGATATCCAGGGGTCGGCCAGTTCCTTAAAAACCTCTTCGAGTGTGCTGGTAAAAAGTTTTGGTGAGAGCGGATCACCCTGCTTGACTCCTTTATGTATCTGAAATTTGGTGCCTGATGTGTCTAATTTTATGTTGGCGGTGCTATTGCTGTATATGGCTTTCAGGAGGTCTATGTATGTTTTTTCTATGCCTTGGTCTTCTAAAGCTGAGAATATTGCTGAATGTTTTATACTGTCAAAAGCCTTTGTATAATCTACGAATGCCAAGTACAATGGTTTCTGGAACTCTATGTGTTTTTCTATAATTTGGTTAAGTGACTGGAGGTGGTCTGTTGTGGAAAAATGAGGGCGGAATCCAGCTTGTTCTGGTGGTTGATGAGAGTCTAATTGAATGTCGATGCGGTTGTGAAGGATTTTGATGAAAGCTTTGTAAATGTGCGAGACTAAACTAATGGGCCTGTAGTTGTTTATATCGGCTTTGTCTCCTTTTTTGTGAAGAAGTATGATGTTCGAGTGGCACATCATGTCTGGGATCTTGCCGGTTTTCAATATGTTATTGAATAGACTAGTGAGGTGTGGAATAAGTGTAGCTGAGCCGAGTTTTAAGGTTTCAGTAGTAATGCCATCTTCTCCAGGGCTTCTACCATAATGCATTGTCTTAAGGACTCGATGGACTTCGGACCTTGAGATAGGTGTAATGTCGTCCGAGTGGTGGTATGTAAGGTCTGTGCTTGTTTGCTGATTATCGGAATATAGGGAACTATAAAATTTTGTGCATATTTCTATGATCTTTTGTCTGCTGTGTTGTTTAGTGCCAGTTTCGTCCTTTAGACTATTGATCCAGGCTTTGCTTTTTGAAATACCTTGTTTAGCAACTCTTAAAGATTGGTGTTTCTCTAGTGCAATTTTAACTAGTTGAGTATTTTGAGTTCTGAGGTCTTTTCTAATGGCTCTTTTTACTTGTTTGTCTAGTATTCTGTGATGTTCTGATCCTATTTCGTACGTATTTCTCTGGTCTATTAGTCTATTTGTATGCATGGTAAATTTAGAATTTTTCTTTTTGTTTATTTTTATGCTGTTACAACTTTTTCTGATGCCTGAAATTATTTTCTGATATTGCTCTTCTACTTCGGTGACATTAAGATCTAGTCCTTCAAAATTATTTGCCAATGTTAAGTTAAATTGTTCGCCACAGTTTAATAGCACTTCTTTATTTAGTTTTCTAATATTCTGTGCTTTAAATATTCGTGCCCTATGAATTTTGAAATTAAATTTGAGCTTAGTACGAAGTGGTCTATGATCTGAACTATATTTTATCTTGTTGATGACACTAACGTCTGTTAATATTTGTCTATCGGATGTTAGTATGTAGTCAATTTCATTCTTTACTCGGTTATTTGGTGATGTCCACGTCCATCGTCGCTGTTCTTTTTTAGGGAATAGTGTGTTAGCAATGATAAGGTTTTGGCCAAATGCAAATTGAATTAGTCGGGTTCCTCTTTCATTTCGGGTCCCTAAACCATGTGGTCCTAAAATTGTTTCGTTGTCGGATTCTTGTCTTGTACCGATTTTTGCATTGTAATCGCCCAGGATGATATTCCATGTCCCTCGGTTTTCTTCACAAGCTTTGTTCAGTAGGTCATAAAAAGTCTCCACCTCTTCGTCTGTATGAGTACTAGTAGGTGCATAAACTTGGATGATTGTTAGTGTTTTTTTGATAGTGATACGGAATTTGAGAACTGCTATTCTTTCAGAGTAAGCTTTAAATTCTATTATATTGTCCTTCCACTTTTTTGCAACCATGAACCCCACGCCATGCAGTCCGTTAGTTTCTCCGAAGTGAAAGAAGATGGAATTGTCTCTTTCTTCTGTATGTTCTCCTAGCCTTCTAACCTCTGCTAAGCCTATTATGTCCCAGTTGATGTCTTTGAGAGCATTTTCTAGTTCGGTAAGTCGCTCGTCTTTCATGAGTGTACGGACGTTGTATGTCAGAACATTAAGCATACCGGAATCCCTTAAAACTTTAGCCGGAGTCGTTTGACGGTTGATCGATCCCTCCCGGAGATTCACCTGGCCCCTGACTCCAGTACCTTGCCGGCGCCCGTCAACGCCAGCGCAGTAGCTGGAGTCGCCGGGAACTTGGGGCATTGTTGTTGTACTTTCCATATTTAGGGGGGTTTGGACCTTAACCCGCCGCGCTGGTCCAGTGCGTGTTGGCGGGCGCCAGAGCCTCGTTTGTCGAATGCAGGGTGTACCACGGGCAGGTGAGGTTGGCTTGAGTTCCTAGGTTGTTATTGGGACCTCCTTACACCCCCATTAATAATAATAATTTAATATAACAACGCTATTATAATAATTATTATGCCTCATTTACCTTTGATGGAACGCCTTTTGTAATAAAAGGATAATATTTCACAGTAGTGACTGTTCCGTAGTTTGTTTTTGTCCTAATAAATAATAACAAAGAACATATTTTTGTGCCAGTTAAGGGAATGCAATAAAAATACTTACATATTTGTCATATTTTTTCAGACACGAAGTAGGTAAGTAGGTATGTCGTGTGACAGAATGTCGTACGGATCAAGAAGGACTTAATAATGTCACATTAGATAATAGATAGATAATACAACCATACCTACAATATTAATAATTTTGAAAAAGACAGTGAGTCAGACAGACACTTCAATAATATACCGTAAATCTTCCTACGTCAGACAAATACTATGCCGAAAACCGCATCAAAATTGGGTCAATCAAACATGATCCACGCACAAACCTCATATTCCGGAACCTCCTTTTTTTGAAGTCGGTTAAAAAAGGTCTAACACAAAATACAAACCTTGATTACCCTTTTTCAAAAAACTAAAAGCTCACTTCGAGTAATTGAAGGCTTGTATTAAACCTGTTTTAAAAGAATTGTTTGCAAACAATAACCTATTTCAGTGGGCTATTGAGCTACGCAATTGCTCTCGCATTACGCACGTATTCTGGTAATGCGATAAATTCGAGCAATTAATGTGAGAAACAATTCGAGCGGTAACGCGAGGAACGATCTGACGTCAGTTGAGTATGAAGAGGAGTTTGCCGTCCCATCGGGCTATGAAAGTGAAGGAATAGTGAGTGCACATATGTCTGCGCAAATGCGTGTGCAATATAATATGTCCTGCGCAGCTGGCTAATCTCCTTATATGAAAACAGCCGCCGTAGCCGATAATCGGCTAAGAGGACATCATGAAGAGGAGTCTTCTGAATGTTGCTAAATAGAAAACTACATTCTAAGTAAATTAGGTAAACTTTTTAATTTGTTAGAAAAACTATGGAGTTTGCAGCTAGCACTATGTAGTCTCAATTTCGAGTTTATTTGCTGCCCGAAGTTAGTGTAATATTTATTGCGAAAAGTGCTTATTAAAATGAGTATAGTTTAAATAAATGTTTAAGACTTTGCGTTTAAAAGCAAATAGCTTATATATCTATCATATTACTTATGTAACTGGCATTACTAAAAACGTATAACTTATATTTAATTAAGTAATTATATCCTTTAACATAAGCACACACATCACAGTCCACCTTAGAGCATTAAATCAACTAGAGACACCGTAACCGCACAATGTCTACACGAAACAGTCTGCCAATTTACTCGCCGGAGGAAAAGCAACAAATAGTGACAACTCACTTACCGATACACTTTCCATCACATCGTTACTCATACTCACGATAAAACTAACAAACACGCATTTTCACACATGACCAATATAAGCGACACTCTAGAACCTTTGGTACTAGAAGGGAAGACTCAGTATTAGCGTGTCCGGTTGTGTAGACACTCTAAGTAGTCAACATGTGTGTTTACAGACGCGCATGACGTCATCACGGGCCAGTGCGCAGATGCACGTGATCGCTAATGAGGTAACATTATCATTTCTAATCATGGTGTTTTTATTTCACGCATTTTTTTATATCTCTAATGTTTATTTTGACCGCTGGCTGCTAAATATCTTTCCTTTTATTTGTGGTAAAGTTTGCTTATTGAATAACACTTTATATCACTTACTTAATAACTTTATATATATGTATATATTTTTTAATTAGTAATATCTCTTAATCTTGCCAAAGGGGTTGATTGATTTACCACCTCTTTTGTTTAAATAAAGCAAACTTTAGCAATAGGTTGCTTTACTTGCTTTGTAAATCAAAACTTTGCGATCTTATTTTCTAACTAAAATAATAATAAAATGACGTCTTTAAAACAACTTTTTGTATTTAAAAATAACTAAAAATCCCAAAGGATCAGCCGCCATTATACCCCACCACTTTAAAAAAAACAACTGTCAAAACCACAACCAAGTAGAACTAGGTACTGTCAGAATATATCATAAACAATTATACCACGTGCTTATAGAGCTCGCAAATATATGCAAAGATAAAGTAATAGCCCATCTAAATTGTAAAAATATTCATAATCATGGATAATCGTATACATTATAGGATATAAATGGCTAAACTTAGCCATAAATAAAATTAAGTTGGCCTTAGCTTAAGAAAGCTTTTGTCCAAAATCAAAATCTTACCTACGTCAAAGATTTTTATATTAGGTATTATTTTTCAACAAAATACATGCAGAATTATGTGGTTTTGGAAAAATTATACCAGTCTATCTATACATATAATAAATCTGTAAAAAAAGTGTGTCTGTACATTGAATATATTAAAAAAATAATAATTGGGTGGGGTTTAGAAACAGTAATGGAGCACAAATCCAAAAAAAAAAAATTGTCTGTATGTCTGTATGTCTGTATGTCTGTATGTCTGTATGTCTGTTTGTTTGTACACGCTAATCTTCGGAACTACTGAACGGATTTCAATGACTTTTTCTTTGTTGTATCAGTATTAAGCCTGGTCAACATATAGGCTATAATTTATCTTCGAAACTTGAAGACCTGATGCAGAACACCAACAGACCAACAAAACTATAAGAGATACAAAAATGGTGCCATGGCAAAAATTGTTTCATGTGATGAGCATTTTCAGCTGAGATAATAAATTTGAAGATCTGGAACACCTGATGTGGAACCCCAAGAGCCCAGCTTCTCTGTACCATATACAGGTATGACGTTTTAGCAAAAGTTGTTCAATTTGATAAGCACTTTCTATTGACTTATACAAATTGAAGATCTAAAACACCTGATGTGGAAGTCCAGGGGCCCAGCTAGACTATAGCATATAGAGGTATGACGTTTCAGCAAAAGTTGTTCAATCTGATAAGCACTCTCTGTTGACTTATAAAAATTGAAGATGTAAAACACCTGATGTGGAACCCTAGGTGCCCAGCTAGACTATAGCATACAAAAATATGACGTTTTAGCAAAAGTGGTTCAATCTGATAAGCACTCTCTATTGACGAATAAACACCGAAGATCTGGAACACCTGATGTGGAACTTCAAGAGCAATACTACACTGTCTTAAAATGTATAGAAATGAATGTTATGAAATAGGTATGGTGAATTAAAAAAAGTAATTAGTCCGTCTTTTAGATAACCCTAAAATAATGGGCACGTATTTTTTCTTTTCTTCTTCTCACAAATAAATAATAACGAAGATATAACACGCTTGAATTTTGTTTTAAGTCATGCTTAATACAAATTTTACATACCTAGACGTGGCGTCACGAGCCCCCACTCTCCGAATTTGTTGCGTTATATCTCATTATTATTTTGTATGTCTCTTCCAGACCGACCACCGACCGACCAGACAGAGTTCCGAATTTTCGGCAGGAAAACGTGGGGCCGAAGCCAACACGCTGAAGCCCTTTTGAGACAACTTTAATGAAATGGTGACACAAAACCGACGATTATCCCTTTATACACTATAGGAATGTACCCAAGGATAGTCCTTGGGTACATTCCCCGTTTCAGTGCTAAACTATTGCTAACTATGGATGAAAACTACTTGGGCTATTGTGATGAGATGCTAATGGACTAGGAATGGGGAAACTACGCGAACTAAGGATACCTGCCGATGACAATGTATTAGATACATGTAAAAATGGCAGGTGGAGACTCGGACTCAGACCCCCGGGAATCAGTCACTGAATAGCAACAAGAGGGCAACAGGGACATCATGAACGACTGAAGGGCGAGGATACCTCGGCGGATTTTAAACGCAGATTACGCGCTCCCTGTGGGTCACTTACCACGAGGCACCTATCCTCCGAGCAGGGCTACTTACCCTGCTCCAGCGACTCCACTCTGGACGGCCAAGCCAAGCCAGAGGCGTGAGACCTACCACCGTCATGGTTCACTCCGACCGGCCGGAGATTGGGGACAGTATACTCTCCTTGGAGGACTCAGTATATATAGCCCCGCGGGGTCGCTACTCCCCGTCATCAGCCTCAGATGTCCTGCGGTGCTTATATATCATTATTATTGTCGTTATTATCTCAAGAGCCTTTGTCCCAATTATGTTAGGGTCGACTTCCAGTCACGATGCAACTGAGTACCAGTGTTTTACAAGGAGCGACTGCCCATCTGACCTCCACAACCCGGTTACCCGCTCAACCCAACACCCCTTGGTAAAACTGGTCAGACTTACTGGCTTCTGACTACCCATAACGACTGCCAAGAATGTTCAATGACAGCCGGAACCTACAGTTTAAAATCCCCTCCAAATAACGGTCATTGGTATCCAAAATGTACGTAGAAAGAAAATACGAACTTAGAAAATTTGCATTGGCAGGTACTTGCCAGATCTGGAATCAAAGACGCACGCTCATACTTGAGAGATTGGTTCTCTACCCACTAAACCACCACGACTTCCACTAAGTCATCACGACTTTGTCATCTCAGTAACATTTAATGTTTTTTTACGTAATTAATACGTGTAATATTTTTGCCACATACGTACGGTACGTTTCTGTTGTAATGGCTATGCGTATTCCGTTGTTTTCAAGTCAACGGGCCCTTAAAATTCTATATCAGACGATCTTTGATTTTGCTGACCCCGTAGTCGCTGGCATAAGGGACAGGATCCGCGTACGAAGTCGCGGGCAGAAGCTAGTCTATAATAATAATGTTATTTTGTGTGTTTCCCCAGGGGGTTTAATTTTTATCCGCCTTTCAATCTTAGCCATCATTGTATTAACTAGTTTGAAAATGACAAGTAACTAATAATGCTAAGTAACTAACTGGTTTTGTGTATTTTCTTATATAACAATGTCAACGCTGAAAAAAGTTGGCAATAGACCAATAGACAATTTAGAATGGGAAAACGCGCTTTTGACATGTAAGCTAACAAAACAAAAATATTTTTACTCGAGCGCAAATTGACTGCACCATAACTGCAACTTTCTTGCGCATTGCACATTTCTGTAAGAGAAACCTTACCTATAAATTCAGGATCAAATCTCAGGAATGCATGCTTATGGATACAGCGACCATAAATTATTGGTTTTGTGTCAAAAAGCTCGATAAACGACTGAAATGTGGTACGAGCTGGGCTTAAGGAGGTTCAATACTGAATCATAATTTTGTGCTCTTTCTTGATTGGTGAACCTAGTGCTACATAACTATAACAAAACCATCAACTATCAACTGGCTGCCCATTGGTCAAATCAACGATTTGACGGCTAGCTACGTTTGGTTATAATTACAGAAAGTTACAAGAGGATTAGTCAAACAAACATTTTGAAAATGACGGATCACAGCGCCGATTACAAAATCGACTTTCGTCAAAATACTAACGACTTTTTTCTACAACACTACATTAAAATACCTACGTAGTTCCAAGAAGAAAAAAATCCCTCTGAATTATTACACGAACGCCGCGTAAATCTAGCGAAATTATCAATCCGATATTCTAGACGTACATATATTCAGCCAATACCGTATAATATGCTAATTTATATGGATGTACAAATTCGCTAGTTCTAGCCACGTGTGCACAGCGAGCGTAGAATAAAAACTTACCTCATTTCAATAACAAGATTTTATTTAAATCACAAATGAGTTTGATGATCGTTTGCAAAATTGTGACCAGATTACAAAATCTTCGATTATTTTCTACGGATTGTTTGTACATTTCTGTGTGGTTGGTCACTGGAAGAATAAGATGAGATGGTACTATTTTTGACCCAACCTTTTTCTTAAAATAGATTTTTCATTATAAGAATGAAAAATCAAAATGATCAATGAAGAAGGTCAAGCAATACCTAAATATGTTCAAACTAGCTTCGGCCGGTGGTTTGCCTGTTTATCAAAGGAACTAAACCGCATCCAGGTAAGAGGTAGCCCATAGGCATTATATTATTCTGATATTAATTTATGCTATATATATTACTGTCAAGTTTCATAAAAATCCGTTGAGCCGTTTGCGCGTGAAGAAGTAAAAACATACACACGCACAAACTTTGGCATTTTAAATAAAATTATTGTGATTAGCTTGTCGTTAAATATTAACTATTAATATAGAGCAGTTTGTTAACATAAATAACAAATTCAAACATGGCGGTTTTTCTTTATGATGTCAATTTGACGAAACACACCAATAAATAAATTCATATTAGATTCATTTTCCATATGATATAAATATGATCAGTTTGTGTTATATGGATTTAATTTTTAATTAAGTTAATATTGTTATTCTAAACTAATATTATGTAATTGCCAAGAAGTAGTAGGTAATGCATTTCTGAAATCGAATGTAAAAAAAAACACAACTGTCTCTAGTTTTTTTTTTAACAGAGAAAATATTTGTAATTTCTTAAACCTACGTAAGAATATCACATTTTTTGGAAATTTCAAAAATCTAGCCCATTCAGTAGACCCGAACGTTAAACACAAAAAAAAACTTGATCATAATAAAAAAAAAAAACAAATCAAAAGAATTTAAATCTAATTAATTCTATAATCGTATCATAAATTCTAATGGTTTTATGAGATAGAAATGATTTGATAATTATTATCACATGTATGGCCACGCGAATAAAAACGTGTCTTTCGAAATAAAAATAAAAACCATAGACAAAGAGAGTGTTTTTGATATTAGTTTTTTTTATGAAAATGATTCTAATGAAGAAATTAAATTCTACTTTATTATGCATAAATTAATTTACATTTCGTTTCTTTTTCTCGACATTTGTATCGAAATAACACAAATATGTCATTGAATTTGTTTTTATTTATTTTAACACATGCAAGTTAAAACTTTGATATTTTAAGGCAATTTTTTAACTTGCTTTTGCTACTTTAAATTCATAAACTGCCTAGCCTTTTCCCATATTATAATTTTGACGTCATGGATACACGGCTTAAGCAGAACTTCTCGACACAAATTCATCCATTTTGAATCATAAACAAAAATATATATAAAAAAAAAACTATTCATAGACAATCAACTATCAATTATTATTATTCAATGTAACAGTTCTATTCAAATATTCGCTTCATCAATATTCTTAACTATATAATCTGGGCGTGTTCCTATTAAAATAACTAGTTGATGTACTCTGAAGTAACTGTGTTCTTAAATAATGCATTCGGTCTGGTCCAGTTATGTAACTATTATTTTATTTACTGCACCTTGAATATTGTAAATTAAAATAAACGAACGAGTGCTTATTTTACATTTTGTTTCTGTTTACATTTCGCAAAAAAAAAAATTGGAAACAATGCGAAATAATGTTTGTTTTCAAGTTCTAGTTCTTGTGCACTAGTTCTATTTCTGAAATTCTTCCCCGACTATAAAATACAAGAACGGCAACCATAGACAATCGCATGAGCTACATATTATGAAGTTTAATAAAAGGAGGATGTCAGCTAACTACAGACTTTAGGAATCGAGATTGTATAAAAAAAAAATGTTTATTATTCACATCATTCTAAAATATTGGCTGACTCTTTTACTTATCAAGGCAAAAATAATAATTGGCATTTTCTCAATAAACAGACGAGATAAGAGCGATGATGATGATCAAAATTGTGTCCACATTTAACCTTATTATTGACGTATTTACTGACGCAAATAAACCCAATATAAGTCGAATAAAAGCTCGCTATATTTATTTATCAAAATTAAGATCTGCAGATGACCCTAAAGTAATCGGAGCGGTAATTGATACAGACAGCTTTGGATAAATTCTTTTCGATTAAAAACTGATTAACAAAATCATGTTCATTTGATGCTGATATTATATCAAATTGATATCGAAGCCTTTTTGATAAATTAAAAATATTAAATATCGCTGATCAATGATTATTCTGTTTTTGATGTTAATCAATCCTCCCTAAAGCAATCCTACTTTATATTATAAATGTGAAAGTTTGTGAGAATGTATGGATGTATGTTTGTTATTCAATCACGCAAAAACGGCTGGACCAATTTGATTGAAATTTAGTATGTAGATAGGTGATACCCTGGATTAACTCATAGGCTACTTTTTATCAACACACCACGCGGGCGAAGCCGCGGAAGCTTGTACTAAATATATAATAAAATATTACGGTTAGGTTATAAAACCTACCTCATTAGGACACATTTGACGCAAAAGTCTGTAAATTATGTGAACTTTTTTTTTTTTTTAAAGGAGTTAATTGTAAACAAAACTGTGTGATTTGCATCTATTTCAATAGGCTATTAATATAAAAATAACTCATAAAAAAACCTAGGCTCTTACTACTTTACAAAAAAGTTAAACAGGCGTTCGTCACGTGTTTAAAGGTACATACAAATTATTCTCAAACACTTGACAACGCCTGTTTAACTTTTTTGTAGCAGTTCACTAGAATCTAAAGTTCTAAATACAAACCCTAACCTAACCTCGATCTAGGTATTTGAATCTCGCATTTACGATCAAGGTAAACAAACACACATACCTACAAACAGCTGTACTAAAAACGTGTTTATTTCGTTTTGACACCATTTTGGGCTCTACGGCTTACATTATGTATTTATGGTAATAAAGTCTAGATCTAGAACCAGACGTAGACATCTCAACGTCAGTATTACAGATAATATGCTAATAGTAATACGAATCCACTATGATTTGTTTTTGACTAACCTTGTTTGAGTATTGAATTGTAAAGTTGATTCTCTATGGTTTTTAGTGTAATGAGTTCTTATGTGTGTTCTCATTTTAAATAGTAATGGAATTTTGTGTATCAATATTCCTAAGCCGAGATTCTCTTATGAATCAGTCATATGATTTGCGGTTAGAGATAGAATTTAAATACTTTATTGAAATATTATGAATAGTTTGGATTTCTAATAATTAGTGTTAAAGCGAGAAAAAAAAAACTGTAAAATTTGAAAATAATTACGCATATTTTTTATAGAAAACAATCAACATTATATATTTTAATGTCAAAAATCTCTATAAATTAACCGTTTTGACGGCGATAACACTTCAATAATAATGAACTGGAATGCATAACGTTTTATTAACGAAACTGCTCTAGTTCGCAAATTAAATTGCTTATAGAATACAAAACAGTAGCGTATTTATTTACGAGATAAGATTGAGCGCATATAGGTATTGGGTGAGGATGAAAATGGGGATAAAAAGGGCTTTCAAATACAATTTAGCTATGGTTTTCACGCATTTCTATTAAAACCTGTTTCATATACAAAACCAAAATAATCTAAGTAGAGGTACGCAGAAAACAGTCATAAAAAACAAACCTCCTACTTTTTGGAAAGTCGGCAAAAAATTGGAGAGATTAGAAATGACTCAATATTTTTGATTATTACTTAGATGTTTGCATAGTAAGAACATCTTTTAATACATCCTGGATTGTATTATTAGCATTAGCATTAGTGAAACTAACGGAAATTATTGCCGGGAAAAGCTTGTTTCCCTTACATGTTAAAAACATGAAGAATCAAATGCTTATGAAACTACAGACAAATAAAACCAGGCGCCTTCTTGTATGTCGAGTGACGTACGATAGCCGTGATCAGTTATTACAAGTAACAAGACGTTCGGGTTCCTTGCCAAATCAAAACAAAGTCAATGATTGATCTTGATTGATAGGTGATTTTATTTGGAAATAATGTCCGGGTTCCGTAGAAGACATCCCCCGAACACCCTAATTTTGGCGTGATACTTTCTTAGGAGATTTTGCATAATGACATCTCCGCTAGTCATTTTGTTCTCCGTGTACCAAATCAAAACCAATTTATTGTTCTTATGGTGTTCACATAAATTATGTAATGAGCACAGTTATGTATTAATTAAAGGTTTACAAGCCAGTTAGTTTCTTCAATATTGTGATATTTCTTTAAAACGTCTTTTGTAAGAAATCATTTCAAAACATCCTATTGAGAATACTGTTGTCATAGTTTGTCGAAACGTTTTGTTATTATATTTTATAGACTTTGACTAGAAATTGACTTTTTAGAACCAGATTTCATTTGAATGTCATCTTTTGTGGATCGTTTGAATAATGGATTTTCTAAAATTGTTGAATAAATTCAGTTACAAACAATAAATTGTCAGTTCGATAAAAAACTAAAAATGTCAGATCGGTAAAAAACGCGTAGCCTAAATCTTATTATGCTTAATTTTATTTGACTCGAAGAATAAACGATTTTCCAAAGGTGGAAGGAATATACCTAAAGGTGATGATGATATTTGTACGAAACATACACTAGATGTTAGGAAAAGGCCGAGTCAGGATACATAGTGATACGAAATTGATCAAAAATTAATGTGAACAAAAAAGTAAGTACATTCTTGTGATTCCTTTCAAAAAAGGGATCTGATAAAAATCTTTTTTAGAATAAATTGTTAATATTTTTTTTTCGACTGGCGCACGTTTCCGACAATATTTTACCGTCTACAAAAGAAACCAAACGACATTTAGTCTTCCAAACTCAAATGCTTTTCCAATAACTTCACTAAGCTTCACTATATCAACCAAAAGAAAATGTAAACTAGAGGTATCTATAGTTTTTCCATCCCCCAGGCTATTTCTCTGTACATAGCTACTTCATGGTTAGATAAGACCTCCGTGGGAACCCGCTTTCACCGAAGACGAGCTGCTCGACTTTTTGTATCATCCGCCATAGAACTATTGTTTAGTGTAGGGTTGTTACAAGATCTGAGACTTGGTTGGTGCTTGTAGGCTTAATTGTTATGAAGTAAAGGGTAATTGTTGATGTATTGGAAATATAGATTTTTTGTTGCTGTTTGCATTTTGAATATTTTTAATAGTGTGTATATATGTATATAGATGCACATTTTCTTTACCTATATGTTTCACTCAATTTTCCGAGGGATTACTTTTGTACCTGGATTAGCCTACGTCCTTTCTCAGATTCTAGAAATAATTTAGCAAGAGCAATTTTGAAGTTTGACTCCTTACATGTGTGTTCGTTCAGAAATCGTTGAGATCTTTGTTTCTTTGAGGGCTTGAATCTACAATTGAATCTAGAATAATCACAAAAATATGAACAAATTGTAGATAATTGCGCATACGTGTAGTAGTAGGTATAATCTCTGATTTCTTAGAAGAATAAATATACAAGAAGTCAGTTGTTTATATGATTCTCGTGTCAGCCCTAATTAATCCGACCTCCGCAAGTTATAATTAATGTTGTCACTTCTCCGCATTGTTTACTATTTCCGAACGATATCGATTGGGTTTTCGCTTTTCACTCGGTAATAACCGTATATGGGTGAACGATTGTTATCTCTTGGGAATGTGAATCGATTATTCAAATCGATATAATTTGCTATTAACTTTACGACGTATTCAAATCTTGATTACCAAGAAAATTATGACGGAAGATTAAACAATAATTAAAATTGAGAAATATTGCCTGACAGACTAGTACTTTTCTTAAAGAGAATAAGTCAATTTCCTACAATTGATACACCTTGCCATGTGAAATTCTCGTATGTTTCACTCAAAATGAGGAATAACATGGGAGTTAGAATTTTCTATGGTATATTCCCAAAGGATAGGCCTAATTGTACTCCTCAATATTTTTTCTATATCTCCCTTTATCATTTATCTTATTTGTGTACCAAAAAGTAGGTATATCTGTAAAAATATTATAATATTATAATACTTTTATTTCGGATAAAAAATAATCCATAGAGTGTTAGTAAAACATACCTATAACAGAAAACTTATTAGAAAACTAAAGACAAAAGTTAAAGAAGAAAAGTTAAAGACTTACCGAAACCAGTTCCTCATAATCCACCCCATGTGGCTGCGACTCATTCTGGTGCGCCTTCCACATCCTCAAGCCATCCTTCTTCAGCAGCCCCTCCTGTTTCTTCAGCACCAACTTCAGCTGCCTCCCAAACGCCTCCAAGTCGATCTTATGCACATCAACCTCCTGACCTTCAACCAACCTTTCTAAATCACTTAAAACACTAGCACTGTCACTAATCTCACTAGAATTTGTCACGTCAAAGTTTACACTAACTGTGTTGTTCAAATCTCCTATGATATCAACGTCTTTGATATTTTCTTTCGCTTTGACAAACATTTCATCGTTTAGCAATGACGGTGGACTGGTTTCGGTCTTCCATTGTTTTTTTGAGGGTTTTTCGTGGGGGGTTTTGGCGTTTGCTGGTGTTATGATGTTGGTCTGGTGGCCGGGTGCGACGTGCCGCCGGGCTAGGTGGTGGGTGAGCTGCACCAGGTGGTATGGAGGCACGAGGGTGTGATGGTCTACGTGGAAGACTGACTGGAGCTCTTCAGGTGTCATGTGCTCGTGGATCTGTAAAGATGGAGAGGTTGAGGTTAATATTGTTATTGTTATAAAGATGAGATTGTAGGCGATAGCAAAATAATTCGCAAAAACTTCTGTGGTAATAACATTTTAGTTTTTTTTTATATACTCATATATAAAATGTAAACAATCTTGTTTCTTTTTGAATTGTTCTGTGATTCCATATTTCATATCAAGAATTAGGTGCATTCGTCAAAATATAATTTGCAAACCAATATATGGTTTTATTCCACAAGCAAAGGGGTTCGCTGTGATTTATATAATTACACGAAGAACAGGCTTAGAAGGCCAACCTGTTATCAGCTGAATTCAATCAAGGATACTTGTTTTTGCAAATAAAGAATCTCCATGAGGGATTAAATGGTAAACTGTTATTAGACTGAGATATATAATATCGGTTATCCAGACCTTGGAGCTGTTACTGATAAATACAGGATAGAATTGAATAAAGCTAAAAAATAAACATGATAATCCCGTGTGTAACATTGTAAAAAATAACCAAGCACAATAAAGTAGCTTTGAAAGTATGTGCAGCATAAATCTACATACTAAATTACCCATACATAATATGTAGGCTATTCTCATTACGGAAGTACAACCTACTAAACTAATCTTGTAATAAACAAACTAACAGCCTGAGGTCCAAGTACACCGACAAGATAAACGACAGTTTTTAACCGATTTCAAAAAAAAAGGTTCTCAGTTTGACCAGTATGTAGTATGTGTGATTGTGCGCGAATATCTTACGTTTGTTATATCTTTTGTTTTTTTTGGAAAAGTTTTTCCGTAAGACAACTGTTTGCTTTGCCCGGGTATCTGGGTTGAGGAGGACAGATAAGCAGTCGCTCCTTGTAAAACACTGGTACTCAGCTGAATCCGGTTAGACTGGAAGCCGACCCCAACATAGTTAGGAAAACGCTAGGAAGATGTTGATAGACTGTTTTGCTTTGAAAATTGAATGTCAAAATTCATAGTGAGAAATTGTGTAAAAATAAACTGCCGCTTATGTTGTTGATAAACTTGGGCTTGCCAATGCCGTGATACGCAGACACGATTATTGACACACTCCGCCCACCCACAACTTCAGACCCCCTTACACGCTCACCTGTATCGAACAATAACTGTAACACATCCGTATTATACGTACGTCTGAATGTCACCAGCACAAAACTCGAAAGCCTTGGCGGAGGTCAATAGTACCAGGCTTTAACAGTCCTTTCTCAATAATATCTAGATTTATACGTTATATTGACGGTGGCAACCATATTTGGGGCACTATTTGAATAAATAGATCGACTGCGTGGGCGTGATGGCGTCAAGTTAAATGATTTTTCGCGGAATTTGTATTTTTTCTGTAATGTTTGTCTAGAAGTTGAGTGATGAAATTAATTTATTAGTGTTTGGCAATTTAATTTTCATTTTTATCATCCGATTGTGTTTATTTGAATGAATAGTTGCCTTTTTGAGGTCACCCATTTAATAAGTTTTAACGCAACTATTTTTGTTGACTCTTTAAACGAGATTTACATTAACGGACATTAACATTATTAACCTAACCCACTACTCCACTACCATTAATTAATCTTAAACACAATTATTACTCAACATTATGCTGAGTAAAAATAAACAATTATGACTTAATTTCACTCTCATTACGTCACAGATAAGGCAGTGTGTCAACTACATCTAATCTGGTTCGATGATTATGACATAACTGGATCAGTGAGTCGAGGTTGACTGGTCGAACAATGGCCGAAGTCCACCGGAGATAGCCGAAAGTACCCGAACGTGTTATGTACGAATAATTTCGATAACTTCCGATGTTGTAGGAATGTCATTGATTGAAGGTGGACATTAGGCATTTATGAAGGCTGAAATTAATGTGGGAGGTTTCAAAACCTGAAAAGTGTTGTTGTGGTCTTTTCAAAGCCATGTTCTTAGCCATATGTTGTATTAGATGTTAATGGCTAACTTACAACCTGGATTTTTAAGAAAAGTCGGTCATGTTAGATTCAAGTGAGTTCTGTTTTCAAAAACTTCTAAAAGATTGATTAATATATTTACTGACCGAGTATTTTATGCAATTGAAGCAGTCCTTGTGTTATGTATACTTCATATAAACCTTCCACATCACATTGTAAAATAACATAGTACTAAGGAAATAAACCTGTATCCCACGACACAGCACTTAACACTATTATTATAACCGCAAACAATTCTTACATATTTATAATTACATTTTGTACAGCAACACGAAAATTTGAACCATTTTTCCTTATGCCACTTCTGTTTACGTTCACTTCCAGACCAACATTCAACAAAAAACCTACTTTAATCTAAAACAAATAAAGTACATATTCCCATAAAAATTAGTTCATGCAATCACACAACACGCTCAATCAAAAATGGAACTTAACATAATAAAAATAAAGCTCAAATTTGTTTGAAGCGTGACGTCGAATGTAGAACAATTGAATTTAAGATTTAATGGTGCTTACACAAGGTCGATATTCTATTGTTGTTTGTGTTCTAAGGGCATGCACAGGGTGTTGCGAAACTGCTCGTAATGAGTCACGGAATGCCGAGTGTTAGTACCAAGGTTAGGTTAGAAAGCTTTTGTGTGTTATGTAAAGCGCACGTGAGCTTTCATTAGTGGGAAAAATCACAAGTGCGTGATTTGGTACTGTTTTTGGGGTTCCGTATATTTCATTAAGAAAGGGACCAGTTAAACGTCGCTTCTGAATATTTTTACATAATATTCTAATTACTATAATAAGTTTTAGCAATATTTTATTTTGTAAATGATACGTGTTAGCAGTTTGCTTAAATTAAAGATTTTAACTATTTAATTTTTGATGTTTATTCATTCTTAGCTAATACACCATAAAAGTAAAGATGTTTAAAATTATGTTATTAAATAATCCATATTTAGACAGTTCTACCAAATAAAGTAATAATTTCAAAGTAGTTTTATGCGAATTAACTGTATATGGAGTATGTTGAAAGAAACTAATAAATAAATAATAATATGCAATTAAACTTAATATTACATCTCGATTGGTCAATGGTCATGATAAAAGGATTCTTTCGCTTTATTAAAGTACCCTAAAAGGTCAAAAGTCACAATTAATTTAGGCTAAAATATGTTGTTTATGTTAAGAGTCACCCATTAGTATTCGTCAAAACGTAAACCTTATCGTATTTTGAAAATTTTTATGTGAACATTCTCATTAGATCATCGTTTTATTGGTGTTTTTTAATGTATTTGTTTTTAAATTTTAAAGTATTGTATTCAGTACCTCACTCAAAAAATCCATCTCTGTGGTAATTCACACATATTATCGAACATACGACATATTATCTATCAGTCCCTTCATGTAAACCACTGGCACTCAGCTGCATCCGATTATACTGGAAACCGACCCCAACATAATTGGGATAAGGCTAGGCAGATGATGATCTAACCCATTTTATTTCACCAAAAACAGTCAAATAAAAAACAAAATTACACACAGCTAAACGAAGCAGGACTCACAAGTACCCAAGTAATTACCCAAGCAAATCACCGATTTATTTGCTAACGCTACAAGTACTAGCGTTATATTTGCCGACGCTACGCCACAACGCGTGCATCAAGGTCCAAGTGCGTTTGCCGACTCTGTTAGCACAGTGAAGGACACGCATAGATTTAGCTGTTGATACATAATAATATGAGCCTTGCAAATGCATTACTTGGAACAATTTATGGTATTTGAGAATTAATTTAGGTTCTTGCAATAAGCTTTATGAATTAATATGATGTTTGCTTTTAATAAAAGGATTATTAACTTAAAGATATTTTTTTTTACTCGAAATAATAATTATGCAGTTATGTATCAGCATTATGCTGAGCAATCAGAGCATTCTATTTTGGTTTCGATTCAGTGGAGTAAAAGACATCAACGAGCGTCCTACATTTATACTTCTAATATTTCGTCAATTTTAACTCTGGGTTTCAAAGAGAAATTATTATTTATTTTTATTACAATTTTAAAATAAATATACTTACAGTACATAATTTGGAACATAAACATGGAAGCAATGCCACATTTCCTATAACTTTACTCAGTTAAATAATAACTAGGAAACATTTCGCTGAGCATAATATTTTAACAACCAGCTTACTAGGACACTACATGCAATTCAGTTTAAAATGCAGATTTACTAAGGAAATTAAATCCTAACTAAACATAAGTTAATTGCATAACTGCAGTTATAATTAACGTCGATAGGAAGCTACGGCTGTCACGTTCATCACGACCTGCCGGCGCTTCTGATCTATTAAATAACCATCTCATAATAAATCGTGGTACTCACAGAGTTATGCATGTCCGTTTACATAGAAATATTATTATGCGTAACCTTTCCGTTGTATGAAACTTTCGGAATTTAATTTGATCCTTTGATATTAGCTTTTCTTTCCTTTCTTTCATCATCATCAAGTCATGATCTGTCTAGCCGTTTCTCAAATATGTTGGGGTCTATTGATAAGGTTGAAAGGGACTGCCCTATCTGACCTCCTCAACCTAGTTACCCGAGCAATCCGATACTCCTTGATAAGATTGGTTGTCAGACTTTCTGGCTTCTGACTACCGGCCAGGACTGACCTGCTATTGGTTGTCAGACTTTTTGGATTCTAACTACCCAACAGGACTTAGATAGCCACGGTATCCTCCAAATTATAATTGCTCATCAGCTACATATTAACAGGTCTATTGCAATAATAGAAACAGCCAGTTGCCACGTGCAACAAAGGAAGCTAATTAATTCTAATCGATCCAACAATCGAAACACAATAGCAAAACGATTCGAAATTATTCGATTAATTAAAACATCATTGAATTGATTCCGCTGTCGGTACGTTTAGAAAGCAGCTAACAATAGACTGTTAGTACAAAGGAATTTAAACTTTATGTAATAGAATTAGAGTACATTTTTGATAGGTTTGAAGATGAAAAATGATAAGGGATTATGCAATGTGTTGCAAAGGAATTTAAACCTTATGTAATGGAATTAGAGTATATTTTCTATTGGTTAAAAGATGAAAAAATTATAATATAAGGGATTATGCAATGAGTTGGAATAGATAGTATTTTGATTGACGAGACAATAATAATGCTAAACATATATAATAGTACAGGATATTAAGATGAGAAGTGAGATTCATTCTGATGGGTTAATACATAATATTTATTTGTTTATAAATAGAGGAACTAGATAGATTTTTTTCCTTACATAATTACCAATAATTATATTGTATTTATTATTCTGAGTAGTTAACTTGAAGTTTATTACACGTCAAATAACAAACCGTTTGGTGTAAATTTTGCATTTAATGTGCCGTTGTCTATGCAGTGAATTCCCCGGAATTAAATCGCACATAAATCGCTGAAAGCATGCAGATATATCGATAGTCGATATACAATTACCAATTTCTACTTTATTCATCTTTTCACATTGATATACAATGTCAAAGCCGTAATTTTTTTTAAATATTCATATTATTGATTTGCATTCCACAATGTATAAAGTAGTAAAAAATAGTCCTATGAGAGCTTTTTCAAAACGAAATTGCTTACTTATTTAAGGGCTTATTACACTTGACTAAATTCAGTCCTCTAAATGATGCAGTTACTAAATTCAGACAATTGTTATATAGCATTTAGGAAGGTACGTCTCACTAAATCATTAAGATACTTATTTAGGCTACTAAATTTTGTCAAGTGTAATAAGCCCTTTACAAAAAAAATCTATTGACCTGTCAAAAATTTAAAACAATAAAAAGATGACTATCACCCATTCCATTGGATACCTAATTGAATTAAAAACAAAACACTGTCACCCGTATTGTGAACCAAACAAGAACCGAAATAGGACATCGCCAGCGCCATCTAACGAACTTTACATAATATAGCTGAGAATTTCATTTGTATGTAAATGTATGAATTGTACGCAAAAACTTGAGAACAATGACCCTAAAACAATGGTTGTTCACAATGAAAGGAAAACGCCTGTTTGAACCACTGATGGAATATTAAGGGAATAGGTTCAATGCATTCCTTTTGGTTTGAATCGGTTTGACGGACGGATGGTGAGAAGGTCGTGGAATATTGTGATTAGCCTAAGTATGTTGAAGTCTACTAAACATAGACCGTCTTACCATAAAAACTTTTTAACGGGAGTTTAAGACTTGTCTAACAAAATGTCAAATTATGACGTTGACATAAGGTTCATTTTGGAGACACATTTTTTTTAGACAAGTGTTAAACAGTTGTTAAAGTTTTTGTAGTAAGGCCAAGAGCGTCTGACTATATGATCTCCTCAAACCAGTTATTCGGGGAATCTTTGATAAGATTGGTTGACAGAACTTCTGGTGTCTACAGTTAGTAACGACTGCCAAAGAATGATTGCAGATGAAGAATTGCTTAGTAAATTAAAGGAGCAATTTGATGCTCAAAACATTAAGAGTACATTACTACTTAAAAAGGGTTTAAAAGAAGTTGCTTCTCTTAGGCCGCTGCCTCGAATAATATAATGCATAATGAAATAGAACAATCATTGGTCATTTTGGCACTCAGTTAAATATGTTAACGTACAAGTAAACGGTTCACTGGGTGGGGTTCGAACTCACGACCTCTCGCTCGCCATTCTGACGTTGGGTTTGGCATTTCATAATATTATGTCGCATTTATGGCGTGCACTTGGAGAGGCCTATGTCCAGCAGTGGACTGCGATAGGCTGATGATGATGTCGCATTTATGCAGAGTGACTTCTAAGTAAGGTTTGGGTCTATCTATAGTACTTCTGACTGATCTTTCCTCAATGGATTTTAAAACAATGTTAACAGTTGCTATGATTGGTTTAAAGCTTCATTTTAAATTAAAACAGCCAATATTTTCAATGTAAAAAGGTGTACTTGATGATACTTCGCAGTAATGTAGCTTATTACATACTTTTTAAGATTTCTCAGGAAAACCATGAAACCGCGGGCAAGAGTTAGTTTATAATAGAACTATCTTATTGCCATACACTTATTCTTAATATTTTTTTCTTACATTTTAATAATTATCTCGATAATATTTATCAATAAAAAAGGATCCGGTTGCAAATAATACAAGTAGCTACTTAGAACATAGGCGTAAACACAGACATTACTCACGTGGAACCAAAAACAAGTTGTAAATCACGTTATGACAAATGTGCGTATTTCCATATTTGGGTAAAAACTTAATTAATTTACACGTCACACCAGCGTCATACTTGTGAACTTGAATATTGACCCATTTTTTGTAAATTATGTTGTTAAAATAACAAAATATTAAACACATTAAACACTTTTATTCCATATTTTCGTTATTTCTTTACCAACTAATTCTCAAACGACATCGCTTCATATACAAATGTACGTATTAATTTATTAACTTAAACCACAAGATGAAAATAAATACTTAATCCTAACATCTATAATATAAAAATGAATCGCAAAATGTGTTGGTAAGCGCATAACTCAACAACGCCTGGACCAATTTGGCTAATTCTTTTTTTGATGTGTTTGTTATTGTCAGGAGAAGGTTCTTATGTAGAGAAGTCAGTTGACGGGAGCGAAGCCGCGGGCAAAAGCTAGTTTTATTATAAATGCTGTTGTGCTTTTACGCCAAATCTGCAAAATTTTATGTGGTAGGTACATACACACGTAGTAGAGTTTGTGAAGGCTACATTTTATCCAGATGCAGGAAATAGTAGTAGTAGCGGACTAACATAGACACGGTCTAGTATCCGGAACATATTTCTCACGCCTAACCACAAATATGCATTCATGCCAAACTTATTGCGTCAACCGAAACTACCCATTTCCGATCAACCTTAGCTCAACTCATATATATTACAATCTAATACAAATGTACATCGTATTTTAAGTTCCATAGTTCCTATAACATATTATTATTTGTATACTATAGATAATTAAATCTACAAAGTTCATACAGACTGAAGAATAAATAAATATAAATATTGTTAAATTATTACCTAATATATGTACATATAAATATATAGAAAAATAATACATAATTTTAATTACAAATTAACTATACCTATTATAATGTTTAAAACTACCACCATAATAATTTAGAGTAAGATTGTTATATAAGTATTTTAAATGTACTGGCATTAAATGCCCAATGTTGTTGTGCCCTAACAGGGTCCACATAAATGTATGTAGCTTCTTCTTCTTCTTTCGTGTCGATGACATGTCATATATTGAGACAACACTATGTCACCATGTACGTAGCTGTAAGCTTATTGTAACACCTTGAGAAACTTGTGGAACGTAATAAATGATACGAATATGAAAACATATATAAAATCCTTCTAAACCCATGATCGCAGATTGTATGAGTCTTTAATAGTTTGTATGAAGCATATTTTCCCAGCAATGTTGCGAAACTACGATACTGGAGCAAGGTCGAAGTGCGGCCATGCGGCTGATGTCGAATGTCAGCCGGCTTTCCACTCGCATCGTGTGATTATCGATAATCGGATACTTTAATCGATTCTAAAATCGGATGTGGTTGGGTTTTGTTTAATTGTTGGGGCTGAAGGTTAGTGTGTTGATTTATTTGTTTGATATAAGAGTATTTGTTTTAATCATTTTTGGATAAATCCTTGTAGATTGTGGTTTTCAACTCAAAATAAACAAAGGCTACTTATTTTATAAGTTACTTAAAAGCATTTGCAGATGACAAGATAGAATTATGAGTTCAACTTAACGGCTATAAGATTGAGAGGGGTTCCAGTTTTTGGCCCATAGTAAAGAAATGTATGCCAAAGCTGTTCAAGAATCCAGTACACTACGTTCAGCATATTTACCACTCAAATACGTTAAAAATTAAAAGAAAAAATCAATCCTTGACCGAAACTGATGACACTGCCGTTGATATTCGTTCATACTAACAACTGACAGCTCATTGATATCATTTCATATACAAACCACGTCTCATACACCCAGCTTTGGAATAACCCACACACCATGTAATGTCACTCCTTAGTTTAAAAATAAATATTAAGGACTTGGTCTTCCCCGCGGTGTCGCTCACATCCCGTGGAAATTACTTCCTGAATTGGGATAAAATATAGCCTATGTCAACCAGGGATAGTAATAAATATACCCTATATTATCCGGGACATATTTTTTGATATTATTATGCTACCCATTTTTTACCAAATGTCCCTTACAGTACTTCATATTTCCGGTATCGATATTCTTTACATTAGGCTTTCCAAGGGTGATAGAATTTTTTAAATCGGTTCAATAGTTTTGAACCATTTACTTTATTTTTTGGGTACCAAGATGTTTTTCTCTTCATAATATTAGTGTGGAGAGACTAATATATGTAGATGTCCTTGAACAAAGTTATCAGTCAATCAGACCATTTTCATTTCCGATTATCGATTGCCGAAATCGGATGAGTGATGCTCAAGGTAGGTATCGATTACAAACCGATTACGTCTCAATATGAGTAATACCTACTTTATGTGAAACGGACATTTTAAAATTTCGAGAAATCCGAGTTCGGACATACCTAAATTAGATTATTTTAAACTAGCCGATTTCCCGTGGTTTCACCCGCTTGCTACTGCCGTGGCGGGATAAAATATAGCCTATGTTACTGGGGAAGAGTGGAGCGTTCCCACAGTGAATGATTTTTTCGAATCGGTTCAGTAGTTTCGGGGTCTTCAGGGACAAACAAAACAATGATTCTAGATTAATATCTTATTTTAAGGTTTTTTTTTTGGCGATGGCAGGTATTCTACTTAGCTATAATCAAACTATCGCTAACAATACATTTTATAGTAATTTAATTGCTTCCTACTCCTTTCAAGAAGATTTTTTTGCCCTAACATAAAAAGGACAGCATAATTCTAAGCTTTTAGATAAACCCTATATTTATAATACCATATCTAGACCTATTACATTATTAACTACACAATAGACAATATTGTCTATGACTCAATCACGGAACTAGTAAGACTAAAATCAAAATACTTGACACTCTAAAAGTAAGAGTAAAAACAATAATTTACAATATTAATTATTTCTTATGCACTATTTCCCAACTTCAGAAGGTCATACACAAACGGACACACAGAATTACATTGGTACTAAAAATTGGTAATTTAATAGTTTGTAAGGAAACTATGAATTAAGTTCTTGTGAAATATTGTTACTGCTAAAGTTATGGATGAGTGAACAAAGATGCAGTACTAAATTAGTGATTTATTGTAGTTTTTTGGTGAACTGCAAATAAATCGCAGTGGTTGCAAGCGTAAATATGTGCAAGTCCCGGGTTCATTTTCTGGGAGGCTAATCGGTTTGGGCTTTAGTTTTCACAAAGCAACCCGAAGTCTGGAAGTTAGCGGTGTTACATCCCCAAATCTACAGTGATATACCTAGATTTTTGTGGCATTCCATCAAGGCAGTTTACAAATAAAGAAAAAAATATTCATAATGCAAAATTACATAAAACCTCATCTTCACAAAACAATGCTACAATTCATACATAGAAATTACCTTGAGAGAAACTAACTAGCTCCCATGGCCTTGCAACGTTTCATAACATACAGACACACACATTAACACTACATATATAATATAATAATAACTCCTTGTAAACAATAGAAAGTACTTATATAATCTGTGCAGTTCGCGCTTGCCTGTTCTCAGCTGTCAAAATGTCACTTTTGAAGTTAGAACGAGTAAAGATGGCTATGGTTTGGTATGAATAAGCACTTTCTTTGTGGTTTTAAAATGTGAAACTTATGTAATATTGGTTTGGGATGATGCCTCATCAATTTATAAGTTCATCCTTTGATGATCCAAGTTATGTTAAAATATACTTTCTTTGCTTAAGTATAAGCCTTCATTCGCCACATTCAACTGTTGAATCCAGTGAAATCTGTACACATTTTTTACATCAGTTTACCTTGTCAAACTAATCAAAAGACAAATGAAAAACCCAAAACGTATTTTGAACTTAGAACAAAAATTACCAACGAATTTCCAATTAAGATTATCAAATTACAAATCACAAATTAATATCTGGACAATAATACCTTCAGAAAAAGGCGGAACCTACCATGATTGACTTTTAAAACAACTACCAAAAAATCTAATTTAAAATTAATGGCTAGGACACAATAACGGAACCAAATAACTTTTAAAAACAATACCTAAATCCGTTTCTTATCACGCATAGTACAATTGGGCACAGATTATAAAAAGGTCACTGAACTAATCAAGTAATCTTACATTCATTCGTTCGTTCATTTCCTGGTTTATTTTTAATCACACCAAGGCCAGGGTGACATTCTGCCTTGTTCAATTAAAACCATATTTGTATCCGGAAGGAAATATATAATAAAATAAAAAGATTAAAATAACTGTTTGTTTAATTGTCAGTTCCGAAAACAATTGAGTTTTTAATGGTGTAATGTTATTTTTCTGTGAATAACAAAGGAACGTAAATCGCGTGTGAATAGTTAAATCGTCGGTTAAAACTACGATTACTGAGTAATTCGTGTCAGTTCCCGTTAGTAAAAGGCACGTGACATTTTTATTAGTATGACGATTAAGACACATCGAAAAAGTCGTGGCGGCCTGGATAAAGAACCAACCTCTTTAGTATGAGCACGGGTTTGATTCCAAGTCCAGGCAAGTAACAATGCAATTTTTCTAAGTTTGTTTGTACTTTATAAGGCGGGTGGGAGGGCGCAATAAACTATAGGTCCCGGTTGTCATTGAACATCCTTGGCAGTCGTTACAGGTGGTCAGAAACCAGTAAGTCTAACACCAGTCTTACCTAGAAAAATCGATCCAATAACGGTAAATCGTATAGTAGTCATTGATGTATCTTGAAACCATTTAACGACATAATATATGGTGAAAAAGTAATGTAGTTTTCACAAAAATAAAACACACTCGCTTTAGTTTATTATACAATTAGCTTCGCTATCTCTCGACATATTTTTTTTATTACTACATTAGAAAGATGACGAACGAACGTTTATTGTGTTTTTGTGATCTTAATTAAATTATAAAGCTGAAAAACGTTTGCTTGAACTACTGGACCTATTTGAGTTCTTTCAGTGTTAAATAGGCCATTTAATGAGAAATGGTTAAATGAGAAGATTCCATAATAAAGTCTTAAATCAGTAACTAGGAAAAATCATTAACATTTCCCATTATTTCCCAAGTTTGACCTACATAAAACTAAAAAAATAACCTAAATATCAAAGACATGATATAATAACATCAAACTCCACGATACTGCGCCCATTAATCGTTACAGCTCAAACATTCAGGTCAGTTCGCTACGTAATCGAATGTGGCGCGCGCGCTCGCCCACTTTCCTTCTCTGAGCACTTTCGTTTTCACTGGGTGTGACGTCACGGTAGAAGATAACTTTGTATCGGTTTTTGAGATGTTTTGAGCCGTTTTTGGGTGTTTTTTTTTAGTTTTTAGAGTAGTGGAAAAAGTCTGTTTTATGTGTATTTCGTTTATTTATTGGTTGAATTTAATGATCTCATTAAAAGACCTTTTGTTACACATACTTACCTCCCCACTCAGAGACATTTAATGATTACTTAAGCCATTCCTTAGTGAAGGATTTGTATGACATTCCGTCACTAATGAATGAGTGACTTAAGTAATCATTTACCCCCTTACTTATAAAATCTCTAATCACCTTCTAAGCAACATTTTAACTAATCACTACTTAAAGTCTTAAGTAGTGATTAAATGTTAGTTAAGACATGCTTAAGCAACGTTTATAAGAAAGAATTTTCTTAAATAGCCCTTAAGTATTACTTATATTTAATTCACGTTTATAAGTAAGGCTGTAAATGTCTCTGAGTGGGGAGGTTAGAGTTCAATCTTAAGTTTGTTTCTGAACTTTATCTGGTCAAGTTTTGAGAAGATTGTAATGCTTTGTATAAATAAGTATTTTTATCAGGTTTCACGCTGTTAAATTCCATTATGATTTTATATGAGTAATTTTGATAAGGCATTGCAACATAGTCAAAGCTAGCTTTAAAACTATTAAAGGAATACAGTTTTCCGTTATATTTTCGGCCTTGAACAACTTAAAACAACATCGAATTAATTACATAACATAATCATTAAAAAAGAATAAAATATGGCACTATGTCCTAAAAAAATATATTAATTGCACATCCATTATGTTGGTACAAAACATGCCAACATGAGGCTCATTCATCAAATATTGAAACTAGAATTAAATTAACATATTTTTGTCATTAACTGCAAAATTAATAACTTAATTATTCGATTTTAATTGATCTGTTGAAAACATTGTTGAAAGGTTCTTCTAACTTACAGACAGACACGTGTTGCTGGGGAGTTTGTTGCGCCACTTCTTCTTCCCAGCAAAAACACATAGGAAGTGGTGAAGGGTGGGCGTTTTGGGGACTGTCTTTTGCAAATTTTGACGTTCAAAAAGGACTGTTCTACAGCCAATTTTCAAAAAGTACATACATGATTTTAAGTTTGAATCTTGTGAAATGATTGGTGAAATAAAAGGTTTTTTGGATTTGTTTACATATTTAGAAATAATCGGGACTTAAACGCAATACGATTGGTGCAATACAGCCAATAAAAAATACATCTTTTCTTTATATACAGTCCTTTTATATACAAAGGTTCCTTTTATATCGGGTGTGTCGTTCACAATCACATTAAATGAAATGCGATAATATACTAGTTAATATATGTCCATTAACACAAACAAAACAGAAAAATACGTAAAAATAAAAAAATGAATTTTTCAAACAAAGTAAATAGAATAAAAATGTGCGAAAATTGGAACACCATATAAACGTCAGTCATTACAAACAACTGAAATTCTCTTTGAAAACTGACAGCTGTCAACTGATCAAAACATTCGATACTCCTAACTTTATCTCTGCTTTACACATGATGTTGTAAATTATAAAAACGAAAAATGACTCCTGTGGCCAAACCACTGGATGGATTGGTAAACATTTTTTACAATTCGCCATAGAATAGGTATCATAAAGTTTATGCGATAGGATTTAATGTGATTGTGAACGACACACCTTGTATACCCTTCGTATGGAGCGCAGATATACGCAAGCCCCGGGGCTGCTGGATGGTTCGAAAGAGTTCGGTCATTTGATGATTTTTGCTATAGTTAATAAATACATAAACGCAAGCCACAATCAATTTTCTATTTTTTTATAATTAGCGGCATACCAGCAATTAAGTCCCTATTTGTTAATACTTTTACAGACTGGTGAAATTCTTGAAGTTACACAGACCTATTAGGTCATAGTGGATAATCTGTTACACAATGCCGATACAATCTGGGTAAACTAGATAATCATAATGAACTGGTTTTTATTACATACTCGAGTTGCTCGCTAGAATTTTACAATTAATTCGTTTCCAAAGAGAATTGGAACGTGAATAAGATTGGACAACTGATGTGCAAAAAACTTCCTTATATCGAAGTCATAGTGATATAAAATATAAAATTTATTGTGTTGATTATTGTAGTTTAAGAATAGTAATGTTATATAATGTTTAGATAGTTAACTGTACCTACTAAGATTTTATTGCATGCAGAACAATTACAATATAATATGTCCGTTTTTATGCAAAATGGAACCACTCGACAAATTTCATTTTTTACTTTTTTTGAAGAATACTAATGTAAAAGTGGTCTAAATTCTTATACAAAATTTTAATATACCTTCTTTCCAAGGGGGAAATCATGTGGTTCTTTTTTGTATAAGAATTTAGACCACTTTTACATTAGTATTCTTCAAAAAAAGTAAAAAGATGAAATTTGTCGAGTGGTTCCATTTTGCATAAAAACGGACATATTATAATGTTTAGTTCACCACGGTTACAAACGACAATACTATATTTAGTATAGAACATGTTTTCTTAATATTAGATATAAACTACATTCGGCCATTAGTTTCAAACGCTTCCCGTAGTATCATCTCGGCACACCCTCTATAAAAAGTAGCCCATAGCCCTTCGTCGATAAAAGGGCTATCTTACACTGAAAGTTTTTTGCTAATCGGACAAGTAAGTTCCTGAGATAAGCGCGTTTGAAAAACAAACTGTTAAGCTTTATAATATTATAGAATAGATAGGTATACGTAATACCAGTGACTTGTCAAGATATGGGGAAATCCCATTACAATATGACCTTTACACGGCACTAATTGGTCTCATAATTATGCATTTAAAATACGTAGGTATTAATGACAGAAGAAAAATAATATTAAAGCTTCCTAACATGATTTCATACACCAGAAATATAATAAGATCGCGATAGAATAAAATAGCGATTTCACAGAATTATAGACTTTTAACACAGCAATAAAAATATGTCAATAATATCAACGGGTATTGTTTGTAATAACCGGTTGACAGGTGCAATAAAAGTGTGTTAAAAATACGATTTAAAAAAAAATACACAGAAAACAAATTCGACTTTAAAATCGATTGTTAATATTAGAAAAAAGGTAAAAACTCATTTATTTAATAACGTTATAAATTAACATTATCTCGTATTTTTCCTTCACGGTAAACTAATAAAATATTTTTAATTTATTTGTCATACGTTTTAAAATGTCAAATAAATCAGTGTTGGTAAGAAAATAGTAATAAAGTGTGCAGGTGACATAAACTCTGTGTTTGCTTGTATTCTGAGAATTGAGAGATTTTTATTATATTGTTTATATTAGTTGTACGAAAACATTTAATGATACATGAGTCATTTTGTACCTATTTATTGAAAATGTTTTGAAATCGTGATTTGAAGGAGTTTTTGAACCTTATAAAACTTTGGCGAAATAATCACATAGATATACACTTCCAATTTATAGAGCCTTCAAAAACTCAAAGAACGCTTATGGCTTTCTCAGTAAAAAAACCTTAGTTTTTAACTGACTTCTCAAACAGAGAATTCTAATAAAGAACAATCAAGTGAAATTATGTAAACATTCTCAAAAATAAACATATTTTAATTTTCTATTACATGCCAGTAGTTTCGTAATACACACATACTTATTTATATCTATGCTCGTATGGGAAATACAGACGAAAAGTTCCCATAATAACTATTTACTGTGTATGTATAATATAACATTATATTGTTTTAAGTATGTACATAAGTCATATATTAGTATAAGTAGGAAGTCTCTGCCATGTTAGCAATAAAAATAAAAGTTTTGAGTGATAAAAAGTGTTCTTAATATGTATTTATTTTTAGATTTTATAAAATTAATTGAATTATTAATTGCTGATCAATTTAAAGATAGCTTTCAAATGGATAAAATACTTTTTTTGATTGTTTTTTTAATAAATAGGTTAACTTAACAAATAGTTTTCAGCTCGCCAATTTATCATAAAATTAAAATGTATTTGAAAGTAAGTACTAAATAGATGTTATCTTCTAACTAGGTGTTTTTTTTTTTGTTGACAGTATTTAATTTTCCAGACATTAGCCCATAACATAAATAGGCTTCACAAGAATGTACTTGGTAGTTTCCACAGGTCACTAGCGGAACCGCAGGCGGAAAGTATATTAGTAATATTCTACGATAGATGTGCTAGTGATTAAACATAATTTTGTTTAAATACAACTACATATTATCGTCTTTAAAAATTACAAAAGTCTGCACTCCAAAAATACATTATTATATCATCCATTACACTACAATAATAAAAATAAATAAAAACTGGCATGCAACCGCGTCGCTTCCCGTTCCGAGTGACGGGTGCGAGTGACATGACAATACCAGTTACGTCATAATGACTGTAGATCGAGTAGCTAGGAGAAATTGTGATTTCTTATATATTGTTGTTATGTGGGATTTATGAACCGTGACTGTTGGGTAAAGCTTTGCGAGTTTGCGGACGAGCGGGCAATACTTACTTAATATTATTATGTACTAAGTTTATAGGTACCTATATGGTACTTTATCATAATATTTTTCCGTTTGAAAGTATTCTACGATATTGAAACTGAAACTAGGTACCTAATAAATTGGAAATACTCATATCGAAAATAAAGGTTTTGATTATCTAAATGACCTTCTGATATCAGACCTGGACGCCTGAAAAAAGGGACCTAACTCTAGGAAGAATCCTTCCATGCCTTGGAAAGTCTTGGAAAACCTTTAGTTGTAAGTAATTACTCGAATAATCGTCATTTTATAGAAAATAGATTAGCAGACGCTCCTTTACAAACTAAATATATTAACGGGAAACACTTTTCTGGTACAAAAAAGAGAATTCTCATAAAAACTCATATATATCACCACCAACAAACAAGATTTTCTAATCACACTAGTTATGTCACGTGGCGCCACTCGACCGGTTCTGATTTAAACTTGGCCTGAGCTACCTGAGAGCGCTCACTAAATGTCAGCCAACGCCAATCTGTAATTGTACGTATTGAGCAACAGATACATTTTCACTTTTATTATTAGGTACTTTAGATAGATGATACTATCTACTTCCACTTGGATAATAAGCACCCATATGTTAAACATCATTCATCATTCATCATTTGCCTAGCCTTTTCCTAACTATGTATGTTGTGGTCGGCGTCCAGTCTAACCGGATGCAGCTCAGTACCAGTGTTTTCCAGGGAGCGGCTGTCTATCTGAACTCCTCAACCCAGTTGCCCGGGCAACTCAATAGCCCTAGGTAAGACTGATTGTCAGACTTACCTACTGGCGCCTGAGTAATGAAAATGTCAGTACTGACCAGCCAAAAACAGTGCATTTCTATAAAAATACGATCCAAAACTTGAAACCTTCAGGACGAACCAAAAAATAAAGACATACATTTTCTCAAAATATCACATGACAAATCCCAAAAACAATTTCCATTCATACAAATTTAGCTGCAAAAAGAAAAGGGAGATGTTTCGACGAGCTAATTTTAACCTCAGGTCAGATTGGACCCTCGAGGCATTGACCTACATCAACAATAAAGTATGTAAACACAGTCTTCGCAGGGTGAACACATTAAAATCGGTTTTTACTTGTTGCGTGAGAATCTAAAATAAGGATTGACGTAAGTGAGACTTACATGGGGATAAAAAAGTGTGGTTTTAGAAGTATTGGTTGATGGGTATCTAGGAAGGAAATGTTAGATAGATATTTAAACTGTGCTATCAAATTGTTGCTTGCTGGTTTTAAATGAAAATAAAATTGGCTTCATGTAGAGCAGAAAATACTAAAAAATTCCAATGCTTCTCTCTTCTCGATTGATCAATCGATTAGGCTTTCGTAAACCTAGGTTCTGATTATGAAGATACTGAAAATTCTAGTATTTCTAACAGCTCCACTAATCAATCGAATGGGTTTTCCAAAACATAGGTTTAGATATGATTGACTACAAGCTGCAGTGTTTTTTGAAGAAGCAAGTCCAGTTTCTTGATGCCTGATGAAACACGTCCCTGGCATGGCACTAATTTATAGACCTTTATTGTTGTTTGAAAGATGTAGATGATATGCCCATATGATTATCAGAGGGCAATGACCTGGTTTGCAGGTAATCGTCGCACTCCAGATGTTCATCTAAGGGCCGGAGATCACGCAATATGGGGTCAGAAAATACGAACCATATTTCATAATGGCAACATTTGGATGTAGTTTACCAGTGGTAAACCTTCATAAGTTACATGAAAATTGGCACATCTGTTTTAAACTTATCGGCTCGTTCAAAAAAAAAACAATAGAATAACCGATTAAGACCACATTTAGGTAGAATTATATGAAGTAAGTAGACATTAATTTTGATGCTCACAAATAAAACAAAAGTGATTGCCACAATTCAAATCTGCGTGGGAATTTCTGACCGATGAGGTCAAAACTTTTACAAAATGAACGATCTTCGTGTAAACATTACAAAATATTTATGAACCAAACATCAATAATGCTCCAGTGACCTTTCAAAATGGAGATGCATTAAACATAATGTAATGCTGGCCTACAAATGATGAGGTAACAGTTCGTGATAGCTTAATGTTCTGCAGTAATAATGCATGCAACTTTAATGATTCTTTCTTTCCCAAGATGTAGTTCTTTTGATTTACTGCTGGTGTGATCGTGAGGTAATAAGGTATAACCAGACTAGTTGTGGTTTTTTAAAGAGGTTGTAAAAATATAACAAAGATTATAAACATCTATGAATGCTTTGCTGAAAGGTATGGAACATAAGATTTTAGAAAGGGTAGAATTCAATACTCAATAAATTCTTTAGTAGCATTCCATATATTGTACAGGTCGTACATTTTATAGTTTTCAATAAACATGGACCCATTAGGACACAGCTTAAAGATTTTCAGTATCTTATTACATTGATAAATAGTTAATTTGAGTCAATGTTGAGATTGTCTATATTTGATATTTGACAGTATTCATAAAAAGATGTGGCTAATATGATAAAATTATTAAGTTAAGCTGGATACTTCAACTGTAATATTTAGAAATATAGCAAAAGTAAGAAGGTTTAGGACCAAAAACTAACATAGAACATTCTGGAATAATCCAAAAAACATCCAAAATTCGAGATTTCGCTGTCATCAAAGGCCAATACCCTTTAGGGAGAGCGCTGCTGACAGACACGATGATCAAGTCACCAAAAATACAAATTCAAAAAGAAAAAAAATCGATGATATGAAAAATGTTGCCATTTCTGTGTTTTGGTGGTCAAACCGACCGTGACTCATAATCTCACCAAAAAGGTGATATTATACTTTTTAAGGCAAAAGCCGTAAGAGTAACAACACACTGCAGAATAAACAGTCGGCCGACCGTTGATGCAAACATTTTCTTGAAGAAAATCTTGATTCCAATCAAAGTTTTCAATCGGTCTAGTGACGGCTAAATACCTGATTGCTGATTCCGAGTTTTGTAAGTTTACCCGCTCGATACGTTATTACAACCTGGCTGAAGTAAAGAGTCGTATGCTACATAACATGATTAGAATATAGTATGTTCATTAGTTTTTCCGGATAATGACGCATACTATTTCGCAAGTCAGCGCGTTTATAGCACGACCAAGTGCCGATGACAGCCTTTATGAAATAAACATGTCAAAAATGAATACTACTTAATTAAGTTGTATTATAATTTAACTTGCAAAACTCGCACTAGACACTCATGGCCTTACTACAAAAACTTTAACCACTGTTTTACACTTGTCTAAAAAAAATGTGGCTCCAAAATGAACCATATGTCAACGTCATAATTTGACAATTTTTTAGACAAGTCTTAAACTGACGTTAAAAAGTTTTTGTGGTAAGACGGTCAGATCTTTGCAATGTGCGTACTACCATTCATCTTCACACAGATTTATGAGCCCAAACAAACTATCGGCCGACTAAAAGTTTGCAGTATACTCTTAAAGTGTAGAAAGAACAAAAAAAATATTAGTTGTCCCTCCCATAAACTTCGCTTAAATATACACATCACACTCGTTTTCGCTTTAAAAATGCATTCACTTTATTTTTATTTCGGGTCGAGTAAGTTCTACAATCTTCATTTTACTCGAAGCCAATGTTTTTGTCTGTTTTGCGTATTTTATTGCGTATCTTGTTTGTTTTTGTTTTTAGGCTGGGCGCTGATTGCAACTTTTTGTCACCGTGACTTATTGTCACTTAGTCAAGTGCTATGAAAACTATACTGAGTGCGCTCATTATGGTGACGTGATAATACGGTGACAAATAGTTGCACCAACAGGCAATCCCAGAGCGACGTGACTGTCACTCGCCCTGTACATTACAATGGGAGTCCGCTCACTGGGTCCTTTTTGTCAATCAGCCGGCATACAAAAATGTACGATTTGTCACCCAAGAACAGATTCAGTGAGCGCATCGTGGGTGACAGCAGGTGACAGTGACAAAAAGTCACGGTGATGAAAAGTTGCAATCAGCGGCTAGCCTAAGGCTAGCCGCTGATTGCAACTTTTCATCACCGTGTTAGTAACATCAACATCTCTATAATAGTTGTTTACCCGGAAAAACCAACCATATCAATTATAATCGCATCAAAGTTACGTGGACAATAATCTTGCAAATCATCGTTGTAATCGATTTTCAGTTCAAAAGTCCGAAGACCGAAACAATGAGGTCAGCCAAAGGTCCCTTAGAATCGATTACTTGACGACATTAAATATAGCAATCGATAGAAAGCTAGAATCACCCGATATCTTAAGCAAACAATAAAAATTGTGACATCGGTTAAATCGAATCAAATCGATTATATTACGAATAGCATCGAATCGTTTACAGTCTTACAATGTAACGAGCATCTCACTACATTCGAAATTTAAATGATCAATTAGGGTTTCGAAACAAAGCCATTATTTTTTTTAATATTCACGGCGACGTTTCATGGGTAGGTTAAACTTTGCGGTAGGTTAAACGTGGTTTTTTCGCGGCTTCATAATAGATCGTTTTACCCCAGCACGTCTGCCCTTTACCCAGTAACACAAATAATGGCGCGTGCGCGAAAACCTTTCATAATCGTGCGGCTTACCGTCAGACGAAAGACGACATTAATCCTATAGATTTAAATACCATTTTTGAGTGTCGCTGTGACAGCAGTTGTGTCAAATTCGGATTTAGAATCATGACATTGGACGCGATCGCCGAGACAATGCGTGTTTCGAATTTCAAATTAACACTAGATTTTACAAATTATCGATTGCCGTTCCGGCCATAAGCTAACCCTTTGTGTTTTTTTTTTCTTAATTCTATGGCGAATAAAACAAGGTTGCATACCTCTTTCCGCATTGTAAGGACACTATGCGAAATCAAAGAAAGTGATTGCATAGACAAACGGAAATAGGAAGTTTTTATTGTTTATGTTATCTAATTTCCGGTGACATGTTGAATGGAGGTCAAGTTTGTATATCTGGTTACATGTTTGGGCTGGCTTAGCTACTAGTGATGTCACCCTTGAACTTGTGATCAGAACTAGAAAATTCGGAACACGAACGCAGCATACACAAAATATACATATATTTTTTAATGTAATCGTTGTGAAAAGTAGTTTACATAGGTAAGTACATGGGTACATTCATCATAAATGAGAAATAATAAGTAATTTATTTCCTCAAATCCGCACATATAATTTTCAAATTGATCTCTCGCTCTGGACAGTTTCAATAAGTTACCTCTATAACATCTTGTACAAATAACCGACACAGTGGCGGCATATTGGGCTGACAAAGTGTAGTCTCACTATAAGACATGTCATGAACACGAAAGAAGAATAACCGACAAAAAATATTAATTGACAAACACTATCTCCTACCAAAGAAAAATTTCTAATACCAAACAACAAAAAAAAACAGACGATCTCAAAAGCCAACGGTCTATTAAATTATGCGTGGCGAACTGCCGCCATTGACACGATTCTTCTAGCGGCCGTGTCTATGAAAACATTAAGGTTTGTAATTAAAAAACTCAATTACAGATATAAGAGCGATATTAATGTCAATGTTAGAGATGTAAAAAGTATGCGCTTGAACCTTTGTGGTGGTTTTATTTTTGGTAATGGACATATACGTTCGCTCTAGTCGAATTTACAGGCTTGGTACAAGAATGATGCGACAGGAGAAAGAAGTTTACAGTTCATGAAAAGAGCAACTGTTTTTAGCCATTCCCAGTTTTGAATATTGTCAATTTTTCACTTTAATTCCCATTTATCATAAAAATAAATTAGTTTCACCCGTGTCCCGAGGTAACTGCTTCCAGTAGCCGGATCGTGAAAAAACTCCAATGTCCTTCTCTCGAGTCTAAGCTACTTCCTCTCTAATTTACAGCTTGAACAGTTCAGCCATTTTCGAGTAAGTAGTATGACCAACATGACTTTCTTTTATATCTTATATACTTCTCATTTATTATAAATATTGTATCATAGTATCCTTTCGAGTTATTATTTATTATAGTATCCTTTCGATAAAACCCACGACACACACATAAAAAAGCCTTGCACAACACACCCAAAAAACCAAAATCAAAACCGCAAAACACAACAAAACGAAGCCATGCAAACGAACCGATTAATCAAATCGATTAAAAAAAATCGAAACCAAGCCAGTGTGGCTTATCGATCATCGTTCAACACCGTTACGCACACACAGACTTACATAACGCATCTTCACACGAGCGGTTATACAACGTAGCTTAATTACATATTGTTCTACTGAGATTTATAATGGGGAGATGTACTGAGGATTTTGTTTGCAAGTGAAAAGAAATTGTCTCAACATCTGTCTAGCCTTTCTCAATTTAGTTGAGAAATAATTTAACCTGGAGCGGATATTCAAGGATTAAAAAAATATACCTCTAACGGCCAGTTTCTTCATCAAAAGTTAAAGTTAAAGTAATGTCTAAAGTAAAAGTAACGGTCAAATACGTTTTTTCAAGGCTAAAGTGACAGCAAAACTAATAGAAAAATTGAATTTGACCGTTACTTTTACTTTAGACATTACTTTGACTTTTACTTTGGCTTTAACTTTTGATGAAGAAACTGGCTGTAAGACTACATAGATACCTTTTTATGATAGCTTACCTGTTTTATATAGGTAAATCTGGTTCTTTAAACCTAACAGACAGACATGTGTTGCTGCAGTTTGTTGCGCCACTTCTTCTTCCCAGCAAAAATACATAGGAATTGGCAGAGGGTGTGCATTTTGCGACTGTCTTTTGTTTTGACGTTTAAAAATTGCTGATGTATCAGACTTTGAATAAAATATTTCGAGCTTGAATGTACCTATAGACAGACAGGTCAACCTACCCGAATCTGTCAAATACCAATAGAACATTAACCTTCTACTATTGTATTAAGGTTGAACATGTATTGAAGAAATTCTCTGTACGTCATTTTATTTACATATTTAATAGTGACGATTACGCATATTCCTTTCTACTTAGAAGCAAAGATTTCTCACAAAGCAAATGCCGTCACTACACTAAGAAGAATCTTAGAAGTTTTTCAAACAACTAGCAAGGAAATGCTTTACTTTATTATTTGCAAACAATTAGGAATATTTGCTCAGTAATACGAGCAGGATGTCTCACGCCTTATTTGTCAGAATAAACATACGTTATCGTCATATTTCAAAGAAAATATCACAGTCAGTAATCTATTTTTGGGTTTTGGTTGAACCATTAAATGTTAATGTCCTTAAATGTTAATGGCTCAACTCAAAATTCTCAAATCACGCATTTCAATTTCATTATATCAATCATGACAATTTTTCATTAAATAACTGACTAGCCGTTTTCCGTGGGTTTACCCACTTCCCGTGGGAACTACTGCCCATATCGGGATAAAATGTAGCTTTAGAACAGTGAAATAATTTTTCAAATCGGATCTGCAGTTTCGGAGCCTTTACTTTCCTCTTTATTATACATGTTTAGATAGTACCTATAGATGACAGGGCTCTCTTACAAAATAACTAACTACATATGTATAAAGTTCCATTGTTCACCAGTGAAAATCTACCACCAAGTGTTGTTTGGTTACTCCATCTATACACACATACATGAATAAATGAGTCAACCGTCTCAATTTCCTTACAAACCTCATGTAGGTAATCCAACAGATATAATTCGTGGGATTCTAGTAGAATTTCGTAATTCATTGCAATTGCTTCCTTGAGGTGGTAACTGGTAATCAAAACCGCGACCCACATGCGCCGGTCAGCTTTCTTAACCACTGACCGTAAATGTAGAAAACACATAACTGACTGATTATTTTTAGACGGGGAATTTGCATTAGACGCAGAAAGAAGACAGAACACTTGGAAATGAAGATTGACGAAAATATACGGCTGTTAGTGCAAAAAAAAATGTAGTAGTTCTAGTAAGTGGTTTTCGGTAGGCGTGACAATTCGTAATAGATAGGTATACTTTGTCCTTACTAATATTATAATTGCAAAAGTATCATCTCGGTTTGTCGCACTTCCACTATTTTTCTTCCGCTATTTTTAACTGGGTACGGGAAGTGTTTTTCTCCGGGCACTGGTGGAACAATTAGTAGTTAAAAAGATAGACCTATCGATGAGAGAAAACATAAGAATTTAAAAAAATCTTTGAAAAGTCGAGGGGACAAGGCGAAGGGAATCTGATATCCATAAAGTTACCATCGTGACTTATAATTTAAAAAGGGCACATTGTAAACAGAATTTTGGCGCCAAAAAACATTAATTCTGTCTGGAGTGACCTAAAGGTTCGAACATATAAACTAAACAAATCCATTTATTACCCTTTTATCGCGTGAGAATGAAAAAAAAGTTTTTATTTTTATTTTACTCTTTTATTAAAAGAAGGTCACGCGGAAAATCGAAGTTGTAAGCGTACATCATTAACATACAATTTAAAAAACCGGCCAAGTGCAAGTCGGAATCGCGCTCGAAGGGTCCCGTACCATTATTTATAAAACCGCATCTACCTGTTGCCCTTATTGATATCGAGCAAAAATAACGTTTGTTGTATGGAAGCCCCCCAAAATATTTATTATATTCTAGTTTTCAGTATTTGTTGTTATGGCGGCAATAGAAATACATCATCTGTGAAAATTTCAACTCTCTAACTATCACGGTTCATGAGATACAGCCTGGTGACGGACGGACAGAGGAGAAAAAACAATAGGTCCCGTTTACAATTTGGGTACGGAACCCTAAAAAGCATCACCCTCTTTTTCAGCTTTCTTGATGTTGCTTAAAAAACCGGATGCCGACCCCAACCAACATAGAAGAGCTTTCCTCTTCTATGCCTTCTATGCTAGACAGGTGGTTAAAAATCTCAACATGACCTTGACATCTAATAATAATTATAAAAATCAGTTTATGAGCAATAAAAACGATGTATTTACATTAATATGACCTGGTTTTTTATCATTAATTTATAATTAAATGTTTTATACTATCGTAAAAGACAATCAAGAGTTAATCAAAGAGGTAAAATTTGACATAAATTATTATATTATTATAGGTGTTTGACTCAAGGGCCTTTTGATAAAGATCTGTCAAAATATTATTGTATCTCTGAACAAGCTTCTGCCAGTGGTTTCACCCATGTCCATCTGCACGGACTACTAATCATCCTCCGAGCCTTTTCCCTACTATGTTGGGGTCGGCTTCCAGTCTAACCGGATTCAGCTGAGTACCAGTGCTTTACAAGAAGCGACTGCCTATCTGACCTCCTCAACCCAGTTACCCGGGCAACCCGATACCCCTTGGTTAGACTGGTGTCAGACTTACTGGCTTCTGACTACCCGTAACGACTGCCAAGGATGTTCAATGACAGCCGGGACCTACAGTTTAACGTGCCATCCGAAACACAGTCATTGGTGTCTAAGATATACTTAGAAAGTACATACGCACGGACTACTAATACTGAAAGATTTTTTCAATTCGGTCTAAGAGTTTTTGAGCTGACCGTGTTCAAAGAAACATAGTTTTTAGTGCTATAGGTATAGACCAGCCGAACTACTGCTCAATGCTCATGCCTAGTTAAAATATAGCTTATGTTCACCAGGGGATAATATAGCTTCCCAACAGTGAAAGGATTTTCCAAATCGGTCAAGAAGTTTTGGAGCCTATTCATGTCAAACAAACAAACAATTAAATCTTTCTTCTTTTTTATATAAGTAAAGATTAGAAGGTCGCAAGATTGGTCAGGGACGCGCATAACTTTCAATTAATGTTTTTGGGCTTACATTGTAAACTTGGGAGCATTAAATCCGGTTCCCTAAGATCTAAAACACTTAAAAGTTTGGTCTTTTGCGCGTTTTTGAACTTATGACGTCAATCGAAGCCATCTTTGAACCAGCAAAGCTTCTAGACAATGTCGGTACGAAGGAATGCGCAAAAAGTACCTAATGGCTAACTTCAGAACTGCAAAATTATGTAGCACAAATAGTAATTGAGGCACATAAGGCAAAACTGATGACATAAACCGACTTCGAAAATGGGAAGTAAGTAAAAAGAAAGGCGGTAATCTTTTAATCAGTACATCGCTAAGTAATTTAGTTTCTTTTTCAGAAAATAAAAACAAATACTAGCCGTTCCGCTCTGTTATGCAAACATTTTAAGACCAAAGTAATGTTGCTAAAACAACTGTTAGTACCCATTTACTTTTTAAATTCAATTGCCTGTTTCAGCTTAAACTTTATATATCATAATTTTATTTTTCATGTATTTTCCATTGCTAGAGTAAAATAGGCCGATTTTCAGCCACGGCGGCTATTATTGCTAAGGGGAGGACATATTAGTGCAGGCACATTTGCGCAGACACAGGTGCACTCACTATTCCTTCACTCTCATAACCCGCTGGGACGGCAATCCGACACGACCGGAGAGAGATCAGGCGTAGGACCGAAACCAACGTACTCTCCGATACATGGGTGTAATTATTCACCAACTTTCGGACTGCGAGCGGATGTCAATCTCTTCAAATCCACAAAACAATTGTTAGGAATATACAGTTTGTATAAAAGTATCCTTTTTTTCAGCAGAACAAAAAACCTTTGACGCCCAGGTCATTGATGTCTATGGTTTATTTTAAATGCATTTTTACCGCGAAGTTGCTAATCACCACGAAGGTCGTACTATGACTGTTGTTTGTCTATGCTTTTAATATGATTTAGAGTGGCACATGTGGTGTGTAAAAATGTAATTATCAGTACCTTTTGTGAGGTCGGCTACTTATCTTAAGGTTATATATTATGTATTTTTGGACGTACATTATATTTTTTGTCTGAATCTAAGAACATATGCAAAAGAAAATCGTTTCATATTCGAATGACACATACAGCCTACCTGTAAAATACACCTAAGTGGAGTGAACTGGAAAAAAATCGATATCTCTTTTTATTTATTTTTAATATCAGTCACGAATTTTACCTTCAAGGGTCTTTGGCCTACCTGGGTACGTTTTCACAAACCGTGGAAAGGTATGTATATTAACAAAGTTGACCAAATAATACATATTAAAAGGCAAACCGTCTCGTTTTCGTTTAGGTCATCTCTGAATTTCTCTATGTTACAATGAAAATCGCGTAAAAATTTCTTCAGAGCCTGGTTTTATAGTTGATCGATCTTAAGTTTAGGGAGAGGTAGTAAACATAGTTAAAAAGAACAATGTCAGACGTCCATAGTAACTTAGGCTCAATAAAAATATTTCATGTACAGTGAAAATTCTTACAGTTTTTTGTGTAGTTTAATGTCAGAAGCTTTTCTATGTTTTCCACTTTTACATTGAACTTCTCAAAACCAAATTATTCCAAATTATTAAAACGAAAAACCTGAACTCGATAAACAAAATAATTACTTATTAAAATGATATTTTTTTTTGAAAAGTTCTAGATAACAATTAAAGGTTTTATAAGAAGTTAGTATTTTATATTAAAATTTTTGTAGTAAAGAACTTTGTGTCCGTGAGAATTTAGTTTTAAAAGTTGATTGGGTGGGCCGAAACCTGACATTGTTCTTTCCTTGAAATATAACATCAGTATATTTTTATCAATTTATAACATAATTTATACATACTAAAAACGCCATTACTATATATACATCAGAAAGGTACCTACATTATACCAATAGTACATAGTACCTACTTAACATTGTCCGTTATAACAAGACCTTTCAATCTCTTTCAAATGACTCATATTAACTTTAAATATTGAAAAAGGACAGGTCAACAAGTCCTGGTTATGTTTGTCTGTTTATTTTGTGTTTGTTTGTAAAACACTTATGGGATGCAAAGTCAGTACGTCATTTCCTAAAGCAAATAAATGACCAACACTTAAAAATATAGTTATTCCATAAAAATATGAATCCATACCATCTTTATTAACTAGCCGTTTTCCCGCAAATTCACCCACGTCCCGTGTGAACTACTGCCGTCACCCGGATACAATATAGCCTATGTTACTCGGGAATGTTTTCCAAAAGCTTTCCAAAAGTGAATATTTTTTCAAAGTGGCTCAGTAGTTTCTGGGCCTTTAGGATACAAACAAAAAAGAAGTTTCCTCTTTTTTATATTAGTATTGATAAAATATTCTCCAATTCAATGCATTTTTTTAAGTAGCAAAAAAATCAAACGATTCACACTACAGAAAGAAATGCAGATAAAGCCATTGCGGCCTACACCATAAGCGGCTACATATCACGTTTTTATCACAATTACCGCGTTCTGACGTCCTGTGTTTAATGCAAGCGTCGAAAGTCGTCTGAGAGGTTGGACAGGATGCGTGCACTTACCGGCTTGCGCCCGCGACGATTTGAGAGAAAATCCTACTCATGAATGAAATATTTTCCGCTGGGCCTTGAGAAAATTTTACTGTGGATGTGTGAAGGACGTAATTTTTTGATCAAGTTCACCGATGATATTAATGTTCGCTTGTCTGAAAATAACTACTTAGTTTGAAAATTGAACGCGAAAATTCATGTTGGACGTGAAAATAACTTAATGCCAGCTCGTAACTAACTCAAATACTTGGCACGTCTTACCCGATCGCAGGAAATAGTTCATGTGTGGTAGTAGTTTACATATACACGCGTGGAACCGCGAGAAACGGCTAGTACGTATATTGCATTACCGAAAGTACTTTAAAATCGATTTTAGAAGACTAATAGTGTGTACCCAAAATATTATTAAAATAGATTATCGATTCTTCTTTTTGTCGATTATCGATAGGTGACTAATACAATGTGTTGATGGGCTTAAAAACTCCTCCTAAATGCACACGAAATAGCCTAAAGAGCAGACAATCGACTAAAAACTTCAGTAGGTAGTTGGCCAACTAATAATCGACTATTTTCTTTTGCAAATGATTGATGACCATATTTAAGTAAATGCTAATGTGCATCATTTGACATTTTAGCTTTAACTTAATTCATTTTCTTTTTAATATTGACGGAATAAATTGTACAATACTATTTGTACAAAAAACCATTAACAATTAAAACAAAACTATTTCAAAATAATTTAATCGATAAATTACTAACTGTCAAGAGTTTTGTTTACCTATAATTTGCAATTTATAATATTTTTATCCGATTAATTAAAAAGAGTATATACATATGTATAGTAAAACAAAGTATGACCAAAGCATTCGGAAGTCGGACCTGACCGGTTGACCATCACAACAGACACGAGAATCGATTCACGATTATCGATACATACGATTTCCGATTACCGATACAATCGAATAATGTTGACAGGGGATTAAAATACTCGATTAATATTGATTGTATGTTTGTTGAATGTGACATATGAGACCTTCGAAATCTTCCTAGTAGGTACGGTAGCTGGGGACTAATACATCATCTTACTTCAATAAGCTATCTGTCTATTTATTGCTTATTAGAGATAGACTTTTGACAAGTAATGTAAATTTTCTCTCTCTAGTAAACATATCTATGAATAAAAGGGTTATTAAAACCCGCTATAAATCAATAAAAAAATCTGCATCTAATGTTTGTATTTTCCAAATAAAATCGACATGGTAGCACTTTAAAAAATAAATTAAACACTAGGTACGATTAACGATAAAATAAGTTATCAACTATTATAAATTGACAGTGTCATGACTAATTGGGGAATTAATATTATTTATGTAAACAAGCCAATTACCTGTTTATTTATTTTTTGTTTTTCAACGACAGGGGTTTGACTTTTAATATCTAGAAGTCAAATATATGTCTTACACATAAACTATTTGGATGATGAATTCATATAAAATACTAGGCTGGCCTTTATTTAGTGATATATTGAAAAAAAAAATATTATACACAATTTGTAAATAAGAATTAAGTAATTTCTTACAGCTAAAAAATGCTTAGGAAATTAATATTTTCCGCTAAGCTAAAGTGACAACTTAAAGTTATATCGCAATTTTTTTTATGAGCCATAATTGGCACAAACACTACCCATAAGACCATAAGACATACATTAACGACTAATAGGGCCAATTTCAAAGCGGAAATTAGACCAATCACCAACATTGCCAATAAGCCAACATCACGTAAGGCCAGCACCAATGTCACCAACATTGGTTACGAAAAAAAAATATTCATATCATCTCCCGAGCCTTCTCCCAACTATGCTGGGATCGGCTTCCAGTCTAACCAGATGCAGCTGAGTACCACTGCTTTACAAGGAGCGACTGCCTATCTGACCTCCTCAACCCAGTTAACTACCTGGGCAACGAAATACCCGTTGGACTGTGTCAGACTTACTGGCATCTGACTACCCATAACGACTGCCAAGGATGTTCAATGACAGCCGAGACCTACAGTTTAACGTGCCCTGCGAAACAGAGTCATTGGTGTCCAAGATATACTTAGAAAGCACATACAAACTTAGAAGAGTTGCATTGGTACTTGCAGGACCTGGACTCGTCATACTTATGGTCGGTTCTTTACCCACTAGGCCACCATGACTTCTTTACCAAGCAACATTGGTTACGAAAAAAATCTTTATAACCTAAAAAAACCTTGAAATTTGATCTTGGACTGGATTAGACATGGCCTGTCATTGCAGTCCGAGTCACGTGTCTATTAAGTAATTTTGAGCAGGTATACATAATTCATTGCAAATTTTTAACGACCCTATTTGTATGGCAATAGAGTTGGTTTTCGCTTGATGTTTTTTTATGGGGTTTAAGTGTCTATCTTAATTGCAAAAGCGTGTGTGTGCATTTTTATTTTATTACGTAACTTGTTGTTGGTTGTTTTTATCTGATAACGGTGGTTTGATGGTAGATAGGTGTTGAGTTCCGGGTAGTTTGAAACGAAATAATTTCTTGGCCATCTTCTAAGTTAGCTTAACCGTTTATCCCGGTGCCGAGATAACCACTTAACGCAATCGTCTGAACTGTCCTTTTACAAGCTCTACTCTATCTGCACTCTAAATTCCATTAAAAACGGTTCTATAATTTTGGTGTAAAAGTGCAAAAATAAAGACACATCATATTGTTAATGCATCAATTTTCATTGAAGATACGTCTAGTATACTTCTTCCTCAATATTATCGATGTTGTACCTAAGTAAACAGGTATTAATGTATGGTTAAGGTCATTGCTCTCAAGTTATGAATGGACCATCATCAACTATTACTTTATAGCTATAAGATGCAAAAACTAGGAAGCAGCTTATAAGCAATAGATAACATTGATCATAAGCATGCTTGCTCAGAGGATAATAATTTGTGATTTCAGAAGTACATTTTTATAAGACAGACTTTTTACTGTTGGTTGATACAAAGTATAAAAGTAACTGTCTATGGTAACCATAGGCAAGGCAATATGAAGGAATGTGTGACGTCCAATTCGGCATAAATGAGGGTTTTCTAAAATGGCGTCCACGAGGTGGCAGCACCGAGTCGTCAGGTCCAGGTAACTGTCAAAGTGCTTATCTTTACTATGAATAGTGAACGATTTTAGTGTTTTTTTTATTTTATAATTAAAGCACTGCATTATTGTTTTACTATTGAGGTTGAGTAAATAAAAAAAACTAAATCATATTGTGTTAACAAATTTTTCAACAAGCTTTTCCTTAGTACCAGTGACTTTTGCACCCTCTCTCTTAGCTCAATTTTTAGTTCGGAAACCTTATTCTGACCGTAGTCCATAATAAAATCAATAACACTTCCAATATAACAGAATTTCAATAAATAATAAGTTCGGACCCCACAATTCCATACTATTTGACAGCTGTTTGGACCTGACGCATACGAAGCGCCGCCTGGCGGCAGAAAAAGTATCGAAAACCCTCATTGGTAGGTGCTTTTGGATATTCCTCAAATAAATGGTAGGTTTGTATTTTAAAATACAATCAATCAATCTTTTATACAAAGCATATTTACAGACACAGTCTGTCATTCAAAACTATCATTTATTAATGTTTTTGCACTTCTTCACGTCACCCTCTAGGTAAGTATCTTTGAAATTTTGACGTTTGTCTGTCATGGCGATTGCCGCCATATTGAAAAATCATAAAAAAACTATTTTTTAATAATAAATTAAGACGTCTATGTACCTTTACTTAAAATATATTAGTCGATAAATTACATCGGATTGTCTATAGGTACTTAATACAATAAGCAAGCAAAGCATCTTTAGGAGTTTCTGGGGCCTCAAACCAAAATACGGAATATAATAATATGATTTCCAATACAGGATCAAAACAGGTTGGTCTTATATGTATCCTTATACATATAACTTACTGGGTATTCGTGTATGCAGTCGGTAGATTTTACCTGAAACAACAAAATATAACAATTAGTATTCAACATAATTGGAAACATTCCAGCCTTAATAGTGCATTACCTGTGTTTTACATGGAACGACATCTAACCTCTTCAACACAGTTCCTCGGGCCTACCACATATTATGTGTAAATGATGAAAAAGAGTTCCAAATTTCAGTACCTTCCGAATGACCATGAAATAATATGACATAAGTAAATAGTCTACCATATGACAACAAAAAAATCAGCACGTGCCTTTTCAGTCATTACCCAAATTCAGCTCTAAAATAACATAACAATAAAGTTCAACGACCACACCATAATAAATTCGCTTATTCCCAGCCGGTACCACGTTCGGTAACGTTCGTGCTATCCGCCATTTTGTTTCTCAGCTGTCAAAGTTGCGTGGTACGCAGGGCGTTGCGAAAAATTAGTGCAATGTCGGCTGTTGGCCAAATATCGATGGAATTGTATGTGCTTAGTCATGCGTTACTAAGGAATTGTAGGTAGAGAAATTGTTGTTTTACTTGTTAAGTTTACGTGCACTTGGCAACAGTTTATCTGGTTTGTATTCGTGAATTAATATTGCATGTTACCTACCTAAATAGTTGATGGTATTTGGAGGTTTGTCGTGAGGGATTTACTGCATACATAGGAGTTTGATTCACTCGTCGATGTCGGAGAATTTTAAACTCATCATCATCGTCATCATTTCTGTCATAGAAAGACTGTTGCTGAACATAAGCCTTCCCATTGATTTCCAAAAGGATCGGGTGCTTTACCACTATGGAATTAAGACTACTAAGTATGTACTAAAAATCCCAACACTTCATTATTTAGAATCAATCACTCGAAACAGGTGTTCAATGACGGATCAAACCTTTTTGTGTCATTGTAATCAACATGATAAATTCGACGTGCAATTAACGAACCGTTTATAATTAAAGTTTAATTAGCTGGATTTAGCTAAAGTCCTGAAAAGTTTGTTTACCTTTTGATTGACATTTGACCTTGGCTAGAGGACCAAGAAGTATCTAAACCATCATCATCCTCCGAGCCTTTTCCCAACTAGGTTGGGGTCGGCTTCCAGTCTAACCGGATTCAGATGAGTACCATTGCTTTACAAGGAGCGACTGCCTATCTGACCTCCTCAACCCAGTTACCCGGGCAACCCAATATCCCTTGGTTAGACTGAAGTATTAAGTATTCTAAACCAAACCACTTTAAACAGTAAGGTATATTACGCTTTTACTTGGTTTATTAACCGTTTTCTAAGATAACCATATAAAAGCAACCTACAGAACAATAATGCCAATACAAATGTCTCGACTGATAAAAGATCTTACACCACAAACCGCGCCTTACTCCAAATACACCACCTTCGAACCCCAATCAAATTCCAACTTTACAGTCTTCAAAATAGTGTTCAATTCACTTCAACAGCAAAGTCTAGAAAGGAGCATAATTTCGAACCCTGACCTGAGTCTTTTCATTTCCTCGTCTTTCGAACAGTCGCCCTTGTGGCTAACTGATAGATTAGTGGCTTTAATCAAAGCCTAGCCATTTGTAATTAAACAATATAGGTAACTTAAAACTTCAGCCTAGTAAATACTTAATACACATAGTAATTTAAAAGTCATACTATTATAAAGTCATATATTGTCAATGGTTGAATATATCATCCTAGTTATGGTACTCGCTTTTACCCCACCTGACAATATACCCCCTTCAAACTCCAAGCAACTTCCAACCTTACACTCTTGACAATAGAGTTCAATTCACTGTTACTGTTACACCTTTTTTATCCCCACTGCTGGGCACAGGCCTCCTCTAACACGGAGAAGGATTGAGCATTAATCACCACGCTTGCTTAATGCGGGTTGGTGATTTCAGACTACATAGTCCAGTCAATTCACATCAACAGGTAAGTCTAGTATTGTCCTATCTAATTTTGAACCCTTTTTTTTAACGACGTCAAAAATCATCAAATGACCCCTCCCGCTGTGGGTTAGCAGCGGGGAGGGAGTGTCAGACTCTTACTGACTAAAAACCATCGTGTTCTGTCGTAGGCCTTTTATGTACCAGGGCCGCGGTTACTCTTATCCAATTTCGAACCCTGACTTGAGTCTTTTCATTTCCTCGTCTTTCGAACAGTCGCCCTTGTGTCTATTTGACAGATTAGTAGCCATTATCGAAGCCCAGTCATTTGTTACCAGTGCCTGTCAGCTAGTTATCACAGTTAGATGGTGTCTGATAAGAGACTGAATGGTGTGAACATTTGTTATGATTTGACAGGCTGTTTGGGGAAGTTATGCGAGGTGGAAGCTGATTGCATAATGAATGTCTTATTGGAATTTGAAGATCGATTGTGATTAGATTTGATTGGGAAGTTATGGCCGGTGAAAAGAGGGGTGTTTTTTGCAGAAATGCTGAAAGGGCTTAAAGGAAACTTCAATCATGACGTAAGCTCGTTGATGACATTTTGTATTGGGACACATTATAAGCTAATAACAAAAATATGTAATTACTAACATTATGCTATTTAGGTACGAGGTTACCTGAAAAAATAAGGGGAATACAAAAACACATAAATTAACTGATGGGCCATTACAAAATTCTGATGAAGTCAAAACACTGCATACTTTACCCGAAGAGAATCATAATCCAGTAGCAATATGGACAAAAATAATCCTATAAACAGTCTATTAATCAATATTGAAGCAATTTCACATAATTTATTTATATAATTATATCGATAGATCGAAAGACATTCCTATCAGGCTACAGCCTTGCGTATCAAAGGCTAGGAACATTCCTGCGCGTCGCCATTTGTACAAAACCTCATTACGAACTAGACGTGGCACACATCTTAATAACTACGTTTGACATGGGTAAATTAGTTTAGAGAATATTTTAAAAGGAACTTGCGTTTGTAAGTATGGAATGTGGTAGAAATAATAGAGCAATAAACAATTTTAGGAGGTATTATTAATGTCTGTCCGACTTTCAAGCCAAAACTGCTAAGCCTATATACTGAAGCAAAATTGGTAGTCAGAAACTCTCAAACCCGAGAAACAACCCAAACTATTTTCTATCCGATTACGGGAAGAGGTACCCTCGGGACATAAGTGGGACCTAGGGGAACAGCCAGTGCTGCTGTAAAATAATCAAACTTTGATGATACGATATAATTTTTTTCAAATCCAAGACTTAAATAAAAGTCTTCCACGTGGTTTATAAAATAACCTACTTACATTGACATGAATACAGCATTTATGTCAATGTATATTTATGGTTATTTGATAGAAACACGATAAAATATATGAAGACATAACATCACTGAACGGACTAGATCGATTGAATTGAAAGTATGTAATATCAAAATGAGGCGTAACACACGTATGTTTGCGCGAAACTTATGAATATTCAAAAACCGCAGAAACTTTAAACTTTATGATAGCGCTAACACATGCTAGCTGCATTTTAGATACACTATTTTGTGCAAATCATTAAAAATATTTGCGATTATTATTTTGCGACATAGAATTTGTGAAAATAACTTGATATTAATGGTCGTTTAAACATCTTTGGCAGTCAGTAGGTTGGTAGTCAGAAGTCAGAAAGTCTGACAACCAGTCTTACCAAGGGGTATAGGGTCGCCTGGGTAAGTGAGTTAAGAAAGTCAGATGGGCAGTTGCTCCTTGTAAAGCACTGGTACTCATCTGTATCCGATTAGGCTGGAAGCCGACCCAATATATTTGTAACATACTTTAATTAACCTCTCATCATCCTCCGAGCCTTTTCCCAATCATGTTGGGGTCGGCTTCCAGTCTAACCGGATTCAGCTGAGTACCAGTGCTTTACAAGAAGCGACTGCCTATCTGACCTCCTCAACCCAGTTACCCGGGCAACCCGATACCCCTTGGTTAGACTGGTGTCAGACTTACTGGCTTCTGACTACCCGTAACGACTGCCAAGGATGTTCAATGACAGCCGGGACCTACAGTTTAACGTGCCATCCGAAACACAGTCCATGGTGTCTAAGATATACTTAGAAAGCACATACAAACTTAGAAAAGTTGCATTGGTACTTGCCTGACCTGGGATCGAACCCGCGCCCTCATACTTGAGAGGTTGGTCCTTTACCCACTAGGCCACCACGACTTTTTTTTTAATTAACCTCTAATACCTACTATAGATTTTTGAATGAAGAAACTGTAAAGCATTTTGACATTTGACCACTAAACAATTATGTATACACAAAATCTTCGAAAAGTTACATCACACAAATACCTACAAGTAGGTAAATTCTACACCCGGATAAACGTACGCCTTATCCAAAATTTATGTCCACATTTTGGTCAAAACAGACCATTTCTGGGAACTCATTTTATTGAGCAATTATTTTCGAAACTCCTTCGGTAACGGATCTTTTGCGGTCAATATTAGTCATTATGTTTTATAAATTAACATTTTATACTTAGCAGACATTATCTGTACCTACTAATATTACAAATCTGAGGAGTTTGTTTGTTTTGAACACGCTAATCCCGAGAATTATTGGATAGATTTAACAAATTATTAAGTTTTCTTATGTGGGAAACATCAGATGACCTATGGTACGGAGTGTCAGATTTTTACTGACTGAAACTCACCTCTGTACCTTTTGGAGCCCTTACGAAGACCACGGTAACTCTTTCGAATAATCCCGCAGCCCCAGACTCAGAATGCAAAAGTCTAACAGTTAAATACTTACTAAGTAATGGCCAGACGATCAATTTGAAAATTAACATATCAATTTCATCTATCAGTTCAAAGAATTGCGCGAACTCATAAAGAAGATTGAACCGATTCTCAGAAAACTGCTAAACTGGTTCGAAATATCCGTATAATTAACTAGAATTAACTTAAAATGGAGGTGATATTAATTAGTCTAGGAAAGAGAAATAACACCTGGTGTGTTTGTGGTAAATATACTCATTTGTTAGATGATAATTTCTATAGGAACGGGTCAGTAACACTTTAACTTGTTTTAGTTAATGTAGGTGCAATGACGAACATCGATCATGGTGGGTGAATACGCTTATAAGGAGATCGGCTTCGAGTAAAGGTAAGTGTAGATTGCAGTGCAATATTTATCATCTAGTACTCTAGTGCTTGGCAAGGAAAGATTCTACCGTTGCAGACTGTGACGCACTCAAATGTTTCTTCTGGTCTCTCTGCTCTGCTCTAGTAAACAGTAACGAATTCTGGGCGAACATTTCAAAAAATCGCAAAAAGCCATCCTTGTGTGTAAATCATGCTACCATGGACTCCCGCTCAAATGTACGTTGTTGAATTGAAGCTTGAAGCAACAAATGTTTTTCTATACCAGCTAAATCCAGGAGTATAAAGAGGGAAAAAATGATCATAAGCGTTCAATATCTCATTAAAAAAAGTTAGTGTAATTACCTTTTTTGTAACATTCTTTTTTGTAAAAACTTATAAATAACTTTGTACATATTTTCACAAAAAGAAAATTGTGGTATCAAACCCAAAAGTCATCACTCTTTAACAAGAAGTAATGTAAAAAATAAATAAAACAAAAATCTCACAAACACCTTAATAAGCTACTTAAAACACGCAATTTTACGATGCGCGGGAGTTGATTGATTCTCAACTTTATTGCCCGAAGTGTCGTTAGCTCTTTCTGGGACCAATTTACGACAGCCATCGTAAAAACTCTACCTAATTATCTTATATTTTTGGACATTTATTTCAATTTGGACATCTTTTTTTAATTATTTGTTGTTAGTGATATTTTTCTGGTGTTTTCCGCGATGTTAAGAATGGGGTCCTGAATTGAAGGTCCTGATAAGGTAGGTGTCTTTTAGGGCTTTTCTAAATGTAATTTCTTTGTAGCCTGCGAACCTTGGTTTTTATAAGGTCAAAACTCTCGCCCCAATTTTTCCTCCCCTCCATCCATCCCAAGCTGAAGAGTTTGTTTGAACGCGATGAAGTTCCTTTTACCGAATTGTGGGAAGGGGGTGAAACCGCTAAGAACAGTTAGTAATGATAACATAAGACTGAAATTCAGGAAATGTGGCTTAACTGACTCTACTTCTGCCAAAGTAAAGAGAAATTGAGAACTAAAATGGTCATTAATATGTTAATTTGTCCAATAAAGTCTGCCTACCTGTCTCAAAGTCATCTAACTAAATTCTGTTTGATGATTCAGTATTATCTCCTGAGTCATTGAAACCATGGGTTTTTTAACAAGTGATTTATGGTACATTTGCCATCCATGAAACCGGTCTAACTTTATCTTGCATTAAACAAATATGGATGTGGCTTTCTTAGGAAGCCGACGTCAGAGGTACCTAAAGTGTTCAGTATCGAATCTATACCTACTCATATTAAAAAGCTGAAGAGTTTGTTTGAAGAACCAAACTCAGGAACTACTGGACCGATTTAGTCCGTTTTAGTATTATAGAGAAAGGTTATATGTACTTTCAATCCGGGTGTGCGAAATGGTTACCATGGAGAAAGAAAGAAGACATGCAAAAACTATTAAAGATGACACATACTTACCCACAGAAAAAACTGATACTTGTCCCTCTGATACTATTAATCAAAAACCACGACTATCAATCCTTATTAAACGACCCATAATCCAACATTGACAAATAGCAACATAAAGTATACCGGCTAATGAGATTTGCCATACTCGATGGCTCTCGTAACAGTAAGGTTTGCATCTACGTAGGTAATATTAGTCATAAGTCAACAGCCTACACTAACACAAGAGACCCACTTGCGTTATATTAGAATTTCATTCGAAATAACAAACAAATGGTAAGTGATCGATGATTTTTTAAACCACAGATAACGGTCTGTTAGCTAACTCTTGAAAGAGGTCGTTATACTGGCCGAAACTCTTTGACATGTTGCGGAATCTATGATCTATGGTATTAAGTTTATGGATGCGTCATAAGACCATAAAGAAAGAGGTGGGATTTAAACTCATACATAACAGTATAGTTAGTTTTGCAATGATTATAAGATAATATCTTGTTAATTAATTGAATATCAGAACTTTATTAAAAGAAGGTTCGAGATCGAAGAAGGACGAAATGAGCATCAACTTTTGAAACGTTTAGGGGCAATCATCAGAGAAACGAATCCGATTTGTTTACATACAAGGGTTATTTCGATAACTACATAAGTTCAAAAGTCATATATGCTATTTCATAAGATACCAGCAGAGTAATTAATTACATATAATACTGCCGCCATATTTAAATTAACGACTTCTCAATTCAAAATTGTAATCTGAAACTACAAAGCCGAACCGTTGCCATCGATCGATTATCCAATAACGATGATTTAATGATTAATAAAATTTAACGGTCTCTTCTGATTATGTGAGAATTAAATCACATTAGAACTATTTAATAATAATAAATTATTTATTTTGGATAGTATTAGAACTTTTTATCAGGTCATTATTGAGTTCATATGTCAACGCACTGATGTTTTATTGGCCAAAATTAACGGCATGGTGAATGAGCATAATCTAACCATGATTTGTGAGTGGGTAAACGGCCTATAAAGTTGTTACAGTGGGAAAACCATATAATAAACATAATTTTTGTAGACATAATATACCTACTTACATACAAACAGAGTTTTGGTAGAGCAAATTTTGATCTTGACTTGTGTGTTGGCATTTTTGGGCAAGGCGAATTATATGTTGGTTAAGAACGAATTAATAAGTAAATTAATATACTTCACCTATACTCGGAACGTAATTAACAACGAATTTAAGATTCGAGTTTACTTGTAAATAATAGGAATTTGACATTACTTGTATGGGGCAAATGTCAAAATGTCTGTCTCTATATAGTATAGTTCGGCCATTCAGAGAATGCGTTCCTGACACGTCGCGATTGAACTGACGACGTAACTACATTCATTGATTATTGATATAATAATGTTGTTTTAATGCTCCTCAATTGTTAAAACGGTAAACAACCAGCAAAAATATTTTTATCGTAACTGCAACGCCATTGCAAAGTTACGTCGTCAGTTCAATCGCGACGTGTCAGGAACGCATTCTCTGAATGGCCGAACTATAATCAAATCAGCAGATAGAAACAATATTGAGAACGGCAGTAAATGTTTGACAAAGTAACCAGTACCTACATATGTATATCAAAAAGGTAGGCAGATAATGTGGTTAATACACAAACATTGACCTCATGTTACCGAAGCCATAAATTGAAATATGCTAATCAAGCATAAGGAAATCTCTTTCAAAATTTGAAATCCCAAGTACTAGTGTTTGTTATCGCCACGATTTTGTTATAATTTAAAATGGCCGCTAATGCTGATCATTTTGAAGATTTATTACAAAGGGATCATGGAAAGAATACTGTATTCTCTGTTGGTGTAATGCGAGTATTTACTCGCTAATTTAGGGCCAATTCCCACTGAAAGAGCAGCGGCCGGCAGCGGCCGTAAGAGCACGGAAAATGTAAGAGCGCGGCGCCGCGCGGCGCCGCGCGGCCCGCCGCGCTCGCGCTCAATCCCTTGCAATTACGGCCGCTGCCGGCCGCTGCCGGCCGCTGCTCTTTCAGTGGGAATTGACCCTTAAAGTGATAAAAAAACAGAACAGCGTTGCAAGCGTATATTTCTTTGTTTGTTTGCTTGATCGCGCTAATATCAGGAACCACTAATGCGATTTGCAGAACTCTTTTAGTTTTAGATAGTCTGCTTATCGAGGTAGGTTATTGGCGTTGGTATCTTTTCCGGGTGCACGAAGTCTTAGTGAGATACTAAACTGTAACTTTTGAATCTCTATTACAGGCATCTGTTTCCGATTACTCTCTCAGGTCACTGAACGGTCTCAAATTCATATTAAACCACATATTTTATTCATAAGAGCCCACCTTCCTTCTAACTTAGTATTAAATCATTTAAGAGTTATAATCTCATCGAATCCATTCATATCTCGAAGTACTCCCATTATAGTAAGAGCCTCATTAATAATTCATAATTCAACTACATTTGTTATTATTTTTTGTACATACATAATCTTTAGCATAGTAACTTTGGTTGCTATGGTAACGAGAAAAAAATATAAATAAATTCTGACTCATCTTTGGAACAAAATGTAAATAGTGTTTCTTTTAAGTTTTAAATCCTTATGTAGTGAGATGGATCACTCTGATTAATCACGAAATACTGCTTTGGAACTTTTTTGTATAAATTACATCGATTCTGTACAAAAAATCTTATTACTCTCTTGTAAAGATGTCTACGCATATAAAAGGTTGTATCGTACTTCATAAAGGGAATTCATTAGATTCATCTACACCTAAGTTTAGATATTCTTCAAAGTTCTATTACTGTATAGCTGTGTACCTTGGGAACATCTTTGCGCATTCGGACAAGAGATCTCTTTTTTTTGAAGTTGGACCACCAGTTCCTGTTCCTCTTCAGCTTTATAATATTAGTATACATACGTTACACCAACCAATGCTCTATATGATTCCCGTCATATAGAGCACTGGTTTTATACCCGGCATGAATGGAAATTCAATAAGGCCAGTGTTGAAGCAATAACTTATTGAAAGCCTTAATAAGTCTCATGAGAATGGCTTCACACAAACAAAAGTCAAGGAAAGTATTGTCCTTCAACTTTACGATCCGGCCCTTTGGTTCGTGTGTGGCAAACCCGTATATTCACAACCTTATATACTAAGTAATAAGGTTCAATTTCCAACGGTGATTTGGAGTAGCTCCTGCAATATTTTCTGCGGGCATTGGGCTGTCAATATTTAAATGAATTATGGCAGTGGACTTATAAGTTATAGAGGAGTAACCGCAGCAATGATGTATGAGCTTTTTTGTTGTTACTTTTTAATTCAATTTACATATTTAATTACAATAATTTTATGCAGAGCAGAAATTATAACCTACACGAACTACGAAGGTACATTTTTCCTTTTAACAATACTTGCTTAAAAGTAGCTTATACAATAGCTCTTTTTATTAGAAAACTTCATCATTAGTCAATGATCCTCTCTAAACCAAATTCCTAGCATCCAAATCCAGATATATCTCAAACCACACATAAGATTCTTACTGCACCCAATACGTTCACACATATGGCCTTTTTACCCGAATAAGGCCACGATGAACGATGAGAGAGTTACGCAAAACCATACAAAAAACTTGTACAGATCTGGGTCACCATACGACATCACGATTGATTTAAAACCTACAGTGTAACGATTTTTTCAAATTAATCGAAGCATACTTGCAATTATTAAGAAAATGTCAAGATGAACTTGTGGTTTCGAAAAAGAGGTGACCCTTCATGAAGGGCAGTTTCTGATGAGTAAGCCGTTGTGCAATGAGGTTTCAGTTGCACCTAGTTTCTTGTCAGACAGCATTTTCTTTGACAGCTGTAGAATGTCAGCGATGGAATGAAATGCAACAATATGAATGGAGGTATTCAATGGTAAAAACCTATCGACCCATCTATAACCTTGGTCAGCACTTACCAAACAAAGGGCCTGCACAGACAGGTACATAAAATCGATTTCCCAACATTCATTTTCACCTTCAAAAATCAATTACCATACAAAATGTCATACTGCCACATCGAGTCATAAATACAGGTAGTTTAGTAATATGGACGAAAATTGCGGTGCAAAGTCAACAAAATTAATATCCACGGACTTCCGATCAATGCAACTCCGTCATTGCTAATAACAGGAATCGAACCTACACCAATTAGCAAACGGAAAACGCTAATCGATTCAATTATAAAATCGAATAGGTCTTGTCGATTGTTGAGATATTTCAAAGGAACAAGAAAATTTTATGAGAAATTGCCGCTTTACTGGTCTTATGGCTAACGGCTATAAATAACTGTAACAAGTCGCATTTCCGCCATAACTAACAAAATAAAATCTGGATTCCAATACTAGGAAATTCTGAACTGACTTATTATCACGTATCACCCGGAATAGTACCTTGGGGCATGCCATTTTAATAAACCCAAAATAAATGTATTATTTTCAAATTGATTCTATAAACGCATCCTTATCTTGTATTAAATTAAATTAATTAATGAAAAGGAGAATATAGCTATCGTATAAACTAAATCCATTTATATTAATTGTGCTTATGTATGTCGAAAGTCACTTATAAATCTATTCTTCAATGTCACACGAGCTTAGGATCGTCCCTGTAAAGTCGATATATTTGCTATTGGTTTCGTCGAATTTCCCTGATCTCGAGCCAAAAAGCGGAGTATCTACACGGAATCACTTTCCTATGCAAACCACGTTAAATTCAATGTAAATAAATCTATTCTAATGTCAGTGAAATATATAGCTCTCAATTACTATTCCATACAGATAGACTTCTTATTTAAACTCATCTTGTCTAAACAATGCTGGTCAGTTGTTCGTCTTAATGTGCTCTTTGACTAGAAACTAATATATCGTTGTTTTTATAATGGAAATTATTTGCATAGTTTTTGGCTTTGTTCTGAAGCTTTAATTGTTTCCTGATCGATGACAAAATCAATATGTAAATCGTATTTTGTCTTGTTACCGTATTGTGGATACACGCCTTTTGGATTCGATGAAAGGGGTATGTTATATGGAATCTGCCTATCTTTAGAGTCAGGTAAAACCTATGTTATCGATAAGCTATCCCATGGTTAAACATTCACTCTTATTACAAAGATATTACGCAAAACTCTTTCCTCTAGCTTAAATAAATAGTAAATATATTTTATCTCTGGATTCCTTCTAAACTTCCAATCTTTGAGCTGCAAATTGAACTTCAAACACCCTCTTACGGAAAAATACATCAACATCATTCTATCATTGCCACACTTGCATAAATTGCTGCTCAAGAAAGACTTTTATGTCAGACTTTAAATAAAGTAACGTTTAAGTTTTCGGATCTAAAGTATCTATTGTCAAAACCCATCACAAGAACTCTGACTCAACAAAATAAAGGTGTGAACACACTAGCAACAATAAATGTTGTCACATCACATTAATATGAACCGGTTGCTTATGAAACCGATCACGGGGCGTGGTTTGACACCAAATGCCGACTGGTGCTTACTATCAGTTGTTCGACTGTTATGACTTTGCGACTTCGTATGGTTTTGGCCGACTTCTCAAATGTTTACGAGATAAAGTAATATGATATAATAGAGGCGTGGTAATGGCTGGGTAAATACGTTTGGTGGAGACGTGATTTGTAAACGATGAGGTTAATATAGTAGTAGTTAACTGAAGTAAAAGGGGGATCATGATTCTGTAGAGAATAAAGATAAATTGCTCTTCATATGTGTTTTTTATACATAAAAGTATTGTTGTTGTTGGTAAATATTGCCCTGATTCTTAATGACATAGGACTCGGATAGCAGAAATAGAACAGTATTATGTTCATTGATGGTGGCTTATAATGAATGAATCTACTTAACTTTATATAATGTAATGTGTTACAATTATGTGAAACTGTTATCGCCTTCAGGACTACTGATGCGGATCTGAGCAAAAACTAACGCTATTGGTGAAGAGAAAAAGTGTTAGTTCATACAGTTATAAGGTGTTTGTAATTATTTTTAAACGGATTAAGCAGGCGTCTGGTTTTCACATACTTAACTTCTATTTACATTTGAAAAGATATTCTAGATCCACCTCATCTCATTGTTTAAACAAACTTCATTTACGTATTTATTTTTTGAATATAGAAAAAAAACGGTGTGAATAACACAATTTTTTTCACCAGTAAAATCACCTCCGATTGATCGCAAAAAAATGGTCAATCAGTCGTTATAAAGGTGTTCGAACGATCAATGTTACAATGTCCAAACATCCTTAAATGACAATAACATCATGTCAAACTTTTTCCACTAATTCAGGCCCAAGTTCATCGACAACATAAACGTCAGTTTCTCAAAACTGTTACCTAACAAGGAATTTTCACGTTCAATTTTCAAAGTGAACAATTTATTTACTTATACACACATATTCTACTTATCTGCATATCCTACCTAATCTAAATATTTTTAGAAATTATAAAAAAGGGGAAAAATTAAAACTGCGTCATAAAACTCATCCGCATCTATCAGCGGCGATCGTGCCCAAAAGGCAAATAAATAGTTAACAGTTGGTTTAAGAAAAACGGACGTTTTAGCTATTGGTGAAATGGGCCTAAACGTGTGTAATAAACATCAGTTTGAGTTAACGATAGGTTGATGACGCTCAAATGTCAAAAGGCCAACAGAAAGTATTGCTATTTTAAAACTAACTCATCTATTAACGTAATTTTGTGGTTTGTGGCTATTTAAACTCACAATAAATCAACGATTCGCTCATTCATTATAAAATAAAATACTCTATTTATGGTTCTCTTGAAAATGTTAGTAGTTTTGCAAAAGATCTCGCAAAACTAACGTTTTAATACCACAGATACAGTGAAAGTAATGCGGTAACTACATGAATTATGTATGTACGTGCGAGCCACTGGAATGCCGTATAACTTCCGAAAAAAATCCGTATTACGGCAACAACTGCACGGCAGCCGATAAGTCACGTGTTTTGCACACTTTTGCCAATATGGCCGCCGACCCTTGACAGCTGTCAAATTATCCCGCGCTTTTTCAATGGACTTTTCATAAACTCTATAATAATTAAGGTAAAAAGAACACAGCACGTGGTAGACATTGCAGGTAGCCAATCAGAATATTACGACACATATAAAAATTACAGGTGTTCGTTAAAATTAGCAAATACTTATAGATCATATTTATAAAATAAGATGTTTAATAAACGCGTTGGGGTCTGTAACTAAGAGGTTGCGAGTTACCAAATAAAATGTGATTTTTAATTACAATTTTAAGGATCCCAACACGAAACTTGACCAGAAATTATTATAAAACGATTTCGCATTTGGCATGGAGACGTGTTTTGGCTCATCAGGCAACTAATAATTTTACATTACATTTGCATGTATAATGAGGTACAGAGAAAGAAAGCCGGTTTTTGCCAAAATTTCGTACAGAACACACTGTTTATCACGATTAAATACTCAGAATGTCAAGCGTCGATTTCGTTAGATGTTTATGACTTTTCATAATATTTTATACGTTTGTTATTTATTGTCTAATATCTGTTAAACCGGAGATTATGTCAATATATTTCAACACGTTTGTGTTCATGCTTATTGGGTCGTGAGAGGCACCTATTTAAGGATATTACGCATTTAAAAAGTATGTGAATTTGTGTTCAAATTGTAATTATAAAAGCTTGTTTGTATTGTAATAAATTGGGTGTTATCTAAACTCCACTTTACGTAAATAATTTTGAATTACACCAACCATTTTTTATTTTATTTTTTGTCTTTAAACAAATGTAAAATCACTATGTAATATTTTTTTTAACCGTTTATAAGACCAGGGGACTTTTATAACACCCATACCCACGCTGAATATTTCTTTAAAACTCTAACGCTCTATGTGAAATGGTAACTTACCTTAGTGTCAAGTGTGTGTGTGGAGAAGAATGAGCAGAGAAGAACGAATGCGGACAGCCAGTGGGCCGACACGTACGGCGTCGACTCCATTGTGAATCTGGAACAACACAAGAACTGATGAAAACCAGACTTCAATATAATATAAAGGGTCTGAATCTGAATATTAATAGGAAAGGACTGACTGGCTGAAGGAAAGGAGTACCTTTCATCGGAAAACATATTGTGCCGACCCTAAATAAATTGGGAACAGGGTAAGAAGAGGAAGACATGGAACATTTGTATTGGTACCTAAGTTTCAGTGCTGTTTTTTATAAAAATCTGGGTGTATACAATCTTCTTAGGTTTTAAGAAAAGAATGTGCAACCTTTGCTTTAGCTACCTATTGCAACAAGGAACATTCAACCAAAATTAATGTGTTCCTGCCAACAGATTGTCATAAACCTTTATACAATTGCATATTAAACATAAACAATAAAGCATTACATAATCACAACAACATTAAGTACCACGAGGACCAAGTATTGCCATACAAATAAATCACCGCGCTTGTGTTGCCAGTTTTCACCGCAGAAATTCTCAGTACCAAAGTGTACATAGATCGAGCGATATGGACGTATCTTGCGATCTCAAATACTGCTTGCAAATTACGCTTGGTGTCAAGAAATTGTGTCCTTATTACGTCTTGTTATCTCATAATGGGTACAAGGTAGTTATTGTTGATATCTACTCGGAACTTTTGCAGATACGTATCTGGTTTTTTATTTAATTAAGGGCGTCGTACTGTCTGGCGGTATTTCACTCAGTGATAGAAGGAAAAATATTTGATTTCGTAACTAACTTAACTATAGTGGTATCTTGGTATTGAAATTGACTGATGGGACGAACTAGATAATTCAGTTGGATCTTTTATTCTACACCCCATATAAACGTCCAGCCTTTTCCCAACTATTTAATGTTTGGTTCCAATTTAACAGGATACAGCTGAATACCAGTGTTTTTCATGAAACGACTACCTATCTCTAGCAATCATGACAGGCGGAACTTACTAGTTTAAAGAGCCTGAACGGAAGATCTTGTCATGACAAGATGCTCACCCATTTGCCATTAAAAATCGCCGATTGGATCGCAAAATCTTTGCTATATTTTAATGAAAGACGCTCCGGAAATAAAAAATCAATCACTTCAACCTATTACGTATCAAACATTTTAATTAACTACCAAAGCCGGTGACTAGATTGACACATCAAGTGTCAAGAGGATCGGAAGTGAGCGGCGATCGCTGGAGGCGATTGTGACGACCTCAGCATCATCAGATATAGCTTACAATGCGAAGCTTGTTGTCCTGTGACTAGAGATTTTTATACACAGATTTATTTATGTTCGGCAACTACCGAGAATGGTAGATTTTTGACGTTTATTATAAGGGACTTGCGACAAAATTGTACTGTTCCTAAGTAAATATAGGCATACAAACCTGTAATGTAATTTGGAATGTATCTTTTATAACTTCTGTGTATGTATTGCTGTTGGAGTACCTAATAAATAAATAAAAAGTAAAAAGAAATGAGTATAAACTTCTGCATTGGGAACCTCCTATGTTTTTAGGAAAGTCGCTTATAAAGTATAGTCTTCGTGTGTTTTTAATAGTATTTTTTTTACACAATTCGTACCAAAAATCAATGTCAAAGTTTATTAATCAAAATATATCATTTAAAAGTTGATTAACTTATCTCCTTCTTATTTAAGGGTTCACTGACTAAAATTCAATGTCAAAAAGGCCACCTTTCTATACACAAACAACTTTGATTAAAGATATAAAATACTCAGAATAAATAATAATAGTGTAAACGGCTGTTTATGGGACTGCGAATCACGCCTTTTAACATAAATTAAGCATGTAATTGAATAACCCATACTTAAAAGAACAATATTATTTAGGATCAAAAAGTAAATAAACTCGAAATTGGATGTTATTTATTTCAATTTGATAAACGTAAAAATAACAATTACAATATATCTTATTTATATTTTTGATCTAATCTTATTTATTTTGTTAACAATCTAAAATTCTAAATTATCGAAGGCTTTAATTAAAAACTTATTAGTTATGGCTAAAACCAATTTACAAATTATTTATGGTCATATTGCTGAAATTGCTACAGTGACCTTATTGTGAAATAGATACCTATAGTTCGGCCGCTCAGAGAATGCGTTTCTGACACATCGCGATTGAACTGACGACGTAACTTTGTAATGGCGTTGCAGTACGATAAAAATATTTTTGCTGGTTGTTTATCGTTTTAACAATTGTTGAGCATTAAAACAACATTATTATATCAATAATAATCAATGAATGTTGTAATTTTGTGCCAAATTGAGTGTCAAATAACTTGGTAAACAATATTTTTCTAAATCTATACTGCGCTATTACAAGGTTATGTCAGCGCTTTATATTTGTAGTGCTGTGCTAAAAATAACAGGCAAGTATCGTAATCTGTTCTGGTTGATGGTTCTTATACAGTTATACTTATAATATAAAATAATACTTTTTGTTTTTCTTTTTAAGAATTTGAAAATAATGGACTATAGGATAACTTTTATGAAATATAAAAATAAAAGTATGATCAAACTGAACGCGCGAAAGAAAGTAGCATTTTTATATTTAGGTTGAAATTGGTAACCCCAAATGGCATCATGGGCCGTCATTTTGTGACGCTAAATAGTCGTTTGTTGTCGTTTCGTGCGCTAAGACTAAGTGCCCTGCCTCATTAGGACGCCAATGACGACGTCGCCGGCTACGTATCCAAGCAGTTAGTATTGAAATGTATGGAACGTCGCAACGTCGCCAAATTGGAGGCGTGGCCACGAGCTACAGTTCCCTATGTGGCTTCTGGCTACCGTGGCAACTTGGCGACGCGACGTGGCCACAGTAGCCACTATAATGTACACGGTAAAGCGCACCTCCCTCACACAGTCGCCAATGTGGTCGCCAATTAGCTTGCAATTTCTTGAGCGACGACGTAAACAATTGACTGTCGAGACGCCATGGCCACTCGACTTGGCGACATTTGGATGCCAGAAGTAGCCAGACCTGTGCCGCTTGCGACGTCGCCATGGCGTCCCAGTGAGGTAGAGCTCTAAAAACCTGATTTTGGAAGGTTTTGACCGAGATATCAGGATTGATTCTGTTATTGATAATACCTAATATAATTATACACGTAGGCGAAGATGATGATGAAGACACCACCTCCTCAAGCGAATCGGAGTCTGATTAATATTCTGTACGCACATTCAATTCAATGTACTTACTTTATTGCATAGAAATACAGATTGTAACTTTGTAACAAAGAATAAATAAAACGATTTTATTATATGAATATTACCTTTTTTTGGTTTCCACTTAAATAACTAAAATATAAATTTTAAATGATTCCGCCAATTTAAAACGAAAATAATCTTAAAATAATGCGGCGGTTTATTTTGGGGGAACGGTAACGAACTCAGTGTTATGTTGTGCCCATCACTAGTCCTGACTAACTGATAGGTGTCAGGAACGCATTCTCTGAACGGCCGAACTATAAGAAAAATTAATGATTAATTTCCTTGTCTTTTAGATTAGATTAAAAATTACTTAATATTTTAATATGAAGGTCTATTTTAATAAAAAGCAAGAGAAAACAAAAGTTTCATCTCCATTTTCAAACTCACAAAAAATCAAAACTATAGATTAAAAATGTCCTCTTTCCCGCCAAAGCGGCTGTTCATAAACAAACAAAAAGTCACATCTGAGGTCGTCGCTCCAAGAAGGACAATGTCTTTTCGCAGAAACGGACGCGGCGAAATATTAATAAAGCAACGTTCGCGCCCGGGACATGTTTCCGCATTGGCCGACCGGTCCCGGACAGGTGAAAATAAACCAAGTTAGTTGTCTTTTAGAGAATTATATAATGCCCGGTTGTGGTACGAGGTATTTTGTCTTTGTAGCGAAACAGATTTGCAGACATTGTGGTGTCAGAAATGCACCTTCTTTCATATTTCAAGTACATTTTATTTTCTAGCTTGTAGGTAACTATTGTAGGTTTCTCGACAATTTAAGAGGTTATTTTTTAATACGCTATATTTTCTATTATAGCCGAGTGATTGAGTCTATAGTTTTTATTTTCACACTTTTATAATGGGTAAAATAGATAAGTTCTTCAAAGTAATAAAATAAAGATATAAATAAACTTTTGGAATAAACAAATCATAAATTATGATGTTTTATTACAACCACAACTTTATTTACGATGAAAAACGAGAAAAATCATCAGTAAAATAAAAATATTTGAGAGTAAATAACTATTGAAGAGTCACAAAAAATAATTCAATTTTGACGCTTAACCAGCCATCACAGGTGACCATATAAAAAAAAAACATGAACATTAATTTTAAATGATTTACGTCATATATGGATGGCCTTTTATCACATTCATTCACCTTTAAGAATTTCTCAACGAGTCGCTTCAACGAGCACAAAAAAACTCAAATACTTTAATATGACATACGTAAATCATAAATTAATTTATAATGGTGTGTTCTACCATAAAATCCACAAAATGACGAATTACCACAAAATGACGAATTACCACAAAATTACGAATTATTTAAAAGTTGATGTTTATTCGTCTTCCAGAATATATAGAACCTTTTCTTACACCTTAAATAGGTACCTTCCTGAAAGGCACAATTTTTGACCGACTGCCCAAAAAGGAAGAAGTTCTCAATTTGGGTGTTTGTATTGTTTATATTTATACTAGTCCTTGTTGAGCATAAATAACCATTTTCAAGAAAAAGCTTGATCTTTGTCAGGAAAATTCTAGAAAATTCCAAACCAAGAACCTGTATTTTACCGTTCCCCCTTTTCCTTATAAAACGGTGCTGACAAAAAATGTCGCAAGGTACACGCAGCGTCATAAATACAAACAAAATGGCGGCTGACTGAATAAATCATGCGAAGACCGTTTGTCCAATTACTCGCGTGTTTAGGGCCGAAATATATTGCATCAGGTTTCAATGGGCGTAAATTATTGCGATTTTATTGTACTCTTGTAATAACATTTTATTAATTCGCCGTGCAAGTACGATTCCTTTTATTTTTAGATGTTTTATTAATTGGCAACACTGTTCCGTTGTGAGGAATGTTGTAACCTTTTTAGGAAAGAGTATTTATATCGATAAGTGCTGAAAAAATTACTAATTTATGTTGGTCTTGCTTATCATCAAACCATAATATTGCAATTTTCATTAATTAAATAAAATTTACCATTTATTGTCATGGTATTGAACCAATTTAATAGGGTAAGGCTTGCTAGCAAATGGTATCTTTCAGAGACAAACATTCAACCTCACCCAGCTTACATTATCAATTTCAACATACTATGTATATTAAAATATTAGCAATTTAAATGTATTCGTCTAGTGATCACTTCAATATCGAACTACCAACACAAAACACTTACATTTTATCGTAAAACCGTAACATTTTGACATGCATGTGTATATAACGTTAAGTTGAAATAACCGTTTATGTGCCGGTGTAGGACCATTGAGTTTTATCGCCGCAATGCATTGTCTATGGCTTGCGAGTGTTCTGTACTAGAAGATTGTTCAACATGGCAAATATGGTTTTATTCTATGCAATCATAACAACTGTAGAGGTTTTTAAATCTGTTGACTTTTCCTGTTTTGAAAATCAGGAGGCAAACGCTTGCCGGGGCTGTGGGATTGTTCGTAATAGTTAAAGTTCATAGGTCAGTATTAACACGGTTATGTTTGTTAAGTACAATTTTTTTTTACTATATGAGAATTGACCTAATAAAAGGTGAAGATAGTTTTTAGGTCCCAACCCTTATTGATCTCTTACACATGATTAAGAATATACTCGTAATTTGATTGATTATTGTACTAGACAGAGGCACTATTATTAGAGATGATTAATATTATTGTTTAATATTCAACTTTATGCAAATCATAGGCATACGTAACAGCAGATACAATACTATATAATATTTCGATATCGATCTATAAATAACCAGTTGCGTTTTTAACGCAATCGCTAACAAAAATTAAGGAAATCGCCGCTGACTGATAATTACATAATTATTTTATGTTTGTTTTGTTTTAATTAATTAACCGAACCGCCTTGGAGTTAGAAACGAAATAATGTTAGTTATTTATTGGTCGATATTGTCACATATTTGTTGCAGTGAACTGTACTTTGTTACTAAAAATAGGCATTTAATTGCAATCACCGAATAGTTCGAAATCATGGAGCGTATAGATATCTGTGGAATACTAGGATTAAATGCAAAAACAATACGTTTTTTTTATGTTCCCATTTAAATCCTTAATATTTATTTATATTTCAATTGTAATTAAACCTACAAAAATAACATAAAATAGTTTATACCAAATACCGAAAAAAACAATCACGAGCCTTATTATCCAAAAAAAATATTAAATCAATTTGAAAATAGAATAGCGCATGCGACAAATGGAACCTATTAAAACAAGTGTCATTGTCTATGATTATGAACATAATCTCCACTGCCGGACCGCATGACAGTATTTTATTTTAATTCTAGGAAGCGGAATTCGAAATTAATTACAGTAGAATTAATATTGTTGTTGAATAGTATTTTTATTAAAAAAAAAACTGATATGTTAAGAATTATTTCGAATCGATAGAACTTGGTAGAAACTAAACTTTGTCCTGTGTTATTTAACTTATATCTATTACTTTATTGAATCGGGTGCATCTCAGTAAATGAAGTCGTTAGGGAATTACCCAAGCAACTTAGAAAAGCCTTGCAAATATGTTGACCTATTGACAAAAAGTATAGATTTTTTTGGGTCAATTCGCCATCTTGCTTTGTAAAGTTAGTGGAAAAGTCTTTTCCCAGTAATTTCATCTATTACATCCTAATTTTATTTTAAAAAATCTGCTAAAACTAAAGATAATTTAATATCCAAGTGCGAGCAAAGACCCACAAAAAAAAGAAACCGCGTTATAATATTACAAAATAACGTTGCATAGAGCGTGTGAACGTTAGTTACGACATTTCGTACAAAATGGCCGATTTTACGAAATAACCAATTTAGAGACGAGACGATTGTTCTGCCTTTAAATCATGGAAATAACGAGATAATTATATGTTACCCGAACAAATTGATGGCACAAAAATAAAGACGTCTTATTATTTGAAGAAAAAAAAACAATTTGACATTTTGATTTATTTTCGGCGGGTTTCTTGGCCAATCGTTTTATTTTAGCAACATATTGAATAGTATTATTTTTTTTTGGTAATGATTTGTTAACCGACTTCAAAAGAAAGAGGAGGTACTCAATTCAGATATTTGTATGATCTTTTTTCTTTGATTTGATGCGGATAATTAAGAACTTCAGATTTGCGTAAGTATGGTACGTGATATTACTGCAACGTTTCATGAAAACCCATCTATTAGTTTTTTCATGAAACCATAGATACATACAACTTTCGCGTTTACAATATTAGCAGTATTACTGAATACCACAGACTTGCTTGTATTACTGAATAGTTCCAAAGACAAGTTATCATAGATTTACACAACACACACGGACATAGACAATTTACTTTTCAAACTATTTTTGCAATAAAAATAACTACAAATAACTTGGAAGCATGTATGGAATAGGCATGATGACAAATTTTTAAATTCCTTTGTATGATGTAGGTATACGTCTATTTTATATGAAAAAATATTAATTTTAAGAAAATGCGAAGTTTTTTTATCAAATAATTGCATTTTTCTCTGTCCACTTTGAATCCGGCGCGACAACGCTTGTCAGTGTCATGTCGTCACTTGTGACGTCACGACTGAAATTACAAGTCGCAAGTAAACAACGCTCGTGCAATAATTAAGTTTTTTGTGTTATTAAATATGAATTCGAAAGGGCAAAGGTGCTGTGGGGTCCCCCAGTGTAAGAACACATCCAAAACAACTCCTGATAAGTTATTTGTGTACGTTCCTCACAATAAAAAAATACGAAACAAGTGGCTTAAACTTGCAAGGCGAGATTCAAAAGCAATATTGCCCAGGGTACAACTTTATTTTTGTGAAGATCACTTTGATGTAAGTAATTACATAGTTCTCTAGATTCTAGCATAGTTTATAATGTAAATAACTATTTCGAGGTTAGGTTTCATCTCTCATTGTTTTTTAATTAAACTAGTATACTTACATGGAAGTTTTAACATTTCTAAATTCAGCTGAACAAAAATCTTTATTTGATGCCAAAAACTTTCCCAGCATTATGATATCAATTCTAGGCAAATTAGCGCTGTTTGCCTTGATAAATCCGGGCTCCATAACTCGTGTTATAAACAATCAATTAACTAAAAACAAAGATCGCAGTGGAAGTTCACAATAACGAAATGAGACGTTTGCGCGCTTTCGCGCGAGTTGTTTTGAGAGATGACGTCACGAGCTCTGATTGGTGTTCAAGATATCATGGCGGATTGCCTTATTTCGTAATTTTATTTTATAAAAATACATATTAATCACATTATTAATAAAGAAAACAATGCGCGTTTTATATTCCAAGCTTCAAGTTTAATTTAATAAATATATTATTTTAATGATTTTTGATTACTGTCATCATGCCTATTGTGAAGTGTGTGAATTGTTATAAAGAATGTTTTTTACACAAGATAAAATATTTTAATTGTTGTTAATTAAACATAGTCGCCATTGCTGAGAAAGGCATTTTGTTATAAAACTTAATTTATCTATTACTGGTGCATGGGTGCATGAGTATATATGCTGGTAGAAAAATATCTGTTCTTTACCAGAATTCAATAGTTTTCTATACCACGGAGAAGAATGGATATTGTTAACACTATTAATTACCCAACTGCCGAAAAAGGTTATTCCAAGAATAAATCGAACATTTTTGATATCATATGAAAATGTATCTCAAAATAAACAAAATGAATCTATTAATTTCATATAAATTTATAAAATTATCACCATATTCAATTACATATTCAACACTATATTTCAATTACCAAATATAATGTATCGTCAAAACTTGCGCCTACGCATCAATCTTCATGACATGACACTGCCATTAAGCTAACTACGATTTGCAAATTGGCTAGACACAATGTCAAAATCAGTAGGTTATAGTTCAATTGCGAAAAAGATATAGAATAGACCGTGCCCAATATTTATTTATTTATTAATACTTTATATACAAAAAAATGGTACATTGTCGGAGTCAATTGCACAAGGCATTCTCTACCAGTTAACGGGTAGGAAGTTTACAGTAAGGTACAAAAAAATACATAAAAAAATGGAAGAAAATAAATAATTATTCTATCTTTCTGCTGATTTGCTTACTAAAGATAGGAATTTGACATAATACACACGTACACAATTTGACATGTATAAGGCTAATGTCAACAGCCTATGTCTAGTAAGTAAACCAACATATTGTGAACGGCCCTTATGGGGACTTTAAAAAAATCTCTTGGATCAATGAAGGACTTAATGCAAGTTGTAAAAAAAGTGTTTTCATAAAATATCACGCGGCATTTCTGAATCAATTGACACAGAACAGTTTAGTACTTTCGGCATTATTGAGGCCCAAAACACTCGGCAATTACAGTAATAATAAAGTAATATTTACTTCTTCTTGTAACACGTTAACTTTATATTTCCTGATCCAATAAAATACGAGAACGATCCGTTAATCCTTTCCCGAACACCGAAAGCCGGCATTCAATAAAGGATAAACCACGCCGAAAAATATAATCTTCCTTGGTACAGTCATCTTCAGGTCAGTGGTAACAGTTTTATAGGAAAATCGTACTTAATACTATTGAGTTAAGGTGCATGACAGTTACCACTGATGTGCAGTTTACTGTACATTTCATGTTTCGCGCGCCGAAACATTTTCTGCTAATTGGCCTCCTTGATAAGACCTTTGTCGGCCGGCAGAATGACAACCGGCATAATTATATGTACTCTTCTTTGACGATTATTTATACGAGATTAAAAAATGAACGGGCCTTTAAGGAAGCGGAGTGGATATCCCGGGGAACGAATTTATTGCGATATACGAAAACGATGGCTTTGTTTAAGAGCCGTATGTTCTGTTGCGTGATCAAAACGGTATGGACCCGTTTGTGGAAAACGTGATTAAATAATCTCAAGTTGAATATTTCTCCTATATTTTTTTATAGACAAAACTACATTGACGTCATAATGTATTGATACTATTTTGCACTGTAATGTTTTCCTACTTATAAAAATCATCCAAAAATTATAGGTTGCCAACGAAGAAAAATTCTATCTACATAGGGCTAATTTTAACCAATACAATACAAATACAATACAGACACCAGTATAAATAACAACAATGTAGTACCTAATAAACCAAAAACTACTAACTAAAATAATTAAATGAAGACGTGTGAATTCCTCACACGTTTCACGAGAAATAAACACAGATAAACACTATAATTACAAATGGAATCAAAATCGGATATTGCAATTATTATTCCAGTCAGTAGTTGAAATCTAATAACTATGTTTAGTAACAAATAAGATATTGCGAATATAACGTATTCTCGTGATAGGTGAACATTATAAAGTTTAAGTTTAGCAGAAGGTGAATTTTGCACAGTCACTATACCTAGTTATATTTTTTTGTAAAATTACCATCTTGTTATATATCTTTGCCGTTCCGTTCATTCATTCACTCTGCATGCGAGCGGCATCAAATGGCAGATTTCAGAAGGGGCAATGTCTTTAACGAAAACTGATACCTATGAGAAAGGCAACCTACCTAAGGCACGTATAACTACTGCATTTCTGATATTTTCTTCAAATCAAGTGTTTGTGTTAATTTTAAAATCTGACCAAACCCAACTCAATGGCGGCCCAAATATTCTTCTGCGTCAATTTTCATAATCAGTAATTATATGAAATTTGACATTACACACGCAACAAAACACCTGTCTACCATCTACTGTCGATTGCAAAAAATACAATTACCATTCTTATTTCAATGAACCTTCTTACATGCCTACACAACACCTCTTCTGACCTATGCCCTCGTGATCAGCAGAAAGACTTTTAGAAATGATTGACGCTCCTGATGAAGCTAACAAATAATAAATACAACTAATAAATTGCATTACGGCTTAGAGTCTGCACACTGAAGACTTTTTAGTCGGCCGACAATTGTCTCGGGCCCTTGAAAATAAGGAGTTATCCCCTAAGCTTTTTCCCAACTATGTTGGGGTCGGCTTCTAGTCTAACTGGATGCAACTGAGTACCAGTGTTTTACAAGGAGCGACTGCCCTATCTGACCTTCTCAACTCAGTTACCCGGGCAACCCAATACCCATTGGTAAGATTGGTGTCAGCTTTACAGGCTTCTGACTACTCGTAACGACTGCCAAGGATGTTAAATGACTGTGATTGGAGATGCACATAACAACGATCAGGTACCTTTTAGACCGGTGTCAGATCGTCAATTTTTTTTCAAGCCTCGCGCAACTTTCGGCCAACTTTTTAGTCTCCAGTGTGCGAATAGGCTTAGGTAATCCGTAATCGATTCTGTTGATTACGATTACTCTTGCATAGTTTGAAACCGGTTTGCACCGATAGGAACTGAAAGAAAGCAGTGAAGTGTGTAACTTTGTTTATGCAGGCTTTGCATAACGAGCTAAGGATGGCAGTAAAAGGCGTTTTATTAGCTTAATTGGTGATTAGAAAGACATTACTGAAAATGTTACTAAAACTGTTATTACGAGGAAGTATCAAGCTGTTTAACTCCCGATGAGACGTTTTAAGACCCCTTATTCAATATAAAAACAACTTGCCGGGTTATTGCTGCAGTATACATAAACTTTCCTGAAACAGTCTGTATCAGTGAAAACTGCATGAAAATCTTTATAGCAATGTATGATTTTATCATGTAAAGAGAGACACGATCTAAGATTTTGTCTTAAACCATGTAGTAATTCGACAATTAACTGTCTATGGGTAGTACCTACACACTTGCAACTCTTTGGTTAATTCTTCGAATAATTCAACAACCAATATAAGGTAAAAACCCTAAGAACCTCATTTTTCAAAGAGCACTTTCACACAGTTACAAATCGCACTAGATAGACGACAAAACTGTATGAAAGTGAACTTCTTACCAAACGACTATTAAGGATTCTCTACACGACCAAGTTTTCACATGTCCCGACCATCGATTATTATAAATTCTGTTGCCTTGCTCACTTTGTGAGGGGAATCTAAAGCTCTGTGGTACTTTCTTTATTTTATACGTTGTCTAAGAAAGTTTGTTTGTTTGTGTCTTTTTCCCTGACGCAACTTTCGAGGCTTAAAGATTACCTCAAAGTCAAAATCGTTTCTGACAACCTTATTAAACCTACAAATGTTATAGTCATCAGTTAAATGGAACACAAGAAAGTTCTTAAATATTTAAGACTTTCTTGAAAGCCTACGTTTATTATACACGACAAACAACACAGGACATTTTGTAATAAACAAAACTTGAAGAAGTAATCCTGGAAAATCCCCCAGTAACCGCAAGTCGGCGTAACATCCAACAGCGCAGGCAACATAAAATACATTATTATAAAAAAGGATTAACATGTCCACAAGATAACGTACCTCTTTCGACAAAATCCTCGCCATTCAAGATAACAGTTTAAAACGCGGCAACACAGTAATCACACAGCATTACATTTTGAACCAATCATAAATTCCTATCATCATTCTGCTATAAAGTATCAAATTTAAATTAAGCTGTATGAAACGTTCCTTTGCACACTCGCCGCTTACAAAAAAAAAAAAAACAAAAATGGCGCGGAATAAAGTAAATATGGCGGAGGTTTAATGAATTTTGTGTCACCTCCATTATTGTATAACGGGATGAACAGTTTTCTGTTAAGCAAACTCATTGGGGATTTTATCAAAGGGTCAACAAACCTGTAATGAGTGCTCGAACAGTGGGGGGCGAAAAAGTGTTGATTCGATTCGGTCTTTTGACAGTAAAAAATGTGCGGGCCAACGGCCAGGGTCACGGTAGCCATGGCCCGATGTAATAACATCTGGGAGCTCGATTTTAGAATCGATAATCGTTATTAATCGAGATGATTCGATAAATCGAGATTATGCGTGAGTCATCTCTAAAGAGCGAAACATTTTGTCTATGTATCTGTCATGTCGCGTAACTACTATATTGCTGGTTGAAAAGGTTGGCCTTACTGTGTGAACTTTAAGGCAATTACATAAAAATGTAATAAGTTACACTATCTATATAAATTGTTTCATGCAATACTTATACACATGAACTATTTATCATGAATGGGGAAGCAATAAAGTTTAAGCGCTCGTAGATAAATATGGGCACACAAACCAATTCTGTGAATTAACAAGTGAAAGTCAGTTCGCGGTTTAAAACTAAAAGTAAACTAAAATCAGTTGTATTTAAGGTCACTAACGCATTCGACCTTCAATTCGTCAGATATTACCGTCACCATAACTTTAAACTGACAAAATATTTATTTATAATGTTTTTTTAAACAAATCATAGACTCGCGTCTGTTTGACATTTTGAAACGAGTTCCATGAAGTGACATAATTTGACAGGAAGTAACACTATTAAAAACAAACAAAACTATTGTTGAAGTTTTAAGTGATTTTAATACAAAGATATAATTTTGAATATAAAAAAACGCAACGCGAATTTTATTAAGTTAGTTAAATATTAAATTAAGTTTCAATTCGACCTAGAATTTAAGCTATCAGCTGTCAAAATTATCATGTGCTCGTAAATGGCATATTGTCAATGGTTTAGAGGCGGAACAAAGTGAACGAGTCATAAACAAATCGAATGAAATGGGCCTTAAAGTGAATGAAATAAACCGTGAATGAGAATGAAAGGAAAACTCGGCCATATTGTTTGTTCCGCACGAATCTTTCCACTTTATTGAGGGGAACGTGTTACTTAATTTCGGTGTCGACGGATTTGTAAACTGTTATTATTTCAGCTAAACTTATTATTGCAAATCTAAATATCAATTTAGGCACTGCAATTTGGTGCGAAAAATTGACAGTAATTTCACCACAGTTGGAACAAAATTGGCTGAAAGTTTTACCGCTAAAAGTTGTTTGAAAAATGTCTTTGTTCGGAACAAAAGTTATTATAACTTCTTTTTATTACACCTTTTGGTATGAGGCATTAAACCTACCTACACTTCATTACTTTTCTGCGAACTTACATAAACCCTGTCTTTTTACCACAACATTTTTGCAGTTACAAAAGCAATGTTATAGGTGTAAAAGTACTTGAATAAAAAGTACCTATAACTTTTGAATGAATAGGTACCCCTAACAACCTCCGATCTTGTCGTCTTTATATGTATTTAAACATGTTGAGTTTTTCATCATAATTATGACTAACAGATAACGCATCAACGACCAGAGACAATAAAATAAATCATACATGTCTACATCCTGACAAGTCTGCCTCCTATTGTGATAACCATCGCTAAACAATTTGTCAAAACAAACTTTTTTGTGTCAACTTTGATATTAGTTTTCGCATTAGTATCCGTTTTTCAATTAACAAAAAACAGTGCAAATGAAAAAACCGCTTTAAAGTTATCTTAGACGTTTTATCTTAAATAATTAATGGTGATAATTCGTTAAATTTTAAGGGATTTTTGACAGAACGTGAGAAGACGCCATATTGGTTATGGTTATGACAAATGTCACATGATTTTGGCGCGAATTATATCCTGGTATGTATAAAAAAAAGATTATTCTCCTTGGTTCAACAACGCACCTATTAGGTAATTAATTCAGAATTTATTAGAACCACTTTTGCAAAGTAAATTAGATATCAATGAATATAAAATGCTGACTTGGCAGAACAAGACATCCATTAACTCCAATGGGGCCAAGAGCAAGTCAAAGTATCAAGATTGAATTTTCTGATACTTAGATCAAAGGCTTTTAATATGAAGCTGTCATGGAAATACCACTGACTCACTTACATAACATTAAATAAAGGGCCCCCACACAGAATGCAACATATTCTAATTATTTTACACAAAGATAAAACTGAATAAATTAAAATATATAATTACGGAGCCTAAATTTGCATGGAGCGCGCGATAAAATACCCAATGTCTTAATCACGGAGTAAGGTAAGATGAGCGGAGATGCTATAATGCAGGTAGGTCAAGCGCGTTCTTCTGTGTCAAATTCGTACGGTGGGCATAACCAAAATGATCAGTTACGAGTAAACTAATGAGGCGTTCGGGTTCTTTGAGGTATTTATTAACTACTAGCTTCTGCCAGCGACTTCGTCCGCGTTAGAGTCGGACTTCGTGCAAAGAGAGGAAGAAATAATAACAACAAAAGAAAGTTAAAAATAAATTATTTAAAACCTAAAAGTCGCGCAATAAGGTTGAACACTCTGAACGTCTATTCGCATCAATCGCACCAACAGCCAAATATTGTATGAAGCTCGCGCAGACACCGCGCCGCGAGTCGCGTCGAGCGCGGCGACCGTTGCACAAAAATGATCCTTATAGCGTGATTCAGTATTCACGCGCGATGGCTTATCCGTTTTTCATGTATAACTTTGGTGTTTCTTCACCGATTTATATGATTCTTTTTTTAATGAATAGGTAATACTGTTAACTATTTTTAATTAGTGTGAGTGGGAGTGTTATAAACGTAATAGTAGACAAATATAATCAGAAAGCTCCGAACTGCTAACCTACCGAGAGTTTTACGTGTTATTGTGAGTCAACCATAAAATATAGATATATGCTGTCATGGGATATTTTTTACATAATTTTATGAAGAACATTTTCGTCATACATGGTTTCTGTGTAACGGTAACCATTAGGGCTGCACACGCGACGGAAGCTTAAAAAATGGAGTAACTTCTCCCGTTTTCCCAACATTTACCTTCACTGCTCTGCTCCTATTGATCGTAGCGTGATGAAAAGTATCCTATAACCTGCTCAGGAGTATGAAGAATCATTGTACCAAGTTTCATTGAAATCCGTCAAGTAGTTTTTGTTTCCATAACGAACATACAGACAGACAGACAGACAGACAGATAAAAATTTTTCTGATTGCATTTTTGGCATCAGTATCGATCACTAATCACCCCCTAATAGTTATTTTGGAAATATATTCAATGTACAGAATTGACCTCTCTACAGATTTATTATAAGTATAGATAGATTTTTGGTACTACAAGAAATGGTCGGGTCCAACGAAGGCGTATAAGGGCGAAAACAGTAACGTTCCGCGTTCCCCGCTCACCCACATTTTGGCGCGCTGCTTTCTTAGGCGATTTTCCGTTACAGCACCTCCGCTAGTCATTTTGTTCTCCATGGTCTTAATAAACTTGTTGCTTGGTAAGTGAGACCTACAGCGAAGTAACCCTTCGAATTTAAAACGCAAATCGTATTAGGTCGTTACTGAAATGCCAACACGAAAAGGGCACAAGTATTCCGAATAAAATATGTCACAAAAAAGTTTTTGAACAAAAAGTTTGCACTGATAATTTTATTTTTGACTGAGCTTACAAGACTTAGGCCGTCCGCGTTAGAGTCGGACTTTGTGCAAAGAGAGGAAGAAATAATAAACACCAGCCCCTCCAATTATCTAAATCTATGCGTACTTACTGCTTCTTTAAGTAATAAAATGTAAACTATTAATAATTTGTAATTTGAACGAATATTTAAACACAAAAATAACTAATAGATACCAACCTATTTTATAAAATAACAACAAAAGAAAGTTAAAAATAAATTATTTAAAACCTAAAAATCGCGCAATAAGGTTGAACGCTCTGAACGTCTATTCGCATCAATCGCACCAACAGCCAAATATTGTATGAAGCTCGCGCAGCCACCGCGCCGCGAGTCGCGTCGAGCGCGGCGACCGTTGCACAAAAATGATCCTTATAGCGTGCGTGATTCAGTATTCACGCGCGGTGGCTTATTACCGTTTTTCATGTATAACTTTGGTGTTTCTTTACCGATTTAAATCATTCTTTTTTTAATTAATAGATAATACTGTTAACTATGTTTAATTAGTGTGAGTGAGAGTGTTATAAACGAAATAGTAGACAAATATAATCAGAAAGCTCCGAGCTGCTAAGTTACCGAGAGTTTTACGTGTTATTGTGAGTCAACCATAAAAGATAGACATATGCTCCCATGGGATATTTTTTACATAATTTTATGAAGAATATTTCCGTCGTACATGGTTTCTGTATAGCTGTAACCATTAAGGCTGCACACGCGACGGAAGCTTAAAAAATGGAGTAACTTCTCCCGTTTTCCCAACATTTACCTTCACTGCTCTGCTCCTATTGATCGTAGCGTGATGGAAAGTATCCTATAACCTGCCCAGGAGTATGAAGAATATTTGTGCCAAGTTTCATTAAAATCCGTCCAGTAGTTTTTGTTTCCATAACGAACATACAGACAGACAGACAGACAGACAAAAATTTTACTGATTGCATTTTTGGCATCAGTATCGATCACTAATCACCCCCTAATAGTTATTTTGGAAATATATTCAATGTACAGAATTGACCTCTCTACAGATTTATTATAAGTATAGATAGATTTTTGGTACTACAAGAAATGGTCGGGTCCAACGAAGGCGTATAAGGGCGAAAACAGTAACGTTCCGCGTTCCCCGCTCACCCACATTTTGGCGCGCTGCTTTCTTAGGCGATTTTCCGTTACAGCACCTCCGCTAGTCATTTTGTTCTCCATGGTCTTAATAAACTTGTTGCTTGGTAAGTGAGACCTACAGCGAAGTAACCCTTCGAATTTAAAACGCAAATCGTATTAGGTCGTTACTGAAATGCCAACACGAAAAGGGCACAAGTATTCCGAATAAAATATGTCACAAAAAAGTTTTTGAACAAAAAGTTTGCACTGATAATTTTATTTTTGACTGAGCTTACAAGACTTAGGCCACACACTGAGGTTTAAATAAAAAAAAAAACGCATGACAAAATTGAACTTATTAGAATTATTCTTTGATACCGAAAAGTTCACAGAAAACGCACTTTTAAACACATAGCTTATAGTCTTTCTGGATATTAGGTAGCTATGAGCTATTTAACACTGAAAAAATATTTCAAATTGGTTCGGGAAAGTTCCTGAAATTAGCGTCAAACAAAGATACTTTCCGGCTATATGATACTAGCTGGTGCCCGCGACTTCGTCTGCGCAGGTTTAGTATTTCGAACAATATGTTTACAAATTGTAGCCTATGTGTTATTCTGATGTATAAGCTATATTATTGTAAAGTTTCATTAAAATCCATTCAGTAGTTTTTGCGTGAAAGAGTAACAAACATCCATACATCCATACATACAAACTTTCGCGTTTATAATATTAGTAGGATTATCTATTAGTTTTTCAGTTACTCAAATGTTAGCTAGAGGGTTTTTACATTCCAAGCTTAACTTCTACAGTAGCCCACCTATCGTCTTCCAACAAAAACCATATTATCTGCTAAGTCATGCGGATCACGGCATTAACAACTTCCTTATTGAATTTATCCATTGTTATATCAATGTTGCCATAGACAAGTAGGTACAATACGGGATTGAAAAAGATATTGTTGTAAAAAGGTTTGATCAGAAATATTAACAGTTTTCTTAGATAGATATTATGCCAAATACGGCCAGCTTTTATTTAGTATCACGATAAAGTGTTAAAATAAAAATGGGATGTCTAAAAATAATATATATCATACTTAGCTTTACACATTCTTACAAATATTTGCAAATTCGCAAACGCAGAAGTAGTGTAACCGACTCGGCACTTACCTGAAAATAAAAAAAGAAATAAATAAATACAGTGCAATATAGTTATAAAATTAACGGAGACGCACAAAACTATATTTTAAAATTTTAGACAGAATTGCAGCAGACATCACTCAAAGATTTTGTAAACTACTAAGTTTATGAAACGCATCGCGGAAACCGCCACAAGAAATGCAACGTTTAATTTATTTTATTAATTTACTTCATAAGTAATATTAAGATGCAATATTTAGCGTTAAGATTTAGAAAGTATAAAATTTGGCCCTGTCGACAGCACTTCTGAATCGACTTATCACATTCTATTAGAATGGGTAAATAAATAAAAATCCTTACAAAAAAAAATATCAGACTTAAAAATAGATATGTATTTCACTGAATATGGGTCACTGACCTCTAACAAACATAAAACAAAAGAATAAATAGGTACCTTACATAAGTACATTATGTAATGCAAAAGGCCCTACTAATCGCTACAACAAATGTGTTGACATTAACGCCTCAGGCAAAACACTGCAATGCGTATATAAAATATTATAGAGATCATTTTGGTAGGAATGAGGTGACTGTCGAGCTATTTACCCTTTAAAGTATTACTAGCATTTGTCAAGAAGTACATTGAGAAGGTACATACACACATTCAAGAAAATCATGTTATAGCGTGAATGTTAGTAGGAGGGTAAAAACTTTTCAAGATTATAATTATAACTACTGAAATATTCGTTTGAAAATTAGACTTAAATTTAAAAAATACTAAAATTCGAATTGAAAACCTCTTCCATTTTGGGATGTGTCAAGTTCAAGAAGTGGTTATTAGTCGAAGTGTCAAAAGTTTGATACAAAAGTTTTGACTTTGAAATTAATTAAAAGGAAAAAAGAACCATTATTAACATCATCATCATGTCAAACATCAAAAAAATAAACACACTAGAAAAGTTTACCAAAGAATAACCAAACACACAAAGCTTCTAAGAAAACTTCGTTGTAATATCACAACTTACATTTACCTACGTCAATCAAGTCAAAACTTCATCTCATAACAATATGACTAATGAATGATTTACCTTCATTCATCTTAGACCCTTGTTAGCGAGATCTCACCAAAATATTTGCGAACAAAAATGTGTACGCTAATAGCACAGTTTAGATATATTCTGTTGTAAACAGTTGTGACGCTACGTACTAACAATCGTAACAATGTCACTCACACACGCATGTGCATCGACGAGATTTTATCGGTGCTGTCAGTACCTACTGTTCATCAAGCACATGCGTGCATTAGTGACGTTGACATACGTAGCTTCATAACTGTTTACAAGAGAATATATCTAGACTGTGCTAATAGCGCGAGTCCACTGCTCGTGTTAGCGTACAAAGGTTGCAGTTTTGCGGACATTTTAGAAATGTTCGCACGTAATTTGTTACTGTTTGATAGAGCGAGTAGATTAGGAGAAACATTTTTGTGCGTCACATATCGTCATATCATCTTTAGGACAACAAACAAACATCAAATATCACTGTTTTCTGAGAACTTTTTTAAACTAAAAAAAGATCTGTGCGTCAATTGTGTGGATTCTTGCAAATCTCATGTCCAAAATCGTATGTACAGTTTCCAGTGAAGAAGAGGTTCAAACAGGAAAAAATAGGCTTCTTTAGCAAATTATAAAAACTTGAAGGGACAAACTTTTTCGAGAAGAAGATGTTTTCGTGGATACGGAGTTTTACAGAATTTGATTAGATGCTATCAAAGTTTATACAAAACCATAATTAAATGGTCATGCATAAAGAAATATGCGAATAAAGGTTTTAAGAACTGAAAGAACGTAAGAAGGTCAAACGACAGAAGAGTTTGCAAGTTCCTGGAAAATGACACAATGAACTTAGTTGTAGGTAAGTGTTTTTTTACAGCAATAATCGTTTATCTGATTGTTGTGTGTATAAGGGAATTTCCCTAACTATTATATTAAGGTAGTTAACCTGTCAATGACTGTCAGACAAAGTTTCAAAAATGCAAAATACGTTGATGAGCTATCAACACCCTTACACATCAAATGAGATACAACGCCAAAAAACTTAATCAGCAAGGTCTCCAAACAATGGAACAGTTGCGTTAAGCCGTAAAGAATTACCATAAACGCATAACTGATTCTCTATGGAAACGTGTAAAAAATGACGCCCCTCCGCTGACGGTCTATGGTTTGAAAACACAATGCCTTGAGCAAAAACTGCTGTCAATCTGATGTACGTTTGTGGATAATTAGTCATTAATTACTGTTGGCATTTGAAGATAGAAGGATGTCTGATTGATGGGGTGACCAGTTATTTTGGTTGAGACGCGACGAAGAAAAAAGGCTGGCTTAGGGTGCGTCAATTGTCGGTGACGAACATGACTAGAGGTATTCAGGAGACTCGGATCTCCTCTAAAATTTAACACAATGACCTCTTTTAATAGCAATAAAATAAAACCCGTGATTTATCTTATTTAAATTTAGAAATAAGTAAAAAAAAAAAACAAGAAATTGATGATTAGGATTTTCAAAACAGCGTGCCTAAGTTGAGATGCATTGACGAGACTCCCGTGAAACTCCCATAGACATCATAGACAGATATATACCGCTAAAACACAAACAACAAAAGAAAAATCGCATGTCCCTACTGCACAGAAGTCAGTAACAAAATTTATTAGGGTTAGCAACGTTTAGAAAGCGCGCATAAACTAATTATAATGCAATTTCGCTTCATATTACACCGCTTGGGCAACACTTCGGCAGCCATTTTACAAGATTTCGAACATAACGCGCCGATTTGTTAAGTGGGCTAATTGTCAAACTGATTGCTATTGATATTTTGTTATTGTTTCATTCATTAGAATTTGTTACAGTTTTTGCCTAAGTACATATAAATGTGTGGACCTATCGTACACCTAGACGTGGCTTTACAATCTTCTCAGCAGAGCATAAATGACCAAATAATTTTATCTCCCTTGGTTAAATGGGGTTTCGATTAATAAATCTGTAAATTTCAACCATCGTTGTGACATGTACCTACTTCATACTAAAATGTAATTATTCCGTCATTTTCATCATCTTTGGATCAAGATAGGTATGTAACGATTTTGGACAATAAATGATTTTAATATGATCTAAATACGTATTTATTTAAAACCGTGACGTGTCTTTCAAACCCTTATGTAAAAACAAACTAACTTAATTTAATTATTCACATCAAATTAAAACTCAAAAAACTCATGATACAATTTAGTAAATCAACCTTAATACGATAATTAACCTTTATAATCATGAAAAGGCTATCGACTTTTACTCGAAATATGCGCGTGCACATGATTCGTATCAGACGTTCAATATTGGCAATCAAGTACACAGAGTTAAGTTTCCGGGATATACTGAGGACAAACTCGGAATTTATTATGTTTTCCTGCAAGAGAACAACTTGTTTATATTTAAAGAAGTAATTTTAATAGCCCAAGAATATATTTTTAAAATCTGTGAGATTTTTGAGACCAGGTCTCAAAAGAGATTTTTAAGCAAGCTGAAAGGTCTAAAAACTTCTCATACTTAAGAATATTCGATCTTAACTTAAAACGTTTACCAATTTAACAAATAGAGGAGATTCTCAGTTCACCTGTAGTTTTTGAAAATAAATAATTCTCTAGACTTATGGCTGTATTGATAACACACTATTTAGAGAGTCAATGGGAATATTTGTTACGTTTCTGTAATAAGATATCAATGAACATGGAATTATTATTATAAATATTCTGACTCTAAAACAAAGGCGTGTTCTATATGTATTCTTTGTATATTTGTGTATAGCTATATCGTTCATTCAAGTTATGAGAGAAACTACAGAAAACAAGAATTCTTTCATAAAAGTATTGCAAATAATTTTGCGTCATTTCTCTGCGGATACCAATAACCGACAATTAAAACAACCTGCAATGTTTACAACCGACAACTCCTTGTAATAGCCAAATAAATTACCGTCGTATACATTTTACGAATGCTCGTTAATACTTAAAAAACCATTCACAATTTCCTCTGTGCATGAAATGTATGATTAATGCAAAGTTCTTTAAAAAGTCAATGTTAAGAAACTTGAACAATTGCAAGTCGGTCTCGCGCACGAAGGACTATCAGCGATATATCAAAGAGTAAGGGAGCCCAAACATAATTATTGTATTCCAATTTCCGTACAATAATACAACTTCTGTGAAAATTTGATCTCTCTAGCTATCACGGTTCATGAGATACAGCCAGCCGGGTGACAGGCGGTTGTAAAAACAACGAACGGCGAAGTCCCGGTACCTATTTGTACCATAGGGTCCCATTTTATCCTTTGGGTACGGATCTCTTCAAAGATGCTTGCGCTGCAAAGATTGTAAGACAAGCGCCACTCGTTTTTAGTTAAGTGCAGGGTATAAAACAACCTTCATACCCTACCTACAAATGGTAGATATCACTTGGTAGGAGGCAGTAGGTCGACAGTGTGTCGCTTGTTACCCAACCGACGTAATTACAGGACAAACAATGAGTTTTGAAACCGCACTGCAGCGGTGGTCGCACGATCTTGAGATCTGGCGGGAGCGCTAAAATGACGCTGCGGATTCTTGTTTTTTGTTAACCACTTGAATATTTGCGATGGTAATTTTAATTAGAGACTTTATAGTTGAGTGTCTTTTTGACGTTGGAGTTGTGCTATAATAAATAAGCTGTGTGTAATATATGTTTATTGAAATAGGAAGAGTAAATATATGGTCTAAAAATATTTTTATTGTCAATTAAATTCTGTAAGAACCTCTTAGTAGGTATTTCATCATAACAATAGTGAACTTAACAGTCGTCGCAAAAATAATAATAATGCATCAATACATCTCAATTAAAAACCTCGTAAACTATTATTAGGGCTAATAAATCAATAATAACAACTTCATGCAATACACACTGCTTACAAAACACAGTCAAGCTCTACAAAGCAAGTGTAGAAACAATTTATTTAAAATTAAATTGCCTGTACAAATGTACTACGTGGTACAATACTTGAATGATACGCTGTTAATTAAATAATTTCAAACGTAACTACTCAATGCAAGCTCGTTATAATAAATAACTACTCATATAATACAAACTTGTCATAGTCGTAACTCAATTATTTGTCAATAGAAATAACTAAGCAGGTTTGTTAAATTTTCATTCAATGTATTTGTACTATATTTACTTTAGCAAAACTTCCTGAGTCTTTGTCAAATCAAGGCCAAAGAAATTACATAACAACAGCTCGTAAAATTGTTGATGATTGAGATGATTGTACAGATACTATCAATTTCCTTCTTATTTTCAAAAAAAATACCCAAAAAATTAATACCTACATCATAAATTCACCAAAACAATCCAGTTACCTAACCAAAAAGCGTCATTTTAGGCGTCCAAAAGTAACGAAACACAGCATTGGGGTAAAGGTTGTGTCAACCAACCGTGAAAACTTAGCTGCCTCATCTACCTGCACATTTTAGTGGCGCGGACTAGATTTCGCTTTTCGTAATTGATTTTTTGGTCTTCATGCTTTTTACTAAGATTTTATTCGGTCACGGACTGAGATTAGTCGAGTTATAAAGTCGCTATTTTGTTTAGAAATGACAATAATAATGGCTTGCTGATTGACGGCCACGGCAGCTGTTCTCAGGACATTATTATACTGCACAAGCATTTGCGCAGACACAGGTGCACTCCCTAGTCTTTCACTCGCATAGCCCGATAGGACAACAAGAAAGACAGTGTCAGATAAATAGAAAAAGCAGAGCCCTAAAAACCCTGTAAGACCACATCATAATAGTTGATAAACTGATACAGGATTCGAAACAAACAGTCTAGCCGCTTCCCTTGAAAGCACCGTTATTTGTGACGTATGGCAATAGTCACAACTATGTACTTTACCTGAAGTCATCCTATTGTATTCATCCCCTGTATAGTATCACTATTATATTTTGTCAACTTTTAAATTAAAAGTTTAAATAAATTCACTATTATTTATACACAAACTGACGTTGATGTCATAATGACAAAAGATCTTTCACAACAGTTAATAAAACTTCTTTATTGAAATCTTCTTTGAAAACTGAGTTCTTAATACATTGCAAAGCAAACAGTAAAATTAGAAAAAACGTCGCAAGATTTTTATCAAAGCCTTACTCCATTTGCCTATAGGAGGTAGTCAGAAATTATACTTTTTCTCACTTCTTGATTTTCCTCTAACTAGAATGTTAACTTCCTTATTGCTAGGTATTTATTTCATTTGACTAAGTTAGTTACTGAATCATTAGGGACGTCTAAAAGTCTAGTGGTATAAAGCCCTAAAATACAATTACGATTCAAATAATTTTACGTTACGTAAGCGTTTAACTTAAAATATTTCTTTTATAAGTAGGTCGCTGAATAACAGTATAAAATGAAAATTAAATGATAACTTTATGGTCCAAATTACCGCTGTACAAGCCATAACATGTACAGTTTGATACAAATCGTAATTTTTGGATATGTTCCGTACAATAAGTAGTTCCTTTTATACTTTTTCGGAAAATCTTTTAAAATGCGATCGTAACGGTGTTGTGGGTCAATCGTTTGGTAATAATGTCAATAAAGTATAATAATTATGAGATGGTTTGATGGTAAATGCCTCTTTGTGAAATTTTTGAAAACCTTCATAGCGATTTTGGCCCAACTTGTCACCGAATGCATGACCAGAACAACTTCTAAAAAGGTTCCAAAAACACAACATTTTGAATCTACACTGAAAAAAGTTTGAATGAATAATAAAGTTACTACACCATATCTCTAGGCCAAAAAATATTCTCGAACTTGAAAATACCTTTGCGAAACTTGTCCCCGCTGATTGTCAATGTTATATGACATACACAAGTAAACAATAGGCCTGTATACATTACCGTCAATTATTTATATTTACACGTAAACTCAACCTTGTGCACACTATGTTGTTTTATTTTATATATTATGTACTTCTCGGCGTCATATGTGAAGTTAATTATTTTCCGCGTGTAATTAGTAGATAATAACAATAACAAATAATTGTTAAATCAAGGATCGGGTAATATTTCTCCTGCTATAGTGGAGCTTTTACTAGCTGACTTCCCAACGTCACATTTTCGGGACAACATCTGCCTGGCATTTTCCCAACTATGTACTCAGCTGCATCCGGTTAGACTATAAGCCTACCTCAAGGCTTTATAGTCTTATAGACGCCGGCTTATAGTCGGCGACTGCCTATCTGACCTCCTCAGCCGGGCCAGTTACCCGGGCAACCCAATGGTAAGACTGGCGTCAGACTTACTGACTTCTGACTGCCAAGGCTGTTCAATATCAGCCGTGACCTACAGTTTATCGTACCTTCCGAAACACGGAAGAACTCGTTATAACAAGATGGTCACCCATCCACAATAATTTCCAGACAATTTGAATGCCTAATTAACACGCCTCAAATTAAGCGTAAATGAAGTTATCAAGTACTTAATAAATGTTGCGTTTCTGAGAACTTTTTAATGGTAGCATTAAGACCAAACTAGAAATTATACTGAATCGTCTGTTGTTACCTAACGAGAATTACAAAGAATTATTTGTAAAAAAAACTCTCTCACATTGTCAATGGTTCCGTGATTTTGGTATGCAATTAAATGGCGATGAGAGTTTCAGATAATGATGTGGATGTAAGATGTAAGATGCAGATTGTGTCGAGCATATTTGATAATTTCGACTGAAATACACACTCAAACCTTCCTAGTGTCCAAACACTTTTTACTGTTTTCTCGAAAGGGAGGGCGCTGCGTTTTACGGCCGTGTAGGACTTTGTAGTAGAAAATTTTGAGTTTTTTATTATGTGTATTCAGATAGATCTATCTGATCTATCGTATCTCAAGGAAAACCACCAAAAATTTGTTACTGTTCGCCAGAGCCCGAAGAAAAAATTGTGTGCACCCCAGTGCCGCACACACTATACCTAAGTATAAAAATTTCAGATAAGCACTTAAAATGTTGGAGGTTTCTTAAAGAAGTCTCTTAAAGTTCAACCCACAACACATAGAATAAGACTACTCTCATATACTTACATAGAGGACTTGAACATTTAATGGAGATACATAATTGTTTGTCTGCGCTTGTTCATTGTGCGTTTGGAAAGCGTCAATCTGACCTAAATTGAATAAAGGTTGTATTGTAAAGGTTTGTTTGTTCTTTTGAACGCGCTAATCTCAAGAATGACTGATCCGATTTAAACATATTTCAGCGATAACGATAGAGCCCATTTAGCAAAAAAGTCTATATCATATAGGAAGGAAAGGTAGAGTTATATAGGTTTAGGTTTTATCCGGGTGAGGAAAGTAACTCCACTGACGTGTCTAAAACTGCAGAGAACAGCTAGTTTAAATTAAAGGGGGAAAATGTCTTACCTCCGCCAAAATTAACCATTATGATGAACAGAAATAATAACTAATTTCACAAAGGAGTTATACCCCAGCCCAGTAAAGAGCACACTCATCCCAACATTAGACTGGGTAATGTATGCGCAAGCGTCGCGTGGGCTATGCGTATTGTGACGACCTTTGTATGCGAGCAGAGACGCCATGGACTCGACGCGGGGCTTAATGACGAAATGTTAATGGTTTTAAGAAGGTTTGAGAGCTAAAGAACATGCTGGTGTGTTTCTTAAAGGCAGTAATACTGGATGGATGAAACTACAAAACTTTTTCGCTTCTAAAAGTAGTGGAAACAGTCACCATGCTTTTCATTTTCATATGCCCGTGGGTTTTACTTTGATACGCTTGTTTCAATCTTTGGATATTTAGATATTTATTTATTTACTCTCTGTTATTTTTTCATTCGGATTTCATTTAATTGAGTTCCATGTCATCAGGTAGCTGGACTGGTCTCTTCCCACATTCGGGTAAATAAAACAAATGCTAGATTGGCAAGATGATCTCTCATTTTTGTCAATTGACATTCTCACCATTCTAAGGCCATCTAAGTGCTAAATGTAACCCACAGTGTTGTGGGCCGCATGACATTAACGGGACATACAGTGTGTATTATTTGATCTCAGGCAAGGTCGAGGCGCTTAGCATTGCGCCCACGCAGCGTACGACAAAAGCTATTTAACTTTGACCTCTTTATTGCTTTGTGCTTTTTAGTACAGATAAGAAACGCAATCAACCAGCACTTTGTTGGATCTAAACTGGGTTAGGAGTTAATTTTGGTTGCAATTTTTGTTGTGGTGGTTAGCAGACAGTACATTTCGAAAGGTAATCCTGAATTTTATCACACTTTTTTCTCGGTCTGACAACGGCTGGGGATCTGATCGCAGTTATGTGCGCACTTGCATGCATCTCTATTTTGATAAATGAGCCCGCTCACACTATCGGCTGTCTAAGATCTTAAAAGACATCTTACTCTGCCAAGCGGCTTATTGGTCCTGCCAAGCAGCTTTACCGTCTCTCCGAAAAGAGGACTTTTCTTTTGGCACCCTGGTAAGAATACAATATATCATGGACTTAAGAACACAGCAGGCTGGTAACAATCAATGTCATTCTAGTATTTAGACAAGTTATTGCCACAATGGTTCCGCTCTGAATTGTCCGTAGTTAGGACTGTCGACCACTGGAGCGTTGCGTGCATAAATTATAAGTGTAGACTTGCTTTATGTAGGTATGTCTCGTATTGTGCGTGGTTGAAGAGAGTGTTACTTAAGTGAAGTAATTATGGACACATTTTTGTTTCTAGTTGTTGGATTCGTAGTTTTTTTTTAAGAAAAGTGTCTCAAATTTGTTTTCCCATATTACGTAAGTAGGTGTTGTAATAAAATTGGTAGATTGGCAATGGGTTACACTGCCAGAGAGCATGGTACAGTTTGTAAGGAAATAATAGCCCAAGAGCCAGCGTCAGACCTTCGTAAGCAACCATCAGTCAAACTTAGTAGTAGTCACCAAGTTCGTAACCTCACAAAGCACCAAACCACAGAAAGTCTGGCAGTCGCTGGCTCTCGATCTATAAGTTCCGTTTCTTTTCACTGTATAAATAAATTCACGAAACAATAAATCACACTGCATAAAACTAAAACCTAACCATATCAACACCTCTCTATACTACTCCTCATACACAGACCTTTACCCAACAGGTTCCAAGCAACGTAAGCGCTGCGTAACCGCGGCATTTTAATGCGTTTGAACTTAATTTATTGCCAACTACATGCTACTATTAGAGTGCGTCTACACGGTGCATGTAGCTAGAGCAAGTTAACATACGCAAGTGACAAATGACAAGAGCACGCGGTTGGGTATATTGCTTTGGTACATGCGCAAGTCCGCACGTCCGTGGTACACACACACACACACACACACACACACACACACACACACACACACACACACACACACACACAACTCTCAGATAATGCTTATCTCTGCTCGCAGATCTCTTTTGTATTTTTATTTCATTGTTATTTCTATTTCCTTTAATTAAAAGTAAAGTTTAGTTAGTAAGTTTAAATATATAAAAGGTTCAAGCTAAACTCATTTGATAGTGTATATAAATCTAACTTGCTGTTTTACTTTGGAAGAGCGAGGCTATCCCAACACAGGTATCTTTTGATTACTTTCTGGGAAGCCCCAACAATTTACTTGTAAATGATTTATTGAAATAAAAAACTTTTTATTTTTTTTATTTTTTATTTTTTAAGTCGCTGGACCCGCATTTTTTTAAAATGCATGTAACCTGCGCAAACTACTTGCACTGTGTAGACGCACCGTTAGCTCAAGTTATCCAACCAGATGTATGGGAAATACGGTAGATGATCTGGTATTGAAACTTCGACTGCATTACATATTAGTGTATGTTACGAAGCTGGTAATGCGTTAGCTAAAATGGATCTTGCTTCGGAGAAGGAACATAAATAGTACCTACGCACTTTAAGAATTTGATTACCCACTATTTCAACAGCTGATTCTAAAACGCACTTTTCTTATCTAAAAATCTAGTTTTAAAAATAAACGGAAAGCGAATTTTAGTTTCTCTAGGACCGGTAGTATTGTATTTGACCGTAAACTCAGAATGAACAAACAAGATATTAGCTTCTGCCATGGTTTTACCCGCGTTCTTTGGGCTCTGCTTCCCGCACAAGGATAAGGATTTTTCAAATCGGATCAAGAGTTTCTGAGATAAGTTAAAATTGTCGCCTTTATACATATTTTATACATATTTATTAATATGAATGTCCTCAATATTAAGCAGTGTAACCTCCTTAAACGATCTAACTACCTAATTCGAGGTAAAGGAAGTTAATGTCATAGCATTCATAACAACAGATTACATACAACTAAGTGTACATAGCACACAAGTATATAATAATCACCATTCAATTACATACGTCCGTCACCCACTTGTTCACTAGTGTTGGGACATTAGGAAGTCACTAGCCGCGAAGGAAATAGTGTTGTGACACCGGTCTTTGTCGCAACTGACAGATGATATCTGTGAACCGCCATTTTTGCAACGAAAATTAACGAGTATCAAAAATTTTCAACTAAGTTACGCACGGCAGACTGCACATCAGTGGTAACTGTCATGCACCTTAACTCAATAGTAATAAGTACGATTTTTCTATAAAACTGTTACCACTGACCTGAAGTTGACTACATACAACACATTACCTACCTCAATCTGTCAAATTTCTTCAATAGATTTTCAACCTTATTACAATAGGGGAAAGTTGATGTTCGATTGGTAAAATTTGACAGATTTGGGTAGGTTGACCTGTTATACTAAGTATTCATTATTTTGATTGTATGTCTAAAACAAAGTTTCGATTTATAGTTGTCAAAAGACAATATTTTGGTTGTGTAAGATAGTATTTGGTTTGTAGCATTTTGGCACGTGTGTTATTTTCTAAACATTCCGTAGTTTCTATTGTGAAGACATCGTTTATACACAATGTTCGTTAGACAATGTATATGTATATGTGGTACAGTCAACTTCAGGTCTGTGGTAACAGTTTTATAGGAAAATCGTACTTATTACTATTGAGTTAAAGTGCATGACAGTTACCACTGATGTGCAGTCTACCGTACGGTTCATTTTATCCAAAAAATTCGTTGTTAAACTTAAAAACTAATTACATAATAGAAGTATGCACATGAAACTCCTTTCAAGTAAGCGACAAACTTACATTACTTATAGTTCGCACCAAATAACTTTGCTTTCCTGAAGTTAGCCATTTTACACCTCATGCATACGCAGTATTATGGCCTACTTAGGACAAACAAAAATTTGTCAAAAGGTGATCTTCAAAATGCAAACTTATATGGTGCCAACTGAAACTATGTACGGTAGACTGCACATCAGTGGTAACTGTCATGCACCTTAACTTAATAGTTATAAGTAAGATTTTCCTATAAAACTGTTACCACTGACCTGACGTTGACTGTACTAAGATTTTAATAGTTTTCCACAATTAACCTCAGAAAAAGCCAGCAACATTCACACATTCATATTCTCCGGAAAATCATTGTATAATAGTTTTATAACATAGTAAATATTACACAGGTAGCTTGTTCCGGAAAATTAATAGGAAATCATCTTTGTAGCTTTATTTCTTCCTCGTCTTTGAAGGAAGAATGCAACGTCGGATATTATACGCAGGGAAATGGATTTTGTAATAACAATTATCAACCGACCCCAACAATGTATCTATCTGTTGTTTTGGTTACTAGAGATAGAATTTGTGACATTAGCATCATATGAGTAACGTTAAATTCCTATCTCTAATAGCCTAAACTACAGTTCAATATTGGAAACGGCCGTTAAACTTGCTATTCTTTACTAATATTTTAAAGCTAAAGAGTTCGTTTGCTTGAACGAGATAATGTCAGGAATTATGGTTCAATTTGAAAAATTATTTCAGTGTTAGATGGCCCTAATTATCGAAAAAGGCTTTAGGCTATTTTAGATCACAATCATGATATTGATAACTAATAATAACTCAGTAAGTATAGTTCTTTTTACCAAAGTAACACCGATTTTAAAATCTAACAAAGTTCAATTGAGTAGATATGCTAAACAAAATTGTCATTCTATATGTCTTTCTAGTATGCTAACAAGAGATAACAATATGTGAATTCTAATACTTTACTTACTTATAATTTGTTCTCGTTTCTACTATGTACATTCTTATGTACCTCTACCGAGATCACAGACTATACTCAGTTTAGATAATACACACGCGAGCTAGTATTGTTCCATCGACATTTTGTAACAACGTTCCTTATATTACAAACTCTATTGTGTACCATTATTTATAAATAAATATCTACCTAACTATCTAACAAAGCCAATTAATATTTAATTCTGTCCCAATAGTCTTAAAGTTCATTTTTGTGTGCGGTTTTTTGGGTCATGTGTTGTTTTGGTTGCAGTATTTTGTACGTTGTGTAGAAAATGCCATCTAATATTGTGTGGCGAGATGTCGAAGAATATGAGTGTAAGGTTTATTGCAATGCATTGCTATTGTTAGTTAACAACATTATGGAATGACTAATGATTTTGTAGAGAATAATTTATAATAATTACAGCTGTCTTTTTATTACTATGTAAGAAATAAAGGATTAGAAGGTAACTGACATTTAGAACTGAAAATCCGACATAAAGCTTAAGAAACATGTTTCAACTTTGTCTTATATCCTAATCTGCCTGCCTTTTCCCATCTATTTTGGGATGCAGATGAGTACCAGTGTTTTACATGCAGCGACTTCCTATTTGATCTCATCAACCCAGTTACCCGGGCAACCCGATACCCCTTGATAAGACTGGTTGTCAGACTTTCTGGCTTCTAACTACTCGTAACAACTGCCAAAGATGTTCAATAACTGCCGGGACCCACCAATTTAGCCCCCCAAGGAATGTCGGATATATGAAAAGCAGTCTTACTTACCCTTGACCAAAACTATAACTGATAAACTAATGATAGCAATGTTGGTTTATAGTAACCTTGTAACTACGGTGGGCGGTCCGACATACATACATACATAATTACTTGATCTCGTGTTTGTAACGTGTAAGTTTGATAGTTTTAATTGATTAACAGTAAGCGCCAAATAATTTGCGTTTTTTAAGTTTCCCTTTTTAGTCCTGGAGGATTTGTTCGTACAGGTATTGTTGAGAAATTTTGCTTGTGTGAAGTGGACTACTATTGACTTCAGGATAGTCAAGAATATTGTGAATAAATCAAAATGCGATAACAAATAGCACTGAACTTCAGAAGTTATTTGACACGAACTGTAGACACTTAAATTTTTCAAAAAAGTTTTGCCACTGTATCTGACCTCCTCAATCCCTGTAAGTTGGCTAGCAACCCGGTGCCCCTTTGGCAAGACTGTTTATCAGGCTTTGTGGCTTTTAACCACCCTTAATGACTGCCAAAGATGTTCAGATGACAGCCGGGAGCCACCCACCCACATGACAGCCGGACCCCCCATATTCACGTGCCTTCCGAAACAAGGATCTTATTTAAAAATAAACCATAAACTATTAGTTATTTACTTTTTCATAGTTACGACCAGGTCAAGGCACGCCAACATTCTTCAAGTGTTACATAAAAAGTGATAATTGATTTATAAATAAATATGTAGTATTTATCTAGCGCTGATAACACAATTAATGCAGTTTGAGATAATTGCAAGGTATACCCACTCGGTATTTTTAAATGGTTTTAAGATTTTTTTGTACTTGAACCTTTTTAATTGTTGTTACTGTCGTTAAATATATGGTTTATTACTTCGTAACTACTGTAGTGTATGCAGGTACATGTGCATCATTGTATAGGTTATGTCATTAATATGACGCCTCGTGCGCATACGTCACTCGGTTATAAATACCGGATCGAGCGGTGGGGAGTCAGTCGTTGTCAGACTGTCGACCTGTGTGGTGGTGCGTTGGCGAGTCGATTAACATAATAAAATGAGCGTACAATACATTGGCGACGAGGATAAAACCGTGAGTGTTTGGACCAACAGTTACCTATTATCTAATTTTTATAATTTTGAACTACCTATTAGTTCTGTGATCCAGAAAAATATTTGATATACAAGGTTATACTAAATAATTTGTCCTATTCATGCCTATACCAAATTAATGTATGCTAAATAAGCTTTGACAACAAGTAACCTCTGACCGATGTTAATATTCAATCATATTAAAAAGAGCAAAAGGAAAGAAGGAAGGGAAGAGAGTAGAATGACAAAGTATACATAACTTTTATGTTCATGTATGTATCACCCGAATTGCAAACAAATTTTAACCTTTTTACGTAATTCTTTGTTTAAGTTTACCTTGTTACAATTCTAATGGAAGTAGCAATATTTATTGCAGGTGTTAATATTTATCAAATGAGTAATTTATAATACAAAATCATTACTTGGTGATCAGTTTACTCATTCTTAAACCTGCATCAAAGTTTATTCAATAATAGGCATTTATTGGAAGCAATATAAAGTTGCTGGTTGTTGAATTGTCGTCAAGACGACTTTAGCAGTGGTGGGATTTCCTAGAGGATATAATACAATAACCTATTTGCCTTATAATCAATTGTGTTTAATAATTGTTGTGCTTGCATGCCAACAAGGCGGAATGTACACGGATCTTATTATGTTGTTTACAATCCTATTTTGTAAGTGCCTGCATTCTAAGCAAATAAAGACCTATTCTATTCCAAAAATCTGCTGGTCATTAAATTGACAGCTTGACGGTTAGCAGTAGTGTATATCTACTGGTCATTAGATTGACAGCTTGGCAGTTGGCAGTAGCGTGTATCTACTGGTCATTAGATTGACAGCTTGGCAGTTGGCAGTAGTGTGTTTCTACTGGTCATTAAATTGACAGCCTGATTGTTGGCAGTAGTCTATATCTACTGGTCATTGAATTGACAGCTTGATGGTTGGCAGTAGTGTGTATCTACTGGTCATTAAATTGACAGCCTGATTGTTGGCAGTAGTCTATATCTACTGGGCATTGAATTGACAGCTTGATGGTTGGCAGTAGTGTATATCTACTGGTCATTAAATTGACAGCTTGGCAGTTGGCAGTAGTCTATATCTACTGGTCATTAAATTGACAGCTTGACAGTTGGCAGTAGTCTATATCTACTGGTCATTAAATTGACAGCTTGACAGTTGGCAGTAGTCTATATCTACTGGTCATTAAATTGACAGCTTGACAGGTGGCAGTAGTCTATATCTACTGGTCATTAAATTGACAGCTTGACAGTTGGCAGTAGTCTATATCTACTGGTCATTAAAGTGACAGCTTGACAGTTAACGGTAGTGAACGTCTACTGGTCATTCAATTGACTGTACACGCATAAATTATCTGGCGATAGTTGTCAACTACTGCAACAACTAAATAGTAAATCTTGATAATTTTTATATTTTCTGTGCCCGGTGATTTGGATCATAAAAAGCTTCCAAACTTAACTTCTCAGAGTCTAGTCAACAACTTATACCTGCTATATTGTTCTGGTACTTAACTAACTTAATTCAAGTGCTTGCAATATAGAGGATATTACAAGAACAAACTGGTGGGTTATATACTCAACGGTTCTACAAATGACAAACATGTGCTAGGTATCTAGTTAAACAAACAGCACATTGAGGGACCGTAGTGGGTTGGCCATGGATGTTGAAGAACTCGCCCAGCTATACTGGTATGTATTCACCTATGCACAACATCCAAGTCCATCAACACCTCTAGTGGGTTGCCTACCCATAATAGTGTTAATTATAACAGTTGCTCAGTCACCCTAGGTATAATTTCAATACTTTTACTTTATTTTGCTGTATTAAAGAGGTTGTTATACAACAGAGATATTCCAGAAGATACAGAACAGTAGAACAGCATACAAGCAGCAATACTAGCTGGAAAATGTGGATCAAAATTTTGGTATTCAATAGATAGAATCTTTGGTAAACATGCTAGCTCACAATTGTAATTTCAGTACTTTAGGTTGATATAAAACTCTTAGATCAAAAGAATATGGAACTAAGCATTGGAGCAATCTGTGATTTATTTGACAATGCTACTTTATCTACCCAACTGCCTCGTTGGTCTAGCTGTCGCAAGCGCGGCTGCTGAGCACGAGGTCTCGGGTTCGATTCCCGGGTCGGGCCTGGAAGTTGGTGATTGATACACCCGTGCATCGGAAAGCACGTAAATGTCGGTCCTGCGCCTGATCTCTTTCCGGTCGTGTCGGATTGCCGTCCCATCGGGTTATGAGAGTGAAGGAACAGTGAGTGCACCTGTGTCTGCGCAAATGCTTGTGCACTATAATATGTCCTGCGCAGTTGGCTAATCCCCTTACGTGAGTACAGCCGCCGTAGCCGATAATCGGCTAGGAGGACATCATCATCATTTACCCAACTGGGCCTTCTCATCTGTGACAAAAAATCTTTTAAGGATGATACCTGGAAGGAGTTCCAATGTAGATACTTACTCTGGGAACTGTCTAATGATGATTAGCTCATGGATGATTGTTGCAATCAAGTTCTCAAAAGTTGATGATTGCGTGTGCTTTTAAAACCTTCAAGATTTAGGCTTGAATGAATTTTAATTGGTATCTTAGCCTCTTTTTTATTGATTTACATTGGTGTTTACAAATAGTTTAACAAAGTGGCCCTCATTATAATATTGTTATTTGCAAATTATGTTTTACAGTATTGCAGTACCAATAAGCAGTATAAGTACATTGAGAGTTGTGGAAGAATATGCTTCCATAGGGGCGAATAACATAACCATATATGAACGTATATGAAATAGAATCCATTTATTGATCTCAAGTTAATAAATCATCACATTAATATATTCTTGAAGTGCACACCTACTTGTAATATAAAGTTGTGTAATTTCCTCAACCCATCCCATAAGATAAGATCCATATGGGTGGTGGGATGGATATCTATTAACAAAATAATGTCTTGTGTCCATAGCGTTAGGGTTAATAATAATTGATCTTAGAACACCAATCTTAGGTTACCGTAAGACAATTGGACTCGCACGAGAGGTAAAGAACTTTATCACTATTTACATTTATCGACATTTATTACTCTTTTGTGCTAATTAAACTACACAGTTGCGTCGACATTTGGTTAATAATAACTAAAATATTATTAAGTTCCTAAGTCCTACTGCAATATATAATCTGAGTAAGTGTTCCTTAAAGTATAGGAAGTAAAATTGCCCTTAGTCACCAAATCGTTTAAAAATTTACTTGGGTGCTGTCCCTATAAAAGATAATAATATTTTTATATTCTGGTTGTCTAACTAAAACAACGTAGATAAAGTCAGCTGCAATAAAGGGTAAGCGCTTTTGAACGAAACTATAAACATACTTATGCAGCCAACTATACTTACATAAAAAAAAAAAATATTACGTTACCTATACGCGGTCATGAAATTGGAAAAGCGTAAAATATTAAAAATGGAAGCAGCACAAAGCTGATCATCAAATTGATGAGGTCAAGTATGACATGAGAGCAGCATAGCTGCTCATGAAATTGATATAGAATTAGAATCCCACATTTATCTATGTGTAGACAAATGTTTTAGAAAGGTTAGCGGTTGTTTTGCAAAAGGAAAATTGCATCGACTAGAAAACTGTTTGTGAGCTGCTGTCACCTTGTTGAAAGGAAGAAGAGCATGAGTTGAGGGTCAGGGACTCTTCTATTTTATGGTGATGCAGAATGTCACAGCTTCAAAATATATAGTGCAAAGTTAGTGACACCTGTTAAAGTGCGTTCGTTGCATAATATGGTTCTAATTAGTTAAAATCTGATTCGTAATGTTACTTTACACCTTCGTTATAATCAATATGTAACCATGACACTAAAAAGCTTACCATCAAAGCATAATAATTCTTTGACTACTTAAATTTTTGAAAACCACATTAGGAAAAGCAAACAAACATTACAGAACGCAATGTCCGGTGATAATAGTGTTCTTGGATGCCTAACCGAAATATAAGTATTCCTATCGCACTATTATATGCAGTATGGTATTCATATGTTGGGTGTTGAATGCTAAGAAGCTTACAGTTTCTTGACTATATAGATATTGGACATACATTGATGTAGGGTATTTAAAGCCTATATCAGAATTTCAGCGAGTGTACTAGCAGAAACGTGCAAAGTACCAGCGCTGATCAATAGGGTTGAAGACCAGATTGTTTGTTACATTGCTGAGATAATGATAGGCTTTGATATTCCACTCTCAAATTAAAAACTACATATTACCAAAATTAGTTGAGTTAGCATTCTCTTGCTTACAAGGCACACAAAGTACTTAACTCGTACATAAAACTACAATTTAAACCATTAAATTGGAGACAAAGTATGTGGTCACCATTAAATGGGTGACAAAGTATGGAGTCACCATTAAATTGGAGACAAAGTATGTGGTCACCATTAAATGGGTGACAAAGTATATGGTCATCATCAAATTGGAAACAGTCCATCTAGGTCACCATTCAATTGGGACGATCTTATGTGATTACTTTCCTCGTACGGCTCGTACGGTTTTGAATGAGTGAAAAGCATTGATGAGGTACCCTAATGCCGATCTTTTACCTTGGAACAATGCATTCTGTATCAGTTTTAAGTGAAGTTGAACCAAGCAAGATGAGTGCTCATTATCTGAAGGTACAGCAATATTTGAGATTTGCTTGATTTCACATGGACTGATTGGCGGGATGTCTGCCAAATGGACGGATCATCTCTAGTGTAGATATAATACAGGGCCGGAACAGCGGCTACAAAACCTGAAGTTAAACTTGCCGGCCTGATATCACTGCTACGAATTTGTCTTGTTGAGCCTGAAGCAGATGCTGGTATGTTACCGTCTGCAAAGGGACGGATTTTTATTTATGTTTATTTCACAAGGGAAGGGATGTAGTGTCCCGCAGTATCACCGATATCTGTCGTCTCCTTAAATGGAAAGGGAAATGAAATGGAAACGGAACAAAGTAAATCAGTTTGATGGCAGTGTGATCGGTGGACTGATCTGATAGCGTGGTTTTGTTGTGCTGCAGGTGTTTGATAGATCTTTAAGAAATTACCAAAATATTTATGAGTTTGATTGTTGAACTTTTTGAAACAAGGTTAAAATCAAAACAACAAGGGAGAGATGTAGTGTATGCAGGTACATGTGCATCATTGTATAGGTTATGTCATTAATATGACGCCTCGTGCGCATACGTCACTCGGTTATAAATACCGGATCGAGCGGTGGGGAGTCAGTCGTTGTCAGACTGTCGACCTGTGTGGTGGTGCGTTGGCGAGTCGATTAACATAATAAAATGAGCGTACAATACAACTACTTATTTACATTTAAACAATATAACATAGTTTGTGCTAGAAATAGCTTGCACCAGCGGTTTCACCCTCTTTCATGGGAACTTAGAACCCAAATAAACAGCAGTCTACATCCTTCCTGGAGAAGTAGGTTATCTAACATTGTAATTATTTTGCAAGTCGGAACAGCAGTTCACGAGATATGCTCGTTCAAACAAATTTTTCAGCTTATTATATTGAAGTACATAGAAGTAAATATGTTACGCAAAAGATGCTCCTGAGTGGCCAGTTACAACATTCTCTAATATTCACGTTAACCTTTACAACTAAGTTACAAATAATAAATTGTTACTTACATACATACTGAGTTTGAACTTTTGGACGAATAGTCAGAATGCTTTAAATCATAGCTGGTGCGTGAGATAAACCATGGGGTCACTTACCTGTAAATAAGAAAAAAATACACATTAGAAAGAGCGCTATTTCAAGAAGAATGGAAAAGCTTGATTCAGACGTAGATATCATATTTTTTTCCAAAATCAAGTAATATTTGATGACTTCTTGGTCAAAAAAATCTATCAATATAAAAAAGACAAACGGAAGAGTGCATTTTTATTAAAATTCTAATTCAAAAATGTGAAATAACAATCAACCAATTAACTACAAGAAAGTAAACACATTTCCAAAGAAAATAACTACCACACAATAAAAATAAGATCACAATAATTTTGTATACACTAGTCGCGATTAACTCGCAGTCATTGATCGAAAGTGAACGTGAACGCACACATGCGCGGCTCGTGTATGTGCACGTGCACTTGTGTGTGTGTTGCGTTTGCGCCGCAAGGAAGTAGCAATGCCGCGGAGACAGGGCCAATGGAAGTGATCTACTCACGTAGTGATTTCTCCCATTTATTTTACTTTTGTACGCCTGTTGGTTGTTTGGTTTTCTTTTGCATTTGATTTTGTGTTTTTTAAGTTAGAGAAATATTTTATGTAGGTAGTTCATTTTGGCATATAGGTACCCAAATTCTTTTTTAACAGTAATAATGCAAATGTTTGCATAATTTCTTTTATTGGATGTTACAATCCAGAAGTCCTGGCGTTGCCATTTTTTTGCTCTTTTTCTAAATAAACCCCTGTCGATGTCAATTCATTTTAAATTGCAATTTCTGCAATGTAATATGAAATCTGACCTGAATTCTTCACTTTTTTATTTAGTTTTATAATCATATTATATGTAATATACTTACTCATAAATATTTTAGATAAAAACATGCTAGAATTCTATATAAATCACATTGCTATCGCTTCCAGTTCATTCCATATCGATAGCAGAACCGACTAGCTGATAGATCACGACCGACAACAGTTACGGTGAAAATCTCGACACGAATCGAATCATATTATCGATTTTAATATCGATTTTTATATCGATTACGTCCGCAGAAAATTGTCAAGGAAACCGCAATAGTTTGAATTCATTTTGAGGAACTGGGAAATTGAAAAGTTGCGAAGATTTTAAATTTATAGTAAAATGGACATTATTTTTGGGGGATAGTGGCCAATTTAAGTTGCAGATTTTAGAGAAATTTTATAAGTAAATCTATTATGTTACGCAAAAGGTTAAGACATTAAAATAATAAATAAATAAAAGCGTTGCTGTTTTATTAAAATCGTCTCTCTCTTTAGGCCTTGAATTCAGATTGACCTGTCGAGATATTTTTATACCTATACATGTAACGTTTTGAATCAGATTAAGCGTGAATATTTAAAAGATTGCTTCTGAATCAATCGACTATCGTCATGCAATTTTAATATTAGTTTTTGTTTTCTTTCAGAAATCTGTCGAACCAAGAAGTAATAAGAGATGAGTGAGTGAGAATAAATTGGCTCAGTATAAATGTAACATGTGTGGACCTGGGCAAAAGTAACTTCCTTCTTTCCTCAATACATGGACAAATGTTACAGCCTTTTTGTCGTCCCACTGCTGGGCTCAGGCCTCCTCTCACACGGAGAAGGATTGAGCATTAATCACCACGGAATTGCTTGCTCAATGCGGAAATGGACAAATACTGAAATGTTATTTAAATCAACCAGTTATTCCTAAGATTAGCGGGTTCAAACAAATAATGCTCTTCAGCTTTATAAAATTAGCACAGACCTCAAACAATCTTAAACATAACAATGGTATAAATAAAGAAGATTTCACTCTACTCTGAAAAGTATTTACATTCCATAAGCCACACATCGTGGTCTGTACCATATATGGTACAATTTATGCTACATTTATCAATTAAGCGATCTCCATACTTATCTAGATCAGTTTTATCTTGGAGGATGAATATATGAGTGTCTTTGGCCTCTAAAAGCCGCTGGCAGTCCAGCCTTTATGGCAAACGTCGGCAAAGAGGAAAGTTATATATAACACCTATATATGTGTTTGTATATGTACAGATCAGTGACCTTAGCTGGTTATGCTCGTGGAAAATACTGTTTGAAAAAATACGTTAACTAAAAAGTTTCAATCCTAAGGTAAAAAATAAGTAAGTATATGTGTGTGTAAGGTCGTAGTGCAGTCTGTCTGTCACGCTTTCATGCCAATACTACTGAACTAATTTATATGTCATTTTGTAGACAGATTGTTCGAGAAATGTTTGCCTCGGGATGCTCATGGGACCGAGAGGAACGACTTCTTAGTTAAGAATATTAATAAAACTTCCTTAGGTATACTTCTAATAGAGTTATTTGCAGAATCAACTTTCTCATTACAAAGTGTGAATAAAGTATTTAATAAATAACCTTTACATTAGTTACTCCCGACAAATGAGATATTATGAAGCCCCAAATAGTCAACTAAGTAGTACATTTCATGAGGCTGGCTGTTGTAATACCGTTTCGGGCTCGTTGGCTCACACCGACTAACCTTTTGAACTTTCGCATAGCAACCTACGGTCTGTGGTCAGTTGTCACCTTGAGTGAGATAGTTTAGTTAAATAAGGTGCAGTTTTTCGGTAAAATATAAATAATGGATGACATTAGTGGAGATTGCTTTTTTATGGGCCTTGGAAAACAGAAGAGTTATCATTGAAGATGATATTATTACACGCAGTATTTCTTGCTGCCATATACCTAGGTATAAAATCATAGGTTCTTCCCCCAAACACAATGTATTAATGTCTCTTCATCATATTCTTCGTAATTGTTCACCTATTCTCCTCACAATTTTTCGGTTAAAGAGTAATAGAGTGATAGATAGTATCATCATACCTATAATATGTAATAGTAAGGATGATTACAAGGACATAAGTAATTTAGTTATATCTCACAATTAGCGACATAAGTTCAAAATCACTTTTTAAACAACATTCATCGTCAAAAATGTTCTACATAGTAGGCCTGATACAAATAAAAACCTACCAGGATTTACACTCTAGTAACTTTCTACGGCAATTTCTTAGTAAAACCGGCAAAGAACTAACAATGTGTCGTCGATATGCAAAAAAGATAGAAGATATACTGCGACACTAGGAAACGACTCCAACACGCGAGCTGAGCGTGTGTGTGCGCGCGCATGTGTGCGTGATACGTGTGCTGTTGGCATTTTATGAACAGCTGATCGCGCAGTTTTATATAGAGAAAGATATATGTATGTATATATGTTATATGTTTAGTTATATATTTACTATTCCAGGGAGGGCTCGGGTTCGCTTCCATTTCAGGCAAGTACCAATGCAACTTTTCTAAGTTTGTATGTACTTTCTAAGTATATCTTAGATACCAATGACTGTGTTTCGGCACATTAAACTGTATGGCACGTTAAACTGTAGGTCCCGGCTGTCATTGATCATCCTTGGCAGTCGTTATGGGTAGTCAGAAGCCAGTAAGTCTGACACCAGTCTAACCAAAGGGTATCGGGTTGCCCGGGTAACTGGGTTGAGGAGGTCAGATAGGCAGTCGCTTCTTGTAAAGCACTGGTACTCAGCTGAATCCGGTTAGATTGGAAGCCGACCCCAACATGGTTGGGAAAAAGGCTCGGAGGATGATGATGATGTGTTATATGTTTCGTTATATATTTACTATTTTCATTATCAAATGACGTAACAATATTATTTACTTAATACTTAGGTACTCATTTCATTTAAATACTGCGTGTGACGTCTTCCGAGGCCGTTTTTTACGCCTTTATGGTTTTTAATATATTTGTATTGATTATGCCTTTTCTATGCAAATTGTTACGTCACGAATGCGTTATTAGTTAACTTTCTTTCGCATATTATCGCATATTTACGTAATAATGCTGACCTACCGTGACCCTTTATTTTTAATGAATGAATAGAGAATTTTATTGAAATCATCGATAATATTTTTTAAGTTTCTTATTGAATTGTCGACTCTATGCATTTGCAATTGGAAAATATTTAAAACAAGCTGGTTTCCCGCGTCCCAGAGGAATTCCCTTGGAATCGGTTCAGATAGGAAAATTTTCATTATTGAAACAAAACAGTCGAAGATCAAGAAAATATAACCAAGAATATGCACGTTGGTACTTATTACTTTCGCATTAATATCCAAGGAAGTAAGGATAGTGGAGAGCTGGCAACAACGCAACACAGAAAGTTGGCAACATTGCAATATTGGACAACGGTATTTACTCTTCTAACTTAGTATTGACAAAAGATTTTAGCGGTCCCGCCTACTACACCTAACATAGCATTGATAATATTGGTATTTTTTTATTTGGTGTTATGAAATTAAACTTTGATAGCAATATTATGTCAAAATTTTTTTGTGAAACCTCTTCACAGTCTTATTCTTGAACCAGCCGTTTTCCCGCGGTATCACCCGTATCCTGTAGAAACTGCTGCCAGTACCAGGATAAAATATAGCCTATGTTACTTGAGGATACTCAAGCTTCCTGAGAGTGAAATATTTTTTTAAATCGGGTAAGTAGTTTCGCAGCCTATTCATGTCAAACAAACAATCAAATCATTTTATAATGTGGATTATAACCAAGTAAAAGAAATAAATGATATTCAATTAGGTACTTAAGGTTTTTCATTTGTAGGTATTAGGATAACCGACGACTGGTGCTTAGTGTCAATGGTCACCAATCCTGGAACTTACCGTGATAATGGTAACTTAACCACACAGCTAATAAAATAAATTTTTAAGAATATTACATGCATAAAAATATCTTATGATAAATAGTTTAAGTTGCAATTAACACGTTGTGATTGTAATATGATTATTTCAGACAATGGCAAACCTTGGTTTTTAAGATTATATTTCTGAAAAAGTCGTAATAAATATGAGAGATAAATCTGAGACAATTACTGTTTGTAAAACTTGTAACATGAACCAAAACTGTTGACTTTATCTATAGTCTGTTTTTTAATCTCGTAGACTAAATTGACACTTGCAAAATGTCAAACTTTCTAATAATTTTGCTAGCTCTGTGGTGCAGTGTTGTACTTACGATACCGGTTCGTTGAATCGTAACTTTTTATCTATAATAGACGAATTTAATATTCATTCAAAGTTTTATATTTAAAATTCACGTACGTACACATGGCTGTACGACGTGCTACAAACTGCCAGGGATATCTGACCACGCAAAGCCATGCGTAATCATCAAGGATAAGCCCATTATTTCAGGATGACTTATTGTAAAAAGTTACGATTCAACGTACCGGTATCGTAAGTACAACACTGCACCACAGAGCTAGCAAAATTATTTGGAAGTTTGACATTTTGCAAGTGTCAATTTAGTCTACGAGATTAAAAAACAGACTATAGACTGATCAATTTAGTTGACAAAATAATACACTTTCAAAATTGCATAGCCTTTTCCCAACTATGTTGGGGTTGGCTTCTAGTCTAAATGGATGCAGCTGATTACCAGTGTTTTACAAAGAGCGACTGCCTATCTGACCTCCTCAACTTAGTTTCCCGGTCAACCCAATACCGCTTGGCAAGACTGGTTGTCAGGCTTCTGACTAGGTACCCGTAACGACTGCCAAAGATGTTTAAATGACAGCCGGGACCAAATCTTTATACTCAAGCCTCATTTATAAAAAAAAAGACGTTTTCTTTTTTTTACGAAATATTTGTACCATAGAACAAATAAAATACAATATAGTAGCACTGTTAGTACTGCAAATTGAAATCGCGATGATATAAGATTCTTATTGTTAAGTTTTGTTTGCTTTTTGCAAAGAATATCCGTTCTCTTAGTTACGTAAGGCGTAAGGCACTGTATGTCGGTATGTGTCATTCGTTTGCTAATAATTCTCTTGTTATTGTTGGAATAAGCTGGCGTTTTGTTACCATGGTAACTGGTAAACAAGATTTTAATACTGCATCTTCTGTATTTACACTATCTAAACTATTTCCGCCTTTTTAGCAACCTTTAAAAACAAAGCCTTCATTATCTCAAGTAAAATATGATAAGTAGCAAAGAATGCCACTTGTTACCTAAGACTGTCAGAAAAAGATTGGCAAATATACATTAGGGGCTTTTTATATATGTACCTACAATTTGTATTGTATTAACTACAGAATCACAAACTGAATCTGGATCTGGATCTATTTGGCACACATTTCTATTTTCAACCGACTTCCTGAAAAAGTGGAAGCTCTCCATTGGGATTGTTTCTTTATGTAAATTTTCACGTGTTGTGTCAATAAATATTTTTCTTTTAGTCTATTCAATACCGTAGTGAACGGATGTTTTAAGACAAATCTTTTCTTTCTCAAACTACTTGCAGTAAAAGATACTACCGTACAATATATTGAAAGTAATGTCTCCTTGATCATGAGCGAGCACGGCCGTCGTCACTTGCGACACTGAGAGGTCAACTTAAGCACTTGCTTTCAAACTCTAGCTTTGTTACTTAATTATAGAATTAGTCTCTTGTGTTTAAATACAAATGAGGGCATTATGCTTATTAGTATTTTTCTTGTGTATGTGTTCATAGTTATGGCTATTTCTTGAGGGCAATTCTCGTATCAAAATAAAGTGCAACAGTCCCATACAAATAACGAATTCTCTAAATACCTAAACGTACCCGGGACGGTGCCACGCCGCTAAACTAATACACAAACTTCTTTTTCTCTCTCACGCGACTACGCCCTTCAGGGCTTTCGGAAAAATCCTAAAGACATAGGTGAAATTGAGGGAAAATTAGAAATTCAAAGTTCTCAGACGGCAAAATGTAGTGTAAATGTTTTAATTAAGCTACTTCTGTTGTACACTTCATTATGTGTGCAATTCAGCAATTTGCAAACAATTAACTGTTACACAACATTTTTACGTAACATTTTTAATTCAAAATGTTCAAAAGGACAATAAAAATACAAACAAACAAAAACGGCTCTTTTTTCACTACTTTCCTTCAAGCAATTAGTTCCACATTACCAATACGACAAAGCTTTCTGAAACCATTAAGTAACTGAAAACTTAAGGCGCTGACAGCACCCAAATTGGCTTGCCTCAAACAATTTTTTTGCCAAATCTAAACAGTTTTTGACTGCGAAAAAAAATATATTTTAATCTTGAACATATTTCTGAGAACCCTGTAAAATTCAAAACACGTTCTCAATTCAAAGTTTTCTCGGTACAAAAAAATTGTAAACTTGCCTCTTCAGACATCTAACAGAATCTAACAGATCTAACAGAAATGTCTGTATAACTTATTAACGTACATTGATAAAAGGACATTGTTCAATTTTGGCCTAAGAACCGATGTGAATATAAATTATACTATAATTTTCATTTATTTTTATATTGTTTGAAACATATTTTAGTATTCCACGGACACTTCAAATAAATAAATTCCAAATAAAAAGTTGGGTCACAATTATTGATGCGTTATAAAATGTTTCCGTCAGCCAGTGCTGCCAGTTTCGGAAGTTTTCGCGATTTCGGTAAATACGGATCGAATTGAGAACCTCCTTTCCGAAGTCGGTTATTAAAATAAGTTGCTAACACTTTATTCATTTAAATACCTAAACTGACTAGCTAGAAAAAAACTAGTATTCTATATGTTTTAAGCGAAATCGCGAATTTCTAGCTTGGCATTCGAGTAGGATTATAGTTTTCGTAATTGGCAACACTGGTTTGCTAGAAGTCAGTTTGATTGCTTTGCGACTTTCGTTTCTTTTATGATTTTCTATGCGTTTCATGGTTTTATTCTAACAACTTTGGCTTGATTACGCACTCCGATTAGATTGCGTACTTGATAGACTCGGCTGTGTGTAAAGGACTGGATTTTCCTGGCATTTTCGGATATTGCTGTGTCTGTGATCGAATTTAGTTGTATTATAATAATAATTACAACAATGGATGCAGAATATAGTATATTGTATAAATTGTGGATCTGCTGGAGGTTCTTTAGTATTAGAAAACGAAGATATACTTCGTTGCATACAACAATGGACTGTTCCCCGTATGGTAAGTGGTCTACGAAAGTGTTTTTCTAATTTTGATAAGAATGTTACTACCTACTTATGTTTTCATAAGCACACAATTTCTCGGTTTTCAAATCAATTGCCACAATTGCAAGTTACTTGACATTTACTAATGTTTTATTGTATTTATTTATTACAGGTTGAAGCTCATGACCTTATATGTACGACGTGTTGGTCTGAAGCAGTCGAGCATAATAAGATGCAATGCACTGTTGGACGCAATTGTGTACTTTGTAAGAAGCTCCTACCATCAGGCGTTACTGTTGCAATTGTATCGTTGGGCGTAAAACAGTGGGCTGTTGTGCCCACATAATGACTATTATCTGGTATTTAAGCTGGGCTGAGATATCAAAATTCAATTGAACTCCCTGCTCAGTTCTTAGATAATATATTATTGAGAAATACTGATGATTAAAAACCTTTAATTGAATATAAAAATTGTTTTTATTGCACATCCTCGAAAACCTCTTTCATTGTTATTGGTAAACCTTACTTTAACTGTTAAATTATTTTGTGTGGTAATGACATTTTTAGTATGTCTGTGCCTTCTTGGTAATAGACCGGCGCGGGTTCGATTCCCGCCTTATGGCATGTAGATAGCTAGGTAACTGTCTAATATAAAAGTAGTAACAATCATTTAAATAAATAATTCTCCATCGTAATAATATCGATATTTTATGAATTGTGGTGAATGGAACTCTTCCATTTTGGATACTTATGCGTTTTATCACAAATCCAAAGTGGATTCACTATATATTAAGAAACGTAACGTTGAAAGCAAAAGCGTTAAGGTAGTTGTTTTTCATAAAAATTCTAAGCATTTATGAAAACTAGTCACACGCCCCGTCTTCGCACGGTGGCAATGTAAAACCTTGGTGTAAACCTTCCTCTTGACCTACTCTATCTATTCAAAAAAATCGCATCCAAATCCATTGCGTAGTTTTAAAGATCTAAAGCATTCATAGGGACAGACAGAAAATGCAACTTTATAAAATGATCATTGTCAAAGAATTATCTTAAACTTGACTAGGTACTATCTCTTTTCCTAGTATCTAGTAGAGTAGTCTTTTCCTAGATCTAGAAGAGAACATATAGAGCTGTACATAGTATTGTTGATATTTTGTATAGTGTAGTTTGATAATACTACTCTGATATTTCACGCAAGCTTGGTTATTTTTTATTTATAACCTCAAAATATTAACTTTTTTCGTAATTATTTTAGTTTCCTGAAGTGTCCGTTCGTGAAAACTTATTTCCTAGGATTCCATATAATTTTAAGAGTTTATAGAAGTCACTTTCCATTCGAACGGTTCTTAGGCAGAACATGTATGGAGCCGGAACAATGTCCTTTATAACATTAACGTATCCATATGTAAATTCAGCACTTAGTTGCTTTTGATTTTGGACTACTCAACTTAAAGCTGTTAATTTATATTATGTTCCGAACGTTACGAACGTCCCGTCATCAGGCTTCTCTTTCGTACGTACTTTATATTTGGCTGCTGTCAGCCTCTTAAACTATCCTATTGTATTACTGAAAAAAAAAACAATCATAACAAACCAGTTAACGATTATGTAAACGAACTAGTGATGCACCTTCACGTTCAGGGCAAAAACGTTTGTAACGTAACAGGTAAAATAACGGGTGAAATGTAACGCGTTATTGAGTAACAGTTACGGAGGACAGTGATTCTAGCGTCACGGTTTGTTCGCGTTGCGTCATATATAATTAGATTACGAGGGATCCGTGTGATGTTATGATACCCAGTGGTTGTTCCTGCTGAGGATAATCCAGTGGTCAGAGTGGAACAGAGATACGAGTCATTTGCGATTTTGAATTTCGAACCCTAACAAAAAGGTTTGTGAATGAATCATACAACATGGCAGTGACAATGTAACAGCATTTAAGGTCTGACTGTTTTTTAGTGCAGTTGAAAATGTCAATACAAAACAATCTATTTTCCCTTGAAAATTGACAGCTGTAAACTACACAAAAAATACAGTGTATTACTTTTAAAACGCATTCAACGATTAGGAAATAATCATAAACTTATTTTTTAAACCTATATGTTGCAAGCTTTAACAATACTAATAAATTGCCTATTTACCGATTGGATACGCACATAACAACTATTTAATGTGATTTATAAAAAAAGTGACATTGACTCATGAAAAAGTTAATTTTATGCTAAAATTGTCAAGAAAAACCAACTATTAACGGTATTGTGAAACGCAGCTTTCAAATGCGTTGAATTTTATTGTAGGACACGTTTTATTACAACTGTTTACTTTTTTATTTAAATGTATTGTCTATGTTTAAAAATGCTACAATAACTGCGATTCTTGCCGGCACCAAAATATATTCCAAAATTGAAACACTGTTTTATTCATATGTATTTATTTATCAATAACCATTGTAAATTAGGTGTAGTCATAGCAGGCCCCACACGGGCAAAACTACTAGTCGTCTGACATTTTCCAAGAGGTCAGTTCAGGTTAATTATCTATTTATAATGTAATTTTCGCTTAGTAATTACAAATAAATTCTACACTGTATCCAATGTTTTAATCCATCTAACTTAAAGTATCAAATACAAGATATAACAGTCTTATTTATAACCATCACAATTTAAGCGCATCCAAATTTTATTCGATATTGAAACTTTTCACGCGATACCTTTTCAAAAATGCAACTGACCATTTTATTAGCATTGCAACACCGTTACATCTTGCAACACTAATTAATTGCAACTTTAAGTTCACGGTCAATTGTTTTGCCATTATTTGTGGACATGCTTACGAAATTCGATTTTTATTAAGTAAAAGGAGAACGGGAATTCAATTAGATACACCAGAAATAAAAAGTGCATTCTAAAGTTAAAATTCGAAGAAAAACATCAATGGATTTGTGAACGAAATCATCTTGAAAAATGGTAGAAAAAGTATGTTAGTACGTGACAACACTGTATCGGAACTGTCACCAAGAAAACAAATGGCGGTGGAATTGTCAGTGTGAATCCGAGCGGTTCGCAATACAATGCTGGTTGCGCAACGAAGCTATTTACTACAAACTTGTTATAACTTGCATTGGAATTGCAACACTGTGTTTTGCACATCTGCGAAGCCCACGCTGCCCACTCGACCGTAATGTTGCACAAGCGCTCAAAAAATAAATAATAGGTATTATGGACATACATTAAGTTGTGTATCGATTTAATGTTTGTTACATAACTGTCACTGTCATGCTGATAATAACCGTTAGAGTTTTTATTCCATCATTATTTTCAGTTAAACAATACATTTTCAATAGTAAAAAAAATGTTCATTGTTATTATTACTTACTGAAAATATGTATTTGACTAAACAAAATAAAAAAATATCGATAGCAAAAATAACCGTAACGCCCATCACTAAAATCCCATACAAACGTCAAAAATATGTCAAAACAAATCCATAGATTAAGCAAAAACATAGAGTATAGAAAAAAGGTAATATTTAAAACAAGTATGACCACAAATGACCTTAAGTCCATAGGGGCTTTGTACTCTTAAGTTGAGGTCTTAAGCTCTGTCGCATATTATATTCATAACTTACAAAGAGTATGTAAAGTACTAGTTCGTAAACTTGAAAGATAACATCGCTCAAACTTGCCTTATATTTCTTTCACTTTACCATTCATTTTTGTTTGTCCAGGGTCCGTTTGGCTATAAAAATCTTGTTGTAGAAGACAACTTTATAAATAATACTGGCTGTTTATTTTTGTAGTTTTTGTAAAAAATATATTTCTGAATTAGCAGTTATTTTCAAATTCAATAGACATTCATTAACGGCGGTTCCCAATATTCCAACTATCTATTGTTTTCCTTACTGAAGATAGAATAGGCATGATGACAGTAATTAAAAATCATTAAAATATTATACTTATTAAATTAAAGTTGAAGCTTGGAATATAAAACGCGCATTGTTTTCTTTTTTAATAATGTGATTAATATTTATTTTTATAAAATAAAACTACGAAATAAGGCAATCCGCCATGATATCTTGAACACCAATCAGAGCGCGTGACGTCACCTTTTGGTCGACGCATTAAAAACTCGCACAAACGTCACATTTCGTATTGTAAACTTCCTCTGCGAATCTCTGTGTTTTCATTAATTGATTGTTTATAACGAGTACTATTTGAATGTAAATGTTATTAAAATCGAATATAAAATAACACGAATCTTGAAGCAAGGATTGATTAGGCAAACAATGCTAATTTGCCTAGAATCGATATATGCTAGGAGAGTTTTTGGCATCAAATAAAGATATCTTTAGGATGCAAAAAGATGTATTATGTCTATGTGTAAACTAAAAGTAACAGACAGTTGTGCACCTTTTTAGGGTTCCGTACCCAAAAGGTAAAACGGGACCCTATTGTTTTCGCTCCTCTGTCCGTCCGTCCATCCGTCCGTCCGTCCGTCCGTCCATGTTGGATTTTTCACAGATGATATATTTCTGTTGCCGTTATAACAACAAATACTGAAAATTTGAATAAAATAAATAATTTGGGTGGCTCCCATACAACAAACGTGATTTTTTTTATGGTACGGAACCCTTCGTGGATAAGTCCGAGTCGCACTTGGCCGGTTTTTTACCATTTAGACCTCGTACAAAACCTATATTATACTAGAATCTAGAAAACTATGTAAAAACTTACATCAAAGTGATCTTCACAAAAATAATGGTGTGGGTAAAAAATACTGGGCAATATTGGTTTTGAATCTCGCCTTGCAAGTTTAAGCCACTTTTTTCGTATTTTTTAATGTGAGAAACCTGAGAAACGTACACAAATAACTTAAAATGAGTTGTTATGGATGTGTTCTTACACTGGGGGACCCCACACCACTTATACACTTTCGAATTCATATTTAATAATACAAAAAAACTTAATTATTGAACGAGCGTTGTTTACTTGCATCTTGTCAACCCAAGGCGTGACGTCACAAGTGACGGCATGACACTGACAAGCGTTTTCGCGCCGGATTCAAAGTGGACAGAGAAAAATGCAATTATTTGACAAAAAAACTTCGCATTTTTTTTTAATTAATGATTTTCCGTATAAAATACATAGACGTATACCTACATCATACAAAGGAATTTAAAAATTTGTCATCATGCCTACAAAATTCTATCTCTAGTTGACAAAAACAGATAGATCAAATATTGGGAATACGACCAGTAGGTAAATGACTATCTATAAAGCTACATCCTCACAAAAACTTGTTAAAAGTCAATATTTTTTGCGTTCAAACAAAAAATTCTACACCATATATTACAGAAGCGAAACAGTCAAAAGATTTTGAAGTAAAAAATGACATTGCACTCCCATTTGCCCAATTAACATTTAGAATACAATAAGCTAAAGGTCGTGAGATCGGAAGTAGGGCCGGGTTACGTCACTATACTGACCAACTTTCGTTGTGCGCGCGCAGACGTTACAATTATTGTCTGAAATACGGTTTGTATGAAATCTTGAGTGAATTGCGATGAAGTTATTTTGTTTATTTATTTATATTTTTTTGGCCTTTGGGTTTTTTTCTGATTTATTGTAATTCTTCCTGAAAAAATGTCACCTTTTTAGCAGAATCTAGTGGTTTATTAAAAGACTTAATCAGCAATAGCCCAATGACTACCGCAATGCCTGGCTTTTGAGAGGACATGAGTTCGATTCACATTTATCTTACTTGGGCCTTCAATGCTTGAAATCTATTATATTAGTAAAGTGCGCTCCACATTGCAAATAATCTTTCAAAATTAATCATTTAATGCCACATTAACACATTTAATGCAACACAGATCTCTATCAATATAAGTCACATTAAAATGATAAACGAAAACTAAAGTACGTACTTGCATTACATTCGAAATCTTTTCAGTGATAGCTTAATAGATTTTATGCAGACCAGAGTACATTATGCAATAATGTTCGTGCACTAACCTACTTTATGGTCACGAGAGACAGACAAAATTAAACTTTAATGTATCCGGAAGTTATACAAAATAACCAGAGAATGTCACTTTGACCGGTAAACGTAAAATTAGCCTGTTATACAATATTATTGCGATTTTTATAAATTAATATTTAATATACAATTGTTTTGACCTTTTTGTAAGAACGTATTATTGTTATGAACAGTTTTGTTGGTAATCTTGTAACCGGAGTGTTTTGAAGTTTGGATTACGGATTACGTAATCAGTGTCGTTGAGTATTTCCGATTATGAACTGACGAACTTTCTGATCCAGAGTAAACTTGTGGAAACTTATGTTTCTAACATAGTCAAAATATTGTTTATTTTAAGTCAATTTTTTTATTTCACATAGGCCTTTGCAGGCTCCTATGAAACGTCACACTAGTTGCACGGTTCTAAAAAGTTGGTCTCATGGAGAAGAGCCGGCAAGAAACTCCATGTTATGTATTAGTGTTAAAATACTACACAATAGGTACCCATTCCATCTATAGGCCCTCTTATGTATAACAATATTTGCAAAGCAACACCACTAATCAAGATAAAAAGACAAAAACTAACACTAATTAAATAAGACATATTAAAATTATTTTCCACATTTCCATTGCACATTTTCCCCAAGATATTCCTTCAGCATTTCAACAACTGTAACCGATTAACATAATAAATGACAAATCGATTAAATGAAATAATCGGGTAATCGCATAATTAACGAGCAGTTGAGAAACATCTGCCTGTCGTCACCGAATTCGATTATTATTCGAACAATAGTTGACGATGTTGATTACTTGATCGATTTAATGTCTTCATGTCTTGATTTGTTAAGAGTTAGTTTGAATGACGATACTGATGAATGACCTTATTGCCTAAGGGCTTAATGATTCTTAATCCGGGGGTACCGCACGATCTCCCGCGAAGCAGCTGGCCTACTTGCTGGACTGCCACCGTGGGATCTGGAGGCGAGGGTCTTCTTGCGCCTGTACGACTGGCGCGAGGAGGCTCAGCGCCGGGGGGAAACCCCGTTGCCGCGGCAAGTTGTCGCGCAGCGGGCGGAGCTCCGGCGCGATCTCATGGTGGCCTGGAGGGAGCGACTGTCGCAACCCAGTGCAGGGCACGCCACCATCGTGGCGGTAAGTCCCCTCTTTGAGGAGTGGCTCGGGAGGAGTCACGGCGCCCTCACGTACCGCATGACGCAGGTCCTCACCGGACACGGTTGTTTCGGGAGGTACCTGCACCGCATCGGTCGTGAGGAGGCGCCCGGGTGTCACCATTGTGCGGACAGCCCCGAGGACACGGTGGACCACACAGTCCAGGTGTGCCCCGCATGGGAAGGGCACCGCCGGGTCCTCGTCGAGGCTTTGGGCGGCGGCGACCTCTCGCGTCCGGCCCTGGTTCAGGCCATGGTCCGGGGCGAGAGGGAATGGGATGCCGTCGCCTCCTTCTGCGAAGCGGTCATGCTCGAGAAGGAGGAGGCGGAACGCCAGAGAGTTCGCACCTCTCATCCCGGCCGTCGCGCTGGACCAGGTAGACACCATGATGGGCGTCGGGTGTCGCGAGATGACTCCCGGCCACCGTAGGCGTGGGTCTGTGGGCGGTGAGTTCGGGTGGCTCATCGTCCCTCTGTCTACTTAGACGACAGACCCGTGTCGACGGCGCGCGTTGTTCCACGCGCTCCTCAAAGAGATGTCAGCAACCCCAGCGGGGCCCAGCAGGGCCAAGGCCTGCCGGGGCTGCGGGTTGTTCGAAAGAGATACCGCGGCCCTGGTACATAAAAGGCCTATGACGGAACACGACGGTTTTTAGTCAGTAAGAGTCTGACACTCCCTCACCGCTGCTAACCCACAGCGGGAGGGGTCATTTGATGATTTTTGACGTCGGAAAAAAAAAAAAAAAAAAAAGGGCTTAATGTTTCTCACATTACCCACGCACTGCAAATAAAACAGTCGGCCGACTTTTTACCCGATGGTTGGCAACTTTTTTTAAAGAAAATTTTGATTCGAATCACAGTTTCCAGTCGGTCTGATAGGTAGGTACCTGTTGAATACCTGATCTTTGTAATGTGCGTACTGCCGTTCATTTTCAGACTGATTTAGGAACCCAAACAAACTATCGGCCGACTAAAAGTTTGAAGTGTGCGCCTACTCTAAGGGCTTAATGATTCCATCGGATTAATTCGCTATTGTATTTCTTCCTAAAATGCTATATAATTTTATTAAGCTGAAGACTTTACTTGTTTGCTTGAACGCGCTAACCTCTGAAACTGCTAGTGTTAGATAGCCCATTTACAACCCAAAAAAATATTTTGAATCCAATGTTAGTCTGACTCACTATTTTAAATCAATACTCCAAAACCTATTTGGAATACTAGTTTGAAATTATGAGTGGTAAATTGTCTGTCTCGATCTTAATCATAACTCCAAGAACCAAAAACATTCCTACTAATTGAATATTATTAATAATCATAAATATCCATGAACAAGGAAGTTAACATTGAGTCATAGCTTATCATCCTAATCCTCCGAGCCTTTTCCCAACTATGTTGGGGTCGGCTTCCAGTCTAACTGGATGTAGCTGAGTACCAGTGCTTTACAAGAAGCGACTGCCCTATCAGACCCCCTCAACCCAGTTACCTGGGCAACCCTTTTGTTAGACATTGAGTCAGAATAAGTAGCTGCAGTTTATATAAATAGAAGTTTTCGCTCAGCAACAATACATATATAGCTATCTACATAATATAATAATGTGTGTGTACCATACCGAATGAGCGTAGAGAAAATATTATGTTACTGAATTATTATTTAAATCGTCATCGACATGAAATTCCTTGGTTTAGATTGGATGTAGTTTATATATTATGTTATGATATTGATTTGGAACTGATTTGTTAGCATATTGAAAACATTCATGTTTATTTATTATTGTTATATAATCTATAAGTTTAAATTGAAGAATTCAATGTTATACTAAGTAATATTTAAATAATAAGATAGTTAAATAGTGCATGAAATGGCCCGTTGTAATTAAAATAGTAATATATTTTAGTGTAAACAAAATTGAAAGGAGAATAGTGTACATTTTTTTGCTTATCTATAAATCGAACTATGAAATCATTTTTTGTTAACAATATGACGCCCTTTCTCCGGTATTTTACGGAAATTCAATTAGAAATATCGTCTAAACTGAACGGGGATGTTTATCAAGAAAAACTATAAATAGGTAACATGAAGCCAGTTATCACAATTAAATCATAAACTAAGTTAGGTTTACAACGCTATACAAACTCCTTTGACAACAAAACGTCCCGTTATAGGTTACCACAGTACATTGTACTACCAAAATAAAAAAGTAATAAATATAAGCATAGATAACCCACAGACTAGAGTGTGAAAACCAACACAGATTATATTTGTGAACACCGTTATGTACAGCGAAGGAAAACACTGGAAGTGTTGAGAAATTATCTACATATATTGACTTAAGTTAATTTATGTAATAACCGCTACCCAGTCTATATGAACTACTATTCCCGTAATGTATCATTGTTGGATTTATTTGATAGTAATCTCACATTGACGTCTTTAGATTTGGGATAATTTTTGCCAATGTAAAGTCAGTAGATCGTCTACAGCAGAGCAACAACCAGAATTTGGTAAAAGCCACTTATAAAATCCATCAGAAAATATATATCCGTACCGTTAAGTAAAAATGACTCCTCATAATAGGAAGGTAATATGTGTTTTGTACTCTATAAGACAAATTGATAAACTTTTTGAGTTACTTGTCAGATACACAACTAAGTTATACAAATATTATTGAATGCGGTTGCATTTCTATGAATGCTACAATACATTGAAATTGAAATAAATGAACATCATCTAATTTACCCGTATGTTGCGGTCGGCTAGACCTGTGTCAGAATTTCTGGCTTCTGATACCTATCCATTTCAAAGTGTAGGTACTGATGTTTGTATTTCTACCACTAGAATATTTAGTAGTTTTATTCGACGCGTGCGTATTTATGGTAATATTGTCTACCGTTAGAGCACTTACTTCGAAGTAAGTCACTTGACATCGATTTTTATGAACGGTTGTCTATTGATCATCAATTTGTTTTATAACAACAACATGATGAGTAATAGAGATGATTTTTATTATTGATTAGCCTATTATAATTATCTATGGAGACTATTATTGTAAAGAGGAAACACTTTTTTATTTGTTTGTTTGTACGACCACCCGCGGCCATCCAATACACCTATATCGGAGGAGTGCTGACTTGCAGTGAATGTGGACGAACATTCACTGCAAAAATTGGCTTTGTCAGTCACTGGAGAGCACACCAGCGAAGCTCTCAAAATTAAGCGCAGATCCAAGTCGCTGTGGCCGAAATCGGCCAGGATCAATATATATGTATTGGTACCCTAAAGGCTTTGCAAGTACTTAACAGATTTGATATACTTAATTACAATAATTTCACTGTTGGAAACCTACAGTCCGGAAAGTGGTAGGTACTCACGGGTCGCAGATGAAACTGCGGGAAAAGCTAGTATATTAAATGTAAAACCTACAAAACAAAAATACGTGATTTTTATATGAATTATTCTATATTAGCAAAATCGATAAATATCAAACGTCTTACGCCAAGATATACACAGCAAATTCGTCCTACTATGTATTAGTACCTAATAAATTCCTTTTAACACATCTATTGTAATCTTTATCCCGTTACAACAGTATTAGGGACTCACGACACGTCTGCAGACAGACATACATACGTACATACATACAGACAGACATGTAGATATAGTGAGTGAACTCGGGTCGACGGCCCGGGTACAGTTACCTTACATTGATCCTTACGGGTTAGCATATATGTCATTTTATTTTGTGTACATTTTGGCACATTGTACTTTTTCGAAAATGTGTGGAAAAATGGAGTAGCAAAAAATAACCGTTAATATTTACTTATGAGAGGAACTAATTAGAAACTAATCTATACTAATATTATAAAGCTGAAGAGTTTGTTTGTTTGTTTGTTTGAACGCGCTAATCTCAGGAACTACTGGTCCGATTTGAAAATTTCTTTCAGTGTTAGATAGCCCATTTGTCGAGGAAGGCTATAGGCTACTTTTTATCCCGGTACGGGAAGTAGTTCCGACGGGATGCGGGTGAAACCGCTGGCAGAAGCTAGTGTTATATCTATAGTAGAAGAGTTTATTGTTTTGATTGAACGGACTAATCTCAGGAATTACTTTTCCGATTGAAAAACTAAGCAAAGCTTGGACTTTACCACATCACTTATACCTTACCTACTCGTAGGTAAGTAAGTATAAAAAAAAAACATGATGTCATACTTAACTAATAAACTCTAATCTAAAAAGTAATAAGTTTCTTCAATCACACCTTAATCTGTTACGCAGGCACTTGACTTTTGTAGACACTAACTATTAATATCATACAATCTATTTCACAACATCAAGATGTCTTTGCCAATATCTAAGTTTATCTTCGAGAGAATGGGCAGAAAAAGCAACTGACGGTCATTACAAAATTCAAATTCAGCCAATCAGAACCCGCCATCAAACCTTTCTAGTCTACAGACTACAAAATAAGCATTTCCGTAATTACCATAATATCTAGACCGTCTTCAACCTATTTTGTAAGACTGAAAAAAAAGTTGCACACACAACAAATCAACACAATTCTTTTGACGGCACTATATTACGTAAAAAGTTGCTAAAAAATGATCAAGAAGTTCCCACAGAGACGGCAATACGTACATAGAGCAAATAAATGTATAGAGAGGTCAAACTACCGTGTCAGGGGGTCGAGCACACGGCGAAAGCATTGCCACATCGATTATAGCTTTTAAGAAGCGTCTGATTGCTTAATATACACTTAAAAGGTTATGTGTTATGTAAGGTCTGCATGTGCATAGGTCTGTGGTTAGTTAGGTAAGTTCGTAGTGCATTGGGCACATCTTGCGATTTATACTGTCACTCGGTTCTATGATCTTTATTAGTTGAAAGGTTTTTTCGCATCATTGCTTCACTAGATGATGTTACATTTATCTTATTCATGCCATTCTCTTAGTTATCGTTAAATATACTTCCTAGATTACAACTGTACATTATTCAAATATTATTGCAGATCTGAACTTCGCTACAAGACTTCACGATACTCAAAATGTTCGACCAAGCATCAGAGAGATGTCAAATGACTGGCTTTCCAAGGACAAAGTTATTTAAACTAGCAACACTTTTAAGTCTTAACTTCTTCGTTCTTTCACTTCTTAAACAGAAATGTTACTTTCGCATTTCATCATCCTCCGAGCCTTTTTCCCAACTACGTTGGGGTCGGCTTCCAGTCTAACCGGATGTAGCTGAGTACCAGTGCTTTACGAGCAGCGACTGCCCTATCTTACCTCCTCAACCCAGTTACTCGGGCAACCCAATACCCGTTGGTTAGACTGGTGTCAGACCTTCTGGCTTCTGACGACCCGTAACGACTGCCAATGTTACTTTCGCATTTATAATGTTATTAGTTAGGATTTGTTTAGATTTGTGCCTACTGACGTAACTGCACCCATTCAAACGCTTTCACTTTAGATAGGCATATAATTAGACCATTTAGGAAGTAAAATAAACGTCCTTTCACAGACTGCGTAGACTATTTGTATACTTAATTTCATTTTAATCGATTCAGTAGCTAACTTTCGCACGAACGCCCATTTTCACCATCAAATGCCTAAATTTAGGAATCCCCTAAGAGCATTTAGGGAACACTTAATACGAATTTCGTTTTCACCAAAGTTTAAGTTTCCCATATAACCTTTATTATTGGGGAAGCCCTTATTCTACGCAGTGTGACACTTAGTTAGGGAAACATTAAGAGATTTTTAGTAAAAACGAGCATAAGACAAAGTTGAGTTGGCACACTGCAAACTTTTAGTCGGCCGATAGTTTGTTCGGGCTCATATATCTGGATGGAGACGAAAGGAAGTGCGCAAATTACAACGATCAGGCTGTTACATTTATCTAAATATAATATCAGTAAGTAAGTATTTCAATAAGGTAAGTTCCCGATTACCGAAATAGCTACAAAAAAGTACGCATTATTGAAATATGCGGGCGTTTATTGCCTTACAAATAAACGGTAAGTTATTACATCAATTTGTAAGCCTACAGGTGAAAACTATTGAACCGAATCGTTGTTATAGAGTTGTTACAGAAGTATAGCTTTTTATGGAGTGGGCCTATAATTTCATCATGTTTTGTTGAGCATTCAATAGTAGATTTACGTGCTTACTTATGGCAAACAGTTATCGGACTTTCTGATTTCTTACTGCTCACCCACAAAGTCAGAATCCAGAAGGTCTGACCACCAGTCTTACCATGGGAAATCGGGTAAACAGGGTAAGGGGACTGTAGAGGTCAGATAGGCAATCGCTCCATGTAAAACAGTGGTACTCATCTGCATACGCATAGACTGGAAGAAGATCCCAATATAGTTGGTCGGGTGGATGGTCCAGTAAATTATAAAATTAGCGAATAAGTAATACAAGTAAAAAATACCATCAGTTCTGTTATTGTAGACAGTTACAGAACAGCCGAGGAAATTAAAACCAAGGTTCAGAGATCAAACAAATAATTTGGACGATTTCACTTCTCCGTAACATTGATACCGTCGATAGCAGAGGAAATATCTTCGGAATAACCTCACGTTTTTATCGGCATTAATCAATATGAAACTTCTTCCGCATTCATTTCTGCTACTGGTAGAGGCTATTTTAGTTTAATTTTGTCATGTATATTATCTATAAATATATTTTTTTGGTTACTAAAATACATTGTCATTAAAATGAGGAACTATTAGACCGATATAAAGAATAATTTCAGAGTATCCGTTTGGGCACGATCCCCGCTGACAGCGATGCGGACGAATTTTTTGATACATGGTTTTAATTTTGCCTTTTGTAAATATGTCGATTTAATTTGTTATATAAGTGGGTATGTATTTCTGTAAATAGGAGTTTGTATAAATCTATAATGTTAATATTAATATAGAAAGAAAAACCAGTTTTAGATACCCTGTTTATCAAAGTAAAAGTAGAATGGATACTTTTTATACGGGTGTGGGGAATAGTCCCTACAGACGCGGGCGGGACCCTCATCAAGGGGTTCATCTGATGATTTCTTACCTCAAAAAAAAATCAGAATTCTAGATCATTTTAATATCATCCTCTGCAAATAGGTTTATCACAATTACATGCTTCTCAAATCCAAGATGACCTCGCTCACTCCTCCACTTATAAAGAAAATGATAGCATGAATAATGTCCCCTAATTTCCTTCAGGGTTAGTTTCTCAAGTCGTTAGCCAACGAGCGGCGCGGGCGCATTGCGTCAATACAACGCTCTGCTGCGCAGGCGCGAGCCTTAGTTTTTTATGCAAGATTAGGGTTGACCTACATACCTCGATTTACTTTTTTCGCTGCAATATAATGTTTAATGAACCCTTTCCAGTTTTATTTATTTGTGAGTACAGTTGGGTCTGTAACGAATTCATATTCTACATCACTCTTTCTAAAAAATCAGACGCAGCAAAGATATGAAAGAGATGGATCCTATAAACATACTGTTCTTTCAAAGATTATGATGTATCTTTTTTAATAGGTATGGCATCTCACAGTTCAGCCCAGGAGGCCGTGTACTGCTTAAATGGACTTTTCCCTGTGGATGCCTAGAATTTAAGGCCTCCAACCAGGGGCGTATTATGTTGTATCTACAAATGTATGGTAATACATTTATTTTTTAAGGTACCTACTTGTCCCTGAAGGAAAGGCTCCGAAACATCTTAACCAATTTGAAATGTCACTGTTGGGAAGCTACACTATCCCCGGGTGCCACAGTTCATATTTTATCCAGGTGCGAGTAGTTGTATGTAGGTACCTATATAGTTTCCACTAGACGCGGGTGACAACATGGGCAGAAGTTTTAAATACTTCCGCAAAACATAGAAGATAAGAATAAGAAACAGACATGCGCCATTTAAATGCTATGTATTCTTCATTCTTATCTTAAGATGAACTGAACTTAGTAAAGATTATTTTGTAAGGATGCGAAACTATGCAAGGACAAAGGCAAGAGGAACGACTGTTGTTCTTTAAACATAAGTAAATACATATATAGCTACAAACAAACCTATGTACTCACGAACTACTTAAAGTGTCGCTAGCATTCCACGAAGTAGATAGACAGATGTAGCTTAAAAAGGAGGCTATATATAATAGAATAGTTTGTATAGTTCTCAAATATCTTTGGCCTACAAAGTAAAAAGTCAATTAATGACTCCAGCATTCGCATTAGTGTTTCGTTTATACATTTCTGCCGTTGTGAAGTTGCCACAAAATTATTGACGAGTAATAGTAAAACTTAAACCGATTTATATAAAATATTTGGTAAAGCCTTACATAGGATACTTTTTAACCACCTGCGGGAAGTAGTCTCCTCTGGACGCGAGTGGCACTATGGGAGCAGCTAGTTTTACGTACATATAACTTCACAGTTCTTTTTTAATAAACCACACAATTTCTACAAGCAAAAAAGTGTCAAAATCGCCATCTTGTTTTTGACGTTGACAGACGCCAATATAATGATTTTAACACCTACAGTGTGATGAAAAAGTCTCGCTAATTAAGTTAAGCATAACAACAATAATGTTGAAATATTTAATAAGATTTTTTATTTCTACAAAATGTCTCAATCAATCTAATTTGTTAAAATAATTAAACGAGAAACAATTTTATTTTTGCTTTTTCTTATTATTTTTGGAAATATTTAGATTAGGTAGGATATGTAAAATATGTATGTATCAATAAGATATATTATTATGTAAATAAACCGAGAAACATATATCTAAACATTAGGCAAATTAAAGTTAAACTACACGGCAGAAATTTTAAATAAAGAAATTCTTAACTTCAAGCCAAAGTACCAAGCTAAATAATATTTTGTACAATTATTATAACCTACAATCATTCATCAGATCCTCTCATTATCACGAGATAAACCTTTAATTCTTACATCAAAACAAAAGAAGAATCGATGGCAAAGATTAAATAAAAACAGAAACGGCACTCATTAACACAAACCTACGTGCGATATCTCATCTCATTGACAATTTAGGTTACGATAAGCACGTTCCAGATAGACTTATAACATCAACATTGTACGTTCTTTGTTGATAACCTTCGCCCTCCTAATACTGCTATTAACCGTAGAGAACCTAAATATATAACATGTTTAGTAATATATAACATAGCAACTGGTATTGAAATGGATTTATCAGTTATGTGAGTTCATGAACGAAAGTTCAGCACATAATGTTAGATGCATTTTAAGAGAGATGCTCTCTGACTCTATGCAGAATAAACTGTGAGCAGACAGTTGATCTGATGGATAGAATTTTATATAATTTATCAGTTCAGTAGTCTTGGAGTCTTCAGTGTACAAAACAACAACCAAAAATCTTTTTTACATACATAAAACCGACTAATAATAACGTAATCAAACGTTCTCCTAAGTATGACAAACGCTATGTTGAAAACTGCATCAAAATGGTTCAGCCGAACGTGAGATATTCGCATGTAAACATACATATGTGTACATGTCGAACTGAGAACCTTTCTTTTGAAGTCGGTTAAAAAATAAAACCTCTTTAACTATATAATATTATAGATAACAGATCGAGCAAGATAAATCAGAAGTAATATTTCTTTACAACATTTGTTTCATAACACTGACCGTTTTAGGGTAATTATGAAACCGGCCCTAAAATAACGATAACAATAACATGCAATCCATTACATAAAGTTTCGTGCAAAACTGTGCATTATCTGCACATTTTTTGTGCAAATTGCCACGATAACCCGTTTGCACGATGTTTTGCACAAACGATGTGTTTTTGTTATTTTTTAGTATAATGTGATTAAGATCTACATATTTGCACCATTTAACTATAACGATAACCAAACTATGAAATACATAACAAGTACTGAAAATGGTTCGGTTATCGTTATAGTTAAGATTTTCAGTACTTACTTCAAATAGTCTTAAAAATCCTTTGCTTTTTTGCAGTAATATATTGTTAAAAGGCCTACGATGCGCAAGAGTGCCTCTAAGGCCGCTGCCTCGAATTTTGCGGGCAGCGGGGCGGCAGCGGCGGCGGCGCGGGCGCGGCAGGATCTTACGCGTATAATCAAATGGACCGGCCCTCGAATACAGCGGCGCGGGAGCGGGCAACGAGCGGTGAGCTCCATTCAAAACGGTGACCGAACGCGCCGCCGCCGCTGCCGCCCCGCTGCACTATGGGACGAACCTGTGCGTTTCATCTCAAAATTCTGTAACTTTTTTGTTTCTCGATATTTTGCATTGAAATTTTGTGTATGTACGTCTGAATAGTTATGCTATTAGATAAATAAATCGCTGCAACTTTAAATAATAGATTTATTACGGAAAAAAAAGTCAAATATAAAATTTTGAAATTTTTCATACAAAAATTAAATGAAATCGTTATAATGAATTATTTGCTTACGTTACATTACAAAAAAAATATTAAGAAGTTAATAAAAAGATTATGGCATAACTTTAAACAAAAAAAAAACATGAAATTTCTCATCACTTGCCAATATTTAAAGCCCTTTAGCTTCGTCAAGTAGTTCTTTTGGTATCATAGTACTGTTTCAGTTTAAGCTAGATATATAGGGGTCAGAAGTATACAACAACAAGTGCAGAAAGTCTTCCATTGTGGCAGACCTGGAACACTTTCTAGCGTGTGATTGAACCGATATTTCTAATAGTCTTTATTACGCGTCTTGAGCATCTGCCGATAATTGGACTATTAATAAAACTGCAAAATGTTCTTTTATTTTGATACCATGTATAAGAATTTTGTGACTGAAGATGGCATATAGTATAACTGTGCGGTCCCCAGCGCATAGTCACCAAACTTAACTGCGTTTACAGAAAATCCCGATGACATGGTTTCTGCAGAACATTGATAGTTTTGGAAAAATCTCCTTGCCGTATTTCCGTCACTGCTATTTCCAGAACCTTGACGAGGTTTATCAATGTTTAAAGCCAAGCAATTTTCGGAAAAGAGTTTGAACGTACTTCTCTTTTTCTTTAATCTTCTTATTCTCTGGAGTCGATGCAGACCACTTTAGAACAAATCGTAATGAAATTTTATTTGATACTTTGCATAACCATTTTCACATCTGTTGATAAATGAAAATTGTCCAACAAATATTTTTCAATGTCTGAAGTACTTTTCCCGCTTATTATCTGAGCACATATTGCGTCGAAAACAAACGAATTCACTCATTTTTAATTTTATTATATTGCAGTTAGTCACACAAAGAAAATATTCGGACACATTGATGAACATGCTGAAAACCCGAGTATTTATAGGACGCTAGTTTTAGTAACTTGTGAAAAACCAATGAGAAAAATGATAAGAATAGTTCTCACTTAGATAAAAAACTATGCAACATGATTTTTATCATATGTACATGTGGTTAGAATGTTCACTGCAAAAAAAAATATCATGAGAAAAAATATTTTGGTCCATATTTCGGCTTCTAGCTCGAAATGGCACAGTAATGACGCAGGTTTTTTTTATTTCCCTGTAACACTGAATAAGTAAAGTATCTTAAAATGTCATTAACTCGACACCGGGAGCCACCGATAACAACAAAACCTCCACTTGAAAATTAGAAAGACGTAAAATTTCCTTATGACGTTTAAAAATTAAATAAAAAAACAAAAAAATATATATGTCATAAAAACATAACGGAATCGTAAATAAGAGATCTTAAACTATTCAAAAATGTATAATACTAATATATTTCCTTGAAAGATATAGAAAATATCTCAAGTTGAACTTCTATAACGAGTAGTTTAGTTAATATGAAATATTCAACGTATGAAGTTTGAATGTAATTTTATGCAAATAAAACATTTTTTTTATTTTTTTTTACTTCGGTTTCGGATAGGTCTATTATTAATGATTGTAAAACAATCAAAACAGTTTCAGTAACACTACCTTTGTCTCAACCATTTTTGAGACGGAAAATACTGTTTGGTCCCATAGTGCGCTGCCCGCAAAATTCGAGGCAGCGGCCTAAGAGCGAATGTGAGAGCTAGGCTAATAGCTCTAGCCTATATAGGAAGCCTAATGATTTGCTATTTCCTTATGAGTTTTTTTTCTTTTCAATTATTGCAATGGCTGTCTGCTAGTGCCTTTCCTATTGAGAACTTTATGAGTTAGAATGTGAAAGATTAACAAAACAATACAAATAAAAAATACACTATAAAATTGAAAAGTTTGAATTGTAAATGAACTGTATAAATAACGCCTATTTTTTTTTCTAATTGGTAGATGTATTTTGAACAATATTGATCAGTATTATTTCGCGAAACTCAAGTCAAAGTTTAAGTTTCAATAATAACAAACAAATAAACAACGCTTTAATTACTTTTAATGTTAATTAAGTCTAGCTATTACCACTTATTACTAATTTATTCAGAATACCTGCTTAGCCACATATTATTTGCGGAATCGACAGCTTTTTAGCACCATCGTTTTTAATGAGAATATATTTTCTAAGTTGACATCAGCACTCACCCGTGACCTGACATTAAGGTTAAGTTCACACTGGCGAGAGTTCGCGCGATTTTATTTATAATAATTTAATAAAGAGGAAACATGATCTTATTTACTCCTATATAAATTCTTAATTCTTCTATACATTTTTTTTTTGTGTGCACAATTTTTGTTGTAAAGGCTCTTAAACTACTACACTAACTTGAAAAAAAATTCACTGATGGAAAGATACTTGTAAAATATCTAGTTCTTTATTTTTATATGACACGTTTTTAAATGGAATATATGTTACGATTTAACAAGATTAACCTTAGTTTTTTTATTCTAACCTAAGGTCAATAAGCTTCTGTGTCAGTTATATGTATTTTCGATTATTTTGGTGTATTTTAATAATGGCTGACACTTCCTCACACTGCACCCACAACGAGAGCGGTCTGATGATGATTTTCCACAGAAACACACAACGCGCGTTTTACAACGTCAAATGTAAACTCATCTTAAAACAAAGATTATTTAAATAAAAACTCGTTTGGAATGGTCATCGCCATGAATAAAGGCGCGGTTCCACCGCAGTGCACGCTGTGCACGGACACGCGGCGCATTTTAGCTGCGTGTATTCATTTGTTTGACAACGTGGGTCTACATTTCCACTGAAGTACACGAATATGACCCACGACTATGTATAGCGTGGCACGGCGCACGGGTAGACCCACGCTGACAGCGTTGAGCTACGTAACCGCTTACAACAACTGCTCTGCGATAACCGAGCTGTACATAGTCGTGGGTCTTATTCGAGTACTCCAGTGGAAACGTAGACCCACGTTGACAGCGTTGAGCTATGTAACCGCCTATTTGAGCAAGCCACGCGTGTATGAATGACGTCAATTCATGCGTAGCCTCTCCGTGGGTTGCAGTGGACACAACCACATACATTTTCTTACAAAGCGAAGCTTAATACACGTGCGTAGCCTCTCCGTGCACCGCGGTGGAGCCGCGCCTTTATTCATTACTTATAATACGATTATTAAAAATTAATTGAATCTATTAATTTTGCACGGCGAAATATTTTTTCGCCTTTTTGCAATTACGCCTTTTTGAGCCTTTTTGGGTCTTTGATTTTGGTTTAGACTTAAAATATTTTTGTACCTAGTCGTACCTACAAGACATAAATTTACATCGAATGAAGGCACTTTTTCCATTTGTATTACATTTGATTTTACAACATATGACAAAAAAATACAGCAACATATAAAACCACTACCAAAAAATTCCTTTCTAGCACAAAAAAAAAACCATATTCTATTTTACATATTCTAATTTCTATACTCACTTTGGGTCCCTAGTATTTAGTGACAAATGTTACTCAAACAATTTTACTCAAGTAAAATCAAATGTATCAAAGCATTATAATACTACTCCGATCTTCCTCATATTCATAATATTGACAATATACTCAGCATCAATTATACTATAATTTCCGTTTAATTGTATTTGAGAACAATTACCTCTGAACGAGAGACTGAATGGCACGTATCATTCAATATAGTGATAATAATATTATCTATTATTATTTATGTATCACAATAACGATTGTAGCTGTTTGAGATCATTTTAGCCGACTTCAAAAAATGGAGTTGTTTAAAGAGCTGTTTTTTTTTTTTTCAAAAAAGGAGGAGGTTCACAATTCTAATCTTTGTATTTTTTTTTCATAGTCATTATAACCTTCATAGTTGGTAACTAATAGAAACTTTTTGCAGTAGTTAAAAGTAGCTTGTAGCCTATCTCGATAGAGAAGCGATCTCACACTGAAAGAGTTTTTCAAATCGGTCAACTAGCATCTTAGATTAGCGCTATTGTTTTGATAAAAAATTGTGGTTGTGGATTATAAGATGAACGGATGTACCTACTCTTTATATTTTTGAATATACATACAGTCTTCATTCACGTTCAGTATCTAGGTATAGGAAAATACTCATTTATCCATTTTATAATTGTAGGTATAAATGACAAATCAAGTAAAAACTGAATTGCTTTATCCTGCCAGTATTTTCGTCTAAATAGTTTTTAATATAAGTAAGAAAAAAAACTTGAAATGCCCTATTAATGATGATGTAACGCGAACTATCTAAACAACAGAATCCGCTTGACACCACCGGTCCTTAAATATTTATACAAGACAGACCAAGTCAACATTGTGAGTAGCTAAACGACGCCGGCGCATAAGGACGAGATCACACTCAATGTAAAAAATAAAGAAAAAAGTTTTTTTTTTTTTTTCATTTATGAAAAATCATGTAAAAATGAGTAAAAATTAGTAAAGTATGTGTAAGACATCTAATTGATAAACGCTTTTTTAATCATTTAAACACAAGCTTTACTTAAATACCCTGTCATATCAGATTTTTTTTAAAAATAACGTTCTCAATAAGGATCTTTTCTCAAAAATTCAAGGTCAGATAACGCTTAATATAAGCTTGGGTTTTCCACTTTTTTTTATACAACACACCAATTGGTATAACAACATAGGAGGACAAAAATGAACATTATTATCGTGATGAAAAACGTTGGTAATATCAACTGAATTTAAAAACAAAAGAACTGCAGGAAAAATCATGAGACTGTTTTCACCCATAGTTTTTCTATCAAAATACTATAAAGTTAGGAGCTGAAAAATTATTCTGCTACTTATCATATGACATTTTTTTTTATAGTTAACATCATTATCTTCTTTTATTTATAATAGAAATACAATACCTATAATATGTTTGTAATGTACTATGTAAGTTTATATTAAAGTACGCACGAGTACACATATTATATATTGTAGTGAAGAAATATATTTGCAATGCAAGGGCAATGTTTGATAACAAAACTACTATATTTTGGTTCAGCTACACTCAACGGAGATAACCTTTTAGTTTATTGAACAAATTATGACTCACAAGTGAACTAGGTCTTGAAGACTTGATAAAGTTTGGATATTTCGCTTATTTTTTATTTTTAAATAATAAAGAAAAATTGCTTAAATTGACAGTTAAAACTGTCCTAATCGTATGCACTAACCAAAATTACATAAAATAAAAAATGACAAAAAATTTACTACAAAATAAATTCAGAATTGAAGTTATCAAGTCAATACTTGTCGAATATTTCTCATATCCACTGGTAGACGGTAGACTGGTGACATTCGCCAATAATACCATAAATTCGCGCATGATGAAGGCACCTTTATAGTTCAAAGGTTGCCATACAGGTTTAACAACTGACCGGATTATAGAATTAATAAAATATTTAAAATTACCTCACAAATGACAGATTTTTCCCACTAAAAGGTATATTCGAATCTTTTTTAATCGATCCCATGTTTTGCGATCGATATTAGTTTCTTTAACTTTTAGGTACTATTTTAACTCGATTTATGATTACTCGAATCGATTAACGAATGTGCCTAAACTTTATGGGTTTTTGTTTTTTTTTTTTCTATGGTAAAATTTTTCTTAATTTATTCTATGGGACTTGATTTTTACCGATTATTGGCTGATATATCGTCAATTATATTTAGATTTAGATATTATTTAAATAAATTATAGTTTAGGTATTTTTATGTTATTAATAAATTAAATTATTTATTAGCTACATGACACTTTACAAGTTTTAAGTTACAGGTATCGTTTTCAAATCCTTGTCACGGAGATATTTGCTTATGTACTTAAAGGAATTTATGAATATTCATCAATTACCTAAGTTATTTCTGTTTCTCTAAGTTTCTATTTTTATTAATCGCTAGGCATAGGTAGCTAGTTTTCTACTACTAAAGTATGTATATGTACTGGTAGAACACAATTTTACATAGAAATCTGATGATTTCATTAAAAAAAAAAACTTTTTTAATGTGACATTACTCGTCATTTATAGTAGTTAGGTGCACGGCAATAAAGGCCCCTTATTTTTTCGCCCGTCAATAAAACATCAAAGTTGAAATGTTGAACACTTAACAACGTATTACGGATTGCGTTTTTATTTACAAACACTGTTTAATTAAGTAATTGCCTCACTGTCTCGTTGGGTAAGCTGGCTAGCAACTCGACTCGTAATCACTTATGTTCGAGTGAGCACTCAACGTGTAACAATAGTAGGGCCCGGGGTGTCAGGTTTCAAGTCCTTTTGTTAATAAATAAAATATGTTAATGTTCACAACACCTGATTTTATTAACATTTTTATGTGTATATTTGTTTTCGATCCATCGATTCTTCGAAAAAATATAAAGTACAATTTTTTCCTTTTTTTGCAATTTCTGATCGGGTTCACAATTTTTTTTTTTTTTCCTAAGTTTTTAATAATTTTTTACATAACATTGACGTTTCTACGACCTTCGCAAATGGAACCTATTAAACGATTTTATTTATCGACAAAACCGGATCGGTATCGATCGGACAAATAACGCTCATAAGTGGTCAAAAACTAACGCATACTGCAATATATTTGACGCGTTCTAACATCTAGGCGGATATTTCAAACAAAAATTTCGCAACTTTCAGTCACAGTTCCGAGTTGCATAATACAAAACTCACCGTGTAAGGGTTAGCGTAGGAAGGGAGGGCCGGGGACACTGTAGTACAGAAAATCACAGTTGAAGCACTTGTCAGCCATGCACATAATCCTTCATTGGGTGAAAGGGCACAGGGTCTTTTAAGGTTCAAACGCACTCGCGACACAAATTTCCGTGTGAGGAGGAAAACTGATGCCGCGTGGCGCGTGCGGCGCGTACGACGGCCAGCGGTGACTGGCGAGCGCGCGCGCCTCCCCACGTAATAAAACCTTCGCTTTTCAAGAGTGGGGCGCGGACGGCTTTTTGAAAATGGAACCCGAACCTTACCTGCCAGTTCGTTCCCGTTATTTTGGGGTTTTTCTTGAAGAGGTTATTGGAACTCTTTGCTGGTTTTTGGTTGTTCGGACTATTTTTAGTTTGGACTTTTATTTATTGTTATTATGTTTTTGTGTATCTGTTTACGTTTAAGTAAGTTTGTTTGTTAGAATGAAATGTGTTATTACGATTTATTTATAGATGCTAAAAACTAACATTAAATTACACGAATATTTTTAACTTTGTTTTATTGAAAGATTCGATTGCCCAACATAAAAGTTGACGTTAAAATAGTACTCATTTTATTTACAAAGTCACGTCATAATAAATTAAAATAATATATAGAGCATACCTACGTGACGAAATCTGCGTATTCTAAATATGTTTTCCTTCATTTATGACGTCGATGAATTTTAAATTAATTAGTTCTCTTAAAAAAGGCACTTTTTTGTGGATATAATATGCCATGGGGAAAGACCAAAATCATAAAATTGTAACTCATTAATAATTCAAAACACTATTTAGGTAGCACCTTTTATAGTTCCAGCAAACTAAAAATATTTCTTAGAAATAATAAATTAAATACATAAATAACATAAAATTAATTTAATTCACTATACCTAAATTACTCAGCATTATTACTAAAATAAATATAATCCAATAAGTATTTACAATCTATGTGAAAAACTAAAATATGTCAATTTTCCAGTTGTTCCTATAAAAGACATCAACGGGAGACTAGAGCGTGAACTTTCCAATTATTTTACTTTTACTTTGCAGAAACTAAAAAATAGTTAGTAATCTAAGGTACACATGCAAATTAAACGTTTATATGTAAATAATGTAATAACATAAATTTTAAGAAACAAAAATTACTTTATTTTTTTGTTTGTAAAGTAGGTTCCAATTTGAAAATGGTATATATAATGGTATTATATAAATAATCAAAGTGCAGTTTACCCCCTTATTCATTTAGCTATCATTGAACCTCTTTGGCGGTCGTTACGAGTAGTCAGAAGCTAAGGTATTGGGTTACATGAATAACTGGGTTGAGGATGTCAGATAGGCAGTCCCTCCATGTAAAACAATAGTACCTATTCAACTGCATCCAGTTGAGACTGGAAACCGACCCCAACACAGTTAGGAAAAGGATAGGCAGAAGATGAGTTTATTCTCCTTAGTCTTCCTGTGACAATAAGACGTGAGTGTACGTAAACACATACTTTGCATGTACTTGAATAGTTGCATTATAGTCCCTGATAGATAATCGTAATTTACAGTGTTAAAACCATCTTCTTAAACATAATTTTTACAATTACGTATTGGTTTTATCATTCGATTAATTAATAACAAAACTAATTAATCCCACGCAATAAAAAAGATAATTCTAGAAAAACTAAACCACGTTAACATGATTTATTATCTCACGTGTCTGTTGAAAAGCATCGGAAACAAACATTTAAGTAAACTATAACAGTGACTAAGTTATCCTACAGTTAACTTCATTATATGCCAACCTTGCTCCTAAAGTTTGAGTAGAATATTGGATAATACTCGATTTAACACTTCAGTTAAAATCATTTGTATATAAAAGCAATTGATATTGTTTTGTTAAAGCGATGTTACTCTTTTGTTTTTTTTTTTGTTCCAGGCCCCATCAATTTAACATGCATCCTGAAATACGGAGGAACTCGTCATGACAAGATAGTCACCCATCCGAAGCCGACCCCAACATAGTTGGAAAAAGGCTTGGGAAATGATGAAGATTGTCACCCATTCACGAACTGACTGCGTTCAGCGTTGCTTAACCTTAAGATTTTTCGGCTACATTTAATTAAAACAAACTAATTTCCTTTTGTGTGGACAGTCATAAATATGTTGAAGAAAAAAAGTGTTATTTGTTAAATATTTCCTTCCTCCTTCCTATTTATAAATTCTTCTGTATAACATTAAACCATTTTTAAGTATCTGCGGGTGACAGAGATCACTAGAGATAAGGCCACATGCGCACACCTGTGCTCAAACTTTCGCTACGAACCGCCATTAACTTTGACTTCAACCATCCATACCTCAAACCAATGGCTACTTAACCACGTAACCACACCCAGCACAAAGAGTTGGCTGCGTGCGGCCGGTCAGGGGTAGACATTCAGGCCAACAGTCAGAATCATGCGCACGCAATCTTAGATAATACGCGATTGAAAATATGTAGCAAAGTGTGTAGCTGGAATTTGAGGGTAGGAAAAAGTATACATATTGGGATATCCCAACAATATTGCCAGTCTAGCCAGATACAACTGAGTACCAGTGTTTTACAAGGAGCGACTGCCTATCTGACCTCAACCCAGTAACAGGAACAACCCGATACCCCTTGGTAAGTCTAAAGTTAAAGTTAAAAATTCGTCCCCATCTCTGTCGACTGGGAGCGTGCCCAAGAGGCTGGCAGCATTACCTCGTGTGATGGCCGGCCATGCTGATCCTTTGTCCGAGGTAATAGCCAGCCTTTTGGTCCCGAGAAGCGTCGACCAGCCGCCTAGAGAGATGTTCAAATAGAATGTGGGACCCCACGACCCGAGGGTTTCAACCCCAAATGGTTCAAAAATATAGTTTAAATATATATACACTTTATTATGAAGTTATTTAATTTAAAATATGAACCAGTCCGGGCATGCCCCACTGGTAGCGAATCATGCGCACGCGATGCTGTTGGATAATATACGCGTTTGAAAATATGTAGTAAAATAAACTGGACTTATTTATGACGAGTTCGAAGGTATTTCAATCTGTAATTAATTGCGCAACCCACTGCGTTTTTCATCATTGTGAGAATATTTATGAACATTTTTATTTATTAGCAAAAGGAACGCCGACAACTTCTGTGTATAAATTTAAAACTTATTACTTAAATTGGTCTAAGAAACTTTAAAAATGTTTCATCAATTGCTCGTAATTAAAAAACAATAGAAAATTAATTGCTTCTCGTGCATGTATGCGCTCCAAATACAACGAGTAGAAATACAAAATACAAAAATAGAAGAAAAAGGAAAACCAAGTAATTCTGGGTAAAAACTAAAATTATATCTGCATTAAAAAGAGAAAATCTTGAAACCTACCTACTGGTAAGAATGGTCCTCATCTATTCTACTTTATGATTGATATACTTGTATCAATTTGAGATCTTTACTACAATCACACTATTAATTTACTACTATCATTAAGTGCTAGATTAATGATTATGCTACTACCACGAATGACTCAATCTACAGAACCCAGCACGATACAGGAATTGTATTTAACCGTCAACCACAAATAATTACTCATCTATTTTACACAACCATAAACAGGACAACCAACTCCTTTACAAAAAAAAAAAAACAATAAAAAAAACAAAATTAATTTTCACCTTATCTGTACATAAAGTTCTTTTTTTGAAAGTAAGTAGTTACCGGAAATCGGCTTGACGTCGCTTCCGTTTCGATCTTCCCTTTATTGTGTGACAAAGCCTTGGTTTCGGACGGAGGTTTTTCCTTTAAAATCTCTAATTTCATGTTCATGATGTCACTTCCGTATTTTTAGAGTTCCGTAGCAGTGAGTAAAACGGAACCCTTCATTGTCCGTTCTTCCATCTGTCACCCGGCAATTAGTTACCATGAACTTGAACCGTGATAGTTAAATATATGTAGTTAGAAAAGTTCTCAGATGATGTATTTCTATTGCTGCTACATCAAAAATACTGAGATCTAATAAATATTTTAGAGGGCCGTACAACAAACGTGATATTTTTGATTCGTTTTACTAGCTGTGTTCCCGCGATTTCACCCGCGTCCTGGGAAAACTTTTACCCGAATAAAATATAGCCTACCTCGGGGTAGTAGAGCTTTCCAATAGTGAAAGAATTTTTCGGACAAAACCAAATAATTATTCCTCTTTATCATATTAGTGTCTATAGAACCTTGTGTACGCGAGGTCCACTCGCACTTAGCTGGTTTATTTTCAGACCTTGGGGAACTATTTCTACGAAATGATGGACGCCCAAGTTTGATGTGACTGTTTAGTTGACATCATTTTGCGGTTAAAATACATCACTTTATATAGCATATATCATATCATGTTTCTTAAAATTAATTATTTTTATAACATGTGCTTATGAACTGTGAACCTTACCTACCGGATTTTGTGGGAGCATAATATATCAATGATTGGAAACTACTTTTTAGTTTTAACAATAAGTACCTACCATTCTATCTACATGGATAATTGGTTTCATGAACATAGTTTTTGAAAAATTTACTATGTGGCCGGCGCCGCGGTGTTACAGTTTTTCACCAAAACATGATTGTTTATATTAAGAACGTTTTTTGTGAGTTTAAAAGTGGTTTGGGTTACACTAAGTTATTATTTTCTTTTCATTCTTAGTCCGTGAACACAAATCCATGACATGGTCTATGTACATTGATCATCCTGTATACCTACAATAGAGAAATCTTTGTCGCCAACGGTACGTCAGATCTACTCCGGGTACCCGGATAAAAAACCTCCTGCCTTCCTATTTAAATGAGTAATAAATGAATGGCCTATCTAACACTGCAATATTTTTGCAAATCAGTCCAGCACTGCCTGAGATCAACGCAAATAAACAAACACTTCAGCGTCATATTATTACAGATTACTTGCACAAAAGGACATAAAACAGTAAGATAAACCTCAGCTTTTATACGAAAACTTGTTTTTAAACAAATAAAACGGAACCGTACAGGAAGATGCCACATTAAGATCTTACGACTTATCATTAACATGTGAAGTTAATTACGATAGCTTTTCCAAGGATTTCCGCGTCTCTATTTGATTTCATATCGATATTATTCTTAATAATCCATCATGATTGTATGCAGTCATAATTCATGTTGAATTGCACTAGCTGGATATATATAACTATTTCTTATTTTTTGTGGTGAATATTTAAAAATTGAAAAAGGAAGAAGTCTTCACAGACAAACTGTCTAAACGGTTTCTTTTGGGGGCTTAAGTAAAACTAATGTAAATAAAATATTACCTATGTTGAGGAACTTACTTATAATAAATTAATATAAAAATAATTTGTGATAAGGTTGGTGTTTTTATGTGCAATTTACGGTGACGAGTGACGTGTCTAATTTATTATTTCTTATCTTTTCTATAAAACTCGTATTAAGAAATATACTTTTTACTATTTATACTTGTTTGTATTTATATTATAAAGCTGAAGAATTTGTTTGAGGGCACTAATCTCAGGAACTACAGAATTGATTAAAAAACAACAGGAAAAACCGCTTGCGAAAGCTAGTTAACAATACCTCATAATGCAAGACATATTTTCTAGATCACTTTTTTTCATTTTTTTTTTTACTTTAGGTAAAAAATTTAACTTTTTTTTTCAATAATAATTAATAATTTTTTATTTTAAATATTTACACTATTACAAGAATCCTTTTTTAACATGAATTCAAAGAAGATTTCGAAAAACTAAACCATACAAAACGTACCAGTCGAAGTTCGTTGAACGAATTAGAATGAATGAATACTCATCATTCATTCAATCGAATTAAAAAGTGAAATCAAATTCTAAAAAAGAACGTGCTCTCCGGCAAATGTCAAATTCGATGATACGATATGAAATAATATTGTATTGATACACCATATCGACTTATGTTTAATCTCTTTGTTAATATTTAAACAATAGCACAATAGTGATGTGGGTTTTACTCTGAAGTTTTACTGTTCAAGAATTTAATATTAAGTTTATGTTTATAAAGTTGCTATCCATCTTATCCAATTTTTAGCTGAATTCCACATGCAATTGTCAACAAATACAACTTTTTGTGAATTAAGATAGTCAATTTAAAAATAAAATAGAAAAACAAAGGAATTGTTTATATTTATTTATAAGAACGTATTTTATTTCCAAATTGCACTTAAATAGTTTCAGTCGTTTTAACTTGAAAGACAGACTTACATTCGCATTTCCATTATTTCATTTACATTCTTTTTTTTTTCAAAAAACATACAAACTTGCCAGCTCAAAAATATCCAAATAGCAAATTATTAATTGGACAGCCACATCGGCAGCCATGTCTAAGTACCAAAAATAATTGCTGTGTAACAAATAATAATTATTATAATAGCTCAGTAACAACAAAGCGGTTTAGCCTCAGGCGTCGGAAATGACACGGAAGTGACTTGCTGTGTTTGTTAACTTGTGAGGAGTGTTTATATTGACATTATTGTAGACTAAACTATTTTGTGTTTGTTCATTTGCAATGTGAGTCAAAGTACTTAACTGATTTAAAAAACCGGCCAAGTGCGAGTCGGACTCACGCACGTAGGGTTCCGTGCTATTATTTATAACACGTTCCATGATTATAATACATACCATGGTTCAGGCCATGGCCCGGGGCGAGAGGGAAAAAGGCCATCGAGACGCTGGTGAAACCTCACGAAATTGCTAGTAAGTACAAGGCAAATTAAGGATGCAACAACAGAACTTATTTGAAAAAAAAATTACATCCCGCTGTTTTCTACTTACCAAGAAAAACCCACTACTGAAACATTTAGCAAGCAGCCTGTTTCAAAAAGCGAAGCATAGAAAAAAACTCATCATCCTATTCTCACAATAACTGCCTCATTGGTCTAGCTGTCGTAAGCGCGGCTGCTGAGCACGAGGTCTCGGGTTCGATTCCCGGGACGGGCCGAAATCGTTTTGTAAGTTTTAGAAATTTTCACGAAGCAGCCCGGAGCCTGGAAGTTGGTGATTGATTCACCTGTGAATCGGAGAGCACGTAAATGTCGGTCCTGCGTCTTATCTCTCTCCGGACGTGTCGGATTGTCGTCCCATCGGGCTATGAGAGTGAAGGAATAGTCAGTGCATAAATGTATCTGTGCAAAATCTTGTGTACTATAATATGTCCTGCGCAGTTGGCTGATCTTCTTACATGAGAACAGCCGACGTAGCCGATAATCGGCTAGGAGGACATCACCATTCTCACAATGTAAACGCGCTCTAAAAGATTCACTTATTTGCACTAATTAGTGCGTAGGAGTGTTTGTTTTCATTATAACTACGAGTTTCGTGAACTGATGACGTCATTACGTGATTAATAGGTTCTTTATTTAAAAGGTGAGCTTTCAACAATTTTGTTTAATAAGTAATACCTAACTTTTCAAGTTGAGTCTTATAAATATGGTATATATATATAGGTATATTTAACAATTTAAATTCAAATATAGATTTGATTTAGTTTGAAAAAGATAAATAAATTGTTCCAGGTAAATAACGCATTACACCAAAATACTTGTCATTGAATAAACATTTATCCAGGAAATATTTGTTGAGTCACAATTGGATTAATTTCTTTTAGATACTTATACAGAATCAACAAATCAAAATCACTCAAAAGATAAAGAACTCCAATTTATATTTTGAAAGAATTTTTCTTAGTAAGAAAACTTTATTTCATCTTATTAAGCCGAAATTGACGCATACCCATTTAGAAAGAATGGGTTTTAAGCTTGTTTTAAGAATAAATATGTCAATTCTAAGCAGGTCTTAGTCAAAAGAAATCAAGTTCACAGTCGAAACTTAAAATGGACGACTGATATTATTCATGGGATCTTAGAATACACTGCAGACTTTTAGTCGGCCGATAGTTTGTTTGGGTTCTTATAGCACACATTACAAAGATAAATGGCCTTACTACAAAAACTTAAACGCCTGTTTTACACTTGTCTAAAAAAATTGTGGCTACAAAATGAACCATATGTCAACGTCATAATTTGACATTTTTTTAGACAAGTCTTAAACTGACGTTTAAAAGTTTTTGTGGTAAGACGGTATATATTTAGCTGGTATCAGACCGACTGAAAACTTTGACTGGAATCAATTTATTTACATTCCACAAAGTATAAGGTAGGTGTTACAGTTTGGCTTAGAGCTAGGTACAATAGTTAATTTGCTGCGCCCTAACAGTGTAATGTATACCTAGGATAAGGATGCACTCTTGTTACTGTAACTGTATACATTTTGCAATAAATAAATAGACCTTAAAAGCCCCATGTTATACACGACCTCTAATCTAAAATCTTAACTACGGGCACCAAAAAAAATCCTCAAAAAACTACATTCTAGGTCAAAGTAACCCCGTAACTCCATAGGTTACTGCCGTGACGATCATCTTCTATAGATAACCATCTCAAATGATGTGATTAATCGTGTGTTTTGCATATACTGGTCTGATCTAAAATATTATAATAAGCATTTTATATGGAACCCAATTAATTATTGCAGTTTGTTTGTTTTTGAGCGATCTATTTTGTATTTGTGTGGTTTGTAGAAGACTGCTGGCAAAACGAAAATAAAAAACTATTGAAGCTATTGTATATGCACAATCTTGCTAATATAATAAATACGAAAGTTCTTGAGGTTGAGGTTGAAAGTGTATACTCATACACTTTGTGTGTATGTTTGTTACTCTTTCACGTAAAACTACTGGATGGATTTTGATGAAACTTGGTAGTGATATAGCTTATATTTCAGAATATAATTAAAGCTACTCTTTAATCACGTACGGGAAGTGGATTCATATGAACGCGTGTGCAATCGCGGGCGAAAGCTAGTTCTAAATAAAATAATTTCAATTTAGGTGTAGAACAAAACCCGTCAATAAATAAGATGACTCGAATACCACAAAAAAGTGTTGTTTTAATCCCCTATTAGTAACGAATACTTTATTTTTTGGTGGTTAAATTAAACCTTAATTAACTATTCATCCTAATGAGGATTAAATTGACAGCACATTAGTTATTTCGCAAACAAAACTGATTTAATGATCCCAATAAAGTCTAAAAATATCGATCAATTACATTTTAAAATTCGGTAAATCCCTAATGGGTTCATAGACCTTATAATGGTAGAAAAAATGACCTAGTATCTCTATGACATTATAGGACTTTGACGAATAAATCTTTGCCATCTATAAGCATTTTTATCATCTGTCTCGTGACTCATAGCCATGATAGAACAACAACGGTGAAGTCAAGTGTGAATCGAAGTTGATCTCGAAATTATCCGAAATTGTAATTGTTTAATTAACATCCCACCCAAAACAAAAATGTGAAAGGCTGCCAAGTTCGATAATATGGAAATCCTTCGCCTATAAAAGAAGTGAGATCTGAATAAGTACCAAGTTCCATACACATACCTCAGTTAAAAATAGTTACTTTTTAATGATGTTACTTGGCAAGTTTTCACACACCTTCTTATAAACCTACTAAACGCAATGAATCAAGTATTTAATTTTCTATTAAAACTTGCCAAGTAACATTATTAAAAAGTAACTATTTTTAACTGAGGTATGTGTATGGAACTTGGTACTTATTCAGATCTCACTTCTTTTATAGGCGAAGGATTTCCATATTATCGAACTTGGCAGCCTTTCACATTTTTGTTTTGGGTGGGATTTCATTTATTTTTGTAAGGTTGTTTATTTTATTTTTTTCTTATGATTAAGTTAGTTAAGGAAATGTCTCATTTATACTATCTTTCAGATTTTTGAATATGCACTATGCTTCTTACAAAGAAATGAACTAGATTAACTAAATGGACTAGATTTACCAACTGACTGACATGACATGTTATCAAATATTATGTTCGTGGATCAAAGTTACACATTCGTTATTTTCGAAAGTGACTCACACCTGGCCGTTTTCAGATTTTTACTCTGACTAAATACAAACCTTTGTAACGAATTTCAGATCGGTACGACCATTCGAAGATATACAAGCTGTTGATTTGCATGCGTGCCATAGTCAAGGACGTAATTATACTAATGATTCTCAACCCAAATCAACAAAAAAATTGGTACGAAAATTTTTGATTTTAATTTTTTTCCCGAAATTCGTCAACGTCACCTACCCGTTTTCAAACTCGGCGCGTATGTTACTGGCCTCAAAACCGTGCTCCTCCCTCACACAAACGCAAACACAAAGCATACGCAACGATTATTCATTAATTTCATTCATAAAATTGGATTAGTTCTGAAATACTACGACATTATAATGACAAAAAAAGTAGTGCATATTAGCTATTTCCCGTCTACTGTAATTCCAATCGATTATTTACGTATTTTATGTCCTCCTCCTGAAGTATGGCACAAATGTAAATCAACACCTTGTATTATATAAATATAGATAAATTTAGTTCGTTTTAGTTCCTTAGGGGTATAAATTTACACTGGGTATTTTACACCTTCATTATTTTGAAACCGACTCACACTTGGCCATTTTCAGATTTTTCCCTTTACCTTGACATAAAGACCTACCTCCATGCCAAATTTCAAGTCAATACGACCATTGGAAGTGGTCTAGGTTTTTGATGAGTGAGTCAGTGAATCAGTGAGTCAGTCAGTGAGTGTATAGTAAAAATAGCGATTTTCTGACGTCAATATCTCAAGACCTACAATAGGTATATTAATGAAATTTTGTATTTTAGATAAGTGAGGGGGTCTCAACAGATACTAGAAATTTGAAATGTGTAAATAAAATAGATTTTGAGTTATAGGGGGGTCGAATTTGGCCCGAAATGGTTCGTGTAATATAACCCACGGCCGATGTGTCGCTTTTTTTGCTCGAACTTGGCGGACACACTGCCGTGTGTCTAGATTACAATTATTCGAAATCATTTTTATTTTATTTGTCCTGTAATTGCCGAAAGTAAGAGCAAAAAGACAAAAGAATAAATACATATTATGTCGTTTATTTAAAGCTATTTAACTCCGAGTTTATAGCATAAAAATATTATTAAAGACATTAGGTAATGTAATTTTTTTATATACCATTTTATTTGCAATCCGTTTGAAAGAGAATTTGGTCAAAATTTTTATTTAAATATTTTCAAAAAACAAATTACAGACGTCCAACTATTTGTCTATGAACTATGTAATTGAAATACTTACCCAATACACCACCATATTTTCCACCATAAAATTCCATAGGTATACCTTTAACCAGTCATGTCAACCAACGGTTAGTTAATGCATAATTCATTAAACGTCCGTATATGTCATTAACCACAGGTTAAGGTCGGCAACACAATAGGTGCTTATGCCCCAGTGTTGCCGAATGAAAAATTGCAGTTAAATTCTTCTTGTATTCAAAGCACGTTGGAAATCGTTTGTGTTATTACTAATTAGCTTGTTCCTTTGTTGATTTGGTGTTATCAATTTGTTAATTGGTTGGTGGTCTGCAGGTGTTCAAGAGCCATACAATTATAGGTGTCAAGTTGCAGGAGTGAAATCTTTTTGGTAATAATCCTTTTTAACAGGCCCGCCGCTAGCTGTTTGTTCGCCCGCGTGCAAAACTGATTATGCCGCCCTACGACTGCATATTATACTGGGTTTTGTCAAAAAAAATATAAGGGGGGTCCGGACCTCCTAGATCCCCCCTTATATGTTGGGGGGGGGAGGGTCCAGGAGGTCCGGATCCCCCCCCCCTGCCCATACATATCCATTTTACTTGTCCAATAGAAAAAAATATGTACATGCACCGCTCTGAAAACCCACCTACTTTTGGATACATAAATCTTGCAATACATAACATACATTACACATAACTTTTTATTTCTTTTTATTTACTTGAAATTCTAAGACTTAGAGTAACCTAAGTAGTCCTGGGTTAGCCCATAAGCAAACTAAACTATTTCTTAGGGCATCAATGCAGTGCAATCATTACCCAAGTGGCCCCTATGTATTGAAAGATTGTGATTAATAGGTAAGTACCAACATATGTATATTAAAGTACTTAGAACAGATTATGGGTAACTTAAAGTAACGAACTTAAATATCTATGCCTATCAATGTTTAAATTCAGTAAAATATGTTATTTATGGTTTTTAGTGGGTTTCCCGTTGAAAAATTCAACGCATAAGACACAGATTATTTGTAAGGAAGCGCGAGCGAAGAGAGCGCGAAAATTTTTTGGTCTAAGGACACAATACAAATAATAAACCGGCCAAGTGCGAGTCGGACTCGCGCACCGAGGGTTCCGTACAAATGCTGTATAGATAAAAAGTGAGTTTCACGCCAACCGTTCAGTTTAGAACAATCATAGTTATGGTAATTTCGTGAGAGTCAAAATAGTTAATATTTTTTATTTTATAATATAACTAAAATAGTAGGCCAGTACCTTGTAAAAGTTATTTTATTGAAGTTATTTATATACAACATTTTATAGTCATCATTCAGAAATCTGATTGAAAATAACTAATTATGTCTTAAAGGTCATGGGGCATATCTGACCCGCTTTGTAAAAAGTGGCGGACATGAATCAAAGTAGTTTTAAATCGTGGAGAATGGTATGACGTTTCTTTGAATATAAATATTTTATTAAAATTCCATGGAGACGAATGTCCAGGATCGTTTGAAAAATATAAAAGACAAGCAGTTTCAGAGGATTGTACAGGTTACAATGCTAGTTTTTATTGTTAAAGACATTTCATAAAGAAGGAAGGTGCCAATCCGGATGACCAGGATCTGATGAGGATCTGGAAACCCTGAGAAATCGAGGGCAACTCTTGAATATTGTAGGCACGCATCGAGTCATAACCAGACATGTGAGTGTATTTTTGAGGGTACTGGTAAACAGTGAAGGTTTGGAGCTGATTTGATTATGGAGACTACAGAGAGTCAAGGGAACTCCCGAACGGTATGTTGCAACTACCACGTGTTTGGGCTTATTTTATTCGTATTGGCGAAGACTTTCCACAAAGATAGGTTTGACTGCCATTGTGGGATCGACAGCTAAGATCAGATATAGTTATGGGAACTCCTTTACAATTTATAACGTAACCTTGTGTTGGAGCTTATTTTATTTTAGGTGATGAGAATTCACTTCTAACTTGGGTTAAAGCAGCCATTGCAGGAATGGGATCTTTTATTTTTGAGGGATTAATCACCTAAAGAGCCCCAGTTTCAGGTTTTTTTCGAAACCGCCTGACGACTTGTAGCTGTTGAATTGTAACAACGACTTCTAGAGAGTAGGATTCGGGGCTGCTGGCTTTACGTTTCTAGAGCCTTGACAAAAGTGTAATTCTGTCCCTTTCTTTGTTTTATAAAGTCGGCATTATTTTATTTTGTAGCATTTTACAAACAAATCCAACTTCAAACATATAAAAAAGCAACAAGAAAACAAAAACAAGAAAGAAATTAAAAAGATGTTAGGTGCATCGGTCTAGAAGTCGGTGTCTAGAGGATGCATCTATATTTATTCTATATCTAGACCGATGCATATAAACAGTTTTCTTGTTGTTTTTTTATTTTTGTAAAAAGTTTTTATTTTTAACTTTTGTGAAAAGTTCTCGTCAATACGAATAATATAAGCCCAAACACGACGTAACTAAAACATACCGAGTTCTCTCGACTTTCTCACGTCTCCATCATCAGATAAGCTCTAAACCTTCACTGTTTGATAGTATCACCAGACATACATCTGAGAATCAAGTTTTAATCCTATGCATGCCTACAATTTCTGATAGTTGCCCTCGATTTCTCAGGATTTCCATCATCAGATCCTGACCTGATGACAATGGAAATAAACGGCGAGTATACTCTTTCACTACAAAGAAATGATTTCTCAAATCCGTCAAACTTGGTCGTTTAAATTCCCCATTGAAATGAGGAAAATATTTGATGTTTACACCTGATTTTCTCTAGATTCCCATGGTTCACATTGATGCGACTAATGCCATAGTAAATCAGAGCCTTTATCATTATACTGTGCTATATTTCGTTCGTATCCGCCGTGGGTATGGTTTTCATACTAAGGTGCCCAATGACCTTTGAATGATTTAAAATTTTTCACAGTTTAGAGGCCATTATAATTAAGAAGTGTTTGATATGAATTTCACTTTTTATTCAAAACTTGAATATCTCTACGCGTTCATGTAAAAAAGGGTAGGTAGTAAGTTTATAATTATTAAAAAAATATTTTATGTCATGTAAGCAAAAATAATATTTTAATACTTTATGTAACTTCAAATTTATCATTTTCGCAATTTTTCCTTTATCTGTACTATATAACGTTGCTTCGTGCCGAATTTTAAGATTCTGAGTTCACGGGAAGTACCTTGTAGGTTTTGATTCCCTAGCATGTGACGGAAATTCGTCTAAGGTGTCGGTAAACCTGCCGGGGCTGCGGGTTGTTCGAAAGAGATACCGCGGCCCTGGTACATAAAAGGCCTATGACGGAACACGACGATTTTAGTCAGTAAGAGTCTGACACTCCCTCACCGCTGCTAACCCACAGCAGGAGGGGTCATTTGATGATTTTACGTCGATAAAAAAAAAAAAAAAAAAAAAAAAAAAAAAAAGGTGTCGGTAAAACTGCTGTATCTTTTGATCGCGTTAACTTAGAAGTTTGATTTTTTCATTGCTTAAAGGGACAATAGACCTAGGTATTTGGGTATAAATTTCAATTTGGTACCTTTATTCGTTTGTGAGAAATAAGGTAATAAGTTTCATTTTATTAAAATATTTTTATTATATTATATAACCAAAAAAATGAGATTTTCGCAATTTTTCCTATATTTGCATTATATAACAATGCTTCATGCCAAATTTCAAGATTCTGAGTTTACAGGAAGTACCCTGTAGGTTTTGATTCCTTTGCGAGTGTCGAGAATTTGTTGAAAATATCGACATAATCGGTTGTATCTTTTGATTGGCTTGGCTTAGAAGCTTGATATTTTCACAGCCTAAAGGGGCAATAGACCCGAGTATTTCATGTGAATTTCAGCTTGATACGTCCACGCCTTCTTAAGATAAAGGGTCTTGACAGACAGACAGACAGACGGACAACAAAGTGATCCTATAAGGGTTCCGTTTTTTCCTTTCGAGGTACGGAACCCTAAAAACAACTGTAAATTAACAAAGCAAAGTCAAAAAGTAAGATACGCACAGAAATTAAGTGCAAATGTATATGAAGCCGCGAGCGAAGCCAGCGCGATTTTTTCCTTAGTTTTCATGAAGTAAACATTTCATAAAAAGCCAAAGTGAACAGAAAGCTATAACGGACGTGCACGAAAAATTAAATTGTGTTAACTGACATGGAGCCGCGAGTGCAGCCAGCGCGAATTTTTTGGGGGTGCAAAGGGTGAACCCTTCAAAATTGATAGGAGACGACCAAAGCGAGGGCGGCTTTTTCTGAATTTTTATTGCTAATCTACTCATCTATTTTTATTACAAATATTTTTATTACGTAAATTTTGCCGCCCCCTAAATAGTATAATATACATTTGCCCCCCTACCTTCCCCCCCACGCTACGCTAATGATTGATCTTAAATCGTTTTTAATAATCTTTAATTTTGAAAATGATCTTTCAACAGATGTAACTGAAACCGGCAGTGTAAGTAATATTCTTAGCGCTATTGCTGTGTTCGGAAATATTGAAATCAAATCATTGGTAAAAAGATATTGTATTTTTGTAAATATAACGTGATAAGTCGCTTGATTTGCCGCCCCCTAGGACGTGCCGCCCGCGTGCGGTGCACGCCCTGCACGCCCGCTTACGGCGGGCCTGCTTTTTAATACCCGACGCAAAAAGAGGGGTGTTATAAGTTTGACCGCTATTGGCTTTAAGAATATCTTTCTGTGGCACCGCAGCTCTGAAACGAATGAACTGATTTGGATGCGGTTTTGTTAAGATGAAAGCTGATATTCTAGCTTTGGTTCTTAGACATGTGTTATCAAAATTGGCTCACTCATTATATACTTATTGGCTGTTTCATCAACATAGCGATAGAGATCTCAGTCACAATAGATCTTAAAACTAAGTAGGTACTTTTTTGAGAGGCGGTCAGTCTTACCGTCGTCGGTAGCGACCTTACAAGAGCAATGTCAACTGAACCTCCGCTGACGAAATTGCCATATCCTCTCAGGAAATTAATTACATTAACAAACAAGAAGTATTTGTTTCGGTGTTTAGTTAAATTTGATTTCTGCAAGTAGCAAAGGTAAACTGTATAGTTAATATAATTTTCTTGAGTCAAATCTTTAATTAAGGAAAAAAAATCATCACTGAAAATCAGATACAGTTCTAACAAATAAGAAGTTACTAATTAGTTGGTCAATTGACTTGGTAAATAAATGAAGTCACCATGTCTATGGGGAATCGCTATTTGTCAGCGCAAAAAAGTATGTCAATTGTTTGGTAATATCAGCTACCTAATTAAAAAGATATGGCAACACTTAATTAGTTCATTAACGATAGTAATTATGAAATAACGAACATAATTAATAGCCCGGTCAAAATAGACATTTGAAATAACAAAAATTCCCAGAAAACTGATTTTTGGTGGAGAGCTAGATTTGATCATTATAAATAAAATACTAAAAGTCCCCATCGATGCTATGTGTGCGTCAAAAGTTATTCGAGGTTAAATGTCAAAATTTTAGGATTTTTGACTTTTTTTCGAAAACGGTAAGTTTTATCAAAAAAGAACATCAGACCAAAGTTGTAGATCTTAAAATTTTCTACAAAAATAGCATCAACAGTTTTCTCCTAAATGTTACCATTCCTGAGATATCGCGATTCAAAGAGTCACACTACACATGATTTGCACATATAAGCAACGTATATACGAGGGCTTTGAGTGTCAGACTCTTACTGACTAAAAACCGTCGCGTTCCGTCGTAAGCCTTTTATGTACCACGGCCGCGGTAACTCTTTCGAACAATCCCGCAGCCCCGACAGGCCTTGGCCCTGCTGGGCCCCGCTGGGGCTGCTGACATGTCTTTGAGGAGCGCGTGGAACAACGCGCCGCGACACGGGTTTTTTGTCTATTAACTAGACATGAGCGATGAGCCACCTGAACTCAACGCACAGAGACCCACGCCTACGGTGGCCGGGAGTCGTCTTGCGACACCCGGAGCCCTTGGTGTCTACCAGGTCCAGCGCGGCGGCCGGGATGAGAGGTGCGAACTCTTTGTCGTTCCGCCTACTCTTTCTCGGACGCGAGAGGTCGCGCCGCCTAAAGCCACGACGAGGACCCGACGGTGCTCTTCCCACACAGGGCACACCTGGACTGTGTGGTCCACCGTGCCCTTGGGGCTGTCCGCACAGTGGTGACACCCGGGCGCCTCCTCACGACCGATTCGATACAGATATCTCCCGAAACAAACGTATCCGGTGAGCCGTCATGGCTCCTCCCGAGCCACTCCTCAAAGAAGGGACTTACGGCCACTATGGTGGCGTGCCCTAATTTGCAACATCATGTGTAAAACAAAGATAAAGTTAGGAGTTAGGAGTTTACAGTTTAACTTTCAGTTGCATTGTATAATTTTGTCAGCTTATTATTGTTAAGTAATAGACTGTTTGTGAAAATATTACTTTTTAAAAGAGTGTCTATGGAGTTTCTTGCCAGCTCTTCTCCATGAGACCAACTTTTTGTTTCATAGGAGCCTGCAAAGGCCTTTTTGAAATAAAAAGATTTTGATTTTGATTTAGAATTTCAACGTGGGCACTCTAGCTTCAGTGACAAGCCACGTGAAGGTAGTTCAAAACCCGCCATGACCCAAGATTATTTCGAGGCTAAGCGGCAGTTAATTCTCGCAGACCAACATGTAACTTTCCGTGACATAGACCCGTGGGCATAACGATAATTTTACATTCCCCAAAATTAAGCAACGTCTTCGTGGTCAACGTTTCAGCACACCTGAAAAAGCTGTTGACTCACACAAATCGGCCATTTTGTCTACCCCCACTTCAGAATGGAATAAATGTTTCAAGAACTGGTTTAAATGCATGCAAAAGTGCATTAAATATCGCGGAAAATTCTTTGATAAACAATAAATGTAACCTATTAGATTGTCTACACTTATTTCAAACGCCACAACTTAAAAGGCAGCCCTTGTATATACGTGGCTAATATGTATGTGCATATCATGTGTAGTGTGATTCTTTGAAGCGTGATATCTCAGGAATGGTAACATTTAGGAGAAAACTGTTGATGCCATTTTTGTAGAAAATTGTATAATCTACAATTTTGGTTGGATGTATTTTTTTGATAAAACTTACCGTTTTCGAAAAAAACACAAAAAACCAAAAATTTTAACATTTGACCTCGAATAACTTTTGACGTACACATGGGATCGATGGGGACTTTAGTATTTTATTTATAATGATCAAATCTAGCTCTCCACCAAAAATCAGCTTTCTGGGATTTTTTGTTATTTGACCACTACTTTCATGTCTATTTTGACCGGGCTATAAGCTCTATAGTTTATCTGGAAACAGAATGACGTACCCCCAGAACATGAGTGAATCCGAGAGAAACTCAAACTCAAAAAAAAATATAGTTAAGGTATAATAGATGTTCTTAATAAACATTTAAAGCCTAACAGCTACACACAAGAAAACTGCTATGTATAACTGAACTATTACGGCACCATATTTGTTTTAGATGGGAAAGCATCAGAAGACCCCTACCGCTGTGGGTGCAGCGTGAGAGAGTGTCAGACTCTTACTGACTAAAACTCACCATGTTCCCTCTGGAACCCTTGATGTATCAGGGCCGCGTCAACTTTCAAAAAAACCCTCAGTAAGCTTCCTACAGTAGGAGGGGCAATTTAATAATTTCCCACATCAAAAATAGGGGTAAGTATATAGATTATTTAAAAGCAATTTCTCTATACCCTTCCTTATTATATCTAATATTCAATACGGCAGACATGAGTCAGACTTTACTATTATAATATCGCAAACACAGCCTTGATCTTAGCTATGTCATAGGTACGTGTTGAGGTTAAGGGCGTATGTGTACGCAAATACGCATAATTACTTATAGATAAATAAATATACTAACTGATAATTGTGGTTTTACTCGCATCCTTGTTCCATAGTTCATTTAATGTATAAGAGTGTGCCGTGTCCGGATTCCATTTATACTTAGGTACACTATTTGTTGTATCACTATTAAAACATGTATTGTAGCTGTCAACTAAGACACCGCAACCCAATCGGTCCAACCGTTTAAGAAGGTACTACGGTATTAGAGATTTTTAATTCATTTATTCTCGTTTACGTTTGATTTACAGAATGATTTTCCAATTTAAGTAACAAGTATGTTTATGACATACACAAAGAAACAAACATAATAATAATTGGTTATGCGATTGAATTAATTTTTTGATACGTAAGCGTAGAGAGGTGTCAAACCTCTCTTCTTTTATTGGTTAAAAACAAAGTCCTCCATTCCATAATTCCATTGCGTCTCTATTTCGCAAAATATCAAAAATGTCTACAGTTTTCTCAGTTAGAGTAAAATTTTATAAGGAAGGTTTAGCCCCAAGCACAGCCGGGACGGGCCAGTTCATACTAAAGTTCATATTTTGTTCTGCGGTTCTGCTGACAGATAATTCCCATCTCTGTATTTATTACTTACTAAGTAAATGTAAATAAATAAATACGTGATCGTGTCCTGTTATTGTATTTCTACAATAATACGATGTGTGATTTCTATGACAGCTGTACTAAAAGATGCTTCCGTCATTTGTAATGGGATTTATTATTAACATCATATTTATTTATTATCAGTGCTTAAGTTAATTTATTCATGAACAGGGAAGGAAAATCGTCCCTTTTTATCTTAAACTGTTTAAGCTTACCTAATCTTAAGCTGCTTGCACTGCTGTGAACAATCCCATAGTATCCCGGTAAGCTTCCCACGGCGGGAGGGATCATTTCATAATTTCCCACATCAAAAAAACTAGGCCTTACCCATCTATGTTGGGGTCGGCTTCCAGTCTAATCTGACGCAGCTGAGTTCCAGTGTTTTACAAGGAGCGACTGCCTATCTGACCTCCTCAACCCTGTTACCCGGGCAATTAAAAGCAATAGGTACCGCAAATATAAGCAACATAATTCTTTGTAACACATATCTTCAACTCCAATTACACTTACGTATCAAAAAATTAATTCAATCGCATAACCAATTAAAATTCAGCAATACTGTAAAATGTTGATCCCTCTGTTTATATATAATTATGCACATGCGTTTGCGCAACGTGCGAAGTCACAGCTGATCGGTGCTCTAATGAAGTTACGTCAACGCTGCATGCTCCACTTGCATCGTCAGTACTGTGTGCTAAAGGCCTTAATTTCTGACAATGTTGTAGTCACAGCTTGAAAATGTCCACATTTGGAGTTCTGCCTCCCCCAATCTAGGGGAATACTCACCGCGCTGGGCATCAGTCCTGGATTTATCAATAGACCGCGGCCTAGGGGCGGCAGCGCCACAGGGGCTTCAGATTTCAGAAGTACTTCAAATAGTTCACCCCATGGGTCCGGGGCGAGAGGGAATGGGATGCCGTCGCGGAACGACAGAGAGATCGCACCTCTCGCGTTGATAAAAAGATCCCCTTCGCTGAATTTACGACGAATGGAAAATTATTAGATATTTGTAAGGTTGTACATGGGGCGGCGGAAATAAAGTTGCCTACACTCATTAAAAATATAAATCCGGCACTGCTGGGCACGCATGTTGGTGAGCGCAGAGTGCGGTGCTCTTTTGTCTTAGGAGAACGTAACTGTATTGTACGCTCATTTTATTATGTTAATCGACTCGCCAACGCACCACCACACAGGTCGACAGTCTGACAACGACTGACTCCCCACCGCTCGATCCGGTATTTATAACCGAGTGACGTATGCGCACGAGGCGTCATAATAATGACATAACCTATACAATGATGCACATGTACCTGCATACACTACATCTCTCCCTTGTTGTTTTGATTTTAACCTTGTTTCAAAAAGTCCAACAATCAAACTCATAAATATTTTGGTAATTTCTTAAAGATCTATCAAACACCTGCAGCACAACAAAACCACGCTATCAGATCAGTCCACCGATCACACTGCCATCAAACTGATTTACTTTGTTCCGTTTCCATTTCATTTCCCTTTCCATTTAAGGAGACGACAGATATCGGTGATACTGCAGGACACTACATCCCTTCCCTTGTGAAATAAACATAAATAAAAATCCGTCCCTTTGCAGACGGTAACATACCAGCATCTGCTTCAGGCTCAACAAGACAAATTCGTAGCAGTGATATCAGGCCGGCAAGTTTAACTTCAGGTTTTGTAGCCGCTGTTCCGGCCCTGTATTATATCTACACTAGAGATGATCCGTCCATTTGGCAGACATCCCGCCAATCAGTCCATGTGAAATCAAGCAAGTCTGAAATATTGCTGTGCCTTCAGATAATGAGCACTCATCTTGCTTGGTTCGACTTCACTTAAAACTGATACAGAATGCATTGTTCCAAGGTAAAAGATCGGCATTAGGGTACTTCATCAATGCTTTTCACTCATTCAAAACCGTACGAGCCGTACGAGGAAAGTAATCACATAAGATCGTCCCAATTGAATGGTGACCTAGATGGACTGTTTCCAATTTGATGATGACCATATACTTTGTCACCCATTTAATGGCGACCACATACTTTGTCTCCAATTTAATGGTGACTCTATACTTTGTCACCCATTTAATGGTGACCACATACTTTGTCTCCAATTTAATGGTGACTCCATACTTTGTCACCCATTTAATGGTGACCACATACTTTGTCTCCAATTTAATGGCGACCACATATTTTGTCACCAATTTAATGGTTTAAATTGTAGTTCTATGTACGAGTTAAGTACTTTGTGTGCCTTGTAAGCAAGAGAATGCTAACTCAACTAATTTTGGTAATATGTAGTTTTTTATTTGAGAGTGGAATATCAAAGCCTATCATTATCTCAGCAATGTAACAAACAATCTGGTCTTCAACCCTATTGATCAGCGCTAGTACTTTGCACGTTTCTGCTAGTACACTCGCTGAAATTCTGATATAGGCTTTAAATACCCTACATCAATGTATGTCCAATATCTAGTCAAGAAACTGTAAGCTTCTTAGCATTCAACACCCAACATATGAATACCTTACTGCATATAATAGTTGGAAGCGACCTGCATCCAGCGTCTTCCGGTGACCTTTATAAGGTCGTCTTTATAAGGTATCTGTGGAGATCAAAGGGGGAGGCCTATGTCCAGCAGTGGACGTCCTATGGCTGAGATGATGATGATGATGATGATGATATAATAGTGCGATAGGAATACTTATATTTCGGTTAGGCATCCAAGAACACTATTATCACCGGACATTGCGTTCTGTAATGTTTGTTTGCTTTTATTAATGTGGTTTTCAAAAATTAAAGTAGTCAAAGAATTATTATGCTTTGATGGTAAGCTTTTTAGTGTCATGGTTACATATTGATTATAACGAAGGTGTAAAGTAACATTACGAATCAGATTTCAACTAATTAGAACCATATTATGTAACGAACGCACTTTAACAGGTGTCACTAACTTTGCACTATATATTTTGAAGCTGTGACATTCTGCATCACCATAAAATAGAAGAGTCCCTGACCCTCAACTCATGCTCTTCTTCCTTTCAACAAGGTGACAGCAGCTCACAAACAGTTTTCTAGTCGATGCAATTTTCCTTTTGCAAAACAACCGCTAAACTTTCTAAAACATTTGTCTACACATAGATAAATGTGGGATTCTAATTCTATATCTCAATTTCATGAGCAGCTATGCTGCTCTCATGTCATACTTGACCTCATCAATTTGATGATCAGCTTTGTGCTGCTTCCATTTTTAATATTTTACGCTTTTCCAATTTCATGACCGCGTATAGGTAACGTAATATATATTTTTTTTTTTATGTAAGTATAGTTGGCTGCATAAGTATGTTTATAGTTTCGTTCAAAAGCGCTTACCCTTTATTGCAGCTGACTTTATCTACGTTGTTTTAGTTAGACAACCAGAATATAAAAATATTATTATCTTTTATAGGGACAGCCCCCAGTAAATTTTTAAACGATTTGGTGACTAAGGGCAATTTTACTTCCTATACTTTAAGGAACACTTACTCAGATTATATTTTGCAGTAGGACTTAGGAACTTAATAATATTTTAGTTATTATTAACCAAATGTCGACGCAACTGTGTAGTTTAATTAGCACAAAAGAGTAATAAATGTCGATAAATGTAAATAGTGATAAAGTTCTTTACCTCTCATGCGAGTCCAATTGTCTTACGGTAACCTAAGATTGGTGTTCTAAGATCAATTATTATTAACCCTAACGCTATGGACACAAGAAATTATTTTGTTAATAGATATCCATCCCACCACCCATATGGATCTTATCTTATGGGATGGGTTGAGGAAATTACACAACTTTATATTACAAGTAGGTGTGCACTTCAAGAATATATCAATGTGATGATTTATTAACTTGAGATCAATAAATGGATTCTATTTCATATATGTTCATATATGGTTACGTTATTCGCTCCTATGGAAGCATATTCTTCCACAACTCTCAATGTACTTATACTGCTTATTGGTACTGCAATACTGTAAAACATAATTTGCAAATAACAATATTATAATGAGGGCCACTTTGTTAAACTATTTGTAAACACCAATGTAAATCAATAAAAAAGAGGCTAAGATACCAATTAAAATTCATTCAAGCCTGAGTCTTGAAGGTTTTAAAAGCACACGCAATCATCAACTTTTGAGAACTTGATTGCAACAATCATCCATGAGCTAATCGTCATTAGACAGTTCCCAGAGTAAGTATCTACATTGGAACTCCTTCCAGGTATCATCCTTAAAAGATTTTTTGTCACAGATGAGAAGGCCCAGTTGGGTAAATGATGATGATGTCCTCCTAGCCGATTATCGGCTACGGCGGCTGTACTCACGTAAGGGGATTAGCCAACTGCGCAGGACATATTATAGTGCACAAGCATTTGCGCAGACACAGGTGCACTCACTGTTCCTTCACTCTCATAACCCGATGGGACGGCAATCCGACACGACCGGAAAGAGATCAGGCGCAGGACCGACATTTACGTGCTTTCCGATGCACGGGTGTATCAATCACCAACTTCCAGGCCCGACCCGGGAATCGAACCCGAGACCTCGTGCTCAGCAGCCGCGCTTGCGACAGCTAGACCAACGAGGCAGTTGGGTAGATAAAGTAGCATTGTCAAATAAATCACAGATTGCTCCAATGCTTAGTTCCATATTCTTTTGATCTAAGAGTTTTATATCAACCTAAAGTACTGAAATTACAATTGTGAGCTAGCATGTTTACCAAAGATTCTATCTATTGAATACCAAAATTTTGATCCACATTTTCCAGCTAGTATTGCTGCTTGTATGCTGTTCTATTGTTCTGTATCTTCTGGAATATCTCTGTTGTATAACAACCTCTTTAATACAGCAAAATATAGTAAAAGTATTGAAATTATACCTAGGGTGACTGAGCAACTGTTATAATTAACACTATTATGGGTAGGCAACCCACTAGAGGTGTTGATGGACTTGGATGTTGTGCATAGGTGAATACATACCAGTATAGCTGGGCGAGTTCTTCAACATACATGGCCAACCTACTACGGTCCCTCAATGTGCTGTTTGTTTAACTAGATACCTAGCACATGTTTGTCATTTGTAGAACCGTTGAGTATATAACCCACCAGTTTGTTCTTGTAATATCCTCTATATTGCAAGCACTTGAATTAAGTTAGTTAAGTACCAGAACAATATAGCAGGTATAAGTTGTTGACTAGACTCTGAGAAGTTAAGTTTGGAAGCTTTTTATGATCCAAATCACCGGGCACAGAAAATATAAAAATTATCAAGATTTACTATTTAGTTGTTGCAGTAGTTGACAACTATCGCCAGATAATTTATGCGTGTACAGTCAATTGAATGACCAATAGACATTCACTACCGTTAACTGTCAAGCTGTCAATTTAATGACCAGTAGATATAGACTACTGCCAACTGTCAAGCTGTCAATTTAATGACCAGTAGATATGACTACTGCCAACTGTCAAGCTGTCAATTTAATGACCAGTAGATATAGACTACTGCCAACTGCCAAGCTGTCAATTTAATGACCAGTAGATATACACTACTGCCAACCATCAAGCTGTCAATTCAATGCCCAGTAGATATAGACTACTGCCAACAATCAGGCTGTCAATTTAATGACCAGTAGATACACACTACTGCCAACCATCAAGCTGTCAATTCAATGACCAGTAGATATAGACTACTGCCAACAATCAGGCTGTCAATTTAATGACCAGTAGATACACACTACTGCCAACCATCAAGCTGTCAATTCAATGACCAGTAGATATAGACTACTGCCAACAATCAGGCTGTCAATTTAATGACCAGTAGATACACACTACTGCCAACTGCCAAGCTGTCAATCTAATGACCAGTAGATACACGCTACTGCCAACTGCCAAGCTGTCAATCTAATGACCAGTAGATATACACTACTGCTAACCGTCAAGCTGTCAATTTAATGACCAGCAGATTTTTGGAATAGAATAGGTCTTTATTTGCTTAGAATGCAGGCACTTACAAAATAGGATTGTAAACAACATAATAAGATCCGTGTACATTCCGCCTTGTTGGCATGCAAGCACAACAATTATTAAACACAATTGATTATAAGGCAAATAGGTTATTGTATTATATCCTCTAGGAAATCCCACCACTGCTAAAGTCGTCTTGACGACAATTCAACAACCAGCAACTTTATATTGCTTCCAATAAATGCCTATTATTGAATAAACTTTGATGCAGGTTTAAGAATGAGTAAACTGATCACCAAGTAATGATTTTGTATTATAAATTACTCATTTGATAAATATTAACACCTGCAATAAATATTGCTACTTCCATTAGAATTGTAGCAAGGTAAACTTAAACAAAGAATTACGTAAAAAGGTTATTTGTTTGCAATTCGGGTGATACATACATGAACATAAAAGTTATGTATACTTTGTCATTCTACTCTCTTCCCTTCCTTCTTTCCTTTTGCACTTTTTAATGTGATTGAATATTAACATCGGTCAGAGGTTACTTGTTATCAAAGCTTATTTAGCATACATTAATTTGCTTAATTAATTTGGCATGAATAGGACAAATTATTTAGTATAACCTTGTATATCAAATATTTTTCTGGATCACAGAACTAATAGGTAGTTCAAAATTATAAAAATTAGATAATAGGTAACTGTTGGTCCAAACACTCACGGTTTTATCCTCGTCGCCAATGTATTGTACGCTCATTTTATTATGTTAATCGACTCGCCAACGCACCACCACACAGGTCGACAGTCTGACAACGACTGACTCCCCACCGCTCGATCCGGTATTTATAACCGAGTGACGTATGCGCACGAGGCGTCATAATAATGACATAACCTATACAATGATGCACATGTACCTGCATACACTACAGTAACAATGTATTAAGTATGTCGTGAAAGATGCTAGAGAGTCTGACAACCAGTCTTACCAAGTAGTGCGGGGTTGCCCAGGGTTACTAGGTTGAGGAAGTCAGATAAACAGTAGTGCCACGTAAAACACTGGTACTCAGCTGCCTCCGGTTAGAGAAGTCAATTCCAACATATGTTGTAAAGAAAAGGCCAGGCTGATGACGTATTAAATAGCTAAGTTAGGTATACGTCAACAAAAAATGTAATTAGTGGAAACTGTACTAAGAAGAGGTGTTCATTAAATGATTGCTATAAAAACACTTCTGAGATACATTAAGTATCTACTGACGATCAGTTCTTAGGATAAACAAAAAATGAACGATATTGAAAAGTCTAAATATCAAAGGAGTCAAAAAAGGTATTGTTAAGTAGGGAATAATGATCTGTCGAGGTAACCTATACTGTGTTTGTGAGTTATACGTGTCAAACAAGTAGGTATGTACGTACAATTATATTGTTATTAAAATTGAGACGATTGGATTTGAACTGTGTTTTGATTGCTGGTCAGTCACGACAATGCAAGATTACCTGTAGTAAAAAATGTCTTAGTTTCTTAAAACAGTCATATAATGACTCAAATATTGAGAGCTACCTTCGAACATGTTTTCCAATGTAACTCAATCCATTTTTAGAATAATTAAGTTTTTGCTACCAATTGTCCTTATTTTTTTTCGTCTTTTTATTTTCCTACTGCAGGGCAAAGAACTTTTCTCATTCTAGGAAGGAGCTTTGCCTAGGTAGATTATTTCAGACGTCATTATCAAGGTTTCCTTAAGATATTTTCCTTCACGAGATACTCGGTTATTACTGTTCATTTAGGTGTTTTTACCAGTAAGCCAGCATGACTTCTTCCTCACAAAATATTCAAAAATATTAATTGGGAAGAGATCTATAACAGAATAGAAAATATCATTTCGCAAATCTACCAGAAAATTTCATCGTTTTACTCATACAAACGGTACCGCTAATAAATTACCTCAAACTTCAGAAATTCACTCGAACATTGTAATTTTCAAACCCTTCCTTAGTATTACCCTGTCAGAGGCAGCAATCATAGCCCACACCTGCATTGGGAACTGAAGCATGCACATAATCACGGAATAAGAAAACATGAACGGAGGTGCCATAATGCAGGTAAGTCCTAGGTCAAATACGTACGGTGGGCATGACCAAAATGATCAGTTACGAGTGAACTAACAAGGCATTCGGGAGCCATCCTGTCAACGATTTTTTTTTATAAAAACAAAACGGTCGGGTCCAAAAAAGGTGTACAAAGGCGAAAATACTAACGTTCCTCGTCCCCCACACACCCGCATTTTGCCGCGCTACTTTCATAGGCGATTTTCCGTTATGGCACCTCCGCTAGTAATTTTGTTCTCCATGATATAAAGTGCATTTCGTCATAACCTGCGTTTCCTGGACACGACCAACAAGGGAATATGGGTAACGCGAGCATAGAGCAAGTTTTTTGGTTAAAATGAAGTAATGGCGTCGAGATATTTTGCTGTGCGTTAATATAATTTATCACTTCATTTCTTGCTTTATGTGGGACGAAACTGAGAAATGGTGAAGAAAAAACATCGTAAGGAAATCTGGGTAAACATATAAAAACTGGGCAATGACAAAATGTCGTGTCAACACTGCAAAATACCGTAAACTCATAGTCGACTCTTGGAGATAAATGGAAGAGCGCACATTGCAATGATTAGGTATACAGTACCAGACCGACTACTTTTGATTGTATACATGATTAGGTCAATTACTTTCAAAATAAACTGTCCACCAACCATCGGGCCAACGGCAGATAGTTTAGTCAATGCAGTCCGCTCAGCTCTAAATCCAAATCTTCTGATTGAAATAAATTCATATAAGGCACAGAAAAACAATAAGACTCAAAAATTAGCTTAGTCAAACATGACTACAACAATACACAGACCTACCTAGTATACTTTTTTTAATTTTTTAAATAACTCTTATGTTGTAAATAAAAGTTCTATTTCATTGCAAAAAATACAATAAGTGCACAGAATACTTACAATAATACAGACTATGTGACCTAGAAGATCAGTAGACGGCAAAATGACTTTAACTCATTACAAGAGTCATCATCATTGGTAAAATAATTATTACATCATTCTACTCTATGGTTTCAAAATCTCCGTCGCGTCTGACAATGTCAAAAGCATCGACGCCATATTGTAGCGATGACTAACGAATATTTTTCCTTCATACTTATTTATATTCTGGACAGCGAAAGCGCGAACAGGATATCGGAGCTTAAACACGGTAAAAATTGAGCAACAGATGTTGTATGAATTATGAGTCAAAAAGGTATTTTACAGCCGCAAATACATGACTGCCATTAATTATTCAAATTACAAGTTTAGAGATTAGAATGATCATAAAAATCAATGAATATTTTCTAAATATCTTAGGGTCTAGCCTAACCGTCTGCAGCTCAATGCCTGAACATACTGCCTATTTGACCTCCTCAGCCCAGTTTCTTGGACAATTCGACACCCACGACTTGAAGACTGCATATCAGACTTTCTGGCTTCCAATTACCAGTAGGTAACTACTGCCAAAGCTGTTCAAATAACAGCCGTGACACTCTAGAAGGATTTTCAAACTACGTCACTTTCCCAATTCACGTCAAAAATTCAAGCAATCTGTCTCATCTGTCATCTACTCCTTGCTACACCTATTCGATGCAACTATATAAGTACTAGGTTGTGACGTAACAGCTGCGTCTAGTGCAAGATGCGCTGTGCTTGGGCAACCAACAACATTTGCATGATAATAACCGTTGTGAATTGACACTCTGTATGGGCAGCACGAGTTTTCCTATATCTAGGGTAGGCAGACCTCCTATTTGTTGGTAATGTCTAGGTACCTTTAGGAAGATAGATAACTACTATACAGATATGCAAACATAGGTTTTATTTTAACAGGACTACGCGCCAATCTTGCTATTTCAGTAGTTAGCTTAGCTTAGATCTTATAGAGAAACTTGCATGACCGAGGGTGGATGCTATCGACTTTACATTAAAAAAGGAAGGTTAGAAACACTTATATTACATACTAGCCGTTTTCCCGCGGTGGGAACTACTACCCGCACCGGGATAAAATATAGCCTATGTTACTCGCAGATAATATAGCTTCCTAATGGTGAAAGAATATTTAAAATCGGTCCAGTAGTTTTTGAGTTTATCCATTACAACCAAACAAACAAAGTTTTCCTCTTTATAATGTTAGTATAGATATGTGTGAAGCTTCAAATAGCTTACTTCAGGAATTAAAAATTAACTGGCGCGAACAGTTCAAAAGTGGTGAAACAGATTCTTAATATTTCAGTGGATATACTACGTAATCCCACCTAGTTATTAAGGGCCCTTCAATTCTTCACGGTCTAATTAAAAGCGTAGCTGGATTAAAGTACTGTTTACCAAAGAACCGGCAGTTACATCTAAATCTCAGACAAATCAAATCTAAAATTGTTCGTAAATATATGAATGCCTTCTATATAGAGGGAACATAACTTCAAGATGGTTTTGTTTCTATCATAAGCATAAACATGGAGTATGTGTTTCCCAAGTTACAATATAATTATGTCCAACAGTTTTTGAGTGAAAAGGTTAAACATTATAAACTGTCTCTTATAAAATTAGCCAAAATCCATTTTAGATTCAATAACTAATTAATCATAGCAATAAACTATTCCACATTAATTACCAAACTGCCAATAGCTTACAAATCATATCTGGTAACGTTCTCAGTTGATGCAAGTCTGTAGCCATCTTCGAAAACATTTCACAATTATCGCAATAATCGGTACAACTGTCGATTTATGTTTGGGTACGGCACTATTGAAGTTCCATTTACGGTCTAATTTACGGTATAAGTTGAGCAAACTGGTTTGGTTTGACTGGTAAGACTGATCTTTGCTCATCAATTTTAACATGATCTTTATGGATTTAAAGCACAGCACCCCGTCCCGCTAACGTTCGTCATAAATGTGACGAGACTCCACCATTGAATTTCTTCATTTTGGCTAAGTAAGTACTAAATTAACGGAGACGAGATTGTGAATTCGAAAATCTATTGGTTGTTTTAAAACTTCTTCAATCCGTTCTGGTAGAATCTAGGCCTAAAGCATCCGACACTCATATTAGTTGCATTTAGATATATACAAGTTGCGGTAGAATTTGATTCCCACGCGTAGTCTATATAAGTCTCTCACTCTCCTCCGAACCTGCCGGAGAATAGTTAAAGATATGCAGTGCATTGACCCTACCATAAAACTCTAGATACCTAAATCTTCATACTTACACCATATGGATATGAAGTACCTACCTATACGTAGATACCTACACGTACATTTATAAGAACCTTATTATACCAAAGCTGATCTTTACACAATTTATTGAACCAGTTCCTATCCCACGTCAACTGACACTTGCTCTTTGCGGCCAGAGGCAATCACCATGCATGTACTCCTCATCGCTCCTCCGCTTAGAGTGTTGAACCAACTGGAGCTGCAGATGACGACAAATGTTTGCGAAGTCTACCAATGTACGAGCGGACAAGGTAATGTAACATATAGTGATGGCTCATCACTTCTGGCTAGTGCACACGAAAAAATTTACACACACAAACAAACTGAAGCGCAAAAACAGAAAACCGTTTATTCTAACTAGACTGATCAGCATTTTCGATTGCCAAGCAAAAGGTAGCTCCAAAACCCTTCACCGCTTCCTGTGTATTCTTCCTAGGAAGAAAAATACTACCCAAGGCATAAACTTGAGACACCCTTTACCTACATAGGTACGAATATGAGCGATATGAACAGGAAGGGAATGAGTGTCAGTATGACGAGATGAATGGAAAAGGAAGACGTATTGCGCCAACCCAAATAAAGTTGGGAACAGGGCAGGAAGAAGAAGAAGAGTATGAACGGTGTCTCCGGTGGGTTAAGTTCTCTAAGCTCGTCCGCGACCAGTAGATAATTGCCCGCCGTGACATATTCCGACCTATCGCCTTTCTCGAACCTCTTTACACGTGTGGAATATATTATCTACCAGCGACGAGGTTTCCTTGCTTGTTTACGCACTTTGATGGAACTGGGGTTTTAAGTAGGTGGTGAAAAATAATTCGACGCAATTTGCCATATAGTTTTGCGAGTCATAGCAGTTCTCGTCAAATAAGTTTGGCGTTCTGAAGTTGACTACTAATGGCGACGATAGGCCGGTGTGTGATGTACAAAAAATTTAGAACACGTCAAAAAAAAAAGCAGAAGGGAAACCCACTCAAAAACAGGAAACCAATTGACTTTTAAAACGATAAGGTTTATGGAAAACCAAAAATAAAATAAAAAGGAAAATTGTGCTTTTAAATTATCATCGAAGATCATTCCAATAGAATTCCTATCGACATGATTAATCGTCGATTATATTGTGCAAACAAGTTAGTCAGTTTACCTACAGCCGTTGAGGCGTATGACCCCTCGCCTAGATGAACTTCTGACCTGAAGATGCACCATACTATTGGATGCGGAAGACTAAGAGCCTAGTATGGCGCAATTTCAACTAAACCTGGATTCATAAATAATCGTGTGATTCGATTATACCGAGCAGTAATCGATTCTGCTTCAACAGCGTTAATCGATTGTCTAGTGTTGTTTGATGTTAGCACTATAACCACACCGTTTAGTGTTGTGGTTGTGGCATGTTTGCCTGCGTGCGGATAATGGAAAAGCTTATGAAAGATTTTTTCCGTAAGGCAGGTGAGTTATTGAAAAAATGGTCAGGTCAATCAGGTAATATAAACATTGTAACACTGATAGAACTTCATAGAACAAGTCGACTTTGCACTTCTATAGGTAGATATGCAACTTTATATCACAAACCGCAACACAATCATGCAAAAAAACATAATCACATCCTCAAAAAACCGGCTCCAATCAACCTGAAACACTTAACCGTATCTTCGTTTAAATATCAGAACGAGACTGTTAGCAACATTAGCTGGCCCGTTAATTTTGCACTTTCGACTCACAAGTAATTACAACTTGCAACTTGCGTAACTGAGGCCGAGTCGCTTCTGCAGTCACGACTAAACTGTAACACAAACTTACCTTTGCCGCTACCAAAAAGCAACACTTTCTATATTCAACTTTACGTCACCGCAAAAAGAAAGATGGCTGACTTTTACGCGCGAAACGTAAACTTGTTGGTACACAAAGCAGTAAAAATTATATCAAAACTCCAAAGGCAGTGGTTGCATAACCTCGTGCCCAATAGAATAATAATAGATGTCGCAGAAAAAAAACGAAAGTGTAAGAATTAGAGCGGGCAATGGATACAATGGCATGGTAAGCACGATTGTATATCAAAAACTTATGACAATACCTATTAATAGGCTGTATGGCCACTGGAGGATAACTAATGTGGTCTTCTGAAACAAAGAGTCCTGTTTACCGCAATATGTGGCTCAAACATGATTGCTATGTTGAAATGAGATGTTTGTCTCTTGACCTACACAACCATATTTGAAATGTTAAGTTAATTCTAACGATAGTCGTATTTCAAATGACATGATTGAGTTAATCGATACCAATGAATGTTTCTATTGAATACCTTATGATGGCTAAGCAATTACTTGATTGAATCTTGATATCGATGATTGATATTGGACTACGTAATAATTTAGAGAGTTGTAACTGTTCTACTCAGAAATACTATGTAATAATGAGATGTTATTAACTACTTACTCGTTGTTATACATTGATTAAGTAATTCTAAACATTCCTTGAAGAAATTGCAACAAAACCATCTTTCTTAAATAAGGAATAGGAGATAGTGTTGTTGTAGACAGTGATTATAGTTTGCATTCACACACAGCAATGAAACTCTTAGCCGACTGATTGCTATTGTATTGTATTGTGGTACGATCACAAAATAAGCAATAAGTAATCATCTTTCATAATTTCTTCTGAATATAACAATAGACGACAGCAGTTCTATGACGACGTGTTACGCAGGTACACTATTTATGAACTCAAGAACGGCTGAAAATCGGTTAACTGATTTGATTAAAATGATTGGAGAGTGGGGAGGCAGCTAAGAACAAAGATGCCATAAATTACTTCTTTTTCTCAGGAGACTAACACCAAAACTTCCTTCGCGATGCGGGTGAAACTGCGGGCGGAAGCTAAGTAAGGGATCCTTTTCAAAAGCTATAATTATCGCGTAAATCAACTGGAACTCGTAAGTAGAACTCATATTAGGTAAGTTCACGTAAATTGTAATATTGAAATAGGCAGGCAAGTAATGTGCAAAAGCACAACAAATGACGAAATAAATCATTTTGTTTGGAAAACGGAACAAGGCTTAAAAATTTCGCTAGACTTAAAAAACTTTGCTATTTAAATATTTTTTGTCTACGCATTGACGCAATATAGTCTGGCTTCTTTTAACAAAAGATCTTTACCTCATATCATATTTACCATTGTTAAGTTTCAGAACAGTGGTAGCTATATCTACAAAAGTTTCGGTTTCACGGGTCTCATGTGTCTTCCGAAGAATTTTATCGAATAGAAGGCTACATTACTTTAAATCCTTGCAGATCATAATAAATACAGGATACTCTAACAAGCCATTACCGCGGTTCGTCCAACGTGCCGGGGTTACCTTCTAGGTACTTTTCGCAACCGAATAAAAAACAAGTCCTTTCTTAGTCTCTGGTCTATTTACTTATCTTATGTGTACATACTTATGTAATTTTGGTTTGAATGCTGGACAGACAGAATCACCTCCGCATTTGTAATATCAGTAGGGCTGATCCGTTGTATCATCAAACAGGAGTAGACAAATGAAGGCTGCAGCCATAACATAAACCTTTCCTAAAACGGACCCTATCCCATCCAACAATAAAGGCTATATTTCTCCATCAGAACAACTCTAACCGGAACAAAACTAGGCATAACCAATTGGAGTCAAACTTACCTACGTCAATCCCAATAGATACCTAGGTAGGTATCACTTTCACTGGACCCAATACCGAAGCTGGACGGATAACTTCCTGAGACAAGCCGGTCACGATCTAGGTAAATACCTAATTCTTAATCTTTGTTCCTATCTATTGAAATTGTTCCGCGACTACGAAGTATGTAGGTACACATGTTTGTTTCATGAACGCGGGTGAAACATAGGTACATGTTTGTAAATGTATGTAGGTATTTTTTTTTAACGACGCCAAAAATCATCAAATGACCCCTCCCGCTGTGGGTGTGGGTTAGCAGGGGTGAGGGAGTGTCAGACTCTTACTGACTAAAAACCGTCGTGTTCCGTCGTAGGCCTTTTATGTACCAGGGCCGCGGTAACTCGCGCGAACAGCATGTATGTAGATACTTGGACATTGTCTTTGTATGCGTCCCTTAGCTCGGGAGCCCTCAGCAAAATGTCGCAAAGACGCTTATAAATACCTTACCCTCCTTTACATTGCGCTGTGCGCAGTTGAGTAAAAAGAGGCGCTTTTAAAAAAGAGGATTGAATTAGAAACACGCTCACGTGAAAGAGATCTAAGATCGTTAGTAAAGTGAAAAACGGTCGTAGAGAGGTCAGAGGTTTGTATAAACTCCTAACTGATATTGATAGCAATAAGTGGCAGCAAAGCAGAAAAATTATCAGCAACTTTTAAGCTATTCCTGTACTGGCTTTCGCCAGCGATTTCACCCGCGTCCCATTGGAACTACTCTCTGCACCTGGATAAAAAGTAGCCTAAACCAGCCTTCCTCGATAGTTGAGTTATCCAACATTGTAATATTTTTTCGAATCGATCTATAGCGCTATAAAATACATTTTGTGCCTATTAGTATTCTAAAAGTGTATAACAATAAAATATTTGTGGCTAGTTTTAGGTCAATAATTATTAGACAGTAGACAAAATTATAACTTGTGTTGTTAATATTCCATTCACGTAACACACAATGCTCATATTATTTAACTAGCTTCTGTCAGTGGTTTCACCCGCATCCCGTAGGAACCACGGCACGAACCCGAATAAAAAGTAGCCTATAGCCTTCCTCGATAAATGGGCTATCTAACACTGAAAGAATTTTTCAAATCGGACCAGTAGTTCTTGAGATTAGCGCATTCAAACAAACAAACTCTTCAGCTTTATAATATTAGTATAGATGTTATGTTAATGTGTTTCATTCACATATAACAATATGTTAATTATCATGTGATTATAATGATACAATAACTCCAAATATTTATAATCGATAAATCATTAGTAAGTGTGATTTATGATAATGATATTCATCACAGAAAATTCTGTATGATACAAAGAAAAAAAAAAATATTATTTACTATAATTTATTTATATACAACTTATTATAAACAATTATACAAACTCAAAACCAAATTAATTTTATTTAAACAAAATGTCACTAATGGAACAGTCAGCTAACATGCCAACACAAAGCCTTAATAAATCAATGGAAATGGAAATTTAAACATATCACTTTACATTTTAGGTAGCCTAAGGATGCAGATTTTTTACAAATATCAAGCTCTCTGACCTATACTTTATATATCCAACCTATATGTTGATCATTTAAAAACATACTGTATATTTTGCAGGGTTGAAATATTGAGCTAAAGTTCAAAATACATCTTGTTCACCATGGGGACAGCAATAAACAAAAATAATTATTTCAGAACATAACTTTTTTTTAATTACATACTTCTTTTAAAGTATATGAACTGGGAATAATTGAGCTAGGTATACTAATAAACTAAACTACATCTATCATCTTTGCATAGCATTAACTTTCTCTCCGATCTCAGTGAGCAATTGTGCAGACTTCTGTATGTTCTCAAACTGGTACCCCATGTGGACGCCAATTAATTGCATCTTCTTTAGATTCTCTTCACTGGTTTCTATCTGATGCTCCGTTGAAGCCATGTCTCGAGCTGCTTTGGATAGTAACTGGAAATAATATAATTTTGATGTATTTAATTTAGTTTTTTTGGAAACAGGGTTTATTAATCAATTCTGAATACAGTATACACAGTTTCTCCGTAGTTACAACCAGACTACAACAAGTTGGTATAGATAGTTCAACTCAGATTTGCGCGCGGCCCTATGTGTGCATCGGCTTATAAATATACAACTTTCATTCGTGTGACAGTGACGTCGTCCGAGCATGACGTGTTCTTATCGCTTTTTGTTATGGGTACAGTCGTTTACGAAAATGTCTAGTTCTTCACGGAGAAAATGTTTAAGGAGTCAGGTAGCGTTCCAAAAAATGAAAAAGACTAAGAATGTAAAAAAACGTATAATCTAGTATAATAATGTAAACAAAATGTGTGGGGAATTTTAAAAAAATATATTGCTTCGCATAGTGTCTACCAAAATAAGACGGAAATAATGAAATTCATAAATGAACGTTTAAGTCAAATTGATGAAGGGATTTTGGGTAATACTTGTCGATATGTACAAAAGAAAAAATAAGAATACCTACTATAGACATTTTGACATGGAGTCAAAATTTATAATTGACCTTGGTGAGAGTAGCGAATCCGAAAATTCATCATTTGATTTTTCAAGTAGCGATTCAGAATCATTATAAATAAATAAACATTAAATTACGTAATAACCGTTTTTCTTTAAACAGCCGTATACAACCCCTAAATAACTGTATTTGTACCCGACTGTACCTCTTGTCACGCACACAAAGTCACTGCATATGTACAAGGGTTACCCACACATAAGGCCGCGCGCAAGACTGAGTTGAACTTACTATACAAACCTACAGAATGATCCAAAAAGTTTTTTTTATTATATAAATATAATAATTACGATATTATAACTTAGGTACCTCATTGGACTTAGATCCTCTTTGTATTTGCCGGGCCAAAGACGAAATATTATTCATATTGACTTGCACTCTCTCAGCTAGTCTTTGCTTTGATTCGGCGAACAGTGAGCGAGCGCTACTCGACGACGCCGAAGTCATTGCGTGGCGACTTCTGATTTGTCTCTTACAGTATCACACCACTATTGGTGCTCAATGAAGCATTCAGAAAAATGTGCTACTGCACAAAAAGGCCTTCATATACAGTTTACAACAATCAATAAAATCAAAACAACAGACAGGATTCAGTTGTAAGATGACATTAGCAATGACAATGACAGCTTCATTCAAGCAATGATTTGCAGTTCGGAAATGAATTGAATCTTTTTTGGGACACAATCAGCTGTTTATTGAAGAGCCCAGCAGAATCACTTACCAATTCACGATTTTAGGATTCCTCATTCCAGGCGTCACTTCCATTCTTTTCCATAACTACATCACAGTGTTAAAAGTGGTAATCATCATCGATTGGCTTTACGCCCTGTTCTTTCTATTTATATTTTCATGATACTTTATCTTTTATTTTCTCATAAAACCGAGGCTTTTATTAAAAGTATTATTTTCAGTGAACTTCATTTTGTAGAATTTTCGTTATCTTTTGACCACTATGGTAGTCACATGAAAAATTGATTAACTTTGCTACAATGGCAACTCCATTGAAAACCTCTCCTCTTGGCATCCTATTAATTATCGCGTACTTCAACATTTCGATTTAGGAAGTCGAATATCTTTGTTTCTTTCTATCTAGAGCGATCGTGTGAGAAAGCGCTATAGTAATCGACTAAAACATTCGGATTCTATTCGATCGTGTGAATCCAAATATGAGGGCTGACTTTTCGCTCGTCACGGAAGGTTTTGTGTTGTAGGAAATTTCTGTAATCTAATTCAATTATTAGCCTTTTTTCCGAAATGTTTCCCTTTAAACTAAACCATTTGTTTCTAGTACCTCCTGCTGTTGTTTCTTTGTTATTTTGTTTCGCTGTAGTATAGAATATGTCCTTTATTTACAAGCCTATTGTGAATCAGTATAGTTGTCTCCTAATTTACGTATAAAGCTAGTGTATTCTTAAAAATGGATAAAGGAGTGACGTGTGAACACCTGAATAAACTGGCTGATGTCCTGGGGAAGGAGCTGTGGCAGACGAAAGAGGTAAATATTAATAATTTTCATGATACCTAACCTCAAATGTAATGTCATTGGTAATTAGCATTCTTGGTTCAGTTTAAATAGTAATCATTGTGTAACGATGAGTGCTCGGGCCACTAAGTACTCCTTGTAATATCGCACACAGGTCGTAACTCGGAATGTTCACCTCCGCTCGTTATTTAATACCCCATAGAGTTGTTTACATTTTTTTTTTCATTTTATGTGGCTATTAATTGCAATTTATGTGCAATTTCTTATTGTATGTGGCCAGTTTATTATGTACTACTTTATCGTCGATAGCAATAATGTGTTAAAATTATTGTTTCTGTAATAAATTGCATAAAATATCTACTTTTCAATATTTAATTATTGGTTCTAGTGATAATGACAACCTGTTAATTAGTCTTATATTTGTTTATGTGCATGATATCATATGATAAATTAATTTCTCAGAATTGGGTCTATCCTACAAGTATTGAATAACTACAGTATCTTTTCTTACTATAATTCAAGAGTAAATTCCGTAAAACAGCTTATCTTGAAATAATTGTCATTTCATGCGTATCATGCCTTGATAATGATTCTAAGTGAACTAATGAGCTTAATTGCAATTAGATTTAGTAAAAAATTCCAATCATATTAAATCATTCAAAACTAGTAATTCCATAACTATAAAATGTTTTACGGAAGTTTGAAACATTTTTTGCATGTCATCGAATGGTGCAATCTTAAAAGCTACGACTGACCGACTGACTAACTTGTATTGCAAAAAATTCGAATTATCCTAAACGTGTCACTTGAAAACAATGAACCGTTGTTATCTAGGTTGTTAACAAATATAATCATTTATTAGCATCTTATGTATGTCTTGACATGTTTTATTTTTTTATTAGCATAGACATAATTGTATAGCTTATTTAGCTGCCTCAATGCTGAGTAAAGACATCTTTCCATATAGACAAACCGTCAGTCGCAGAAAGGTCCATTAAAGTTGTGACAGCCTTTTTATCGTCCCACTGCTAGGCACAGGCCTCCTCTCACACAGAAGAAGGGAGCATTAATCACCACGCTTGCTCATTGCCGGTTGGTGATTATAGACTATATAGTCCTCAAGATGTTTTCCTTCACCTTTTTATCAGCCATTGGTGTCCAAGATATACTCAGAAAGACCATACAAACTTTGAAAAGTTGCATGTTCTTTCTAAGTATATCTAGAAATTAAAGTAAAAGCTTCTTTAAATCTATTGCCAACTCTTTCTTTGTCAGCAAGATAAAAAGTGTTAGCAATACATTTATTGAAGCTTTAATTTTAATAATAATTAATTTTAATGGATCTTTCTGCAACTGATGGATAGTAGTAAGCCCACAATATATAATTCTTTTCTTTATAAGTAGTTATAAAGGATTGACTGATCGCTTTTAATAACCACTATCATCTTTAAAGACCTATGTTTAACGTTACATACATTCTCTGATTCTTAAATGTGCAATAAAAATTTTCTTCAATTTGAAGCATCTAAGTGTAAAATTAGTTAAAATAATTCCTTCTCTGTATGAAACGAGGCCTGTATCTTGCATTTGGAGAATTTGGCAACAGTGGGGCTGATGGAGTTAGATAATATGTACAAGCAAAACAATAAATACATAAAATTGAATGAGTCAAGTCATAATATATGTCAAGTCATAATATATGGTCATGAAATTGTGAAAACCAACAAATAGTCCAGAATTTTATATTATACTGACATTTATAGTTGCTATATTTCAAGTGTATTGCATCAGAAGTTTCACAAATATTGAATTACGAGAATCGCATGTCTAGTCATTCATCCTTGTTTGAATTGTATACACATCAACATATTAATATATTTTGTATAAAAACTGTTTAATCAATAATTAAAAAGTATTCATGTTCAACTATAAATAATTATAATGAAAAATTAAAGCTTTAAGTAATTCTGGTGATGGCGTGCATTGTCAGGATGATTCGCCATGGTGTCCTGTCCATTTTTACATTTTTTATTTATTAGTCAAATATTTAAAAATGTAACAATCACTTTAACAAATGAATACAGGTCATAACCAAACAAGGAATAACAAACAAAAAGAATTTCCACAAGACTAAGAAACAGCTTACAGTAATCAAACAAAAACACATTCCTACCAACGTAAAACTAACTTAACAGCATTAACATTAGACCAAACTCCATCGTTGTTGCAGACACTAACATGTTTCGACTGTGGCTGCCCGGGCCCCAACCTCTGGATCTGTCTACAGCCCGACTGCCATCACATCGGATGCTCTGAAGTCAAAAATGACCATAGCACTCTGCACCAAAAGGTAATAACATTATAACATTTATAATCAACTATCGGTTTCACAGCAATAGCCCACCCTCGCCCCGAGATAATATACAGCCTGTGTTACTTAGAAATTGGGTAACTTCCCAACAGTGAAATAATTTTTAAACAAATGTTTTCTCTTTAGTATAGGATGTATTTGGCACAGATGTTATATCTCATAAAAGACTGTAAGCTTCAAGTTCAGGCTTTATCCATTTTATTAGTTATACCCCCTCCCTAGATAGAATTCCTAGATTAAACGAGCAAAGCGAGTAACAGTTTCAACAGTTCCATATTTTTATGTCACTATATCCACCGAAGTCGTTCCAACCATGAAATAAACAAACTCATAGTATGTACCTACGCGGTTATTATGCTACGTACTTATTATATTCATTAATTTTACATTTTATTTTATCTCAAGTCTCACTGAGATAAAACCTTCGTGCATTTTCATTACCATGCAAGAAAAAAACACTTGTTTTTTTATTCATAAAATTTGTAGCTCTACTTTTTTATTTTACATCTATACTAATATTATAAAGCTGAAGAGTTTGTTTGTTTGAATGCGCTAATCTCAGGAACTACTGGTCCGATTTGAAAATTTCTTTCAGTGTTAGATAGCCCATTTATCGAGGAAGGCTATAGGCTACTTTTTATCCCGGTACGGGAAGTAGTTCCCACGGGATGCGGGTGAAACTGCTGGCAGAAGCTAGTAAAAGATAAAAATATTAATTTCAAGACTGTAGTCATACTGACCTAAATAAGATGTTTTTTATTTAAATTTAATTCCGCAAAGCGAGACTTGCAATTTGACGTATCATAAACTGAAGTGCGTCATTATATTGAGTCGCGACTCCAGACGCGTGTAAACATGAGTATAAATAACTTTCAGGAAATAGGTCATTACCGTCTTAAATGGCAAATGACTTGCTAGTTCTGCGAGAAAAATACTGCAGTTTTATGCAGCATATGTACTTCAGAAATGGATCAAAACAGACGAATTTACTTAAAAGATCTTTGAATGCATCTTATTCTTATCGAACGATTAATAGTTTTATGACCTACAAGCCCTAGTATTATTTTTCTGAAATCTGGTACTGGGTAACAGTCGGGAATGCTGGCTCCAAGTGTCCTTCCCAGACCCCAGGCGCTTGGGCTGCGGGTTGTTCGAAAGAGATACCGCGGTCCTGGTACATAAAAGGCCTATGACGGAACACGACGGTTTTTAGTCAGTAAGAGTCTGACACTCCCTCACCGCTGCTAACCCACAGCGGGAGGGGTCATTTGATGATTTTTGACGTCGTTAAAAAAAAAAAAACGACCCCAGGCGCTTTATAAAAGTTTATTATAAAAACCAAAAAGCGATTTTTGTCACACCCAGGAATTTAGGCAAATTCATCCAGCATTTCTAATAAATGATAATAATCTGCTATGTCATGCACTCGTACTAGACCACCCATGTTCCTTCATTTTAAAAGTACATAGTTCCGAACAAACAATTCGAAAATTGGTTACGAAAGTATTAAAGTTCAGTAACCATTAACCACCAGTAATTCCCGCCTACAAAGAGCTTTATTCTTTGGTTACATTTGTACAATTGGTAGCCGACTATTAAGCATTTAACGGCACAATGATCCGTACAAAGGACCTCACAAAGCGCTTTATACTCTGCGAATCAAAAACTAAAAATAGCTAACAAGAGTATCGGATATAAAAATCTCCTTTGTAAGTAAATGTAATGTGCAAGTCATACTACTGCATGTAATTCTAATCTACATATATAATATATATAAAAATGTATCCCTATATCCCTTGGTCACACCATCACGCGTGAACGGCTGGACCGTTTGAGCTGAAAATTAGAGGGGAGGTAGCTTAGACCCAGGAGAAGTACATAAGATATTTTTTGTCAGTATCCGGCTACGGGAAGCAGTTATCTCGAGACGCGGATAAAACCGCTGGCAGAATAATAAAATAATAATGCGTGTTGGCTTCGGCCCCACGTTCGCCTCCCAAAAATCCGGTATTCTGTAGTCCCGAGGTCTGGTAGAGAGATACAAAATAATAATAATAAATAATCTTCTTTCTATGTCGTGAAAGACGGGACAGTTGACATATGTCGGGCATGTCACCATCCGGGTGAATCTATCAGACATATTATATCTGGTTGTTCTCATTTGGCTAATGGTGAATATTTGCACAGACATAACCAAGTGGCCAAGATCATCCACCAGCTGCTTGCTCTGCAATACAACCTTGTAGACCTTGAGGTACCGTACTACAAGTATGCGCCCGACCCAGTTCTTGAAAAGGACCATATCACGTTGTACTGGGATCGATCTATCATCACTGACAGGACTATTGTAGCCAATAAGCCTGATATAGTGGTGATAGATCGATTAGCGCGCCGCGCGATGATAATCGATGTCGCCGTTCCGCATGACGAGAACCTCGTGAAAGCAGAGAAAGAGAAACAAATAAAGTATCTCGACTTAGCGCACGAGGTTGTCGCCATGTGGAGTGTCGACACGGCTGTTATTGTGCCGATTGTCGTTACGGCCAATGGTTTAATAGCCAAGAGCCTCGACGAACACCTCAGGAGGCTCTCGTTGGGCAGCTGGATCAAGGGACTGATTCAGAAGACAGTACTCCGTGATACGGCACGTATTGTAAGGAGGTTTCTGTCTCTGGGGCCCTAACCACCGGTACCTTGGACCCTGTGCCCGATATCGGTGGCAACCTATTTTTTATAATGTTTTTTATTTTTATATTTAATACTAGCTTCTGCCAGCGGTTTCACCCTCATCCCGTAGGAACCTCTGCACGAACCCGGATAAAAAGTAGCCTATAGCCTTCCTCGATAAATGGGCTATCTAACACTGAAAGAATTTTTCAAATCGGACCAGTAGTTCCTGAGATTAGCGCGTTCAAACAAACAAACAAACTCTTCAGCTTTATAATATTAGTATAGATTTAAAAATGTAATAAATATGTGCAAGAATAAATAAATGAAAAATAATCTTCATTGTCTCAGATTATACAGTTTCACAGGATGATTTCTAATGTCTATCACACGTTAATGTATTGCGCTTAAGTGTTATCACTGTCTCCCAAACTAAGCGAGAGTATCTTGGGTAGCAGATGCTGGTCGGATATAAAGTTCTCCTTTGTGAGTAAATATAATGTGCAAGTCATACTGCATGTTAACCCAATCAGATATAAAAACAATGAATCATTCATGAGCGACTTTCGTAACAAATTATTATCTGTATTTTAATGCTCGACTAATTTACATATTAAAGTAATTGAAATATGTTTGAGGTAACTCAAGGTTTTGCGACGGTAATAACATGTTTTACATAAAAACAAAACAAGTATTAATCTGTACATACGTACATTTACTTGAAAATGAGATAAATTATACTTTAGCAGAATAAAACCATTTAAATTGTATCAAAAAACTGTCATCGTTTTCTTATCAACTGGAGTACTTCCGCGGTTCATACATACATAAGTGTAGAGTTAAATTCATTCATATATACAACATGTAACGTAATTAACGCACACCCTCAAACACGCCAATTAGAATATTCTGTTATAATCATAATACATACACTGAATTTTTAATTTAACATGTATATGCATTGTTATTTATTAAATTAGTAAAACCAATTCTTGGAGAACTTTTTGGTCATACTACTACGCTCGCAAATATCGCGCCGCGCGCCGCTCGACTCGACACAACATAACGAAACATCGGAAAAAGCCGACAATACACGAAGTCTTATTACTTTGAGTTACGGTCTATTTGAATTTGTTTTGACTGTACAGGGTTATATAATATGACAATAATTTCCGTAGTTTTAAGTATTTTTAGGATAAAAAATTACCTATATTAAAAATGATATAAATCGATTCAGCAAACGATTCTGAACAAACTAATTTAAGTTACATTTTGTAGAATTAAGTTACATGTTGTAGAGATCATCCTCATGTATAGTTTAGGCGACAGAATTACGTGAACGACTGCAGTTTTAAAGCAAGGGTGCAAAATAGAATTGAAGTTCTATGCGTTTAGTGGTCATAATCGAAATGCATTTGGGGTGCAAGATTTTAGATTTGAAAATATTTGCTGGCAAAAAATATCTAACCTCCTCAACCTCAACCCAGGCAACCCAATACCCCTTGGTAAGACTGGTGTCAGACTTACTAGCTTCTGACTACTCGTAACAACTGCCAAGGATGTTGAATGACAGCCGGGACCTACAGTTTAACGTGCCCTGCGAAACACAATCCCGTCCCATATCCTAATAAATGAAGTCTTTGCAGAACTTCCCTCTGCACTGCGTGCACATGAACGTGTCGACGGAGCGGATATGGTGTTACCTGTGCGAGAAAGAGGTCCACATCAGAGCAGCCTTGGCGTATGCGGTTAGTATACTTACTATAGGTACTTACTATCTACATTAAAAGAAAATTATTATTATTTACCTATATTTTAGTTAGGTCCTCATAAAAACGAAGGTTCTTCTTCCAGTTTTTTAATGTCTTCTGAATCATTAATTCTTTAGGTCATACCAAAGTTAGCGTTCTCATATCCATTATATGAATGTCTATAGAAGTTATTATGTGTAGTACATTAAATAGATTAGAAAATGAAAGTACATACATAGTTCAATTACACAAAGAGTTGTAATGTACAAGTAGTATGTAGTGTTGGAAAAATTATGTCATTTCTGATCGATTTTATTCAGTTCCGTACAAAATAAATGCTTTTGTTATCACTAGGTACTGAGAATATGATCCACTCACATACGGCTACTCATAGCCGCATAGGCCAATCAATCATAAGGTTAAGCAACTCTTGGCGCGGTCTTTCCATGAATGAGTGACCATATTCAGCACTCATCGTTAGAGCGTAGAGAGCATCGGCGCGCATTTTTTTTTTTTTCACACAGACCGGAGCCGATCGGCTACTCGAAAAATACTCGATTTTCAACGTGTTAAGAATTTGCTCTTCTCTCCGCGCCGGTCTGTCTGAACGGACCCTTACCCTCTTCTTGGATCACTTCAGCCAATTTTGCCATCAAACTTCTCCCAAAACCTTGATGCTTCCCCAGGCAAGTCCAGATTCGACGTGTGCGGAGGCGCCTGGCAGACTGGGTGCCGTGGGACTCAGCATGGTGGATGATGAACTGGATCCTGAAGCTCACGACATGGAGTATGATGACGATGCTAGACCCAGAGGTATGGTTCGCTTGCTCAATATTTTGTTTACGAACTAAAAACCCTACTTTTATTTCATTTGTTTTGGTATTTGACTATAGGTAAACAACCTCGATAGGACCTTTTTTATATGTGATGAGGTCAACTATGGTATTTTCATTTAAGATTTCAAGAGGTATACATAATTAGTCGATGTAGGGTCTTATTAAGTTGGCCATCCCTGATATAGCTACCTTCACTTCATCATCATCAGCCTTGCCTTTTCCCAACTATTTTGGGGTTTCCAGTCTCATTGGATACAGCTGAGTACCAGTGTTTTACAAGGAGCGACTGCCTATCTGACCTCCTCCTCAACCCAGTTACTCGGGAAACCCAATATCTCTAAGTAAGACTGATTGTCAGATTTATACACTTACTCGTTACGAGTTACGACTGCCAAAGATGTTCAATGACAGCCTGACAGCAAAAGGCCCGAGTTACACCGGAATATCGAAATGCCCGCGGTGTTGCGAGCGGCACACAAAGTGCTCGCCGCGTCGCTGCCGGTCGATGCCATTCCGGTGTGACTCGAGCCTTATAGTCGTATATTGTTTCTTTTATTTTGCAATAAATACTGACACTAGCGGTTTATTCGGACCCTCACGTAGACACGAATGCGTCAGGTCTCGTGGGGCTGCAGAACATGGGGAACACCTGCTACATGAACGCGGCGCTACAGGCGCTAAGCAACACTGCGCCGCTCACCTCCTACTTCCTGGAGTGTGCTGCAGCCGTCGCCGTGCTGGCGGCTGATAAGAAGCCGGGGATCAGCAGGTTACAATATAGTAGTTATCAGGTCTAGTGGGTCTTCTTGCGCCTGTACGACTGGTGCGAGGAGGCTCAGCGCCGGGGGGAAACCCCGTTGCCGCGGCAAGTTGTCGCGCAGCGGGCGGAGCTCCGGCGCGATCTCATGGTGGCCTGGAGGGAGCGACTGTCGCAACCCAGTGCAGGGCACGCCACTATAGTGGCGGCAAAACTTGGGCAGCATCATATTTTTTCGAGTCCCGTAGCCACAGGACATAAAAGAGATCATACTTTTAACATTACGGGTATAGCCACGGGACGTAAAAGGGATCATACTTTAAACATTACGGGTATAGCCACGGGACGTAAAAAGGGATCATACTTTAAACAGTACGGGTATAGCCACGGGACGTAAAAGGGATCATACTTTTAACATTACGGGTATAGCCACGGGACGTAAAAAGGGATCATACTTTAAACATTACGGGTATAGCCACGGGACGTAAAAGGGATCATACTTTTAACATTACGGGTATAGCCACGGGACGTAAAAGGGATCGTACTTTAAACATTACGGGTTCATAAATGGACCGTTTTTTTTAAGTATATGAGTTATGAAAGATATTTTCATATTTTATTGCTCTTTTACGCGTTTGGGGTTGTCTTAATAATAAACCTGCTCCGTTGAATTATTTATGGACCTATTTATTCATTTTACTCTTTCCCTTCACAGAGCATACCAAAAATTAGTAAAAGAGATGTGGAGTAGGAAGACAAGAGGCTACGTTGTACCTAACGGTGTTCTATATGGCATTCGCAATGTAAGTATATATGTACTTTTTAATTAATTTATTTAATGTGTTATACCACTGTGCCCTGATACTTGCTCGCGGGAGGACCTAATGAGCGCGTCCGATCGTGCTCTCGCTGTGGCGGCATATTGGGCAGACAAACTTTAGTGTCATTGTAAGACATGTCATCGACACGAAAGAAGAAGAATGTGTTATTTGTATATCGCCAGTTACCTGTCCAAAATGTTGAGTTTGGCTTTTATTTATTAAATGTGTTATTTGTGTATCGCCAAAGAACTGTCTAAAATGGTTTGTCTTTGGAACCCCTTAATTGAATGTCTTTTACATATAATCTTAAACATCCTATAGCAAAAAGTATTTTTCTTCTATGATGTCCTAAAAACAGACATACATTTGTGTTGCATTGGAGTTTATTGCATTGGGTGTTGAAAGACGGGCGTCACATTCGGAAAGTGCTGTTTTTCAGCCAGTGGCGGATTTAGAAATTTGCCGCTAGTAGGCCATTCAATTTTTGCCGCCCCTAATGATTGTGAACTTAATGATATTTCTGTCAGTTACTCTTACTAGATTATTTTTGCAACCCGCTATGTACCGAAGAGTTTAATGTTGACCTAACAAGTTTATTTGACAGCGACTTTAAAGCGGAAAACCTCTGTAAATTTTAAACAGCTCAATCGATTTTCATCAAACATGTCCAAGAACACTCGCCCGTAAAAAACCTGTAATAAAAAAAAACTAAATTGAAATCGGTTCATTCGTTCGGGTGCTATGATCAGTGGCGGCGTAGCATCAGGTGGCACCCGAAAAAAAAAACGACAAAATATAATCACGGACTAAAATTGTAATTGAAGTACTTAAAAATCGTGTAGAAATCATTAATGGTAGTTTTCGCTGGGTTTAACATAAAGAAACCGGAGACAGATCACTGCAAACTTATAAAGCTCTAGCTATTTTTATAAGAACCAGTATCAAGTGAAAAAGCCGTGAGCGCGAGCGCGAAATTGTTGAGTTTTGGAACAGTAAAGTACCAAAACAAGTTTTAAAAAACCGCCGTAAAGTAAAAAAGTTGCGAGCGTAGCGAGCGCGAAATTTTTTAGGGTTGGGAAAAAAAAGTACCCAAACAAATGTGAAAAAAAACCACTGCAAAGACAAGAAGCCGCGAGCGTAGCCAACGCGAAATTTGTGATTTTTGGGACGCAATAATACCTAAAGAAATTCGAAAAAAGTCACTGTCAAGCGAGCGTAGCGAGCGCGAAATTTTGGAGTCTTGGAACTCAAAAATACTCAAACAAGTTTGAAAAAAACCAGTGTAAAGTGAAATAGCTGCGAGCGCAGCGAGCGCGAAAATTTTTGAGTTTTAGTACACGAAAGTCCTCCACCTCCTAAACAGCTTAGAAATCGTCAACGTAGAGCGTCAGTTGTTTTTGCTAGTTCGGTGCTTTAACTTTTTGTTAGATTGAGGACTCAAAGTGCGCAGAATAGACCAGAAATGATGAAAAAACCGCGAGCGAAGCGAGCGGATTTTTTTATTTTATTTTTATTGAAACGCTATTGGAATATATTTAAAATCACACATGGAATATATTTTAAAAGCACGTCAATGTCGGTCCTGCGCCTGATCTCTTTCCGGTCGTGTCGGATTGCCGTCCCATCGGGCTATGAGAGTGAAGGAATAGGGAGTGCACCTGTGTCTGCGCAAATGCTTGTGCACTATAATATGTCCTGCGCAGTTGGCTAATCTCCTTACATGAGAACAGCCGCCGTAGCCGATAATCGGCTAGGAGGACATCATATTTAAAATTCATGATCACATACTCATATAAAAAAATCTGTAAAAAAAAATTTGGTAAATTTGCCGCCCCTCTAAATCTGCCGCCTTAGGCACTGGCCTACTTGGCCTATTGGTAAATCCGCCACTGTTTTCAGCCAATTTTGAATAAATGTTTTTTTTTTTTTTTATATCATATATGTATATCCGATTTTCAAGGTAATCGTAAATTCTCTCTTCTAAACTTGCCATGTCTATTTTTCTTCTAATGAATCGTTTGTATGTTGTCAGGTACATCCAATGTTCCGTGGTTACCACCAGCACGACACGCAGGAGTTCTTGCGATGCTTCATGGACCAGCTGCACGAAGAGCTGAAAGAACCGGTAAGAAAGTTTTTAATTATACCCATAAACTTCACGAAGTAAATTAATTAGATACAAGTATTTTAAAACATTATTAAAATTAAAAAAAAAAGTTAATACTTACGTTTTTTTTATTTAATACGGGCCCTTGGACAAATTCATATCCTTTAAGACATTTGTCGACGACTTAAATCGCGGTCTGCATGTACACAAACATTTATGAGGTCCGAACTCCACCAAAACGGAGCAGAGCCGAGATTTTAAACAACCAATAGTATTTCGATATTCAAAAATCTCACTTCCGCCGACTTCATCTATCTGAAGAGCAATTGTTTTTATGAGAAACAACTGAATCTCACCCTTATTCCAACACAATAAGACACAATTTCCCTCACACAGGTGTGGGACAGCACTTCGGAAGACAAGCTGGGCTCAGACGCGGACGGCGACCACTCGGACACGCGTGCGCTGCACGTGAGACGACGGGCTGCATCCTCTGGTGGTCAGTATAAACTTTATATTGTTGTAGAATAGGTTATGGTTTTATTTGCAGTTGTTTGGAAGTCATCATCCTCCGAGCCTTTTCCCAATCATGTTGGGGTCGGCTTCCAGTCTAACCGGATTCAGCTGAGTACCAGTGCTTTACAAGAAGCGACTGCCTATCTGACCTCCTCAACCCAGTTACCCGGGCAACCCGATACCCCTTAGTTAGACTGGTGTCAGACTTACTGGCTTCTGACTACCCGTAACGACTGCCAAGGATGTTCAATGACAGCCGGGACCTACAGTTTAACGTGCCATCCGAAACACAGTCAATGGTGTCTAAGATATACTTAGAAAGTGCATACAAACTTAGAAAAGTTGCATTGGTACATGCCCGACCTGGGATCGAACCCGCGCCCTCATACTTGAGAGGTTGGTCCTTTACCCACTAGGCCATCACGACTTGCAGTTGTTTGGAAGTAAGTGTGATAATTTGAGACATTGACTTAGAAATATGCGAGTATATCGAAGTCAATGTCTCAAACATTCTTACTTACGTTAGGGTGCGTCCACATCTGGCGAATGTGCCGCGAATGCGCAGCACGCGAGCCGATTGCGAGCCGTCTGCGAGCTGCGCGCGTGCAGTCACTGCAATAGTTTGGTGTGCCTCTTTAGCGCAACTCACGCAAGGCTCGTATAGAGCGCGCGAGCAGCGCGCGATCTGCGCGCACTCAGTTCTCGCCCTTACAGTTCCGTATACTGGCTCAGTACTATCGAAGATGGCAGAGCTGATCGTGTACGGCGCTTAGGTCGCGCGCGAGCTGCGCGCGGGCGGCACAGAAGCGGCGCACGAACAAAAATGCACGCGCGCAGCTCGCGGGCAGCGAGCAAACGGCTCGCGAGCTGCACATTCGCGGCACATTCGCCAGATGTGGACGCACTCTCACGTTACTTAATTTTAAGTTCTACTTAAATGTATATGTGATAAAAAAGAATGATGTTTGAGCAGTCCTTAAAATTAAGTGGCATTTCAGTATTCGGCCGTGAGGCAATTTGTCGCCTGCTGCTGCTTATCGTTTTAATATACACACACTGATGATTTTTATTATTTACGCTTTAGCAAGCGACGCTCCATTTTTCGCGAGGATGAGGCGAAAATCACCCGCACCATCGTCATATAGCGAATCTAGAACTGAAGGCTATTTAAGGTACGTCAACACAGTCATATTTATCTTCTACAACGGTGCTAAATAATTTGTTTTGTTGTATCCAAACGGAAATAACGAACTGATTTGAATAATTATTTCTCTCTTGGGAAGCTACAATATCCCGAGAAACATTGGGTATATTATATCTAGGCAAATAAAGTACTTTCCACGGGACATGGGTGAAACCCCGGAATACAGCTGGTGTAAAATATAAAGATACTTTATATTTTAATCATGTTCCTAGTCCTTTCTCAAAAAAAAAAACGTAGTATTTGTTACATATAAAATATTATCCGTCTTACCACAAAAACTTTTAAACGTCTGTTTAAGACTTGTCTAAAAAAATGTCAGATTATGACGTTGACATATGGTTCATTTTTGCAGCCACAATTTTTTTAGACAAGTGTAAAACAGATGTTTAAGTTTTTGTAGTAAGGCCATCTATGTTTTGTAGAGTGCAAACACAAGAGCCCATAGCGTCCCGACACCGGCGGTCTGCAAGTTTCGCGGGCACACACCATCTGCAGTACAACATGTACTCGCAGCCCAATGGTAAGTCTACATTACAATACCAATTCTTATATTACGAGAATATGTGAGAAGTTATGTAAAAAACATAGGCGTGTGTAAAAAAGTAAGAAATACTGTAGTAATATAGCTTTCATATCGGTATATTATATCATAAATCATTGCCACGGAATGCAGGCGAAAACGCGAGCTAAAACTGGTATTGTCTAATCTAATATTAGTTGGTCTTGAAGACCAGATAAATGCAGTCTGTTTTTTTTTCAAAGACTTTTTAAATATTCTGAAAAAGTCATAAAGCCTAATCCACCATCTAAATTAATGCTGAGATATTCATTATTCTCGTAGTCAATTATTTCACTTATTTACGGCCGTTCTCAATATTCTATGTACCTGTTATTTTGCTTTCTAGAGATTAGAATTTGAGATATTGTATGGGGTTAAAGTACTATCTCTAGTATAATTTAACCATCCTACTAATGACTTCCATCCATACACAGGTACGGAATCAGTCCGTGGAGCCAGCCAAGGTCTGTGCGGGTCGGAGTCATCACTATCGTGTTCAAGTGAAGCTGACGAGCGATATGAGACCTGTTCCAGCGGAGCCAGCGACGCGCCTGACACTAGGACTGAACACCAGTATGTATATTATATGTCGGATCAACATAGCACTAGTCCGACATCATGTAGGCCTGCTAGGGAAATCGAGCAATAGAGACACAGCGAGGACTCAATAACCACGTTTGTTAAACTTAACAAAGCCGTCAATAATTATCACTTGGTAGTTGCACTGAATAAACGAAACGATATACAGTTCCTAGCCAGGAGGTCAGCATTCTACGACGTCAGGATGGTAAGTGAACGCTGACACAGCGGCTCCCCACGAGCTAGACTCTGTCGTAGCATGAAGTTAGTCACCAATCTCGCAGCACGAAGTTAGTCGATTGTGCTGCCATCTATTTGAACTCTGCCGCGTTTCGTTTAGCGTCCCTATTAATGACCGATCTCCGACCGAAATTCCAATATGTTACGAAAACCCTGTCCGACCCGTGAAGGTATGGTTAGGTAGTGGAGTTAGTCAAGGTCTGTGCGGGTCGGAGTCATCACTATCCTGTACGAGTGAAGTTGACGAGCGATATGAGACATGTTCCAGTGGAGCCAGCGACGCGCCTGACACTAGGACTGAACACCAGTATGTATACATTCGGATAGACCAAGAACATTCTAGAAGCTAGGCTATACATAGGGGGTGTAATGGGGCAAACCAACATCATCCTGCCCAAATTACCAACCTCAACTAACCTTGGTGCATACTGTTGAAATACGTTGAGACTCTAGCGATAGATAGCGCTGTGAGTGTGGGCAAATGTCTTCTTTGTCCAGTACCTGTTTTTAGGCTGTGACGGGGACGTTGAAAGCTCCTCAAAAGGCTGTTGGCCAGTGTCATCGGTTACTGATAAAGTGATAGCCTGTTAGGAACTTATTTGACAGGTAAATTGTAACTTGGTTTCACAGGTCTCTCACAGCAATATGTTATGAAGAAATTGTAAGCAGCATTTATTTAATATATAGCATTAACTATTTGACAACTTATTGACACTTTATCGCTAACCAGTGAAACCAGGCCAGTCTGATATTTAGTCACCAACTGGTATGATGATGTTTAAAATTACTATTTTATTTCACAGTAAGAGCGGCATCCCACTGGGCGGCGGCGACGGCTCGGGCGGTGGCGTGAGGTTCCGCAGCGTCATCTCCGACGTGTTCGACGGCAAGCTGCTGTCTTCCGTGCAGTGTCTTATCTGCAATAGGGTGAGTTGAATATGTTGGTAGATGGAAATAACGTGTGTTTGGAGCAAAACAAAATAAAAAAATACATTAAAAAGTATTAAATAATAGATACGATGGTTGCACCATGATGATAATGTGATAGAAAATCTTGGAATCTTAATGTGTCACACTTTCGGTCTTCGATTAAGATATAATTTTGCACACGCTCTGAGTTTTGATGACAATACATGACAACCTTGTTTTTTAGTGTTTTAAACTATTTTTTTTTGTCGTTTAGGTTTACTTGTCCAAGATTGTTGGTTTAAAAGTGCATAAATTCTATGATAAATCTTTTTGTCAGTGGATATCACGACACTAACCCTATAATTCTGCGTTTAATATCCAGCATAGAAAAGTAATCATCATATTTTCTGCAACTTTATAACTGGTACAAATGTTTGTTTGTTTAAAAAATTTACTTAGTTATTTACCTTCCTACCAGGTATCAACTCGCGTGGAGACATTCCAAGACCTATCACTGCCGATACCGTCACGCGAACACTTGGCCGTGATCCGCTGCCAGCAGCCGATCCTCAACCACCACGTGCCGCATGGCCAGGAGTCGTGGGTCAGTATATCTTCACCATCAGCTGACAACAATATTATATACCCTTCAAAAATCGCCACAACGTAGCCCGGAGCCTGGAAGTTGGTGATTGATATACCCGTGCATTGGAGAGCACGTAAATGTTGGTCCTGGTTGTGAGCTCTCTCCGGTCGTGTCGGTTGCGCGCAGAGAGTGAAGGAATAGGGAGTGCACCTGTGTCTGCGCGAATACTCGTGCACTGTAATATGTCCTGCGCAGCTAGCTGATCTCCTTAAAAAGAACGACTGCTGTGGCCGTCTTTACTTTCATCTGACATATGAGAATAATATTGTAGACCCTGGTATGCGCTTAGTGTCAAATAAACATCACATCATCAGCCTTTTTATCGTCCTACTGCTGGGCTGCGGTCTCTTTTCACACGGAGAATGATTGAGCGTTAATCACCACGCTTGCTCAATGCGGGTTGGTGATTTATACCATCGATATATGGTCCATCCAGGTCAAATAATAATATGAATTTAAACTGTAATGTATGTTTGTGTACACCCAGGTGTGGTGGCTACTAAGTTGGCTGCGGTCGTGGTTCTACGGGCCGGTGGTGTCGCTACAAGACTGCCTCGCTGCGTTCTTTAGTGCTGACGAACTTAAGGGCGATAATATGTACAGGTTAGTCAGTAGATTTTGTGCCTTATCACAGGAAGAATAAGGCTCAAAATGGCTTGCAAACTATAAGTGATTCGCTACAAATAAAAAACTCTTCTCACTACATGGTGTGACAAAATTAAAAAAAAACTTTTATCGTGCCGTCATAAATTAACTTTATCGCACTATACCTGATCCCGCTGCAACAAACTTATAACCTACCCAGGTGATAAAATGGACTTAACTACCTTTAAAATAAGGCTCAAAATATCCACAGCTATATAAAAAGACAACTCACCATGTGTAAGAAAAAATTAAAATACACTTTACGGCCCTAAAAATATGGCTCAAAATCTGTAGCATTTGCGCTATAAAAAAGACAGAAAATGAACTTTAAAACCCTTTAAATAAAGTTGAAACTCTTGTACATAGTTGTTCGCGCTGCAACAAGCTCCGCAACGGCGTGAAGATGTCGGGCGTGGTGAGACTGCCCGAGGTGCTGTGTGTGCACCTCAAGCGGTTCCGACACGAGCTTATGTTCAGCGCCAAGGTCGGGGCTAGAGTGTCCTTCCCTATTAATGACTTGAATATGGCGCCTTATACGCATAAAGGTGAGGTTTTTATGTATTTGTTTTTTAAATTATTAAGTTAACTGTGAAAAAATACTGAGTATTATAGATAATTGAAATTTTAATTTACATTTTCAGTCGTGATTTGGAATAACAATCCTTTTATGCCGATGTGAAAGTGGTCCATTTCGTTCACAAAATGATGTACAATTTTTTATAGAACATTTTTTATATCAAACGGTACCTGGATAGAATATTGAATTTGTCATCCGGTTATAGTAGTGTGGCTTGTTAACAGTGAAAGAATTGTTGTAGTCGGTTCAGTGACTCCGGAGAATTTTGTATAAAGGTGTACTGCTACATTTATGCTACACATGTACACCACTTTTCTTTAGAAGTATAGCAGTACCCAAGGTTCCCATATTTTTTTCTCAAATTATACCATAATTACAGACTGCACATCAAAAATATCACGGTACGAGCTATGCGCAGTAATCTGTCACGCGGGAACAGCGGGCGGCGGCCATTACACTTGCGTGGCGAGAAACGGACGCTCCTGGTACACGTTCGACGACCACTGTGTGCAGCCGCTGCCGTACCATCACCTGCCGCACTGCGAGGCTTATGTGCTCTTCTATAGGTAAGTAACTAATAAACAAGTTAACAAATATAACGGGAACAGCGGGCTGCCATTACACTTGCGTGGCGAGAAACGGACGCTCCTGGTACACGTTCGACGACCATAAATAATCATGATAATGATGTGCTCCAGGCAGCCCCGGATCTTATTTTTTTTTTAGGCGGGGCAAAAACTGAAAAATGCCGCCCCGCCTACCTACTTATGTTTATTTCCACCAACGAAAATCACTTTTTGGTAGGTAAAGGACTTAAAAAATGTGTCCAAATCATTGCAGGCTCAAACAGTTGGCCAGGTTATGAAAGTCGAGACAGATTAATGTACACAAAAAGTTAATAAGTTTTAAAAAGCACTGTAAAGTAACAAGCAATCGGAAGCGCAAACTTTTTTGTTTTTGAGGACTCCATAAATATTTTTTTGCTACATTTGACTTATAAAAGGTAAGACAGCGTGGATTTGACTTATGGAGTCAACAAGGTAATGGCTGTGTAATATTGCGCGAGCGAAGCGAGCGCGAAATTTTTTGAGTCTACGACACAAAAGTACGTACATTGTAATGCAACAAGTAGTCGCGAGCGTAGCGAGCGCGAACTTTTTTTAGTTATTTGTTTGAAGACTCACAAATTAAACTAGGAATTATGTACAAATAAAAAGAAACCGTGATTAGAGCGAGTGCCACTTGTGTTCGTTGATTCGGTGCGTCAATAAAAATAATAAACCATCAGAAAAACAGGACATAAATAGTCATTTAGCCGCGAGCGTAGCGAGCGAGAATTTTTTCACTTAGTTGGAGAATGTTAAAAGTGAAAAATAATTAAAATGATCAATTAAACAAAGCGACGGCGACTTTTTTAGAAACTTTGCTTGTCAGTATCATGATACAATGGAATGTCCTTATCAAACGGGTGTAATTTCATCGAAATTTCCTGGTGGTGGGGCGTCCCGCGGCGCCCCTGAGACCGAGGCGCCCGGGTTATTCGGACACTGCACCATAGGTTAAGACGGCTCTATAGGTAACTATTATGGTAATCTGTGATGTAGGATTTAAAACCAGGAAGCCGCCTGATTTTGCCGCCCGGGGCATGGGCCCCGGCTTGCCCCCCCTCCCCCTAGATCCGCGGCTGCCTCCAGGCTGCTTTATGAAAGTTTCTGAAACCCTAAGCTATTTCGGCCCTACCCGGGAATCGAACCCAAGACCTCGTGCACAGCAGTCGCGGTATTGTGACAACTAGATCACCGAGGCAGTCAAATTATAATATTTCCAAAATTACTTTATTCAAAGAAATACAAGCTGTTGATTTGCATCCGTGCCATATTCAAGGAGGTAATTATGCTAATGATTCTCGACCCAAATCAATAAAAAAATTGGTACGTAATTTTTTTTCTTTAATTTTTTTTCGGAATTCCGTAAATGTCATCTAGCCTTATTTAAACTTGGCGCGTATGTTACTGGCGTTAAAACCGTGCTGCACCCTCACACAAACGCAAACACAAAGCATACGCAACGATCACTCATAAAATTGGATTACTTCGGAAATACCACGACATTACAATGACAAAAAAAGCAGTGCATATTAGTTATTTCCCATCTACTGTAATTCCAATCGATTATTTACGTATTGTATGTCCTCCTCCTGAACTACGGCACAAATGCAAATCAACACCTTGTATATGGGTTTCGATATGACGAAAATCTACGTTCTTTTTAAAAAATCTATACTTAATATTTAACTTTTGTTTTTATCCTACCAATTAACAGGAAAGTGAATCCGCAAATGGCAACGTTACGGCAGAAGGCTGCTGAAATATTAGAGTCAACGAGCGTCGAGCCCAACGATATCAAGTTCTACATCTCCAAGCAGTGGATCAACAAGTAAGTTGTTACAGTACATTAGCAAAGAAAATTAATAAAAATTTAAAAAATATTATTTGCATGTTTGTCGTGGTAGCCTAGTGGTTAAAGCATCAGCCTCTCAATTTTGAGACTAAAATTTTATATAATTTGTATGCTCATGTGACGGTAGAATATGTAAGTTTTGTAAATGCAACACCCGTACAATTACCCATGTTTACAAATAGTAAATGACTTTTACTTTGAAGCAGAGTCTTAGCATGATTTTAGGCGAGGTAACAGTACCAAGACACCAGTGACTGTGTACTTACACGCATTCGCTGCGTTAACCGGGTGCCCGACGCGGATGTGCTCCGAGTGCTTTCTTATGTGATATCATAGAGATGTTCCCCGAGCGTGACGGCTTCCCCGCTTCCCGCAGTGTTTTGCGTTCACGCTCGTTTTAGTCGAAGGGCCTAAAAATGAAGACACTTACTGGCTTCTGATTACCCGTAAAGGTAGAATTCCGTGGATAGCGGCTACGACAGCCGCGCGCGGCTTACGACAGTCGTCGGCCGCGCGCGACAATAGTCAACCTATGAAAATGTATGGCGCCGCTGCCGAGGCTCGCGACAGTCGCGCGCGGCCGACGAATTTCGTAAGCCGCGCGCGGCCGTATGCATCTCAACATGGTCTAGCGCTTAGTAACATCTATATAATTTTAGTAAAACCAGAATTGAATCGTTTTTTATTTAGTCGGCAAAACTTCCTTTTGTTTTCATTACAATACAAATGCTTTTGAATCAGTATTGGGTAGTATCCTTCATCATTTCTACTTTTTAAAAATAGGGTCGATTGGTAATCTATTTTCATAATACAGCCACAGCAATACGTCATCCTCTTCTTCTTCAAGGATATCAATTAGCACTTCGACTAGAGGGAACGGACGAACAAAATCTACTAATTTCAACACAATGCCGCGCGCGGCTTACGAATTTCGTCGGCCGCGCGCGACTGTCGCGAGCCTCGGCAGCGGCGCCATACATTTTCATAGGTTGACTATTGTCGCGCGCGGCCGACGACTGTCGTAAGCCGCGCGCGGATGCGTAAGCCGCGACCCACGAAATTCTACCTTAACGACTGCCAGAGATGTTCATATGACAGCTGAAATTAATTTGATGATGCTTGTGTATTTGTGTTTAGATTCAACACATGGGCGGAACCAGGCCCCATAGACAACAGCGACTTCGTGTGCTGGCACGGCGGCGTGAGGCCCGACCGCGCCCCGCACCTGCACCACCTCGCCGCGCTCGTGCCGCAGCCGCTCTGGGAGTTCCTCTATCTGCAGTCAGTATACCATCCGCCTAGCCGCTGCTCAACACGCACTCTGTACACTACAGCGACACCTGCACCACCTCGCCGCGCTCGTGCCGCAGCCGCTCTGGGAGTTCCTCTATCTGCAGTCAGTATACCATCCGCCTAGCCGCTGCTCAACACGCACTCTGTACACTACAGCGACACCTGCACCACCTCGCCGCGCTCGTGCCGCAGCCGCTCTGGGAGTTCCTCTATCTGCAGTCAGTATACCATCCGCCTAGCCGCTGCTCAACACGCACTCTGTACACTACAGCGACACCTGCACCACCTCGCCGCGCTCGTGCCGCAGCCGCTCTGGGAGTTCCTCTATCTGCAGTCAGTATACCATCCGCCTAGCCGCTGCTCAACACGCACTCTGTACACTACAGCGACACCTGCACCACCTCGCCGCGCTCGTGCCGCAGCCGCTCTGGGAGTTCCTCTATCTGCAGTCAGTATACCATCCGCCTAGCCGCTGCTCAACACGCACTCTGTACACTACAGCGACACCTGCACCACCTCGCCGCGCTCGTGCCGCAGCCGCTCTGGGAGTTCCTCTATCTGCAGTCAGTATACCATCCGCCTAGCCGCTGCTCAACACGCACTCTGTACACTACAGCGACACCTGCACCACCTCGCCGCGCTCGTGCCGCAGCCGCTCTGGGAGTTCCTCTATCTGCAGTCAGTATACCATCCGCCTAGCCGCTGCTCAACACGCACTCTGTACACTACAGCGACACCTGCACCACCTCGCCGCGCTCGTGCCGCAGCCGCTCTGGGAGTTCCTCTATCTGCAGTCAGTATACCATCCGCCTAGCCGCTGCTCAACACGCACTCTGTACACTACAGCGACACCTGCACCACCTCGCCGCGCTCGTGCCGCAGCCGCTCTGGGAGTTCCTCTATCTGCAGTCAGTATACCATCCGCCTAGCCGCTGCTCAACACGCACTCTGTACACTACAGCGACACCTGCACCACCTCGCCGCGCTCGTGCCGCAGCCGCTCTGGGAGTTCCTCTATCTGCAGTCAGTATACCATCCGCCTAGCCGCTGCTCAACACGCACTCTGTACACTACAGCGACACCTGCACCACCTCGCCGCGCTCGTGCCGCAGCCGCTCTGGGAGTTCCTCTATCTGCAGTCAGTATACCATCCGCCTAGCCGCTGCTCAACACGCACTCTGTACACTACAGCGACACCTGCACCACCTCGCCGCGCTCGTGCCGCAGCCGCTCTGGGAGTTCCTCTATCTGCAGTCAGTATACCATCCGCCTAGCCGCTGCTCAACACGCACTCTGTACACTACAGCGACTTCGTGTGCTGGCACGGTGGTGTGAGGCGAGACCGCGACAGTATACCATCCCCTAGCGGCCTCATTATCTGCCTTGCCTCCTCATCATCTTCCTAGCGTTGTCTCAACTATGTTGGACTTGGTTTCCAGTCTATCTAACCTCTTCAACCTAGTAATCCGGGCAATACTTTATTATGATTGATTGCCAGACTTTCTAGACTTCTGGTTACCCGTAACGACTGCCAAAAATACTTAAATGACAGCTGGGACCCAGTAATTTTAGTACCTTCCAAAACATAGAAGAACATGACCAACCGGGCCAATGGCTTGCCTTATGATCCATCGATCCGCGCGGCTGTTACCAAGCTACGAATTAGTATTTATTTATAAATTTTTCAATAATACCATTGTTTTTTTTTTTCAACAGTCAATATTGTTATGTATGATGTTATATTTTGTGTATTTGTATTTCCTATAGACCCTTGTATTGCTAGTAATAAAGAAATAAATACAGTTAGGCCCCATAGACGGACTGCTAGATCAGTTACCCAGTTATCAACAAACACAGACCGTTCTTGCAGTCAAGAGTCTACAACTTGAAGCTGTCAGTCATAACTGGTGGGCAATTTCAAATAAGTAACACCGTGGATTTTGAATGAAAAGCGGTGGAGGCTACGCTCGAGCAGTCAGTGTGTGGCTGGCGACTGCTTGACCGCACAATGAAAATTCGCCGTGCTGTCGACCGCCCGAAGCAGTTGCAACTGTTCTAGCGGTTTGTGTGTGTGCGTCCATAAAACTCTGCAGTGGACAGCTTGAAGCTGTCACCCCTGACTGCTTCAAGCGGTCCGTGTATTGCCGGCCTTGCAGTCACAGCCTTTTTATCGTCCCACTGCTGGGCACAGGCCTCCTCTCACACAGAGAAGGATTTTGCGTTAATCAGGAATAAATAATATAATTTGTATCCACAGTTTCGGCGGCGGTCCGGCGGTGTCGCACGTGCACGAGTGCGGCGTGTGCGCGCGCGCGGCGCAGCGCCTGCGCACGCGCCGCGCGCGGGAGCTCGCCGCCTTCTGTGAGCTGCACGCTAGCTTCCAGGTGAGTGAGAGTACATTAGGTCTCTAGGCGGTTCGGGAGGCTCATAGCTCATGTCTAGATAGACGACAAACCCTTGTCAGCGTCGCCAGCAACCCCAGCGGGGCCCCGTAGGGCCAAGGCCTGCCGGGGTTGCGGGATTGTGTGTCGAAAGAGTTACCCCGGCCCTGGTACATAAAAGGCCTACGACGGAACACGACGGTTTTTAGTCAGTAAGAGTGTTTGGTTCAAAACTGTTGCATATAGCTATGCATTTATACACATCTGTAGTAGGCCCTCATTTGTCGTCCATCGTTAGTGTCCAATAGATAATTGAGCAAGCCACACGTTGTTTCATTCAAAAACTAGCCAAAGAAACGTCGACCTTATCACCTGAACATATGGTCCTTAATCGATCCGGATACCAGACATCGCTGCCGACATCGCCGGCCGTCCGAGAACAAAGAGATTGCGATAAGGCGACCCAAGTGTTTGAGTTTTTCTACAAAGTGCTTAATTATTACGAAAGGTTATTAACATTTATTAACGTTTGTTTATACGATGGAAGTGGAAGAAGCGATGAGTGTTATAGAACGCCTTGCACGTGCTTTGGAGAAGACCCGTATCAATATAAAGAAGTCTCCAAAGGCTAGATTAGCCCAACGAAATTATATTGAAGTCCGCATTAAATGTGTAGAGGATTATTGGAACGAATACAAACAGGCTTACAGCGAACTAATGCGAAGCGTACCGAAGGAGAAAGCTGACAAAATACCTTACATAGTTAAAGAAGAATATTTTGAACATGAAGAGTTGTATTTAAATTTGATGACTGACTTGAAGGATTTATTAGCGTGCCAACCAGTGATTAGTGATTCAGCGCATATTCCTAGTGAAGTTCAACAAACACGAGTGGTTTTGCCGAAAATACAGCTACCTACGTATAGTGGACAATATGAAGAGTGGTTATCGTTCCATGATTTATTTAATAGCCTTGTTCATAAGAACGCGTCGTTAAGTAATGTACAAAAATTGCATTATTTGAAAACAAGTCTCAATGGAGAAGCCGCGTCGATTTTAAAACATATACAAGTGACAGATTCGAACTACGAACAAGCTTGGGACATTTTAAAAGCAAGGTATGGCAATAAACGTATAAATGTCGACGCAGTTATGAAAAGATTCTTCTCGCTTAAGAAAATTACCGTGGGTAATTCCAGTTCTATCAAGAATTTACTGGATACAACGTTTGAATGTTTACATCAATTTAACAATTTGAATGTGAAGACTGACAACTGGGACCCTATGATAATATTCGTCATAGTGCAGAAACTAGACTGTGAAACACACAAAGACTGGGAAAATTATGTAAGCAGCAATTGTGAAGAAGCCGATAGCCTACCCTCACTCGACATGTTTCGGAAATTCCTCGAATGCCGATTTCGTACGCTAGAACTTACAGAACCGACCAAACAAAAGCCAAGTTCAGTTCATGTTCGAGAAAAGTCATTTCACGCAGCAACTAAAATGGAGGGCAGTAAATTGTGTCGAATATGTAAAGAAAACCACACGCTTAGCCACTGCAAGGAGTTCGGACAACAATCACCAGCACAAAGAAGCGAGTTCATAAAAATGAACAATCTGTGTTTCAACTGCCTCGCACCCGGACACTCTGTGAGGTACTGTCGTATACCAACATGTTGTAGAATATGCAAGAGACGTCACCATTCACTTCTTCATGAAAACAAAGAAGAGAGCACAACAAAAGCAAGCACAACGGGCAGCACTGAAACCAAACAACCCGAAGTGACATTACATACTAACGTGGAGAAGATGGAAGAAACAGAGAAGGACATTACAATGGTGACATCACACGTTTCTACAAAACAAAGCACGTCGCTGCTGGCAACTGCAATCGTAAAGGTGACAAGTGAAGACAATTATACAACAATATTACGAGCTTTAATCGACCAAGGTTCACAAGCGAGTTTTATTAGCGAACGAGCAGCACAACAACTCAGAGCTAAGCGATACCCTATCAAAGGTACAGTTGTAGGTGTGGGATCAACGAGAGAGGATATTAAACAAGTAGTTCAGATAAATGTACAATCAAGGTGTGAAGATTTTAACCTGGAAGTTAGAACGTATGTTATGTCAAAGCCACTGACTACTAAAATACCATCCCGCACAATCATCACAAGCAATTGGCCTCATCTAGAAGGACTAGTTCTGGCTGACCCTAACTACTGTCAGCCAGGGTCTATTGATTTGCTTTTGGGGGTGGACGTGTACGCCCAAATTGTACAGAACCGGTTAATCAAGGGTCCGCCAGGGTCACCATGTGCACACAAAACAAACCTTGGCTGGATTTTATTCGGAAAGGTGGAGGATGGAGAACAACAGACAGAATCGGTTCTTGTTATGCATCATCATATCATAGGAGAAGACTTATTGAAAACACTCTGGGAAATAGAACCAGATTCAAAGAGGATATACACAAAAGAAGAAAAGCAATGTGAAAGCTTCTACGAAAATACGCATAGAAGAAACAGCCATGGACAGTACGTTGTAAGACTACCATTTCGTAACAATGAACCAAAAGCAAAGGATGGTAATACGAGACAAATTGCAATGAACCGCCTTATTCAACAAGAAAGGAGACTTCAAAAGGAACCTGAACTAAGAGAAGAGTACGACAAAGTATTAGAAGAATACCTTACAATGGGACACATGGAAGAAGTTCCAAAAGATGAAGTGAATAACCGGTGTATTTATCTACCACATCACGCTGTAGTTCGAACGGATAAAGAGACCACCAAACTCAGAGTCGTATTTGATGCCTCATGCAAAGGAACGAATGGCATATCTTTGAACGACGAACTCATGATCGGTCCGGTACTGCAAGAGGATATGCGAAGTATAATAATGAGATGGCGCATGCATAAGGTGTGTTTTGCAAGTGACGTCATCAAAATGTATAGAATGGTGCTGGTTGATAAGGAAGACACAGATTACCAGAGAATCTTATGGCGTGGTAGCGTTAGACCAGATCTTGGTCCAAACTGCATACCGCCTGAAGTCAAGGACTACAGATTGAAAACAGTTACGTTCGGTACCGCATCTGCACCGTACCTTGCCATAAAAACGTTAATTAAACTTGCAGAAGATGAGGGTGAACAATATCCTGAAGCTGGCAGAATCATCCGTGAAGATTTTTACGTAGACGATCTGACTTCAGGCTGCGACACGACAGAAGAAGCGATTCGTATCAGTAAGCAAATCATCACTATTCTGAAACGAGGAGGCTTTGAACTTCAAAAATGGGCATCCAATGATACCGAGTTTCTTAAATCTATAGACACCAACAAAGTCACTACAAAGGCCAACATAGACTTGAAGCTAGACGGCACCATAAAAGCTCTTGGTCTGACATGGAATCTCGGAAAAGACGAGTTTAATTATCAACTACAACTAGAACCTATATCATCAGATCACATAACAAAAAGAACTATTCTTTCAGATTTGCAAAAATTGTTTGATCCACTAGGGTGGATAGCACCAGTGATCGTAACAGCAAAAATTCTAGTACAAAAATTGTGGCTAGAAGGAATGGGATGGGACCAAGAAATAAGTAAAGAACTGAAAGAACAATGGAAGTTTATCAGAAAGGACTTAGAAAATATTAATCAAGTAAGAATCAGACGTTGGTTGAACACCATTTACACTGAGAAGGAACAAATAACATTACATGGGTTTTGCGATGCGTCTGAAAAAGCATATGCAGCTGTGGTTTACTGCCGTACACAAACAAAGGAAGGTGACACAAAGATAAATCTCATTGCATCACGTACGAAGGTAGCTCCTGTCAAGACCATTTCACTACCTCGCCTCGAACTAAGTGGAGCTACGTTGCTAGCTAAATTACTTACCAAAGTGAGTCAAGCCATGAGAATCCCCTCACAGAATGTGTTCGCATGGACTGACTCAACCATAGTATTGGCATGGCTGGTCGGGGAACCAAACCGATGGAAGCCATTCGTCGCAAATAGAGTAGTCGAGATACTAGAAAATCAAAGCAGTAGCCAATGGTTTCATGTCCAGTCGGCACATAATCCAGCAGATATAGCGTCAAGAGGATCATCTTTATCCGAACTGCAACAAAACAAGTTATGGTGGAATGGCCCTGCCTGGCTTACAGAAGAAACTATAGAATTCACAAAGCCGTCACGGTCAACCATAAATCTAGAAAGAAGGAAACCTATACAGTCATATGTAAATGCTATAGAAGAAGTGGAAAAATCCCTGAAATTTGAAGAATACGATACCCTTGCGGAATTATTGAGAGTTATAGTACACTGTAAAAGATTCCTAAATATGAAAATACATCCTGAGAGGCTGAGTCGGGAGATGACAACAGAAGAACTGCAAAATGCTCTGGAGTACTGTATAAAAAGAGTACAGGAAGAAGAATTTTCTGAAGAAATTAAAAGAATAAAACAAAATTTAAATTTAAAAACCAATAGCATTCTGAAGTCACTGAACCCATTCTTAGATGGACAAAATATCCTCAGGGTGGGCGGAAGGTTAAGAAACGCAGACGTCGATGAGAACCTAAAATATCCTGTGATACTTGGCAAGAAAAATAACTTTGTATCATTAGTGTTGGCCGACGCACACCTGAAAACAATGCATGGAGGAATAAACCTGATGATTACTTACCTGATGAGTAAATACTGGATTGTTGGCTGCAAACGTCTGGTGAAGAAATATATTCACGGATGTCTTACCTGTACACGGCAACGAGCTGCTAGCAGACAACAAATAATGGGTGACTTACCTGAAGCACGGGTGACTCCTTGTCGTCCTTTTGCCCGAAGTGGAGTGGATTTTGCTGGGCCTGTGTATGTATTAACTTGCAAGGGAAGAGGCGCAAAAACTCGCAAAGCATACATATGCATCTTTGTTTGTATGGCTGTAAAGGCTATACATTTGGAGCTAGTTAGCGAGCTGACAGCCGATGCCTTCATCGCAGCATTCAGACGGTTCGTGGCCCGAAGAGGAAAATGTACTGAAATCTGGAGCGATAACGGCACGAACTTCGTGGCATCTAATAAAGAATTATGTAGAATGTGGAAAGAGGCGGAATTACAAGTACCCGGTCCCATAGCTGACCACTTAGCAAATGAAGGAACTCAGTGGCACTTTACACCACCATATAGCCCAAACTTTGGAGGACTTTGGGAGGCTGGCGTTAAATCTGTTAAACAACACCTACGAAAAATATTAACTATGAATTTAACATACGAAGAATTCACTACAACACTCACACAGATAGAAGCCTGCCTCAATTCTCGCCCCCTAACACCGATTAATACTGATGTGGATTTGATCGACGACATACAAGTACTCACACCTGGACATTTCCTTGTCGGTGAAGCACTAATTAACATACCAGATCGTGACTATACCACAGCCAATATGAATGAGCTATCCAGATGGCAACATACACAACGACTGGTTCAAGGATTTTGGAAACGGTGGCAAACGGAATACCTGTCGCGTCTCAACCAAAGAACAAGATGGCTGAAAAGAAGCAAAGAATTCGAAGTCGGTGACATTGTATTGATCAAAAATATAAATATGCCTCCGAGCAAATGGGCATTGGCTCGGATAATGCAGAAACACCCTGGACAAGACGGAATAACACGAGTATATACAGTACGTTATAATGGTAAATTAACACAGAGATCAGTCTCAAACTTATGTGCATTACCAGTTAGTACCTAATGAAGTGTAACTAATTTAGCATAACCATTAATTAACCTTTATGTGTAAGCTCAGATTTATATAACTTTAGTTATAAGTTTGTTATTGTTAAAATGCTCATTAAGTTATACATTTAACATACCTAAGTTTCACATCACTAGTAGTCTTAGTTTAACCGTAAATTGAGTAACAATAAGTCATAAATTGTACCTATTCTAATTGCATGTTAAGCATTTTTGAAAAGGCCTGTAAGCCCTTTTGGTGGGCGGTATGTTTGGTTCAAAACTGTTGCATATAGCTATGCATTTATACACATCTGTAGTAGGCCCTCATTTGTCGTCCATCGTTAGTGTCCAATAGATAATTGAGCAAGCCACACGTTGTTTCATTCAAAAACTAGCCAAAGAAACGTCGACCTTATCACCTGAACAAAGAGTCTGACACTCCCTCACCGCTGCTAACCCACAGCGGGAGGATCATTTAATAATTTTTGACATTTTGTTCTAATTCTCGCACATATTTATTCTATTTACATTGTTTGAAAAAAAAAATTCAATTTCAAATTTTCCAGCGGCAACAGAAATATATCATCTGTGAAAATTTCAACTCTCTAAATATCACGGTTCATGAGATACAGCCTGATGACAGATGGACAGACGAATGGACAGAGGAGCGAAAACAATAGGGTCCCGTTTTACCCTTTGGATACGGAACCCTAAAAATGGCGCCGAAAGCAGTTCTCATCAGTCTTCATCTAAACTCTCCTTAAGGGAGTGCGTTTTTCACTGTCAAACTGTTGTCGAAATAACATGAAAAGTTTATATTTTCCAAAAATAATTGTTTTTATTTGTTTAATTTGCTCGCAGCGCTGGGACAGAAATAGGGTATTAACTTTAACAAATATTACTAATCTCTTACAATCACACTCTCTCACTCCATATAAGCGGCGTTTTCAAATTGCCAAATACTGATTTAAGTACTGCTCAAACATCATTCTGTCTTTGTCACATTGACTTAAATTTCTGCGACAGAAATACTTTAAGTAGAACTCGAAGGGGTGGGTTGCACCATGTAACTATATCGATAACCTTACCATAGCCAGCTGTCAACCAGTCGCCCATTGGTCAGATCGGAGATTTGATTGCTGGTTATGGTTTGGTTATTGTTACAGTTAACTGAGATTTCACTATGTAACTTTAAGCATAACAAAAGCATAAGCTGCTGTGAAATGACCAACTAATGGGCGCCAAGTAAACGGTTAGATGGAGCAAACCGCCTTTGAGTGACATTTGAGTATGTCAAAGTTGACCTAGGTAAAATTATCCCCTACTGAATATTTAACATAATATTTGTACATGTTATAGGAACAGGAGCGACCCCACGCTATCTACGGCATCAGTATGCACTGGTTCCGGCAGTGGCAAGCGTTCGTGCGCAACAAGACGCAGCAGCCGCCCCCGCCCGTTGATAACTCCGGCATCGTTAGCAAACAGGTACTTCTTATTATAAAATAGCTTTCTTGTAGTTCGAGCAGCTGCGTAAAAAACCTATAGACTTCCTCGATAAATGGACTGTCTACATGTGTAAACAGGACAAGCCCTTGTCTTGAATTGCTGCTTTTCAGATGAAAATTTGGATACCAGTAAGATTTTTATAATATACACCCTTAAAAGTCGTCAAAATATGTGAAAATATGTGTGAGGATTAAAAAACTAATTTACTAATGTAATTTACTGCACCTATGGTATATGATCTTTCTAACAGTAAAATTAGGTATTTGAACTTTTATAAACATTTACACCTATGTTTTCAGGAAATCGACGGCGTGACGACTTTAACAATAAAACCGGGCTCCGACCACGCCCAGCTCAGCGAGGAACTGTGGCGGTTCTTCACGAGCATCTACGGCGGAGGCCCCGAGGTCCGGCTCAAGTCTCCCATCACCCCCGCCCCGCCGCCCATCTTCCACGACGACACCTTCGAGAGACGGCTCTCCAGGAAATACTCAGAGTCGGACAAGGAGGAGTACTGCACGAAATCCACCTCCGAAATGAACATCAGAGACACAATACACGGAGAACTGCAGAAAAACCAATCCCTCCAGAACATTAACCGACGGTACAAAGTTAAAGCGACAGCCGAATCTGATGAAGATGTCAACTATAGGCGGACCTTCCAGTACAAGAGAGCGGAGACTAACGGGAACTACCAGGACTCGGACTCCGATGACATGGACGTGAGTCCGCCGCACAACGCGCATGCGAACACCGTGCGCATGGAGAACGGGCTGGACAGCGACCACGACGCCAACGATAACCCCGTGCCACGCGACAAGCCCGACGCGGAACTACCAAATCTAGATAGTATATCCCTCAAATCCAAGCCCTCGAAAAGCGGCAAAGTGAGAAAAATCAAAAGACGGACAGTGAAATGATTCTTTCTAGCTTTCCAATTCGTTCACAGGTTGAGGCGACGGGTCGCTTCAACCAAAGACTACGTTTAGAAAGTTACAATTTTCGAACATTCCTTTTTTCGGTGACTGGTGTTTAAAATACGTGCATTTATAGGTTGGAAGAACCTAGCTCCGCGACTCTTTGGTCTCTCACTTGTTTCATAAAAACGATATTTTTCTAAAGCATTATATTAAATCTGCGGCCTCCGCGCCCGGCTACCGGGAGGGTGTTAGTATTTTTAGTACAATTTTAATTTAGTTCAAATTCAGGTATAGGCAAATTAGATACTTGAATAAAAATGATGTTATACGTGGAATAATCATCGAACTGTATAGTTACAATAATGTATATCTGTGTAAAATTCAAATGAACTTAACCATAAAACTTGTAAATGTATAGAAATTTCGTGTTTATAGATAGACTATTATCCTGACTGCATTTCTTTCGTTTGCTCTTGTTTACCGTGGATTAGGTATTTATTTTGTTATTTCTGGTTCTAAGTCTATGTGTTATTTGTTAAAGAATTGATCAGCAATAAAATATATTTCATCTATATTGGCTGCATAATCTTGTTTTTCTTTTTTACGTGCTTATCGTTTACATTTACCATATTTTACACGGTATTATATTTTGGTGTTTCTTTCCCAATCATTTATTTTTACTCTGCAAAGCATTATGATTTTTATAAATAGGTTTAATTTCTAAACTAAAGCTAGCAAGTGCATCTGAAATCTAACAAACTGAACATAAAGGTTATTCACCCGTTGTATCGAAGAGACTTGCGACTGGACATACGCCATTTTTTTTTACGATTATTTTCTCTGGTTGGCACAATGATGGCCATTTGATAGCGACAAAAGAATAATAAAAAAAATGATGCTGTAAATATGAGTAAATTTAGAATAATTACATAATAAGAGAAAGATTTATGGTCAATATTTTCGTCTCTTGAAATTATTTGTTATTTTTTAAAAATTATGACATTTGTTCGTAAAAAGAGTATTTATAATCTACATTCCTGAAAATAAAAAAATAGGTTGGCAGAAAAACAAAACAAAATAGATGTTCCAAATATTTATTATAATGAAGACAATTACATCATGTTATTATAAACCAGGTACATTGTTTATAATTTATTATTAATAGGCTATCCTGCGAAGGTACCGTTTCGTTAGTATTATCGTCCAATTAGGCAATGTGTATTAAAAATCAAGGATTAGGCCTCAAAAATTTCTATGTCCGAAACACTTCCAAATATTCTCTATCTGTTGATTCTTACTACCGTTAGAGTTTTGCCTTTAGCCCCAAAGAAGTAATGTTAAACTCCTATCTCTAGTAACCAAAACAACAGATAGATTATTGGGAACGGTCGTAAGCTGCTTGCGGTACAAAATGTGCTATAGGTACAGACGCGACGGCATATCAAGCTACTGCAATCTGTCAAATTTCTCCAATAGATTTTCAACTTTATCTCTTTAAGTATAAGGTTCAATGTCGATTGGGATTTTGCCGATTAAAGTAGCTTGATGTGCTGGTGTCTGAATCTAGATATATCAAAGCAACTCATGGATAAATGCGCCCAACATGGAAAGAGTTTCAGGACGGTCTAAAATAAAACTTTTTGGTTCGTCTGCGTAAAATAGCTCACTATATGCCATGCTTATAGACTGAGCTACCAGCGTGATTATTATTTAGATTTTTAACAACATTGCCAGTCAGAAACGTTACGTACTTTTTTAAAAACATTCAATATGTATTACTCCATAAAATCGTAACAAAAATAGACTTCTATTAAAATATCATACGTTTCTAAAAATATTTTTTTCCATTTTATAAATCAAATAAATCATCTACATTTATTTATTATAAGGCCCCTATGTATGTACCAAAATTACGTATATCGTTAAAATCTATTGATCATTTTTTTTTAACATAAATTTTAATTTTTTGCTACGAGTAAGAGAATACTACCTGAAATTTTGTTTTGTGCAGTTTTCACGCAGAAAATATTAAAGAAACGTTTATTCAAAATTTCTGGTTCAACTAAAGAACATCTGTGAAAAATTATTTCAAAATGCAATTTTAATAAAGGCATCGTAAATTATATTCAACATGATTTTAAAACAATATTATTCTATCACTCACAGCAGCTTCGTTGCTGTAACCAAACTTACATAAAGAAATTTAAAAAATATTCGAAACTTTACAGATGTAAGCACAAAATAAAAAATATGATAATAATTATGTATTTGGTATTACACAACATAATTTCGTTTTTACAAAAATATAAATATAATGAGTTACACTCATTAAAGATAAAAACTATAAAAAAACTGGGGTACATGAAAAAGTTAACAATTATGCATTGATATTCCCCAATAAAGAAAAACGGTAAACACTTATAGTGTCGCCAAAACAGATAGATTTTATCGTCGATCGACATCTGTTAACTATAAAATGTTAAATAAATAAATACAGGTATGAACTTTAATATTAAATATTGAAGTTACATGACAACAAAAACGGCCGTACATTGGTAGTCTTTGATATGTTAACTATTTTAATAATTATTTTACAATCTAAAAAAAAACTATAAAAATATATTGCATTGTGTCGTTGTATATTTTTATGTATCAAATATAAAATATGAGGAAAATAGTATAAGCGCCGATTTCATTTAATTAGGTCCCAGCCTTATCGTGTGACGAAAATGGAGTCAGTTATTTTCTTTGTTGTAAACTACTTGATTAACGATGAATCATTTTCTCTCGCATATTATCTTGTTGGGCAGTAATTAGATGAAATCCGACGTTATTTGTACACTATGTGTAACGTTTTGTACTCAATGTTTTGCACCAATTGCTGTAAATCTATTGTAAATCATCAGATAGGTAAATATCACTCGTATAACTGCCTATTTGAGAATATCATGTACTGCTATTGTATATGACTAGTGGCTTCAGGGCGTAGACTGGTCAAAAATCGGCAGTTTGTTTCATCTATACTTATACCTATTAATTAAAATATCGTCGTAAAAAACTATTAACCATTATGCTGTATATTACTTCAAAAAACAAGGAACATATTAGGTTTGAACTGATAATGTAGGCTCTATTGAGGGGAACTTGGCTCTAAGCTAAACAAACATTTCGAACTAACCGATCGTTTCTCAGTCCATAACCTTGGGAAGGATTTAGCAAAAATATTTCCAACAAATACATACAACAGTCGAAAAAACTTAAACATTAACAGTTTCATATAAATTGTATTTATAAAAAACATTTTTGCGGAAATCTTTTCTGATATCTGCATAAAGGAAATATGTATAATCATCGATATACAAAATATATGAAAATTTTCTTATTTTTACTTAAACCAAATGTGCGCGATAGGAAAGGTCCTAACATTATTATAGATAAACTTTTTTTTATTTTTATTTTTTTCTTGCATTAGCTTTAAAACTCCAGATCTTTCGATTTTAAACTTTGTATTAACGCGATCCGAAATATATTCAACATTGAACTCAAAGGCCACTCTTATAGAGCACAATAAAATAAAAGCGAAATTAATAATAATCATACATATTTAACTTGTATATCAATAAAGATTTCGATATGCAGCACACACTTATACATTATATTAAGACAACAGGTGTTAACTGATTCAACCAGCCCTATGGTCGTGTATTTCTCAAATAGAAAAAAAAAACTAACTTTCTCACTAACCTAACATAGTACAATTAAATTTCTAGAAAAGAATAAGTTGCATTTGAGGTAGATTAAATTTTTTACAGTCCTATTAACCTAATAGATTAGAATTATTCACATAATATTCTACTTATCAAGCGTGTACATGATCTCACCATAATAATATGCTCTCCTTGCATTACTAGACGCCGACATTGACCATTATTATTTAAACCTTTATATTACCGAAAAATATTAAACTTATAAAACATGTTATGCGACAGGAATGAGACTATCAAAATGATTCAGCGCGCTTCCGAGTTCAGAACCATTCATATAACAGCATTATCAGAACAAAAGTAGAACTACGAGTATGATTATACTGCTTAGAAACAAAAGACTAATCGTAATTTCACAACTACCCGTCTGACAAGTTTATTGTTTTAGCATGAAAGCAGTTTTAAATTCGGGTAGTTGTTAACTTTGAGCGTTGTTTCCTTTGTTGTCTCGAATTAATAAACCAAAATGGCTCTAAAAATTATATAAAAATTGAATAGCTATTTCGTTTTCTGTGAATTACTCGAGGTTAATGTTTAAAAAAATGTAATGATGTCCCAATATCGACAGCGCTCTAAAATTAATTGATGTGAACGGAGCGCGTGCACAACTCGCGATAAGACGAACGACATACCACATTAAAATCTAATTAAGTTACTCGAATTCAATGTCTTATTAAGAGAGTCATTATACAAATATAAGATTCTATTATTTTCTTTGTCCCTGTATAATTTTGGGTGATAAGTGATTTGGGGATCCAAAGTCGGGAATGCTGAGTCGACAAGACCCGAAAACATGATTCTACAGTAATGGTTTGCAAAAGGGGAACAACAGGCTTTAAGCCTGACAGCGATAACAAGAAGAAAGATGTCTTGCAAGGTGTGCACGCCACGGTAAAAATCTTGAATGAAAGAAATGTATTGCATCTAATTCAAGATATAATATCCTTCCATGTCGAACGAAACAAGTTGTTTAAATTCTAACAACATTAACAATCTGACACTTACACATCACTAAACGAATTACATAAAATTTGGCTCATTATTCTATAACGTATGCCAAGAAAAATGTTCCAGTGAAGTTACAAATTCCCAAAATTATTTCTGTGTGAATTTAAGAAAGTTTTACGGTCAGAATTATGAATTTTGGCATAGGTATCGTCGTAAAGGCAGATCGAGCGGAAGATCTAATGTATGACTCTAAGTTCCTGCACACGCGAGCCCAACGAGCAAATGAAACCTGGATTTGATTCACGATCTCAGTAACGTCGACTTCACTTATCCACAATCCTATCACTTTTGGCACATTTTTGCTATAATAAAAATGATAACGCTGTAATGTTATTACTACGAACACGAAGTCGTCCACTTTGCTCATCAGACACACACCCAATTAGTATCGTTTATATATTATTATTCTATAGGAAGCACGAGTGCCTCTGAGGTATATTGATCATTTTTATTGCATTTTGTTTCTAGCTCAAGTCTGCTGAGTCTAAAGGACTTCGATGTCATTCTGTACAGTAGAATGAAATGGAACCCTAATACCATACAACATAAAGCCTTCAATTGTATAACTCTGTTATGAACACTTAGCACATACACTTAAGGATGATATATCAATCTAGTTACAGACAGATCTGATGTTAAGCTACTCCGGCAGAATATTACATTCACTTTATTGATTCGAAAGGAATATGCTCTCTGTTGTATTACAATATCGCGTCGGAAGCAGCAAGCCTCTCTAAAACATATTATAATAGCTCACTGCTTCCAAGAGCCATACACCCCGGTCGTATTCTGCTAACTAACTCGCGTCGGGCCGAGCGCGGTCCGCCTCAACTAAGCACTAACTGTACCCATCTAACAGCTCACAGAGTTGGTCCCAATTATACTCCATAAACGTCATGTACGCTATAAATAAACAATATTATAATTCCGAAAGTACATACACGACTAGATCACATATTCATGTAGAATTCGGAAGTAATTTTGGTATACCCGAGACGTACAAATATACAATTTGGCAAAATAAACCAGAGGGCGCGCACCCTCTGGCCTCCGTACCTATATGATTACAAGATGAAAATCAAGTCCAACAATATTACAACTTGCAATACTAACTGCACTCAAGACTATTTACAGCTTAGATCAACCTTACCTAGTGAGGTAGTTCGGTATTCACATAAGCTAAATGCAGGAATCTCACCCTTCGCAACCTTCTGATGCCATCCGCAGTCGAATGCACAACTGCATACTCCTTCGTGGTGTTCTCGAGCAGCACATCAAATGCAAATGGCATGGGAGGTCAGGTGATGCGAGGTTAGTGCGGCGGGGGCGGCGGCGGCGGAGGCTTAGGGCTCTGCGCCGTCTGGAAGGCCTGCGTGAACGCTGGCAGCCGCTGCTGAACTCGGCCTTCCTCGCCTGTGAATGTTGGCTCACTATCCTCTAAAAGCCCTAGCATCTGGCTCGACAAACCGGAAGGGCCCTCGCCCGGATCCATCAACAGGGATTCCACATTCCCTGGATGGAGCAAGTGAGCTTCCATTGCATCTGGAAGCTCTGTTGTTGACAGAAAAGGCAAGTCGGATGGCGTCTGCGTGTACGGTGGAGCCACCATAAACATCATAGGGTACTCAACTGGCAATAGTGTGCACCCCGGTGACACTGGCTCTTCCAACTTTATTTCCATGGATTCCTCCAGCTTAATATCTATAGGCTCTACTTTTATATCAAGTTCTGGTGGCATTTCCACAATAATATCTGTAGACGGTACCCTGGTTGGACCTCCCTCTGATGTACTTTCTTTGGGCGAGTCTGGTTTCCACATAGAAAAATCTGTTCCTTCTAAGGGATACTCAGTATATGTTTCTTCAAATGCAGAGGCCTCTGGTGGCGGCTCACTGGATGTACCTACAGCGGCAGATTTCCATGACTCTTCAGGATGTGCATTTTTGACATGCCGCACCAGATGGTCTTTCCGTCCAAACTTTTGTGGACAAAAAGGACATAGAAAATCACGTCTACCTGTATGTACGACAAGATGCCGGCGAACATCTTTAGCTGTAAAGAACTTTCGATCACAATAGCTGCAGGTAAACTTTTTATCAGAATCATTTTTAACAGTGCGACTACCAGTGTGAACTTTAAGGTGATATATTATATCTTGCCGGGTGGTAAAATTCTTATCACATATCTTACATTGCAGGTTGCCCTCCTCGGCCGAGTGCAGGGCAGCGTGCTTTCGATAACTCAAAAGGGATGTGTAGGATTTTCTGCAATCTGGCCTTTCACATGTATAAAGCTTTTTAACTGGATTATGCACTCTTACATGATTGGTGAGATGATCCTTACGATTGAAAGTCTTACCACAAACATTGCAGGCGAAGGCTCGGGCCTCACTGTGTATCAGATTGTGGCGCACAAGCTTGAACTTGGAGTTGAAGCGCTTGTCGCACAGGTCACAGGAGAAGGGCAGCTCGCCAGTGTGCGACAGCACATGCTGCGTGAGCTTGCCCGGGCTGGAGAACCGCTTGTCGCAGGTGCCGCAGACATGGCGCTTGGCGTGCTCCTTGCGCGCGCGCGGCTCCCGGGGCTCGGGCAGGGCGGGCCCGGGCGCGCTGCCCTCGCCCTCGCGCGGCCGCCGCGGCAGCGTGGGGATGCGCCGCGCCACTTTGACCGTGCGGAACAACTGCTTGATGCCGCTGGGGCCGGACGCGCCGAGCGTCACGTACTGCAGCTTCGTGGGCAGCTGCGATGCGGGCGGTGCTATGAACGTCTTCTGCGGGGCGGTCGGGCGTTCCCCGCTCGGCTCCTCTTTGAACTCGGAGCCGCCCTCCTCGCCTTCCTTAGGGTTCGGTGGCGGGCTGGCCATCTCGCGCTCATTTTTGACGCTCTTGCCCTATATCGCCGTTCGTTTATCTCGCGTCGTGCTCGTATCGGCTCCGCGGTGGCGCTGGCTCGTCGCGATGGCAGAAAACATTTCTGTCACATTGACGGTCTGGAAGCCCTTTTTCGTATTCGTGTCACATGGTTCTCGCGGAATTTCTCATGTCCGCACTCGATTTAATCACAGCGATGGGCTCCACCCTCGTCCCTAAGACACTATTCGATTGAAAAATCTGAATATAGAAAGAAAACGGATGGAAAAGTTACTTTTTTCAAAGAAATACGTAGCGCTTGACATCGAAATCACGAAATGTCAAAATAATGAAATGAAGCCAAAAGCCATGTCAAAAAAAGTCCGCCGAATCGTCAGCTGTGGTCCATTGACCTACATCGAGTGCTTTCAGAACCACAATGTATTCTATATTTTCAGCCTAAGAAAATTGATATTAATAAAATTCGATCAATGGAAACTTGTTAGTAAGAAGTCCTTTATTTATTTATCGACTTTCAAGTGGTTTAAGACTGTATTTAATGTATTGTTTGTGTTTTATTTCCAATTTCTATACAAATTGTATGCTTGAAATCTTCATTGTTCTCTATTTACTGGAACGCAACAGTTGTTCTTTCAAAGAAGCGCGTTTTCGCTATTATTTAATGCCTTTGAGTTATTGGGAAATCGACGAAAATAAATTGTATACCTAAAAAAATATTGAAAGATTCTAAAAGTAATGGAATTGCTTTTTTATTTCCTGTTGAAGTATTTTTGTTTTATTATAGTGTATTTAGTCTTTTTTGAAGGTTCAAATAAAACGTTCATCGTTTTATTTGTTTTAACCGAACCCTCAGCTTTTACTCTCTCCTCTTCTCTATTAATTCTGGCTTCAGATAAGGGCAAACGTTCTAAGGGATATGTACTATCTGTACGGTGCAACTAAAAAGATCATTATAGTCTAATTCCACCACGAATTCATCCTTACTATTGAGGAAACGAGTGATGAAGAAGAAGAAATTAGACCACGCATTAATTCCCGTCTGATATGACTTAACTTTTCATCTCTGAATTATGCAAGGTAAACGCCACGCGCTTACCTTAAACCCTTTGCTTTCATTCAAACATTTTGATTATTGCTAAGTCACTAGTGGCCGTGGATCTATAAAACTTCGCTAGTAGAGAAGCAAAGTTGTACGACAATAACTGTACATTATTATGTTCCGATTTGTTTAATAATATTGATGTTTTTGGGTGTCCCGCTACAAGGTAAAGCTAAAAATAATAAATCAGTCTTACTACTTACTACTTACTACTACTACTTACTACTACTTACTACTAAAAATTGAAAAGCCTTGTATCTATTCGGATCATCCATTCATTTTAGGTAGTCTGTGCTTTCAATCAAACCAAATCATTCAATTTTTCACTTCATTTTCATTCAATGTCAATCGCTTCTGATAACCTAACATTTTTCAGTTTTAAATTATTAAAATTGTAAATTGAAAGCCAAAACATCTGTTATTTATTAAGTTAGTTAACTGTTGAAGCAGATAAAAGAACCAGGTAACGTACAATATAGTAATAGTCATTGTATTATAGCCTTAAAGTGCAGTAGCATCTCAAATTCCTGTCCTAAGCACTATAAAATTTAGCCCTTTTTTTCTGAAATTAATATCGTTAAAGTTCCTAGTCATTGTTCCTAACGCTAGAAAGTCAGTAAAATTATGTTTATAACTGCATGATCTATGCCTTAGGAGGTCATAATCTAATTTTAGAAAAGTATGCATTACAAAAATATGTGTATTGTCATAGCAAGAATGCATACCTTGCATTATTTATTTCCTTCATTATTTTACATTCTAATAGTTCAGTGAGTTATTTCAATCTGTAATCGAATAAGAAAACATGAGTAAATTAGTATTTGAGTAAACCAAGCTACTATAAATAAACTTTGAATTCAAATAAACTCCAATTCTATAACAGGATTTGTTAGCAAGATAAAACATATCTTATGAGTAATTAAATCGATAATCTCGGGTTTAAGCGACATGGTACAAAGTTCTTATTAAAATGCATGACAAGATAATGTGCATGAAGCATTAATATCCTTTGATTATTTTTTTTTATATATTTTTATATCCAAGATTTGAATCATGTTACATTATGATGGTTGGAACAATGACTAGAAACTATAAATTGATGAGCTAAAGCAATTTTTAGGGCTTTAAGTCATAAAATAATTAGTATTATGCACACAACTTTGTCTGCATTTATTTCTATTTAACAATAAAGTTTCGTACTAACTTTATCACTTGAATTAAAAAAAAAAAATAACAACTCTTACTTATATTTTCTGAAATTGTGTGATAAGTGAGCGAGTCAGTGACCAATACTTATTGTACTGTTTTCTATGCCAGCTACTGTTTACAGCATCATCTGGGTTGTAAATTGATGAAAAGAACATAAGGGAGTATATAGCAGATTTTATAAGCTGTGTACATATTTTATAGGGGAATACATAAGGGTATATATGGGAGTACATTAGAGTAATACACAAGGGAGTTTGTAGGGGAGAATGTAAGGGTGTATATGGGACATAAGGGAGTATGTGGGGTAGTACACAAGGCAGGTTATAGGGGGAGAGCTTAAGAATAGTAAAGAAGGGAGTTATACAAGATTTTATAGTGATAATGCATACTAAATTATGGCTTAAGGCATGATGAAACCAGACTAATTATATTGAAAACAATACCTCCTGTGAGGTTGAGTGGTACGGTTCTGCAGAGGACCTATAATTTTAAATATCTTGGCCATATATTGACCTCCAGCTTAAAAGATGATCTAGATATTGAGAGGGAAAGAAGGGCGCTGTCGGTTCGAGCTAACATGATTGCTCGCAGGTTTGCTCGTTGCAACGTAGCTGTGAAGCAAACTTTATTCCGTGCTTATTGTACCTCTTTTTACACGTGCAGCCTGTGGGCATCATTTACTCAGAAATCGTACAGCGCCATTCGAGTACAATATAATAACGCGTTCCGGGTCTTAATGGGGCTGCCTCGCTTCTGCAGCGCATCAGGGATGTTTGCTGAAGCTCGCATTGACTGCTCCTACGCAACAATGAGGAAAAGATGCGCGTCCCTGGTGCGCCGTGTGCGGGACAGCCCCAACACCTTAGTGCGCTGTATAGCGAGTAGACTCGACTGCCTGCATATGAATCACTGCTGCAGACTTTCCACTTCAGTGATAGACCTGCAGTGGTGATTTGATACAGGCAGTTATCTTAGGTTAGGATGCTTTGTTTTGTAATTTACTAACATAGTAATTAAGTAAAAATTGTTACTAACAAAATGAGTCATGGTCACTTGAATAAATGAATTTAATATATATATATTTATAAAATCCCCAACAAAATAATATTTGTGAAAATCTAATAGGCATGGTCTATGCTTGCAGGTGACAATGTCTGAGCAGCAGGTAGCATCAGCCCCGGCGTCGGCAGCCGCCTCCGCGACCAGCGTCGCCGAGGAGCAGCGCTCTGGCAGCGGAGGCACTGGTGGTAAGCCTCTGGCCCTAGTCAAGTAAAAAACATAAGGTTTTTGGAAGGATGTTCCTTATGGCGCTTTGCGAAAGGGGGCAAGACGAAACAAAATGAAGACCAAAAGTTGTCTCTCTGCCATAGAAAGCAAGCCAGTTATTTTCGATTCTTCTTTCCATTTCGCATTGAACAGTGTGATGTCGCGACGATTAATTTTAATAATAATGGTTCGGAACTAATTGGGTGTGAGACTTAGCCGGTTTTGTCTCTGATCTGCCCTTTCTCTTGTAAAGTAATTCAGAACTACTCTACAACCTAACCTGTGGGATTCTAGTGGTATATAAATAATTATGTGCCATTGTTTCATTTATCGTCTGCGTAAACTACTAACTTAAGTTTACACAAATGCACACACATACACATATGGATTATGATTAGAAATACATTTCAAATAATTCACATTTAATAGAACATCAAATATTATACTTCAGCAGGTAGTGGAGGCAGTGCCGTAGGATCAGCAGTCTCCGAGGAGAAGCTATACGGTGGCTGCGAAGGTCCCAACGCTATGTATGTAAAGCTGATCTCCTCCGATGGCCACGAGTTCATTGTGAAGAGAGAACATGCCCTCACTTCGGGTACTATCAAGGCCATGCTGAGTGGGCCCGGACAGTTTGCTGAGAATGAAGCCAATGAGGTCAACTTTAGGGAGATTCCGTGAGTAGATTTTGTTAAAGCAAAGGAGATTGGGCAAGTTTGGTCCAAATGTCCACCACGAACGAGACCTATATAATTAAATAGTCCACTTAATTTAGAGTAACTTTTACTAAGAAAGTAAAAAAAAAACAATGCCAAAAAAAAGTTATAGCCAAAAATGTATTCTTAATTTTCGGTAGTTTTTGTATGTTATCATTATTATTTTTTATTTTATTCCACTTCCATTTCCGCACTTTATCTAAAACTAAGATGAGTAAGACACATTTGCATATAAACAGCCCATATTTTTTTGCCCGATGGATGGCGAATCACTAACCAATTGAGGCGCCAAAAGTGCTTGAATATACTCAGCGGTGCCTGGATCTAAGAAAGTTCGATGTAACTGACGGTGTCTTCTCTCTAATAATGAACAATTCTATTTTGTCAGAAAGTATGAAAATCGAACATCACGAAAAGTAATTAAAAAAATGAAATTGATAAAATCTATGCAATGAGTTTTTTGATTTTGCTATAACTTTTTTCTGGCATTATATTTTTTTTCTACTTTCATAACAAAAAATGTTCTATATTTAACGGGCTATCTAGCCATATAGGTCTCGTTCGTGGTGGACATTTGGACCGGAATCGCCCATTGTCCTTTATGTTTCTTGTATCATTGGGAGGAAAGTGTCGAGTGTGCAAGTGGATTACCAAGGACTGTGTGAAAAACGATACCTTTAAGTAAAGTAAAAGTAAGTAAAAGCATACTACATGCTTCGTCAACCCTAAGTAATAAATTGGGATAAGGGGAGGGAATTAATAAATCGTTGACAAGCAGCTCTTTCCAATATTCAGGCTTTTGCTGATGAGGTTTAAGACTAAGACGAAGAAGGTTTAAGATTAAGACTCAAAATAAAACTCCAAGTATATAAAAAACTTTACTGTGGTGGTGAAAAATTATTCCACTTCTATTCAACATTTACCAGATCTGCAAAACAACGACAAAAAGATCGAGAATGGATTGAATGATAAAATTAGGCCACTTTCTTCTCCTTTTGTACTTTCAGTTTTTTTTTCTATCATTGCAACTAAACTAATTCTACCACTAATTCTACACTCTCATTTTCAGGTCCCATGTACTCCAAAAAGTATGCATGTACTTTACATACAAAGTGCGCTACACGAACTCCTCGACTGAAATTCCCGAGTTCCCCATCGCCCCTGAGATTGCGCTGGAGTTGCTAATGGCCGCCAACTTCCTCGATTGTTAAGAGTACCATACTGTACGGATAGATGGCGCTAGGTGAACGAGTTACGAAAGAGGATGGTTTAAAGAGTTTGTAACTTTGATAAGGATTGGTCTCGAAGTATGAATGATATATGATATATTGCTGTATCATAGTTGAACTTGAATTATACAATGTTATTACGCGGTTTTTTCACAGTTTTATTCAACCTAATCTTTGTCTCACTAGCGCCTTTGTGATCGACAATACACGGTCACAGTAATTTTCACACATTTTCAATTCAGTGTGGTATTGTAAAAGTTAATGCTGCAATTTATCTAAAGTGAATTTATTATTTTTTGTGAAAAACTTAATTCAGAGAAGTTCTTCAAGAAGGTCAAAAAAATATTTGGGGTGATGATAAAAAAATAGTCAATTAAGGAAGAGGTGGAAAAAGGTTCCATATGAACTTATGGTGAAACTTATTTCACAGTAGTAGGTACTATCAGTGACAAAAGTTAATTATGAAAACAACCATAACATGAACAATTCATATTATTTCTGATTTAATTTAAAAGTCTGTTTTAATTAACTTCTGTCCCTGATAATACCTAAATAGTTCATTACTAAAGATACTTATGCCCGTTTTCACGAACAATTTCTTAACATTTACCTAAGTGTCACTTAGAATAAGGGCTCCCCCAATAATAAATGTTATAAGAGACACTTAAACGTTGGTGAAAACTAAATTCGTATTAAGTGTTCCCTAAATGATCTTAGGGATCCCTAAATTTAGGTATTTATTGGTGAAAATGGGCATTAGAATACTTTGTTTTGGTATTTTTTGGCATACTTGATGATCTTGTTTTTAAATAAAGATGCAATATTAACAAAAGATTTCCTAAAATAACATTTTATTAATAAAAAAAGAACTGGGAATAGTATAGGTATGATAGTAACTGTCTGATTTTTTTTCTGAAATACAGTAACCAGGGCTAGCATGCAAACATACTTAGTTAACATGTTTATTGCAATTAGTTGAAAGTCTGACGTATATTTTGAAATGTCACATGTTTAAACAATTGTAGTTATTTTCATATTCACATTTTAGTTTTCACTGTCTCTCTTAAGTGACATTATTGGTTTTATCGAGTAGTTTTGAATTATGATTGTAATTTCAAGAACTGAAAAAGTGATATTTCGCAAAGTGTAGAGACTTCGTTAATTTTCGTTACACTCGTAATTCAAAACAGTATTTTGGGGCACCGCATTTCATGTAAGCAGTTGTGAAAGTTTTTTGTCGCCAAATTTTATGGCGGTTCGTAGCTAACTTCAGAGAAGAGTTACGCGTAATTGTGAAACCTAAAAATAGTTTCTGCACTGCAACTCGCGCGATGGTCTGTGCTACTATGCCGTATAGTGTTATTTTACATTGTAATATAATAAAGCCGGGTTTTATAAAAGAGCTTGGTAGAAAAAAATAGTAAGGAACTTAAGGATTGGTCTCATTATTTTGTTTCTTCTTTCCAAGCTTGTGAATAAATGTTGCCACACAAAAATATTTTCCATAGACACTGTAGTGTTATTATTGCTTACTAATCATTTAGGTCAAATTAGTAAATTTTATAAATATGTTTTGTATGTAAATGTTCCTTTCTTGCGTGTATAAACTGAGATGCTAAGATTTCATTATTTATTTTGTCAGTGTCACTTAACGTTAACCAAATCGCAATGTTTTGCTTTTTATTTTGTTAATAAACCGTAAATTCTTATGTTGTGGTTTTATTTCGTTTGCTTACTCTATGTGGTAAAAGTGATATACGGTGTAAATAATGAAAAAAATATCTACGTAAGTACATAAGGGAGAACATGAGAGCGTACATAATTGAGAACATCGTCGGTCGGATTCATTATCGAAACATTTCAAAAATCACGTGTTTTGAGATAATTATGTAGAATGGTAAGGAAGTTAATAATTTATCCAATCCACTAACGGTACAACTCATCAGTCAACGGTACAGTCGTGGTGGCCTAGTGGGCAAAGAACCAACCTCTCGAGTGTGAGGGCGCGGGTTCGATTCCAGGTCAGGCAAGTACCAATGCAACTTTTCTAAGTTTGTATGTACTTTCTAAGTATATCTTAGACACCAATGACTGTTTCGGATGGCACGTTAAACTGTAGGTACCGGCTGTCATTGAACATCCTTGGTAGTCGTTACGGGTAGTCAGAAGCCAGTAAGTCTGACGCCAGTCTAACCAAGGGGTATCGGGTTGCCCGGGTAACTGGGTTGAGGAGGTCAGATGGACAGTCTCTTCTTGTAAAGCACTGGTACTCAGCTGAATCCGGTTAGACTGGAAGCCGACCCCAACATAGTTGGGAAAAAGCTCGGAGGATGATGAGTAACGGTACAACTCAAATCATAGTTCTAATTGACAGAAAACTGTTTATTCCGTTAAAGAAAATTTGATTTTATTAATTTCTTCGTTTTCAGTATCAGTTTATTTTAAAATGTCCCACTGCCACCCTAAATTCGTAAGCGCATCCATAGTTCGTTAATGGAATATTTGGAAATGTTCCAGTACGACTCTGGAATTTTTTACTTGAATATTGTTTATTCGTGTTTTGTGCCAGTTGCGCTTTGAACACTCAGTGCAGTGGTCACAGACGGAGCTTAAATTATAAAAAGTATCTGAAATGAGTTCTAGAGTATAATAGTATATACCTAGTATAAATAATAAAACAAAGAGTGACAAAAAAAAGACTTGCTTGCTTTATGCGACTTAAATGTCATCCCAAGAGTATACCGAGAGTACTCAAGTTTAGAGGCAGGGGACAATCATGTTGAACCTGAAGAGCATAACGAAAATGATTGATTTAAATAATTTATTATTTTAAGATTTATTTTTTCATTTTTTTATCTATACTAATATTATAAAGAGGAAAACTTTGTTTGTTTGAAATATTCTATTAACTAATTATTGGAACATTTCACAAAAAAACCTGATAACTGAAAAACTACAAATGACATCCTAAATCTTTGTAACACACAATAAACTTGACTATAATCTATATATAATTCAATAAATAAATAAAAAACATAAAATAACCTCAAAGTAGTAAAATCACATTTGAGTATTTCCAAAAACTTTAAACCTCAATACTCAAAAACATCATTTTGAAATTTTCCATTACTGTTTCTGACCGACGACATAAGGAAGTATATAAGGGATTCAATGAAAGAGTACATAAAGGAGTGCATAAGGGAGTATATGAGGCATGAGGGAGTGCATAAGGGATCCTTTTATACTTCCTTATTTACTACCCTTTTGATCTTTCTTATGTTTTCCCATTGTGTACTTCCTCATATTCTTCATTATGTACTCCCTCATATTCTCCCTTATGTACTCATTTATTTACTTCATTACGTACTCCCTGATCTTCTCCCTTATATACTCCCTGATCTTCTCCATTATATACTCCCTAATGTTCTCCTTTATGTTCTGCCTTATGTACTCCCCCATGTTCAATCAAATAAAAATAATTGATAAATAAAATAATTTGTTCATTGAACAGACAAGTACGCATTTTAGCTATTTTTCCCGAATTCCTTAGATTTTTCTGGTTTTTCCAGGTCCTGTAGATTTGCATTGCATTTGTGCCATAGTTCAGGAGGAGGACATACAAAACGTAAATAATCGATTGGAATTACAGGAGATAGGAAATAACTAATATGCACTGCTTTTTTGTCATTGTAATGTCGTGGTATTTCCGAAGTAATCCAATTTTATGAATGAAATTTTTGAGTGATCGTTGCGTATGCTTTGTGTTTGCGTTTGTGTGAGGGTGCAGCACGGTTTTAACGCCAGTAACATACGCGCCAAGTTTAAATAAGGCTAGATGACATTTACGGAATTCCGAAAAAAAATTAAAGAAAAAAAATTACGTACCAATTTTTTTTATTGATTTGGGTTGAGAATCATTAGCATAATTACCTCCTTGAATATGACACGGATGCAAATCAACAGCTTGTATAGTGGGCCGGATTTGAAACATCTTTACAAACAGATTTGTTTCTTTTTTTAATCAATTTTGGATTATTTCCTGCCGCTATAAATTGATATTAAGAGGACGAATTGGAATTTTTGGCGCCAAGGATGTCAATTTTTCTCAGTAAATACAAAACGGATCAAAATACAACTTGGTTACCTGAAAGTTCATGATATAAGCCTTATTTTGTTAGTTGTAGAAACATGATTAGGTAACTTTTATAACATGTTACAGCCTTTTTATCGTCCCACTGCTGGGCACAGGCCTCCTCTCACATGGAGAAGGATTGAGCATTAATCACCACGCTTGCTCAATGCGGGTTGGTGATTACAGACTTTATAGTCCAGGTTTCCTCAAGATGTTTTCCTTCACCTTTATATCAGCCATTGGTGTCTAAGATATACTTAGAAAGTACATACAAACTTAGAAAAGTTGCATTGGTACTTGCCTGACCTGGAATCGAACCCACGCCTTCATACTCGAGAGGTTGGTTCTTTACCCACTAGGCCACCACGACTTTCTAACTAAACTACTACTAACTTTTATAACAGAGAAAAATATATCAAACATACCTCTTTTTAAAAAGAGATTCACATATTATGGGCAAACGGGACCGATTTAAGCCTCTTAACTTTTTTAGTAGTTGAGTATATACATACTCTTTAAAATGGTAGTAGGAATTTTTATTAAATTATCATTTCTAAATATTAAAATTACAAAACCATTTTGTCGCTTACGACTTTTAGTTATAAGCTAGCGCGCGTATTGTTATCCTCGCCCCGCTCAGACGCTCCGACCCCTTTTGGCGCCTTAGATGCGCGTGCCGGTTATGGAATTATTGTTGACCACTTCCTCGCCTTAATCAGTTGTAACTACGGATCTGTCTGCGTTCTTGGTGTGCAGCGTAAATAACTCCGCATCTTGTTTCGATTCAATGAGAACGATCCTGTGTTGACATCATTGATCCTGTGTTTTTAAACGCTTACCTACCTACCTTTCGGACTGAAGCCTAGTCCTTATGTAGCTATGCGCACTCGCCTCGGACAGTCCGCATTATCGTCGTCAACTGTTGCGCATAGTTTCTTATATGTCACCGGAAAATAACAAGACTCGTAAGTAGATAAATTTTCTAGGTAGTTGATGATACACACGTTAGTAAAATGAGTAAGTTTATTAATTTATGGCGTCTTGCCGTTAAATCATCCGACAAAGCCTACACGTCAAATAGTACACTGGGCAACGATTGACCCATTTGTGGATAATTTTACTTGTAGCAATATAGTTATTTAAATTACGTCTAGGTACCTTAAGTTGACCAATTAGCTAAAATTCAATGCGTTAAATAGTACATTTCAACTGCCGTTTATTCTTTTCCGAGAGTTGATCAACTGCCTAGAAAATTGATCAACTTACGAGTCTTGTTATATTACGGTGATATATACTTGAATGCGCTAGGCCGAAGGCTAGTTCATTGTGAACCGGGGCCCGATTCTCCTAAGTTAATAATGTCAAAATCGAATCGCAATATGATCGCAATAGCAGTTTTAACCATATCGGGCATTCTGCTACTGGGGCCCGATTCTCCTAATTTTACTTAATCGTATGTCGATTCACATTCGACTGCGATCCAATCACGACTCGATTACGATTGAAGCGTATGTGGCATTCCGCTATTTTTTCTTTGAAATAAACGTTTTTATTCTTTTCTGTCATTCAATAATGAATCATTTTGTCTGCAATATATATTAAATTTATTATCAATTAGTAGCAGAATGCCCGATATGGTTAAAACTGCTACTGCGATCATATTGCGATTCGATTTCTATTCGATTTTGACATTATTAACTTAGGAGAATCGGGCCCCTGATAAAAGACCAATCGTATTCGATTGACATTTGATTGGTGTGCGATTGGTCTGCTATTTTGGTGATTTTGGTCTATACGGTAGTTTGCTGTACAATCATTTTGCAATCGTAAATCATTTGCAGACAAATTGATTCATTATTGAATGACAGAAAAGGATAAAAAATTTATTTCAAAGAAAAAATAGCGGAATGCCACATACGTTTCAATCGTAATTGAGTCGGGATTGGATCGCAGTCGAACGTGAATCGTACGTTGCTTAAGTAAAATTAGGAGAATCGGGCCCCAGGTCTCCTCAGGGGTTGTCAACCGCGATGATCTGTCCATTTCGCAGATGACATTAACCTCATCAAATGTGGTAAATTGTCACCACCACATGCCATGCGCCGTAGAAGTATGACCTAGAATGGACTAAACATTTAGGTATAAACAGAAGGTATAAAAATAAAATGCAACGAGTAATGATTGACTTGTCCTTTATTCAATGCATAAACAAAAACCGGTCCACCATTAACAGATATTTGGAAAATAATCTCAGGCAGCTCACTACAATAATATATGGACTACGTACTGCTTACTATAACCATTATACTTTGGAATGATATCCTGCTTAAATACTAACACATTAGGAAAATCAACTTTACAAATAAACCGAAGATTCGTCAATAAATAAATTCTGATATTTCATAATTACAAAACTAATCGATTTAACGTACGCTACAAATTCCATCTGAGATCTAAGCTTATAATAAAAACTTTGGATAAAAAATTAAAATAATTATTGACAATTTGTTTTGTACATTTTTACAAAGAAAATTATAAAATTCAAATCCGGATGAATACTGTGACAATGTATAAGGAATTAAATGCAAAATGTTACAATAAGTTGTGACTTGTAAACGCACCTTACCTAACGAAAATATACACGTTACTCGCAATAATACATTTTACATTAAAAAATAATACTTTCTAATGAATTTCAAACGACAACGAGACAATTATTGTTTTACGGAAGAATTCATTCTTACACGTATGCACCAATTATGTGGGCCTAGCACAAACCTTATAGCCACGTCATTTTAATTTACAGTGACCTGAAAAAAAAGTGTTGTTTATACTGCGATAAGAATATTTGTTTAAAATCGTTTTCGCTGAGTTCAATTCTACCATTTTGGTAGAATCTGCAATTTAATTAGGAGTAGGTCCATAAATGTTTCTAGGTTTGTGCAACACCCACTGGTTGAGTATAAAATCGGCAATACCTTTACACCAAAAATATAAACTTTGTATGAAAAATAACTACAAAACTTACTAATTAGGTGCAAGTTTGAGGAATGTGCTCTCTGTACTGCGTTACATAGCCGCCCTTATTATAAAAAGTATTCAAATTTTATTGGCAATAATATCACAAATCAATATTATCATGATTTCACAATCAACAGTTTTATGACCAAGGAGCTTTAAGGTATGACTGGAGTCCAACGTTCCGAGACAGTTTGTATAGTCATGAGAGTTATAATGACAGCTGTCAAAATTATCACGACTCGGTCTCCAGGCATACCCAACTAACTTCTTAGTTGTATGATGATGTTATGAAATGTGTGAAGTTTCAGAACAGATATGTCGAACAATAATATTCACGAATAGGCAACACGACATATTTATTTGAAGCACAACAATGCTGATGATATGTCAATAGATATTACTAAATGATCAACATATTTAGTTATTTGTGTTCATGTAAATGGCACGCTTTTTACTATAAAATAAGCGTTTTAATGCAAATTCTATTTTAAAGCTGAAATTATTTATTAACCGCACTTATGAGATAGAATCTTTAAGAGTGAAAACGCAATATGATGTTTTAGGCCATTTTACATTTAGACAAAAATATTTAAGACGCGTGGAATCCTGTACATTACATTCATTTTATTTTTAGGCAGAATTGACTTCGATTTCGAGATTATGAATTTAAACAGATACAATTGAATGTTTTTTTGTTATCTAGTTTTCATTTTACGTTTCCACCGAAGTTTAACGCGCCATTTACAGGAATAAAAATGTAATATAAACGGTTATGTATATGAACTCCGATAAAAGGAACGCGAAATGGATGGATACAACGACAATTATTTGGCTCACTTAATTCGCTACGGATAATATTGAGCATTCTGTCTTTTCCAAATAAGCATCGCACTATAGAATTCAAGCGGCAAACGATAATATCTATGAGCATATCCGGGTAAGTACACTAGTCGTTCTAATATTAGGTCGTACCCTATGTAAAGCTGTCGACGTCATAAGACGTAAATAAAAAAAAATGCCACTACAAGCGAAGAACTTTTAGATGTCATTCACCCCTGATCAGTGTGACCAACGTTCTGATCTAGAGGAACCATTTTTTTGCTGATAGAGTAAATAGGGGGTGAGTCAAGTTTGCCGGAGATGGCTTGGACCCGACTTTTGACGGATTCCATTGGGGCTGAGTCTACTTTCACGTCATCGGAGCTCGTTGAGGAGAAGGGGAAAGAGGTGGCTTCAGTGTTGCCATATATGTGTTGTGGTTCTCTGACGTTACCGTAGAGGTTGTAGTTGTGTATGAGTGTTGACACCCTGTTGGGTGCTGCGGGAAGACTGCTGTGTTCTTTGGGCGGTTCTGTGACTGTGTGCTGGCTGGTGGTGACGGGCTGGTTGACCTTGAAGTCAGGCTTGGGCGGCGGGGTGTCGTCCTCTTGCACAGAGGACTGGGTGCTTAACACCGGGTTCTGAGGAACGCATATTTGGTTCTGAGGCGCAAAGACCTGGTTTTGAGAGGTCAGCGTTTGGTTTTGTGGTGTAACAACCTGTAAAAAATGATTTTGTTGTAATTTTTGTTCCGAGTTTGAATTAAGCATGCTTAAAAAAGTAATAAAAAATGATACTGACTACATACTACCCGCTACATAGGAACTGCTGCATGCAATGTAAGAAAAAAATATAATTAATGTCGTGACTACTTAAAGTTGAAATGTGCTGGCATTCAAAATGTAAAAATATGAACCTTATTAATTTGAGTTATTCAACTAGAAAACTACCATAAATAGGTTTAGACAGTGATAGTATCTAAAAAACCCAAAATTATTATTTAATACCAGGTATTTTATATAGAAACTTATGTGCAATATTTACTCTGTGTAAAACCAAATTGAGAGTAATAAATTACTGATCAAAACTTGTTGCACCTTTCAAAATTTAAAGCTATTTCAGAATACTGATCAGAAACCTCTGGCGTGATCTGACTACATCTACTTCAACATGCATTTTCTAATCACGAGAAATATAAAAATAACATGCTAAAAAACTACAAAAAATGGAGTATAACTAAGTAGATATAAAACATTTTTAAAGGTGCACAAAATTCTGACCACACCAACACGGACTTACAGACACACGTAACGTTGTGTAAAATTTGAAAAACTTGTTCAACAAGAATTTATCTATGTATCTAGAAACTTGTAATTTTATTAAATGATACGCGTAAAAAACGAGTGTATTCTACATCCAGTAAAAAAAATCAAATACATCACACACAACGTCACATTCACTTCCATCCTTCAAATCCCAAATATAGTTATCGGCACGAATCTTAAGCTCTGACCTTCACCTGCGCAGAAGTAATTTATTGGGTCCCTTTTGTGGTATGAAGTGAGGCGCGGGGGCGGGCTAAAGCAGTGATTGGCCCGCAGCGCATCGCGTCATAGCCGTCACTCGGGATTGGTTCTTTGCTAATAAATCACTTCTGCGCAGATGTAGGTCAGAGCTCAAGATTCGTGCCGATAACTATACCCAACAAAAAAAAAAACGGACACATTAAACTTACCACATTATTATCTCAGCATGCGACACTAACCTGCGGACCAGGGCTAGCCGGCTCGGGCTCCAGGGCGGAGCGCCAGTCCACGTGGGGATGTCGAGCGCGTATACAGTCTACTACGTCGAGTAGGTTTTTGGCGTCCATTGCTAGTATGTGAGCGGCTGCTAGCATGTTTCTGGGGGTAAGTAGTTTTATAGTTGTAGTAAAAATACTATAAGCGCCCAGTAGGAATATTGTTACCTATTATAATAATTAGAGTACAATATTTAAATTTGAACGCGTCCATTGTGAAAAAAAAATGAGGATGACCTAATTAAATCGATGATGATTTTGAAAATGAAAGAAAAAAAATTACATCAACATTCTATTAAATGGTTGTTTTTTTTTATTTGAGTCACAAATTAATTTCACGTCAATTCCCATTTTCCAGCGTGTTCTCCAGTTAGTTAACAGGATTCTTGGTAACAAAAGGTATAGATGCGTACATAATTTTATATCTTAAATATCCGGATTTTTGCCCAGCAAAACCTGCTTTCATTTACAGTACAGTCTGAAATCAATTGGTGAGTCTTAAGCCGCTTAGTTCTAAAAAAAAATCTTATTTAGCTAACTTCACCTATATCGGACATAGTATAAAGTCACTGTGGTATACTCACTTGGTATAATCGTGGTGTAGCGTAGTATTGTGGTACTGTATAGCGAGACGCATGGCTTCCACTAGCGCTGCCATGTCCTTGCTCAGCACCTGATGCGCCATTTCCACCTCCCTGATGATAGGTAGGTATATTTGTTATAATATTGTAATATATTCTAGTTTTTTTTAAACTACAGTTTATCATTGCGTTCATGCAGATTATGATCAAAAATTGTTTTCGTGTCATAGTTCTCGTCAATCTTTTTGCAGTCGTCACTACTTGTGCTCAGAATTTAGTTGCGGGCCGCTATTAAGTTTGGCTTTAATATTGCGGTTGACGAGAGCTATACCCAAAACACGATTTTAACAAACTGGTTTTATCAGTTACTATTTCTGTGCAGAGGTAATATATTTCTACACACAAGTAACAAAATTCTGTGCAACAGTAACACACTCCTATACACAGGTAACACTTCTTATACTACAAACTTACCTCTGTGCATGCTGCGGGAAGGGCACGACGACTTTATCAACCGTGGCACAGAGCTCCCTTAGATCGTGTCCCACAGCCCGCACAGCTGCGAGTAGACCGGCCGCCTCGGCGCCCGCCGCCGCCGCGCCCGCCAGCCGCATCACGCACCGCACCACACCGGTAGTCGCTACGTATACTGGTTCTGTGCACTGGGATAAACGGTAGTTGTGGTAAGTATTATTTTTCTATAGTAATGTGAGAAAGAAGACCTCCTTGGCTCAATGGGTGGTTGGTTTGGGTTTATGTAGATAAGTTACATCAGCATCAATCATAACACGAGCTAATCAATAAGTTTATCTTGGGGCTAGCCAAGAATGTTCAAGCGGTGGTTCCTATTCTTTATACGGTTCTGAATCGATTCTTTTTGAGGCTAACCGACCGTGTAGGAAAGGTATCCCGACATATTATATTTGTTTGTGAATGTGAGTGTATGTTTATAAAACTGTGTATTTTTATGTTTATAAAACTTGGCAGAAAATCTCAAACAGCTTATTCATAAACCAGAATAACATTATAAAATGGATTACCTTGTCTTCACTGGGCGGTCGTTCCTTTGACACAGTATTCGCTGGACTCGTTTCTGCTGACGTTGGCGCTGCAACACAAATTCCAGACTTGGAATAGCGAAATTACATAACCAAATAAATAAGGGAGTACACAAGCAAATAAATAAGGGAGTTCGTAGATTGGCACTTGCACGTAGCTTGCTTCCGTTTACCTATAGGGAGTTTTCAATTATTTATCTGAAAGCGTTTTTGTATCTAAAGACAGCTATGTATAGTATGTATTAACTTATTTACCTGAATGCGGTTGACTAGACGGCTTCGGTTCATTCGTACTTTCTGACTTCTGTTCCGTTCCCGGTTCTGACTCGGTAGACAGCTGGACATTTGATAAACGCTTTGTCTGCAACAAAATTAAAACCGTAGTAACTAGGAACTTATAAAATGTATTTCTTGGAAAAAACGTATTTTCAAGTGTTTAGTTTGTAAAATGAAGTAATGAAACCGGTTTACGCGAGTACCTAGTGGTTTGTTTATACATCATTCGATTTATTCTATGGACTAGCTGTTTTCTGAGGCTTCATCCACGTTCCGAGGGACTCCTTCCTGTACCAGGACAAAATATAGACTAGACTATGTAACTGGGGAATAGTCTAGCTTAAAAAACTTGTTCCTCTTTATTATTATTACATTAGTATAGACGGATATTTACCAAACTCTCTTGCATTTGCAGCCATCGTCTGTCCTCTTCACTCTGGTGTTGTTGTCTCGCTAACTCGGCGAGCAGTCGCCTTTCCACCGCTTGTTCGCTGTCGCATTCTGGACTCTATTGCGTAGAACATAAGAGCTATAGTCGATTGTATGAGAGGTGCACGCAATTTATGGTAAAGAGATATTTAAATGAACTTTCTTAATCTTTTCTAGATAATAATAGACAATATGATACCAAAATATTTTTGGAATAAAAATGGTTAAAAAAATTAACATTTTGTCTGTGCTTCATATTGTCTATTGTTATGAATAGATAGAAAATGGTGCCATCAATAAATGAAGATGGTGCCAATTTGCCTTTACAAAAAAAAAAAAAAACTACTCAAACTTTTCTAATATAATTGCAAAACAATTTGGATTCAATCTGTGGTACTTATCAAGCTTTTGCGTGCATTTGTGGGACTTAAAACTATTCTTTTAAAGAACTAACATTGCTGTTAGTGACATTTGCCAGATTTTGTACAAATATTAACATGTTTTTAGTAAACGAAAGTAAAATGTTATTAACCAGACACGAAATATAACCAAAAAGTTTTTATAATTTTGAGAATTGCAACCCCAATGTTAGTTCATTTTGAAAAAAAAGAAACCATTTGTGAAGATATAAAAATCAAATATTTCTTCACAAATGATTTCATGAAAAATATAAAATAAATGAAAAAATAAAAACCGACACTCTACCGGAGAAACCCAAATGACACAAAAATCTGAAAAAAAAAACAACCAAAGACAAAAGAATAGTAAAAAAAAAAACATATTTACACATACACCTCATTTATCGGGAAAAGGAGTGGATATTTACAAAATATATTTATGTAAGGAAACTTCCAGCCCTTTTTTTGATGGGAAATCATCAAATGACCCATTCCCGCTGTGGGTAATTTCACGCCCTGGGTTAATATTCGTATTTTAAAATGAAACGGTTTTTTAGTCGACCGATCAAAAAATATAAAAAAATATGTACATTCTGCTCTCTGGCTCTCAGAACACGGTCTTCTTCTTTAAATTTTAAAAATAAAAATATATTTACTTATAATAACATATATACCGCAACTTTATCACATCACTTCACACGTCTACCGTCGTATCAAGCATGCATACTAATTATATCTATTATCTACACACACGTACTAAATACTTTTTGCCTTTTCTGATGGTTATGATAAATGCAAGACTTCTTTATATGTTTATATACCTATATATTTTTTAGCAAAGATTTAATCGTTATTTTTGCATTTACCACTACCACCAATAAATCATGCCTTCCAATTCGATTGCAGTAAAGAATTTCTACGCGAATGTCCCAATCACCTGCACGGGCTGTGCCACTCCATGTACGTGCGAAACGCCGGACGTTACGCCCGGTACGGCGCCGTGCACCTGCATCACGCCTTGTGACACCGGACCGGACGGGCCAGACACGGCTCCGGATACCGGGACGCTCGGAGCAACGGACACTGTCGCCGCCGGTTGACACTCCATCCGAGACGCGAAGATGACGGACGCGTCGGCCGCCTGTACCATCGCCGGACGGTAAGCCGGACCGGCTAACTGTGGCGCTTGCGAGCTCGCTACCTGAGCCCGGTACATCATCGGCTGGGCCCCTGATACGCTGTGGGTATAGATCTGCTGACCACCATACGACATGGGAGGGACAACGCCCATTGGCTGCCCGGGGAAGCCTGCTTGAGGATACGGCTGTGGACTCGCTGACCGGACCATGCCTGGAGGAAGTTTAGCACGCGGCGCGTAGGGCACGCCTTGAACCACGCCTACGGGCACGCCCCCAGCCCCGCCTCCTTCACGTCTGTACTGAGGCCGTGCTAACGCTCGCTGCGCTGCCACCGCCACGCAACTCTTCACGTTATCCCCACCAAAATCATATATCTCCTCTACTAATGGCGGGTCGGGTTGTGTACGCATTTTGTTCATAACACTGGCCGCTAGTTGAGCGTTGAGGGCGCCTTGTACGGCGAACTGTCCGACGTCTTGGTCTCGTCGTGTGCGGGGCGGGGGGGAGGCGGGGACTGAGTGCTGGCGAGTGAACGGGGCTATGGGCACTGGTGAGCCGCGGTGGGAGACACTGCCCCTCGCGTTACGTTCCAACGAGCCCATGCGGATGGGGGCTCGCTCAGCGCTGGACAGAGCACCTCTGGTGTTACGTTCTAAAGACCTGACGCGACTAGCATAAGGCTCCGGCATGTCAGGCTCTACAGCCGGGGAGGGGGAGGCTGTGTCTCTCGGGGACACGTTGGCAATATTCTGACAGAGATTATCGCAACTCTCGCGCGCGCCTACCACGACAGTCAAAGTCTCATCGGAAGCTTCTGAGGGAGTAGGAGCGGGGACTATGGGGTCTAATTTCTGTAAGCTAGCGGCGGGAATGGGGGCAGTTTGGAGGGGTATATCGATCTTCTCGTCGGGTCGGGGGTGTATGATCTTGTCGACGATGTCGTGGGTCTCCGGGAGAGTGTCGGCGAAGTCTACGGAGACTGTGTTGAATACCGAGGCGGGCGTGGTGTAGGCCTGCGGGTGGAGGGCTCGGGCTTGGTTCTCTCGCAGTAGGTGAGCTAGGACGAGCGGATTCTGCGCTACGATGTATGTCTGCGCTGCGCCACCGCCCGCTGGTTGCGCTGTTGTGTCACTCACTGTTGACAAGAGTTCAGAGGTTATTGTCCATTTATAAAACTGTGATCTATGGTAGTTCAGGTGGTTTTCTAGTCTAACCATATTATGCAGCTAAGTACCTATGCTTTACTTTTTTTTTTTTCTTCTGGAAACAAACAGTCATGTATAAAAAACTACACGTAGGTACTACGTACGCTACTTTACACAAAGCGAATGACCTCTAAAACCTAGTTATATAGATAACCCGATACTTAGATAGATATATCGATACCCCTTCAAAAGACTGGTTGAAGACCAGCTTCCTTCTCGCAACGCTAAAATTGATGATGATCTGAATATCAAGGTAGTCGTTCCATGTAGCACATTGGTACTCATTTACATCCCGATGCGGACCCCAATAGTTGTGAAAAGGCATATGAATGTAACATACCCGCAATATTGTTGGCAGGTCGCTGCGGCTTGGGCGGCGGCTCCTCGCTGAAGGAGGCGGCGGCCACGCGCCGGTTCTCTCGCCGCATCGTCTCCCACGCCGAACTGCGCTCCTCTTGGAGAATCTCACTGTGGAAGGAGGAAGAATTTAGTGCAAATCCAACATTAAGCTGAAGAGTTTAGGGAACTACTGGTCGGATTTGAAATATTATTTCAGTGTTATAAAATAAAAATAAATAAAAAAAATAATTTTTTTTTTTATATTTCAGTGTTATATAGTCCATTTATTGAGGGAATATATTATGCTATGTACTTTTTCCACGTTATTCCCAACAGTTCTAGTGGTCGCAACTGCGACTGCTTTGCGCGAGATCTCTGGTTCGATTTAGGGGTCGGGCCGAAATCACTTTGTGGGATTTATAAGCAAAGCAGCCCGGAGTCTGGAATGGAAGTTACTGATTGATGCACCAATGCATCGAAAAGTATGTAAAAGTTGGTCATGATCCGGTCCACTGTTTGTCCTGCGCAGTTGGTTGAGAACAGCCCCGTGGCTGAAATCGGCTTTAGACATTATTATTATTACTTACAACAGTGTTTCCTTGAGCGCATGCGCGGCAGGTCGCTGCGAGGGCTCGTAGGCCCAGCAGCGCGACATGACGGAGTAGAGGCGCGGCGGACAGCGCGGCGGGAGGGCGAGTCGCTTGCCTATCACGTGGTTGTTATTATTACTTACAACAGTGTCTCCTTGAGCGCATGCGCGGCAGGTCGCTGCGAGGGCTCGTAGGCCCAGCAGCGCGACATGACGGAGTAGAGGCGCGGCGGACAGCGCGGCGGGAGGGCGAGTCGCTTGCCTATCACGTGGTTGTTATTATTACTTACAACAGTGTCTCCTTGAGCGCATGCGCGGCAGGTCGCTGCGAGGGCTCGTAGGCCCAGCAGCGCGACATGACGGAGTAGAGGCGCGGCGGACAGCGCGGCGGGAGGGCGAGTCGCTTGCCTATCACGTGGTTGTTATTATTACTTACAACAGTGTCTCCTTGAGCGCATGCGCGGCAGGTCGCTGCGAGGGCTCGTAGGCCCAGCAGCGCGACATGACGGAGTAGAGGCGCGGCGGACAGCGCGGCGGGAGGGCGAGTCGCTTGCCTATCACGTGGTTGTTATTATTACTTACAACAGTGTCTCCTTGAGCGCATGCGCGGCAGGTCGCTGCGAGGGCTCGTAGGCCCAGCAGCGCGACATGACGGAGTAGAGGCGCGGCGGACAGCGCGGCGGGAGGGCGAGTCGCTCCCCGTTCTCTAACTTTCCGATCACGTCGTTGTTCTTCACGCCGCTGAATGGTTTTACGCCGAGCATTAGGATCTCCCACATGCATACACCTGGGGCGGTAAAGGGGAATTAATTATTATTGTTAATTGGTAACAGGGCAGGTTGAGGTCATGGCCCGTGAGTACGCGCCGCTTGGCGAATGAGCGTTAGTCTTTTGAAGAACGTATTATTAACATTTTATTGAATTACTTATTACACTTTTAGCTGCTGATTATCTTCAAAACCACGGCAGCAGCAATTGGCAGCAACTAATGGCGCATGGTAGCAATTAGGTAGCAACTCTCTATATGTATTTCGAGGAAATATATAAGGAGTTACAGAGATTCTTATACACACGGATTACAGATACCAGTAATAGAGAGTAGTTACTTTACTGTTGTTGGTATATAATATGTTATGGAACTCCATTCTATTATAAACCTTTCACAGGTTTATTTGATACATACCGAACATCCAGACATCGGATGCTGAGGTGAACCGGCGGAAGTTGATGGACTCGGGCGCCATCCACTTGATGGGCAGCTTGCCGCGCGACGCCTTGTAGTACGACTTGTCTTCCACCATCTTTGATAGGCCGAAGTCTGCCAACTAGTGGGAGGGAAAAGTTATTTATGAATTTTGAAGATAAAATGCAGTAGTCAAGTTTTTCTGTGGTGACGAATAGGTGCCAGAGCGTCAAAGTCGCTTTACGAACGAAAAATCATTACATATATTGGTCATGAAAATATTGCGAAACCAGGACAGGACATAGACAGGTATGTTTACAGGACGGTGATTCTAAGATTTAAAAGACTAAAGGGAAGTGAAATTATTATTATTACGAATATCACGTCACGTTCGTCGCCTTGTAATTTTCTGGAAATATTTTTAAAATAATAAAAAAGAAACTAGTCCGATATTGAAAGAAACAAGTTGCATTTTAAGTCACAATTTAAAGAACGGGTATTGTTTTAATTTTGAGGTATCGATTAAATTAGAAATAGTAATAACTAACCTTAACACAAGTAGGCGTAGACACGAGCACATTTCTAGCGGCGATGTCTCGATGCACGAATTTCTTGCTCTCGAGGTAACTCAGCGCTGTCGATAGCTGGTAGATGTACAACACTAGTGTGCACGTTTCTAGTCTGAAACAATAGAAATAATGAGTATGTTATCTATTGACATAAAATAGGCAGTATTTAGGTAATAGGTCAGGTCAGTCTTTTACTTTGACTTAAGACTGAGATTTTGTTATGTACAGAAATGTCAGTAAGAGAGAAGACAGAGGAGAGATAGAGAGAGAGAAAAAGAGACATAGAAAAGTAGCAGAGAATGTAGTCCGTTTTCAGGAGTTTAGTTAACAATGGCTTTGGTAGATGTAAAGTTATCCAGCCCAGCCCGATGATGTGCGGGTGAGAGAACTGCTGCATTATGTCTGTGCTGATACAGTACCTGTGTGCATTCTGCTGCAGATAGGCCCTCATCTCGCCGAGCGTGGCGAGCTCCATGACGATCCATATCGGCGGCGAGCTGCACACGCCGACCAGCCCGATGATGTGCGGGTGAGAGAACTGCTGCATTATGTCTGTGCCAAAAAAAGTCGGGTTATAATTAGGTGATGGAGGCTTTTAAATAGGACGTTGATTGCCTGTGTTTGTTAACTTCATTTTTTCCATGTTTTACTGTATCAAGCCAGTTGTAAAACAAAATATATGCTATGTTAAAGAAGGGTGGGCGACATTATGTAACAATTACTATCCTAACAAAATCGTAACCAGCCTTCAAATTGCCGGTACTGGTTAAATCGGTACCCATCCTGTCCTTAGATTGCAGGGATAATATTGCAAAAATAGGCTTCTAATATTAAAAAAACAAACAGTTCTTTAGTCTGTAACCGATTCTTGCTAGTTAGTTACACCAAGAAATAAAAAAGAATAACCATTCACTTTCTTCGGTTTAAACTTAGATTAACTTCACTTATTTCTAAGGGGTTATTAGTATAAGAGTGTAACTCACAAGCCTCTTCCAGAAACTTCTCAGCGGTATCGAGATCGGCGTCCATCTTGCAGGTCTTGACGGCGACGGGCAGTAGCGCCTCCCCCCGCGCCGCGCCCGCCGCCAGCTGCCGCCGGAGCGACGGGTGGTTCGATGACGTCACTTTACATGTGCCTAAACGTCATAAATGTCAGTGTCATTTATTGAAATTATGTCGTGTAAGCAGTTTTGAAGGGAAAAAATCATATTGAAATTAATATTCATTGAAAATATAATTTTATTAGTATCTATCTACCTAAATAGATTTTATGAAACATTTATAGGTACCTACAATAAATAGATAAGAATACGATTGTTTCTAAATATAGCAATGTTTGACATAACTAGGTGCTAGTGTGTACAAAATATAAATGCGTTTTTTTAATATCATTTATTTTTACATACCTTTATGTACATCTCCAAACTGTCCTTCCCCGATAATGCCGGTTAATTCTATTTGATTTCGTACTAACTCGTAATCTCGAACTGAAACAAGCCACAAAAAAACGGTATAGAAACTACAACACGTATATTATCTACTTCCCTGCGTTAAAAAAAAAATATTTTCCGCACCAGGATAAAAATGTAATTACTCCTTATTACCTCCTCTCTTGCCAGTAAAATACCCGTCAAAATGGGCCACGTATGTCAGATTCGCCCGATCAAACAGAGATAAAATTTAAAAATAATGTTGTTTAACATTAGGTAGGTACCTACAGACAGTTTATCCAATTTTATTTATTTCTATAAACTACACAGCACAGAGGCCGTTAAACATTTCAAATATTAAAGTACATTTAATCAATATGTAATATGTTACCTGCGGGCGTAGAGTAATCGGCGTCGTCATCCACGATTTCGGCATAATCTTCAGAGAGCAGCGTCGCTGTGTTCGCTTCCCACGAACTCGTCTTACCTTCTGACGAACTGCTGCTCATTTCAGCTGAAGAAACCATAATAAATATAAATATATGTAGGTATATTACAGAAAGTTCATTTTGTATATAATATGCCCAAGCAACACTTTATAAACACTAAGGTACGTTAGCTGTCAGTAATTTCGAGAAAAATTACATAGGTACAAAAAATGATCAGTTTTTTTTTTAGATTTACCCAAATACTAGTAAGAGAAAGAACTATGTATTTATCAGTTTTAACAGTATGTAGTAGATTTATGACACAACAGCTACGGCTACTTCAATACGAAATAAAGCTTGAGGTTTTAACTCACTTCTACACTGGCAGTTCAGTTGTTTCCAAACGGTAGCTTGAAATTAATATAAAATGTATAAATAACTTCAGATTTCTATTTATAGACAATTTTGAAGGTATTATTTTAAATGAATAAGGTAGGTAATACGTGTACTTACTCGTTCTATTCCATAATGAGGTTTGTGATTCTGTGACCAGTCTACAGTATCCGTCAACTAAATCTGCTAAACTTTCTGCAGCCTGAAAATATGACAATAATCGTTTTAATATTATCATCATTGATTTTCATTTTTTTGATTATGAAATTACTGAGAATAGATTTGGCGAATGATGAAGTAATTAGTCTTATAGATAACCCTAAAATAAAGGGCAAGTATTTTTCTTTATTTCCCACAAAGAAATGACAACGAACATGTTCGAAATCTGTGCTTAGTTTTCACAAAACCCCTGCGCAAAAGGCGCTACATCATTTTTTTTATGAAAGAACAGGAGGTCAGTATTTTTTAAGGCTAACAAAAAAATATTCTACGAGCAACCAGATTTCCTGTGTTAATTATAATAGTATAGTCTAGTGCTAACCTCAACACTGCTGCACGTTATAGTAAGCGTTTCTGTTGCGCCCTTCACTCGTAACTGTAGCGCTGCCTTGCCGCATGAACCACTCTGAAATATTACACAAATAGTTTAATTTTTATAAGCTTAACATAATTGAGGTGTGTGTGCATGTACTTTTTACATGCGCAAATAGTTGAACGGATTTTGATTATACATACTTCGCAATCATATAGATTATACTATATAAGTACATCCGAATTACATACTGTAATATACGGTGTGTGTGTGATAGGCAAAGCGTGTTGCTGGGAAGTCATTTTACCACTGTTTGTTTTTCCCAGCAATAACACTAGGAAGTGATAAAAGGGGGCGCTTTTCGGGGGTGCTGCCCAATGTAATTTGAAGTGCTTATCTAATTAGCCTTATTTTAATAAAAGAATGTATTTTTGTAGCTATAAAAAAACTCGTTTGACTTACAGAAATAAAATTCTTATCAAAATTGTCATTAAGTTAGCAATAATATTACATAACAACGGACCTGCGTCTGCGACTGTTGCGTGCAGTTGGACTTGAGCGTCTGCACGGCCACGATGTCGGAGAACGACGCGATCTTCGTGTACGTGGGGGGCTCGCCCGCCTTGTGAGATACGTATGAAATATCTGTGGGGATAAGCATTAGTATATTTACCTTTATTTGTGTTATTTTATTAGGTCTTAATGGTTCCTATAGGTACTAATAATACTAATATTATACAGCTGAAGAGTTTGCTTGGATGTGTTAATCTCAGGAACAACTGCACCGTTTTCAAAAGAGTTGATTCTTTTGGAACCAGTACCTATTGGGCTCTAACGAGGAGCTGATAGTAATAGGGCATTTATAACGCCACATGAAAAACTAGATAAAATTACACTTGTTTGAAAATCAACTTTAATAGTCTTGGCAGATTATATGCAGGTAAAGATAATATGAAATCAACTCTATCTCAGTGTCATAAAGTTTAAAACCCTGACAACCAGCTCGACGAGCATCTGTCAACTTTAACTATTAAAAAAACCTTCCTTCAACTGCAATAAAGTTCAAAATTGCCTGTGAAGGGTCCCATAGCCATCTCAAAGAGTATGCGCTCAACCTAAACTCAACTCTATGTTAACGACAATAAAGTCCATAATTACCTATAAAAGGTCCGATAGCTAACTCGACGGGTATGGCCCAGCCGGTACCGAGGGCTCCTGTGAACGTCTCCCGGTCGTACCCGTAGTGTGTGTGCATGGTGTCCAGGTATTTCAGCATACATTCCGTGTCGCTTAGGTTAGCCACCTGCAAGGAATAGGCGGAGCATTTAGTATTATTGTATTTGTGGAGGAGCTGTTGGGTAAGTAATAGCCACACGAGTCGATGGATCATTATTCTTGGTGGGGTCGGTTCGTGAATGCGTCACTTGGAGGATGATCCAGGAGTTCCTCTGTGTTTCAGAAGGCACGTCAATTTGGTGGGTTCCAGCTGTCATTTGTTCATCTTTGGTAGTGGTTACTGGCAGTCATATACCAGAAAATCTGGCAATCAAGCTATCCAAGGGGTATCGGGAAGCCCAGGTAAGTGGGCTGAGGACATCAGATAGGCAGTCGCTCCATGAAAAACACCGTTACTCAGCTGCATCATGTCAGACTGGTAGCCAATCCCAACGTTGTTGGAAAAAGGTTACAGACAGACACACAATATAGATGTTATTACCCTTAAAAGGGTCACCAAAGAACTGGTCTTCCAAATTTGTAATACCACATGAAGGCCTACCTTTTTAAACTGTTGCTGTATCGCTTTCTTAAGCACCTTGGGCTTGATGGCGTCGAGCACAGACTTGGGGAGGAACTTGTGCAAACCAAACTCCTTCTCCAAGTACTCGATGTTGGACTTCTTATCCAGAGATATCTGCATATCCTTACAGAAGTATCTGCAATACGAAAGACATTTTATATCAGCTCATCAACACGCATGCCCCATGTGGTGACTATGGTATATAAAATCACCCCAGTTAGAAACCATTTATCGATGTGGAGTTTACAGCTTTAAACAACTTTTCTATCCGGGGTGTTAAAATTTTGTTGAAAAAGGTATTTGATATTGTAATCGAAAATAGATTTGAAAGGACTAGAATCAGGCATCTCATTGGACAAGATATAGTTTCGGCTAAGGAAGCAAGAAAATGGCATTGGTGAAGTATACAACTTATGTATTTAATTTATTTATTTATACAACGTATGTACTTACTTTATTTCTAAACAACATATTTGTATCGCCAACTCCTGGTCTACCATAGGATGATTGGCGTTGAGGTAGTCGTGTCGCACCTGCAATAGAAAAACAAATAAATTAAGAATGTGCGTGAAAAAACTGCAGGCTACACGCTTCTTCTCATACGAGGAAAGAATTAAGGTTACTAAAATGTTTGCTCATGACTTTCAAGCCAAGGTTTTCTTGCGCTCTAAGACTGCCATCTTGAGGATATCTTAGAAAAGTTCGCATGCAAATTCCTTCTGTTTGCTGGAGCAAGTAGACTAAAAGAAACATTTGAGTACGTCATAGTGCCGCACACCCATGTAATTCAAACTTTCACGGAGACAACACCACAAGCCAGGCTGTATTATCCCCCCTTTTCAATATTTAAAACATCCATAAGTCTGATGCTAAACCCTCACCTGGTCGTAATAATAATGGAAGGTGACTCGGTCGGCGTCGCATAGATCGCGTAGATTCGCGGGCAGGTAGCGCACACGCAGCTCCAGCCGCCACTCGCTCGCCGGCCATTTTGTGAGCAACTCCGATACTGGCGTGTCTTGGTGGATCCAGCGGATCTGAGGAAAATTATAGAAGAATATATTTTTGTTGCTACATGAAAAACAATAATGCATAGCTGCATTTGTTTAGTCTGGAGGCCGATCAAGGACGAGAAAAGGCTTGGAAGGTAAATTTTTTCAGTAAAGAAAAAAACATAGCGCACTGTACCGCCATATTTTTGAGATCTTCAAGTTTATATACCTATGTTTTACAAATAATAAATGACTTGACTTTTGAATAAAATTTAAAAAAGCAACCCAGAGTCTGGAAGCTGACGTTGTTACACCCCCCGGCATGAACCTCACGTAACCGGCATCCTCGAATGCTACCCAGTTAGTAGCAGTCGTTGTTGCAATTCCACGTCAGGGGCTTTTACGCGGATTAGAGAAAACTTACACTAGGCCCTGTTAGGTGATTAAACCTACAGCACTCTCAAAAATAAGACCGTATGACTCCTACCTTGCCCGTAGTAAGCCTCTTCGCCCTTAACGCATAACAGGACGTGTAGACCCTGTCTCCGGCCGCTAGCCTGGCTGCCAGCAGCCTGAGCACGGACCTCACATCCTCGTCAGCTGATGCGCGCACCACGTTGAACCCTCCGTTCGGAAGGTGCACCTTCAATGTGGACTGGTCGCCTGCTGCGGCACCTGGGAAGAGATGGATGGCAATGATTATAGAAAATATAGATGTATTTTTTTTTTGACAATATGGTGATATTCAAGTACTAACATACAATCTTGGACACACAAAAAAGGATTTATCTACATATTAGGTACAAATTTTATCATGATGTATATTATTACTTGCGAAACGATGTTATGAATCTCTAGAACAATATATCAGAATAGCAGATATTTTTTTCACAGCTTCATTCTAGTCTATTCTAACGAAAGCCAAAAGATCTCGATGCCGATGTCGACAATTCTTTCAAAGCTTAAGGCATCGTTCAGACCAAACGTATTGTCGGCCGCTGACTGTGAGCGCGCGTTACGCAGTTTATTGCTTTTCCATATATATTGAAATTGTCGTTCACACCGAACCGACTATACGCTATTACGTCGCCTGTTGTCGCTGACTCTCAGTGGCCGATTATTTTACTACGCGACTATGCACGGCGGACGCGGATTGGCTACGCGGACGCAGTTGCCGAATAGCGCCGCTCCGCCGCGCCCGCACCGCCGCGCGCATCGGCCGCAATACACTCGAGAAACAAACTTCAATGAGGACAGACGTGACACGTGACACCTCACGATGTTCGACACCGAAAAGTTTATTGCAGAAGTACATTCTAGAGAATGTATTTGGAATGCGAATTCAGAAGAATTTAGTGATAGAACTTACGTGCTTGGGAAGACAGCATCTGTTATGTATGAAGATTGGGGGGTTCAAATACTGAGCTCTTTTATGTGTAGAATAGTCAGCCGCTCAGCGTACGCATCTAGTGTGAACCTACACGAGCCTATTCTTTTGTTGACACATGTAGCGCATCGTACGCTATAGCTTATTGTAGGCTTGGTGAGTACGCGTACTGCAGATTGAGTCGACGTTCATACTGGGGCAGACAGTGAGTATACTCACAGTCAGCGGCGGACAATACGTTTGGTGTGAACAATCCCTTATTAACCTCCATTGACGATAGTTAACAGCTAATCAATCAATGAACTGTCAAAAACGGGTAGGTACACAATTGCAAATACAAACTACGACGTCAGAGATTTTTCATTTTTGCTCATACTATCAACAAAAAATTAGAAAATATCAAAATGCTTAACTAAATCGATAAATATAGATAAAGAAACTACTCAATTCTCTATTCAGGTTTATCGACAATGGTTCCCTGATTCCTATGGGCGCAGACTTTTATGGCGACACTTTCACACTGAGACGATATTCTAGTCACATTCCTTTGATTTATGTTTGGAGAGAGATCCTACTGAGACTCGATGATAAATCGACTTTAAAATGAAAGTCGGGAGATTTTTATTTTATGCTACGTGAGCATTGACTTGGATGTGATATATTGGTTTTCTTTGTACGTTACTTTAGTTACTGTTATTTCTAAATGCGAAATCGATAATGGTTTTTATTTCTTGACGGCAATCAATTGTACACAGAACGTACCTCCAATTTACCGACGTTATGGTAATAGGTCGATTAAACGACCAACCACTTCCTTACTGCGAGAATTTTCGTGCAACCCTTCTTTTTATACGAACATGCTTTGTCAGTTATCGTTCGTAAATCGTTCCGAAATTCGCACAAAATAGATTAGCTCTTAATTTATTTAAATTCATTTGGTGGAGCTAATATTACATACAACCCAGAACTGCGAAGGTGACTTAAATGTCCATAGAGTACTCATAACTTTACACTTCACTGAATAACAACAAAAGATACGATCAATTCCAACTAATAAAACATCAGGTGAGCCATTAGCTACCAGATCAAGTTGCCAGTAACTGCGCCCTCTAACTAAATGGTTACTAAGTAATAGGGTTAATAAAAACTGTGAGTAAATTAACACCAGTGGTGTTGTCAGGCGTGTTGGGTGTGGTGCCCAGCCCTAGTGGTTTACTATCCCAAATACTAGCCGTTATGTTTACTTTGACGAATGAAGTGCTATATACTTTCCTAAGTCTCGTTTTTTCCTGGGGTTTCACCCGTGTTATGTGGGAACTGCACCACGTATACGGATAAAAAGTACCATATAGACTTCTTTGATAAATAGGTTATCAAACTCTGAAATATCTTTTCAAACTGTTCCAGTAGTTCTTATGATCAGCGCGTTCAAACCAACACATTCTTCAGATTTATAAAAGGTGTTACAACTACCCACTTACATTACTTGTTGAACGCAATTTTGTATTTACGGAAATCCTGATACAGCGCACTGAAGAACTAAAATGGTGTAGGAAATAATTCCTCATTATATTTTTCAACAAACAACTACCTCAACAAAACCCCCTTTGCACTCTGGTTGAAGGTTAAAAAAACTCTTTTTAACATCACCTTTGAAACACCGTAAAAAAAGGGGCGACATTAAAAACTCTTTCTTAAAAACTTTTCAGACGCAAACTGCGGTCCCTGAAAGTTTTTCACACACGGTTGTAACTCGCCCGTATTTTAATTAAAAGTGTGCGCAGGTAATATAAAACTCGTCTCATTAAAAAAGAACAAACGCCGTCCCGACGTTTAAGAGTAGCCGCACACTGGAAACTAAAAAGTCGGCCGACAGTTAACCGATGGTGGGCAGTTTTTTTTTTGAAAGAATCGTGATTCCTATCAAAGTTTTCAGTCGGTCAGATACCTGCTAAATACCAGACCTTTGTAATGTGCGTACTACCATTAATCTTCGTCATGATGCCCTTCTAGCCGATTATCGGCCATGGCGATTATTTTCATAGAGGTAGGTATAAGGAGATTAGCCACCTGAGCAGGACGTATTACAGTGCACAAGCATTTGCGCAGACACAGGTGCACTCCCTATTCCTTCACTCTCACAGCCCGATGGCACGGCAATCCGATACGACCGAAGAGAGATCAGTCGCAGGACCGACATTTACGTGCTCTTCGATCTTCATACTGATTTATGGGTCCGAACAAACTATCGTGGGCGACTTAAAGTTTGCAGTGTGCGAGTGTTAAGCCGTAATATATTGACGGATGAGGTAAGAGGGGGTGAGGGGGCGTAAGGGGTGGGGTGTGCGTGTAATCGGGTTTCAGGAAACAAAGACTTTTTTGTCAAGGCTGCTGCGGTAGGGAAATGTATGGGCATGTATTGTTGCGAATCCTTTTTCCAAGTTTCGCTTTGTAAAACACTTTTGAAGAGGAAAATAGTGGAGGATAGTGTGACTTTTTTTTGAGCAAAAGTAGTTTTGATTGTTTATAAGTATTTTTTGACATTTACACGACAACGCCTGAACATAACCAAACTAAGAAGATCTGATCAAACTTTTGACATTGGTAGAATCGTCAAGAATAGAATAGAAGATCTGGTCAAAGAGAACACGGTCAACGGATCCTTGGACAGACGATAGATCTTGGCGTGGATGCGACAAAAGTTGCAATAACCGACTTGTGATTCCAAACATATCTTAAAATAACCTCTGGACTACCTCTTCCTCTTTCAGTGTCCCAATACTTCACACTACATGCACTATTTTTCCTTTTCCTTTAACCACAGAACATAAGACCTTAATAACCTTGCAATATACACCAATTTAAGCATATAAAGGTATCTACACACCAAAGCCGCTGATGCCGGCGGCACAGCCCGGCGGCCCAACCCGCCGGCCGTATTTTGTACAATCATGCCGCCGGCTTTCATAGAGTATTTGACAATTACTAGAACACCACATGCCGCGGCAGTCGTGCCGCCGGGCTGTGCCGCCGGGTCAGCGGCTTTGGTGTGTAGACCCCTTAACACTCACCATGCGCGGGCGCCGAGTTCTGGTGGCGCTTGGGCGAGCCGCCCGGTGGCGCGGGCTGCATGGCGCGCGCTAGCGGGCCCTCGCCGCAACGCCCGCCGCCCTCCGGCTCATGGCTGTAACAATATAATTATTTACTTTAGTAACTGAACTGAAAAATGTTAAGAAACAACATACACGTCAGTTTTCTTAAAACATACTGTGTAAGTTTACAAAGTAAGCAGTTGTTTTAAGACTATGTTTTGGGTGAAATTGGGCCTAAGACTACTTGGCAATTGAGAAGAGAGCAAAAGCACGTAGCTAGGTAATGCACGGGTCTAACCATAAAAGGTCTTTCTTAAAAACTAAACGCTTGGAGCGGTCGGTACGTGGATGGGAGACCGTCTATGTCATAATTAAATTCCTTCGTGTTTCAGAAGGCACGTTAAATTGGTGGGTAATAGCCGTCATTTTAATATCATTTGGCAGTCGTCACGGTTAGTAACAAGCCAGAAAGTCTGAAGGGTCTACTCCTTGCTGAATACCAGCCTGTTACTTGTGCTATTACCACCATTAAGAGACATTATTTACATAACATAAAAGGCTTATTAACTTACAAGATTTACTATTTCACAGTTCATGCCTCATAAACCAACACTTAACTTCCTCATACATGTTAACTAATTCACCATGTAAAATATATTTTACACAGGCCATTTACTTTGTAAACGTTACGAAGAGCTCTGTTACATACATTATTATTCATGAAATAGGCTAGTCTATACCTTTATAAGTTTAAATTATATTATGTAGGTAGGTAGACACTTATACGTCTTTGCATATCTACCTCCTTTTCTTTCAAATTGTCTATTGTAATAATAGAAAAGTTTGAATTTATTTTGGTAGGGACTGTGATACAAAGGAAGAGATTTTTTTTATCCTTTGTGGGAGCTTCACTCAAAAACTACTAAACGAATTTTAATGACATTTCTTTCTGTTGTTACTATTTTAATGACGTCGACGGACAAAGGATGCATTTTTACATAAGCAAGTTTGTTTGCATACCCACTGCTATTATACATTTTACGAGTAAATACACCAAGAAAAACCAGTAATAACTTAAAAAAATACAAACCTCTTTTTTGAGAAATCGGTTAGAAATCAAATCGTGTTTATCTAGAGTAAATAGTCTTAAAATAAAACAAAGAAAAAACGAAACAAACGCCACACTTTGTTCTCTATTCAAAAATCAGAAAATGGCCGGCCTTAACCCAAAACTATTGCAAGGAAAATACCCGTAGCCAACCAATAGTGCCAACATAACACAAATTCGTCAGGCTAGTCAAGGATTCAAAGAACGTCAATATGGCGACACGCGTTGGTCAACACACACGGCAAACTTTTAGTCGGCCGATAGTTTATTCGGGGCTCTAAAATCATACAGAACAACGAATGTGTTAGGATGGCACGTTAAAGTTTAGGTCCCAGCTGTCATTGAACATCCTTGACAGTCGTTACGGGTAGTCAGAAGCCAAAAAGTCTGACACCAGTCTAACTCAGGGATATTGGGTTCCCCGGGTATCTGGGTTGATGAGGTCAGATAGGCAGTCGTTCCTTGTAAAACACTGGTACTCTGCTGCATCTGGTTAGACTGGAAGCTGACCCCAACATAGATGGGAAAAAGGATCGGGAGATGATGGTGATAAATCATACAGAAATGCCACGTACGCACGTAACAACGATCAGGTTATTGACCGGTATCAGACCTACTCAAAACTTTGATTGGATTCACGATTTTCTTTCATATTTTTTTTTCAACTACCGGGCCGACTGTTTAGTCGGCAGTGTATCGAGGACAAACCTTCTTAGGAAATATTGGGCACTTTTGTATACACTGGCCGGGGATTTGAAAAGGCCTTTTGTAAAGGGTAAAAAGAAAATTTGCGCGTGTGTAGTTATTCTCAAGTGCTCTTGATTTCAGCTATTGTTGTTTTTTCGGGGATGTGGAGAACTAAATGTTCTTGTAAAAAAAATATACATAATATTGATGCCATATGTATATTGCGATTAAGTCTCGATCTTGTATAAATAATGTTTACCTACTAGTCGCGAAAGTATTAAAATCTATTTTTGCAAAAAATACTTAAGTAATTTTTAATGTACTTAAGTAATTTTTAATAAGAAGATAAATTTTTCATTTAATGTCAAAAAAAATTCGTAGGTATACCTAATATGTAAACCTTATTTTTTGTTAACAAAACCCAATTACACTATACCTTTTGTTCAATCATCCATTTAAATACCTAGGTAATTATCAATTACTACGATTGAAACAAACCACGAAATCAAACCATTCCTATAAAAAAAAAACGAAAGCGAAAGTAAACAATAGTAGGTATCCTTCCTTTATAAAACCGTAAGACTTTACCCCGACATGAATTTGTTTTATTTCGTTGCAAATTACCGCATAAGAGGATTACTTTGCGCACATACATACGTAGTAAGTACCTAGCTACCCCACAATGTGGGGAAAACATGCTGAGTAAGCCGAAAATACGTACAATACACGCATGTATTGTGAACCTAAAGAAAATAAAAGAAAAACGTGGTAAAAGAGTACAAGAAAAGGGCTAATGCTTCGAACATACTAGTTGTAATATGGAGTACAAAAAAATATACCTATTGCGTTTTCAGGGTTGTAAATGGGAAATCGTGGTAGAATCGTTTTCGATTTTCCGCAATTTTATATAAAACTGGCTTCAACCATTTCAATCCGTGTGTCTTGTAGAAACTATTTCACGGACTCGAATAAAAACTTATCTTCCTCAATAATTGGGCTCTCTAACATTGAAATCGGACATTCCAAAGCAACCAAGTTGAACCAAGCAAGGTTTAGCATAGGTTAAACGCATATAATATAGCTTATATTTTCACAAAAAATAGGCTTAAGCTGCTCCATAAATAGAAGTAGCTACATCCATGCTAAATTCAAGAAAACCTATCAACAAAATCGGCGAAAAGCTATTATTATCTGTTCCGCGTATCCCAGCCATTTATAGATCACGGGGCCAACAGCCTCTATAATTGTTTTTGATATAGGTAACGTCAGAATCATCGCCTAAAATAAGAAACTAATTTAAGTTTCTGTGCGAACGCGATACAAACATGAGAGTAATTTCATTTCGAGTCCGCTGTAGGGATCGTTCAGGCATCGATTGGGTCCAATCAAATTGACCGCAAGCTATCCGAGCCTTTTAATAAACCAGGGGTGGTCTCTATACGAACTACCAAATTCAGAGAATATACAGAATATCAACTTACAACAATAACCCAGAACCCACAACTCTTGACCCAGTGTTAATTTAGAACATTTTAAACCGACGGGTACCGATAGAACAAAA